>NC_081411.1:702071951-704471951 GCF_030272615.1 Cryptomeria japonica | reverse complement strand
GATAAATCAACACGTTACATCCTTCACAAATACCATACCCAAAACATGACTCACACACTACACAAATACCATTGCTCATTCTCTAATTCCAAATCAAATCAAACCCAAAATAACACTACTCAACTTAGCAAAAATAGGAATGGAACCTAGATACTTATGGATACAATCGATCAATACCATATCCAATAAATAGAGAAATCTAGATTACCATCAACACGATCAATCAACATTGAATATTAACTGTAGCACATCTTCTGGAGAATCAAACATTTTGGGAAACACATTCTAGATAACCAACAATATGTTGACATCGATGATAACCATTAACATCACATTTGTAATATTTTTGACTATTTTGGGTTTTAGTTTTGATGCAAAGGCATTCTGGTAAGAGAAAATTGAGGACTTGCATAGGATTAAGGTTTAATTTTGACTATGTACCCAATGGATTTTAAAGGCATCTAGATCTTTCATGCTTATAGGCAAGCATCTTGCATGAGTCACCAAAATATTCATTTGTGACCCTTTAGATGCCCATTGATGATATCCAACCTAAGAAGCTTAATGTGGGCCTTTCCTTAAGGATAAACTATACTCATTCCTTAAACCCTAAGTTTGTATTGCAAAGTCCTAGGTGTTAACCTTGAAGGTCTTACACCTTTTTCTTAAACCTCAAACCCTACCCATTATATTTTAATGTTGACTTGGTAGTTTCAATTGCCACTCATTTAAGTCATAACTAGTGAAAACTTATAGAAATCCCCCCTCAAAAAATTGTATAAAATCTTTGTGAATATTTTTTTTTAAAAGAAAATAATAATTTTTATTGGTGAATCTTTCCTATTTTTAAAGAAAAATATTAATTTTATTGGGAAAAAGAAATATATAAAACTTTTTGGTAGAAAATATTAGCGAAGATTGGAAAATAATAAGAGCATGCATTAATTACTAATCCAAATCCTTCCATTTAAAAAAATAGTTTTTATAGAAAAGTAGAGGCCTGAAGGTGGAAATCATTAATGAGTTTAAGGGGTAGACTCTACTTTATTTAGTTTCTACCATTAATTTAAAATAATCTAATAGCCCTCTTTGTATTTTATAAGATAAAAAGTACCAACAATTTCTAACACTCATGGGGCCAAAAATTGCTTTTAGACCATTGATTTTAATTGAGGTCAACAATTCAAAATAAATATAAACTCCCACGAGCATTACAACTTGTAGGTAAAATTTACCTCATGGAATACAATGAAGGTTACTAGATTATATTTTAAATCAATGGTGGCAACTAAAGATTGTTGATATAACCCTAAAGTAACTAATAGTTATGATATGTTATTGGCGAATAATTTTAGATTTCTGCAATAAATTATAAAATGTTCGTGAATCTGATCCAATCATGTATAGAATATTGTGGCGAATCTTTGAGTTAAAAAAATTAATAAAATAAATTCTCAAATGATTTAAATGACACTAAAATAAAAATTTGTAAAAATGTGGCGATTTGAGTCACCTTAAAAGTTGAACTTATTAGCCAAATTTTGATTCCCAAATTTCAAAAAATAGCCAATTGGCAAATATTAGCCACTAAAAATTTTACTAGTCACAACCTAAGGGGGTCAAAGTCATGTTTCACTAGCCCTTTCTTCCT
The DNA here is from genome assembly GCF_030272615.1 of Cryptomeria japonica. Taxonomy (NCBI): domain Eukaryota; kingdom Viridiplantae; phylum Streptophyta; class Pinopsida; order Cupressales; family Cupressaceae; genus Cryptomeria; species Cryptomeria japonica. Next base: position 704,470,300 of record NC_081411.1, on the reverse strand, counting down.
AGGAACTAGCTACCCTAGTCTTTCCTTATTTCCCTAAGTCTAACAAAACAAAAAAACATTTCTCTGCCTTGTCTTTTGTTTTTTGTCTGCTAGAGCAATGATCATCGTGAGATCGTGGCCCTCTACCATGTCAAGGTGTTAGCCCTATGGGGTTATGTGATTGATCCTATTAAGTATGGGACATCATTCTTCAACCTTTCAATGCACTAAGCTTTCTTTTATTGGATCGCGTCAACGTAGTGTTAGAGTTGTCAAACTTGACGCAGCCTTGCATCATTGCACAATGATGACATGTAGCTAGAACCACTAGCCATAAATATAAAGAAAGGCTTATCACGTGCTCCTACAACATCAAAATTGTCAAAGCCTATTTAGCCTTGCATGGATGCAATATGATGATGTGAAAAAACATGTTCTTTCTATGCAAGAATTCAACACTTCTTCTTAAGAGCACCAATTGTTGATCTAAATGATCAATGACCATATTTTAAAGTTTCCTCTAAAATTAGTTTAGATCATCTCAGCCATTTGATCATGTGCCATCTTTAGTGATTGATGACTGTTTATGGTGAAAAGTGGAAACAACAATATTGAAAGACTAAATGAATTCAACCACAAAACCCTAGCCTAACAACAACAAAGATCCACCATAACATATGAAGATTACCTAAGACAATGCAAATCAAATGAAATCACAAAGATTATACCATTACATGTCCAATAGGGTTTGGATCTCCATTCTTCCTATCTCCATTGATCTTGCTTGATATATTTGCTCTTAGATTTTATATGTGCACAAGAGCTCAACAAAGAACGGAAATGTGGTTGCAAGTAGGCTTGATTGCATATGCAAGTTCAAAAGCATAGTGTAGTCGAGTAATCATCGGGGTTGATAATGAAGGAAGTATCTCCTTATATAGAAGACACTATATGAAATGGAGGGATAAGATTGAGAGGTGTAAAAGATAAATGGTTGGCTATGATTAGAGGGTAGGTAGAGAAAATAAGAAAATAATGAGAGGGTAGGTAGTGTAGGAATTAAGAGATGAATGGCATGTGTCATAGGTAGAAAAGGTTAATGAATTAATTAAATAAATAAAGATTTGTTTAATTAATAGAAGAAGTGGGATCAATTAAATAAATAAGATATTTATTTAATTTAGGAAAAGGATAATTTAAATAAATAAATGTATTTATTTAAATGAGAAATAAGGCTAGAAGAGGATAAATGAATTAATTAAATAAATAAAGATTTATTTAATTAATAGAAGAATTAGGCTAAAGATAATTAAATAAATAAAGATATTTATTTAATTAGACAGGACAATTTTAGGTGTCTACAATGACCATCATTCAAGGCACAATGGTTAGGTGATGCAGCTCAACATAAAGAATTAATTTAATGTTGCAACCACCATAACGACTTTTGCCAAACAACACCATTTCTCCACCCTTTACCCCATAGAAGAAAGATCAAGAATGTGATGCTTATTATGACTTGCAGATGACTCCTTGTTGAAACCAAGGTAGGACTAGGAGGGGGGAATTAGTCCAAAACATAAATTAATGTAGCACATAAACAATTAAACACTAACACATCCAACATATGAACACCAAGATTTTCTATGTTGAAAACCCAAACAAATAAAAACCACAGTGAGCACCTACCCACAAAAATATATCCACCATGTATATCAGATTACAAAGAAAAGATATCACTACTCCATATTTGCACACCAAGGAGAACTACTCATGGGGCAAGATACAAAATAGTACTTGTAAAATCTAAAGCTAACTACAATAGGGAAAGATACAAAAATGATATGAAAAGAAGGATCTCCTAAACATGAAGTTGTCCTTGAACTTTGCATCAAGCGACTAACATCAGCACATACAACTCAAACCTCAACTACCAACACTTTATCTCATATCTTTGCCACAGTATTGACATAGCTTGCATATCATTCAAACACAACTCTTTTTCACTTCAGTAAACCTTATTGACTATCTTGCATCATACATCTACACTCCACACCTCATCACACTTCCATGCTCTTTCCTTACACACAACTCAATCATATGCATTCCTTATATACAAGATAGATCATCAAAGTTTGAACCAAGTTGGCCTGAACCAAAATATACCTTTCGGACCAAAAATGTACATGTTGATCCACTTCGAGAGAAACATGGGACCAAAACACATCTTCCAAAGATCAATTCACTTCTTTTAAATCATCGGAATATGACCAACAACATATCCATACACTACATATCTATATAAGCAATTAATGATCAAAACATATTCTACAATGCAAGCGACTCAAATCTAGATCTCCATATGCTACGGTGACCCATAACACATTAAACAATCTCCCACAAATCATATCTAAACCTGAGGATAGGTCTAACATAGAATATCACAACTAGCAACAAACAATGCCACAATACATAGAGAACATGAAGATTTTTTTGAACCACAAAAAATTAGATCTGTTAGGATTCCCAAAGATACTAAGAGGGGGAGGTGAATCAGTATCTAACCAGTTTATAGATTTTCTGACCTTATTAAATATTTTCCATTCCAAAACAATGTACCAGTAAACAAAAATTAATGTAGTAAATATGAACAATAAAGACAACATAGAAAGCACACCATAACACAAGATTTTTAACGAGGAAACCCAATGTGGGAAAAACCTTGGTGGGATTTGTGACCCACAATATTCACTCACTGGCCAATGAATGGATATTACTTACAAGAGGGGCATGCACATGCAGGAAGGCCAACTACCTAAAGCTCACTGCTCAATTACAAAGGAAGTCTCACTGACTTACAAAATGGATTATGAAAATCCAATATAATGTACTACTACAAAAAGCATCTTCTATGCCAGGTTCAGTACCGGTTTAAGCTCATACAATAACCATAAACCCTTCTACAAAATCTGCCTTAATATTCACTCTACATATCCATCATATTTTTCCTCTATGTTGTGTTGCACCAAAATGATCTACAAGGTCTCATACTTATATATGAATCTTATTACAATACGGCATGTCAAATTACAAAAAGATATTACAATTAAATACAAAATACAATAATCAAAATCCTGTCGGTTGGGATGTCGGTAAACATTATTGTCATTGCCGGTGAACTATCTGTCAGTGTAGAGTCTGTTGGTGTTGGTGTCTGCCGGTGCCATAGGATTGAAAGGTTTCCATCAATGACAACACCTTCAATCACCTTTAACTACCATAGAGTGTGCAATGCCAACAATATCCATGATATAAAACCATATCCAAAGAAGATAGCCATAATACACAACATTAGCAACACTTTTTGAACCCAAACACTTCTAGAACAACTAATGAACACCTACAATGTTAGGACAACAAGATATCTCTACACCACGGATATTTTGTACCAATGAAAATTTGGAACAACAAGTTTGACATCAATGACAACCACATCAACATATACTTGCAACAATCTCCCAGTTTGTCATTAATGGCAACATTTGGCAATACTTGACTAAACTCAAATACTCCTCAATATCTCTACACAAACTAAATCTACACAAACTCTCCCCATTAGGGATAACTTTAAGAAACCCTCGCTTGGGTAAAGGTGTAAAATCCTAGCGAATCTTTCAATATTTTGGGGGAAAATATTAATTTTTCTGGCGATTTTTTTTAGTACGGGAAAAATATTAAATTCCGTTGGCGAATTTTTCAAAGTTGCGTAATAATTGTATGAAAATTAAGGTGATTTTTTCATTCTTTTGGGGGAAGAAAAATTTGCCAGTATTAATATGTGTTGAGTTTTGTGAGTCATGTATAGGTGTCAGGACTATTGAATTGAAATATTTCTTGTGGAATGAGAGAAAAGTACATCTCACATGGATTAATACAACATGTGGAAGAATCCAAATCATAGACCTGGTAGTCAATTGTCGCCACTTCACATATCGAGAAATAGGGTCATTATTCACATGTTGCATTTTAGAATGTAGAAGATAGAAGTTATATCAATCGCATGCTACATTTCAGAATGTAGAGGATAGACATTTTCTAGAGATAAGTTTTTAGGAAGTGTTGTTTCCTTGCTTGTAGAGATTTTAAAATGAAGTGTATAGAAGGTGTAGCTGAATTCTAGCATAAGGAGATATGGTTGAAGGTTTGCAGATGCCATGAAGTAAAGCAAATTGATGACTTACCTTGTAGCCAGAGGGTTATTAAAATAGTCAAAGATAACTAGAGGGTTATTGAAAGGCTCAAGTACAACTATAGGCTTTGGCTGCAGTTGCAAATAATTATGATCTCTCTGGCAACCACCACATCCCCCTTATAATGGGTAGAATGTAAAGAGAAAGCTAGGTGAAGACACAAAAGATGTGGTTTTGGAGTCAAGCATCCCTGCTTGATCAAAAATCTCAAAGTTCTCCCCTACCAATAAATGCAATGAGAATATTGTATCCTGGTATTCTCTACATCAATAACCACAAATGTTTAATAGTGACATGGCTTATAAGGTAGCTCACATTCATGGAAGCTTTATGTGTCTCTAAACCAAAGCTTTCATAAATATTGGCTTGGAGGTTTTACGACATTGCAATACATGTTACACATTCTTGTAAAAGGTCATAGCTTGTCGCATTCCTTATGATTATAAAAGGAATATCAAGGTCGTAAAGAAGGATTCTATAATTTTTGCATCTCTAAGGAGAGTAGAACTATAAACGGGGCTTTGTCTTGTCTAGTGTGTAGGATGGTTTCATGGTGAAAGAATATATACTTTATTTCACTAGTTTTTCAATTATTTTATGAATAGACTACTATATTTATTATTGTTGCTAATATTGTCTTCATTTGTACTTTCAGATATTACATGAAAAGTTAATCATAATATTAAGGATATTTTGATTTGTCTTGGAAATTTCATTGTCAATGTTTGACTGTGTGGTGTGAATGTGGATTTCCTTCAAGGAAGGAATTATATTATATTTGCAAGTTACTGTAAGTCTGGAGTAATGTAATGGATCTATAAGAATAATTTGTGCAGCTACACATGAAGTTGTGTTAATACTAGGTATTAATACTCAAGTGACTCACTATTATGAAATTATTTGTTGCTTGGGTTTGCATTTTTTATCTCATATTCGATTCCATGCTCTGTTTAAGAAATACATAAAAATCAAAGTGCAATTTCCTTTGTTTCATAGATACATGAAAACCGAAGTCCAATTAAATGTAGAATAATTAAGATGCATCTTTCACAGTTTTTTAGAAAATAACCCATACAAAAAGTGTACTACATATCCATTTTAATTAGAAATGTACTTTTTAGCATGTATGAAATCCTCATCTTGGATTCTAAGTGATCTTTTCGAATAGAAAATACTCCTCTTGTCAGAGGACTTTATGCTTGTCATTTTGATGAAGAGCTGAATGGGTAAGGATGTTATCTTGTTCTTGAAGAAAATATTGAATTGGCGGTTAAATGCTTAGAGAAGAATGATGAGTTTTGATCCTTTCATTATGCAGCATGAAGAGTTGCATGCCATCATGCAGAGTTTTGATTCTTTGGAAAGGCAAAAAGGTGAAAAGGAATATTTAGAACTTCTAAATTTAGATCTTCGAGGTTTTTCATAAATCGGTAGCAGTTGAGTTGATCAAGGAGAATTATAAATATTTCCCTCTACACTTATTCAAGAATAGTATTAGAAATGGAATACCCATATGTAGATATTTCCTGTGTGTTCATAAGATATAGGTTTAATGACACCGAGTGAGAATATTTCAGGAAGGTTGTGTTTATAATAGCACAATAAATTTCTTTGTAGCTAAAGGGACTTTCAAATTAGAGGAGGTAGCTAAAGGGATTTTCAAAAGCCATCTGCAACTATAGATGGCCTTTCTGATGCAGGAGCATCCTCGATTCACAACAATCTTGCATCACCAAAAAAAAATTCCTTTTTGTTTTGTTTTATGTTTGCAGTTTCAGTTTTCCTATCTGTGTGTTTTTGTTGTGTTACTCTTGCTAACCAATCCGGATTGATCTCCTTGAGGTCCCTCCTCATCGGTGACTACTTCACTTTCCCTAGCTACCTAAATTCAGTCCCTCGTCTCCTGAAGCCTAAGAGCTAGAGGGAGCAGAGAGGAGAACAATGAGGATAGGGAAGAGTCAGCTCTAGCAAAGAGCCTGTTTAGTTAAAATTGATAACTAAAGCCAGACCCCTAACTAATTACAATACCCATCTCTGGAGCTCATTCACTAGTTTTTGTGGGGCTCATACACTAGTTTTTATAGCTATAATCTTGCATCTGTAAAACTCCTCTTCTAGTTTTTATAGTTAGAATCTTGCATCCATAAAGTTATCAACAATGCGATGGTGGCACGGCTCAAGCAGTTGAATTTCAAAAATATTTTATTCTTCATTGTGGTCCATGATAGTTTCATGGTAGTTCTAGTCATATGGTTTGATAAGTTATCATGTTCTATTTTAGGTTTCATATTGGGAGTATATCATTTCCATGCATATAAAACAAACATATGTCAAATGAGAACATGGTAGTTGTATATAGCCTAAAGCTTGTTGCATTCCTTACTCTTATAAAAGGAATTCCAAGGCTGTAATTAAGAGAGTTTTTTGGAGGGAATCTTGGTCTCTTTGGAAAAGGATATAGTAGTAGTGTCTAAGTTAGAATGTAGAGTCTTCCACAGTGAATAATGTATATACTCCTTCAACAATATTAACTAGTTTTATGATCTGTCATGATAATTACTACAGATATAGTCTCTAAAATGTACTTCTTAATCTCACATGAATAATAATAACAATGTTTTGGTTATTGTCTTTACAAATCTCTTGTGAAAATTAAATTTTGTTTGTGGGTTTATGTACTTGTATCAAAAATTAGAAAAATAAAAAAAGAAGATATACATACTATTAATTTATATCGTGCAAGGTAACTTATGGTAAGTGTGCATTTAATCAAACATTTATGTTGAAGTTGATCGAATGCCTTTAAATTGGGCATTGGGGTATTACCATATTTTCACATTACATGTTCGAGTTGGAAACACTAAGGTGGGAGTGATGGACATGCCAATTATGCTCAGGGAAATGAAACAACATGAAACATTTGTAGGTGAAGTCACAGATAAATAGTTAGGGGAGTTCTTGGTGAATGACCACCCGTACATAATGCATGCGGTCAAGACAGTGCTAGGGTTGGAGTTTTTTATGGCGTACCACAGGCATAGGGTCAGTTCGGACATTCCATCCTTTTTTCTTGTCATGCTATTATATGTCAGGGTTTCCAAGGAGTGGGTGAAAAAACTCACGTAGATGGTGTTCAAGCATGCATATTTGTGCAACATTGATGTGGTCATCGACAATGTGGATGAGAACCTCCTCATTCCCCTCCCATAGAACTATTACATTGGAAGGGTTTTTAAATTTCTGATTGTGCAAACAAAAGATGCACATTTGTTGCAGGAACAAAGGAGTGATATACTATGCAGTATCAATTTCCTCATGTATGTAGACAAAATCAAGGAACCTGAGGAGGATGATTGGCATTGGGACTACCTGACCACTGAAGGGTTGGTAGATGAAGATGAAATTGATGAGGAGGATGTAGCTGAGATTGTTGGAATTATGGATGAATTGATTATGTGTTGCATTGATATTTTTTTATTGATGTCAACACTAGCTGTTATGGTTGGTTACTAGCACTAGTTGTTACTGGTAGACAGGATTTGGTTACTGGTAGAAGATCTAGTGTTACTAGCAAAAGAGACTATCTGTTGAACACTTTGGCATGTTTGGATCAATGGAGTATGTTTGATTTTATGTGTTACAAGTTCTTGCAACATGTTTTGGTCAATTGGTATTGACTTGGTAATTGGATTCTATCATAAACTCTTGTAAACCCTTATCGACATTGGTTTAAGGTTTAACCAACAGAGATTTCACTAAGGAATCTTGACAGGATGCATAAGTGGTGTTGGTGCGGCTTCTACATGGATTTCAAGATGCTAAAGATGTTCTCTGATTGTGCTTCAACTAGGTGGAGACATCGCTTTGGCATGGTGGACCAAAAATAGGTCTGGTACCTATCTAGGTTATGGACCGGTATCATGTTAACATGTACTCTACACATTACCGGGATGTTTCAAGATGTTCTATGGATTGGTTATTGTTGTTTTGGTATTAAGCCAACATGGCATATCATTGTAATATGGATTTATGTAATGATCTTATTGTAATATCTTTAGGTGGCCAACCTAATTGGTTTAGGCCTTAGGGTTGGTATAAAATGATGTAAGATCTCATTGTAGAACATGGTATGCAATGGGGATTAAGTGTCATGGTCTTGAAATGCCATATCATATGTGAAGGAGATTTGGTCGATCATTGGTGATTGAATTGGGATTAAGGAAGAGGTTAAAGGCCTCTAGTATTGAGCTTAACCGGGACTGTAATCAGGCATGGTAGATGCTATCTCTGGTAGTTCATTATTTTGGATTGTTGTCCATTTATCTTAAGGTGGTCATAACCTCTTTGTAGTCAGTGAGACTCTTTTGTAATGAGAAGTATGCTCTAGGTAGTGTGCCTTCCTGCATGTGCAGGCCCCTCATTGTATCACATACTTTCTACAGAAGTATCATCTAATTGTGGGTAGGATTCCCACCATGGTTTTTCCCTTTCTGGGTTTTCCACATACAAATAATGGTGTTATATGGTACGATTGCATTGTGTTGATTATCTATTTCATTGTAAAGTTTTTTTTGCTTACCGGTATTTGTTTCTGGTTTGCCTGTACTTAATCTGGTTAAAGGTTATTAAATGGATTAAATGATATAATTTGTTAACAACTGATTCACCCCCCCCCTCTCTCAATTGTTCACTAGTTATCCTAACAATTGGTATCAGATCTTTGGTCCTCTTTTTATTAAGCTTAACTACTTGAGGTAGATCCTATGGCAGCTAACACTTCAAATCCACCAAAAACTATTTTCAGAAGAGAAATCCCTAAGCTTGATGGAACAAACTATGGGATATGGAAAATTTGAATGGAGACTCATATTAGATGTCTTGGCAAGTATATTTGGGAGATCACTGAGAAAGGATAAACACCTTATGATCTGACATCTAGAAATCCTTCTCCTGCAGACTTGGATAAAAATATTGAAAATGATTGCAGAGCTAGAGAAGACCTCTTGTGTGTACTTACTGATCATCAAATCATGAGATTGACCGATAAATCATCGGCAAAGGTTATGTGGGATAAATTGCAAAATTTGAATGAAGGTGATCCTACTATCAAAACTGCTAAACTAGATGGTTATTGGGTAAGATTTGAAAACTTGAAGATCGAAGATAATGAAAGAATTGTTGTGTTTATGGAAAGAGTAAATGAGATTGTTATGGGAATTTAATGTTGTGGGCATTTCTGAGTGAAGATGAAATAGTTTCCAAAGTCTTGAGATCCCTTCCACCATCTTACAAGATGAAGGAAACTACAATTAATGATTTGAGAACAATGGCAAACTCTTCAGTTAACAGAGACATTCTGATCGGGAAATTATCTTCTTTTGAGCTTGAAGAATTTGGATCTTCTAGAGTTGTAAAGTCTGAACCTTCTTTTCATGCATCATCATCATCATCTACTAGCAAGAGTTATTGGAAAGTCTTATATGCAAAATAATTGGAAGATATGAGGAAAGAAGATGAAGAATCTGAGCAACTTGAAGCCTTATTTGCTAGAAGAGTACCTAAAGGACCGACAGGAAGTAAGTATGAAGGTAAAGCACCTTTTAAATGTTTTGCATGCAATAAGATTGGTCATTTTGTATCTAGCTATCTTGAAAGGAATGCAAGGTTTGAGGAAAGAGTTAAGAAATCATTTAAGCCTAACCAGAACAGATATAGAATCAAGAAAAGTAAACAATGCTACATAGTGGATGAGGAAGGAGTAAGTGATGACTCTGGGGATGAACCGACAAAATACTCTAATAGTGGATCTGGAAATGGAAAGGAATGGGTGTTCTATGCTTTAAAGGAAGATGAACTAGAATCAGCTATCATGAATGAAGAAAAGGCCCTGGAAGCAAAAGTTGAAGACAAGGATGCATGGGTAATTGATATTGGATGCTCACATCATATGAGTGGAAATAAAAGAAAATTTATGTCCCTACAACAATACAGTGACAGTCAAGTCAGATTTGGAGATGACAAAGGATGTATGATCATAGGTATAGGTATTATTTCTCTAGATGGCAAACATAATACTGGTAATGTCTATTATGTAGAAGGTTTAAAGCATAATCTTTTGAGTGTTGGTCAATTAGTGGATAAGGGTTTCCAACTTTAGTTTAAGGATAGAAAATGCAAAATCATTAACAAGACTAGTTTGGAAATTGCAATCGGTACTTAGAATGGAGGTAACATCTTTCACTTGAACACTGGCAATAAGACATGTTTGATTTCTCATATTGATGAGAGTTGGCTATGGCATAAGAGGTTGTGTAATGCTAATTCTGATTGTATTGTTAAGATCAGTTCAACTAAGGCAGTTAGAGATATACCTAATATTATGAAACCTCATAATCCGATATGTAAGAATGTCAATTGGGAAAGCAAGTTAGAACATCTTTTAAGAGCATACATGATAAATCTAATGATGTACTTGATTTGATTCATGCTAACTTATGTGGTCCAGCAAGGACTAGAAGCTTTCAAGGTGATAGGTATTTCATGTTGATTATTGATGACTATTCTAGAATGATGTGGGTGACTTTTCTTAGGGATAAGTTTGAAGTCTTTGATAAATTCAAGATCTTTAAAGGAAAGGTTGAAACAAAAACTGGATTGAAAATCAAATGTCTAAGATTAGATCAAGGCAGTGCATTCACTTCTCATGAATTTTACAGTTATTGTGAGACAAGTGGAATTAGGAGATAGTTATCTACACCTCGGACTCCTCAATAGAATGGAGTAGTGGAAAGAAAGAACATAACCATTTTGGATGCAGCAAGATCTATGATGATGGAAGCCAAATTGCCTCACATCTATTGGAGAGAAGCAGTGAGTACAGCAGTCTACACATTCAACAAAGTTCACATCAAAGGTGAAAACAATAAGGCCCCTTATGAATTATGGTTTGGACAAACACCTACTGTGAAATATTTTAGAAATTTTGGGAGTAAATGTTATATCAAAAGAGATGATTCAATCATAAATTTTGATCCCAGATGTGATGAAGGGATATTTCTTGGTTATTCAATTCAAAGAAAAGCATATAGATGTTATAACAAAAGATTGCAGAAAATTGTGGAGAGCGCTAATGTGAAAGTGGATGAACAATACAAAAATTAATCTATATCATATGACAGGGAACCGATAGTGGAAATGATCATAACTAAACTAACAATGCCTCAACCGGTATAGGAAACTAAGACAGTTACACCAACACAATTAGAAAATTCAACTGTGACTTATGATCAAATCAGTGAACCTAAAATTTAGAAGACACCAAGGTATGTAAGGGTAAACCATTTTAAAGATCAAATCATTGGAGATAGGAACAAGGGAGTTATGATAAGAAGAAGACTTGCAAATGAAGAGGTATGTCTTATTTCTCAAATTGAACCGACATTGGTTAAAGGCTATGGAAGATAAATTATATCAGATAGAGAAGAATGAGACTTGGACTTTAGTTCCCCAATCTAAACATAAGAATATTATTGGAACTAAATGGGTTTTTAGGAATAGATTGAATGAGGATGGTAAAGTTGTAAGAAACAAGGCTAGATTGGTTTGTAAGGATATTCTCAAATGGAAGGAATTGATTATGGTGAGACATTTGCACCTGTAGCTTGAATTGAAGTTAGACTATTTCTTGCCTATGCAGCTTATAAGAACTATAAGGTTTATCAAATGGATGTTAAATGTGCATTTTTGAATGGTGAACTTGAGGAAGAAGTATACATTGAGCAACCTAATGGATTTTCACTAATAGATGATAAAGATATGGTTTGCAGATTGAAGAAATTTTATATGGATTGAAACAAGCTCCTAGAGCTTGGTATGCAAGGTTGGATAAATATCTTTTGAAGCTTGGTTTTACTAAAGCCAGTGCTGATAGTAATTTATATTATTAAATTATTGATGATGATATTCTGATTATTGAAGTATTTGTTAATGATATCATTTTTGGAGGAGAAGATAAATTGTGCATGGAATTTGCTAACAACATGAAGAATGAATTTGAAATGTCCATGATTGGTGAGATGATATTTTTATTAGGTTTGCAGATTACTCAAATTGACAAAGGCGTTTTTATCTGTCAAACTAAGTATCTAAGGGAATTTCTGAAGAAGTTTGGTATGGATAATTCCAAACTGATAAGTTCTCCTATGGTGACAAGTGAGAAATTATCTATCAAGGATACTTCTACACTGGTAAATCCGACAATGTATAAGTCTATGATTGGTGGTCTATTATATTTAACTCAGACTAGATCAGATATTATGAATGCAATAAGTATTGTTTGAAGATATCAGAGTAATCCTAAAGAAAATCATGAATGTGCAGTAAAGAGGATATTCCGGTATTTGCAAGGAACAACAAAATATGGCTTATGGTATTCTAAAAATGATGATTTCACTTTATGTGCATATACTAATTTAGATTGGGCAAGGGATACTGATAACAGGAAGAGCACTTCTAGTGGAGCTTTCTTTCTTGGAAAGAAATTGGTTTCATGGATCAGCAAAAAATATTCATACATTTCTTTATCTACTGTAGAAGCTAAGTATATTGCAACAACAACCAATTGCACTCAAGTCTTGTGGATGAAGAAAATGTTGAAGGATATCAAGATAAATTGTAGTGAATTGGTAGTTATCTACTGTGATAACTCTATAGCTATTGACATGTCTAAGAATCCTATATTTCAATCTAAGACTAAGCATATATCAATAAAGTATAACTTTCTTAAGGACAAGGTAGAAGGAAATGAAGTCAAACTGGTTTATGTGAACACTAAAGAATAGATTGCAGATATATTAACTAAACCACAGTCTACCCCTCCGATAGAGACTTGATTGATGCAATTTGTCATCATTCCAACACACATTATCAAAGATACTATTCATTCTGGCACTGATGAGTTGTGCTACTACTTAGGGGGAGTAGTCAGCTTTGAGATTTAGGGAATTGCTTTCTTGCTTTGATATTTGTGTCATATTTCTGGCATTGATGTCAAAGGGGGAGACATAGTGATGTAAAAACTAATTTTAGAACTTTACAAAGATATGATTCACAAGGGGAGAGTTATTGGTATTCAGGAGATTATTGGTCATTTTCCACAAGGGGAGACTTGTTTGGCATTTTTTTGGTACTTAGATGTTTTTCACATCTAGTGTTGCCATCAATGCTAAAGGAGGAGATTGTTGGCATTATGGATGAATTGATTATATGTTGCATTGATGTTTTGTCATTGATGTCAACACTAGCTATTACTGGCAGTGAGCTCTAAGCAATTGGTCTTTCTGCATGTGTAGACCCCATTTGTATACACATACTATCTGCAGTAGTATCATCTGATTGTGGGTAAGGTTTCCCACCATGGTTTTTCCCCTTACCGGGTTTCCACATCAAAATCTCTATGTCATGTGTTGTGGATGTTGTTTCTCTTTATGTTTATTGCCTTAAGTTATACTGGTACTGCTATAACTGTTAATCTATTTTACTGGCACTTAAGTTTGGTTTACTACCATTAAGTTTAAGTTGGAATAATTTTTATTTGGATTATAACTTATTGACAATTGGTGACAACTGGTTAACAACTGATTCACCCTCCCCCCCTCTCAGTTGTCCTTATCATGTCCTAATAATTGGTATTAGAGCAAAGTTCTCTTTTTTGTAGAAGCCTAACAGCTTGAGGAGATCATATGACAACAAATATTTTCAGGAAGGACAATCTAAAGCTTGATGGAACTAACTATGGCATATGGAAGATCAAAATGGAAACGCATTTGAACTGCATTCGAAGAGATATATGGGATGTTACAAAGAATGGCTATGTTTCTCCTATTTTGAATCAACCTCATCCACCAACATTGGCTAAAGGCTTGAATAATGATTGCAAAGCAAGAAAAGCACTTCTGAGCGTATTATGAGATCAGCAAATCATGGGATTATCAAACCGATCTACTACTAAAGCTATTCGGGATAAAATGGAAACACTGAATGAAGGAGAAACCACTGTAAAAATTGCAAAACTAGAATGTTACGAGGTTGGGTATGAAAATTTGAAAATGGAAGAAGATAAAAGAATTTCTGCATTTATGGAAAGAGTTAATGAAATTTTTTTAGGAATACAATGTTGTGGAGGATCCTTAAGTGAAGATTAAATTGTGTCTAAAGTTTTAAGAGCATTGCCACCGACTTACAAAATTAAAGTGGTTGCTATTAATGAAATGAGAACAATGCCTAATACTTTAGTTTCTAGAGATACTTTGGTTGGAAAACTTTCAGCATTTGAGCTTGAGGAATTTGGTCTGGTTGCTACTGTAAAGACTAATCTAGCCTTCAAAGCATCATCATCATCATCATCATCTAACAAAACCAATTGGAAAGAACTTTATGCAAAAGAACTTGAAGATATGAGAAGAGAAAATGAAGAACTTGAAGCACTATTTGCAAGGATGATTCCTAAAGGTCCAAAAGGAAGTAAGTATGAAGGTAAAGCACCTTTCAAATGTTTTAATTGCAATAAAGTTGGTCATATGGCTTCTAGGTGTCCTTATAGACATTCAAGACTAAGGGAGGAAGAAAAAAGATAATATAAGCCTAACCCTGAATATCAGAGATATAGATTTAAGAAAAACAAAGATAAGTCATGTTACTATGTAGATGAAGATACAACAGATAGCGGATGGGCTTTTGTTGCAACAAAAGAAGATCCACCGACACCTATTGCCAAACTGGTAGAGCAGGCGCTGGCAGCAAAAATTGAAGAAAAAGATGAATAGATTATAGATAGTGGATGCTCGCATCATATGACTCGTGATAAAAGAAAATTCTTATCTTTTCGGGAAATTCATGGAGGTCTAGTAAGGTTTGGAGATGATAAAGCTTGTTTAATCAAAGGAAAAGGCACTATATCTTTGGATGGTAAGCACAATACTGACAATGTTTATTATGTAGAAGGTTTCAAGCATAATCTTTTGAGTGTTGGTCACTTAGTTGAAAAAGGATTTCAATTACAATTCAAGAATGGAAAATCCAAAATCATAAACAAAACTGGATTGGAAATTGCAACTGGTAATCAGACTAGAGGTAATATCTTTCACTTGAATACCAGTGATAAGACATGTTTGATTGCACACATTGATGAAAGTTGGTTATGGCATAAAAGACTCTGTCATGTGAATTTGATTGCATTATAAAGATCAGTTCAACTAAGGCAGTAAGGGATTTACCTAAGATTGTGAAACCTAATAATTCGGTATGTAAGGAATGTCAAATGGGAAAGAAAGTTAGAACAACATTTAAGAGAATTACTGAGAAATCCAATAATATTCTTGATTTAATTTATACTGATTTGTGTGGTCCAACAAGAACAAGAAGTCTACAGGGTGATAGATACTTTATGCTAATAATTGATGATTGTTCTAGAATGTGTTGGTTTACTTTTCTCAAGGAGAAATCAGAAGCTTTTGGAAGATTCAAGATATTCAAGGCGATGGTAGAGAATGAAACTAGCAAGAAAATAAAATGTTTGAGATCAGATCAAGGAGGAGAATTTACATCTAGGGAATTTAATGCATTCTATGAAGTGAATGGGATCAAAAGACAATTATCAACACCCCGGTCACCCCAGTAGAATGGAGTTGTGGAAAGGAATAACATAACTATTCTAGATGCAGCAAGAACAATGTTAATGGAAGCAAATCTACCTCATGTGTACTGGAGAGAAGTAGTGAATACAATGGTTTATACTTTCAACAGAGTTCACATCAAAAGTGAAACCGGTAAGACTCCTTATGAACTATGGTTTGGTCATATTTCTACTCTTAAGTACTTCAGAATATTTGGAAGCAAATGTTACATTAGAAGAGATGAGTATATTGGAAAATTTGATCCTAGAAGTGATGAAGGAATATTTATTGGTTATTCATCTATAAGTAAGGCATATAGATGTTATAATAAAAGGTTACAAAAAATCATTGAGAGTACTAATGTGAAGATAGATGAACATTTTAGAGGAGATTCAAGATCTGTAGAACCAACAATTGAAATTATTATAAATGAACCGACACAGATTGCACCGGTACAGAGTGAAGATCCAGTCACACTGGCATCATCAAAAAACTCAACTATGACTGAAGAACAACAACTTGTGAATGTTAATCAGAACAAATGCAAGTATGTAAGATTGAATCATTCAGAGAATTAGATAATTGGAAATAAGAATCAAGGTGTTATGACTAGAGGAAGATTGGAAAATGAAGAGGTATGTTTAATTTCTCAAGTTGAACCAGCATCTGTTATTGAAGCATGTAAAGATGAACATTGGATAAAAGCAATGGAAGATGAATTAGAACAAATTGAAAAGAACAATACTTAGACATTGGTTCCCTGACCTAAAGACAAAAATTTAATTGGAACTAAATGGGTATATAGAAATAAACTTAATGAGAATGGTGAAGTAATCAAGAAAAAAGCAAGATTAGTTTGTATAAGATATTCACAGAAAGAAGGAATGGATTATAATGAAACCTATGCACCGGTAGCCAGAATTGAGGTAGTTAGACTATATCTTGCATTTGCAACTAATAAGAACTATAAATTTAATCAAATGTATGTAAAATGTGCATTTATGAATGGAGATCTTGAAGAGGAAGTCTACATTGAATAGCCTGGTGGATTTTCTTTGACAGATAATAAGGATATGGTTTGCAGGTTAAGGAAACCTTTATATGGATTTAAGCAAGCTCCCAGAGATTGGTATGCAGGATTGGATAAATGTCTTTTGAAGCTTGCTTACACAAAAGGTAATGATGATAGAAATTTGTATTACAAAGTTACCAATGATGATATTTTGGTTATTGAAGTCTTTGTAGATGATATCATTTTTGGAGGTGAAGATGGATTATGTAAGGACTATGCTCACCAGATGCAAAAAGAATTTGAAACATCTATGATTGGAGAGATAAAAAATTTCCTAGGTTTGCAGATTTAAAGGTATATTCATATGTCAAACAAAGTACTTGAAGGAACTTTTGAAGAAATTTGGTATGGAAAATTCTAAACCAGTAAGTACTCCTATGACTACAACTGATAAATTGACATTGAAGGATGATTCAGCTCCTATTAATCCGACAAGGTACAAATCTATGATCGGAGGTTTACTGTATTTGACATAAACAAGACCTAATATAATGAATGTAGTATGTATTATTTCAAGATTTCAAAGCAATCCTAAAGAAAATCATGAATCAAGAGTTAAAAGGATTTTTTGGTACCTACAAGGCATAGCAAATCTTGGTTCATGGTGTCCTAAAGATGAAAATTTTGATTTATGTGCATACACCAATGCAAATTGGGCAGGAGATATAGATGATAGAAAGAGTACCACTAGCGGTGCATTCTTTCTTGGCACAAGATTGATTTCATGGATTAGTAAGAAGCAGACTTGTACATCACTATCAACAGCAGAATCAAAATATGTTGAAGGATATAAAGGTAAAATTTAAAGAACCAATAATCATTTATTGTGATAATTCAGCAGCAATTGATATATCAAAGAATCTGATATTTCACTCTAAGACAGAATATTTCTATTATGTATAATTTTTTGAAAGAGAATGTTGAAGCAAATGAAGTGAAATTGGTTTATGTAAATACTAAAGAGAAAATTGCAGATATCTTTACAAAGACTTTTCCTAAGGAAACTTTTGAATATCTCAGAGAGCAGCTTGGGGTAATTTCCCCACCGACAGAGACTTAGATGTTGAAGATTTGCATCAAATCGGCAGGGACTAAACAGAAAAATCTTTTTTCAGCTTTGATGAAAGAGAGCTACTTCTCAGGGGGAGTAGTTGGATGAATGTTATGTTTTTGAATTCTTAACTACTTTGGCATTTGATGTCAAAGAGGGAGAGATATCTATGGAAAAACACTATACTTTGGGGGAGAGATATACTCTTTGGATATATGTATTTTGGTTTTGGTTCTGTAACAAACTTTGTATGTATTGATCTATCTTTGGGAGATTGTTGGTTTATTGTTTTTGGCATTCTGTTTTTGGCACTTAGATGTTTTTCCATCTAGTGTTGCCATCAATGCCAAAGGGGGAGATTGTTGGTATTATGGATGACTTTTTCATGTGTTGCATTGGCTTTGCCATTGATGTCAACACTTATCTTTATGGAGGTTTACATTATGTTCACCAGTATGGTTAGTGACTTATGCACAGTCACTGATATATGTTCATTAGTAGGTTATATTGTTCACCGACATCAATAATGACTTGTTATCATCTGGAGATCATTTGGTTATGTTGAAGACATGGATTGGAAGTTTGGATTTGGTGTTTTAGTTATTGGTCTCATCGGGTTGACAGATTTGCCTTTGCTGGTAAATAGGTCTAGGTTATGGACTGGTACATGTTATCTATTCTAGATTAGCATGACATGTTAAGGAGATTGTTTATTGATTGGTTAATGTGGTAAATGTATTGAGCTGACATATTGTATTGCATCAAGACTTATTTGTAATTGATTTAATTATAATATCTTTAGTGAGCCAACCTATACATTTGGTATTAGGTTTTGTATATATGATTGTAAGATCTTATTGAAGGTCATCATGATGAGTGTGTTTGAATATTGAAGAGCGAAAATAAGTAAATCCTTTATTGTTCGCTGGTATAGTCTTACTTCTATAAAATTTTGCAATATGCCCAATCTTGTTACATGCATAACAAGTTACATTGTTTTTCTGAATAGCCTTTCCATAACCTTGATTGGTTTGAGTTCTACATTGATTATATAAATGTCCAAATCTACCACAAACATAGCATTTCACATTCATTCTGCAATTGTTTGAGTTATGACCATTTTTATTGCATTTGGAAGATTGACTAGTGGGTGAGTTTGTAGTCTGATTATTCCTAAATCTGCACTAATTTTCTCTATGACCAAATTTGTTGCAATTAAAACATTTCCCATTAAATTTATAAGCATTAGGTTGCCTTACCAGTTTGTTGTGATCGTGATTGTTTGCAGTCCTGAAACTTTCTCCATATTCAAATCCAAGTCCAACAGTTTCTCCATCAGGTTTCTGACTTTTCAACATATCATCAAGATTATCTGAACTCTTCTTGAATTTGTCTTTGTATTCATTTGCAGTGACCAACTCACTTTTCAAAGTGATAACTTGTCTCAAAATTTCCTCTTTGTCATGTTGCATGTGAATCAAATTAGTTTTAAGCATATCATTTTCATAACTAAGCCTTTGAGATTCATTTGATCTTTCATTCAGTCTTCTATCCAAATCTTCCTCATTCCTTTTTCTATCTTCAATATCCTTGCATAGTCTCATGGTTAAATCTTGCATCTCATTCTTCATGTTACTATTCTCTTGTCTTAATTTATCTGCAATAGACATCATCTACCGGCACCAACAGGCACAACAAAGTTTATTCACACCAGCACACAGTCTACATTGACAGAAGATCTTACCGGCACCCTAGCCGACATGGAAATTATATTGTTTTGTATTGTAATTGTATTGTATAGCCGACATGATGTATTGTAAAGAGTCATATATGTATGAGATCTTGTAGGTCATTTTGTAAGTGTGAAATGTATGAAAGGAATGTAATTAGGTAATGAATGCAAGCGGTATATGAGAGTGAATATCTATATATGCATTTTGATGTTATTATTTTATGAGCGAATAAGAGTAGAGCAGAGTGAAGCAAGGTTTATGGTAGAGGTATTTGACAGAGCTTAAATTGGTACTGAATCTAGCATTGCAGATGCTATTTTGAGCAGTACATTGTCATTGGATTTAATCATCCAATTTTGTAGTCAGTGGGACTCCTATTTTTTATTGAGCAGTGAGATCTAGGTTGTTGGCCTTTCTGCATGTGCAGGCCCCTATTGTATAAGTAATATTTATTCATATTGGCCAGTGAGTAAATATTGTGGGTCACAAATCCCACCAAGGTTTTTCCCCTACCGGGTTTCCTCACCAAAAATATTTGTGTTATGGTGTGCATTGATGGTTATATTGTTATTTCTCTTTATTGCATTATTGCTTGCTTACTGGTATATTAATTTGGGGTTATAAAGTTGCAAACAAGTTTAAATCTTTTGTTTACTGGTTAGACATTGATTCACCCCCCCCCCTCTTAGTGTCTTTGGGAATGATCAAGTATCTAACAATTCTGAGAAGGACAACTGAGAGGGGGGCGGTGAATCAGTTGTTAACCAATTGTCAATAAATTACAATCCAAATGCAAATTATTCCAACTTAAACTTAATGTTGGTAAACCAAACTTAAGTGCTGGGAAAATAGATTAATAGTTATAGTAGTACCGGTATAACTTAATGTATGAAACATAAAGAGAAACAACATCCACAACACATGACACAGACATTTTGACGTGGAAACCCAGTAAGGGGAAAAACCATGGTGGGGAACCTTACCTACAATCAGATGATACTAATGCAGATAGTATGTGTAGACAAATGGGGCTCGCACATGAAGAAAGGCCAACCACCTAGAACTCACTGCTCAATCACAAAATAAGAGTCACATTGACTACAATTGGATGGTTAAATCCAATGATAATGTACTGCTCAAAATAGCATCTATAATGCTAGATTCAGTACTAGTTTAAGCTCTAAACATGAGTCCTAAAAACCTTCATAACCTTCCTTCAACCTTCAAATAATAGCTACGTGATTTGCACAAGGATTTGCTTATTTTCACTCCTAAATATTCGAACACACTCATCATGATGACCTTCAATAAGATCTTACAATCATATATACACAACCTAAGACCAAATGTATAGGTCGGCTCACTAAAGATATTACAATTAAATGAATTACAAATAAGTCTTGATGCAATACAATATATCGGCTCAATACATTTACCACATTAACCAATCAATAAACAATCTCCATAACATTTTGTGTTGATCTAGAACAAATAACATGTACCAGTCCATAACCTAGACCTATTTACCAGTAAAGGCAAATCTATCAACCCGATTAGACCAATAAGAAAAACACCAAATCCAAACTTCCAATCCATGTCTTTGACATAACCAAATGATCTCCAGATGATAACAAGTCATCATCATTGTCGGTGAACAATATAACCTGCTGATGAACATATACCGGTGACTGTGCATAAGTTACTAACCACACTGGTGAACATAATGTAAACCTCCATAAAGGTAAGTGTTGACATCAATGAAAAAACCAATGCAACACATGACAAAGTCATCCATAATACCAACATACACTCTTGTAAACCCCAACTGGCATTGGTTTAAGGTTTAACCAATAGAGCTTTCACTGAGGAATCTTGACAGGATGCATAAATGGTGTTGGTGTAGCTTCTACATGGATTTCAGGATGCTAAAGATGTTCTTCGATCATGTATCAACTAGGTGGAGACATCTCTTTGGCGTGGTGGACCCAGAATAGGTCTGGTACCTATCTAGGTTATGGATCTATATCATGTTAACACGTACTCTACATGTTACTAGGATGTTTTGGGATGTTCTATGGATTGGTTATTGTTGTTTTAGTCTTAAGCCAACATGCAATATCATTGTAATATGGATTTATGTAATGATATTATTGTAATATCCTTTAGGTGGCTGACCTAATTGGTTTAGGCCTTAGGGTTGGTATAAAATAATGTAAGATCTCATTGTAGATCATGGTATGCAATGGGGATTAAGTGTTGTGGTCATGAAATGCAATATCATATGCAAAAGAGATTTGGACGATCATAGGTGATTGAATTGGGATTAAGGAAGAGGTTAAAGGCCTCCGGTATTGAGCTTAACCGGGACTATAATCAGGCATGGTAGATGTTATCTCTAGCAGTTCATTATTTTGGATTGTTGTCCATTTAACTTGAGGTGGTTATAACTTCTTTGTAGTCAGTGAGACTCTTTTTTAATGAGCAGTACACTCTAGGCAGTGTGCTTTCTTGCATGTGCAAGCCCCTCATTGTATCACATACTTTCTGTAAAAGTATCATCTGACTGTGGGTAGGCTTCCCACTGTGGTTTTTCCCTTTTTGGGTTTTCCACATACAAATAATGGTGTTATGTGGTATGGCTGCATTGTGTTGATTATCTATTTCATTGTTAAGTTTTATTGCTTACTGGTATTTGTTTCTGCTTTACCGGTACTTAATCTGGTTAAAGGTTATTAAATGGATTAAATGATATAATTTTCTAACAACTAATTCACCCCCCCCCCCTCTTAGTTGTTCACTAGTTATCCTAACAGAGATTGTAGGGGCGTTGGATCTGGGGAGTGGAGAGGAATGGATTGAGGATGATAGATGTAGTGTGGAGGAAATTGCAGTAGGCAAAGCTCATGCTAACTACGAACATGATTGCCCTCTCATCTTACAAGCCAAGAAAATCAGGGAGGAATGTGAAGCTGTAGAGGTGGCAAGGTGGAATAGGAATGTCTCCTAGCCCTAAAGTATGGTGCAGGTGCTTTGTTCTATTTTGATGCTTGAATTTTGTATTGTGGGTAATGGGTTGTTATGGGTGATCATTGGAAATTCTACCGGGAATGTATTTTCGGCTACAAGCCAAATATTGTTGTATCTTTTTTTTAATCTTAATATAATGGGTGTTGGCCCTACCCAACTATTCACTTATCCAAAATAAATGTTTAAATAATTTATTTTAGCGAATCTTTCATTATTTTGGGGGAATATATTATAATGGGTGTTGGCCTTGCGCAACTATTTACTGATAAGGTTTATCAGATTGTCACTTTTTGGACCTACCAATAGGTAATATGATATTTTATTTATTTAAAGCTTCAAAAAAAAATTCAAAAAGATTGAAGTCATCAAATAACCTCCATCCTTGATAAATCTATCTATACCTACCACCACCAAAGCCAACTCTAAAACAAACCCTAACTTCCCTCGACTACATCACTTCCAAAATATAATTATAAAAAAGTGGTAGTAAAACATATTATAGTTTAAAAGTTTAACAAAATGGATTATATAAAAATATGCCTTCTCTTTCCACAACTTATTATAAGAACATACTAAGAAAAAAGACTGAACATTTAGTTGTTGTATTATGGATCATCCTTGAACTCTGTGGTGCAAGAGCACCTAGCTTTTAACCAGTTTGTTGATACATTTTGCAAATTTTGGAGTGAGTATCCATATTTTGGATCAGTGTTTGAATAATGTACTACTTGTTAGGATTCCCAAAGATACTGAGAGGGGGGGTGAATCAGTATCTGATCAGTATAAGAATTTAGTTGAATTATAACATGAAAAGCATATCAAAACTATGTACAGGTAAACCAAAAATAATGCAGTAAATAAGAGCAATAATGACAACATAAGAGACACACCATAACACAATATTTTTAACATGAAAACCCAGTGTGGGAAGAACCTCAATGGGATTTGTGACCCACAATATTCGCTTACTAGCCAATAAGGGAATATTATTGTTTACAATAGGGGCCTGCACATGCAGGAAGGCCAAGTGCCTAGAGCTCACTGCTCAGTTACAAAAGAAGCCACACTAACTTAAAAAAATGGATTATACAAATCCAATGTCTTGTATTGCTTTAGATCAGCATCTACTATGCTAGATTCAGTACCGGTTTAAGCTATGCAATATACATAAACCCTTATCTAATATCTGCCTAACAATTCACATATTAGGTCTGCATTAATCCTTCCATCCATCACTAAATTATCTACAATGATCTCATACTTATATGAGTCATATTACAATCTACAAAGTCGGCTTACAAAATTTTTTACAATTAAATACAAACTACATTTATACAAAATTCATGTCAGCCATGGTGTCGGTAATCTTTCTTTTGGTGCCGATGAATCTGTATGCCGATGTTGAGTCTATCGGTGCCGGTGCCTACCGGTATCATAGGATTGCAAGGTTTTCGTCAATGAAAATACCTTCAATCACCTAAAAATTTTCATTGGAGTGTGCATTTGCCAACAATCTCCCCCTTTGGCATTGATGGCAACACTCATGAGAAAAATCCAAAAAGTGTCCAAAAAGAATTTGCCAAAATTGTCTTACCAAAACTGTGTGCTCCCCCCGAGCTGATGATGTCTTTCTTCTGATCTTTTTTCTCATTATCCACTACTCCCCCTTTGACATCAATGACAAAGGTTGTCATTCTCTGTTAGTGGAGTGTGGTTCCTGCCTAGATCCTTGTAACCGGTGGGTTACAATCTGCCAATACAAAATTTTGACTGTTGCTGAACCTTTTACTATCCTTTAATGTTGCTTCTATTCTCTGAACTGTACCTGTGAGTATGTGCATTTTCTCTTCTGGTGTCTTAAGTCTAGGAACCAGAGCCTCAGAAATTTCTTTTCTCAAATAAATGAGGTAATCTAGTTTAGGACCTAGTTTGTATTTTAAGTTCTTTGCCTTAACCTTTATCTTTTCTTTATCTTTTTCTAACTTCTTAATTTTCTCTTCAAGATCTGCAATGTTCTTTTCAATTTCCAAAAATAGATCTAATGTCCCTACTAAATTGTCAACAATATTGTTAATTTCTTCTTGAGCTTTGTTGATCTCTGAATCTATGTCTTCTATCAAAATGTTAGTTTTATAGGTATCTCTATACAATTTCTTGAAATCCAAAATTGTTTCTCCTAGTGCCGATAATAAGGTTTCTATTTTCTCCTTATTCTTCTTCATTATTTCCTCAAAGAATTTTCCTTTCTCCTTATTCATCCTCTCTTTGAATGTGTCTTCATTTATCTGATCAACTGTTAAAATGTTACCGGTGATGTATTTAGACAATGTGTCTAGTTGACGTAAGGAATATTTACTTCCCACAATGCACTTGGGTGCTATCAATTTAAGAATAGGAATTGTATCATCAATAGCCTTGTAGGCTTGTGCATTACACTCAGTGATCTTCTTAATAGAATCCAATAAGACTTATGTTACATTCATTGGTCTGAATTCTATCATTGAAGTACCAGATGTCTGCCCAACTATTTTCACAATTTCCATGTTGTTAGTTGTAATAATAGCTTTTCTTGTTTCGACCTCTGGTAGGTCAGTTTGTGTTTGCATTTCTACTAGCAAAGGTTTAGGATTTTTAGCTGTTGCCAGTGGCACTGTCTCGGTTTGAACCTGTACCTCAGCCTATTTTTGTTCTTGTTTCTCAACCTGTGCCTCAGAGGGTTTCTTTGTGCTCTCTACTACCAGTTTTTCTGATGAAGTCTCAGTATGCACTGTTGGTTTCTCTGTATTCACCTCTACATTATCCATTGTCGATTTCTCTGATTGTTTCTCAATTTTATCTACCAGTGCTTCTAATGGTTTCCCAGTGGTGTCCTTTGCCGATTTCTCTATCTGAATAGGTTTTTTTGTGCTTATATTTATAGTATCACTAACTCCAATCTCAACATCTGCAGTCGGTGACTTAGTAGCCACATCTTTCCTCTTATCCTCAGTGGTCTCTTTGTCCATCACAATGTTTACCTCTTGGGTGTCTATATTCATAGTGTACAAAATTTTAGACTCAAGATTTGTATCCTCTTGAGGAGTCTCCATACTCTCTATAGCCAGTTGATTATCAATGGTTTCTACCGGTGGAGTATCAGAAAGAGGTGGGGGTAAGTTATCAGTTATTTTTAGGTTCAGAGGTCCACCTTCCTTACCTTTCCCCTTATCCATGTCCTTTTGATAGACTCTGATAGTCTTAGGTCTTTTAATTTCTTCTTGTTTCTCCTTTTCAACAAAGAATATGTCCCATTGATCTGCAGTCTCTTCCGAAATTTCATTCATTCTTCCTGCCATCAGTGCTACATGTCGGTGACCAATTAAAAATACTGTCTGGTTGGCTTCACTGATTAATTGATCTATCTCTTGAGTGGAGCTCACTAGGTGAACTGCAAGCAATTTTTCTATTTTTATCTTTTTATCTAGCTCCACAATAGCTACCCTTCTAGCTTCTAGTCTTTTATATAGATCAGTGGGCATTTCATCAACAATTTCCATCAAAAATTTCTTGTATATGT
This sequence comes from Cryptomeria japonica, assembly GCF_030272615.1. Lineage (NCBI taxonomy): Eukaryota > Viridiplantae > Streptophyta > Pinopsida > Cupressales > Cupressaceae > Cryptomeria > Cryptomeria japonica. The sequence continues at coordinate 704,443,960 of NC_081411.1, read as the reverse complement.
CCAAGTGTAAAATTACACTATTTTCTACACTTTCTTTATCATCAGTGAAAAGTGTATTATACAGTTTGCTAATGTTTTTCAACTTTCCATCTTTTGTTATTTCACTTAAAAGTTTATCCAGTGGAGCAATAACCTATTTTACCTTCATTTTCTTTGGAGTTAACTTCTTAATTGGAGGCCTCATTGCCTGTTGCTTATGTCTTGTTCTTCTAGGTGTAGGTGAGGGTGTCGGTGAGGGTTTTCTTTTCCTTTCTACCCTTTTGAATACCGTCGGTATATCACTTTCAGAATAAGTTGCAATCGATGAAAGATGAGCTTCCGGTTGAAGTCCTTCCTGTTGGCAATATTACAAGGATATTGAGAAGGTTGTTGATGATTATGGACATAACTGATTAAAGATGTTTTATTGTCTTGATATTATTATTTTGTCATTGATGTCAAGAAATTGATTTTCTAATTCAGTATGATGTTGCCATATCTTAAGAAATATGATATGAAGATTATAAAGAAGTCGCTAAAGACACAGGAAAGAATATGATGAGTAAGGGGATAAGTTATTCAATGGGAAACTCTACCGAGTCAGACAATGATGAGATCTTGATGTTTTAGATTGTTTTAACATCATACATATGTTGTAAAATGTAAAGGTTAATACTATACTATGTTATCAAGCAAAGAACCTAGTCAGTAAACCCTAAGGAACCTAGTCGGTAAACCCTAAGGTTATCGCAGTCGGTTAATGAAGATAGAATGTCTACCGAGTAAAGTTTAGTATTCACCGAGTTGTAACCGAGCTATAACATAATGCATTAAATGTTTACATGTGATATTTAATGAAAGATGTTGATGAGCTGGAGTGGATCAATGATTGGCAAGTCATAGAAGAAGTTTGTTAACGAATCTAAGGCAATGGAAAGTCGGCAAGAAGATCTGCAGCTCAGATTAAACCGCATTACCCTAACACAAGTTCCAAGGTGAATGTGCAAGTTTTGAGGTGGGGTAAAACATTTTCAAATCGAAAGATACAATGAACTTGGACAAGATTGAAGATCTGATGGCTATGATTGATCATGGGAAATGTGATCAAGGAGATTAAGTGGTTAGAAGATTGTTTATAAATAAGGAACTGTTGATAAACAATGTATGTGGGCAAGTGTATGCACAGGGATGCTACATAGTGATTACCGAGCACAAAATCTTGAAGACCTGTTAGAATAACAGAGTATTAATGCCCAGCAGGTAGACAAGATTAGTTCTATGTCTAGATTGTATTGAACAAATAGGAATTTTCTTTAGCATTTTAGATGTGAAGTTGCAGATAGATTGTATTACTGTTATTTTGTTAAAGTGATAGGAAATCTCTTAACCGAGTGGACTTAACATTCTTATATGTAAATCCTCTAACAAGGTGAAATTCTGATTAAGTGTTTGAAATCCTTTGACAAGGTCACTTCTAACAAAGTGAAGATCCTAACAGATCTGAGGGAAATCCCTTAACCGGGTCACATCTAGCAATGTGTTTTGTAATCTTTAACAGGATTTGCTTTTAACTGAGCATACTATAGAAGAGTATATTTCTTAGTGGGTGTGAAATCCCACAGTGGTTTTTCCCTATTTGGGTTTCCACGTTAAATCTGGTGTTATGAGGTTTATATTGTTCATATGCTTTTGAGTTTGCATGTTTGATAGTTTTTGGTTATATGACTGATATATGTTACCAAGGTTGAATCTGATGTTTTATGGATGATTAAGTTTGTATGGTTCACCCCCCCCCCTCTCATCTTGTTGGCTATTGGATCTATACTTATATTAAGTATCAGAACTATCAATTGGCATCAGAGCTTAGGACTCCGAAAGGAAAGTTTAAAGGCACTTGAGTTAAAGATCCAAATATGTATAAGAGGGATGCACCTAAGCTGAATAAGTCAAGTTTCTCTACATGGTAGAAAGGATGAAGCTACATCTATCAGGAGTTGGATAATATGCTTTATACTATCTGGAGAATGATTTTGTTGCACCGAGCACCTATCCATTGACTATGGAAGAGATAAAGGAAAAGCAAGAACATATTCAAGCAATGATTGAAATAACATTTGCATTGACCGATTCTGAGTTTAATGATCTAGAAGGCTGCAATGATGCAAAGGCAATGTGGACTAAGCTCATATCTGTATATGGAGGAGATGAACATGTTCAAAGAGAAAAAGTTGATAGTCTAAGAGGACAACTTGAATCTATGAGGATGAATGAAGGTGAGAACATAACCCAGTACAGTACAAGACTAAAGGAGATTGTAAATAAAATCAAAGGAGCAGGAGGAACTATTGAAGAAGAGGATGTGACAAGTAAGTTGTTAAGAACCCTTCTACCTGCCTATGCAATCCGAGTCTCTGCAATCAATGAATTGAGGTTTGTACCTAATATGCCAGTTTCCTTGGATGCTACTATTGGTAAGCTACATGCATTTGAGTTAAGTAATTTTGATAACAGTGGGTCATCAGTAAATAAAGTTGAATCTGCATTTAGTTCTTTTCATCTGAATGAATCTAATGATTACAATGAGAGAAAGTATAAGTACTCTGAAGGAGATCATAGTGGAGCAAGTGAAATATTTCGGAAGAACATGGAGGAGGTACATAAACTATATGAAGAAATCAGAAAACAAGAAGAGTTTGAAGCACTATTGGCCAAAAGGTTACCGAGAGGCAAAGGTAAGTATAAAGGAAAACTACCTTTAAAATGTTTCAATTGTGATAAGATTGGACATATGGCTTCTAACTGTCCTGATAAAGATTTCACTGAAAAGAGAGATTACCGAGATGACAGACAAAAAGATAATCATTACAGAGGACACCGAGACTTCAGAAGAAGAGATAGAAAGACATGCTTAATTGCTGATGAGGAATCTGAAGATGACAAATCAGATGAGACTGATACAGAGGAAGTTGTTTATGTGGCAATCAAGGAGGGATCAGATGAAGAAAGGTATGAAGAAAAATCCCTAATATCTCACATAAACACTAATGATTCTTGGATTATAGATAGTGGATGCTCACATCATATGATAGGAGATAAACACAAGTTTGTTATGTTAGAAGATTATGATGGAGGCTATGTTAGATTTGGTAATGATGCACCATGTCTAGTAAAAGGTAAAGGATCCATAACACTTCTTGATAAAGCAAGATGCAATGATGTTTATTGGGTTGAAGGTTTGAAATATAATTTGTTGAGTGTAGCACAGCTAAACAACACAGGTTACCGAATAGAATTTCAAAAAGGAATTGTCAAAGTTCATGACAAGAATGGAAAGTTAGCTACTACTGGGACACAAACAAAAGGTAATACATTTCACCTTGACTCTACTCACAATAAGCGTTTGCATGCAAAGATTGATAATACCTGGTTATGGCATACAAGGTTTTGTCATGTTAATTTTGATAATTTGATCAAGATAAGTAAGAAGCATAGAGTAAGAGGTCTACGGAGTCTTGAAAAACCTGAGAATGCTATGTGTCGAGGATGCCAGATGGGTAAGATGACAAGATCCATCTTTACAAGTAAGTCCTACACTTCTAAGGAAATTTTAGATCTTGTGCACACTGATCTTTGTGGTCCTATGAAAGTTCAAAGTTATTATGGTGATAAGTATTTCATATTATTTGTGGATGACTATTCAAGGATAATGTCAGTAATGTTTTTAAAAGAAAAATTAGAAGCTTTTCAAATGTTTAAGTGGTACAAGGCTAGAGTTGAAAATGAAATAGGAAGACCACTAAAATGTCTTAGATCAGATAGAGGAGGAGAGTTCACATCTGATGAGTTCAACCTATTTTGTAATGATCATGGTATTAAAAGACAAGTCTCTACACCGAGAACTCCACAGTAGAATGGAATAGCTGAAAGAAGAAACAAATCTATTGTGGATTGTGCTAGAACACTGATGATTGAAAAGAAGGTTCCACAAATATTTTGGAGAGAAGCAATAAGCACAGCTGTTTACACCTTGAATTGAGTTCAATTGAAGAAAGGTAATTTGAAGACACCTTATGAAATCTGGTATGGCAAGAAACCTAATGTAAGTTACTTTAAGATCTTTGGAAGTAAATGCTATGTTCATAAAGATGATAGAAATGGCAAGTTTGATCAGAAAAGTGAAGAAGGAACATTTCTAGGATATTCTTCTAGAAGCAAAGCATTTAAATGTCTGATCAAATCATCTAACAAAATAGTAGAAAGTGCAAATGTGAAAATTGATGAATTTGCAGAAAGAACTAATGAAAGGAATTCCAAAGAACCGGAAGACTATGATGAATTTGTCTATGTGCAACCGAGAAGTCCTACCGAGATAACTATTGAAGGAAATGAGGAAGATATCCAGTTACCGAGTGATGAAGAGGATCATACAGAGCCTACCGAGCCTGTATTGGCCAAATATGTCAGAAGACACCATGAACCAAGTCAGATTATAGGAGATAAGGATGATCCAGTGATGACAAGGAACAAACTGAGACAGAACACATGTTTGATATCTGAATTTGAACCAAGAATAGTGAAAGGGGCATTTAATAGTGAAGACTGGATAAATTCTATGACTGAAGAGATTGATCAAATCAATAAGAATGACACATGGACACTGGTCCCAAGACCAAAGGACAAAAATGTAATCGGTACAAAGTGGATCTTCAGAAACAAGCTAAATGAGAAAGGTGAGGTCATTGGGAACAAAGCAAGACTGGTTTGCAAAGGTTATGCCCAAGAAGAAGGAATTGATTATGGTGAGACCTTTGCACCTATTGCTAGACTTGAAGGAGTTAGAACATTGTTGGCATATGCTGCTTTCAAAAACTTCAAGGTATATCAAATGGATGTAAAATCTGCATTTCTGAATGGAATATCAGAAGAAGAAGTTTTCATTGAACAACCTGAAGGATTTGTTGAAGACAATAATAAAGATCGGGTATGTAAATTGAGCAAAGCTTTATATGGTCTGAAACAAGAACCTAGAGCATGGTATGAAAGATTGCACTCTTATTTGATTAAGATTGGTTTTATAAGGACAAGTGAGAACAACAACATGTACATGAAGAATGATGAAAATGGAATACTAATCTCAGCCATATTTGTTGATGATATTATATTTTGTGGAAATGACTCTTTATGCAAGAACTTTGGAAATGAAATGAGCAAAGAATTTGAGATGTCATTAATCGGTGAGATAAAGTATTTTATAGGCTTACAGATACTGCAAATAAAAAATGAGATTTTCGTTACTCAATCCAAATACATAAGGGAAATCCTGAAGAAATTTGGGATGGAGGATTCAAAGCCAGTAAGTACTCCTATGACTACCAACTGCAAACTATCAAAAAATGATGAATCTGCATTTGTTGATGAGACACTCTACCGATCCATGATTGGAAAACTACAATATGTTGTTCACAGTAGGCCAGATATAGCACATGCAGTAGGTATTGTTGCAAGATTCTCTGCAGATCCTAAGGAAATACACATGACAACAATCAAAAGAATTTTCAGATACTTGAAAGGCACTGAAGATTATGGTTTAGTATATCAGAAAAGAAATGATTTTGATTTAAAAGTTTATACTGATGCTGATTGGGCAGGCAACATTGATGACAGAAAAAGCACAAGTGGAGGAGCTTTCTTCTTAGGAGAAAGACTAGTGAGTTGGCTTAGCAAGAAACAAGGAGGTGTTTCTCAGTCAACAGCTGAAGCTGAATATGTTGCAACAGCACTGAATTGTACCAACATTGCATGGATCAAACAACTGTTGGAAGGTATAAATGAGAAAGTTACGGGGCTAGTAACTATATTCTGTGACAATACTAGTGCTATTAATATTTCAAAGAACCCTGTTATGCACTCTAAGACAAAGCACATATCTATCAAATATCATTATCTTAGAGAAGAAGCTCAAGAGAAGAAAGTATTGTTGGAATATGTTAACACAAAGGAGTAGATAACTGATATCTTCACCAAGCCACTACCTAAGGACACTTTTGAATATCTCAGAAGTAAGTTAGGGGTCCTACCCCTATCTTTTACTCACTGATCGAGTTCGGTGAAAGCATCACTTCGATGACTCTATTGAATATCTTTTAGGGAGCTGATGCTGGAGTGATACACTTTAGAATGTTTTTCTAAAAGTGTACTGGAATTAATACTGGGATAATACAAAAAATGATACAGGGAATAGGAATTGTAAACAAATGCTATGACCAAGACTCAGTTGATACACAACATCAGGAAATAACTTCTTACAGAAAGAAATTATGTTTTAGTTCTATTCTTTTTGGCATTGTTGTCAAAGGGGGAGATAAGACCAAGGAGAAGACCAAGGAGAAGACCAAGAAGGAGAAGACCTACCCAAGGGGAGAAAACTAAGAAAAGACTACAGATTGAAATAAAGACTGAAAACAGAAGAGAAGTCTAATGTATGGGGGAGAGCATTTCAGCATTTTAGAATCACAGCAATCCGAATTTTTAAAGGTCAAATCAATTGGTTTTGCCATCAATGCCAAAGGGGGAGATTGTTGGCAATATTACAAGGATATTGAGAAGGTTGTTGATGATTATGGACATAACTGATTAAAGATGTTTTACTATCTTGATATTATTATTTTGTCATTGATGTCAAGAAATTGATTTTCTAATTCAGTATGATGTTGTCATATCTTAAGAAATATGATATGAAGATTATAAAGAAGTCGGTAAAGACACAGGAAAAAATATGATGAATAAGGGGATAAGTTATTCAATGGGAAACTCTACCGAGTCAGACAATGATGAGATATTGATGTTTTAGATTGTTTTAACATCATACATATGTTGTAAAATGTAAAGGTTAATACTATACTATGTTATCAAGCAAAGAACCTAGTCGGTAAACCCTAAGGTTATCGCAGTTGGTTAATGAAGACAGAATGTCTACCGAGTAAAGTTTAGTATTCACCGAGTTGTAACCAAGCTATAACAAAATGCATTAAATGTTTACATGTGATATTTGATGAAAGATGTTGATGAGCTGGAGCGGATCAATGATTGGCAAGTCATAGAAGAAGTTTGTTAATGAATCTAAGGAAATGGAAAGTCGGCAAGAAGATCTATAGCTCAGATTAAACCGCATTACCCTAACACAAGTTCCAAGGTGAATGTGCAAGTTTCAAGGCGGGGTAAAACATTTTCAGATCAAAAGATACAATGAACTTTGACAAGATTGAAGATCTGATGGCTATGATTGATCATGGGAAATGTGATCAAGGAGATTAAGCGGTTAGAAGATTGTTTATAAATAAGGAACTATTGATAAACAATGTATGCGGGTAAGTGTATGCACAGGGATGCTACATAGTGATTATCGAGCACAGAAGCTTGAAGACCTGTTAGAATAATAGAGTATTGATGCCTAGCAGATAGACAAGATTAGTTCTATGTCTAGATTGTATTGAACAAATAGGAATCTACTTTAGCATTTTAGATGTGAAGTTGCAGATAGATTGCATTACTGTTATTTTGTGAAAGTGATAGGAAATCTCTTAACCGAGTGGACTTAACAATCTTATATGTAAATCCTCTAACAAGGTGACATTCTGATTGAGTGTTTGAAATCCTTTGACAAGGTCACTTCTAACAAAGTGAAGATCCTAACAGATCTGAGGGAAATCCCTTAACCGGGTCACATCTAGCAATGTGTTTTGTAATCTTTAACAAGATTTTCTTTTAACCGAGCATACTCTAGAAGAGTATATTTCTTAGTGGGTTTGAAATCCCACAGTGGTTTTTCCCTATTTGGGTTTCCACGTTAAATCTGGTGTTATGAGGTTTATATTGTTCATATGCTTTTGAGTTTGCAAGTTTGACAGTTTTTGGTTATATGACTGATATATGTTACCAAGGTTGAATCTGATGTTTTATGGATGATTAAGTTTATATGATTCACCCCCCCCCCTCTCATCTTGTTGGCTATTGGATCTATACTTATATTAAGTATCAAAACTATCACTTCCAACTCACTTTCCTTGATACCAGTTTGCTTCAATACATCTTCCTTAATAGCTTTAGCTTGTGTAGTGCCTTTCCTTACTGTTTGTTCAACTTTCTTGACTCTCTTCTATGACTAAATATCACTTTCAATTGTTTCAACATTGCCAAAGACTTTCTTAGATGGTTCCTTTGGTGCTTCAAGGAGGGATTTTGCATAAGTTTCAATGATGTTATCATCTGTTTCATATCCCATTTTAGTTACCCAGATAGTCCTAGGGACAACTGCCTCCATCCAGATTTCATCTTTCTTAATTAAAAAACATATTTCCTTTTGATATTTATCTACAATTGCCTGAGACAGTCTAATTCTTATCTTCATTCGAGCCTTCAGTGCTTGAAAATGTTCATTTATATTTTTCTCTTTGTATTCTCCCATGTTTAATGTATCCAATAGTTTCTTTCCTACCGGTATATCAAAGCCAAAGTCTTTTCTACCAATACTGGGTACTTCCTTAGTAATGTACAACATCAAACATACAAGAAAATTTCCAAATCTAAGAGTTCCTTTCTTGTCTCCTTTGATCTTCTTCAGATTGTCTATCAATTCATCTTTAAGCCATTCACACATGTCAATCTTAGCATTGTTGTTCACTAAGTCATAAGCACTTTTAATACACAAGCTAGATACTGAGTTTAACCTATTAGTATGTGTAGCCTTATAGCCAAGGATCATACTAACAAATCTAACATTTATGTCCTTTACATCATTGACTCTTAGAGACCTCTTGTCAAATGTTGCATCGATTAGGTCTGTTACAGTGTCATTAGAGATCTTTTTAGTTTTGTCAGGCCTGCTACTGGTGGAAGGTGACCCTGTTACTACCCTAACTGCTTCTTTGGTGATCTTATGAATGGAATCCAACCAAAAGAATTTGTCATGAACTCTACTTAGCACAATCCTTATAACATCCTTGGGAAAATCCAGGACACTAAGGATTTCAGTAAAACCTAGGGTTTCCACTATCTTATGTTTCGGTTTGATATTACCACATTCATCACATAAAACAATTTGATACATATTCTTGATTTCATCATCTCCTAATTCCTCTATATGAAAATATATGTATATCCTAGGATCCTCTGCATAAACTACTCCTTTAGGAATTTGAGAGAATGCACCTAGGGTATCATCTTTCTTCGCTATTTCGGAAACAAGTTTGAATATGAGTCTAGGGAGCTTGATAACCTCAATCACAGTAGGATTTGTTATAAATTTAGGAGTGGATGAGGAAGCCATAGTTATAAATACCTCAATCTAACTTAAGGATGAGTGCTTGAATGACTTGCTTTCTTCTTGCTATGGACGCCCTTGCTCAGAATTTTTGCGCTCTCAAAGATTTGAATGCTCGGTGAATGAAAAAGGAGCCAAAACACTTACTTTATAATGTTATTTTCTCCAAATACAACATTTAATGCTTGCCAGTTAAGTCACAACTTAACTCATCTACCGGTAAAGAAGTAATTCAACTTCTCACCATCAACCGAGGGTATATTAGCATGTTTTTCAGTTTGCTGCTAAACCCCCAAAGGATTTTCCTTCAGTTAGATGAAGAGTCTCCTGTCGGTGGAGTGTTACTCTATTTTGCCGGTGGAGGAGTATTCCCATCAACATTCTGATCTAACTTTTTGATCCATTGTTTTGAGAATTTTTTCTTTACCTCTTCAACCTTTTCTTTACCTTTCAAGTTGGGTCCTTTGTTATTTGTCGGTGATGTCTTGCTTCTACAAAATTTAGCAATATGTCCAATCTTGTTATAAGCATAACAAGTCACATTGTTTTATGTGATGAATAGCTTTCCCATATCCTATGTCGGTATGTGTTCTACATTGATGAGATAAGTGTCCAAATCTTCCACAAACATAACATCTTACATTCATTTTGTAATTTTCTGAATTGTGACCAACTTTGTTGCATTTAGAATATTGACCGGTGGGTGTATTAGTGTTTTGATAGTTTCTAGATCTACACTGATTTGCTCTATGACCATACTTGTTACAGTTAAAGCATTTCCCATTAAATTTGTAAGAATTACATTGTCATGATTGTTTGCAGTATTGGAGCTTTCACCAACTTCAAATCCAAGGCCATTTGTATCACCATTAGGTTTCTGATTCTTCAGCATGTCATCAAGTTCCTCTGAACTTTTCTTGAATTTCTCCTTGTGTTAATTTGCAGTAGCCAATTCATTTTCCAAGAAATCCTTCTATCTCATGAGTTCAGTTTTATCATGTTCTAAGTGAATTAGATCTATCTTTAGCATATCATTATCATGATTGAGTCATAAATTTTCATTTGCAGCATCATTGATTCTTCTAGTCAAGTCATCTTCATTCTTCTTTCTATCTTCAATTTCTTTACAAAATCTCATAGTCATATCCTGCATCTCATTCTTCATTGTACTGATTTCTTGTCTCAGCTTGTTCACCAGATCATTAAGAGTTTCTTTTTCATCTTCATCATTTTGTATCTTTTCACAAAGTTCTCTTCTCTTATTCCTTGCTATAGTGAAATTTTCTTGAAGTCCTCGAATAATATCCTATGCAGCCATCAGATCATCTTCAAGTTTGATATTCTTCACTTTTTCTACATCATAGTCTGAAAGAGTTGTTTCCAATTGCTTTCTCAAGTTTTCCATCTCTACCGGTGTCAAGATCTTCCTCAAGCTATTAGGCTTTTGAAAATAGAGGACCAGGCTCTAATACCAATTGTTAGGACTCCTAAAGATACTGAGAGGGGGGGTGAATCAGTATCTGACTGGTATAAGAATTTAGTTGAATTATAACATGAAAAGCATATCAAAACTGTGTACCGGTAAACCAAAAATAATGCAATAAATAAGAGCAATAACCACAACATAAGACACACACCATAACATAGTATTTTTAATGAGGAAACCTAGTGTGGGAAAAACCTCAGTGGGATTTGTGACCCACAATATTCGCTTACTGGCCAATAAGGGAATATTACTATTTACAATAGGGGCCTGCACATGCAGGAAGGCCAAGTGCCTAGAGCTCACTACTCAGTTACAAAAGAAGTCACACTAACTTACAAAAATGTATTATACAAATCCAATGTCTTGTACTGCTTCAGATCAGCATCTACTATGCTAGATTCAGTATCGGTTTAAGCTATGCAATATACATAAACCCTTATCCAATATCTGCCTAACAATTTGCATATTAGGTCTGCATTAATCCTTCCATCCATCACTAAATTATCTACAATGATCTCATACTTATATGAGTCATATTATAATCCGCCAAGTTGGCTTACATAAGTTTTTACAATTAAATACAAAATACATTTATACAAAATTCTTGTTGGCCATGGTGTCGGCAATCTTTCTTTTGGTGTTGGTGAATCTGTATGCCAGTGTTGAGTCTGTCGATGCCTACCGGTATCATAGGATTGCAAGGTTGCCATCAATGACAATACCTTCTATCACCTACAATTTCTCATTGGAGTGTTCATTTTTCAACACTACTTAGAGGTCTACATGTGTATTTGTTGTTCATTTGAAGGGTGATTGTCACCAAGGTTGTGTGCTTTTCTCAAATTTGACCTATGATCCCTTGTAAGACTAAAATGTCATAAATTTTCATTATGATGTAAAAAATCTTGTAAAGCCTCATTAGGAATTTATTCATGTCATTTTGATGTTAGGGATTCATCCTAGGAGGTTTAGTATGAGTAGAAATGCAAGAAAGGCAAAAATGCACATTTGAGCAAAAGTTGACATTATTGCTTGACAACTTTTTGCAGCTTTTTGAGCAACTTTGCATTTTTGACAAAATCGGTGGTTAGGAAACCGATGAAGAGTTGGTTATGACCAAAATGGAATATAAAATTCTCTGAGAATGATTGTACATGGGTTGGGATTTCTTTAATCAAGTTTGAATAGAATTTGAAGACAATTTCCAAATTTTGCCTTGTATTTTGTCATGCAGTAGTCTGCGCCAAATGGATTGACCTTTCTACTGTTATTTCTTGGTGGTTTAGTGTATGATATTGTATTGTTTAGGAGGTGTTTATATCTTTACTTAGTGCAATTTTGAAGTGTGTTTACAAATTATCTTTTATTGTAATGCTCTTGGTCTGTGCAAGGGTTCAAGAGCCCAGTCATGGTTCCAACTTGAAATCCCTTGAGTTTTTCTTAATGACCCTTGGGACTCAAGTCATGGAACCCTTGTATAGTTTATATACCTTTTGGAATGGCCTGGAAGTTGTTGGGAAGAAACTTTCTATCATTTCCTAGGTGAGCTCTGTCATAGCCCGATTAGGAATATGATTGATAAATTTGTATTTGCTTGCAGTGATGAGAAGTTGTGAATGTGCCAAGTGTTTGGAATGGAAGTGTGATGTAGGGAAGAGTCTTAGTGAAGAGGTGGAGGTGTGATAGGGTGGATAAACCATTAAAACCTTTTGAAGAAGACTACTAACTCCTAAACCCTCAAAGTGCCATTTTTGGGATCCATACCAGTACGGACAGACCAGACTGCCTACCTTAGTGGATCCAATTTTTTGTCAAAAAGGGTACTCTGATCACCAAAGGTGTTAGAATGTTATTTGAGTGATTTTTGAGTAGTTGCCCAAAAACCGGTGAGGTAGGGCTAATTGGGGCTCTAGGGCTACTAGGGCTAGAAAGTAGGAAAAAGAGGGAGAGATGGGAAAATGGTGAGAAAGCATTGGAAGAACCACTTAAATGGAGTTGAAACATCTAAAGAACACACCCTAAAACCTCTGCAAGTATATGTTGGAGGTTTGGATAGTTTAATGGTTGGATTTACCCTAGTGAATCTTAGCCATGCTTGAAGCAACTATTGAGCACAAATGGATAGGGAGTACTCCAAGAGGGTTTGAGTGTTTGTCTTGATAATGGAAAAGTGAAGAGTGATAGGAGCCCACTAAAACTTCATTAAATTACCATTTGAGCAAGGTGAAACTCTCTTTGAGAACCTCTACCCATCAAAGTGGTATCTAAGAAGCTAAGATGTGGGAAGAAGCCAGATCATGTCAGAGACTGAGTCAGTATGAGAGAGTAGCCTTGAGATGGTGACCAATGCAGAGTTAGCCAAGAGGTTAGAAGATCAAGAGGAAGAGAATAGACTCCTCAGGGTAAGACTGCAATAGTTGGAGAGCAAACTAGTCGTAGTTGAAGACAAGACTGAGAAGGTAACAATCAAAATCAATGAATGGAAGGGTAAAGAAGTAGTAGAAGAGGATGGCACACCTAAACCTGATCCTATACTACCTGAAGAACCTTTCCTTAGAGCCATCAAAGCCATAGGAGGAAAGTCCCTAGAAGGAGTGCCACTTTTTTGTGGAAAAATGGAACCAGAAGTAGTCATGGAATGGATTGAAGGATTGGAGAATCATTTTGAATGTGATGGGATTAGTGAAGCACAAAAGGTGAAGGTAGCCAAATCTAGATTGAGAGAAATAGCCTTGACTTGGTGGAAGTTCATCCAAGAGGAGAGGCAAAAGGAGGGTAAGAACCCAATTGCTACTTGGAAAGGAATGCTAGCCAAGGTGAAAGAAGCATATATCCCTGAAGACTATGAAATTCTATTACACAAGAGAAGACAAAACTTGAGACAAAGAGAACTAGATGTGAGAAGCTACACTGAGGAATTTCAGAAGTTGTGTTTGAGATCTAAAGTGGTGGAAGATGAAAGCATCAAGGTAGCCAGATACTTGAATGGCTTGAGATGAAATATACAAGAAGAGTTGAGTTTGTTGTGTCCTACTACTATTCATAAGTGCTATCAATTGGCACTCAAGGTGGAAGAGAAGAGTAAAAAGAAACAAGAGCAAAGCAACAGAGGTAGAGGTAGGGGAAGAGATGGCAGAGGTCATAGAGGTAGCTATGGTGGAAGAAGTGTAGACCAAAGATCCCAAGGGGAATCCAAGCTAGTAGAGAAAAGTGGGGATTCCAATACCAAGAGAGGCTATAGAGGAAGGGGATCTCGCAACTTTAGTAGAGGAAGGTCTAGTGGATCAGGAAGAGGGTCCTATTTCACCACAATGAAGTGCTACAATTTCCATCAACTTGGACACTTGGCCTATAGATGTCCTGAGAAGTCTTCTTCATCACAAGGAGGTTAGAGGAGAGTAAGTTATATTCAAGAAGATGCAGCAAATATGAAGGCATCAGAAGTGAGTTTAGATTCAGAGGTTGGAGAGTATCTCATGATGAGAAGAGTCTTGATCAAAGAACCAATTAAGGAAGAACCTAACCAAAGAAGATCCTTGTTTAGGATAAAGTGAAAGATTATGGGAAAAGTGTGTAGAGTGGTGGTGGATTCAAGTTCCATTGATAACATAGTGTCAAAAGAAGCAGTAAGTAAGCTCAACCTACAAAGAATCCCACATAGTGATCCTTATAGGGTTACTTGGCTCAAAAAGGGGCAGCATGTTCTAGTGAATGAACAAACTTGGGTGGAGTTCACTATAGGAGGCTAAAAGGACAGAATCTTGTGTGACATTTTACTAATGGATGCTTGCCACCTACTCCTAGGTAGGCCTTGGCAATTTGATAGGAAGGCAATACACCATGGGGAGAAGAATGCCTATACTTTTCAAAAATATGGGATTACCTATAAAATTTAGTCCATAGGAGACCAAGAAGAGTGCAGATCTAAAGGTCCCAATGTGTTACTAGTTGGTGAGAAGGAGTTCATTAACACTCTCAAGGAAGGAGAAGGAGTGGGGTTTGTACTTGTAGTTAGACCAAAAGAAGAAAACAAGGATAAGAAAGTATGCATTCCCAATGAAGTGCAACATATTCTAAATCAGTTTAAGGATATTATCAGTGATGGAGCACCTGCAACCTTGCCTCCTCAACGGGCCATAAGTCACCAAATTGACTTAATACCCGGAGCCTCATTGCCTAATAAGGCAGGTTTTAAAATGACACCAGAGAAGAATAAAGAGGTAGCTAAACAAATACAAGAACTCTTGGATAATGGTCTGATAAGGAAGAACATCAGCCCATGTGCAGTTCCTACTGTTTTGGCTCCAAAGAAGGGAGGTACTTGGAGACTATGCACTGATTCTAGAGCTATCAGCCACATTAGAATCAGGTATAGATTTCCCATTCCAAGAATTGAAGATTTGATGGATTATTTAGGAGGTGCTAAATACTTCACCAAGATAGACCTCAAGAGTGGTTACCACCAAATCAGAATCAAGGAGGGAGATGAATGGAAGACAACATTCAAAACCACAGAGGCACTTTATGAATGGCTTGTTATGCCATTTGGACTCACAAATGCCCCTAGCACATTCATGAGACTCATGATTGAAGTAATCAAGGATTATATTGGTAAATTTATTGTTGTTTATTTAGATGACATCTTAATTTTTAGCAAGTTTAAAGATGAACATCTTAAGAATATAGAGATTGTATTGAAGAAATTATGTGATGAGAAACTAACTATCAATTTGGAGGAATATGATTTCATGAAACAGGAGTCGATATATCTTGGATTTGTAATCTCAAGTGGTGATTTAAAGATGGACACCTCTAAGGTGGAAGCCATAATCAGTTGGCCTACACATAAGACAACAAGTGAAGGAGTTTTCATGGTTTGGCACAATTTTATAGGAAGTTCATCAGAGGATTCAGTGAGATAAGTGCACCTATGCTTGACACAATCAAAGGAGGTGTGAAAAATAAATTTCAATGGACAAAAGAGCACAAAGAGGATTTGATCTCTTAAAGACAAAGGTGGCTACTCAACCGGTACTAGTTCTTCCAAGCTTTGACAAGCTCTTCACCATTGAATGTGATGAAAACAACATAGCAATTGGAGCAATCTTAAGTCAAGACAATAGACCAGTTGCATTTCTCAGTGAGAAGCTCAATGATGCCAAGAAAAGGTATTCTTCTTATGATTTGGAGTTATATGCACTTTTTCAATCACTTAGGAAATGGAGGCATTATTTGCTGCCTAAAGAATTTGTGGTTTATACTAATAACCAAGCTCTTACTTTCCTCAATTCACAAGAAAAGTTGAATCATAGGTATATCAAATGGGTAGAGTATTTGCAATCATATACTTTTACCATTAACATAAGAAAGGTCAATGTAATAGAGTTGTTGATGCATTAAGTAGAAGGTTGCTAATAGTTCAAGAGGTGCAGCTTGAGAGCATTGGAGTGGATAGTTTCAAGGGGTTATACGGTGTAGGAGAACCCTTATAAGGGCTCCCACCATTTATTTTTATTGTGATTTTGCTTCTTCATGAAGCCATGTAATGTAATAAGAGCCAAGAGCTCATTGGTTTTGTTTAGGTCCTAGTTTAGGTCCTAGGTTCACAAGTCTAGATTGAGTTTTCTCTTGGAGTTGAGGGTATGTGTGCCTATTGGTGAGTTTGGGGTCCTTTTGGCATGGTTGTGTCCATAGGATAGCCTAATGAAAGCCTAAAAGCCAAGAAAAGCAACATTGCAAGAGTTGCTCAAAAGTTGCAAAAAGTTGCATGACAACTTTTCAAAGTTGTCATGCAACTTTTCCACCAAATAGGTCATAACCTTAGCTTGGCATTGGGAACCCTAACCATGGCACACAAACCAAGGAAAAGACATTATAAATTGTTGCAAACCCTAAAATGATGGGTTGGATGTCAGATTGTACGGACAAAGGAAAAAGACCTTGACTGTGACTGTGTTTTTGTTGCCAGTCGATATAAATGGAGCAATGAAGGATTGTTAATGGATTGTTCTAGAACCTAAACCATATTGAGAGTCTTGTTGAGTGTTGACACATTCATATTGAGCATATAGATTAAGTTTTCTTTGCAATTTTTGGTGTGTTTGTAAATATTTTGTAAATTTCTTCCTTACTGTCCAGTTTTGGACTGTTTTGTGTAAATGGGTTGACAACTTCTATCCCCATTGTGGAAACACCATGAAACCATGGGGAATAGGAGTGTAGACCCTATACAATATCTTAGAGCAAGAAGGGCCCTTGAAGATGCAGGAAAGCCTTTCAAAGACCCTCTCCTAGGTGAGACTAGACTGTGCCCGGCTAGGAAGGATTAAGGTTGCAGAGGTCCGTGAGAGCAAGGAAGGACAAGGAAGGAGGCACCCTTTGGAGGAGTTGTATAGGGGTGTGTGGAGAATAATTGGTGAGAAGGAGGATCTTCCACCATTCTAGACAAGGTACTGAGGATAGAAAACCATCACTGTGTCCCAGGCAGGCCTAAAAACCCTTAAAAACCCTTAAAAACCCTCAAAAACCCTTAAATTCACCTAGGGCAGTGTACGGACACTTGGGGGCCCAAAACCAGGAAAATCCTTGAGCCTTTGTTCAATGAATAGCAGTCCCTTCGGGATTTTTTAGAAGTTTTGGCATTGTTTGCAAGAGGAAGCCCTAAAAGTCTGGAATGGGGGCCTAATAGGGCTCATTCCTTGTAACCCTATTTTGTAGGAAAAAAAGCAAAATTGTGAAATTGGTAACAAGAAGGATTGTCAAAACCTCTTGGGGGCACATGAGTGGTTGCAAAAACTTGTCAAAGACTTTTCCTATCCTTGCTAGGACCTGAGAAGGTGTAGGAAGAGTTAAACCCTTATTAGCCTATGTAAGGGTTTTTGAAGCTTATGAGTAGGTGAGAGCTTAGGAGAAGAATCACATGTTGTTGGTGGGTCGATTGGGCAAGGTCAGGGATCCCACAAGCAAGGGAAGTCCTAGAGACCCTAGGGTGTGGTTGGAACACCTGGTGATCCAGAGAGAGGATCAAAGAGCATAGACTAGGCTAGTCTATCCCAAACCCATTCCCATCAGATTGGTATCAGAGCAAAGTTAAAGATTTGGTGGACCGTGCATGTCTCTATATTCTGGTGAATCAATAGGGGAGAACATAATGGTCACTAATGCAGAGTTGGCTAGGGAGG
The DNA here is from genome assembly GCF_030272615.1 of Cryptomeria japonica. Taxonomy (NCBI): domain Eukaryota; kingdom Viridiplantae; phylum Streptophyta; class Pinopsida; order Cupressales; family Cupressaceae; genus Cryptomeria; species Cryptomeria japonica. The sequence continues at coordinate 704,425,995 of NC_081411.1, read as the reverse complement.
TAGAAGAACAAAAGGAGAAAAATAGACTCATTGAAGATGTTATGAGTGAGATAAGGGACAAGCTGCAAGAAGTGGTTGATCAGAGGGCACAAGGACTCTGGGGTGCAGACACCAATGATAGAGGTAAGAAAGATATTGATATAGATGACATCATACCTGAACTAGACCCCTTGATCAATGAAGAACCTTTTGTAAAGGCCATTAAGGCTTTGAATACAAAATCTTTTGAAGGATTGCCACTTTTTAGTGGAAGGATGGATATTGACACCGTCATGGAATGGATTGAGGGTATGGAGAACCATTTTGAGTGTGAAGGTGTGACAAAAGCCCAAAAGGTTAAGGTTGCCAAATCAAGACTAAGGGGAGCAGCCTTGACATGGTGGAAGTACTTGCAAGAGGAGAGAATTAGCATGGGGAAGCTACCTATTGCAAACTGGAAGGCCATGGTGAGTAAGATTAAGGAGAACTACTTGCTAGAGGATTATGAAGTCCAATTTCATAAGAAGAGATAGGGATTGAAGTAGAAAGATCTTGATGTGGCCTCTTACACAAAGGAGTTTCAGAAGCTTTGTCTTAGATCCAAAGTCCAAGAAGAGGAATCTATTAAGGTGGCTAGGTATCTAAGTGGCCTAAAGTGGAACATCCAAGAAGAGATAAGCCTATGGACTCCTACCACTATCCAAAAGTGTCATCAGCTTGTTTCTAAGGTGGAAGAGAGGAAGAAAAGGAAGGGAGACTCCAACAATAGGGGTAGAGGTAGAGGTAGAGATCAAATGAGTCACCAAGGTGGTTCCCAAAGCAAGGCAAATGAGCAAAGGAATCAAGGAGAGTCCAAGTTGACTGAGCATAATAGTGAAACCACTCTTAGAGGAGGCCATTCTAGAGGAAGAGGTGCACAAGGGGGTCCAAATAGGGGCAGAGGTACCGGTAGGAGTAATTCCTACTTTGCAACCATGAAATGCTACAATTGTGGTCAATTGGGACACCCGGCCTATAGATGCCCTGATAAGCCTACCTCATCAAATAGTGGAAAGAGGGTTGCTTATGCCCATGAAGACACATCAAGCAGCAAAACACCTGAGGTGGACCATATTGAATCAGAAATTAGAGAAAATCTGATGTTCAATAGGGTCTTGATAAGACAGCCAGTTAAGGATGAACCTAAGAAAAGGAGAGCATTGTTTAGGGTGAGATGCAAAATCCTTGGTAAGGTTTGCAAGGTAATAGTTGATTTAGGGTCAACTAATAACATCATATCAGATGAGGTAGCCAATAAGTTGAAACTCACAAAGATACCCCACTAGCCCTTACAAGGTGACATGGTTGAATCAAGAACAGAGTGTGCTTGTCAATGAACAGACTTGGGCAGAGTTTTCTATTGGAGGGTACAAGGACAAGATCCTTTGTGATGTGCTACCCATGGATGCTTCTCATCTACTGCTAGGTAGACACTGGCAATTTGATAGGAAGGTGATCTATGATGGAGAGGAAAACTCCATTTCCTTCAAGAAGGATAGCAAAACCTTTAAGATTTAGTCTCTGACAGAGAATGATGAGGGAACCTCAAGAACACCTAGTGTCTTACTTAACACTGGTAAAGAGTTCTTACATCTACTGCATGAAAAGGAGACAGTGGGATGTACCATCTTTGTGAAGCCAAAGGAGGAGGAAGGTAAGTTGCAGACAGAGGTACCTAAGGAGGTAAAACAAATGTTGCAAGAATATAAAAACATAGTGAGCGATGGAGCACCTGCAACACTTCCACCAAGAAGGTCTATAAGCCATCAAATAGACTTTGTCCCCGGTGCATCCCTGCCCAATAAAGCAGCATATAAGCTCACACCTGTTCAAAACAAGGAGGTGGCAAGGCAAGTGCAGGAGTTGTTGGATCAAGGACTGATCAAGAAGAGCATCAGCTCATGTGCAGTCCTGGTAGTGCTAGCAACAAAGAAGGAAGGCAAGTGGAGACTTTGCACTGATTCAAGGGCAATAAATAGGATCACCATAAGGTACAGATTCCCTATTCATAGAATAGAGGATTTGATGGACTATTTAGGAGGTGCTATGTAATTTACTAAGTTGGACCTTAAAAGTGGTTATCATCAAATTAGGATTAAGGAGGGTGATGAGTGGAAGACTGCTTTTAAGACCACATAAGGGTTGTATGAATGGCTTGTGATGCCATTTGGACTTACCAATGCCCAAATAACCTTCATGAGGTTGATGAATGAGGTGTTGAAGGACTTCATAGGCAGATTTGTGGTGGTGTACTTAGATGACATACTCATTTATAGCATAACCAAAGAGGAACACCTTGAACATTTGAGGTTAGTCCTAGAGAGGTTGCATGAAGAGAAGTTGGCAATCAACTTAGAGAAGTGTGACTTCTTGAAGCAAGAGTTAGTCTACTTGGGGTTTGTGGTGTCTAAGGGAACCTTGAAGATGGATCCTGTAAAGCGGAAAAATCAAACCCTAGTCGTTCTCCCCTCCCCAACTCCGAGGAGAGAGAAGGGAGAGTCACTAGGGTTGATGGTTTTCACTTAAGAGGGACTTTACATTCAAAAGAGGGGTTGAAACCCACAAGATCCAATCCCACACAATGCAAGATTGGATTCTATATGAGTTTCAAGGGTTGTGATAGCAAGGATACCCTCTTTTGTAAAGAATGTAGATAGAAAGATTGAACTAGGAATGCATGCAAAGTAGGAAAGATTCACTTATAAACAGAGATAGGAATATGATATGAAGCTGCAGACCTGGAATTAGTAGTAAAATGTTGAGACGGTGTTGTTCTGCAAATTTGAGTGAAAGTTGACAGGATGATGGCGCCCGGCGTGCACACGGTCCTCCGAAAGATCTGCGAAACGAAGGGGGATCTGTTCGTCTCTGCATAAGGATTCCAGATGTTCAATTTCAGCTGCGTACCTGCAACCTACACATAGAAAAGCAAAGACGATTGGGGGGTTAGGGATTAGGGGTTTTCCCTTAGGTCAAACCCCGGTTTTGGAATTTACCAAGAAATGAGAAATGTTGTAAATGTAATGTAAAACAAGTACTAATACCTTGTTGTAAGGATGTTTGTATCCTTATATGCGAAGGTATAGATGTTGTTGTTTGTTGTATGTTGTATGTTGTAGCATGTAATAAGTGATCTCCTCTTCAATGGTTGAATCCTTGTCTTGAATGCAACACCTAGCCTTGAATGGAGACTTAGAATGATCAATTGCTTCAAGGAATGCTTGAATACTTGAATGCTTGAATGTTTGAATAGAGTTTCCATGTCTTGTACACATATGTCCTTCCTTTGTTTGACCTTCAAAATGGGAGAGGAAAAGTAGTTTTTATACTTGCCAATTAGGGTTAAAAGACTGATTTTCCCGACCTTAGGCCAACCAGGAAATGTTATTTTCCAAATTGCAAACATAAAGACCCGAAGCCCCATAAGAGACCAGGCCCAAAAATAGGGCCAGGGACCAGGGCGCTGGGCGCCATGGTCCTGGGGGACCAGGGTGCTGGGTACCCTGGTCTTGAAGGACCAGGGCACTGGGCGCTCTGGTCCCACCTCCCGGGATAGCAGGGTGCAAGGAGGGATCAGGCAGGGTGCTGGAAAAATGTAGTTTTTGGTGTCATGAACAAGTTTCGGGGTCTCCATTCAGGTTCAGTTTTGCGTCGCCATCGTGAAGACCCAAATGCAGTTGAAATTGCAAGTGTCACAATTTTAGGACGCTACAGATCCAAGCAAAGTGGAGGCAATCTTGAATTGGCCTGCCCCTAAAATAGGGACTGAAGATAGGAGTTTCCATGGTTTAGCTCAATTCTATAAAGAGTTTATGAGGAAATTCAATGGCATATGTGCACCAGTACTTGACACCATAAAAGGAGGCCTAAAAACTAATTTCAAATGGACTGAACAAGCTGATGAAGCATTCCAATTATTGAAGCAAGAAATGGCCATAAAACCCATCCTACTCTTACCTACTTTTGACAAGCTATTCACATTGGAGTGTGATGCAAGTGGAATTGCAGTAGGGAGTGTATTGAGTCAACAAGGAAAGCCTATGGCATTTTTCAATGAGAAGCTTAATGAGGCAAAGAAGAGGTATTCAGCATATGATCTAGAGTTGTATGCACTATTTTAGTCTCTCAAGAAGTGGAGACATTACCTACTCCCAAAAGAATTTGTGGTGTTCACAGATAACTAGGCTTTGAGTTGCATTAACACTCAAGAGAAGCTTAGCAATGGACATTTGAAGTGGATGGAGTACCTCCAATCCATTACCTTTACCATCAAGCATAAAAAGGGGCAACTCAACAAGGTGGCAGATGCTTTAAGCTAGAAGTTATTGATTGTCCAAGAATTGCAATTGTAGAGCATAGGGATAGAAGGTTTCAAGGATCTCTATGAAGAAGATGAAGACTTCTCAAAAGCCTACAAGGTCTGCAAGGAGTTTGAGAATCATTTTCATGGTGAGTATGCAGATTACACTCTTCAAAATGGTCTCTTGTTCAAAGGCAATCAGTTATGTGTGCCTAGAGGATCCATGAGAGAAAATCTCATCCAAGAGAAACACAATGGAAGCCTAAGTGGACACTTTGGAATCAATAAAACTTTGGATCTAGTACAGAGATACTACTATTGTCCTACGTTGCCAAGGGATGTGAGAAGGTATGTGGAACAATGTGGTGTGTGCCAAAGGGAAAAAGGAGGATCAAGAAATGCAGGCCTCTATTAGCCATTACTGGTCCCAAATAGGCCTTGGGAGTGTGTGAGCATGGACTTTGTGGTAGGACTCCCCAAGACAAAGACAGGTATGGATAGCATCTATGTGGTGGTACAGAGGTTTTCTAAGATGAGCCACTTCATTCCATGTAGAACTACTCATGATGCTAGTTATATTGCACATCTCTTCTTTAAGGAGATTGTAAGGATTCATGGACTCCCATTAAGTATTGTTTCAGATAGGGATAGCAAGTTCATGGGCCATTTTTGGCAAACCTTATGGAGAAGACTAGGAACTAATCTATCATTCATCTCAGCTTACCATCCACAAACTGATGGTCAAACTGAAGTCATTAACAGGGTGTTAGGCAACTTGCTAAGGTGTCTAACCAAGGAGTATGGGTAGACATGGGATCTAGTTATTCCACAAGCTGAGTATGCCTACAATGATAGTGTAAATAAGACCACTGGAAGGAGTCCTTTTGAGGTTGTCTATGGCAGACACCCTAGAGGGGTGTGTTAACTAAGGGAACTTGGTTCAATGGAGATGAAGAGTGGGCAAGCAGAGGACTTCACTCAAACCATCAAGGAAGTCCAAGAATAGGTCAAGAGAGCCATCCTAGAGTCTACTCAAAAACTAAAAGCTAAAGTGGATGAGAAAAGAAGAGAGGTTCAGTTCAAAGTGGGTGACTATGTGATGGTCCATTTAAGTAAAGGTAGAATGCAAAGTGGCAAGCCTACTAAGTTGCAAATGAAGAGGGTAGGACCTTGTAGAATTCTGTCCAAATATGGTGAGAACGCCTACAAGGTGGATCTTCCTTCAGATTTGGCTATATAACAAGTCTTCAATGTTGCTGATCTGGTATTATACAAAGGTGAAATAGCAGGGCAGACTGAGAATCAATCCAAGGTATTGCAGGACTTGGATGTGAATGCCTTACCTCAAGTGAAGTAGCCCATAGCAGAGAAGATCTTGGAGTCAAGGGTGAAGAAATATACTAGACACCAGGTCTACATGGAACACTTGGTGAAGGGGGTAGGTCAACCTGATTCTAAAGCCACTTGGGTTGAGGAGGGCGGGTTCAAGAAACTTGGTATTGATTCAACTCTCATCTCTCCCCTAGTTCCTTAATTTTGTGTAGAGGGGGAGTATGGTGCAGGAGCACCCTTCTAAGGGCTCCCATCATTTGTTTTTATTGTGATTTTGCTTCTTCATGAAGCCATGTAATGTAATAAGAGCCAAGAGCTCATTGGTTTTGTTTAGGTCCTAATTTAGGTCCTAGGTTCACAAGTCTACATTGATTTGTCTTGGAGTTGAGGGTATGTGTGCCTATTGGTGATTTTGGGGTCCTTTTGGCATGGTTGTGTCCATAGGATATCCTAATGAAGGCCTAAAAGCCAAGAAAAGCAACATTGCAAGAGTTGCTCAAAAGTTGCAAAAAGTTGCATGACAACTTTTCAAAGTTGTCATGCAACTTTTCCACCAAATAGGTCATAACCTTAGCTTGGTGATGGGAACCCTAACCATGGAACACAAACCTATGCAAAGACATTATAAATTATTGTAAACCCTAAAATGATGGGTTGGATGTCAGATTGTATGGCCAAAGGAAAAAGACCTTGACTGTGACTATGTTTTTGTTGTCAATCGGCACAAATGGAGCAATGAAGGATTCTTAATGGATTGTTCTAGAACCTAAACTATATTGAGAGTCTTTTTGAGTGTTGACACAATCATTTTGAGCATTTAGATTAAGTTTTCTTTGCAATTTTTGGTGTGTTTGTAAATATTTTGTAAATTTCTTCCTTGCTGTCCAGTTTTGGACTGTTTTGTGTAAATGGGTTGATAACTTCTATCCCCATACTGGAAACACCATGAAACCATGGGGAATAGGACTACAGACCCTATAAAATATCTCAAAGCAAGTAGGGCCCTTGAAGATGCAGGAAAGCCTTTCAAAGACCCTCTCCTAGGTGAGACTAGACTGTGCCCGGTTAGGAATGGTTAAGGTTGCAGAGGTCCATGAGAGCAAGGAAGGACAAGGAAGGAGGTACCCTTTGGAGAAGTTGTAGAGGGGTGTGTGGAGAATCATTGGTGAGAAGGAGGATCTTCCACCAATCTAGACAAGGTAGTGATGATACCAAACCATCATTGTGTCCCAGGTAGGCCTAAAAACCCTTAAAAACCCTCAAAAACCCTTAAATTCACCTAAGGCAGTGTACGGACACTTGGGGGCCCAAAACTAGGAAAATCCTTGAGCCTTTGCTAAATGAATAGTAGTCCCTTTGGAAAGTTTTATAATTTTTCGCATTTTTTGCAAGAGGAAGCCCTAAAAGTCTGGAATGGAGGCCTAATAGGGCTCATTCCTTGTAGCCCTATTTTGTAGGAAAAAAAGAAAAATTGTGAAATCGGTAACAAGAAGGATTGTCAAAACCTCTTGGGGGCACATGAGTGGTTGCAAAAACTTGTCAAAGACTTGTCCTATCCTTGCTAGGACCTGAGAAGGTGCAGGAAGAGTTAAACCCTTATTAGCCTATGTAAGGGTTTTTGAAGCTTGTGAGTGGGTGAGAGCTTAGGAGAAAAATCACATGTTGTTGGTGGGTGGATTGGGCAAGGTCAGGGGATCCCACAAGCAAGGGGAGTCCTAGAGACCCTAGGGTGTGGTTGGAACACCTAGTGATCCAAAGAGAGGATCAAAGAGCATAGACTAGGCTAGTCTATCCCAAACCCATTCCCATCATTATACCAATATGATGAAGACTTTTTTGCCATATACAAGGTTTGTCAAGAGTTTAGAAATCATTTTGATGGTGAATATATAGATTTTACCTTACAAGATGGTATTTTGTTTAGAGGACAACTTTGTATACCTAGAGGGTCCATGAGAAAATTTGATGCAAGAGAAGCACAATGGTTGCTTAAGTGGACATTTTGGATTGAATACGACTTTGGAACTTGTCCAAAGATTCTACTATTGGCCAAAGATGCAAAGGGATATCATAAAATATGTGGATCAATGTGTGGTTTGTCAAAGAGCCAAGGGTACTTCTTCTAATGCTAGTCTCTATCAGCCTTTACCTATCCCTAACTGGTCATGGGAGTGTGTAAGTATGGATTTTATTATTGGTTTGCCCAAGAAAAAATCAAGTTTTGATAATATCTATGTTGTTATAGATAGATTTAGCAAAATGGCCCATTTTATACCATGTAAGGTGACTCATGATGCTAGTCATATTGCTCACTTATTTTTCAAGGAATTCATTAGGATTCATGGCTTACCTATCAATATAGTATTAAATAGAGATGCAAAATTTATTGGTCATTTTTGGAAGACTTTATGGCAAAGATTGGGTACTAACTTGTCTTTCAGTTCAGCCTACCATCCCCAAATGGATGGCCAAATAGAGGTGGTCAATAGAGCACTTGGAAACCTTCTTAGATGTTTGACAAAGGAGTATGGACAAGCTTGGGATCAGATCATCCATCAAGCTGAGTTTACTTACATTGATAGTGTGAATAGATCAACCGGTAAGAGCCCTTTTGAGGTAGTTTATGGCCTTCATCCCAAAGGTGTGTTGGAGCTTGGAGATATTGGGAAAATGGGACAGCAGAGTGGACATGCTATGGACATGGCTTAATAAGAGATTCATGAGCAGGTTAGGAAAGCATTACTAGACACCTCTCAAAGAATCAAAGACAAAGTAGATGAAAAGAGAAAAGATATATAATTTTTTGTTGGGGACTTGGTCATGGTTCATTTGAAAAAAGAAAGGCTTCAGAAAGGTGTACCAAGTAAACTTTAGATGAGGAGGATTGGACCTTGTAAGGTCTTAGCTAAGTATGGAAACAATGCCTACAAACTTGACCAACCCGGAGACATGGCTTTATCTCCCATATTCAATGGTGCAAACTTGGTGCATTATAAGGGAACACTTCCAAAGGAGTGTAGTAGATTCTTAGAGGTCTCTCAATCACTTTTAGACCTTCGCTTACTACCTACAACCATGCCACAAGCCGAGCAAGTAATGGATTCTAGAATTCTCAAGAAGACAAGGCACACCGCCTATATGGGACATTTGGTCAAATGGAAGAAACTTATAGCATCTAAGGCTACTTGGGTACCTAAAGTATACTTTTCTACCCTTGGAATTCCTCTTTATTTGTTTCCTAAAGGAGTCACTTGACTTCTTTCTCATTGGGGGAGTATGGTGCAGGAGCACCTAGCTTTTAACCAATTTGTTGATACATTTTACAAATTTTGGAGTGAGTATCTATATTTTGGATTAGTTTTTGAATAATGGACTACTTAGAGGTCCACATGTGTGTTTTTTGTTCATTTGAAGGGTGATTGTCACCAAGGTTGTGTGTTTTTCTCAAATTTGGCCTATGAGCCCTTGTAAGCCTAAAATGGCATAAATCTGCATTATGATGTAAAACATCTTGTAAAGCCTCATTAGGAATTTATTCATGTCATTTTTATGTTAGCGAGTCATCCTAGGAGGTTTAGTATGAGTAGAAATGCAAAAAAGGCAAAAATGCACATTTGAGCAAAAATTGTCATTGTTGCTTGACAACTTTTTGCAACTTTTTAGTTAGGAAACTGATGAAGAGTTGGTTATGACCAAAATGGCATATAAAATTCTCTGAGAATGATTGTACATGTCTTGGAATTTCTTGGAGCAAGTTTGAATAGAATTTGAAGACAATTTCCAAATTTTGCCTTGTATTTTATCATTTTTGTAGCGGAAGTCAGTACCAAATGGATTTACCTTGCTACTGTTATTTTATGGTGGTTTATTATATGATATTGTAGTTCTCAAGAGGTGTTTGTATATTTCCTTAGTGCAATTTTTAAGTGTGTTTACAAATTATCTTTTATTGTACTGCTCTCGGTCTGAGCAAGGGTTCAAGAGCCCATTCATGGTTCCAACTTGAAATCCCTTGAGTTTTTCTCAATCACCCTTGGGATTAAAGTCATGGAACCCATTTCAAGTGTATATACCTTTTGGAATGGCCTAGAATTTTTTGGTAAGCAACCTGCTATCATTTCCTAGGCGAGCCCTGTCATAGCCCGGTTAGGAATATGATTGATAAATTTGTATTTGCTTGCAGGGATGAGCAGTTGTGAATGTACCAAGTGTTTGGCATGGAAGTGTGATGTAGGGAAGAGTCTTAGTGAAGAGATAGAGGTGTGATGGGGTGGAGAAACCATTAAAACCTTTTGAAGAAGACTGCTAACTCCTAAACCCTCAAAAGTGCCATTTTTTGGGATCCATACTAGTACGGATAGACCAGACTGCCTACCCTAGTGGATCCAAAATATTGTCAAAAAGGGTACTCGGATCACCAAAGGTGGTGGAAGGTTCTTTGAGTTATTTTTTATTAGTTTCCCAAAAACCAGTTAGGTGGGGCTAATTGGGGCTCTAGGGCTTGTAGGCCTAGAAAGTAGGAAAAAGAGGGAGCGATGGGAAAATGGTGAGAAAGCATTGGAAGAACCACTTAAATGGAGTTGAAACATCTAAAGAACACTCCCTAAAACCCCTACAAGTATATGATGGAGGTTTGGATAATTTAATGGTTGGATTTACCCTAGTGAATCTCAGCCATGCTTGAAGCAACTATAGAGCACAAATTGATAGGGAGTACTCCAAGAGGGTTTGAGTGTTTGTCTTGATAATGGACAAGTGAAGAGTGATAGGAGCCCACTAAAACTTCATTAAATTACCTTATGAGCAAGGTGAAACTCTCTTTGATAACTTCTCCCCATCACTTTGCCAACTTTCTCATCACCTCCTCTATGCACGCCCTCGGTCTTAGGTCTCGACCAACCTTCACCCTTGCCACCTCATGTGTCACTTGGAAGAGATCATCTATCCTCATTAATTTTGTAAAAGTTTTGAATGCCTCTCATCCTCTTGTTGCAAGCTCTTTGCATCTCGCCTTCAGCTCATCCTCTTGCTAGAGAACAAAGGGTAGTGGGTCCATAGGCTACACTAACCCTTCAAAAATGATGAAATCCACTCCTAGAACAACCCACTCCCAATTTGAATCCATCCCTCCTAGGTATTCTGCCACAATTAAATTTTGCAAGGCCCTCTTCACCTTCTCTGCATCCTCTTCGAATTATAATCCTCATTCAGTAATAAGGGAATAGATTTCCATATTAGTTATGTATCTGTGACTAATATGGACAATCTCCTCTCCCAGCAAGAGCTTCACCACATCCACAAGCCTTTCATCCTTGAACATGAATAGGCCCTTCAATCTCTTATCTAATACTTTGCCCATGAAGGGCACCAATTTCTTATTCGTTTTGAATGTGAAACTGGCTTCCATGTTCCCTCTACAACAGTGTCGACACCCCTTCAATTCAATATTAGCCCCTACTCTCTACAACACACTCTCTCAAAGAACTCTTAAACATGTATAATAGAAATAGCCACCATAAATGAATAAATAATCAATACTCTGTTAGGATAACCGGTGAACAACTGAGAGGGGGAGGTGAATCAGTTGTTAATAGATTATAAAACTTTAAGCATACAAAACCTTTTACCTAAATACATAAACCAAATACCGGAATAGAAGATATATAAATTAAGAACAAGCATAAACAATAAACCAAATACCATGCATCCAAAACACATAACACCAAGATTTGTACATGGAAAACCTGATAAAGGGAAAAACCATGATGGGAAGCCTACCCACAGTTAGATGATACTTCTATAGTAAGTATGTGATTACAATAAGGGGTCTGCACATGCAGGAAGGCCAACAACCTAGAGCATGTGATTAAAAAAGGAGCCTCACTGACTACAAAATATATCTAGACTACAATCTGGAAATAAGAATGAACTACAAGAATAGCATCTCCTATGCCCGAGTATAGTTCTAGTTAAGCTCAATGCTAGAGGTCTTAAACCTCTTACACAAACCCAATTCGATCACTTATGATCAACCAAACCTTATGCATATGATTACAACTTTATTCACACATAATTAATCCCATAACTCACACACCATGATCTACAAAGAGATCTTACATCGTATTTATACCAACCCAGGACCTAAACAATTAGGTCAGCCACCTAAAAGATAATACAATAAATTCATTACATAAACCTGCAAACCAATGATAATCCAAGTTTTCCTAAGACCGAAATAACATTAACCAAACAATAAATCTAATCGGTAACACATTTGGAGCATCCACCAACACGTTACATAAACCGGTCCATAACCTAGCAAAATAAGACCAGACCTAAAATAGGTCACCATAAGACAAATGAAATACCACCAATCAACTGGAACACAAACACGATAACCATCAACATCCTGAAAACCTTCTAGAAGTTGCACCAACACCACTTATCAAATCCATCAAAAGATCTTCAATAAATCTATATCAGTAGAACCCTTACTGGTAACCAAAAGGCTTACTAGAACATATGATAGCTTCTAGATCACCAAATCCCAAACCAACTGAATGTGACATGCAACTAAATAACATTAATGACCAAACCAAATCAATTCCACCAATCAAAATATACCAAAGACAAATCTCCTGATCATCATCAAATTCCAACCACTCTATGGGAACCTAGTAAATAACCAAAGAAGATAGTGTTGACATCAATGACAAACATCAATGTAACATAATCAATTCCTCCAAATTGCCAATAATCTCCCCCTTTAGAATTGATGGCAACACTAGATGTGAAAAACATCCAAGTGCCAAGAAGTGCCAAACAAGTCTCCCCCAATGGAAGACATCCAACAAATGATATATCAATGAAGTTCTGAACCAAATAACTAGACTATAGACCAAACTCCCCCTATGACTGATATCTCTGTTAAGCTCTGATTTTCACATGTATACCTCTCCCCCTTTGACATCAATGCCAAAAAACTGACATAAACATAAAAGAAAAATCATAAAACCTTTGAACCACACAGCTGACTACTCCCCCTGAGTAGTAGCACCAACTCATCAATCCGTAATGAATGATAGTTTTGATAATGCATATTGGACTGATGTCAATCAGCATCACTCAAGTCTCAACCAGAGGGACAAAGACCCCCAATCTGTCTCTAAAGTACTCAAATGAATCCTTGGGCAAAGGTTTAGTGAAGATATCTACAATCTTCTCTTTAGTGTTCACATAAACCAATTTGACTTCATTTGCTTCCACCTTTTCCTTCAAAAGTTATACTTGACTGATATGTGCTTTGTCTTAGAATGAAATATCTGATTCTTTGATATGTCAATTGTAGCAGAGTTATCATAGTGAATAACTATCAGTTCATTGCAATCTACCCTTATATCCTTTAGCATTTTATTCATCCATAGAACTTGTGTACAACTAGTAGCATCAACAACATACTCAGCTTCAACAGTAAATAAAGAAGTACATGATTGTTTCTTGTTGATCCATGAAACAAGTTTCTTTCTAAGAAAGAAAGCTCCACCGGATGTGCTTTTCCAGTCATCTATATCTCCAGCCCAATCTGCATTTGTATATGCACATAATGTAAAGTCATCATTTTTAGGATACCACAAACCATTTCAGTCGTTCCTTGTAAATATCTGAAAATCTTTTTCACTACACTCTCATGATTCTCTCTAGGATCACTCTAATATCTTGATACAATACAAACAACATTCATTATATCTGGTCTAGTCTTAGTTAAATATAACAAACCTCCAATAATAGATTTATACCTTGTAGGATCTACCAGAGTTGATACATCATTTTTTGTGAATTTTTCACTTGTAACCATAGGAGTACCAACTGGTTTAGAATTTTTCATACTAAATTTCTTCAACAACTCTCTAGCATACTTAGTTTGACATGTGAAAATACCTTTATCAGTTTGATTAATCTACAAACCTAAGAAAAATCTCATTTCTCCAATCATAGACATCTCAAATTCATTCTTCATATTATCAGAGAATTTCATATATAAATTTTCTTCACCTCCAAAAATAATATCATCCACAAAGACCTCAACAATCAATATGTCATTATTAGTGATCTTATAATATAAGTTATTGTTAGCATTACCTTTAGTGAAACCAAGCTTCAAAATATATATGTCCAATCTAGCATACCAAGCTCTAGGTGCTTGCTTCAATCCATATAAAGCTTTCCTTCATCTGCAAACCATGTTATTGTCATCTGAAAGAGAAAATCCATCAGGTTGCTCAATGTAGACTTCCTCTTCAAGATCTCTATTTAGAAATGCACACTTAACATCCATCTAATAAACCTTGTATTTCTTATGGGCAACATAAGCAATAAATAATCTCACAGCTTCAATCCTAGCTACCAGAGCAAAAGTTTCATCATAATCAATTCCTTCATTCTGAGAATATCCTTTACAAACCAAACTAGCCTTGTTCCTCACAACTTGTCCATCTTCATTCAATTTATTCCTAAAAATCCATTTAGTTCTAATAATATTCTTATTTTTAGGTCAAGGAACTAAAGTCCACGTGTTGTTCTTTTATATCTGATCCAATTCCTCTTCCATAGCTTTCATCCAACATTCATCCTTAAATGCTTCATCTATTGATGTCGGTTCAATTTGAGAAATTAAATATACCTCTTTAGCTGCCAACCTTCTCCTTGTCATCACTCCTTTGCTCTTGTCTCCAATGATCTGATTTTCTGAATGATTCAACCTTACATACCTAGGAGTCTTTTGACTTTATATTTCTCTGCTCTAATCTTCAGTTATTGTTGAATTTTCTAATAGTATTAGAGTAACTGGTTCAACATTTTGTTCCAGTATAGATGTTACCGGTTCAGTTATGATCATTTCCACTTCCAGTTCTCTCTCATAAGTTTTGACTTGACCTCGGTATTTCTCATCCACCTTGACATTAGCGCTCTCCATAATTCTCTGCAATCTTTTGTTATAACATCTATATGCTTTGTTTTCATTTGAATAACTATGAAATATCCCTTCATCACATCTAGGATCAAACTTTCCAATGGAATCATCTCTTTTGATATAGAATTTACTACCAAAGATTTTGAAATACTTTATTGTAGGTGTGTGAACAAACCATAACTCATAAGGTGTCTTACAAGTGTCCCCTTTGATATGAACTCTATTGAATGTGTACACCATCATGCTCACAGCTTCTCTCCAATAGATATGTGGCAAATTAGCTTCCATCCTCACAGATCTAGCTGTAGCTAGGATAGTTCTGCTCTTTCTTTCCACAACACCATTTTGCTGAGGTGTCCAAGTTGCAGACAATTGTCTCTTTATCCCATGTTTCTCAAAATAACTGTTAAATTCACCAGATGTGAATTCACCACCCTAATTGGATCTTAAGAATTTGATTTTCAATCATGTCTCTATCTCAACCAAAGCTTTAAAGTTCTTGAATTTTTCAAAGGCTTCAGATTTCTCCCTTAGAAAAGTAACCCACATCATTCTAGAATAGTCATCAATTATTAGCATGAAATATCTATCACCCTGAAAACTTCTTATTCTAGCAAGACCACATAAATTAGTATGAATAAGATCAAGAACATCATTAGATTTATCTTGAATACTCTTAAAAGAAGTTTTGACTTGCCTTCCCATTTGGCATTCCTTACATACCGAATAATGAGGCTTCACAATCTTAGGTATATCTCTAACTTTGTTAGTTGAACTGATCTTTACAATGCAGTCAAAATTCACATGACATAACCTCTTATTCCATAGCCAACTCTCATTGATATGTGCAATCAAACATGTCTTCTCACTAGAGTTCAAATGAAAGATGATACCTCTAGTCTGAGTACCGGTTGCAATCTCCAATCTAGATCTACTAATGATTTTGCATTTTCTATCCTTGAATTGTAATTAAAATTCCTTATCCACCAATTGACCTACACTCAAAAGATTATGCCTTAAACATTCAACATAATAAACATTATCAGTGTTATGCTTACCAATCCAATGATATAGTTGCTCTTCCTCTGATCATGCATGCTTTGTCTTTGTTCCTCCTGTACTTATACTTGTTCTGATATTCATGGTTAGGATTAAAAGATATTCTATCTTTCTCCTCAAATATTGAATTCCTCTTAGGACATCTAGATGCAAAATGACCTATCTTATTACATGCAAAACATTTGAAAGGTGATTTTCCTTCATACTTACTTCCTGTTGGACCTTTAGGTACTCTTCTAGCAAATAGGGCTTCAAGTTCTTCAAGATCTTCATCTTGTTTCCTCATATCCTCTAGTTCCTTTACATATAATGCTTTCAAATCACTCTTATCGGTTGATGATGTAGATGCCTTTGAATACAGAATCTGTCTTTGTAGCTCCTTGAGGATAGAATTCTTCAAGCTCAAAAGAAGATAACTTTCCAACCAAAGTATCCCTATTGACAGAAGTGTAAGACATTGTTCTCAGCTCATTAATTGTAGTAGCCTTCATCTTGTAAGCAGATGGTAAATCTCTCAATACTTTAGAAACAATCTCATCTTTGCTCAGAGATCCACCACAACATTGAATTCCCAAGACAGATTCATTAACTCTTTCCATAAAAGTAGTAATTCTTTCATCTTCCTCCATTCTTAGGTTCTCATACCTTACTTGGTAGCCATCAAGTTTAGCAATTTTAACATTAGGGTCACCTTCATTCAGAGTCTCCAGTTTATCCCATATAGCTTTTGTAGATGATTTCTTTGTTAATCCCATACCTTTCTGATCTGAAAGGGCGCTCAAAAGGGCTTCTCTCACTCTACAATAATTTTCAATGTTCTTATCCAAGTCTGTCGGAGGAGGGTTGCCAAATGTCATATCATAAGGGGTATAGCCTTTCTCAGTGATCTCCCAAATCTCCTTGCTAAGACATCTCAGATGAGTCTCCATCTGAAGCTTCCATGCTTTGTAATTTGTTCCTTCAATCCTAGGGTTGTCCTTCCGATAAACAATTGAAGTTGAATTATTAGTTGCCATAGGATCTTCCTCAAGTTGTTAAGCTTCTGCAGAGAGGACAAGGCTCTGATATCAATTGTTAGGATAACCAGTGAACAACTGAGAGGGGGGGTGAATCAGTTGTTAACATATTATGAAACTTTAAGCACACAAAACCATTTATTGGAATGCATAAAACAAATACCGAAATAGAAGACATATCAATTAAGCACAAACATAAACTATAAAGCAAATACCATTCATCCACAACACATAACACCAAGATTTGTACATGGAAACCTGGTAAAGGGAAAACCATGGTGGGAATCTTACCCACAATCAGATGATACTTCTACAGTAAGTATGTGATTACAATAAGGGGCATGCACATGCAGGAAGTCCAACAGCCTAGAACACACTGCTCACTACAAAAGGAGTCTCACTAACTACAAAAGATATCCATACTATAATCCGGAAATAAGAATGAACTACAAGAATATCATCTCCTATGCCTGAGTATAGTTCTAGTTAAGCTCAATGTTGAAGGTCTTAAACCTCTTACACAAACCCAATTCGGTCACTTACGATCAACAAAACCTTCTGCATATGATTACAACTTTATTCGCACACTGATAATCCCATAACCCACACACCATGATCTACAAAGAGATCTTACATCATATTTATACCAACCCGGGACCTAAACAATTAGGTGGGCCACCTAAAAGATAATGCAATAAATCTATTACATAAACCTTCAAACCAATGATAATCCAAGTCAGCCTAAGACCAAAACAACATTAACCAAACAATAAATCCAACTGGTAACGCATCGGGAGCATCCACCAACACGTTACATAAATAGGTCCATAACCTAGAAGAATAATACCGAACCTAAAATAGGTCACCATAAGCCAAATGAAATACCACTAGTCAGCTGAAACATGAACACGATAACCATTAGCATCTTGAAAACCTTCTAGAAGCCACACCAACACCACTTATCGAATCCATCAAAAGATCTTCAATAAAGCTTTGTCCGTAGAACCCTTACCGGTAACCAAAAGGCTTACTAGAACATATGAAATCTTTCGGATCACCAAATCCTGAACCAACTAAATGTGACACGCATCTTAATAACATGAATGACCGAACCAAACCAATTCCACCAATCAAAATATACTGGAGACAAATCTCTTGATCATCATCAAAGTCTAACCACTCTACCGAAACCTGGTAGATAACCAAAGAAGCTAGTGTTAACATCAATGCAACACATAATCAATTCCTCCAAATTTCCAACATAATCCTCATGTCCTACTCCATCATCGAGAATAAATCTCATCAATACTCTTCCATCAATGTGTTGTCTGAGCTTTGTTCTACAATCGATCCAAATGATTTGGCATTAATTCCACCTCTATAAATGCAAATGAGGCACTTTTTGATTTTAAATTTATTCATTACTTGGATTTAAATACTAGATTAATTTATTCACTTGTAATATTAAACTACATTAAATTTTATCTTTAATTTTCTTTTGACTATCCATATAATGAGCTACAAGTGCTAGTTAATTATAAGTTTGTATTAATTAATCAATCAACTTAATGACCGTTGGATGATCACAGATCAACGACATAAGCTCTATTTCGGCTCGAAGTTCTGAAGGACAAAGGTTTCTTCAAAAAGTCGCCAGAATAGAGATAGGTCTAAGCAATGTCTAATTAACTATTATAAATTGTATACTTAATTAATGAGGAGGATAGATTGGGCCAACCCTTTCTGACGTGTCCTTTGACCTCCAACATGCATAATCTTATTGGTCCACTTAAGAAGATCCTGACGTCAGCAAGGCCCATGTGCCATGTGTGTGGTAGGGCTGCAGAATTAAGGTGAATAAGCATCTTAATCTAAATGTGCATTCACACAGAGATTTGGACCATTGATATTGTGGGTTCGGAATTAGGAATCATCAAAGCAAGTAAGTAGATCAAAACACTAGACATGATAACTCAATCATAAGAACACTCATTGCAATGATCTAATCCTAAGCACACTCAATAGAGATATGAAAACAAAGCATTCAAAATGAAAGATTATGCAAACCAAATGCAGAATTGAATGCTCCTTCCATGCAGCTCCATTGTTCTTCTTTCCTCTTCAATGGATTTGTGGATCTCACCTACAAGTGCACATACAATTGAAAGCAAGATTGATGAAAAGCTCAAGAGTACTAGAAGCGTAAGTTCGATAGTTTGATTAAGAATTCGGATTAAGAATTAAGGGTCAAGGGATTCGATTGAAGAAATTCATCCAATTTATAGAAGAATTGGATAAATGACAAGATTAGCATGATGCAATTCAAATGGAAATTGCAAATCAATATGACAAATTATGACAAATTATGCACTTTCCATGCACAATTGATTGATTGATGATTTATGACAAAATTATGACAAATTCTATGTCAAAATTGATTGATTGTCAATTATGACAAATTTATGACAAATTGACATGTCATTTCCATGAATTTAGGAGAGAAATAGGAGGAAATTGAAATTAAGAATTAGAAAATTAAGAAATTAGGAAATGAGGAAATAATGAAATTAGAAATTAGGTAAAATAATTAATAATTTGTCATTTATTAATTAATTCACAAAGAGGAATAATTAGCCAATTAAATAAACATTTAATTGTGACCAGAAGACTTAGGATAAATAAATAATTTATTAATCCTAAAGAGGGAAATGACAAACCAGGTTAAATGATTAAATCACGAAACCCTAGAAGATGAATTAGGTCTTAATGAAAGATAATTGATTCGATCATGATTTGATTTTGGATTGATAAATGACCAGTGTTGATAAATGATTTGATTAAGATTGGTTGACAAAAATTAATGACAAATTGACCAAATTGACATGATTGGAAAGGACAAGGATCGATGACGAATCGATCGCAATATGACAAGATTGACAAGGACAAAGTTCGACCAAAATCATGACTGAAGGTTGTTGTCGACAAGACCAAATTCGAAGGCAAGATGATAGAAGAATGACTCAATGCTCGCAAATGATAAAAACCAAGTGCGTGACATAGGAGAAATGTTAATGCGACGCAAAAACCTAAAATGAGGCAATGCGCAAATGTTAAAGTATGACTTCCGCAAGTGTTGACCATTTTTAGGTGTCTACATTTTGCCCCTCTTTGAGACAATGCGATTTTAAGCGTTGTTTCAAAGAATAGTAATGAAAATGCCCCAGACAATAATAATGACATATGCATGCCCCCTCGAGGAACTGGCCGGAAACATGCACAAAAGAGGCCAATTGATCGATAAAAATGGCAGACAATGATAGGTTCGAACGGACTGCCAAGACTGACGGAAGAAATGTTAGTGAGAAGAAATTAGATAGAGGACAGTTAGAGATGAAGGAAAACTTGCTTTCAGTAATGCACTTTGTAGGTGAGAACCTTTATTTTAATGTAGCAAAATGAATGCGCAGCATCATGGCATTGAAGGCCAGAGCTGAAATGCAACCCTTTTTTGCAAAAAACAGACACATCATAGACAAATGACAATCACAATAAAAAAAAGAAAGAGACCATGAGCCATCCCGGCCACTCTAAATCACTCAGTGACATCATCGAGCAACATAGGAACATGATCGAAGCCAAAGATAAATCAAGAAAAAGATAAGATGCGCAAATTCAAACAAATCAGACAAACATCTTGATCTTCATTGTCAAAAGTTGAAAGTGCTGATAGGATGATCATGCTGTCTGGTTTCAGGAAATGCGGTACCCCGTCTAAGACAGGACACAGTCTGGTTTCGAGTATACCACGCCCTGTATAAGACCCATGATAATGTGCCAAGGATGAATGATTTTGATGTTGATATTCGAGTGATATGACAATTTTGATCAGGTTGAATGTTTGGTTTGGATTGAAAAAGTTCATCTGGTTAAAGCATGATTTCATTAAAGCACAGCGTTGGTTTGATTGTCGTTGGATGTATGCTCAGCGATTTGTCTGATGCACAAAAGGAATAATGTTATTGCAAAATGTTTGTTTTTTGGATTTGGAGTTTTACAATTTTTTTGTGTTTTTTCAGGACTTTATTTGATTTTTAGAGATCTTTTCAGGACCTTTTTTTTTTATTTTTATGAATTTTTTTAAGACACTTTTCAATTTTTATGATTTTTTCAGGACATTTTTCAATTTTTATGATTTTTTCAGGACATTTTTCAATTTTTTTATTTTATTTCAGGACATTTTTTGATTTTTGATGAATTGTTTCAGGACATTTTTCGATTTTTAAGACTTTTTTCATGACATTTTTCAATTTTTTTGACTTTTTTAGAGATGTTGCCCCCAGTGTCTAGCAAGGAAAGGAATATGATAGGTGAATAAATAGGCTTGCTGAAATGTTGGTGGATAGAAGGAAGATAAAGGCCTTTTATTATGGAGACAACGTGGATGCAATTTTCAAGGGCTATTGCGTGATGGGACAAGAGATTGGATATGACAATGTAAAGCAGTGACATGGCATGAGGGACATGTCAAGAGGTTTTTGAAACCATGTTTAAATTTTGCGTCCTTATGTCAGATCAAGATCAAGGAATGAAACAGAGTGTATGGATAGTGATAAGATATGGATAGGATAAGCAAGACCAAGAATGGATAAGGGACATGGATTGAAGGTCGGGATTGGCTAAGGGACAGTGGCAGAAAGTTGCAATAAGACAGGGAATATGGATGAAAGGTTGAAATAAGCAAATGGGCAAATGACCAAAAGCTATGATAGACTAAAAGCTGCAAACAAGATGCATGATGCTCATGATGATCCTCAGCCTTGTCAAGATCAAAGGTGGAAAGGGAAACTGGACATGAGGGACAATAGGATATGAAGGGTAATGACAGGGGTTCGATAGGATAATGAAGGGTAATAGGATATGAAGGAGGAAATCTGCCCCCAAGTACGGTGTGCAAGAAGTTCAGAGATTACTCATGATGCCTGTTTGCCAGGTTTTTATCATGGTACTTTCCCAAGGAGCCTGTTTGCCAAGTTTTCACCAATGAACGAATTATTTTTCTTTACTTTTTTTTTTTTCTTTTTCTTTTTTTTTTTTCAATTTTTTTTTTTCATTTTGACTTTTTCAATAGAAGATGGACACATGATAGGGGATGGAAGAAGGACTCAAGCGTCTTTTTTTTTTTTTGGATAGTAGCCTTGAAATAAATGGACCATGACCTTTAAAAGTATTCTCAAAGACGTTGGTAGGATAAGGACATGGAAAATGAGATGAAACTAAGGCAAGGATTTATGCAAAGGATTGGACCGAAGGGATCGAAGGATGGAAAATATGAATTGGATAATAGGTAGGGTATTGGAATAATTGTTCTTGAGTGGATGGAAATGTTGGCAAGATCGACATTGGCACACACCTTGAGGGGTGATGGACTGATGGAGGAAAGATGTATTTTGGATATTGAGATTTGGATGGAGGAATAGCTTGGGATTTTGGGACATAAGGGCCCAAAATGGATGAAGAAGGTGATGGAGGAACAAATTTGAGAGGGTTGGATGGAGGAATAGCAATTTTGGATGCCAAGTTGGATATTTCTTTTTGTGCTTCAAGGAGCTTCTTAGGGATCCACATGGTTTTTGATTTTTCATGCTTTTGTGGTTCCTTGGAGTGCATTGCTTGCACAAGGGATTTAGGAATCCATATATATTTTGACCTTGCTTTATTTTGCTCAGTGGGCCTTTGTGGCCTTTTGGATTTTTCTTTTTCTTTATAGATCAATTTGTTCTTTGTTTTGACATGTCGATTATATTGGACATGTTGATCCTTGAATACATGTAGATTTTTAGACTTATGACGTTTATACTTGGCATCCAAAGTGCTTGGAGGAGGAAAGGAATGTCGGTGTGGATGGGAATGATATGGAGGCATGTGGGATGGATGGAAGTTTCTCCAAGATGTGTGCCTTTGCTGATGTTGCATAGGAGATGGAGGGATATAGGGACCTAGAATGGATGGAAGCAATGATGGGGAAGGTGGACATTTGGATTTTGACTTTGAAGGGATACCAATGCCTTGAGTGTGAGCTCTGTAGCCATGACCATTAGTATACTCTTTGATATGAAGGGGTTCTTTCTCATGAAGGTCTACTCCTTTGCCTTTATGAATATCTTGACTTGTAGGATACTCTTTTATTTGAGAAGAAGACGCGAGTCCATTATGAGGTGGATATGATATGACAGAAATAATGAGATCTTGAAGTGGATTGGATTTCACCAAAGTGGAAGAACCCATTATGCATGTCGAGGGTTCATGAACATCTTGCACTGACATGTTAGAATCATCAGGGGTATCAGGATCATGAGGGGAACTAGGATTATGTAGTGGACATGGTTCAATGACAGGCTCTTCAAGAGATGGAATGGGAGACATAATGGGATCATCACAAGAAATGTGATCTTGGAGTGTATATGTTGGATTAGGATGTGGAGATGGAGGAACAAGTGGATCTTGTGGAGGATCTAAAGGAATGATAGGGTCTTGTGTTGGAAATGAACTTGGAAGGATACTTTGATCTTGACAAGGAGGAAGATCATTGGATTCCTCTTTAAAATTGCTTTGCTCTTGACTTTTAATGGGATCATCAGAAAGGATAGAAGGGATATCTTGATCTTTCTTAGGAAGTGGAATGCCAATGGGATTTGAAAGGACATTTTTTTCATGAAATGGAAGGGGATCGTTTGGGATTGGATGGACTAGGATATCTTGATCTTGCTCAAGGAATGGAGTGTCAATAGGACTTTGGATAGGATGGACAAGAATAGGGGAATCATCGTGAGTGTCTGGGAACAGGGAGTCCTGGTCAACAATTGGATGGGATGATAAGGTTTCAGGATCTTGATCTTGATCTATTTTAGGACTCATTTCTTTGTGCTCTAAATTATCCTCTTGACATGGGGTTGGACTTTGGATATGCATGGAGGATTCTGACAAGGAATCAATGTTTTGGCATGAAGGGGATGTACTTTGAACATTTGTGATGGATTTTGGCAAGGAATCAATGCTTGAACATGAGGAAGAGGGACTTCGAATGGGGTCCTCTAAAATAGGTAATGGCAATAAAGTGCATGGTGGCATTGGGTCTTGTATTTCTAAAACATGACAAGGATGTGCATCATGAATTGGATTATTGTGGTAATCAATTGTGGATAGCTCTTGGATAATTGCATCCTTGGGTGTATTGTTTGATGAGGACAATATAGAAGGTTCTTGTGGAACTTCTAAAGGTGTAGGGATAGATGCCACTGGAGAGTCAATTTGTTTGCAGGGGGATGAGGCATTGCTAGACATTAGTGTATTATTTTGATCTTCTTCAAAGGACTCACTTGGTAGGTTCCTTAAGAACATTGCAATAAAGCCACCTTTCTTTCGAGGTTTTGACATGATTGGACCTTGAATTTGAACTTGTTTTTGGTTTGATGTCATGTTTTGATATTGAACTAGATGTTGATCATTTTGGTTTGACATGTTCAAAATTCGGCTTGGTGCATGTTGCAACCTTTGTTTTTGAATGTTTGGTGGCGGTTGTTGACATTGATATGTTGATTGAACTTGTTGATATTCCACCATTGGTTGGACTATTTGTTGACATTGTATAGTTGGTTGGACATATTGTTGAAATTGGACCATTGGTTGTGTTGGTTGCATATGTTGGACCATTGGTTGTGATAGCTGAAAATCTGATTGATAGTAAACACCTTGTTCTTGTTGTGGAGGCACATAATGTTGAAATTGATGTTGTCTCCTTTCTTGAAATTGTTTCATCATCTCTATTTGCAAGAGGAGAGCTGGTATGTCTGATCGTTCAAGAAGAGATCTTACATCAATTGGCTCAATATTTGGATTTTGACCTGGAAATTTTCGAAACACTTTGGACATTTGTGATCTATTCTTCGCCATGTTTTTCACTCTTTGTTCCAATATCTCATTTTCTTGAGCTAGTTTCTCCTCTAGTTTTTGTATTTGAAGATTTACATCATCATGATAAGTTTGACCGATATTGCCTTGTTGTTGGGTTGGATATAATTGTGATTGCCTTGGATTAAAATCTGATTGCATTGTCGGTTGATACATCAAACTTTGTTGCATCATTGGCACTTGGAACCTTGTTTCAATAGACATGTCACTTATGCAAATGCAATATTTTTGGAATTTTTCAAGGATAATATATGATATGCAACTAAATGCAAACTAAATGAATGAAAATGCAATCTATGTTTTTGGTTGTTTTTGAAGATTTTGACAAACTTATGAATGCAAATCTAAAAGAGACCCTTAGGAAATTGGAATGATGTCTAGACCTCAAAGGACAAAAGGACTTAATTGACAAAGGACAAGATGACAATGTCTCCCCTATATGCTTGGATACTAAGCTAGGTTAGACCAAATGATATTGATGACAAAAGGACAAAAGGTTTGACAAGGTCTAGACTTCTTAACAATGACTTAGGGTTGCATCAAAGATTTGGATTGCTCAAGTATGACAAGACCTGGTTTTGGCACTATATGCAAAGGGACAATTAATATGCAAGTGACCTTGATATGATATGATAATGACTTAAGCTTAATGAAGAGACCTAGGGTATGCAAATATGAATGTATGACAATGGTATGACTTTAATGTAAGAGGACACATGCAAATGGATGACTTCTATTGAAAGGAGTATGACTTAGGTGAAATCTAACCTTAGTAATGACAAATGACTTTCCAAAATGCAACCTAGGATGAACCTAAATGTAAGTGACATGCATGTTAAGACAAGATTTTGAACAATGTTTGACAACCATGTTTGAAAGGTGTTTTGAAGCTTGTTGAACGTTCGTTGGATGAATGTCTCTTATGTTTAACCTTGTTTTGAATCAATTTGTTTTGCTTTTTGAAATGGGATGCAATTCAACTTTTGACAATCAAAGAATACAAGATATTGCAACTTAGACTCAAGACACTCATGCTCATTTCCACATTTCTTATGGTAGGGAAAGACATTAGGTACTTGAGAGGTAGACTCATTATGGGATTCAAGGAGAATACATAGATGCTTGACCCCACGGGCTCCCCTCCATGGCACTCACTTCTCAGGGCAGCCAAGCATCAGTCCCCATGGAAATCTCCCCATGGCGAACTTAGTATCTCTTCCAAGTATCCAAATTTGTCCTTCTCAAGCAACTAGAAGGGTTTTTGGCCTCTAAAACAAGGTGTTTAGTAAGGATTTCTGTTAAGCATTACTCCTTGATGTCACGCAAGCGTGATTGAGACATTAAGCCCATCAAGATACCAAACAAATGTAGTCGCACAAGCATGATTTAGACCAAGAGGCCCTACTTAGATGTTGATATGAGAAAGAGTTCAAGGGTCATCACTTCCCAAGTAACTGCAATTCCCACGTAACACTTCCTTCAAAGCTTTCGCTCATCAGGTATTTTTTATAGTGAGTTAGAATGCCAAGGAATTCTAGCCATACTCACTTTGGGTTGTTCCCTTCTCACGATTATCACTTGCTTGCAAAAGCAAAGTGGTCGGGAAGGCAGGCCCTCTAAATGTGACACACAATCAACAACACAAGCATGGTATCGAAGATCTAGATTTCTGATCACCCTAAGAAGGATGAGAGCATACTCTCCTACTCCAATGTCATACTTAACAATCAAAGAAAACAAATGTTCATTCCAACCTATTTAGAAATTACTAGGTGCCTAATTAAAAATCATAAACACAAAAGTTTGGTTGTTTCTCCAAGGCAACCTGCAAAACCCAAGTTAGAGGTTTGATTTGTTGTCTTTGACCATCGAATCTGCACAAAACATGTTAGTAGTTTGATTTGTAGTCTTTGTCATGCATATGCCAAGATCCTGCACCAATAATTAGCACCAAAATCCAAAACACAGAAAACAGAATGCAAAAACATCAAAAATTTCAAGTAAAAACTGCATTTTTCACCTCTGTTCTGGACTTTACACAAGCGCAGAACTCATGACATAGGCGCAAGATGTATGACACAAGCGCAGAATGTTACATACACAAGCGCAAGATGCTGGACATAGGCGCAAGATGCAGGACACAGGCGCAGAAGTGTCCAGAATACCCTGCACGGCCCTATTTTTGGGTTTTTGACCTGCAAAATCAACTTAGGAGCACTCCAAAACACAGTAAAGGGGTTAGAAGGTTAGTATTCACGTCGGGTTCACCAATTAATGTGGGTTCAGAATTAGGAATCATCAAAGCAAGTAAGTAGATCAAGACACTAGACATGATAACTCAACCATAAGAACACTCATTGCAATGATCTAATCCTAAGCACACTCAATAGAGATATGAAAACAAAGCATTCAAAATGAAAGATTATGCAAACCAAATGCAGAATTGAATGCTCCTTCCATGCAGCTCCATTGTTCTTCTTTCCTCTTCAATGGATTTGTGGATCTCACCTACAAGTGCACATACAATTGAAAGCAAGATTGATGAAAAGCTCAAGAGTACTAGAAGCATAAGTTCGATAGTTTGATTAAGAATTCGGATTAAGAATTAAGGGTCAAGGGATTCGATTGAAGAAATTCATCCAATTTATAGAAGAATTGGATAAATGACAAGATTAGCATGATGCAATTCAAATGGAAATTGCAAATCAATATGACAAATTATGACAAATTATGCACTTTCCATGCACAATTGATTGATTGATGATTTATGACAAAATTATGACAAATTCTATGTCAAAATTGATTGATTGTCAATTATGACAAATTTATGACAAATTGACATGTCATTTCCATGAATTTAGGAGAGAAATAGGAGGAAATTGAAATTAAGAATTAGAAAATTAAGAAATTAGGAAATGAGGAAATAATGAAATTAGAAATTAGGTAAAATAATTAATAATTTGTCATTTATTAATTAATTCACAAAGAGGAATAATTAGCCAATTAAATAAACATTTAATTGTGACAAGAAGACTTAGGATAAATAAATAATTTATTAATCCTAAAGAGGGAAATGACAAACCAGGTTAAATGATTAAATCACGAAACCCTAGAAGATGAATTAGGTCTTGATGAAAGATAATTGATTCGATCATGATTTGATTTTGGATTTATAAATGACCAGTGTTGATAAATGATTTGATTGAGATTGGTTGACAAAAATTAATGACAAATTGACCAAATTGACATGATTGGAAAGGACAAGGATCGATGACGAATCGATCGCAATATGACAAGATTGACAAGGACAAAGATCGACCAAAATCATGACTGAAGGTTGTTGTCGACAAGACCAAATTCGAAGGCAAGATGATAGAAGAATGACTCGATGCTCGCAAATGATAAAAACCAAGTGCGTGACATAGGAGAAATGTTAATGCGACGCAAAAACCTAAAATGAGGCAATGCGCAAATGTTAAAGTATGACTTCCGCAAGTGTTGACCATTTTTAGGTGTCTACAGATATCAAAGGAAGTGCACGACGGGGTAAAATATGAAAGTCATTAATTTAATTTTTATTATATTTTATTGTTTATAAATTTATTCATTGCTCAAATTTAAATATTAGATTAATCAATCAACTTAATGACCGTTGAATGATCACAAATCAACAACATAATCTCTATTTTGGCCCGAATTTCTGAAGGACAAAGGTTTCTTCAAAAAGTCATCGGAATAGAGATAAGTCTGAGCATTGTCTAATAATTAATTAACTATTACAAATTGTATACTTAATTAACTCTAAGTATATACTTAATTAATTTTAATCGATGACATAAGCTCTATGCCAAGCTGAAGTTGTGAAGGACATAGGTTTCTTCAAAAAGTCCTTGGAATAGACTTAGAGACACATGTGAGCACTGTCAGAAATGAAAGGTTTTAATAAATGAATATTTTTAATAAAAGAAAGAATGAAAAAGAAATGAATTTTAACCATGGTTTTTCCCTTTGAGGAAGCTATTGAAATTAAGGAAGATTGGACTTTGGAGTAACCAGTTAACCAAGGAGATTCAGAAATTAGAATCTAGATTTGGGGGTGCAAGAAAGTCGTTTCAAATTCAAATTTTTGAGTAAGTTCCTAAGAGAAATAAAGAATGAACTCAACAGTGCAAATAGATAGAGATGAATTCAGAATACTATTATAACACTTCAAAAATATGATCACTTACCTTTAGGTCACCAACAGTCGCCAATGCAGTCAGCAACAATGGTTGTTCCTAGTTTGAAACTTCTCTAGTGATCTGAATTGAGAGCTCAAAACCGACCAAATTGTGTAGAGATAAAACTAATCTTTGACTGTATTTATACCAATCCTTATTTGGCGATTTTGGTAGGAATTTTATATGGTATACAAATATTTGGCAAATCACGCTTAACTATAACACGTCTTATGTAATTTTTGAGGCGATTATGGGTCGTTCAATTAATTGGCAATTATAATAGATTTTGTTAAAATTGGGGTGAATTGAGACACGCTTCCGCAAAATTCCAAGCGAATTGGGTCCTCTTGCCCAATAAATCTTTATATGACTATTGGCAAATTATTGTTGTCTTTTAATACACCTCGGAAAGTGTAGGCAAAAATACTGAATTTACCATGTGTATATGTAGATTCTATTGGTGAAATATTGATAGAGATAAAAATAATTACATAAAACAATGGGCGATTGGGCCATGTATTTGACGAGTATTTATAAAGTTTGGGCAACATGGCCACCCCTGATTGGTACAATATATTCACCATTTTCCAGGTCGCCAACGTGAAATATTCATCATTGGCGAATATTCACAACTAAAGTAAACCCTACTCCTCATACCTAAATCTGCCACTCAATCTCTACTCAATATCTCTCTTAGAATGCTTAATCTCTCCCCTATGCTAGAACTTGATCAGTCTCTCCCCAAAGATCAAACTTTCTCAATCTCTCCCCCTTTGCCATCAAGGACAAAGGTCACAACAACACTGTACAAACCACTACTCCCCCTGAGAGCAACCAAAACATCAATCCAAGACATGAAATAGGCATGAAAGATCCCCCTGAAAAGATGCATCCCCATAATGTACCTAGCTAGAAGGAGGGGCAATAGCCCCAATCTTCTCCCAAATAAACTCAAATGTATCCTTTGCAATGCCTTCGTTAAAATATTTGCAACCTACTCTTTTGTCAAAATGTCTTCCAATCTAACTTCCTTCTCAACAACTCTCTCTCTTAAGTAGTGATATCTGATTGAAATATTCTTTGTTATTGAATGCATAACTCAATTCTTTGAAATGTTTATTGAACTTGTATTGTCACACATAATAGGAATTTGTTTCGTCATATGTTACCTTGATATCCTTAAGAGTTTGTCTCATTCACATCACTTGAGTAGAAAAAGATGTCATTGTAATATACTCTTCTTCATCACTAGATAGGGAAACTGAATCTTGTTTCTTATTGAACTAGGAGACTAATTTGTCCACTAAAAATAATCTACCACCACTAGTCCTCTTTCGATCATACACACTTCCAACCCAATCTACATTAGTATAGGCTTTTAAACATGAAATATCCACCTTTTTTGTATCAAAGTATAAAATCCACAGTTCCTTTCAAATACTTGAAAATAATTTTCATATATTGCATATGTGTCACCTTTGGATTTGCCTGAAGTCTAGCTACTAGACAAAAAGCTTGCATGATATATAGTCTAGACGTAGTCAAATATAACAATCCACAAATCATTGACTTGTACTTCTTTTTTTCAACCTATGAAGACTCACTATCTTTTCTCAAGTTGCATCCAATGGTTAAAGGAGTTGTGATCGGTTTGCAATCATCAAAACCAAATTTCTTCAACATTTCCTTCACATACTTTCTCTGAGAGATAAAAATTCCATTTTTTGATTGAATAACTTGCAACCTAAGAAAAAAAGACAACTCGCCAATCATTGACATTTCAAATTCTTTTTGCATCTCTTTAGAAAACCCTTTACATAAACTATCATCTCCTCCAAATATAATATTATCAACATAAACTATAACAATTAACAACTTGTCTCCATCAATCTTGAAATAAAGATTGTTGTCTGTTGTACCTTTCCTAAAATTCTCTTGAAACAAATACCTATCCAATATCACATACCAAGCCCTCGATGTCTATTTATAAAGTCCATATATCTAGATCCTCTGTCAGTCTAAAACCATATGGTTTCTCAATGTAAACTTCTTCTTCTAGATCTCCATTAAAAAATGTTGATTTGACATCCATTTGATAAACTATAAAGTTCTTTTAAGAAGAAAATGGAAGAAACATGTGTATAGCTTCCATCCTTGCTACCAGAGCAAAATTTTCTTCAAGGTTTAGGCCTTCTACTTGAGAATATCCTTTACATACCAATCTTACTTTATTCCTTATCACTTGTCCTTGCTCATTTAGCTTATTCTTGAATACCCATTTATTTCCTATTACATTCTTTTCCACCAGTCTAGGTACTAGCTCCCAACTCTTGTTCTTCTTCTTCTAGATCTGATTTAATTCTTCTTCCATTTCTTTTACTTGGCTTTCATCCTTACTTTCTTCCTCATAGTCTTTGGCTTAGTCATAGATAGAAAATAATAACTAGCTTGTTCTTGAGATTTTGTAATCTTCCTTCTTGTCTGAACACCTTTTGTCTTGTCTCCAATTATCTGATTTTTGAAATGATTCTTCTTCTTCTTCTTCTTCTTCTTCTTGAATACCCATTTATTTCCTATTACATTCTTTTCCACCAGTCTAGGTACTAGCTCCCAACTCTTCTTCTAGATGTGATTTAATTCTTCTTCCATTTCTTTTACTTGGCTTTCATCCTTACTTTCTTCCTCATAGTCTTTGGCTTAGTCATAGATAGAAAATAATAACTAGCTTGTTCTTGAGATTTTGTAATCTTCCTTCTTGTCTAAACACCTTTTGTCTTGTCTCCAATCTTCTTCTTCTTCTTCTTCTTCTTCTTCTTCTTCTTCTATCGTTGGTCTTCTTCTTCTATCGTTGGTCATATGATTTGAATATCTAGTCTATAATACATGTACTCAGTTCTATCTTGGCATGCAATGTAGTCTTAACTGTTCTATCTTCTTCTAGTTTCTTCAAAGCATCCTCCTTATCTTCAATTGCCAAAATCAAAGATTCTTCGTTCGAGTCATCATCTTCAGATGTATTATCCTCAATAGGACATAAGCCCTTCTTCTCTCTTCTATTAAAATTGTATCTTTTAAACTTATTATTCTCATCATCATCTGGTCTCTTATAGTCTTCTTTGTAAGTGAAATTAGAAGCATAAAGTCCAATTCTACTGTTAGGGTTTCAAGCAGATCCGAAGCAAATATGAACTAACAATTATATGCAGATTTAAATACAAAAGATAAAGAAATAAAACAGGACACAGATAACACAGAGATTTAACGTGGTTCACCCAGAATGGGTTACGTCCACCATACACAGCCGTCCAATCTTTCTTATTATCCTGAAAAAATAGTACATCAACCTTACAATGCCTTAAGCATCCCAGCCGCTTATAACATGCGTTTTTAGGGCAACAAACAAAGTCGGCCTTTTTTAGGGTTTTATTACAATGTCAGTTTTCATCAACAAAAAATGGCAAAAAAAAATTTCTTGGGGGTTGCCGCCCCCGAACCCCTGCCCGGGGCCCGGCCCGGCCCCGGACCCCGGCGAGGATACGTGCTAAGTGTACAGTACTTTGCTGATCAGTCGCCACATTTAAACAATCTCCCACTTGGAGACTGATCAGGCTCCACACCGAACAATCTCCCACTTGGAGACTGATACTACACGACACCACTGTACATGCAACATCCGCTGGATAAAACACTAGGACTTGACTGGTATAAATTCCACAATTATTAATCAAGAAGACCAACAGAAATTGATGAAGAAATCAGCTTCTCCTGTGGAACTGCCTTTGTGAACATATCGGCAGGATTCTCACTTGTGTGAATCTTCTCAAGCCGTAACTGACCCTCCTCCAAAATAGTCTGGATGAAGTGGTACCTGAGCTGAATGTGCTTTGTCCTTGAATGAAAAGCAGAGTTCTTCGCAAGATGAATGGCACTCTGGCTATCAGTATACAATGGGCTATCCTCTTGTGTCTGACCCAATTCCTTCAGAAAACATTGCAACCAAATCATCTCTTTGTTGGCTTCTGTAGCAGCAACATACTCAGCTTCAGTGGTTGAAAGTGCAGCAACCTTTTGTAGCCTAGAAATCCAACTGACTACAGTTCCCCCTATAGTAAAAACATACCCTGTAGTACTCCTCCGTGAATCAATATCACTCGCCAGATCAGAGTCAACAAATCCACTTAGAGCAGCATTAGATCCTTTGGAACATAATGCCTTCGTAGTAGTTCCTTTCAAATACCGAAGAATCCATTTCACAGCATTCCAATGTTCCATACTCGGATTACTCATAAACCTGCTCACAACTCCCACTGCATGTGCAATATCTGGCCTTGTGCATACCATTGCATACATCAGATTGCCAACAGCTGATGAATACGGGATGTTAGACATTTTATTAACCTCTTCCTGTGCCTTTGGACACATCTCCTTAGTCAATTTGAAATGACTAGCCAAAGGTGTACTAACTGCTTTTGCATCCTGCATGTTAAATCTTTTCAACACCTTCTTTATATACTCACTTTGGGACAAATTCAAGGTTCTATTTTTCTTGTCCCGTGTAATCCTCATACCGAGAATTTGCCTAGCTGCACCCAAATCCTTCATAGCAAATGACCTGGCTAATTTCTGTTTAAGATCATTTATATGTTGCATGTTAGACCCAGCAACAAGCATGTCATCAACATAAAGCAACAGGATAATATAACTGCCATTATCAAATCTCTTAAAATATACACAATGATCAGAATGACATCTATGATAACCGTGTTCAGCCATGAAACTATCAAATTTTAAATACCATTGTCGAGGTGCTTGCTTTAGGCCATACAGACTTTTCTTCAACCTGCACACCAAGTTCTCCTTACCTTTGACCTCATATCCCTGTGGTTGCAACATGTAAATTTCCTCCTCCAAATCTCCATGGAGAAAAGCTGTTTTGACATCTAATTGTTCAAGATGTAAATCATCTGCAGCCACAAGACTAAGTACAGTTCTAATTGAAGTCATTTTTACAACTGGAGAAAATATTTCATCATAATCTATACCCTTTTTCTGTGCAAAACCTTTTACCACAAGTCTGGCCTTATATCTTTTCTGACCTCCTTCCTCCCCCTTCAGCCGATAAACCCATTTGTTAGGCAAGGCTCTTTTTTCTGCAGGTAAAGGGACTAAGTCCCAAGTCTTATTTTTCATCAAGGAGTCCATCTCCTCTTTCATGCCTAGTTGCCACTGTTGTTTGGCATCCACCTGCATTGCTTCTTCATATTCTTCTGGTTCACCAGAATCTGTTAATAAAATAGAATACAAAGAAGGAGAAAATCTTTTAGGGGGTCTACTTGTCCTCGTAGAACGTCTAACACTTGCAGGAGTTTGTGGGACAATCTGTTGTTGCTGAGCATCAAGTACCTATGGCATTTCATTTTCAGGAATCTCATCCAACACCACATATTCTTGTTTGTCCTATTCATGCTTCTTTTCCTGCATTTGTTCTTTATACATAACCTTCTCATTGAATATAACATCTCTACTTCTAATTATTTTCTTATTTTCAAGATCCCATAACCGATAGCCATATTCATCTATCCCATATCCAATGAAGGTACATTTCTGAGATTTAGCATCAAGCTTGGTTCTGTTTTCTTTATCAACATGGACAAAAGCTTCGCAACCAAAAGTTTTTAGAAAAGAATAATTTACCTTTTTACCAGTCCATGCCTCCTCTGGAATACCACCATCCAAAGGGGTTGAAGGTCCTCTATTTATCAAATAGACAGCAGTATGTACAGCATCTGCCCAAAAATGTAAGGGCAATCCAGCATGCAATCTCATGCTCCTCGCACGTTCCATGATGGTCCTATTCATTCTCTCTGACACACCATTTTCCTGTGGAGTTCCTGGAACTGTCTTTTGCTTTCGAATCCCATTTAAGGAACAGTAATCTTCAAATGCTTTGCTACAATACTCACCTCCATTATCCGATCTGAGACACTTCAACCTTTTTCCTGTCTCATTCTCAACCAAAGCTTTCCATTTCTTAAAAGTTTCAAAAACATCTGATTTTTGTTTTAGGAAATATACCCATGTTTTTCTGGTTGAGTCATCAATAAAAATAACATAATAACAAGAGCCACCAAGAGATGATACCTGAGCCGGTCCCCATACATCTGAATGTACAAGCTCTAACTTCTCACTCTTCTTCTCTTTCCCAACCTTGAGAAATCTGACTCTTTTCTGTTTACCATAAACACAGTTCTCACATAACTCTAAATCAATCTTCTTTAGTCCTGGCAATAGATTTTTGGAGTGAAGGATTTTCATCCCTTTCTCACTCATGTGCCCAAGCCTATGGTGCCACATTATCGAATCTGTTCTTGCAACATTTATTGTTGTTGTCCCTACTGTAACTTTATCTGTAGCAGCTAAGGTAGAGTAAGTGTTACCAGTACACAGATATAATGTGCCTACCTTTGCACCTTTAGCTACTACTAATGATCCTTTAGTTACCTTCCACATACTGTCTGAGAAGGTAACTATGCAACCTTCACTACCTAGTTGCCCTACAGAAATTAAATTTCTTCTTAAATTAGGAACATGTCTTACCTCCTGTAGAAACCAGTCATTACCATTCTGCAACTTGATCTTTATCTTTCCTTTTCCAACAATTTGACAAGGCTCATCATCACCCAAATATACCTGTCCAAAATCACCTTGAACATAATCTAGAAAATATTTTCTATGGGGTGTAGCATGAAATGAAGCCCCAGAATCTATTACCCAGGAATCATTAACATTATCCAAACATAAGATTAAAGCATCTTGTAAAGTATTACTTGCAATATTAGCTTCCTTACTATCATTTTCATTTTTGTCTCCTTCTTTGTTTTTCTGAGACCAACAATCTTTCTTTAGATGACCAGGCTTTCCGCAGTACCAGCAATCTTTCTTTCCTCTAGATTGAGAGCGTCCTTTCTTTGACTTCCCTCGTGACTTCTCATTCCCAGGGCCTTTTCCTCTTTCCTTTGATCTTCCTCTGTTCTCCACATTCAAAACACTACCCGATGATGTTGGAGTCTCACCTGTGCTTTTCCTTCGCATTTCCTCGCTTAGGATAACACCAACAATATCATCAAATACCAAAGTATTTTTACCAGAGACAGAGTTACTTACAGCCATAACCAAGCTATTCCAGCTTTCTGGCAAAGAACATAAAATCAAGAGAGCCCTAACCTCTTCTGCAAAGGTAATTTTTACTGAAGATAATTGACTGGTAATTGTATTAAATTCATTTAAGTGCTCTGCTATAGATCCTCCCTCACTCATTTTCAAATTAAACAAATGCTTCATAAGAAATACCTTATTCGAAGTCGAGGGTTTCTCATACAGCTTAGCCAATGTTGCCACCAAATCTACAGTCATTTTTGCTTCTGTTATATTGAATGCTACAGACCCTGCAAGGCACAATCGAACGGATCCCAGTGCCTTTCTATCTAAAATGTCCCACTCTTCATCTGATATTGTGGTCAGTTTCTTTGCCTTTCCTTCCAATGGCCGCCACAAATCCTTTTGATACAGGTAATCCTCCATCTGCATTTTCCATAACTGATAATTCTGGCCGCTAAACTTTTCGACCTTGAATTTGGAATCCTCCATTGCTCCCACTCAAATCTGAAAGTCCTGCCAATTTACAGAAAACCTCGCTCTGATACCAATTGTTAGGGTTTCAAGCAGATCCGAAGCAAATATGAACTAACAATTATATGTAGATTTAAATACAAAAGATAAAGAAATAAAATAGGACACAGATAACACAGAGATTTAACGTGGTTCCCCCAGAATGGGTTATGTCCACCATACACAGCCGTCCAATCTTTCTTATTATCCAGAAAAAATAGTACATCAACCTTACAATGCCTTAAGCATCCCAGCCGCTTATAACATGCGTTTTTAGGGCAGCAAACAAAGTCGGCCTTTTTTAGGGTTTTATTACAATGTCGGTTTTCATCAACAAAAACGGCAAAAAAAAATTTCTCGGGGGCTGCCGCCCCCGAACCCCCGCTTTCTCGGGGGCTACCACCCCCGAACCCCTGCTCGGGGCCCGGCCCAACCCCGGACCCTGGCGAGGATACGTGCTGAGTGTACAGTACTTTGCTGATCAGTCGCCACATTTCAACATCTACCCCAAGAAGAACATTTCAGAGGTAACTTACCTTTCTATTTTCTAGTGTATCACTACAATCTTCTCACAAAATTCGCTTTAGCTTCATCTAGAACTCCACTGCATTTTAGATCATCATGTCTTGAAACATTAAATGCTACTTATTTCTTTCCTCTTTTCTCTTCCTCCATTTATAAAATTATGCAATTAAAAATTATATCTCTAGCCTTCACATTAGTCTCCTTCTGCTTTATCTCATCTAGAGTCTGAGCACCACCCTAGGGAGGTGTATATCCAGTCTGAATGATTTCCCAAATTTCATTCTACAATGTTTCCAAATGCAACTCCATTCTCTTCTTCCTATACAAAACATTTGTACCATCAAAGATTAAAACTTTGTAATGCATGTCTTATGACATATCAAATCTACCTCAAGTGGTTAAGCTTACTCAAGAGGAACCTTTCTCTGATACCAATTGTTGAACCCAAGGCAAAACTAAGAGGGGGGAATTAGTCCAAAACACAAATTAATGCAATCCATAAACAATTAAACAATAACACACATGAACACCAAGATTTTCTATGTGGAAAACCCAAACAGGGAAAAACCATGGTGAGCATCTGCCCACTAAAATATATCCACTATGTCTATTAGATTACAAAGAAAAGAGCCCAGTACTATAGACTTGCACACCAAGGATAACTACTCATGGGGAAAGATACAAAATAAGACTTGCACAATTTGAAGCTAACTACAATATGGCAAGATACAAAAATGATTTGAAAAGAAGGATCTCCTGATCATAAAGTTGTCATTGAACTCTACATCAAGTGACTAACATCAGCACACACAAAACTCAAACTTCAACTACCAACACTTTGTCTTATATCTTTGCCACAGTCTCAACACAGCTTGCATATCATTTGAACACAACTCTTCTGCACTTAACTGAACCTTACTTACTATCTTCGCATCATACATATACACTCCACACCTCATCACACTTCTACACTCTTACCTTACACACAACTCAATCATACACATTCCTTGTATACAATATAGATCATCAAAGCTTGAACCAAGTTGGCTTGAACCAAAATATACATTCTGGACCAAAAATACACATGTTGATCCACTCTAGGAGAAAGAAGGGACCAAAACACATCTTCCAAAGATAAATTCACTGATCTGCAATCACTAGAACATGACCAACAACATATCCACATGCTATGCATCCATATAAGCAATTAATGGTCAAAACATATTCTCCAATGCAAGTGACTCAAATCAGGATCTCCACACACTATGGTGAGACCCATAACACATCAAACAATCTCCTACAAATAATATCCAAACCTAAGGATAGGTCTAACATAGAATATCACAACCAACAACAAACAATGCCACAATACTCGAAGAACACAAAGATATTTTTGGACCACAGAACAATCATATCCATGATATCAAAACCGTATCCAAAGAAGATAACCATAATAAACAACGTCGACAACATTTTCCAGACCCAAACACTTCTAGAACAACCAATGAACACTTGCAATGCTAGCATAACAAGATATGTATGCACCGCAAACATTCCAGACCAATGACAATCTAGAAAAATAAGTTTGACATCAATGAAAACCACAACAAAACATACTTGCAACACTCCTTCCCTAATAAAGTACATCATATCAAATTTCAGAGTGGCCCAATCGTGTGGTTGTCTCTTCTCGACCACAGTTGCATTAAATTTAGCCTCCTCATTCCCTTTAGAAGGATGAAATTCACACATCAATATCAAATCTTCGATCTAATTTGCTTTCAGATTGTCTCAATGGCTAACCTTAACGGAGTTAGGGTTCAAACTCAAAATGCTTATCTTAGTTGTGTCTGACCTATAAAGTCAAAATTTATAATATTATCTCAAGTAGGTTCTCCCCTCATTTCTCTTGTAGAGAACTTTGTTCTACAATTCTAAACTAGCCTTGCCTCAACTTCAATTAAGTCACCAATTTTTACCTCTTCTCTAATTCAATTAGCTTGTGCAAATTCATCTTGTCTTTATGTTTGGATGCATTTATGTTCTTGTTTGTATACATGTTATTGTGTTAAGTATGTTTGTTGTTGTTGATTGTGAACATTTGTTTTCTTCAGCATCTTATCAAACCCTAACCTTCATGTATGCCTTTAGAAATTAACAGAACAAAGAGTCGTGTAAATCCTTTGGTCCCTTTCAATGATGTTCTATGCATTTATAGGAAGGGCGAAACAAATTCTTATCTCGGTGCATCACCTCTCTTTTTCTTTTCACGCATTTCCTTCCCCTTTCCTCTACAAGTTGGTAGATTAAATAGAGTAGGATTACTAAGTGTTGGGTTAGTTCAACACTCTACACCTACATTAGCAAGGAAGTCGACCTTTTCCGAAAATTCAATCCTATTGTGCAAGGTCCCACACTTCGGGATTATTTCCATGTTTCACAAGGTTGTTGAGTTGATAGCTCAACACCAATGCAAGCTTTTGTGACAACAAAGACCAAGGGGCATATTGCAGAGGTTTTATTGCATATTTATCTCCTTGTTGTTGACTGCATCTTTACTCAGTTGGGTCATACCGTTTGTGCTAGGAGTGGGAAGATTGGGAAGTTTTGGTGTTCCATTTTGGAGGTGTTTTTACTCTTTGTGGAGTCACCTAGGGTTTGATATCAGAGGTGTGTTTATTTTGTGAATAAAAGTGTGCATTTGAAGGAGTTGTATCCAAGCCAAGGCTTCTAGATTACTGCTTTAATCAGTGCCAAATCAAACTTGTAATCATTCAATTCAAATGGATATATCTACTTTATCATTTTAATGTGATTTTGCTATTTGGGTATCAAAAACATTGATGATATCTTGTAATTCTAGTTTTAAAAAATAATTATGAAAATATTGCTAATTGTGGGTATTCCTGAATATTATAATTTGAAGAGTTATTTTCCATTACTATACTATTGCAAATAAGATTATTGCAATACCTATTTTTACATCTCTCTACTTTTCCAAAACAAACTTGAATCAAAAAAAAAAAAAAGAATGTATGTTACATATCATACACAAAATATCACATATTGAACGATCTTACAACCCACTTCATGCATTGTACCACTACATGTTAGAAATGATCAACTCAATGATGCAATCATTGTTGATGTACCCATTACACACCTAAATAGAATTGTGAGTAAGGCTAATGAATTAGCATTCCAAAGTCTTGGAAATCTCCACTTACAACTTAAAACCAATAATTAGAATCTATCTATTGACATCCCAATAATATATACAGGTCAATTTCTATCTAAAAACAAGCACAATAACAAGGCAATTTGAGACAAATTAGAGGTCAAAAAGAAGAATAGTGAAATGTATCCATGTTTTATGTCAATATGCCACACATTTCATTATCCCCCTTGGGATAATCATGACCTCTTCATCACAAGTAGATGTAAGAAAAGCGTGCATGCTTCCAAATGGACATTATTTATATCACCTATGAAGTGACATCTCAGAGAACACTGAAATGTTTAGTGTTGCAAAACAAAAACTAAACAAATATATGCTTTAATCCATCCAAAAGCAAAAAAAGACCCGATGAATGCTAAAATTTTCAATTTTGTTTTCTTCTTTAGTACTTACAAATACTAGGTAACCATTTTCATTTGAGCCATGCACCACTTTCCTTCCTTTCTTCCTTCTTGATCCAAATTTTTATCGAATTGATAAAGGGTCACTGTGGTGGGACTCGCTAATTTCAAAATTTTCTCCCAAATTTCATTGGAAATGTTGATGCTTTTTTTCTTTTTTTTGGCATTGCTGATCTCTGCCATGCCTCTAATCCACTCGTTGGGAGTTTACCCACTTCTTCACACGCTTTTCATTACCTTATCATGCATTTGATCTGTCCTTCCCAACATAATCTGCATTTCATTCCTTCATTTCCAAGAAGTGACTCTTCTTTCTGCAAAGAGGATGCTCTGTGTGTATCAATCTCATTAGCTAATGGTGCTATTCATGATACAAATCAGTTATAAATTGCCTTGTTTCTTTAGCAACCCAGAAGCAGTTTTTGCCTCTTGCCAATCCCCACAATCTCATATCAGCAAGATTTCAAATTTCACTCGACACCCACAAGCCCAATACCCATCCTAGTCTCCACCCAACACTTGAAAAACTCTATTTCTTAACCATAATCTTTCTTTTGCAGTTTTTTTTATTGCCGCAACCTTTTTAATCTGTTTTTTAGCACCAGCTATGATGATTTATGTCTAGCTAATTGAAGATCTCAAGCTAATTTTTGCAATTTCTTTGAATGTCCACATGCTCTTGTATCTGTTTTAGGCACCAGCCATGATGCTTGAAAGGCATATTCAAGAAACAAGAAAACACATGGATAAGGATCGTAGTGGGAGCAGTGATAATTTCACATTCAGTTGCTTTGAGTATGATGATGGGCCTTATATTGATATGGACTTTAGCACAAGCCCTATGGAGGAGGATAATAAAGATTCTGAAGAATTTGAATTTAATATCAGTATCTCTGCTGGGAACAAGGCTCAACTTGTATCAGAAGAAATACCTAATGATGTTTCTCCTGCAGATGAGTTGTTTTACAAAGGGAAGCTGCTTCCACTTCATCTTCCCCCACGCTTGCAGATGGTGAGAAATCTCTCCATGTCCAGAGAATCTGAAGCTGACATATATGACTATACCTCCCCTGTTACCCTAACCAGCCATGAAAGCTATGATATTAATTGCAGTTTTCCTTCTGGTTCTCTTGATTCAAATCAAGAACCCATTAGCCACAAGGAGGCAGGAATTAGGTCTGTTAAAACTGGGGAGCATCAATCTCACTCCATACTCAAGTCTGCCACCAAATTTAAGGTCTTCTTGTTTGGATTCAGGAAGTCTTCTAAAGTGGGTATGGATGATCATCATTCTTCAGACTATTCTCCTCCTCATCCCAATCATCCCAGATTTACAGTCAAGTTTAAGTCCATGAAAACTCCTGTGCAATTCTTTACTAAGAACCGCAGCACTAAATCTCAGAAATCTCCAGATTATTCGTCAAGAAGCCCGAGTCCAAAGCATGTCCTTCAGAAGTATTTGAGGATGGTGAAGCACATAATGTCGCAGAGGCGTGTGGATAGTGTTGATGACCAGCACCTACAGGTGGAGAATGAATATGGGTGTCCCTTTATTGCAGGTGAATCAGGAAGGGTAATTCATGATTCATTTTCTGGAAACTTGAAGATGGGTTCCAGGCATTTGGGTTTTCGAAGCTGCCCAGCTTCCATGGATTCATCTCCCAAACACGATGGAATCCAAACCAGCTTTTACAGTGATGACCACCAAAGTGCTGTTCAAGCAGCCATTGCCCATTGCAAGCAATCTAATGGAATCACTGGTAAGAATTGCCAAACTAATTGTCTTTGCATGTTTGAAGTTATGTAGTTTGATTGTAACCATGCCATCAAACATTACATTGTGTGGATTGATCTCTACGTTCATTTAATATGGGCATGCAAAATAATTCTTCTGAAACTGTTCTTGCAGATACTGACATCTCCAAAGACTCTGAATGTTCATCACAGCGCTTTACATCCACCCCTGTCAATAGTACACCTGCAATTGAAGCTGCGTATGATTTTTATTTTCCATTGGTGAAACAACCAGAAGAATATCCTTATGATAAGTAATTGGAAGCTTTTGCAGTTTTCAGCAGACATTCCCTGAATCTCACACCATTTGCTCCAATATCTGCTACAAGTTCAAGGGAGCAAAGCCCCACTGACTTGCTAAGTTTGCTATGGGTATTCAGTTTCCAAACTTGCTTGAAAATGAGCTCTAATGTTAATGGGCTGGTTTTGATTACAGCATACTAATGGTCTGAAACCATGTATAGTTTATCGTAATAAATTTGTAAGTTCTAGTATCTTGCAGGTTCTGACAGGTACTTTAAACTACTGGTGGAAACCAGGCCACCATCAACCCCAAGTTTTGTGAGATATGAATTAGCAACCTCCATTGATAAATATAGGAAAATAAAAACTCTGTTGATCTTAGGGGATACAATGGTGCTGCTTATTGGGGTATTGAAAAAGTATGTAGATTTTGAGGACAGACTTACCATCTGCAAGTGTTATCATTCTATTCCTAAGTACATATCCCAAGGGGCTGTAATGCATTCTTGGAATGTTTTCTGTACTAAAGCAAATATCTATATCATCTATATTTGTAATTCTATTTTTCTATTTTTTAAATATATGTAATTTGTTTTTTTCTCTACCTTCAGCCCTGGCAAAAAGCTATTGGCACACAGGTTTTCTTTTTCTACATAAATTCAACATTCACTGAATTAAGTAGCTCATAGGAAGAGTTGGTTTCAATGAATTTAATGGTGATGAGCATAAAATAGTTTGTGAATTTGAATTTCACATCTTATATTCATCTGGATACAATTTCTGGATAATCATTGATCAGCTAAAATGCAAATGTGCACCTAATATCTACTCAAAAAACAAAAATACATGTATAAGGCTAAATGGAATTCTAAATTTTGATCAAAGCATTTGTGACATTGCCCATTACAATTAGCACATGATGTTCTGTACTTCACAGCACAATGTGACTTTAGCAAAGGACTCTATTCTAAATTAGAAGAAAAGCAATACAGAATTAATGTTGTGTTTCTTCTATATTAATTTGAATAGAAGCTTAAAATTGAGGATCAATTTTGTTTGCAACAAATTTTTCATGATAATAATTTATTTTAAGTCATTTTTAACATATGAAAACATTGAATTTTTAAAACAATATCTAGATTAAATATATATAGAAGAAGAATTTCATTTAAAACTTTGTTTAAATTTATTGATCAGTTCTACTTGTTCACCAATTTTTTTATGGTGTTTGTTTATTTTTAGTAATCTTTTTTTATTGACTATAGCAAAGACATGAACATCTGTGTAACCACGAATGTTGCAACGGTTGTGTCACTACTGGCATGAGAACATTGCAATGGTCCACAATCAACCCAGCAGAAATTTGAACATTGATGGTACTATCAAGTTATCAACAGTGCCACCACTTAACCATCACATGAGCACTTATTTTAAATAATCTTTTATATATTAAAAATTTAAAACATTTAATTTTAAAATAATATGTAGATTCAATATATATAAATGAACAAATTTATTTAAAATTTTGAAGTTCTGTTTGAAATCTCT
Organism: Cryptomeria japonica; assembly: GCF_030272615.1. Lineage (NCBI taxonomy): Eukaryota > Viridiplantae > Streptophyta > Pinopsida > Cupressales > Cupressaceae > Cryptomeria > Cryptomeria japonica. Next base: position 704,381,694 of record NC_081411.1, on the reverse strand, counting down.
TAATCTGATATATTCTACACTTGACTATATAAATTATTTTCCATTAATGTTATAGATCATACTCCATGATGTATTATCAGAAAAAGAATAAAAATCTCTTTTTATATAATACAGATTTCATAAAATTTAATATCTAAATACAATCATAAGACCATCAAATTAAAACCTGCCCTGAAATCATAAAATGGCTACCATTTCGCTGAGTTACAGAGCCTGCTCTATTCTTGAAGCAAATAAAAAGCCTTACTTTTAGTCTAATCTTGTCCTGGGAAATTATCTTACAGAAATTGCCGTATGGCACAGGAGGATATTGCTTTTGCAGGACTTGAGTAGGTAGGTTATTATAGTAGTAACAAATTGACAAATTGGCAAATGGCACAGGAGAACACTGTTCTACAATAGGGTATCAGAGGAGTAAAAAAACAGCACGCCCATTAAGGAGGGTGCACGGATAGGTTATTCTTGTTTTGTTTTGCATGTCCCATCAAGACTGGTTAGGTTTCCACGAGACCCCATTGAAATTGAGACGATTGACGGAATGTTCTTAAGCTGTTTTCCGGAGCTGTAATAATCACACCAAAAGGCATCATTACTTAAAAGGTACAAGCTCTTTAAGCGTGACACGATCATGCATCCATCTGGACTACCTAGAAGTAGTTTTTTCAGTAGCAAATTAATTAATTTAGTGTTGATGGCCATTTACAACTCGGTCAAAGTTTAATTTAAGTTTATTGAAAGTTTATAATCATTATAGCTAATTTCTCACATTCACATATTCTAAATGGTATATGGATCTTTATGCACATAAGGGGAAAAAAGCTATGGCTCAATGTCTACTTTAAGACGCCCCAATGTACTTAAATTTGCAATATTTATGCACAATTGTCCCAGTAGTCATGCACTATGAGTACCGATAAAGGTGTAGAAATGGGTCAATTATGGTCCAAAAATGCAAAAAAATACTTATGCACAATTGTCCTTGTAGTCATTTTCTATAGGTACCAATAAAGGTGTAGAAATGGGCCAATTATGGTCCAAAAATGCTAAAAAATATTTATGCACAATCGCCCTAGTAGTCGTGCACTATGGGTACCAATAAAGGTGCAAAAATGGGCCAATTATGATCCAAAAATGCTAAAAAATACTTATGCACAATTGCCCTAGTAGTCATACACTATATACGGGTACCAATAAAGGCGCAAAAATGGGTCAAGTATAGTATGGTCCAAAAATGCTAAAAAATGAGCTACTATTTGTACATATGAAATTTATTAATGAACTTTTAGTTATTAGTTTTTTGGTTTTTTAAAGTTAGTAATAGTATTTAAAAGTGTTATGGAATAGTTTTATATGGATAAATATTTATGGTTTGTGTATTGATTGGTCAATAGAATTATAAAAAATTATATCTATGTAATTAATAATTTTAAAGAATTTGGTAGGTATGATAATTTAAAAGGTATTTACGACTTTTTTAAGAAAGAAATAGCTTTAACAATTTTTCAATTGATTAAAATTGATGATGATTTTCAAAGATACTCAATAGTGACATAATACGCATCAATCATAAAAAATATCAATTTTTAACTTTCTTTTTAAGGTATGTATATTTAATACTCATGTAATAAACTACATTAACATTATATTATTCTTAAACATTAAATAATTATAGAGTTGTCTATTTTGTTGTATTATACTCATTGCTAGATGTTGTATTTGAATTTTTAATGTTTGCTTATTGGTATTACCACAATCCATTTTTTAATAATTGTAATCTTTTTGACAATATAAAAATTGAATACATAAAGGTTGATCAAGACATTCAGATAAATAACAAAATGTGTATTATAACAACATGAAAATGCATGAAATCATGACCATATCTTATAGGGGATCATATTATAATTAATTGTGTGAAAATAACATCACATACACACCAACAAAAGACTATTATCTCTTCTTCTTCTATTACCATATTAAAAAAGTACTAACATATAAAAAGAATAAAGAAAACATGTATTATTGGAATATACTACATCTTATTTAATTTGCTAGAACTTTAGACAAAAAGAAAAAGATCAGTTGATGATCCAATCTAAATAAAATAATAGCATCATAGGATTCAAAATAAATAAAAACATATTGGTCTTGTTGCATATGTCATGGCTACTCATGTGTTCAAGTATAAGTCATGGACACTAATTTCTTTTGAGATACTAGATTTTAACTAGAAACACTCTAATGCACTACTTTTACACAATGTAAAATTATTGGATTGTTTCAATATAAGATCCTATTGGATTGTTTCGACATAAGACCCTTCAATTTCACAAAAGACTCCACATTTCCCATTGATATGTGTTATTACCCAATCTCATCATAAGACAAAGTAGATTCTAAGAACTAATGGAAACATGAAGTACACAATGTATAAATTCATAAAGTTTTATCCACATTATATCTAAACTATATACCTATTTACATATTTTGAGATAATTGTAATCTATTATGACACTTTTTGGTCTCAATTATGATCAAGCATTGAGGATAAGAGTAAATTATGATGATGGTTTGCAAATTATTTCAACATCATTGAGCTTCAAGATTAATTTGATGATTAACACTATTATGTTTCATTGGTGACATTGTTTTTTATTCGTTGATATATTTAAGGCTTCATGATCATTTAATTCATATTCATTTTCATTAAATTCACATGCTTAACAATGGATACACAACTATTTTTGAAGTGTTCCTTAAGGCTTATAGTCATCGATCTTTTTCCTAAGAGGGTTGTTGGAGTTTGATAAGTTTAATTATTAAATTAGAACCTTTAAATGACTTTATGTATGTTTTTTATATTAATAAGAAAAAAAACAAGGGTGTTGGTCCTTATGCAAATAGCTCATGGGCAACATTGTTAGTAACAACACATTAGAAAAAAACTAGTAGAGATAACTAAAGTATCAAGAGTATAAAGTCTTAACAACAAATATACAAATTAGTCTAAAACATCGAACTAGAGTTTTAGAACTAGCAAGAGACCACAAAACGACCATAAAAACTAACCTAATTAGCCTGCTTGAGCACATTCCTCCAGTCTTTAGTAAGGAACTTAAACAATTCCTTATAGTTCCCTTCATTATCGACATCCTTGCCTAGAACCTTCTTTTGCTTTAGGTACATAGGGGTGGTTGAACTGTGTATCACCCACAGACTGAACCTAGAGATACTCACCATCTTTTGTTCCACCTTTGTCACCTTCTTCTTTAGTGCATCCAAATTCATTGCCATAGACCTACACGATGCATAATCATTCACATTCACCCCTTTAATCTCCACCTCCTTTGACATCATTTCCTATGTAAGGTCTAGGGGTTCAATCCTCTAACTCTAATCTGAATCCTCGTTGATCAATTTAGCTGAACTGCCATTTTTCCAAGTACCATCCTTAGACTCCTCAATTTCTTCCACATCCTCATTCTCAACAGAGTCCTCAAACTCTACCAGATTTTGTTTCATAGCACTTCTTATCGGGTGGTCGACCAATTTGTTGGAATGCCTATGACTAGCACTAACACTTCCACTAACATCCTCCCTGGCCTCCATTTCACCCTCACTATCGACCTTAATTGTCTATTATTTGGCAGGGGGTGTGGAACCTTGGGTATTCCTCTTCTTCTTAACCTTAGAGTAGGTGGCTTGTTGTGGAACAATTATGGGGTTAAGATTAGGGATTGTTAAAGAGCCTGGATGAGAGGGATTTTTGACAGAAAGAGGCAATTTTAAAGGTTTCTTTCTATCGCCCCTCAAGGAATCAAGGATAGCAACCACAAGGGGAAATAGAAATAGGGGCTTCATGCTCAAGAGTTAACAGTTGTCTATGAGGGCTAAGAGTAAGGTGAAAATGGTACAGATGAAAGATCAAGCCCTAATAGAGTGGAATAGGTTTATGACCATAGGATCTGGCCACCTCTAGGGCTTTGAGTATAGGAATCTCAAGTGAAGTAAGCAAGAAAAGAGGGAGCAAGAGAAAGTCATGATTGCAAAAATAGTTTAATAAAGGGAAGTGATATAAGTAGTAAACCTGAAACTTGCCCTCTAAAGTAAAAAACTCCATAATCATAAGGCACACCTTATTCCATGGATCTGGCAATTTTTCACAAGCAAATCCCCCTACAACTTCACTAGTTCTTTCTCCCTAAAAAATTGGGGCAAGCTCTCGTTTTCTAAAACATGACTCTACCTCATCCATTTTTTGCCCTTAGTGGAAAGGCTTGTAGTTGTGGTAATGACGACCTCAATAACTTGAAACAAAATGCCACCGACTAAAACTTTCCTCTCATTCTAAGATTTTATAAATTGAATTGACATAGTTTCATCATACCTAATCATCCCTTGCTAAAACTCTACAACCCCTCCCTCAGTGCAAACATGCTAAATAGAAGAGTCATTTTTCAATTCAGAATACACACTAGGCTCAATTTGAACTCTATCCCCACCCATTATAGACAATGCAAAAAGAACAAAAACAACACAGAGACAAACCAAAGACTTAGGACTTAACACACTTAGAAGGTTAAAATGGGTTGCTAACAAGGTATTTAAGGCCTTTGAAATGATCACCTTTAATAATAGAGAAGTGTGAGAGCTATACTAATTAAAACTCCATTCCCATAAATTCAAAATATGCCATTCATTCCTGGTAGTACTTAATGATAGATTTTGGTGAGATTTTTTTGCCTTCTCATTGTCACCCCAAGAGAAAAGCAATAAAATATGATTATCTTTAATGGCTTAAATCATATCAAGATTAAATCTGCATGAAAAAAGATAACAAATAGTTATCATGAAGTCATCTTTGGAAAGAGCCATATAAGCTTGCCATGCATTGGGGAGCCAACTCATCTTCTTGATAATATGAAGCTCCCACTAAATCTTGCAACCATCCTCAATTTCCCTCAAAACCTGAGTCCACATCATCTATATCTCAAAGGAAACACAATAATCCCACATGATCTTTCACATCAACATCACTGCCAACAAGAACCACCTCTCCCACCAAGTCAAAAGCCAAGTCTAATCTGAGCCCCACTCACTACACCCCCTCATCATCGTGGCTCATGAATCCTAGGTCCATGATATTAGCATCGCAAAGGTAACCCATGGGTCCAACCCAATCTTCCACCTAAGCATCCCCATTAGTAATAACCTCCTCAACCAACAAGTTGTAAGCCAAGTGTAATCAAGGCCCCACCTAATTCTCCACCGATGCATGGCCAAAGACCTAGCAACAAGCCCCTTCTCGTAAATAACCATTCCACTAATTTGAAATATGCAGTAGTAAAAATCCCCTTTCTGCCAAAGGGAATTCAAATTTAAATCCATAAACCCCCTCCTCGACCATATAATAACTAGGCCAAGGAAAACAACACACAACCAGGTACACCACACAACTACTCATTTGATATGAAGATTAAGCTTGCTCTCCTCCAAGTGGAGTTTTTGGATGTTTTTTGGGAAGAAGCTCCCCTTCCTCCAACATCTGAGACAATCCAACCCTAGACTGAGAGTCCCCATAGAATCAACCACTTTCTTATCCTCTATGTAAGTGTGTTTTAAGACATAAGTATCCAGACCTGACAACAAATTTCAAATATCTCTTATTATTCCATCAATCGACCAACCAACCCTATTAGTGCCATTAACTATGTCAATAATGAGTTTAGGGTCACCCTCAATATCCAAGTAATGAATATCAATAAAGAGGGTGAACTTCAAACCCCACAATAATGTTGTTGCCTCAGTTTGGTTGTTAGTCTCGACCTTAATACTCCTAGATTAAGAAGCCACAAGAGAACTTGTCTTTGACCTTATGACTCCTCTAGCAACAACTGACCCCTATCTAGTGGTGCCATCGAAATTGAGCTTGTGTCTATTGAATTATTGGGGATATTGTTGGATTTGGTTGATCATTGCTGCTGCTAGGATATGTTGTTGTCATTAATGTCAATATATTGAAATGTGATCTATTCCTGTGAGTTTGGGAAGATTTTTTGATCTGGTTTTGTAGTTTGGTTTTGCTAATCACTGTTTTGTAGAAACCAATATTTCCTTCGGTGTATTCCGATGTGGTCAAATCTTATGCTGAGACTTTGGGATATTATCTTGGATGGTCTTGTGAATCTTCATTTCAACTGATTCATGATTTGGTACTCTGCAAGTTATCTTTCTTCGTGACAATTGTTGATTGGTTGTGTTTTTGAGCTTCTAGATGTTGATCGATGAAGATTTAAAAAGTGATGGTTGGTGCAACTGTTCTGAATGATTCTAGTGTGCTTGCTAGTGTTTCCTAGTTGTGTTCTATTTGTTTTGGCAATCCACATTGATCGGTGTGCGGTTTTTGGTGATTTCTATGAACCGATGACGATTTTAGTGTTATACGGTATTTCTGATAGTATAACGTGTTGCGGTTGGTCTTGGCATGATTTCCAGTGGATGTGATCATTTGGGAATTTGAATTAAGTCCATGCTATGTAATGAAAATCATTATATTGGTCTGGTGGTCGATCTTTGTATCGTGTGATGTAATTTTTGTAATTGTAAGTTGAGGGTTGAGGGTTTAGGTGACCTTATTATCAAGGTTGATGATTTGTTCTTAATTTCAATTGACGGTTATAGTAAATACTATCATTACCTCTTTTAAAATTTGAAGAATGTTGTTGATAAAAAAAAAGGTTGCTTCTTTTAAGTGATGTTCACATGGGTAGGAGTGGGCATTACATTCATGTTCTATGTTTATGAATCTGACCATGAACCCTAATTCTGTGTGGAGACAAACAAAACTCCATTAGAAGGTATATCATTAGTGTTTCACTCATTATTTAGCGTCTCCCTCAAAAGGAGAAAATTTCCATTACTGCAATTCAATTACATTTAATTTCTATCTCATGGTTAATTCCAAATTTGGGGTTTGGCCAAAGGAAAACCCCTATTCCTAACCTATTTCCCTTACCAACAAGGATAGGGTTGAGAATTCTTATTGGATTCACTTTTCTGGGGGGTATCCTCTTTTAAATTGAATTGTGAAAATGTTGAAATTAGGGTAAATATGCTGGAATTGAAGTAAAAACATGTGAATTGTGAGCTACAGTTGTTAGATCGAGCCACAAACCTAGACTTGATGAATATAAGTGTATTTGGATCTATTCCTAGAAGGATCTTCTGAAATGTTGAGATCGGTATGCCTGTCACACCAATCCTCCATATTTTTCTCCATCTAAAGGGGAATTAGTTTGTCACTATAAATAAAGTCAATTCTAAATATCACAGCTCGGTACTTGTTCCTATGCACACTAGAGAAGGGAAATAGGTTAGGAATAGGGGTTTTCCTTTGGTCAAACCCCAATTTCAAAATTAACCACAAGATAGAAATTAAATGTAATTGAATTGCAGTAATGGAATTTTTCTCCTTTTGAGGGAGATGCTAAATAATGAGTGAAACACTAATGATATACCTTCTAATGGAGTTTTGTTTGTCTCCACACAGAATTAGGGTTCCATGGTCTTCATAAACATAGAACATGAATGTAATTCCCACTCCTACCCACGTGAACATCGCTTAAAAGAAGCAACCTTTTTTTTTTTATCAACAACATACTTCATATTTTAAAAGAGGTAATGATAGTACTCACTATAACCGTCAATTGAAATTAAGAACAATAATGATTTTACTTTAAACAATACTCAACCAAAAAACCCATCACTTCATACCTGAGATTTCTCTTCCCTGTGTAGTACCTAGATCGACGTGCCACATGTTCCTGCATATATGTCTGCACCACTTGATGTACAATATCATATCTATCAAACTCCCAAGGATAAACACATAGCAAAGTAAAGAGAGGCAAGATTAGACATACTCAAGAAGATTCAAACCTAAGGGCTACACCTAAAGTCTTTGGGCTCATTGCAAATGGCCTTGCCTATGTGAAAGCATAGAGTCTTCGTACTAGGGTGACATGCCCAAAATTTAGGGCAAGAACGGGATAATTTTTTTTTTTAAATCACAACTTAAATCTTATTTTGACAAATATGAAATACTATAACAAATTTTGTCTTAACTATGTTTAGAGTTAACTTTATCTACTAACTCAAGTATTCAAAAACATTAAAAATTAAATGTGGAATTCTAAGTGAATAGTTTTATTGTCTACTCGAATTTAATAAATCAACTAATTTAGACAATGAACTGGCATAGGCCAAATTAATCTATGCTAGCCATTAATTGATTTTAGAAATCTAATTAAAATTTTTCTTCTAGCATCCATTTTAATCCATAATTAAAATGTGCTTAAATTAAATTAACTAAAGTACAATTAAGTCCATGACGAAAAACATCCTATAAGGTTTAATTTCCAAAAATCCAAGTTTGTTAATTAAACCTCAATTTCATTATATATATATTTAAAAAAAAAACAATACTCTTAGGTTGATTAAAAATCAATGTTTGCCCACTTGATTTTATATACTCATAAGAATATTAAATAAAATGTTAAGATCTAAAAAAAATTTGCTTTACTCTTTAATGTCCACAACTTTCTATATATATATATATATAAAATTATATATAAATATATATATTTATATTTAGCCATATATTTAACTTATGTAACAATTTTCCCACATTTATAAAAGCAAAACCATGCAAACTCTAACTAGGAATTTGCATTATAAAATACTCCCTATTTTTTTTATAATTTATCATTTCTTATTACTACCCTAGCCCTACTCGGGCTAGGGTTTTATATTTTTTTTTATGAAGGTTTTGTGTAGGGCCGAATGCTTTTGAGGGAGGTGCGGCGACGTTTTTTTATTCCGCAGAGGTGGAGGTAATGGGTGGCAGGGTTGTGGGGAGCGGCGCGGCAATGGCCACCCACTGTGCAGTGCACAGTGTTCGGCCCCGTTGATCACTGTGCATTGCACAGTGTTCACCCCCCCTCCCCCTTAAAAATTTATTTATTTATTTACTTTTCTTTTTTCTTTTTATAAAAGATAAAATATAATTACATATATATATATATATCTTATATAACAGAAATTACGTAATGAATAGACCATAGTATTTTGATTTCAGGTATGTATTCAAACAAAATACTGAAGTATTATATTGTTTTCTTTTGATTTATTTCTTCTCATAAATTTCCTAGATGCAAAGATAAAATAGATGGATTATTTAAAATTCTGATTCACTTACAGCAAAAGTAAAGTAATTTTATTATTTCATTTAAACTGTTTACTGTAGTTGTTATTTTCTGCATATAAATAATGCCAGTATTTAATAAATTCTAACTTCAACTATATAAATGACTAAATTTAATAAATTTACCAGCAGCTAAATAAATCTAGATTTTATTATAATAAATCTATAATAGATTATGATTTTCATTTTCTGCAATAAATAAATTGATAGACTTGGATAATTCTACAACAACTATTTAAATGACAAATTTTAAAAATATTAACAACAACTAAATATAGCTATATTTTATTAATCTAGGAACCTTAGAGATGGCTATAAAATCTTTGCTCTTATTTTCTGCAAATTTAAAAAAAAAAAAAAATCACAAATAAAATAAAATCATAGAATTAAATAATATGACTTTTACATTTTCATAGATTGATCTAAATGCTTTTATTTTTGGCCTCCTACATGCATGCAAATCAAATTCGTTTCTTGCCTAATATTTGTTTTAAATGCGTAAAAGGAATAAATAAATCTCTTTCTTATCAAAATATCCTAAAACACAACAATGTTATCTTTCAAAAATTTAGCCAACTAAACCAAAGTTACTTCTTTCTTTTCAGTAGTATTGCATGAATAAATATTATATAACTTTAAACATATTCCCAAGTCTTTATTGTCATTTTACAAATAGGTCTCTCCTTTCAATTAAGTGAGGACTTTCAAAGAACATTAATTATATTTACAACATTTTTCTGCAACAAATAACTCTAGCCATATCTACATGTCCTACTCCTTCCTTCCAACAACCTACACTAATTCAAAAGCTATGACCATGGAAAGCTCACCTCCCAGCCTAGGCTAACTGGTAGCCACCCCCGAGCTCGGAGAACCAAGCCCTAGACAGGTAACACACATGCAAACACAAAAGACAGAAAATACACAAACTCAAACACAATCCCCAACCCAGGCTACACTACACCACACATTTGTGATGTCTTTTCAAGGGTGGTAGTGGACCAAGTACCCTGAGGAGACTGCAAGTATGGTAAAACATATAGCCACCTCATGGCAAACCAAATACATCAAGTGTAACAACCCCACATTCCTTATGCCCCCCAAGGCATTCATGCCTTATTTCCCTCCTTATGACCCCCAATGCATAAATAAGTCATGTAGCAAGGGTCACATAAAATCCCTTGTGATCACTCTCATAACAAGAGTCTTTCACTCGAGGGCTGTCACTTCTACCACCCACAAGACCATCCTCTCTCCCAAGAGTAGGAGGCCTTGATTACTCCCAAAACACATAAATTGCATAAGCACAAACACCAAACAAATTTTCAAGGAATACATGCAAGAAAGAAAACTAGTTTTTTTAATACAAGCATTTCTTTCAATACAACATGCAATAAGAAAACATTACAAGAAATGTGAAACCAATCTTCAACTGCCCAAGGGTATGCTAGTTTTGTTGAGGATGAGCAACCTCATTCCACTAGTCTTTCTTTTCTACACTTAGCCCAATTCTTAATTCCCCAAATCTATCATTTTCCTTTCAAAATTCTTTGTCTCAAAAAATGGAGAGTGGGCGATTACCCACTAATTTTCTAATTCTTGCTTAAGAAGCCCATTGTGAGAGTTCTCACAAGTTTCTAAAAACTGAAAAGGAAGATAAAGTAAAATGGGAAAGGGAACTCTCATTCGAAAAGGAAGGTTCACAACTTAGTTCAAGCCTTCTAATTTCAATTTTCGCACAACTTAGAAAAGTCACTTTTTAGGGTGTCAAAACGGTCACATGGGAGTAGAAAATTACCTAAAATTACCCCTAACCCTTAGGTATACCTTATGGGCTTTAGGAAACACTCGTAAACTACCCCTAGGTGTCCATTTAACCCCTTTTAAACCCCTCTGAAGTTAATTTTCGGGTCAAACTTAAGTTGACCACCCCCAAAGATTCTCTACCTAAGGCAATTATGGAATCACATTAAATTTAATTGAAAAAGCTATAGTTAAACAATTCCCTCCAAGAGAGAAATTTAAAAACTCAAACATAAATCAACACATGTGTCAAGTGACACAAGGAAAATACTTTTACAAAATTGTACATGAAATCTTGTCTCTTGCTGGATTTAAATAAATCAAATAAATAACATTTAACACACATGCATCATTTACTATTACGAATAAAATACGACACCAACGGGGTGTTGTCTCTCCAAATAGACAAACCCTGGTTTTACGAACATACATAGGTCTAGGTTTGGTTCTTCATAATATTTCCATGGTCACATGGATAACTTTTCCTGCGCAACTCAATCACACATTAGTAATTTTGAATAACCTTATATAATATAAAGCACATGAATAAAAATATACATCAAACACTCTGCATACAATATACACTTACACAAATCAATACATCTTATATCCAAATAAATCCACATAAGCAATTATCACAATTCTGATAATTTTACTCCATACATAAAACATATATCCTAATTCTATCATCATAGTAAAGTCCTGCAAATCCAATAATGACATACATCATCTCCAATTTATCCTATTCTAGAATCATAGAGAGCTATATCATAAAACATATAAATGAAGCATCAACATACATCAATGTTATCCAGATCATGGAATCATATAAGTTCTAAATCTAGATATAGCTGACATATGTTAGATCAAGATTATCCAATCAGTGGATCTTTAGGATTTCAAATTCATAACACATCCAAATGTACACCACAAGGTGAAATAATTCTATAACTTGGTTCAATTACTTTTCTCACCAATCTATATGTCTAACATAGTCCATTCTATTGAATTATATAGCATTTATTAATAGGGTCAAACATGGTCAACTAAGTAAATCAAAGCTTCGTTTGGGGAAGGCAATGAATAAATATTACATAACTTTAAACATATTCCCAAGTCTTTATTGTCATTTTACAAATAGGTCTCTCCTTTCAATTAAGTGAGGAGTTTCAAAGAACATTAATTACATTTACAACATTTTTCTGCAACAAATAACTCCAGCCATATCTACATGTCCTATTCCTTCCTTCCAACAACCTGCATTAAATCAAAAGCTATGACCATGGAGAGCTCACCTCCCAGCCTAGGCTAACTGGTAGCCACCCCCGCGCTCGGAGAACCAAGCCCTAGACAGGTAACACACATGCAAACACAAAAGATAAAAAATACACAAACTCAAACACAATCCCCAATCCAAGCTACACTACACCACACATTTGTGATGTCTTTTCAAGGGTGGTAGTGGACCAAGTACCCTGAGGAGACTGCAAGTATGGTATAATATATAGCCACCTTATGGAAAACCAAAACATATAGCCACCTCATGATAAACCAAATACATAAAGTATAACAACCCCACATTCCTTATGCCCCCCAAGGTATTCATGCCTTATTTCCCTCCTTATGACCCCCAATGCATAAACAAGCCATGCAGCAAGGGTCATATAAAATCCCTTGTGATCACTCTCATAACGAGAGCCTCTCACTTAAGGGCTATCACTTCTACCACCCACAAGACCATCTTCTCTCCCAATAGTAGGAGGCCTTGATTACTCCCAAAACACATAAATTGCATAAGCACAAACACCAAACAAATTTCCAAGGAATACATGCAAGAAAGAAAACTAATTTTTTTTACACAAGCATTTCTTTCAATACAACATGCAATAAGAAAACATTACAAGAAAGGTGAAACCAACCTTCAACTACCCAAGGGTATGCTAGTTTTGTTGAGGATGAGCAACACCATTCCACTAGTCTTTCCTTTCTACACTTAGCCCAATTCTTAATTCCCCAAATCTATCTTTTTCCTTTCAAAATTCTTTGTCTCCAAAAATGGGGAGTGGGTGATTACTCACTAATTTTCTAATTCTTGCTTAAGAAGCCCTTTGTGAGAGTTCTCACAAGTTTCTAAAAACTGAAAAGGAAGGTAAGGTAAAATGGGAAAGGGAACTCTCATTCGAAAAGGAAGGTTCACAACTTATTTCAAGCCTTCTAATTTCAATTTTCGCAAAACTTAGAAAAGTCACTTTTTAGGGTGCCAAAAAGGTCACATGGGGGTAGAAACTTGCCTAAAATTACCCCTAACCCTTAGGTATACCTTATGAGCTTTAGGAAACACTCTTAAACTATCCCTAAGTGTCCATTTAACCCCTTTTAAACCCCTCTAAAGTTAATTTTTGGGTCAAACTTAAGTTGACCACCCCCAAAGATTCTCTACCTAAGGCAATTATGGAATCACATTAAATTTAATTGAAAAAGCTATAGTTAAACAATTCCCTGCAAGAGACAAATTTAAAAACTCAAACATAAATCAACACGTGTCAAGTGACACAAGGAAAATACTTTTACAAAATTGTATATGAAATCTTGTCTCTTGTTGGATTTAAATAAATCAAATAAATAACATTTAACACACATGCATCATTTACTATTACAAATAAAATACGACACCAACGGGGTGTTGTCTCTCCAAATAGACAAACCCTGGTTTTACGAACATACATAGGCCTAGGTTTGGTTCTCCATAATATTTCCATGGTCACATGGATAACTTTTCCTGCGCAACTCAATCACACATTAGTAATTTCGAATAACCTTATATAATATAAAGCACATAAATAAAAATACACATCAAACACTCTACATACAATATAGACTTACACAAATCAATACATCTTATATCCAAATAAATCCACATAAGCAATTATCACAATTCTCATAATTTTACTCCATACATAAAACATACATCCTAATTCTATCATCATAGTAAAGTCCTGCAAATCCAATAATGACATACATCATCTCCAATTTATCCTATTCTAGAATCATATAGAGTTCTATATCCTAAAGCATATAAATGAAGCATCAACATACATCAATGTTATCCAAATCATGGAATCATATAAGTTCTAAATCTAGATATAGCTGACATACGTTAGATCAAGATTATCCAATCAGTAGATCTTTAGGATTTCAAATTCATAACACATCCAAATGTACACCACAAGGTGAAATAATTCTATAACTTGGTTCAATTACTTTTCTCACCAATCTATCTGTCTAACACAGTCCATTCTATTGAATTATATAGCATTTATTAATAGGGTCAAACATGGTCAACTAAGTAAATCAAAGCTTGGTTTGGGGAAGGCCATGAATAAATATTACATAACTTTAAACACATTCCCAAGTCTTTATTGTCATTTTACAAATAGGTCTCTCCTTTCAATTAAGTGAGGAGTTTCAAAGAACATTAATTACATTTACAACATTTTTCTGCAACAAATAACTCCAGCCATATCTACATGTCCTACTCCTTCCTTCCAACAACCTACATTAAATCAAAAGCTATGACCATGGAGAGCTCACCTCCCAGCCTATGCTAACTGGTAGCCACCCCCGAGCTCGGAGAACCAAGCCCTAGACAGGTAACACACATGCAAACACAAAAGATAGAAAATACACAAACTCAAACACAATCCCCAACCCAGGCTACACAACACCACACATTTGTGATGTCTTTTCAAGGGTGGTAGTGGACCAAGTACCCTAAGGAGACTACAAGTATGGTAAAACATATAGCCACCTCATGGAAAACCAAAACATATAGCCACCTCATGGCAAACCAAATACATAAAGTATAACAACCCCACATTCCTTATGCCCCTCAAGGCATTCATACCTTATTTCTCTCCTTATGACCCCCAATGCATAAATAAGCCATGCAACAAGGGTCACATAAAATCCCTTGTGATCACTCTCATAACGAGAGCCTCTCACTTGAGGGCTGTCACTTCTAACACCCACAAGAACATCCTCTCTCCCAAGAGTAGGAGGCCTTGATTACTCCCAAAACACATAAATTGCATAAGCACAAACACCAAACAAATTTCCAAGGAATACATGCAAGAAAGAAAACTAGTTTTTTTTACACAAGCATTTCTTTCAATACAACATGCAATAAGAAAAAAATACAAGAAAGGTGAAACCAACCTTCAACTGCCCAAGGGTATGCTAGTTTTGTTGAGGATAAGTAGCCCCATTCCACCAGTCTTTCCTTTCTACACTTAGCCCAATTCTTAATTCCCCAAATCTATCTTTTTCCTTTCAAAATTCTTTGTCTCCAAAAATGGAGAGTGGGTGATTACCCACTAATTTTCTAATTCTTGCTTAAGAAGCCTTTTGTGAGAGTTTTCACAAGTTTCTAAAAACTAAAAAGGAAGGTATGGTAAAATGGGAAAGGGAACTCTCATTCAAAAAGGAAGGTTCACAACTTAGTTCAAGCCTTCTAATTTCAATTTTCGCACAACTTAGAAAAGTCACTTTTTAGGGTGTCAAAAAGGTCACATGGGAGTAGAAACTTGCCTAAAACTACCCCTAACCCTTAGGTATACCTTATGGGCTTTAGGAAACACTCGTAAACTACCCCTAGGTGTCCATTTAACCCCTTTTAAACCCCTCTAAAGTTAATTTTCGGGTCAAATTTAAGTTGACCACCCCCAAAGATTCTCCACCTAAGGCAATTATGTAATCACATTAAATTTAATTGAAAAAGCTATAGTTAAACAATTCCCTCCAAGAGACAAATTTAAAAACTCAAACATAAATCAACACATGTGTCAAGCGACACAAGGAAAATACTTTTACAAAATTGCACATGAAATCTTGTCTCTTGTTGGATTTAAATAAATCAAATAAATAACATTTAACACACATGCATCATTTACTATTACGGATAAAATACGACACCAATGGGGTGTTGTCTCTCCAAATAGACAAACCCTGGTTTTACGAACATACATAGGTCTAGGTTTGGTTCTCCATAATATTTCCATGGTCACATGGATAACTTTTCCTACGCAACTCAATCACACATTAGTAATTTCGAATAACCTTATATAATATAAAGCACATGAATAAAAATACACATCAAACACTCTGCATACAATATACACTTACACAAATCAATACATCTTATATCCAAATAAATCCACAAGCAATTATCACAATTTTCATAATTTTACTCTATACATAAAACATACATCTTAATTCTATCATTAGAGTAAAGCCCTGCAAATCTAATAATGACACACATCATCTCCAATTTATCCTATTCTAGAATCATATAGAGTTCTACATCATAAAGCATATAAATGAAGCATCAACATACATCAATGTTATCCAAATCATGGAATCATATAAGTTCTAAATCTAGATATAGCTGACATACGTTAGATCAAGATTATCCAATCAGTAGATCTTTAGGATTTCAAATTCATAACACATCCAAATGTACACCACAAGGTGAAATAATTCTATAACTTGGTTCAATTACTTTTCTCACCAATCTATCTGTCTAACACAGTCCATTCTATTGAATTATATAGCATTTATTAATAGGGTCAAACATGGTCAACTAAGTAAATCAAAGCTTGGTTTGGGGAAGGCCTTACATCCTCCTCCTGTAGAGTTTGACTTACTCCTGGAAGTCACATGAGTAGAATTACAAAGTAGGGACATAACATTTCCCACAATTTCAATAAGTTACTCAAAATCTTATCTTGCCTACAAGAAAGGTGAATTACCAAAATCAACTTATTATTGTAATTAACTTACTATCTTCACAAGGTTAAATTCTTTATTACATTCCCCTTCGATCTTAGGTAGGTGTTTTACAATGTTCTATCTTTCAACAATCTTACATTAATGCGCCATCCAAACTATATCATTAAGACACATCAACTCCCACAATCAGGGTTACACATATTGAATTTCTAGGAGTCCTACTCTGTTTAGGATTTGTTTAAAAGCATGTTTATCCTACTACAATTGTCATCCATGCTTGCCACTAACGAGAATTGACATCGTAGTTTATTCTTAACGATTCTACTTATTTTACATTCAAGGCACCTCATTAGGGTGTTAATACACTATTTACTAAACTGTCCTAGGTGCATAATTTCTTCCAACTTTATTAGGTGACAAGGCAAAATCGAATTTAGGTTCTTCAATTCCACCCTTATATAGGGTAGTTTTCTACCACTAGGGATTAAAATGTTTTTATATTTCTAGGCTCCAAGGTTTAAGTTTTATAGGGAGCATCATTCACCATTTCCAACCATTAAGGTACACAACAATCTCATTCTAAGGGAGTGATGGAAGTTATTAATACCTATTTTAGATATCATCTAGGTAATCATCTCCATACCCATGCCAAATTTACCATTCAACAATCATTACTTTCGCAATTCATTAGGTCTAGGTCACACTATTGTTATAAATTTTTCTCTTTCAAATTACTCGCAATTAATTTTACTTAGGAGGATATTCCTTCCTTTATCTTATGTTGATAAAACCTTTGCTGCAATTCCTGGTAAACTATGGCCTGGAGCAGACTACCTGTATGTTGACGCCTTGGGTGCGTCTAGAGGTATTGCTACCCTATGGAATCCTATTAAAAGAAAAGGCAAGCTATTCACTAGCTCCCAATATTTCCTAGCGGTTTCTCTCCACTATGGTGATCTCTGCTGGTAGCTGTTCAACATCTATGCCCCCAACTCTAGGGCGGGAAGATGGAACTTGTGGAAGGAAATTTCTAAGATCATTATGACTAATCAGAAGGACAGGTTGATGCTTGCTGGGGATTTCAATGCCCCCCTCTACCCTTCCGAGAAGTGTGGTGACCTAAAGGATTTCTCTAACAGCATGAGCGACCTTGCCACCTTCATCAATGCTTCAAACCTAGTGGATATTGACCTTCAGGGTGCCCCATTCACTTGGTCGAGTAACAGGAAAGGCAAAAACCTCATCCAAGTCAGACTGGATAGATTCCTGATCTCCACCAATTAGGATTTGGGAACGAGTTCCTTCCTGAAATCCCTCCCAAGGACGGCATCTGACCACAACCCCCTTCTTCTCCACTGGAAAGATAGACCCTACTAGGGTCCACCCCCTTCCACTATGAAATCAGGTGGGCCTCCCATCCTGACTTCAGGGATTTGGTTAGAGGCTGGTGGTCCACCCCAATCCAAGGGACTGCCATGTTCAGAATTATAGAGAAACTAAAGATAATCAACAGGGAAGTCAAAGGGTGGAACAGGAACACCTTTGGAGACATCTTTAAGAGAAAAAAGAATCTGAGATCCAGACTGGAACAACTTCAAATTTTAATGGCTATTGGTAACCCCCTAGACCCCATTTTGAAGGAGGAGGAAGATTGTCGCAAAAGCTGGAAAATATCCTTGCCAAGGAGGAAGTGTACTGGAAACAAAGATCCAGGATCTAGTGGCTGAAAGAAGGGGACATAAATTTTGCCTTCTTCCATAGATCGGCTTCTAACCACAAGAGGAGGAACTACATCAAAAGTATTAAGGATGAAACTGGCCAGGAGATTTCTGATGACTCTCTGATTGGACAGAACATGGTGGACTTTTTCACCAGTCTGTATGTGGACGGTGGAAAGGCCTCGCCACTCTCGAATTGCCTCATTAGTAAACTATCAATGGCCATTGAGGAAGACGACAGCTGGCAACTCCTGTCCCCCATCTCTTCTGAGGAAGTTCACAACGTGATCTTTGCTATGGGAGCTTATAAAACACTGGGCCCGGATGGTTTCCCCCCGGCCTTCTTCCAGGACTTTTGGGATATCGTTAGCTATGATGTTACTAAAGTTGTCCAAGGTTTTTTCAGAACAAGGAGATTACTTAAAAAGATCAACAACACTTTCATTGTCCTCATCCCTAAGACCACCACTCCCAGCTACCTAAAGGTGTATCGACCAATAAGCCTCTGCAATACCATTTACAAGATCCTCTCTAAGGTCCTTGTAAATAGAATCAAACCTTTCCTAGAAAAATTTATCAGTTCGTCTCAGAAAGGCTTCGTCCTGGGATGACAAATTCTGGATGCCGCCATTACAACTCATGAGATAATCCATTCCATGGATAGGAGCAGATTACCAGGTATGGCCTTTAAACTTGATATATCAAAAGCTTATGACAAGGTTAATTGGGAATTTCTTTTTAAAGTGCTCCTAAAACTGGGATTCAACAAAAAAATGGTGAGTATGATTTGTGAATGTGTTACCACAGTCCAATTCTCAATCCTGATTAATGGGACTCCCAGGGGAGGCTTCAAAGCTGAGAAGGGTATCCAACAAGGCGACCCCTTATCCCCTTATCTTTTTATCATGATAGCTAAAGTCCTAAATAGAAATGTGACTCATCTAGTCACCAATGGTAGGCTCCAAGGATTCAAAGCGGCCTCCACGCTCCTCCCTTCTAATATCCAGCAGTTTGTGGATGACACTTTCCTTTTTGGCAGAACTTCTGTCATAGAGGCTAAAGGTTGGAAGACCCTTCTAGAGGACTATGCTAAGGCGTCGGGACAATGCATCAACTATGAGAAGAGTAATCTCTACTTCTTCAACACTCCAAATGACCTCCAACTCAAAATCCTCTCCATCCTCGGATGCAAAATGGCTACTCTCTCAGGGACCTACCTGGGACTCCCTCTCACTGTCAAGAAAGTCACCCCCACCTTCTAGACCTCTATCTTGGAAAGAATGCAGAAAAATCTTGTGGGATGGAAAGATAGATTTCTTAGTAGCGCGGGGAAGCTCCAACTCCTTTCTGCCTCCCTACAGGGAATTCCGGTCTACTTCCTCTCCATGTCAAAAATATCAAGGACCATGGGAGAAAAACTTGAAAAAATTCAAAAAAACTTTTTATGGACTGGCTTAGAGGAAAAGAAATGCCTGGCTCTGGTCAACTGGGATACTGTGTGTCTACCCAAATCTCTAGGAGGTTTGGGTATATGAAAGATTAATGCCCTCAATAAGGCACTAATTGCCAAGGTGGGATGGACCTTGGCTAAAGGGGAGGCGGACTGGTGCAACATCATCAAAGCTAAGTATTTGGACTGGGAGCATTTCTTTTATAATCTCAACACTTCTGACCTTCCCCAAGGTTCCAAATTATGGAACAACATCCTAAAGAATAGAGTGATGGTCAGAGAAGGTCTTAAGTGGCAGCTTGGAGATGGCAAAAAGGTGAGATTCTGGGAGGACTTTTGGATGGAGGATAGACCATTAATCAACACTCACTTCCATCAAATCAAGAACCATTTCAAGGCTATCCTGGGGGATTATGCTGTGGATTATTTGATCCCAAGAAGTGGTTGGAAGGACTTAGTCCCCATCTGTAGCAATCAACCAAACTTGGTCCCCCTGGCTCAGGAGTTGCAACTCTTATTGCTGAAAACTAGAATTCCCATGACATGAACGAAGATAGCTTCATCTGGAAAGAGACTCAATCGAGCCAGTTCTTAGTCAAATCTGCATACTCTCAGCTCCTAAAACACCCTGTGGATGCGAAAGGTTGGAAGAAAGTCTAGAACCCTTAGTTAATTCCCAAAATTAATTTCTTTTGGTTGTCCCTCATCCATGGAAAAAACCTCATGCTTGATAATTTGAAAAAGAGGGGATTCCATCTCCCCAATAGATGCAGCTTATGTAAAAAGGATGAGGAATCTATTGAGAACCATTTTATTCTTTGTCCCTTTGCGGCTCACATTTGGTCAGTCACACTTCAAAAATGTCGTCTATGTTGGGTCTTCCACAAGAATATAAAAAAATTTGTGTTTGATTGGACCCCCCCTTCCCATCATCCCCTCATCATTCAACTTTGGAAAAAAATTCCTCTGCACATTTGCTGGGCTTTGTGGAAGGAGAGAAATAACATAATTTTCAGAGACATTGAGACCCCTCTGGACTCTATTACCCTCACCTGCTTTAAGTTGATATCGGAGAATCTAGAAGCTACAAAATGGAAAATCCCCCCTATCCTCCTGATGAGACTGATAAGAAGATCACTCACGGCTGGAAGCTCCCCCCTGGCTTTGACTGTTTCAACAACAGTACCAAGAAAAAGAGATAGATGACTAGGTGGTCTTCCCCCAAAATTCACTAGTTTAAATTGAATTTTAATGGCTCTGCTCAATGCAACAATCAGGCTGGTGGTGGAGTCATCAGGGATCATCTAGGGGACATGGTTGCAACCTATGCTGGCAACCTCTATGAAAGTTCGGTCACACAAGCTGAGGGAATGGCCCTCCTCTAGGGGCTGAAAATGGCTAATGACATAGGAATAAAGCATCTAGAAATTGAAGGAGACTCTCAAGTTATTATTGACTTTATCAAAGGGAAGGCTTCAACTGGGTGGAAAGTGAAACCCATTCTGAGGGATATCAGGCACTTGGTGGTCAAAATGGAGGACTTCACCATAGACCACATCTTCAGAGAAGGAAATAGAGTGATGGATTCCATGGCAGCTGAAGGAAGGCTGTAAATGGGCTTACGATGCTAGAGGAACCCCAATACGCTACCAATCACGGTTAAGGAAATCTTGGATAAGGAAAAGGCCTTGTGCCAGGAAAGGACTAACCCTTCCACCCAATGATGAAGGAAAATATGTTAATTTTTTCAAATTGGCACGAAGATCCTGCCAATTTCTACCATAGACAGACACGTAGTAGAGATATGCGGAGTCATCACTACCACAAGGGACAAATTTATAAAGAAAGGACTGACATCGGGAATGATTACCATTCATTTATGACTCAGATGGTGCCAACTGGTGATGACAAAGGTGGCACTGAGGAGCTATCAACTCACATTGGCCCGAGCAATGAGATATCAACTCACATTGGCCTGAGTAAAGGCTCGCATGCTCCAAGTAGATCTCCAGCCAGCGATATCTACGAGATCTTAAAGGATAATAATCACTATGATTATTACAAAACCCAAGTCTGGCACATTTTTCCTAACCATTTCGTCTTGAGTTTGCTTAGGCTCTGCGTTCTGGCTTTCTATTATTTTCAAACTGTGAAGCTGGAGGATTCTAAAATGGGGGGGGACAGGCTCAGGCTGGAACCCAACAAAGTTGAGGAGTTCAAAGCCAAACCAATGGCCTAGTTCATGTGCACCAAAGGAGGCATTGACAAATTTATGGAGAACATGAAGGGCAACGACGAGAGACTCTCTAAACAATTCGTGTCCTCCTGGGAGGATAGAAGGGTGACTGTGGGAGGAATCTCCTTCGAAATTAACGAAGAGGTCATAGCCCAGGCTACTGGCCTCTCAATGGAGGGCAGTAAATGGAAAAAATAGAGCCGCATTGTGGACTCTACCAGCCTTAACCAGTTTTTCCGCCACGGTGAGAACCCTGTCAAGAGAGCCAGAGGCTTTAATAGAGAGGAACTCCCACACCCTTGGGATGAAGTCTGCTACATTGTGATGAAGTATTTTATGCTCGAAGGCAGGTATGACATTTTCTACTACTACCACCTCCCCTTCCTCAACCATTTGAGAAACAAAGACCTCATTTCCATTCCGTTCTTTTCATTGCACTCGATGGATGCTAACGTTAAAGATATAGCTGAAGCCAAAAAGAAAGGAAAAGACTTTCCTATCCTGCACTAGGGCCTTATGCTCTTCCTGTTCAACTTTCACCTCGCCCTCTACCCGCCCCATTCCATTTTTGTGTAGAATGTTGACCCCTCGACCCAACCTTTGGCCATTAATGATTCAAGCCCCTATTGCACGGAACTTGGCTCCTCTAGCAAGAAAACCAAGAATCACTCCCCGAAGGAGGTCAGAACCCCTAAAAAAATTAAAATCCAAGAAATTGATTCGGACCTGAACTTTACCGAAGACGCCAACACACCCCGCCACTCTACCATATTGGCCTCTAAACCCTCTGATAAATCCCTAAGAAACCCCTCCTCCTCGTATGACACAGGCAACTCCATTCCGACTGATAAAACCCCCCAGGCCCAACACAAACATTCCCCCCTTTCTATGAGCTCAACCCATGTTTCCGATAGCCCGGCCACCTCTATGAGCCCAAAACCTACCAATTTCCCTTCCTTGACCTTCAGGATTGAGAAAATGCTAGTTGTTGAAGAGGCCAGTAGTGTGAAGGAAGAAGATCCCAACTTGGCAGAGCTCGGGAAAAAGATAGAAGCCCTCTCTGACACCCTGTAGGTGATTACTGGCAGACTGGAGGCGACGGAGTCCAAGATGCATGATGTGTCTAAATTCGCTCTGAATGTCATGAGATGCTTGGCCACTACTCTGTGCCTTTGCAGGATAGCACGGACAAAGGAAAAGGCAAGGAGGACGAGGACTTTAAAGGCCTATTCAAGTTCCTCACTAAGGAATGGGCTAAGAAGCTGCTCCCTAAGAAGAGCCGTGGGAAAAAGAAT
Source organism: Cryptomeria japonica (assembly GCF_030272615.1). Classification (NCBI taxonomy): domain Eukaryota; kingdom Viridiplantae; phylum Streptophyta; class Pinopsida; order Cupressales; family Cupressaceae; genus Cryptomeria; species Cryptomeria japonica. Next base: position 704,358,143 of record NC_081411.1, on the reverse strand, counting down.
TAACTTTCTGCATGTGGAGAAGTTTTTTGTCTATGTGGTGTAGTAGGCTGGATAGGTCTAGTTTCGGCTTATGTTTATATTTTAATGCTTATAGCCCTACATGGAACTGGAAGTATACTCTGACTGGTAGTATTTTATTGCTGATAAACTCTCGTATGTTGGTTTTTGTTTTTGATAGAGATAAAAGGCTGCTTCTGTGCTGATTGTTTGCAGACAATGGTCCTTCCATTGTTCTCTTAATTGTACCCATGGGTCAGCCCCCTCGTTTTTGGTTGCTGTTATTATCAAAAATAAGTTATGTAATATCAAATAGACATATGTCAAAATTATAGTTAACTCGACTTCAAATCTTAATAAAATATGAAATATTGAAGATAATGTTAAAAAACCAATTGCAAACACTAGATATGGATGTTACAAAACCAAATTAGAAAGAATCATGTTCATATCTATTATAGAAAAAAAGTTATGCTATACAAAGTGAGTGTCACTTTTTTTAAAAGTTGTTTTTGAAAAAAAAACTAGTTTTCAAGGGAGATAGAAACATGGAAGCAGATTGATTCCAAAAATTATCAAATTTTTTTTTTTAGAATCTAAATACAAAATGACATAAATTCCTCGCTCACATCATCTACAAATTCCATACGGTTTAGAAGTAATAGGTGTCTGAATCTGAAGCTTTTTTTGAAAATGAATATTGTAGTGTCAAATTTGGAAAAAAAGTGTAACCCACTATTGTGGGTTCACCCCGTAGTTCGACTAAAAAATAAAATTGTAAAATTATAAAATTCTCTCATCAGTTGCCACCCTCTAAGGTGAAACAAAGACGAAGTCTAAGTTGAACTTGATATGAAGATAATACACACATAGGTCTCCCTATAAGGATACTCAATTCAATGTGCTACTATTGATTGTGTAGTATACAAATTACTAATCATATGTTATATATGGCACTAGATCAATGCACAAGAGAGATATCCAGCCCTATTTAGTAACTCTAAAAAACATTTAGTCAACAAGGTATACTTAACTAATGTTGTTCTAAGATCAACATAACATCTCCCATGTAGCTACAATACATAGAAAACCCATGGCCATATCAAATATACATTATTTACACCTTACATCATAATTATTTAATCTTATACTACTATTAGGCTTAAGGAAGTTAGCTTCCTTAACTCTTGAACACACAATGCCCTATTACCGTGATATGGCAAGGAAACACAACAATATAACTTGAGTGGGATACATTCATCTATTATAACAATCCCATGGATTTGAGCAAATCACTTAAGTTAAACTTGTTGGCAACAAGGCAAAAAACTGAGAGAGGGGGTGAATCAGTTTTCTCAAAGCTTTACTTAACTCAAACATAATTTCAGATCTAATAATTAACAATGAAAGCATAAATTAGCACCACATCAATAACACACATAACACCAAGATTTTTGATGTGGAAAACTTGATTAAGGGAAACACTGCGGTGGGAGCCTACCCACAATATGATGATACCCTATTAGAAGTATATGAAATATTACAATGGGGAATGCACATGCATTCAGGCAAACTACCTAGAGCTCACTGCTCAAACACAATAACAAGAAGGGCCACAACCCTGGGGAAGACTCACTGTCTTACAAAAATATTCAAATTACATCTAGAAGATCACGAACTGATAGAATAGCATTTTCTCATGCTTGATTAAAGTTCTAGTTAAGCTCATATACTACTCTTTCACACTTCTTCATGCACTTCTCACTTATTCTCTGCTATCAAAAGATTAAAGCATTATTCACACATCTAGAGATCCATTGATACATCCACAACATGATATTACATTAATTTATACATATCATCAACCTATATTTCAAGGTCAGCTCAAACTATAACGTAAATAACAAAATATAACCATACACGCTACAATATTCCATGTAGACCAAAACAATGTCGACTAAGACATAACATGGACCCAAATCACCACCTCAAACATGAAACACCTCCAAGACTTATGCCACAAACATCTGCAACATGCTACAATCAACATGTCGAACAAGAACATGAAGAACATCACCGGATCAAAGAAAATCATCAGAAATGCACACAATGATCAATGCGAACCATCAACACAAATAGGAAATGATCTAGAAACAACCACAAGCATCATGAACTACCACAAAACCAACTGCAACATCACCACTTACTAGAATCTCCATCATCATTATTCCAAACCTTAAGAATACTAACTAAATTGACTCTCAAAATGAAAAATACACTTGCTGACCTCCAAATCATGAACCATCTGAATTGAGGACAAACCAGAACGTCCCAAACACTACCAAATACACAAACCAATATATTACAGTGTGGAGCAATGTAGATCAAAATCCAAAACATTGATCAACACTGAATAATTGAAAAACCAACCACAATACCGGACCCCATAACTCGATCAAATCACCATGAAGACCACTGAAACTTTGGCTAAATAAAATAGAGATACTTATCACAAAACCCTTTAATCCACAACAACTCATCTGCAACACACTGACCAAACCAACTTACTTAATTTAACAACATTGAAACACACAGAGGAATATGTTGATAGCAATGACAACACATCAGCCAGACACATATTTGCACATTGTCCCAACAATCTCCCCATTTGGCATTGATGGCAACATATGACATGAAAAACAATCAATGACAAAGAAAAGAACAACTCACAACAATAAAAAAAAATTCCCCTGAGATCAAGCATATGATATGACAGTTTTTCACATGATTCTCTCTCCCTTTGATATCAATGCAGAAACACATATTTAAAATCACAATTCTCTCCCTCTTGAACTAACTCACAACACTTAACATCTATCCCCCGAATCTGAACATTTGAACCACAACACTAACTACTCCCCCTGAGTACCGGCCACCACACATCAATCTGGATCACAAAATATCTCTATGAAATCCACTAGACTAATGCAACTCAATGCATCTTAGTTCTCAATAGGAGGGGCAATTACCCCTAGCTTCTCTTTGAGATACTCAAAAGTATCTTTAGGCAAAGGCTTAGTGAAGATGTTTGCAATTTGTTCCTTTGTAGACACATACTCCAATCTGACTTCCTTCGTATTCGCCTTTTTCTATCAAGAAATTAAACTCGATTGATATATGCTTGGTCTTTGAATGCAATACCAAATTCTTAGAAATGTTGATAGCACTTGAATTATCACTGTAGACACCTAAAATTGTCCTGTCTAATTAAATAAATATCTTTATTTATTTAATTATTTTAGCCTAATTCTTCTATTCATTAAATGAATCTTTATTTATTTAACTAATTCATTTATCATTTTCTAGCATTATTTCTTATTTAAATAAATACATTTATTTATTTAAATTATCCTTTTCCTAAATTAAATAAATATTTTATTTATTTAATTGATCCCACTTCCTCTATTAATTAAATAAATATATTATTTATTTAATTGATCCTACTTCTTCTATTTATTAAATAAATCTTTATTTATTTAATTAATTCATTAGCCTTTTCCACCCATGACACATGTCATTCATCTCTTAATTCCTACACTACCTACCCTCTCATTATTTTCTTATTTTCTCTACCTACCCTCTAATCTTAGTCGATCATTTATCTTTTACACCTCTCAATCTTATCCCTCCATTTCTTATAGTATATTCTATATAAGGAGATGCTTCCTTCATTATCAACCCCTGACTATGCTTTCGAATTTTCATATGCGGTCAAGCCTACTTGCAACCACATTTCCGTTCTTTGTTGAGCTCTTGTGCACACATAAAATATGAGAGAAAATATATCAAGCAAGATCAATGGAGATAGGAAGAATGGAGATTCAAACCCTATTGGACATGTGATGGTTTGGGATTTTATTTGATTTACATTGTCTTAGGTAATCTTCATATGTTATGGTGGATCTTTATTGTTGTTAGGCTAGGGTTTTGTGGTTGAATCTATTTTAGTTTTTCAATATTGTTGTTTCCATTTTCACCATAAACATTTTGGCATGCCTGGTGGGACATGGATTTTTGTTAGATCTATGTTTTTTGTAGGTTTTTCTAACCCTATATTGTTGTTTTGTAAAACAATTTTGAGAATAACCTTGTGCAACTAGGGTTTTGGACACATAATCAAGATCTTTGAGAGATTTGATCTGACCTCACAAACAGCTTGGAATTTTTCCACCAAATTTTTTTGGCAAGTTGAGGACAGTAATAAGAGCTCTTAATCCAAAATTTAGAATTTTTGGAGCATATTTGCATTTTCCATGAATATTTAATGAATTTTCATAAAAAAATAATTTTGAGAGAAAATGAGAGAATTTTTTGGATTTTCTTACATTTTTGGAAATCTCTCAGAATTGTACATAGGATTTGTTCTTTGTGATTTTAATTTTGATGCAAAATATTTCCTTAAAAATCAGATCTTTCAAAATTAGGGTTTTCATTATTTTGATTAGATCTCACAAACGGCTTTGAATTTTGATATCAAAATTTTTCAAGAACATTATCAGAGGTGCTCAGTAAAAATTTTAGATTTTTGGGAGTATATTTTAATTTTCTATGAATTGTTTATTCATTTTCATAAAAATATAATTTTGAGAGCAAATGAGAGAATTTTTCAGTTTTTCTTACATTTTTGGAAATCTCTCAAAATTATACACAGGATATATTATTTGTGATTTTAATGTTGAAGCAAAATAATTCCTAAAAATTTGGATCTTTAAAAGTTAGGGTTTTGAATTATTTTGATCATATCGCACAAACTGCTTAGAATGTTTGCAGGAATTTTTTTATGCAGGTTTGGAAGGCTATCAGAAGTGTCCAGTAAAAATTTCAGATTTTTTGGATCAAGTTTGCATTTTCTATGATTTTTCATAGAAAAATAAATTTTGGAGCAAATTAGCAATTTTTTTGGATTTTCTTACATTTCTAAAAATGTCTTGAAATTTTACAGGTACTCTGTTTTTTTGTGATGCAAAAGAACTCAGGGAAAATCAGATATTTGAATTTGTCAAAAAATGCATTGTTGAAGGCCCCCTATTTCACAAAGTCTTTTGGATCTAAAATTTACCTAACTTGTGTGCTTGTAGGAGGGGTATTATTGCAAAACTACTAAAAAAAATCTTTGTTGCAGAACTTTGGCAAGGGTTTTTGATCTTTATTGTGTGCCTTGTTTTCATGGATGACCAAACACTTCAATTGGTGCACTAAAATTGAACCAATGTCTTTTGTGTCTTGGGCAATAGGCTCTTTTTGTTTAATCTCTAAAGGGCCTGTCTCCCTGTGTGGTCATTAGGACTACTAGTGAGAAGAGAATGACCCAAGTGGTAGCGAGGAAAACCCACCTCTTCCGAACCACTATAAATAACTGTATCCATGGTGAAAGCCATGGGTAGCGTGTGCTGATTAGTTCATACCGACACTATGTCTCCCCATAAACTCGTTTGATCAAATTTATTTGATCAGTCATAGGGAATAACCCCTACTAGTTGGGAGCCTTCTGTATTTACAGAGCTGAAAGTGCCGCATGTATGGCCACATGAGCAGATGCCCTTACTAGCACCTTTTTGTTTTAGAAAGCCAAAATCCTTCTAGTTGTTGGGGTAGGAGGTCGGACCTCTAGAGCGGCCCACACACATACGTTTCTTAGTAAAGATACAAAGTTTTCCATGGGGAGTTTATGTGGGGACTGGTGCTTGGCTGCCTCGGAGAAGTAAGTGCCAAGGGTGGAGCCAGTGGTGTCAAGCATCTAAGTATCCACTTTGAATAGCGTAGCCTCGAGGGAAACCCCATGTGGGATCAACAACTATTGTCCTGGCCAGCCATAAGAATTGTGCTTGTCTTCTTTTGAACATTCAAACATTCAAGAATAAACATCAAAACATTGTGTCTTTTGTGTCTTCAAGTGTATGCAAAACATTTTTTACATCAAACAACATACTTTTCTGTGAGTCATTTTGAGTCTAAACACTTACAAACATCGAGTCTTCATCAACATTGTGTCCTCTTGTCACGAAAAATAGTCAAGCAAATTTAGATTTGGTCACAAAAAACAACTTTACAAATTGAAAAAATTGCACTCAGTTTCCAGAAATGCATCTAGGTCTAACAGAAACATGCCTATGTCATTTAACCGCGTCTGTGAAGTACACAAATGCATTTGTGTCATCCTAAAGAAAAATGCATTCAAAAAATCTTAGAAAAGCGTCTGTGCAGTGTTGAACCATGTCTATGTCATTTAACCGCATCTATGAAGTATACAGGCACGTCTGTGTTCAGAATTGGAAAAATTTACGGTCCAACAAACAAGAGCAGTTAGTTTCAGACTTATTGAGCTTCCTAGGTTATCTCTCTAGGTTTTCATCTAGAATTCAGCCTATTTCTGGGTCTCACAAAGTTCATCATTGCTTTACATCTTGCATTACATTCACATTTGTCTAAACTTGAGTTAAAAGGTCATTTGCTTGTCCTCATCTTACTTTGTCAACACACTACATACAACAACATTTTGCTAAGTGGTCCCTCATCAAGGTCTATCACCTTTGGGTCTCATTTGGTCTTACTTAGAGTCAAGGTCAACTTACGTCATCAAGAGAAACTATCATCTCTTTGGAAGCCACACCTACTCTACTACATACATACTTGGTCTTACACTTTGGACATTGCAAGTAAACCTTAGATTCATTTACATTCCATCCAACTCTTGGTCTTCCACACTCTTTCCATTTTCATCTAGTCTCACACATCTTGGTCAACACCTAGTTCATGGTTGAAAACCGTTCCCAAAAATCTAGGAGAGAAGCTAAAGAGGCTCAAGAGTCTGCAAACATGAGTGCCTATGAGTATGATAATGATGTCTTTTTCAATTCCGATCATACCACATTACCTGACATGGATGCCTATAGAAACATTCCAAATGTTGAGAACATGGACACTACAAACAATAATGATACACACAATGACAATATGGACAACTTTTCCGTACATTTAGCAGAAGTGGAAGACTCCATTATGGATCCCCATTTTAATTGATTGGTTGAGGAAATAATGAGAAGAGATAGACAATATTTCTTACAAGTGATGGCACAAAGTGGAGCCAAGATCCCTCATGTTTTTGACAGGTGTCAAATAATGGAAAATCAGACTTTGCAACAACCTCACATCAACATGGATCAAAGGAGGCTTAATAGTGGATGCAATAGAAGACCACATATGGTGCCTGAATCACCATCATCTTCGTTTCAAAAACCTGAGGTCCCGCATACACATGGTCAAGCATATGATACTCACCTTTGCAGACCATTATGGAAGTCTTATGTAGAAAAATATACTCAATCACATGCCAATGCTAAGGACCAACCACCAAAGCAATTGGATATCCAAAGGCATGATCAAAATCTAGACACAAGGAGACCCTGTGTCAAATTTGGGGGCAACACACTAGAACAAACTCATGACATGCCTATAGAATATGATATACATGGACAAAGCAGATATTCCATTCCACGTTATGACTCTATACCATGTGGTTCCTATACGCAGTATCATTATAGAACTCCTCCATATGAACATGTTTATGATCAATAACATCCATATATTTAGTATCCTCCCCCTCCACCTGGTGGCTCAGGCATGGAATATGGTCCAAGAAGTCTATCTCCACCTAAGAAGGATTTACAAAAGAAAATAAAGGATTTACAAAAGAAAATGGAGGACATTAATACACCAAAGCTAGCTTACACAATGAGAGACATATGTCCCTATCCATTTGACAAGAGCATTCCAATGCCTCCTTTTCCTACACATTTTGTAACACCAAAATTTGATAAGTATAGAGGAAAAGGAGACCCTAAGGCAAATATAAGATAATTTTTTATAGCTTGCATTGAGGTAGCAACATAAGAGACATATTTGATGAGATTATTCCCACAAAGCTTAGGTGATCAAGCTATGGAATGGTTTTCCCAACTCCCACCTGGAATTAAGTCATGGGGTGACTTAGCAGAGACATTTATCCAACATTTCTCATACAACATAGAGACAGACATATCAGTCACCACTCTGTGCAACACCAAACAAAAGGATGGAGAATATTTTTCATCATTTTTACAAAGATGGAGGAATCTAGCCAGCAGATGCTCTTGTGAAATTCCACAAAAACAAATGGTAGAGATGTTCACCCAGAATGTCCATAGAGAAATTGGTTATGATCTAAAAAAATCTTGTTTGTCCACCTTCAAGGACGTCATTAAAAAAGGCTTAGCAACAGAGAAGGTCCTAATTGAACAATGAGTAATTAAGATATTCAAAGAAAACAAAGAGGACTTTAAAGGAAAAGACAAGGCAAGATTTTGGAACAAGAACACGAACACAGTCAATGATGGTGTTGTTGATGCTAATACAGTAAGACCCAAAATCATTTTTTTTGTATCAAGTTCTACAAATAACCAAGTGAATACTCAAACAACTTCCGAACCATGAAGGAAATACACTCCATTGGGAGAACCACTTGAATCAACTTTTAGGAAGCTAGTGGCAAACAAGATAATAACAATTCTTGACAATCCTCCATACGAATAAAAGGTCAAACCAAATTGGTGGAATGATGATGTATTATGAATTTCACAAGAGCAAGGGACATAAAATAGGAAATTATCATCGGTTGAAAAACATTATACAAGATCTTATTGATAGAGGTGACATTGAGATTGAGGGACACTCATCCAATCAAGAACATGAAATGTTTAAATAACTATTCCCAAAACATGACAAGGGAAAATCCAAAGCCATAGATGAGCAAACCAGCTATACCAGAGCATCCTATAACTATGATCCAACTGTCAATCACATTTTGATGGACAAGTATGTCTCTACCATTATTATCAAGGACAAAACCCCTGAAAATTCTACCCAAAGACCTAAAGTTGTCCTAAATGGAATTGGATCTTCTTCTGAACCTACCTCTAAGTGTAATGTTACAACTCATTGAGGAAAATTCACTTTGCAAGGTGCTCCAGCTAAAAACACCACTCCCTCAGCAACCAAACCTAAGTACAATCTGGTAGAACAGTTAGGGAGAACACCCACGCTTATCTCCATCCTTGAGCTTTTATGCATATCCCCCACACATAAAGGCATTCTTGACAAAACTTTGAGAGATACTACTGTCCCCATTGATCTGAACATGGACCAATTTCAAGCCATGGTGGGATACCTTTCCATTCCACACTCCCTTACATTCATAGAAGCTAACAATTCCTCCATGAGCCAACCACATAATGCACCTTTACACATTGAAGCCTTCCTACACAAACATCGAATAAAACGAGTCCTGATAGATGGAGGAGCTGGTCTCAATATATGTACTTTAAACACAATAATACAATTGGGATATTCTAAAAAAGATGTGAATTCTACACATAAAATCACCATCAAGGCATATGATGATGAAGAACATTCATCTAAAGGCACAGTCACCTTACCTCTTAGAGCTGGGCTAGTTACGAAGGATGTGGTATGCTAGGTCCTTGATCTATAGCTCACATACAACATATTACTAGGACATCCATGGATTCATGAGATCAGTGCAGTACCATCAACATATCATTGATGTATCAAGTTTCCACACAATGGAGTTGAAGTGACTATCAAAGGTGATCCAAACCTGTTCATATATTGCAACAATCTACAGTCAAGATCAGAAATAACAATCCTAGTCAATCGAGAAGCTGTTCCATCTTCAACATATATTGATCCTGAATCCTTGAAAGCTTCTACATCAAAACAAGCAGAGATCAAAGAAAAGTTCAAGATTAAAGACATGGGATGTGGTGAGTATATCTTTCATGTTGATCAACTCCCACTATCTCCTAAGGTATTCATGTTGGAAAATGCACACTCCAATGAGACATTGTAGGTGATTGAAGGTTTTGTCATTGATGGCAACCTTACAATCCTATGTCACCGGCAAGGCAATCCACCGGCACCAATAAAGTTAGATTCTACACTAGCACATAGACCACTGACACTGGTAGTAAAAGGAAGCATACCGACACAGAAGCCGACAGGAATTTTGTTGTTAATATATTTTGTTTATTATTGTAAAGTCATTGTAAGCCTACTTGGCAAGTTGTAAAATGACTCTTATATAAGAGAGATCATTGTAGAACAATTATGTAAGGAAAGGGGAATGTGATTAGGCAAAATAAGGCAGACCTATTATGCAAAATATAGGTTAAGGGTTTATGTAAGAAGTAGAGCAGAAACCGGTACTGGATATGGCATTATAGATGCTATTTTGAAGTAGTACAAGACACTAGATTTATATAATCCATTTTGTAAGTCCATGAGACTTCCTATTTTGTATTTGAGTAGTGAGCTCTAGGCACTTGGTCTTCCTGCATGTATAGGCCTCTCTTGTAGCAGTAATATTCTCTTATTGGCTAGTAAGTGAATATTATGGGTCACAAATCCCATCGAGGTTTTTGCCACACCGGGTTTCCTCATTAAAATATTGTGTTATGGTGTGTTTTTCATGTGGTTGTTTTTATCTCTATTTATTGCATTACTTTCTATTTACCGGTACACAATATTAATATGCTCTACACGTTTTAAGTTAAGAAAATCTTATTACTGGTTAGATACTGATTCACCCCCCCTCTCAGTATCTGTGGGAATCCTAACAATTGGTATCAGAGCTTGGTCCTCTATTTTCAGAAGCCTAACAGCTTGAGGAAGATCTTGACACCAGTAGAGATGGAAAACTTGATGAAGCAACTTGAAGCAGCTCTCTTAGACTATGATGGAGAAAAATTGAAAAATATCAAACTTGAAGATGACCTAAAAGCAGCTAAGGATATTATTCAAGTACTTCAAGAAAATCTTCTATTTCAAGAAACAAGAGAAGAGAACTTTGTGAAAAGATGCAAAATAAGAATAATGAAAAAGAAACTCTTAATGGTATGATAAACAAGTTGAAGCAAGAGAACATGACAACAAAGAATGAGATGCAGGATATGACTATGAGATTCTATAAAGAAATTGAAGATAGAAAGATGAATGAAGAAGATTTGACTAGAAGACTAAGTGATGTTGCAAATGAAAACACTAGACTCAGTTATGAAAATGATTTGTTGAAGACAGATCTGATGCACACCCAGAATGACTCAAATGAACTGATGAGGCAGAAAGAAGTCTTAGAAAGAGAACTAGATACGACAAATCAGCATAAAGAGAAATTCAAGAAAAGCTTAGAAGAACTTGGTAACTTGCTGAAGAATAAAAAACCTAAAGGTGACACTTGTGGAATTGTCTTTGAAGTTGGTGAAAGCTCCGGTACTACAAACATTCAGGATCATAGCAAACTGGTAAGACAACCTACTTCTTATAAATTCAATCGAAAATGCTTTAACTGTAACAAGTATGGTCATAGAGAAAATCAATGTAGATCTAGAAATTATCAGAATACCAATGCACCCACCGGTCAATGTTCAAAATGCAACAAAATTGGTCATAACTCTGAAAATTGTAGAATGAATGTAAGATGTTATGTTTGTGGAAGATTTGGACACTTATCTAATCAATGTAGAACACAAACCGACATAGGTTATGGGAAGGCTATTCAGAAAAATAATGTGACTTGTTATGGTTGTAACAAGATTGGACATATTGCAAAATTCTGTAGGAGTAAGGCATCACCGACAGACAACAATGGTGCTAGTTTGAAAGGAAAAGAAAAGGTTGAAGAAGTTAAGCCAGAATTCTCAAAACAATGGATTAGAAAGTCAGACCTAAATGGTGTTGGGAATACTCCTCCACCGGTAGAACCAAGCAACACTCCACTGACAGAACAGAGTAGCACTCCACCGACAGGAGTCTCTTCATCTAATTGAAGAAAATTCTTTTGAGGGTTTAGCAATCAAATGAGAAATATGCTATTACTCCCTTGGTTGATGGTAAAAAGTTGAAATTACTTCTATACCAACAGATATGTTAAGTGATTACTTAACCAGCAAGCATTAAATGTGGTAGTTGGGAGATTGACATTATAAATTAGTGTTTTTTGGCTCCATTTCACTTCACCGAGCATTCAAACATTTGAAGAGCGCGAAATCTCCAGAGCTAAGGCATTTCGAGCAAAGAGGCAAAGAATTTCAACAATCAATCTTTCCAAAGGCAGAAAAAGGTATTTATAATCATGGCATCCTCTTCTGTACCTGAATTCATAGCAAACCCTACTGTAGTTGAGGTAATCAAATGCCCTAGGCCCGTGATTCAACTAGTTCCTGAGATAACTAAAAAGGATGATAATGTTGGTGCATTTTCCCAAATCCCCAAAGGAGTTGTTTTTGCAGAAGACCCTAGAATATACATCCATTGCCACATAGAAGAATTAGGAGATGAGGAAATCAAGAACATGTACAAAACTATCATATGTGATGATTCTGGTAATGTGAAACCTGAACACAAAATTATTGAAACCCCAGGATTCACTAAAATCCTTAGCATTCCAGATTTCCCTAAGGAAGTTATTAAGATAGTATTGAGCAGGGTACATGGTGCTTTCTTTTGGCTAGATTGGATTCATAAATTTACCAAGGAAGCTGTGAAAGCTATAACAGGGTTACCTTCCACCGGTAACAGACCAGAAAAGACAAAGAAGGTCTCAAATGACCTAGTAATGAACCTAATAGGTGCAACAACCGACAAAAGGTCTTTAAGGGTGAATGATGTAACTCACATAAATGTGAGATTTATTAGCATGATTTTAGGTTACAAAACAACTCATGCAAATAAACTTAACTCAGTTTCCAGCTTATGCATAAAAAGTGCTCATGATATGGTTAAAGATAATGTGAAAATTGATGTATGTGAATGGTTAAAGGATGAACTTATTGACAATTTGGGAAAGATCAAGAAGGACAAGAAAGGGACATTCAGATTTGGTAACTTGTTTTCCTAATGCTACATATAACAAAATAGGTGCCTGGTATAGGTAACAAAAACCTTGGATTTGACATACCGGTAGGGAAACAATTATCTGACCTATTGAACAACATGGGTGAAAATAGAGAAAAGAATATTAATGAATACTTTCAAGCATTAAAGGCCATAATGAACACTAGAGTAAGATTATCACAAGCAATTGTAGATAAATATAAGGATGACATATGCTTTGTGATTAAGAAGGATGAGATCTGGATGGAAGTAGTTATCCCAAGAACAATTTGGGTTACTGAAATGGGTTATGAGATAGATGATCACATCATTGAAACATATGCTAAAGCCCTTCTGGAAGCACCCAATAAACCTAAGGAAGAGATATTCGATAGTGGTGAAACCATTGAAAAACAAATTCAATCCAAAAAGAGAGTGAAGAAAGTAGAAGTAACAGTGAGGAGAGGGTCAAGGCAGGCTAAGGCTATAAAAGAAGATGTACCGAAACAAACCGGTATCACTGAAGATGAGTTACAAGCACAACAACTAGAAACTCACCTTTCTCTGGTAGAAACTTCTTCAGAGAGTGATATGCCTACAACATTTAAAAGAGTTGTAAGGAAAAGGGAACCTTCACCAGTATCCACACCTTCAACTAGAAGAACCAAGCAAAAACAACAGGCAGTGAGGCCCTCGGTCAAGAAGTCTACTCCTAAGAAGAAAAAGTTGACACCAAAGAAAAGGACTCAACAAAATATTGCTCCAATTGACAAACTGTTGGGTGAAATAACAGAGGAAGGATAGCTTAAGAACATTAACAAACTATATGATACATTATCAATTGATGACAAGGAGAAAGTTGAAAATAGTGTAATTCTACACTTGGATATCTACAAGAAATTTTTGATGCAAATTGTAGATGAAGTACCAGTAGAACTATTTAAGAGACTTGAAGCTAGAAGGCAAGTTGTTATAGAGCTTAACAAGAAAATAAAGATTGAGAAACTACTTGCTATCTACCCAGTTAACTCTCTGAAAGAAATAGATGATCTAATTGTAGAGGCTAACCGATCAGTATTCTCTACTACACGCCGACATATTGCACTAATGGTTGGAAGAGTAAATGAGGTTGTAGAGGAAACTGAAAATGCATGGGATATATTCCTTGTTGAGAAGGAAAAATAGGAAGAGTATAGAAACCCTAAACCAATCAAGGTATATTAGAAAGACAAGGATAAGGGAACAGGAAAAGTTGGTGGACCTCCAAGCATCAAAATAAGAGATAATTTATCCCCACCACCCCAGGTTACTCCATCGGTAACAACAACTGAAGATCAACCGACTAATGAGAGTATGGATGTATCACAAGAGGATACAAATCCTAATTCTGAGGTACTACACACAGTTGATGTTGATACTCAGAAAGTCAACATTATGATAGACAAGGACACAATCGGTAAGACAGATATGGCTAGTGAGCCACTGGTAATTGATAACACAGATAACACTGAAGGTAAACTGACAGATGGGAAAAAAGAACAACAAATAGAGCAACAAGTAGAGCAACAGGCTCCAACACAGGAACAAGTTAATATAGAATCAGTGCCACTGGCAACTATTGAGAAAAACAAACCATTGCTTAAGGAAATAGAAACACAGACTGACCTACCAGAGGTCACTGCAAGCAAGGATATTGCTCCCTCCGGCAGAATTCAGAATGTTAGCTCCTCAACTGTAGGATATAAATCAACTAATGTAACTGAAGTTCTTTTAGATTCTATAAATAAAATAACAGTTTGTAGTTCACAGGCATATAAAGCTATAGATGACACAATTCCAATTTTGAAGATGATAGCTCCAAAATGCAATGTAGATAATAAGGATTCTTTGAGTCAACTTAACACTTTGTCTAAATATATTACTGACAACATAGTGATAGTTGAGCAAATAAAGGAAGAAGCATTCAAAGAGAGGTTAGAAAAAGAAAAACATAAATTCTTTGAAGAACAAATAAATAACTATTCAAGGCAGTTTGACACACTTCTACCAGAACTATGCAACACACTTAAGGAGTTCAAAACTTTGTACAAAGACATTTGTAAGACAAACTTTTTGACAGTTGACATAGACAAGAAAATAAGCAAGATACAGGAGGAAATTAATAAGCTAGCTGACAATTTTATTAATTCATCTGATTCATTATCAATTTTTGAGCAAAAGATAACAGGTTTTGAGGAAGAGTTACTAAAGCTAGAAAGAGAGAAGGAGAAAATAAAAGTAAGGCTAAGGATCTGAAATGGAGATTAAGTCCAAAGTTGGACTACCTTGCATGTTTATGGAAAGAAATATCTGATGCATTAGTTCAAGGACAGAAAACACCGATAGAGCAAATGCAACACCTCACCGGTACAATTCAAAGAATAGAGGCAGCAATAAAAGACAGTAAAAAATTTCTTGAAAGCCTAAATTTGGTTTTGGCAGATCTTTTTCAAATTGTAACCACCCAGTTACAAGGTTGAGACAAGAAACCATACTCTATTAACACTTTGACAACCTTTGTTATTGATTCCAAAGGGGGAGTAGTGGTATGAGAAAAATCCAATAACTTAGAGATCATATGCTCAGAGGGAGCACACATTTTTGGTAACAATTTTTGGACTTCAATTTTTGGATACACTTTTGAATTTTTCTCATGAGTGTTGCCATCAATGTCAAAGGAGGAGATTATTGGAAAATGCACACTCTAATGAGACATTGTAGGTGATTGAAGGTTTTGTCATTGATGGCAACCTTACAATCCTATGTCACTGGCAAGGCAATCCACCGACACCAATAAAGTTAGATTCTACACTGGCACATAGACCACCGACACCAATAGTAAAAGGAAGCATACTGACACAGAAGCTGACATAAATTTTGTTGTCAATATATTTTGTTTATTATTGTAAAATCATTGTAAGTTGACTTGGCAAGCTGTAAAATGACTCTTATATAAGAGAGATCAGTGTAGAACAATTATGTAAGGAAAGAGGAATGTAATTAGGTGAAATAAGGCAGACCTATTATGTGAAATATAGGTTAAGGGTTTATGTAAGAAGCAGAGCAGAAACTAGTACCGGATCTGGCATTATAGATGCTATTTTGAAGTAGTACAAGACATTGGATTTATATAATCCATTTTGTAAGTTAGTGAGACTTCCTATTTTGTATTTGAGTAGTGAGCTCTAGGCACTTGGCCTTCCTGCATGTGCAGGCTCCTCTTGTAGCAGTAATATTCTCTTATTGGCCAGTAAGTGAATATTGTGGGTCACAAATCCCACCGAGGTTTTTCCCACACCGGGTTTCCTTGTTAAAATATTGTGTTATGGTGTGTTTTTCATGTGGTTGTTTTTATCTCTATTTATTGCATTACTTTCTGTTTACCGGTACACAGTGTTAATATGCTCTACATATTTTAAGTTAAGAAAATCTTATTACCGGTTAGATACTGATTCACCCCCCCCTCTCAGTATCTGTGGGAATCCTAACAATTCAGTCATCAGGAACAATCTATAAGCAATTTGCAAGGAATTGGGTGTGAACCACCTTGTATTGTGGCTACTAAGTTTGAATACAAATCTCCTCTAGTGGTGCAAGCATCTCTTGATATCAATAGTCCTAAGAGTGGTTCCAACAAAGAATCTATTGAGCATATCACCAACCCTCTTGAGAACTCACATAGCCTTACCATTTCATCCACTCATTCCATTTCTACTCCTCTCCTAGACCTGGATCAAGAAGAATTGCAAAAGCCCTCACTCATTGGGGATCAAAAATCAAGCTTTGAAAAGAAAAATCTAAAAGTCAATAATAAAGAAAAGTCCTTTAGTCCAAATCAAAATCAAAAGCTATTGGACTCTAAAAAAATAAAAGTCAAAGATAAAAATACTATGAAAGAAAAAGAGCAAGAGATGATCTCCCCTATTATCAAAATAACTGGCAGCAAAAGTTCTAAAATTTCAAGTCATAAAGCATACTTGTTGATCCTAAGTCTCCATCATGCTATCGTACTTTCACTTCTTTTCACAATCATAAGCCTTCATCACTCATCCACTTGTTCTACACATCCTTTCCCTTCTAGTGATACATCATGGAGCTTTAATGGAGCTTCCTTGAAGGACTTTGTTGTCAGGGATGCCCAAACTTCTTTAGGTGACACACATATGGGCCTCTGTAGTCCACACACTAGTAATTCTATCTTAGTTCCTTTATCAAGGAAGACAATCACTCGAGCTACACATCATTCATTCAAGGAATAATACAACTACAATCATAAGGTAAAGCCTCACACATTTGAGGTGGGTGACTTAGTTCTCAAGGAAAATCCCAAAAATCAGTAAGACAAAGAGAACAAGGGCAAGTTCGAACCAAATTGGCTTGGTCCTTACATCATTACAACAACCTATGGATCCGGTGCATATCATCTCTCAAATCTATAGAGTGAGCCTTTGGAGGATCCTATCAACAACATGCACCTTCACAAGTTTTACACATAGCTCTTCAGAATATCCTAATTCAAAAATAAAAAAAATTAAAAAAATTAAAAAATACAAAAAAAAAATAAAAATAAAAAAATACAAAAAAATAAAAAAATAAAAAATTGTTACTTGGTGAAAACCTAGCAAATGGGCGCCTTGTGACACAAAAAATTGAAAAATCAAAAAAAGTAAAGAGAAATAAATACGTCTAACGGTGAAAACCACTTCGGTGGCGCCCTTGGCAAGTACCATGGTGAAAACCGGGTCACCAACGCCATGTGTAGAGACATTTCTCCTCCCTCCTTTAGGATTCCATCCCTTCACTTTTGCACACACTCACAGCCTATCCATCCATAATAAAATTACCCATTCCCATCATGGCTCGTTATCTATCTACCTAAGATTAGTTAGCCATTCGTAATAATCCCTCCCCTTTTCACCCCTTTCCATCCATAATAAATCAGCTCGTATCTGTGGCTAAGGAAAATCCTACATCTAGTGATGGGTGTGGAACTAAGAGAATCACATGTTCTAAGGAGTACAGTTTCTTCCAATTTTCTTCAGTCTATCCATGCACAATCCACAATAAAGCAACACTTGCATCTCCAATCCGCAATAAAGTTTCATCTTCTCTACAATAAAGTTTTAGTTTCATGGATTCAGTCAGTTTCAGATGAGACACAACAACAACAATGGGCTTCAACAAATCAAACCTTTCAATAGACTCAGAAAACATTATGGTTCAGTGCTATCTATCCTTTTGTGAAAGTAAACATTGTAACCACAATCAAATAGACTTATACAAGTGATAAGAGACACTAAACTTGAGGACTATAGTGGATGTTGGTGTCGAGTCTTGGTTTTCTTTTGATTTTATCTTTTTGGTGACATGTCTTTTATCTTTTTCAGGATTTCTCTGACTAGAGATTCTATCTCCAGGATGTCTTTGACTAGAAAGGCAAGGATGGAGTATCATCACCTATTTTTGTTTGCTGTCTGTGGATTGTCTCTTAGTAATGCTATGAATTTTCCAAGGATATGAGGACACTGTGAGTCTAGTATGAACTCGGGCATTCCTTGTTTGCGACTATCTAATCTCCATGCAAACAGGTACAATGAATTTCTGGGTTGAACATATATCTAGATTATCATAACCTATTTTGCCATAATAAAGCTCAATGATGATAATGCACAAGAAGCTCTTCACTTCCATATCTTCTACCTTCCATCCCCCTTTCTTGATTGACCTCCATAGTCCTTCTTGAGTTTGTGTAGCCTATTATCACATGACTGAGTATAATGATACACCAAAAACATTTGCATTCCATGTAGTCTGCACCTGCATTACATATTAGCATTTCATACATACATATAGATATCAACATTGCACCACATCCTGCACACAACAAATGTTAGCACATTATACATTCTCATCATATTCATCTACATTTCATACATTCACATTCACATATGCATAACATATTAAAAAATAAAAAATAACAAAAATATTGCATTTCATCATGTACATATTTGCATCCATATCATATACATCAGATAGGTACACATGCATATAGATGCCACAAGTATGAATCATCTCATATATGTATCAAAATCATAAGTGTCATGATACAATGATGTCAAAATACATATGGCTACAAAATCACCCGAAGGTGTCTACATCATCATGCAAAATGGTACAAAACTGATACATAGGGAGCCCTCTAAGGCTATGATGAAATCCCTCCCTCAGAGCTAGCTGACCTCGATGGAGTCTGAGCCTTGAAAGGACTTGCTTTAGGATCATCTCTCCTACCCCCTCTATCCAGTAGTGGTGGAGGACCCATGACCCCACTGCTAGATGCCTATCTCTTGTCTCTCCCTCTAGTAGTCATCGTCATCTATGATGGTCTCCAGAAGCTCCTAGCCTGCTGATCTGGTGGTACCACTCCATAGTATAGGTCTCTCTAGTAGGCTATCTCCTCCCTCGCCTGCATAACATAGGTGTATCTGGCCCCTGTGTCCTTGGCTGCCTGCCTCCCTGCCCTCAGTGTTGTCTCAGCCTCTGTATAGCATTGAATAGCTTGATCCCTCTCCTACTCAGTATCCCTCAGCTATCTCCTGAGCCTAGCTATCTCCCTCTCCAGATCTTGGATCTCATCTGCCTATCTTTAGCAAATCTCCCTCAAGGATAGTAACTCATCCTCCTCTCTCCCCTCACCCTGTCCCTATGGCTACTTCTGCGGCTGCTCCAGTCCCTATCCCCGTTCCTATCCCTATCTAGGAGCCTGTACCTATCTGGGAACCTGTGGTGCTGGCACCTATAGCGGCAATCCACCTCTACCCCTCACTACATGGGCTTGCTAAGCCTATCTCTCCTCTCTACCCTCTCTCCTTAGAGCCACTCTCCTCTCTGCCACTGCACCCCTCCTCCGCCATCAGCCTCTACCTCTGCCATCCCCACTATCATCTCCGTAACCTCCTCTATCTCCCTCTATCGGCTCCCCTAGATCCATCTGTGCATACATCCCTGAACCCCGTGGTATCCATTGTATCCTACCGAACTACCTGCATATGCTATCTATCAACTACCTCTCAATCACATATGGTGTCCTCCCTATCAGATACCTACTCCTGAATACATATGGCAGCTCCATTGCATCATCCTCCCACTCCTCACAGTCTAAGTCCGACCTCCATACCACACTGTCTATCTCATCGATAACCCTACGCCAATACTCTAGCCTCCCAATCCATGGCTGAGAAGTAATCATATCATATAAATGAACATAGCTATGCCCATGTCCTCTACCTCTAGAATGTAGCGGACGTGTAACCGGTAGATGCTCATATGCCCATACCTGCAACAGTGTCACCCCACATCCCAATCCTACTAATCCATGATACACAAACTAATGTAGCTCATAATACAAGTGTGCCAGCAGACACAACCCCCATGCAAACCTAGTGTGCTCAGTCACTAATGTCTCCAGAGTCCTCCCCCATCCCACAACCAACCCTCATGTTGCCCTATCTGAACACAAGAACCCACTGATCACTCCTGCAAGAACCATTGGTAGCACCAATCCTGTAGCTATCATGATGTCCCAAGCCACATGTCCAGCCCTCATCTCCAGTCCTGGATCCTGAAACACTCATCTCAGTGCATCTCTGTCTCCCTCTCGATCGCAAGGAACTAACTCCCCATTGATTGGTATCCTCAGTATCCTGTACACATCCTCTAAGGTGACTGTCATCTCACCCATCGGCAAATGAAATGTGCAAGTCTCTAAGTGCCATCTCTCAGCTAATGTAG
The DNA here is from genome assembly GCF_030272615.1 of Cryptomeria japonica. Taxonomy (NCBI): domain Eukaryota; kingdom Viridiplantae; phylum Streptophyta; class Pinopsida; order Cupressales; family Cupressaceae; genus Cryptomeria; species Cryptomeria japonica. Next base: position 704,337,332 of record NC_081411.1, on the reverse strand, counting down.
TCAGCAATCCCATGTTCACCCGAAACTCAGGCACATACAAAATATATCGCAAGCCCATAGCCCGAACTGTTGCTCTATCCTTGGGTGTCAGGTTTGGTCATAAACTCTGAGTCGACAAGAATCTCTCTCGTGACTCCAACATCGATAGGTCCTCCTGCAATCAAGAAAATCAACTATGTTAATCCTAGTAGCATTCCCTGTTCATCACAAAGTGCTTCTTTTTATCCTAGTGCTTATATCTATCATATGTCACTCTATCCTAGTGGCATTCGCTGTTCATCACAAAGTGCTGCTTTTTATCCTAGTGCTTATATCTATCATATGACACTCTATCCTAGTGGCATTCCCTATTCATCACAAAGTGCTACTCTTTTTGGTACTCCTTGTTCATCACAAAGTACTGCTTCCTATCCTAGTGACATTCCTTATTCATCATACAATATTGCTTTCTATCCTGGTAGCATTCCATGTTCATCACAAAGTGCTACTTTGATCCTATCGTTTAGGGCACCTGCTTGAGTGTATCCTCTAGAGTAGCTTATCCAACGTATGTTCTATCACAAAATTGTCAATTTCTATGGTACTCCCTATTCATCACAAAGTGCCTTGATCTATCCTATCCTAGGCCTCTGCTTGAGTGTATCCTCTTGAGTAGTTTCCTTATTGGCAACATATGTTCTATCATAGAATTGTCAATCCTAGCCCTATCTGTTATCCTAGTCTTCCCTAGAGGACCTACTTGAGTGTATCCTCTTGGTAGCTTATCCAATCGACATCGTATGTTTATCACAGAACTATCGATTCGGCCTTGAAGACATAAACACACATTCATGACACAAATGTGCTTGCATACTTCACAAATGCACCTAACCTACCTAGATGTGCCTGACACCGACGCACACCCGCCTTAGCATTTTTTTTACCCCACTTGACATTTTTTTTGCAATCTACCTAGAGTGCATTTATTGCACTAGCTAGCATGCATTTATGACAACAATTAATGCAGCAAAGTACAAGGAGGTTTTGTGGTACTTACTAGCTCTTCTGCATCTGCTGGCCTTTGATATTGGTGAACGTGATCAAATATGTACACTAATGCCATCACTGCTAACTACTGATTGCTCTCTGCTCTCTCTGCACTCTGATCTCTTGGATGTGTGGATGACAATGAGGATGTTTTCCCTCGTAGTCTATCTTATAGACTACCCTAGCCCTAGTCTCCCAAGTTAGTCTTCTTTATCTCGTGACTCTATCACTCTATCCTATCTGGTCAATCCATTCTAGCCTTTCTTTCTTATCGAGAGATTGTCTGCAATCTTTCTAGACATTTTCATCCAATCTCTCGAGGGGGCATATCATTCCCATCTTGGGGCAACTTTGTATTAGTTCATCTTATCTTCTTTGAAACAACGTGTCAAGCTGCATTGTCTCAGAAAGGGGCAAAATGTAGACACCTAAAATTATCCTGTCTAATTAAATAAATATCTTTATTTATTTAATTATTTTAGCCTAATTCTTTTATTAATTAAATGAATCTTTATTTATTTAACTAATTCATTTATCCTCTTCTAGCCTTATTTCTTATTTAATTATTTTATCTTAATTCTTTTATTAATTATCCTTTTCCTAAACTAACTAAATATTTTATTTATTTAATTGATCCCTCTTCCTCTATTAATTAAATAAATATTTTATTTATTTAATTGATCCCACTTCTTCTGTTTATTAAATAAATCTTTATTTATTTAATTAATTCATTAGCCTTTTCCACCCATGACACATGTCATTCATCTCTTAATCCCTACACTACCTACCCTCTCATTATTTTCTTATTTTCTCTACCTACCCTCTAATCTTAGTCGATCATTTATCTTTTACACCTCTCAATCTTATCCCTCCATTTCTTATAGTATATTCTATATAAGGAGATGCTTCCTTCATTATCAACTGCCGACTATGCTTTCGAATTTTCATATGTGGTCAAGCCTACTTGCAACCACATTTCCATTCTTTGTTGAGCTCTTGTGCACACATAAAATATGAGAGAAAATATATCAAGCAAGATCAATGGAGATAGGAAGAATGGAGATTCAAACCCTATTGGACATGTGATGGTTTGTGATTTTATTTGATTTACATTGCCTTAGGTAATCTTCATATGTTATGGTGGATCTTTGTTGTTATTACGGTAGGCTTTTGTGGTTGAATCTATTTTAGTCTTTCAATATTGTTATTTCCATTTTCACCATAAACAAGAACAATATATAGCAGTAGACACATCATAAATAACTCTAATATCCTTCAACATCTGCTTCATCCATATTACCCAAGTACAATTTCTAGTAGAAACAATGTATTCAGCCTATGTAGTAGATAAAGAAATCATATTCTGCTTCTTACTCATCCATGAAACCAATCTCTTTCCCAGGAAAAATGCACCACCAATAGTACTCTTTTAGTCATCCACATCACCTACTTAATCAGCATAAAAAAAAGCACTCAAAGTAAAATTATCATCTTTAGGATAGCACAAGCCAAAATCAACCGCCCCTTTCAAATATCTGGAAATCCTTTTCACAACTACAACATGAGATTCCTTAGGATCGACTTGAAATCTAGCAATAAGAAAAACAACATTCAAAGTATCCGGTCTAGTATGAGTCAAATAAAGCAATCCACCAATCATAGATTTGTATCTAGTTTGATTTGCTTTTGGAGAATCATCATCCTTTGTCAACTTACATCCGGTCACCATAGGAGTACCAACTGGATTTGCATCATCCAAACCAAACTTCTTCAATAATTCCTTCACATACTTGGATTGAGATATAAAAATACCTTTACCCGACTGAGTAATTTGCAATCCCAAAAAGAATTTCAACTCACCAATCATAGACATTTCAAACTTATTCTACATATCATGAGCAAACTTCTTGCACAAACTATCACCTCGACCAAAAATAATATCATCAACAAATACCTCAACAATCAATTGTTATCATGATCAATCTTGAAACTATTTTCTTGATTTCCAGACTCTTGAGCTCTTTCTTCAGCACTAGCACTTGTACCTTCTCCTTCATTCATACTTTTTTGGAATAATCTGAATTTAATTTTGGGTCTGCACTTTCTTTCCTTTATCTGAATTGGCATCCTAATCATCTGAATCATATATGCAAGATTCGATTTGTCTTACATTGCCTTCATCAACTTTCACATTAGCACTTTCAACTATCTTTCTTAATCTCTTGTTATAACACCGATAGGTTTTGCTTTTACTAAAATAACAAAGAAAGATTCTTTCATCACATCTAGCATCAAACTTCCCTAATTCTTCATCTCTTTTGATATAGCATTTACTTCCAAAATTTTTGAAATATCTAATTGTAGGGGAATGACCAAACCATAACTCATAAGTAGTCTTATCGGTAAAACCTTTAATATGCACTCAGTTAAGAGTATATACGACAATATTCATAACTTCACTCCAATAGATATGTGGAACATTTCCTTCAATAATCATGGTTCTAGCAACTTCTTGAATTGTCATGTTCTTCCTCTCCACAACACCATTCTGTTGAGGGTTTCTAGGTGTAGATAAATGTCTCTTCACTCCGTGCTCTTCACAAAATTCATTGAACTCACCGGAAGTGAATTCACCACCTCTGTAAGATCTCAGACACATTATCTTTAGTCCAGTCTTTGTTGGCTTGATGATGATTTTTGTATTTGATGACTTCACATGTTGTCATTGATGACACATATATTTTTGATTTTCATGGTCATTTTAGTATACCAGTTAAGGTAAACTGGTACTATTGAGTCATTGTATTGTTAACCGGTATCACATGTATGATGGAAGTCTAACTAGTATGAAGATGTCTAAACCAATATATGTAGATAACCGGTATATGTAGATAAGTCAATTGGTTTTGATTAGTTCCAAAGTTACCAGTTTTGAGATACAATAGATAAAGTCAAAGAGGAGCATGGAGACAATCACCCAATATGAATTCAAGTGAATTGGTATGTAAGTATTGAAGCAGTCAACACTGAACCGGTATCGGTGTTCTAACTAGTTTTCCCAGTTTGTGTGATGAGTTATCACCGGTTGTGATGTGTTACTATTGATCACCACTATAGCGGTAATTTCTGTCGTGTTAAGGAAGATTATCTTGATTCATTGAACCTAGGAAATTGTGTCAAGGTTCAGGAGCCGACATGAAATCTAATATTTATAAAAAGACATTGTGATGAGATATTTGATATAGAAGAAAAAAATTATGATATGAGTTGAAGTAGATACAATTTGTTGAAGAAATTGTAGAGTATGTCGGTGATTCAGTAATGTATGCTTAGAAAAGGATCTAAACTAGAAGAAGGTGCTAATCTTAGATCATTCCCACTATTGTTCTCTAACAACTACAATAGTAAAATCCCTTAATTGAGTAAGCTCTAAAAAGATTCACTGTATAAATCCTCTAACAAGGTGATTCATTAACTTGGATCTAAATCCTCCACTGAGGTTACCTTTAACCAGGTATAGCTCCTAATAGGGCTTGAGATCTCCAATAGGATCTTCTCCTAACAGAGCATTTGTAGACTTAACCGACCAGTTATCTATTTCTGTAGATAGTTAATTTATGAGTTCCATCTCATCATGGTTTTCCCAGTTGGGTTTTCCATGTATAAATATTTGTGTTATGGTGAATGTTTTGCTTGTGGTGAATATTTTTATAACACTTTCGATTATATGCAAAGTCATTGGTAAATTGGTTAAATGTTTTTACTGGTCTGCAATTAAAGTGTTAGTGTTTTTGCTTTCACTGATTCACCCCCCCTCTTAGTGCTTTATAAGTTTATCAATTGGTATCAAAGCCTAACTTCCTTAAGGCTTAACCGCTTGGAAGGGATCTCTAATCATAAGGAAAAAATGGGTGAAGGAATGACCTATAGAGAGATGACTAGAGAACTTGCTGAGTCTGAACAAGGCTTTGATGAGCTCAAGGTGAAATACAAGGCTTCACAAGCAAAGAGAAGGGAATTGGTAGAGAAACTAATGGAAATCTCTAAAAATAGTTCATTGGATGAAGCTAATGTGGATGCACTAGCTCAAGAAGTGGAGAAACTGAATTGTGAGAGACTTAACCTAAGGTGAGAACTTGAATCCCTTACAATTTGTATGAGTCAAGAACTTGAAGCTAGGAGGGCAGCTGAAGACCAGATCAAAGAGAAAGATCATGAAATATTTAAGATCAAGTAGGAGAATGCAACTTTGTATGAACAATGGCATGAGGAGAAAGAAGAAAAAGAAGCATTACAATCATATCTTGAAATGGCAATGTCTCTTAGACAGACCTTGATGAAAATGAATGAAGATATTACAAAGGAACTTGTTGAGGCTAATGAGAAGCTTGATAAATTCAACAAGAGCACCTCTATGCTAGATGAGTAGATACAATATCAAAGGATGAACAAAGATACTACCAGGCTGGGTTACTCTACATTTGAAAAAGGTGAACCTTCCGGTACAAAGGTCAACTTGCATAAAGACAAATCGGCACCTAAAGTTCAAAAACCTACTGGTAAGAAATCTTACAAACCTATTTGTTTTATCTGTCACAAATCAGGACATACTACAAATGTGTGTAGAAGTAGATTTGAGGAAAACACCGGTTATAGACCTAACTCTAGATATGTGTCTAGAAGATTTGAAAGTTACTGTTATACATGAAATATGTATGGGAATAGATTAGTTGAATGCAGATATGGAGCAAACAATCATGCACCTCACATGAATCCAAGACTTATTGGTGATTGGAGAAGGAATATCACTGATCAGAGGAACACAAATTGGCAAATTCCCTATGTTAATCGGTCTAGTCTTTATGAGATGGAAAAGAGAGTCAATGTGACTTGTTCAATTTGCAACAATCTTGGACATGTGGCTATGAACTATAGAAGAAGAACAAGAAGAGGTAATGCAAGACCTTGGAGAGCATTTGGAATGGCCTACTATCATTGTCATAAACCAAGACACATTGCTAAGTTTTGTAGAATGCAAAAGAACCAACTAGTAAGTCACTCTCTAGATCTGAAAGGGAAGAAGACAATAGATGTTGAAGAAACCAGAGATGAGATGAATAGGATCTGGAAAAAGAAAAGTGAGGATAAGCCATCGGAAGAACCAAATAATTCACCTAGTGTGGAGAATCCTACATCGACTTACTGATCTTCTCAACAAGCTTAGGGGGAGCATATCGATAAATCCATTTTTGGACCCCTTGAAGAAAGTATGGTTATTAAATTTTGCATTTTGATTTGAAATATAAGAATTTTGTTATTTCTATCAATCAATTTCTAAGGATTATCAATCGGTTAGTATACCTATCAGTAAAGGAAAGTATGTCAAGTGGTAACTAGGGTTTTTCACCCTATCGATAGTGAAATAAATGCAGTGGGTAAAGTTAATAAAAAGCAGTTTCACTAAGTCATTTTTACCCTATTGCATTCAAAGAGAATTTTGTGAGCACTTACAAAGCGAAACAGAGCATTCCCAGTACATTGTGAATGGATTTGAACAATGGATTGAGAAGTTGGATTGAATTTGAAGAAAAGAAAAGCGAATCTAGTGTGCAAGCGAGAGAGCAACTGGAAACCCTAGCAGTGCGAAGGAAACAGGGTATTTGGTCAATCTCCTCTCTCGAATCAAAGTTATTTAGAATGGCATCATCATCTACACCATCAAAGAGTCTTTTTATCACTATTGAAGCCATTGAATCAATGGAGCTGGACAAGATAGAATTGTACAATGCATTATCATAGGTACCCCAAGGAGTTTTGATTAAAGGTGATCTGTCCAGTTATATAGATTGCAAGATTGAAGATTTAGGTTCATTGACAATCTATTCCCAGCTAAAATCTTTGTGCAATAAGAATGGGAAGATTAAACCCAAGTACATTAGGGTTTATGAGAAAGGTTTTCATAATGTTGTTTATTTTCTTGAGGATTTTGAGGAAGAGTATGTCAGAATCATCCTCAGCCACATTCATAGAGGAAACATGTATTTAGATAGGTCACATACTATCATCAAGGAAGCCATTCATGTTGTGACTAGATTTTACCAAATTGGCGAAGTTCCCAAATTGAGGAAAATCTCGAAGGATACTGTTATTGAACTGACATAGACCACTTGTGATGGTCATGCTATATCTATCAATAACATTGAAGATGAAGGAGTCAAATATGCTACAATGGTTATTAGTTATAAGGTATTTCATTCTAGCCGAATGAATAGTGTGCCATCAGCTACCTTACATTTTGCCTACCGGATGATGAAGGAAAATGAAGATTATGATCTGTGTGAGGCAATGCAAAGTCAGTTAATGTTGAATCTAGAATCAATCAAGAAGGACAACAATTAGAAGTTCAAGTATGGGCAACTTTTGGTCAGTTTGTTTTTCTATTTTCAGAACTTTATTCCTAGTATTGGAGACATACAATGGTCAAAAGATATACCTATTTCAGCCCAGATTAAGAATAGTATAAAGGTTGTTAAGAACACATTTCCAATTTATATGAATAGGTATTTCAATAAATTTTAGAAGAAAATGAGTATGAGACTGAGGTTATCAGATGAAGTGGTCAAACATTTTGAGAATGACATTTGTTTCATAGTGACCACTGATTTTTACCTAATGGAGGCTGTAGAACCGAGAGAAGAAGAGATGGGGCAAATGAGTTATGAAGTCAGTTATGACTTATTGATTGGTTATGCCAACAACCTTCTGGCATCATCTAAGGACACCAAGAAGAAGAGACTAGGTACATATCAAGAAAGAATTGCATAGGCACAACCCATAAATGAGAAGGAGAAAAAGAAGAAAGATGATCAAGCAATTTTTGTATCAACCGGTACTAGAGTAACAAGAAGCGTTCAATCCAAGAAGGAACTAAAAACTAAGGTGTATACAAAGAAGCCAACTGATACTAGGAAAAGAGGCAAACATCTTATCTTACAAGAAGAATCCGAGGAAACAGAGTCTGAGGAAGATAAGAAGAAGCTGAAGGGAACTGGTAAGAAATCTAAATTAGTAGGGGAAATCCCTAAACAAAATATTTCTATTGATATTGCATCTTTCAAGCCTATGAGTCATTTTGAGAGGACTTTGAAAACTTTGAGAAGAAAGCAATTTTAGTGATGTAAAGGAGTATTTTGATTCTTTTGATGAGATTCAGAAACAAGAAGTGGCACAAGAGGTAATTAATTACCTATGTCAATATAACCAATTACCACATGAAATTCAAAAGAAAATTTCTGATTCTTTAAATTTAATTTTGGAAAATAAATGGAAGCTAATCATAGATCAAGATCAAGAGATTATAAAAGAATTTTTGTTCAATACTTTCCTGAATTGTCTCATGAAGAGTTATTAGAAATGCTTTCCAAACACAAGGGACAATTTAATTCAAGAGCAAGGAGACTTAGACTGTTGGAAGGAAGAATCCATGTAGTAGAAGATGATACTCATCAAGCTGCCAAAAATATTCTGAGAATGAATGAACAACTAAAGAATTATCACAATAAACCTTATGAGACTGAAACCAGAGCTCCATCGGAACCAGAAACTGAAGAAATAGTTTCACCAGATGAAATCTACACTAACAAGGATAAGGGTAACAATATTTCACCACCTGTCATATTCTTTGTTGATGAAACTAAAGATACTCAGAATATTGTTAATACAACCGGTACCAATAATGAACCGGTTAAGGAAAAAGAACATGACTCGAATATGGTTGAGAAACAGAAATCAGAGGAAGCACCGACTACCAAACAAAGTGTGGACATGCAACCACCATTGGTAAAGGAACATAATGTTGAAAGTCACATCCTGCCAGTCATTACATCAACACAGAAGGAACAAACAGAGATAGGGAAAGAGAAACTAGAGAAGTCAGAAGAGAAACAAGATGAAGAGAAGAAAACCTTGATCTATGATGATGATGAAAGAGACTCTGTGAGTATTAAAGGTCCTATAGACATGGACAATCTAAGTTCCTCTGAATTAATGGAGATTGCTACTACTATGCAATCCCGAGCACAAAAGAAGAGGTTGAAAGAGCAGAAACAAGAAGCAGAGACCATTCAAACTGTTGTTGAAATTTTGTCAAGTCTCCTACCGGAGACTGATATAGATAATCTATCCACCCCTATTTCTAAGCTTGGATAGTTAGTTGTTGATGCTAGTGAACAACTAAAATCACTTGAAGAGGCAACTCATGCTTTAGCAGAAAAAAGATTACAGGAAGAGAAGGGGAAAATACTTCATTTGAGAAATTGACAAAGGTAAGGTTGCTTTAACAATGAACAAATATCTTTTGATAACCGGAATAAAAACTAGCGGTAAAATTTTGGCTACTATATCTAAAGTATCATTATTATGTTTTGACTTAAAGAAAAAGAGAGATGATACAAAGAAGGAACTAGACAGGATAAGTGATGCATAAATACCAGTATAGGATTCTGTTGGCAAATGCACAGTCCAATGAGATATTGTAGGTGATTGAAGGTATTGTCATTGATGGAAACCTTGCAATCCTATGATACTGGTAGGCACTAGTACTAACACCAGCAGACTCAACGCCAACATACAGATCATCGACACCAAAACGAAGATTGCTGGCACCATGGCCGACAGGAATTGAGCAGTGAGCTCTAGGCACTTGGCCTTCCTACATGTGCAGGCCCCTATTGTAAGCAGTAATATTCTCTTATTGGCCAGTAAGCGAATATTGTGCGTTACAAATCCCATCAAGGTTTTTTGCAAATCAGGTTTCCTCATTAAAAATATTGTGTTATGGTGCATCTCTTATGTTGTGGTTATTTCTCTTATTTACTACATTATTCTTGGTTTACCAGTACATAGTTTTGATATGCTTTTCAATGCTATAAGTTAAGAAAATTATTATACCGGTTAGATACTGATTCACCCCCCCCCCCCCCCCCCCCCCGCTCTCAGTATCTTTGGGAATCCTAATAAATAGTATTAGAGCCCGGTCCTCTCTTTTCAAAAGCCTAACAACTTGAGGAAGATCTTGACACTGGTAGATATGGAAAACTTGAGAAAGCAATTGGAAACAGCTCTTTCAGATTATGATGCAGAACAAGTAAAGAATATCAAAATTGAAGATGATCTGAAGGCTGCAAAGGATGTTATTCGAGGACTTAAAGAAAATTTCACCATAGCAAGGAATAAGAGAAGAGAACTTTGTGAAAAGATGTAAAATGATGAAGATGAAAAATAAACTTTTAATGATCTAGTAAACAAACTGAGACAAGAAAATAGTACAATGAAGAATGAGATGCAAGATATGACTATGAGATTTTGTAAAGAGATTGAAGATAGAAAGAAGAATGAAGAGGACTTGGTTAGAAGACTGAATAATGTTGGAAATGAAAATAGAAGACATAGTCATGAAAATGATATGTTGAAGACAGATTTGATGCATACACAAAATGACAGAATTGAACTAATGAGACATAAAGGAATCTTGGAGAATGAACTGACTGTTGCAAATCAACACAAAGAAAAATTCAAGAAAAGTTTAGAAGAACTTGATGACATACTGAAGAATCAGAAACCAAATGGTGATGCCAATGGCCTTGGATTTGAAGTTGGTGAAAGCTTCGATACTACAAACAATCATGATCATAGCAAACCGGTAAGACAACCTAATGCTTATAAATTTAATGGAAAATACTTTAACTATAACAAGTATGGTCATAGAGAAAATCAATGTAGATTTAGAAATTATCAAAACACTAATGCACCCATTGATCAATGTTCTAAATGCAACAAAGTTGGTCATAATTCAAAAAATTGCAGAATGAATGTAAGATGTTATGTTTGTGGAAGATTCAGACATCTATCTAATCAATGCAAATCACAAACCGACATAGGATATGGGAAAGCTATTCAGAAAAACAATGTGACTTGTTATGCTTGTAACAAGATTGGACATATTGCTAAATTTTGTAGAAGCAAGACACCACCAGCAACTAACAAAGGACCCGACTTGAAAGGTAAAGAAAAAGTTGAAGAGGTAAAGAAAAAGTTGAAGAAGTAAAGCAAGAATTCTCAAAACAATGGATCAGAATGTCAGATCAAAATGTTGATGGGAATACTCCTCCACTGGTAGAACAAAGTATCACTCCACTGACAGGAGACTCTTCATCTAACTAAAGGAAAATCCTTTGGGGGTTTAGCAACAAAATAAAAAACATGCTAATATACCCTTAGTTGATGGTGAGAAGTTGAATTACTTCTTTACCAGTAGATGAGTTAAGTTGTGACTTAACCGATAAGCACTAAATGTGGTAGTTGGAGAAAATAACATTATAAAGTAAGTATTTTGGCTCTTTTTCATTGACCGAGGATTCAAATCTTTGAGAGCACGAAAATTTCGGAGCGAAGGTATCCTTAGCCAAAAAGTGAAGCAGTTCATCCAAGAACTCAAATTTAAGGCGGATTGAGGTATTTATAACTATGGTTTCCTCATCCACACCTAAATTTATTACAAACCCTACTATGATTGAAGTAATCAAACACCCTAGACCCGTATTCAAACTTGTTCCTGAAATTGCGAAGAAAGATGATACCCTAGGTGCATTTTCTCAAATTCCTAAGGGAGTAGTATATGCTGAAGACCCTGGGATATACATACATTTTCATATAGAGGAATTGGGAGATGATGAAATCAAGAACATGTATAGGGCTATTTTATGTAATGAATCTGGAAATATCAAATTGGAACATAAGATAGTGGAAATTCTAGGTTTTACTTAAATCCTTAGTGTCCCGGATTTTCCCAAGGATGTTATAAGGATTGTGCTAAGCAGAGTGCATGGAGAATTATTTTGGTTGGATTCAATTCATAAGATCACCAAAGAAGCGGTTAAGGTAGTAACAGGGTTACCTTCCACCGGTAGCAGGCCTGATAGAACTAAAAAGGTCTCCAATGACACAGTAATGGACCTAACCGATGCAACATTTGACAAGAGATCACTTAGAGTTAATGATGTGAAGGACATAAATGTCAAATTTGTTAGTATTATTTTAGGCTACAAGGCTACACATGCAAATAGGTTAAACTCAATATCTAGCCTATGTATTAAAAGTTCATATGACATGGTTAATGATAATGCTAGAATAGATGTGTGTGAATGGCTTAAAGATGAATTGATAGACAATCTGAAGAAGATCAAAGGAGATAAGAAAGGAACTTTTAGATTTGGAAATTTGCTTGTATGCTTAATGCTATACATTACTAAGCAAGTACCCAGTATTGGTAGGAGAGATTTTGGTTTTGATATACTGGTAGGAAAGCAACTATTGGATACATTAAACAACATGGGAGAAAACAGAGAGAAAAACATAAATGAACATTTTCAAGCACTAAAGGCTCGAATGAAGACAAGAATTAGGCTGTCCCAGACAATTGTGGATAAATATCAAAAGGAAATATGTTTTGTAATTAATAAAGATGAAATCTGGATGGAGGCAGTTGTCCCTAGGACTATCTGGGTAACTGAAATGGGATATGAAATAGATGGTAACATCATTGAAACTTATGCAAAATCCCTCCTTGAAGCACCAAAGGAACCCTCTAAGAAAGTCTTTGGAAATATAGAAACAATTGAAAGTGGTATTCAGTCATAGAAAAGAGTTAAGAAAGTTGAGCAAACAGTGAGGAAGGGAACTAGACAAGCTAAATCTATTAAGAAAGATGTATTGAAGCAAATTGGTATCAAGGAAAGTGAGTTGGAAGGACTTCAACTGGAAACTCATCTTTCACCGATTGCAACTTCTTTTGAAAGTGATATACCAATGATATTCAAAAGGGTAGAAAGGAAAAGAAAACCCTCACCGGTACCCTCACCCATACCTAGGAGAACAAGACAAAAGCAACATGCAGTAAGGCCTCCAGTTAAGAAGTTGACTCCAAAGAAGAAGAAGGTAAAACAAGACATTTCTCCACTGGATAAACTCCTTAATGAAATAATAGAGGATGGAAAGTTGAAAAACATTAGCAAACTGTATAACACACTTTCCACTGACGATAGAGAAAGCATAGAAAATAGTGTAATTTTACACTTGGATATTTACAAGAAATTTTTGATGGAAATTGTTGATGAAATACCCATTGATCTCTATAGAAGACTTGAAGCTAGAAGGGTAGCTATTGTTGAACTGGATAAGAAAATAAAAATTGAGAAATTACTTGCAGTTCACCCAGTGAACTCACCTGAAGAGATTGATCAATTAATCAGTGAGGCCAACTAGACAATATTCTCAACTGGTCACCGACATGTAGCACTGATGGTAGGAAGAATGAATGAAATTTCAAAAGAGACTATAGACCAATGGGACATATTCCTTGTTGAAAAGGAGAAACAAGAAGAACTCAAAAGGCCCAAGACTATCAAAGTATATCAAAAGGACAGGGAAAGGGGAAAGGTAAGGAAGGTGGACCTTCAAACCTAAAAATAACTGATTACTTACCCCCACCTCTTTCTGATACTCCACCAGTAGAAACAGTTGACACACAACCGGCTACAGAGAGTATGGAGACTCCTCAAGAGGATACAATTATTGAGTTTGAAGTTTTGTATACCATGAATATAGACACACATGAGGTAAACATTGTGGTAGACAAAGAGACTACTAAGGACAAGAAGAAAGATATGGCTACTGAGCCACCGACTACAAATGTTGAGGTTGGAGTTAGTGAGACTGTAAATATAAGCATTGAAAAACCTATAGATACAAAGAAACCAACAGAGGACACCACTAAGAAACAATATGAAGCACCTGTAGATGAAACTGAAAAATAATCAGAGGCAAATACAGAGAAACTGGAAGTTCATACAGAGACTACATATGAGAAACTGACAGTTGAGAGCTTAGAGAAATCCTCTGAGGCACCGGAATAGACACAAGTTGAGAAATAGGCTGAGATTCAAATAGAGACAGTGCCACCAGCAACAACTGAAAAGCCTAAACCTTTTCTAGTAGAAATGCAAACACAAAATGACCTACCAGAGGTTGAGACAAGCAAAGTTACTACTACAACAGATAGCATGGAAATTGTGAAGACAGTTGGGCAGACATCTGTTACTTCAATGACAGAATTCAGACCAATGAATGTGACAGAGGTATTATTGGATTCTATTAAGAAGATCACTGAATGTAATGCACAAGCCTATAAGGCTATTGATGACACAATTCCTATTCTTAAATTGATAACACCCAAGTACATTGTAGGAAGTAAAGATTCTTTAGGTCAACTAGACACATTGTCCAAATACATCACCGATAACATTTTGACAATTGATCAGATAAATAAGGATACATTTAGAGAGAGAATGATTAAGGAGAAAGACAAATTATTTGAGGAATTGGTGAAGAAGAATAAGGAGAAAATAGAAACCTTATTACCAGCACTAGGAGAAACAATTTTGGATTTCAAGAAACTGTACAAAGACACCCGCAAAACAAATATTTTGACAGAGAACATAGATCTAGAGATCAGCAAAGCTCAAGAAGACATTAACAATATTGCTAACAATTTAATAGGATCACCAAATTCATTTTTGGAAATAGATAAGAACATTGTAGATCTTGAAGAGAAAATTGAGAAGTTGGAAAAAGACAAAGAGAAGATAAAGGATAAGGCAAAGAACTTAAAATGTAAACTAGGTCCTAAACTAGATTACCTCATTTCTTTGAGAAAAGAAATTTCTGAGGTTTTGGTTCTTGGACTTAAGAGACCAAAAGAGAAAATGCACATACTAACCAGTATAGTTCAGAGAACAGAAGCAGCATTGAAAGATAGTAAAAGGTTCAGCGACAGTCAGAATTTGGTATTGGCAGATCTTTTCCAGATTGTAACCCCCCGGTTACAAGGATCTAGGTAGGAATCTCACTCCACTGATAGTGAATGACAACCTTTGTCATTGATGTCAAAGGGGGAGTAGTGGAAATGAGAAAAATGATTAGCTCAGGGGGAGCATACATTTTTGACAACACAGTTTTGGTAAGACATTTTGGCAGATTCTTTTTGGACAACATTTTTGGACACTTTTTGATTTTCTCTCACGAGTGTTGCCATCAATGCCAAAGGGGGAGATTGTTGGAAAATTCAAACTCCAATGAGAAATTGTAGGTGATTGAAGGTATTGTCATTGATGGCAACCTTGCAATCCTAGGATATCGACAAGCACCGACATACTCAACACTAGCATACAGATCACCAACACCAAAAGGAAGATTACCGGTACCATGGCCGAGAAAAAATTTGTTTAAAAGTATTTTGTATTTAATTGTAAAATCTTTTGTAAGCCAACTTGGCGGATCGTAACATGACTCATATATGTATGAGATCATTGTAGCTCATTTAGTATGGATAGAAGATGAAAGGATTAATGTAGACCTAATATGCGAATTGTAAGGCAGATATTGAAAGGGTTTATGTATGTAGTAGAGGTTAAACCGGTATTGAATCTAGTATAGTAGATGCTGATCTGAAGCAATACAAGATATTGGATTTGTATAATCCATTTTGTAAGTCAGTGTGACTTCTTTTGTAATTGAGCGATGAGCTCTAGAAACTTGGCCTTCCTGCATGTGTAGGCCCCTATTGTAAGAAGTAATATTCTCTTATTGGCCAGTAAGCGAATATTGTGGGTCACAAATCCCACCGAGGTTTTTCCCACACTGACTATCCTTGTTAAAAATACCATGTTATGGTGTGTCTCTTATGTTATGGTTATTGCTCTTATTTACTACATTATTTTTGGTTTACCGATACACAGTTTTGATATGCTTTTCATGCTATAAGTTAAGAAAATTATTATATCGGTCAGATACTGATTCACCCCCCCCTCTCAGTATCTTTAGGAATCCTAACAGATTCCACTTTGAATTTTGGTAAATCTGTTGACACCTTACAACACATATTAGAAGTTTATAATTTTGAATAGGTGAAGCGGATAAGATCCTTGAAGGAGCTGAAGAATTAGTTAATTCCGAAAGTTGAAATCTTACAAAGAGCATACAAGGAGTCTGAATCAATTTTGGCTACCCCAAAGATGAGCACTGTTGATGCTATGGAAGAATTTGCTGCACAGATTTTGACATATGTTGAAATCACCGAGACACTATTAGAAACATGGGACAATAAAGCTTAAGCAGTTAAAGTTTCATTTCAGTGATATTTTTTTAAGAATTGCATTATAAAGGCCTTTAAAACTTTTATCTCTATATATATACATGCAGTTTTTGGTGATAACTTCTGATGTAATGTTTGTATTTTACTTCTTTATTTGTCATTGTTGTCAAAGGGGGAGTAATATATGTGAAAATTTTTGTATGTAATCATGTATGATGTCAAAGGGAGAATCTTATGCTAAGGGGGAGTCTTTAGAGTCTCTACATTTTTGTAAGCACACTTAGTTGTCAAAATTTTCCTAAGTGTTGCCATCAATGCCAAAGGGGGAGGATGTTGGCTTGATGATGATTTTTGTATTTGATGAATTTATGTGTTGTCATTGATGACATATCTATTTTTTATAGTCATAGTCATCTTAGTATACTAGTTAATGTAAACTGACACTATTGAGTCACTGTATTGTTAACTGGTATCATATGTATGATGGAAGTCTAATCGGTATGAAGATGTCTAAACCGATATATGTAGATAACCGGTATATGTAGATAAGTCAATCAGTTTTGATCAGTTCCAAAGTTACCAGTTTTGAGTTGCAGTAGATAAAGTCAAGGATGAGCGTGGAGACAGTCACCCAGTATGAATTCAAGTGAATCAATATGTCAATATTGAAGTGGTCAACACTGAACCGGTATCGGTGTTCTAACCAGTTTTCCCACTTTGTGTGATGATTTATCATCGGTTGTGATGTGTTACCATCAACCGACACTATGGCGGTAATTTCTATCATGTTAAGGAAGATTATCTTGATTCATTGAACCTAGGAAATTGTGTCAAGGTTCAGGAGCTGACATGAAATCTAATATCTATAAAAAGACATTGTGATGAGATATTTGATATAGAAGAAACAAGTTATGATATGAGTTGAAGTAGATGTGATTTATTGAAGGAATTGTAGACTATGTCGGTGATTTAGTAATGTATGCATAGAAAATGATCTAAACCAGCAGAAGGTGCTATTATTAGATCATTCCCACTGTTGTTCTCTAACAACTACAATAGTAAAATCCCTTAACTGGGTAAGCTCTAACAAGCTTCACTATATAAATCCTCTAACAAGCTTCACTATATAAATCCTCTAACAAGGTGATTCATGAACTTGGATCTAAATCCTCCACCAAGGTTACCTTTAACTAGGTATAGCTCCTAATAGGGCTTGAGATATCTAATAGGATTTGCTCCTAACAGAGCATTGGTAGACCTTAACAGACCAGTTATCTATTTTTGTAGATAGTTAACTTGTGAGTTCCATCTCACCATGGTTTTTCCCAGTTGGGTTTTCCATGTCTAAATATTTGTGTTATGGTGAATAATTTTATAACACTTTGGAAGTCATTGGTAAATTGGTTAAATGTTTTTATCGGTCTACAATTAAAGTGTTACTATTTTTGTTTTCACTTATTCACCCCCCCCCCCCCCCTCTCAGTGCTTTATAATTTTATTAGTCTTAGTCTCAACCATAGCTTTGAAAATATTGAACTTCTGCAATGCTTCAGATTTATCCCTTAAGAAAGTAACCCACATCATCCTTAAATAGTCATCAATCAGCAGCATGAAATGCCTATCTCCCTGCAAGCTTCTCACTCTAGAAGGAACACACAAATCAGTATGCACAAGATCCAATAATCCATTAGAACAATGTTGTTTTGTTTTGAAAGTAACTCTTGTCTACTTCACTAACTGACATTCCTTACATACTAGATTGGTAGGGTTTACCAACTTAGGTAGATATTTTACTGCTTGAGTAGAACTTTTATTAACCATGCAATCAAAATTCACATGACACATCCTTCTATGCCATAACCAACTTTCATCAATGTGAGAAATCAAACAAATTTTACCACCAACATTCAAGTGAAAGATATTACCTTTAGTCTTTGTTCCTAATTCCATCTAAATTCTAGAACCACTTAAGATTTTACACTTGCCATTCTTGTATTGAAAATAATATCTCCTGCTAACCATCTATCCAACAGTCAAAATATTTGGCTTAGTCATCGGTTAGGAGGGACCTCAAAGAGATCAATCCAGACTGGTCAAAAAGAGTAAACACAATGGAAACACAAGGATATGATGGAGGCAGTGAAAAACCAAATGAATTATATCATGAAAACTAATTACAAGAAACCAGTAACATTCATGATACAAGATTAGGCTCACTGGCCTACTACAAACATGCTCAATTACAGAACATGTCACAACCGGGACCTCAAAACTTTTTGATCTAGCTTATATGCTCTATATTTCCTCTGATCTACATTCTAATGCTCAATTACAATGATTTATACTACCCAAGGGGATCTGGTCAGCCCAAAAAGATCAAATGTCAAAGAACAAGACCAAACATGTAAAACCAACAAGGTCGGCCTCCGCCAAAGAGATTCCTCTGAGAAATCCAAAGGATGAAGTATGGATCAAAGGGAAGGTCCAAAACATGCAAAGGAACATCAGTATCAACACTCAGGTCTCTGCAAGCTACGAAAGGGATCCAATAGGTTCACCAAAGTAAATAGGTCCAATTGGTTTTGGTGCTAGAAAATTGTCTCGGAAACCGTAATCGATAACTTGCCAGAAAATGGTCCAAATGCTTTACAATTTAGGAATAAGGAAGACAATCAAGTCCTCAAGAAAAAATCCAACTGCTTAAGATCTGGTGAGCCAATGCTAGAAAATGAAGAATGAAATGCTGAAACTGCAAAACAAAAAGAAAAACAAAAAGGAAATATTTTTGGTTGATGCAAGATTGCCAAGAATAGGGGATGCTTCTGCATTACACATCTAGAGTTGTTGAAAAAGGGAGTCTCTCACTTTGTTGGGATCAAAGGAAAACCAAGGCAGTCTACCTCTTCATGATAAATTCAAGATGAGTCCTCAACTGGTATGCCCTTCCACTTCACTAGATACTCCTTATACTGACTGCTCCAAGTACTACACCCAATCCTACTGTCCAAAATGTCTTCAATTTGACCCAGTTCCTTCCGGGGCAACTATTTCTCCAGGTCTGCAATATTGTACTCAATAAATTCTAGTTCATGACACTGATGTAGATCTGCAATGTTGAATATAGGTGAAATACTCAAACTATCTAGTAACTCCACTTCATATGCATTTCCAGAACTAACTTTCTCAAAATCTTTCAAGGTCCAAACTTCCTCATCTACAGTTTGTTATAAGTTCCAACTAGGAATCTTTATTTTGTTAGATACACCATCAATTTATTGCAACTTGAATATACAAGGCTATCATGTGGTCTGCAAAGTCTTCTGCTTTTGCACTTCTCTTATCTTCACTGCTGATATTTGTCAATTCTGATATACCTCTAGGGTGTGCTCTGGTAACAATCTCAAAAGGTGTCCTTCTAGTACTCTTGTTTACTGAATTATTGTAGGCAAACTCTTCTTGTGCAAGAATCAAATCCTAACTTCCGGTTTTGTCTCCAACTAAGCATCTTAACAAATTTCCCAAGCTTCGATGAACTACCTCTATCTATCCTTCAGTCTGTGGGTGAAAAGTATAACTAAACTTCAAATTTATCTTCATCTTCTTCCAAAGTATTCTCCAAAAATAACCAACAAAATTAGTATCTCTATCTAAAACTATGCTCTTAGGTAATCCATGCAATCTCACCACTTCCTTGAAAAATAGGGTAGATATATGCACTACATGTGATGTTTTCTTACAAGGTATGAAATGAGCCATCTTCGAGAATCTATCCACTACCACAAATATAGAATCATTTCCTCTCTGTGTTATAGGCAATCCAAGTATGAAATCCATGCTTATATCCTACCAAGCTCTCTTTGGTACTGTCAAAGGCTTATTCAATCCCACACTCTGACTACTGCCTTTTGCAACTTGACAAATCCTACAACTTTGCACAAATTTTCTAACATCCTTATGAATCTGGGGCCAAAAGTAATTCTCACTCACCAATCTTACTATTTTATGAATACCAAAATGTCCAAGTAATCCTCCACTATGTTTCTCCTTTATCCGATTCTCCCTCATAGAGCTCTTAGGTATGCACAACTAAACTCCTCTGAATAACATCCCATCCTTAATGAATTAATCCAACCACTTGCTTCTATCTACCATAACTGGTTCTCTACATGCTTTCCAAGGTTCTGCAAAATTTGGGTCATCATCATACAAGGTCTTCAACTCCTTCATTTGTCTTGAATGTTGTCTTCTACTCATCTCCTTCTTTGATCCTAATCTGATGATATCCACTCTTCATCTATATTTGTGAAGTATTTGGCTCCACTCAAACAATCCATTATGTCATCCATCCTAGGTAAAGGAAACTAGTACTTCACTATGATCTTATGTATTGCTCTGGAATTGGTACACATCCTCCATTCTCCATTCTTCTTAGATGCTACTACTATTGGTACTGCACAAGTACTCAAATTTTCTCTTATCAAACCTTTCTTCAATAATTCTTGCACTTGTCTATTCAACTCTTCATTCTTTGTCGGTGTCATCCAGTGTGCAGATTTGTTAGGAAAACTAGCTGTAGGATCCAGGTCCATGCAATGACTGATACTTCTCACAAGTGGTAACCCATAAGGCACATTATCTGAAATGATGTCTTCATACTCTGACAGTAACTTCTTTATCTCTTTTGGTTGTTGTTCTTCATGCTCTGGATGCTCAATCTTCTTAGGAACTAAGGAAAAACACATATTCTAATGTCTCATTCCATCTAGGATTTTCCTTCCATTGACCAAACAAATTCTAGCATTCGTACAGACTTCATTCTTCAAATGCTCCTCCAAGGGTAACAAGGTTTTTTTCATCCCATTATATATTCTTTCTCCCATCATGTATTGTCTGTCTATCAAATTGCCAAGGTCTACCCAACAAAAGGTGACAAACATCCATAGGAATAATATCACACAAGGCTTCGTCATGATAATTTCCAATTTCCAATTTCACCAAACATTGCTCACTTACTAACAGCTTATGATCTTCCTAAATACATGCTATTTGATAAGGCTTAGGGTGTTTCAATGTTTTCAAATTCAACTTAGTCACCATCTGTTTTGAAACAAGATTATCCAAAATACCACTATCAATAAATTTTTTATAGAACTTACCAAATACCTTACATCTGGTCTTGAACAAATTTCTCCTCTGCAAGGGCTCTTCATCTTCTTCAGTATGACACAAAGCTCTCCTCATCATCAATAGTTCTCCATCTTGCAGTTTGTTAGTTAATCTGGTGGGGCTTTCTTCCACCACTATTGTTCTCCTAGTGTTCTTTGTCTGCTTACATTTGAAAGAACGATGTCCTTCTCCCCCACACTTATAGAAAGTTCCTCTAAACACTCTCTCTTATCTTGTCTTCTATCATCTTTTCCAAAATTTCCATTCTGGTAGCCATCCGGTTCTCTCCCTTGGTAGAAATTTCTATCATCCTTCCAGTATGAATTACCTTCTTTACTTACTTCCTTATCCTTATTTTTATTTGTATAGGCTCCTCTTCCTCCTTGAAATATTCCTCCTAAAAACCTTTCACCGCTACCTCTCTATCTCTGCTCATGTGTTTTGTTCAACTTCTCTTCTACTTTCAAGGCATACTGGTACGCTTCTTCAACACTTTGTAACTTGATCAAACTGAGTTCATCTTGTATAGATATTCGTAGTCCATTCAAATATCTTGAAACTTGTTCAACCTCATCATCAACATGTTTGGATCTAATATTCAACTTGTAGAATGCTTTGGTATACTCCTTTACACTAGATTCCTTCTTCTTCAAATTATACAACTTCTGAAATAGGTTCACTTGATAATCAGTTGGCATAAAATTTGATTTTAACTAGGCAACCATCCACTCCCATGTTTTGATCTTCTCTTTACCTCTTCTCTATCTATCAACCTATAAATGCTCCCACCAAAGAGATGCATGACCCTTCAATCGGGTGCAGGCATATTTCACCTTCCTTTCCTCTACAGTGTTCTCAAACTCAAAATATTTTTGTATCTCTAAGATCCAATCCATCAATTCACCTGAATCCAACTTTCCATCATATTTCGGTGGGGTAAAATGTGGTTTAGTATTCACCTTACTCAAAACCCTTAAGAGCCTTTCTTCATCTGGATCAATCATTGGTGGGTTTACTTGTTCTGCCTAGGCTTCTTCTCCCTCATCTTCACTCACATCTTCAATATGTCAGCCTCTTCTTTGGGTTGTGTCAATGACTTCCAACCAGGCTAAAATTTTGTACAACATTTCCATCACAACAGGGTCTACATTCCCACGTGCTCCACCATTCCTATTTCCTCTTCGCGCCATCTTCACGCCAGTCCTCTGTAGTTGCAGGTTGAATTCACAGTCTGCCGCCTTACAACAAAATTCCTAGGACAACACAATCTACAAAATGAAATCTCACTTTGATACCACTTGGTGCAGTCACCAGTTAGGAGGGACCTCAAAGAGATCAGTTTGGACTGGTCAGCAAGAGTAAACATAACAAAAACACAAGGATATGATGGAGGTAGTGCAAAACTAAATGAATTAAATCATGAAAATTGATTACAAGCAACCAATAAAATCTCAGATACAAGATTAGGCTCATTGGCCTACTAAAAACATGCTCAATTATAGAACAGGTCACAACCGAGACCTCAATTTTTTTTGATCTAGCTTCTATGCTCTATATTTCCTCTGATCTATATTCTAATGCTTAATCACAATGATTTATATGATCCAAGGGGATCCAGTCAGCCCAAAAGTATCAAATGTCGAAGAACAAGACCAAATGTGTAAAACCAATAAGGTCGGCCTCCGTCAAAGAGATTCCTTCAATAAATCCAAATGATGAAGTGCAGATCAAAGGGAAGGTTGAGCACATGCCAAGGAACATTGGAATCAACGCTCAGGGCTCTATAAGCTATGAAAGGGATCTGGTAGATTCACCAAAGCAAATAGGTCCAACCGGTTCCAGTGCCAGAAAATTCTCTCAGAAACCAAAATCAATAACTTGCCGAAAAATGGTCCAAATGCTCCATGGTTTATGAATAAGGAAGATGATCAAGTCCTCATGCAAAAATACAACTCCTCAAGATCCGGTGAGCCAATGCTAGAAAATGCAGAATCAAATGCTGAAACTGCAAAACATAAAGGAAATATTTTGGGTTGATGCAAGATTGATAGGATCTGGGGATGCTCTTGCATGAAGATTATGCTTTAGACCTTCAACATATAAGACATCATCAGTATTGTTCTTACCATCAAAAGAAATGGAACTTCCACCATAGATTATACCAAATTTGTCATCAACAAATCTTACTACACCACCATCATACTTTTCCATACTCACAATCTTAATCTTATCATTTGTCATATGATGAGAGAAACCACTGTCAATAACCCATTCATCTTTCTCTTCAACTTTAGCAGCCAAATCATTCTCCTCATTAATGTGGCTAGTAGAATCAGTAGGTACTGGATCATCTTCTTTGATAGCAATAAACACCCATTCATCTCCTGAATTTCCCTTATCAGATCCATCATCTGTCACACCTTCATCAACAACATAATAACACTTCTTATGATATTTAGGATTGTATGGCTTAAATGGCTTTTTAGGAACTTTTTCTAGACACCTTGAAGAAAAATTTCCTATCTTATTACATGACAAAAATTTACGAGGTAATTTTCCTTCATACTTACAGCACCTTTAGGCAATATTCTGGAAATCAGGGCTTCAATCTCCTCAAGTTCTTTTTCTTCTTCTTCAAGTTCTCTCATCTCATTCTCATATCTTGACACCCTTGTAGTTATAGAAATTTCTCCTAAATCATATTTCTTCTTCTTGGAAAAAGTATCTTTAATTGTAGATGCTGAATTAGAAAGATGTGACTACTGAGTCATCAACTGCAGATGTGGAAATCAATGTTAGCACAAAGACAAAGAAACCGACAGAGGGCTCTACTGAGAAACAATCAGAGAAACAGGAAATGAATAGTGCAAAGGCAAATATACACAAACTAGAAGTACATTCAGAGGCTACATCTGAGAAACCAGCAGTTGAGAGCTCAGAGAAACCATCTAAGGCACTGGAACAGAAACTGGTTGATGTACAAGTTCAAACTGAGACAATGCCACTAGCAAAAAATGAAAAAACCAAAACCTTTGCTAATATAAATGCATACCCAAATAGATCCTTCTAAGAAAGAGGAAAGCAAGGTTATTACTACAACCGACAACATGGAAATTGTAAAAATAGTTGGACAGACATCTGGTAGTTCTATAGTAGAATTCCAGCCTACAAATGTAATAGAGGTCTTATTGGACTCAATAAAGAAAATTAGTGAGTGTAGTGCACAAGCTTATAAAGCTATTGATGATACAATCCCCATTCTTAAATTAATAGCACCCAAGTGCATTGTGGATAATAAAGATTCTTTAGGTCAACTAGACACATTGTCTAAATACATCACCGACAACATTTTGACAGTTGATCAAATAAATGAGGACACAGTTAAGGAGAAAATGAATAAAGAGAGAGAAATTCTTTGATGAAACAATAAAGAAGTGCATGGGACACATTGAGACCCTTTTACCACCACTAAATAAAACAATAATGGAGTTTAAGGAACTATATAGAGATACATGCAAGACAAATGTTCTGACAATAGATATAAACAAGAAAATAAGTAAGGTACAAAAGGAGATTGACAATATAGTTGATAATCTCATCGGTTCATCTGAACCATTATCAGTTATAGAGCAGAAGATACACAGTCATGAAGAAAAACTTGAGAAATTTGAAAACAAGAAAGACAAAATAAAAGGGAAGGCAAAAGATCTTAAATGCAAACTCAACCCCAAATTGGAATACCTCATCTCTTTGAGTAAAGAGATCTCTGAGGCACTTGTTAAAGGATTGAAGACACCGGAGGAACAAATGCATCACCTCATCGGTACCATTCAAAGAACAGAGGCTACACTGAAAGATAGTGAAAAGTTCATTGAGAGTCTAAATTTGGTATTAGCAGAACTCTTTTAGATTGTAACCCATGGGATACAAAGATCCAAGTAGGAAACACACTCCACTGGCTGCAAATGGAAACCTTTGTCATTGATGTCAAAGGGGGAGTAGTGAGATGAGAAAAATGATCAGAACAAGACATCATCTGCTGAGGGGGAGCATGGATTTTTGACAACACAGTTTTGGTAAGAAATTCTTTTTGGACATCATTTTTTTGGACATTTTTTGATTATTCTCATGAGTGTTGCCATCAATGCCAAAGGGGGAGATTGTTGGCAAATGCACACTTCAATGAGAAATTGTAGGTGATTGAAGGTATTGTCATTGTTGGAAACCTTACAATCATGTGATAATGGAAGGTAGACACATGCACCAACATCGACACACTCTACACCGCCATATAGATCACCGACACCAAAAATATTGATCACCGACACCATGACCGACAAAAATTTTGTTTAAATGTATTTTGTATTTAATTGTAAAATATTTTGTAAGCCGACTTGGCATATTGTAGTATGACTCATATATGTATGAGATCATTATAGATCATTTAGAATGCGAATTATGAAAAGAAGATAGCAAACCTAATGTGCGAATTATTGGGATAAGGGTTTATGTATATTGCAGAGCTTAAACCGGTACTGAATCTAGCATAGCAGATGTTGATCTGAAGCAGTACAAGACATTGGATTAGTATAATCCATTTTGTAAGTCAATGTGACTTCTTTGTAATTGAGCAGTGAGCTCTAGGCACTTGGTCTTCCTGCATGTGCAGGCCCCTATTGTAAGCAGTAATATTCTCTTATTGGCCAGTAAGTGAATATTGTGGGTCACAAATCCCACCGAGGTTTTTCCCACACTGGGTTTCCTCATTAAAATATTGTGTTATGGTGTGTCTCTTATGTTGTTGTTGCTATTCTTATTTACAACATTATTTTTGGTTTACCGGTGCATAATTTTGATATGCTTTTCATGTTATAAGTTAAGAAAATTATTATACTAGTCAAATACTGATTCACCCCCCCCCCCTTCTCAGTAGCTTTGGGAATCCTAACAATTGGTATCAGAGCCTGGTCATCTATTTTCAAAAGCCTAATAGCTTGAGGAAGATCTTGACACCGGTAGAGATGGAAAATTTGAGAAAGCAATTGGAAACAACTCTTTCAGACTATGATGTAGAAAAAGTAAAGAATATCAAATTTGAGGATGATCTAAAGGCTGCATAGGATATTATTCGAGGACTTTAGGAAAATCTCACTATAGCAAGGAATAAAAGAAGAGAACTTTGTGAAAAGATGCAAAATGATGATGTAAAAGAAACTCTTAATGATCTGGTAAACAAATTGAGACAAGAGAACAATACAACAAAGAATGAGATGCAAGATATGACTATGAGATTTTGTAAAGAAATTGAAGATAGAAAGAAGAATGAAGATGATTTGGTTAGAAGACTAAATGATGCTGGAAATGAAAAAAACAAGAGTTAGTCATGAAAATGATATGTTGAAGACAAATTTGATGCATACACAAAATGACAGAACAAAACTCATGAGACAAAAAAGAATCCTGGAAAATGAACTAACTGCTGCAAATCAACACAAAGAGAAATTCAAGAAAAGTTTAGAAGAACTTGTTGACATGCTGAAGAATCAGAAACCTAATGGTGATACAAATGGCCTTGGCTTTGAAGTTGGTGAAAACTCTGGTACTGCAAACAATCATGATCATAGTAAATCGATAAGACTACCTAATGCTTACAAATTCAATGGGAAATGCTTTAACTGTAACAAGTATGGTAATAGAGGAAATCAGTGTAGATCTAGAAATTATCAGATCACTACTAAACCCACCGGTCAATGTTCTAAATGCAACAAAAGTGGTCATAATTTAGAAAACTGGAGAATGAATGTAAGATGTTATGTTTGTGGAAGATTTGGACATCTATCTAATCAATGCAGAACACAAACCGACATAGGATATGGGAAAGATATTCATAAAAACAATGTGACTTGTTATGCTTGTAATGAAATTGGACATATTGCAAAATTTTGTAGAAGCAAGACACCACCGACAAATAACAAAGGACCTAGTTTGAAAGGTAAAGAAAAAGTTGAAGAGGTAAAGCAAGAATTCTGAAAACAATGGATCAGAAAGTCAGATCAAAATGTTGATGGGAATACTCATCCACCAGTAGAATAGAGTAACACTCCACCAGCAGGAGACTCTTCATCTAACTAAAGGAAAATCCTTTGGGGGTTTAGCAACAAACTGAGAAAACATGCTAACATACCCTCAGTTGATGGTGAGAAGTTGAAATTACTTCTTTACCGGCAGATGAGTTAAGTTGTGACTTAACTAGCAAGAATTACATGTGGTAGTTGGAGAAAATAACATTATAAAGTAAGTGTTTTGGCTCTTTTTTCATTCACCGAGCATTCAAATCTTTGAGAGCGCAAAACTTCCTGAGCGAAGGCATCCTTAGTGAAGAAGTGAAGCAGTTCATCCAAGCACTCATCCTAAAGGCAGATTGAGGTATTTATAACTATGGCTTCCTCATCTACTCCTAAATTTATTGCAAACCCTACTATGATTGAAGTTATCAAGTGCCCTAGACCCGTATTCAAACTTTTTCCCGAAATAGCAAAGAAAGATGATACCCTAGGTGCATTTTCTCAAATTCCTAAGGGAGTAGTATATGCTGAAGACCCTAGGATATACATATATTGTCATATAGAGGAATTAGGAGATGATGAAATCAATAACATGTATCGGACTGTGATTTGTGATGAATCTAGAAATATCAAACTAGAACATAAGATAGTGGAAACCCTAGGTTTTACTGAAATCCTTAGTGTTCCGGATTTTCCCAAGGATATTATAAGGATTGTGCTAAGCAGAGTACATGGAAAATTCTTTTGGTTGGATTCAATTCATAAGATCACAAAAGAAGCAGTAAAGGTAGTAACAGGGTTACGTTCCACCGGTAGTAGGCCTGAAAAAACTAAAAAGGTCTCCAATGACACAGTAATAGACCTAACAGGCACAATATTTGACAAAAGGTCTCTAAGGGTAAATGATGTAAAGGATATCAATGTCAGATTTGTTAGTATGATTTTATGCTACAAGGCTACACATGCAAATAGGTTAAACTCAGTATGAAGCCTATGTATTAAAAGTGCATATGATATGGTTAGAAACAATGCTAGAATAGATGTTTGTGAATGGCTCAAAGATGAATTAATAGACAATTTGAAGAAGATAAAGGGAGATAAGAAAGGCACCTTTAGATTTGGAAATTTGCTTGTATGTTTAATGTTGTATATTACTAAGCAAGTATCCAGTATTGGTAGGAGAGATTTTAGTTTTGACATACTGGTAGGAAAGCAACTTTTGGATACACTAAACAACATGGGAGATAAAAGGGAGAAAAACATAAATGAACACTTTCAGGCACTAAAAGATCGAATGAAGACTAGAACAAGACTGTCATAGGCAATTGTGGATAAATATCAAAAGGAAATATGTTTTGTAATTAAGAAAGATGAAATCTGGATGGAGGCAGTTGTCCCTAGGACTATCAGGGTAACTGAAATGGGCTATGAAATAGATGATAACATCATAGAAACCTATGCAAAAGCCTTCCTTGAAGCACCGAAGGAACCCACTGAGAAAGTCTTTGGAAATGCAGAAACAATTGAAAGTGGAATTCAGTCAAGGAAAAGGTTTAAGAAAGTCGAACAAACTGTGAAGAAGGGAATCCAACAGGCAAAGGCTATTAAGGAAGATGTTTTGAAACAAATTGGTATCAAGGAAAGTGAGCTGGAAGGACTTCAACCAGAAGCTCATCTTTCACCGATTAGAACTTCTTTTGAGAGTGATATACTGGCAGTATTCAAAAGGGTAGAAAGGAAAAGAAAATCCTCACCGGTACCCTCACCCATACCTAGGAGAACAAGACAAAAGCAATAGGAAGTGAGGCCTCCAACAAGGAAGTTGACTCCAAAGAAGAAAAAGGTAAAACAAGACATCACTCCACTAGATAAGCTCCTTAGTGAAATAACAAAGGATGGAAAGTTTAAGAACATTAGCAAACTATACAATACACTTTCAGCTGATGATAGAGAGAGCATAGACAGTAGTGTAATTTTACACTTGGATATTTACAAGAAATTTTTGATGGAAATTGTTGATGAAATACCCACTGATCTTTACATAAGACTTGAAGCTAGAAGGGTAACTATTGTTGAGCTGGACATGAAAATAAAAATTGAAAAATTACTTGCAGTTCACCCAGTGAACTCACCGAAATAAATTGACCAATTAAATAGTGAGGCCAATCGGACTGTATTCTCAACCGGTCACCGACATGTAGCACTGATGGCAGGGGGAATGAATGAAATTCTAGAAGAGACTGCGGATCAATGGGACATATTATTTGTTGAAAAGGAGAAACAAGAAGAACTCAAAAGACCCAAGACTATCAGAGTATACCAAAAAGACATGAATAAGGGGAAAGGCAACGAAGGTGGACCTCTGAACCTTAAGATAACTGACAACTTACACCCACCTCCTTTTGATACTCCACCGGTAGAAACAAT
Organism: Cryptomeria japonica; assembly: GCF_030272615.1. Classification (NCBI taxonomy): domain Eukaryota; kingdom Viridiplantae; phylum Streptophyta; class Pinopsida; order Cupressales; family Cupressaceae; genus Cryptomeria; species Cryptomeria japonica. The sequence goes on along the minus strand of NC_081411.1, from coordinate 704,307,440 downwards.
TGACACACAACCCACTACAGAGAGTATGGAGACTCCTCTAGAGGATACAAATCTTGAGTTTGAAGTTTTGTATACCATGAATACTGATACACAAGAGGTGAATATTGTGGTAGATAAAGAGACAATGAAGATAAGAAGAAAGATGTGGCTACTGAGTCACTGACTGCAGATATGGAAATCAATGTTAGCACAAAGACAAAGAAACCGACAGAGGATTCTACTGAGAAACAATCTGAGAAACTGGTAGTTGAGAGCTCAAAGAAACCATCTGAGGCACTGGAACAGAAACAGGTTGATGTAAAAGTTCAAACTGAGACAATGCCACTGACAAAAATTGAAAAACCAAAACCTTTGCTGATATAAATGCATACCCAAACAGATCCTCCTGAGAAAGAGGAAAGCAAGGTTATTACTACAACTGGCAGCATGGCAATTGTAAAAATAGCTGGATAGACATCTGGTACTTCTATAGCAGAATTCTGGCCTACAAATGTAACAAAGGTCTTATTGGACTCAATAAAGAAAATCACAGAGTGTAATGCACAAGCTTATAAAGCTATTGATGATACAATCCCCATTCTTAAATGGATAGCACCCAAGTGCATTGTGGATAATAAAGATTCTTTAGGTCAACTAGACACATTGTCTAAATACATCACCGACAACATTTTGATAGTTGATCAAATAAATGAGGACATAGTTAAGGAGAAAATGAATAAAGAGAAAGAGAAATTCTTTGATGAAACAATAAAGAAGTGCATGGGACACATTGAGACCCTTTTACCAGCACTAAACAAAACAATAATGGAGTTTAAGGAACTCAATAGAGATACATGCAAGACAAATGTTCTGACAACAGATATAAACAAGAAAATAAGTAAGGTACAAAAGGAGATTGACAATATAGCTAATAACCTCATCGGTTCATCTGAACTATTATCAATTACAGAGTAGAAGATACACAGTCTTGAAGAAAAACTTGAGAAATTTTAAAATGAGAAAGACAAAATAAAAAGGAAGGTAAAAGATCTTAAATGCAAACTCAGCCCCACATTGGAATACCTCATCTCTTTGAGTAAAGAGATCTCTGAGGCACTTGTTAAAGGACTGAAGACACTAGAGGAACAAATGCATCACCTCACCGGTACTATTCAAAGAACAGAGGCTGCACTGAAAGATAGTGAAAAGTTCACTGAGAGTCTAAATTTTGTATTAGTAGAACTATTTTAGATTGTAACTCACAGGATACAAGGATCCAAGCAGGAAACACACTCCATTGATAGCAAATGACAACCTTTATCATTGATGTCAAATGGGGAGTAGTGAGATGAGAAAAATGATCAGAATAGGACATCATCAACTCAAGGGGAGCATGGATTTGTGATAGCATAGTTTTGGTAAGAAATTCTTTTTGGACATCATTTTTTGGACACATTTTGATTTTTCTCATGAGTGTTGCCATCAATGCCAAAGGGGAGATTGTTGGAAAATGCACACTTAAATGAGAAATTGTAGGTGATTGAAGGTATTACCATTGATAAAAACCTTATAATCATGTGATATCGGAAGGCAGACATAGGCACTGGCACCGACAGACTCTACACCAGCATACAGATCACTGACACCAAAAAGATTGATCACTGACACCATGGCCAACAAGATTTTTTTTTAAATATATATTTTATTTAATTGTAAAATCTTTTATAAGCCAACTTGGCATATTGTAATATGACTCATATATGTATGAGATCATTATAGATCATTTAGAATGCAAAGTATGAAAAGAAGATAGCAAACCTAATGTGCAAATTATTGGGATAAGGGTCTATGTATATTGCAGAGCTTAAACCGGTACTGAATCTAGCATAGCAGATGCTGATCCGAAGCAGTACAAGACATTGGATTAGTATAATCCATTTTGTAAGTCAGTGTGACTTCTTTGTAATTGAGCAGTGAGCTCTAGGCACTTGGCCTTCCTGCATGTGCAGGCCCCTATTGTAAGCAGTAATATTCTCTTATTGGCCAATAAGTGAATATTGTGGGTCACAAATCCCATCGAGATTTTTCCCACACCAGGTTTCCTTGTTAAAATATTGTGTTATGGTGTGTCTCTTATGTTGTGGTTGCTATTCTTATTTACTACATTATTTTTGGTTTACTAGTACAAAGTTTTGATATTCTTTTCATATTATAAGTTAAGAAAATTATTATACCGGTCAGATACTGATTCACCCTCCCTCCTAGTATCTTTGGGAATCCCAACAATTTGCAACACACTAGATAAACCAACTTACTTAATTTGAATGCATCACTGGACCACATAGAGGAATATGTTGACAACAATGACAGCACATCACTCGAACACATATTTGCACATTATTAAGGGGTCCCCACAAAAAATATGTGACTATTAAGGGGTCCAAAATGGGCCCTGACTGGGGGAATTAGGGTACTGACCACTTTGGTCCTTGAGGACTAGGGTGCCAATGTCATGGTCCCGACCCATCAAGAACCAATAAACAAGGGGGAAATGAAGTGCAAGGTAAAAATAATGAATAATTTACATGGTGTGAGTAGGATTAGGGCTCCAGTTAGGCCTTGGGACATAAATGCCAAGGTGAGAGCTCAAATAAGGACAAAATTGTAAGGGAGTACAATTTAGGATGCTACACAAAGATAGTAGGAAGATTAAAGATGAACCTAAATCAAGTAGTGACATAGATGAGATAGAATCAAAATTTATAAGAAAGCTACAAAAAAGATCTAGAAGGTACAAAGGTAAGTTACCCTTTAAATGTTCCGATTGTTGAATTGGTTGATGAATGAGAATACTAAGAGGGGGGTAATCAATATTCCTATTGTCACAAAAGTTTCATCCTTGATGACCCAAGAAATCTTGATCATCAACCTCGTGAAACATTGAATCAACCTCTCAAGTGTGGGACCTTGCTAAATGTGAGGTTAAACCTTTGGAGAAGGCCGACTTCCTCTTCAATTTGATGCAAAGTGTTAAACCAACCCAACACTAGTAAAACTAATCTATGATCTAACAAGGAAAAGGGAGAGAGAGAAGGGTTGCATGAAAGAAGGAAAATAAGGTTTGCACGTATACTACAAATTGATCTACCCCCACTTGTAACTACACAAAACATCAATAAAACTACCCAAAAGATACACTAATTCCTATCTAAGTCTATCTTTCTGAGACTGAATCAAGGTTGGAATTCTTAAAAATGGGAGAGGAATGATCAATGTTCTTAGATGCCACTCTAAGAGGAGTCAACACTATCATAGATGCAGAGAAAACAAGAAAAAAAGATGTATTCACAAAAACAGGTAAGCAAAATACACAAATTTACATAAACTGAAACTAGGTAAGACAAACAAATTTTATTAATGTAGAGGCAAGGTAATTTTTTACAATTGCAGAAGTCATGGACTATTGTAAGAGAAAAAGAGGTGAAGATCCTAAGAAAATTACAAAAAATTGCCTTTATAGTTGAGGCATAACTTAGATTGAACTGGAGATAGAAACCCTAACCCTACGTGGGTTATGTTACAAAAATCTGAGAGGGGAGAAGAAGATCAGATCAAGGATGATTTGATGGCATGCTGAATCTAGCCTCTGAAGGCATCCTCTACCTTTGGAAGAGAAAAAATCCTACAAATCAGGGAAAAACCTACATCTAGATGCATTTGGGGGTACATGCAGAGCCAAAAGTCTCCGAACTACATTGAAGAGGGCATGGGTAGCATTTGAAATCGCCCTACAAGGTCCAATCTAGAGTAAAGGAGAGAAAATTCGATGGTTGGAGTGAGATCGGGTCTTTAATGGGGCGTCAACTGGGTCCAAAAAACATCCTCTACCATTGGGTCGACAACCACCTTGCACAGAGTATTTAAAACTCAACGACACAGAGAAAATAAAATGTCCACCGTCGATGTGAGAGATTCATGCAAAGATGGATGTGTGAGATCTCTCCATATAAGCATCCAACCAACCCAATAGAATATTAAAGCATGGTTATCAGATCAGGCCTTTATGAAGATTCGACGATTGCAATTGGCTAACGTGGCACCTTGGGTCCATGTTTTCCTTACTGTGTTCAACCACTAAATGGCCTTGCATACCATGCAGGATAAGAACTATGGCTTCAAATTTGTTTGCTTATACCATGACCCTTTTTCACTCTCTGTTATCCTATGTGGAATAAGGGTTTCTTTGTTTCTACTTTGTTTCTTATCCCGTGGGTCTCTCATGACCTCAATTTTACCCCGCAGGATAAGACTCCTTGAGTTTGTCTTTATTTCCTTATCCCACTGGAACTCGCAGGATAAGGAAGTCCTTCATTCTCTTTGCTCTCTTATCCCATGACATCATCTATCTGCACTTTTAACCCTACGGGATAAGGGAAAATGCCTATCATTCTTCTTCTTATCCCATGACCCTTTTCTCATCATGTGTTATCCTCACGGGATAAGCCTTTTGAGCTTTGTCATAACACTTTCTTATCTCATGAGACCTTTTATCTTTTCTCCCTATTGTCCTTCATGGGATAAGCTTTCTTTGATTTCTCTTTGTCCTCTACTTATCCTATGGTATTATCTGCGCATTGTTCTAACCCCATGGGATAAGGAGAAAGCCTTTTGCTTTGTCCTCTTGTCCCATGCCATCACTTTTGTCACAATTTCCCCCCCATAGGATAAGGAGGAAATAGTTCCTTGGCTTTGATATTTCTTATCCCATAGGTCACTGTTGTTGTCATTTAAACCTTGTGGGATAAGCAAAAAGCCCACCCACCTTTGAATTTTCTTATCCCGTGTCATCTTTGGAGTCTCCACTTTTAACCTTATGGGATAACAAGGAAACACATTCCTCATATCACTATTCCTTATCCCACGTGGTGTGCCTTCTACCTTTCTAACTCCATGGGATAAGGAGAAACAAATGGCTTAGTTATTTTCTTATCTCGCAGGTCCTTATCCCATGCGGTCAAAACTTGCTAAGGATGGCACAAAAATTGCCAACATTTCTACAAGCAAAGTGAACACATGTTCATTCATTCCATCCTACTTAGCAAACATGCTAGGTGCCTAATTAAAAATCACAAACACAAAGTTTGGTTGGAATATAAGGCAACCTAAAAAATCACTAAGTTAGGAGTTTGATTTGTTTGATCTTTGACTAGCGAACCTGCATAAGATTTGTTAGTAGTTTCATTCTTTTTTTTGTCTTTGTTACATGTAACGCCAAGGTGCTGCACAGAGAATCAGTACCAAAAAGAAGAATATAAGAACATAATGAAAACAAAGTAATTTGCAAGTAAAAACATTGATTTTCACCTCTATTTCTAGCCTTACATAGGCGCAGAATGCCTTGACACAGGCACAAAATGTCTTGACACAGGCGCAGGTCTCCTTAACACAGGCGCAGATCCCTCCTACACAGGCACAAAAGTGTCCTGAAAGCTCTGGGTCACCCTATTTCTTGAGTTTTCCACCAGCAAATCAGCTCAAAAGCACTCAAAAACATAGTTAAGGGGTTAAGTTCATGTCAAGTTCACCAATTAATGTATGATCAGGAATTTGGAAATCATCAAAGCAAGTAGCAAATTAGACTAGCTCAATCACGAAAAACTAAATTGCAATGACAAATCCTAAAAACATTCAATAGAGACATGAAAACAAGACATTCAAATCAAATGCAAACCATTGCAAATGTGAATGTCTCCTCTAGAATTCTCTATTGTCCTTCTTTCTCCTTCAAATTACTTTGTTTGTGGATCTCACCTACAAATGCAAAGGTATAGCATGAAAGAAAGATTGACAAGACGAGATGATAGCGTAAGGATACTAGAAGCGTGATTGATTGATCAGCCCTCTGATTGAAGAAATTCATCCAATTTATAGACAAATTGGAGAGATGACAAGATTAGCATGAAGAGATTTGAAAGGAAATTTCAAATCAAGAATGACAAATATGACAAATTATGATAAAATTGACACTTTCTATGCAAGATTGATTGACTGAAAAATTATGACAAAATTGACAAGGTTGCTATGCAAAATTGATTGATTGACAAATTATGACAAATTATGACAAGATTGAAATGTCATTCCCATGAAATTAGGAGAAATATTAGAAAAATAGGACAAAATAGAAAAATAGATGAATTGGAAATTAGGAAATTAGAAATTGATGAAAATTAGGTAAATTAATTAATAATTTTTCATTCATTAATTAATTTACAAAAAGAGAGAGGACTTAATTAGCCAATTAAATAAATATTTAATTGCGATAAGAAGACTTAGGATAAATAAATAAATTATTTAACCTAGAGGGAAAATGACAATCAAGATAAAATGAATAAATCATAAAATCCTAGAAGATGAATTAGAAATGCAAGGACGACAATTAGGTCTTGACAAAAGATAATTGATGTAGGGTCGATTTGATCATGATTTTGATTAACAAAGGACCAATGCTGATAAACAATTGAGATTGGTTGACAAATTGACCAAGATTGATAAAGAGACCAAATTGATAGGCACCAATTGACGAGGAACAATGACTAATTGATCCAAATTGACACGATTGAAAAGGACAACGATCGATGACAAATCGATCGCAAAATGACAAGATTGACTAGGACAAGGATCGATGACGAATCGATCGCAAAATGACGAGATTGACAAGGATCGATGGCGAATCAATTGCAAGATGACAAGATTGACAAGAATGAGAATCGATGACAAATCGATCGCAAGATGACAGGATTGACAAGATCATCCAAAATCATGACTGAAGATTATTATTGACAAGACCAAATTTGAAAGCGAGACAAATGAAGAATGCAGAAGAAGGACTCGATCCTTGTAAATGATAAAGACCAAGTGCACGACATAGAAGAAATGTTAATGCGATGCAAAAATCCTAAAATAAGACAATGCACCAATGTTAAAGTATGACTCCGCAATCGTTGACCATTTTTAGATGTCTACATTTTGCCCCTCTTTGAGATAATGTGATTCTAAGCGTTGTTTCAAAGAACAATAATGAAAATGCCCCAGACAATAACAATGACATATGCATGCCCCCTCGAGGAATTGGCCAGAAACATCCAGAAAAGAGGCCAATTGATCGATAAGAATGATAGAAAATGATAGGTTCGAACAGATCAAGAATTGAAGGTCGGATGCACAGATGAAAAGAAATGGAAGGTGTAAAAGACCACGACCAGCATAAGATGGAGAGGGTGCACATCCATCTATGCACTGACAAAGATCTATAAATGAGACAAGGAGAAGGAAAATAGCTCATTTGCACTAGCCAAAGTGGAGGATTTGTCGCTCTGGAAAATAACCCTTGCATAGAGATGGCGAACATTCCAATGGCAGATCACCTTGGGGAATGTGTATGCACCTACAGATGACTGGACAATGCAGGAGCAGTGGTATGTATCTCAAAATCCCATATGTCAAATTTCATGAATTTTACTTGCTTGCGAGACATTGCGGGGCCCACAAGGAATGAAAAAAGGACTTCTGAGCCTGTGTGGGTGCATTCTATGCTTGTGTGAGGATGTTCTATGCTTGTGTAGGGTACACAGGCACAACTTGATGCTGCACAGGCGCAAGATAGGGTACACAGGCGTAGTTGTGCACTGAGGACCCTAATTTGACCGAAAACAGCACGTGGATGATCCTGAAAAGGGGATAAGGGTAGGATAGGTCAAAATAGATAAGAAACACCCTGATTTGTGCATGAAACAAGGAAATGTAGCCCTTAGGAGAAAACCCTAAAACTGACAAATTTGTGCCCCAATTATGATGCAGAGTCGATAGTATCCATTGATTACGTGGGAGAATAGACCCGACTGCTTCATGTTGTGACATAGACTTAGGAGCACGGATAGAGATACATTAGCAAGACTTGGATTATACTATATTACATTCATGCCCAAGATTAGGGCAAACATAGGACTGCTTACCGCATTGGCAAAGTGATGGCATTCAGAGACTTCCTCTTTCCATCTGCCGACAGGAGAGGTGATGGTGACACTAGAGGATGTGTGGCGTATCCTCTGCATTCTGATTTATGGGGAGATGATAGAATATGACCCAACAACAGGGAGAGACTCATTGTGCAAATTATTCGAGTGCGATGTAGATGATCTAGATATCGTAGAGAGGGAGATTGGCTGGGAGACCATGGCAACAGAGTATGATCAGCGATATGTGGTGATAACAGTGGTTATAACATGCCTATTAGTAGGGGATAGACAAGGACATGGATTCCCTATTAGATGGGGAAGAGTGTTAGAGTAGATGGCGACAGAGGGGACTATATACACATGGGGACCATGTGTGCTTGCCATGCTATATTTTTAGTTGCATCAGATAGCATATCAGGGGGTTCAGACTTTAAGCTGCGGGGTCACACTGTTACAGGTATGGGCATTTGAGCACATAGCCATATGTCGACCAATTGCAGAGAGGCAAGTAGTACCACATTGACCATATGTGTATTGTTATGGGGGTACGCTTAGACAGGGTCCTTTCGAATACATATTGTATTGGCGACATGAGCTAGATAGATTGAGAGAGTTCACATGGAGGCCATATCTTGATTGCCTTGGATGGTCAGATGATAGTGATGAGCTACCATATTGCAGACAAGAGAGATACCTGATTGGGTGACCAGTGAACCGCTAGAGAGTGATTGAGATGTACCTACCAGAGAGAGTTAGATGATAGTTTGGAGAGAGGTAGGATGTTCCCTGAGGGACTGCACACTTTGCCCGATCTCATAGAGAGACGAGTCAGTGGGGGAGGATGATTCAGCCACACATAGCATATGTCGACTTCACACAGCTACAACAGAGACAGTGGGATTGGAGATTAGATGCTATGGACGCCAGGACGACAGAGGAGTATGAGCGATGGTTTGCATGACGACGGCCTATGCCATTGACTGATCTTGATATTCTGGTGCCTAGGAGACAGGAGGAGTTCCCACTCGCTGGAGAGGAGGAGGGAGATGATGAGGATGAGGATGACACAGACAGGGGTGATGAGGATGAGGGGGATGATGAGGATAGAGGGGATGATGAGGATGATGAGGATAGAGGGGATGATTAGGAGGATGATGAGGATGATGAGGATGAGCCAGATTCTGCCAATCAGGAGTCATTGCAGGATATACCCATAGAGCCGAAGATAGCTAGCATAGAGGAGATGGAGATATGTAGGGCCACCATAGCGAGTCAGCATGATCACATTGTGACATTAGAGAGATAGAATACTACCTTGAGAACAGAGCAGGATCAGTTCAGAGTAGAGATAGCTAGATTGACAGCGGCTTGAGATACAGTGATAGCCCAGGCACAGCAAGCAGGGCAGAGAGTGACAGAGTATATTGGGTCGATTAGGGATGCCAGTGCACGTGAGATGGCATAGATGTTGGTAGAGACCAGAGAGGAGATACACCATTGGAGGACACTATATGAGAGTACAGTTCCACCAGAGAAGAGAGCAGCGTCATATCGGGCATGATCAAGGACAGAGAGCAGGCCATGTTCTTGGAGTTCAGTGAGCAGCATGGGGGTGAGTGGACCTATGAGACCACCACAGCTAGGACCTGGGATAGGAGGGACATCATCCTTGAGACATGGCAGGGATGAGGAGGATAGAGGGAGCACCTAGTGACAGAGGCACATGCTCCTTATGACAGAGACATATGTAGTGTGACATTATGTATTCAGCCTACGGGCCATACTTAGGACAGACAGTCCAATTTTGTACTCCGATACTTTTTTTGATATATGATATGATATGCAGCTATATGATGGGATGCCATGTGTTATGGATTATGTTTACTTTCCATGTATGGATGGCTTATGCACTATTTATGTACCATTGTGGAACATGTATGAATGGTGTATTATGTGGTTTTTCATGCATTTATAATATGAAATGGATAAAATGCTTGATATAATGCAAATGTACTAACCAATGAATGTAGGATGCAGCTTATGTTTTGGGAGATCAAAGAACTAGACTGAACTGACTGCCCAAACTGACGGAAGAAATGTTAGTAAGAAGAAATTAGATAGAGGACAGTTAGAGATGAAGAAAAAATTGCTTTCACCAATGCACTTTGTAGGTGAGAACCTTTATTTAATGTAGCAAAGCGGATGCAGAGCATCATGGCATTGAAGGCCAGAGCTGAAACACAACCCTTTTTGCAAAAGATAGACACATCACACACAAGGAATGAGTGAATCATCCTAGGGTGCATACATCAAGGGTTGAGGTATGTGCGGCGTTCACAAAGTGAACGTACTTATCACAGACACCCAATGATATAATTGCCCCAGTTTGTGACAAACATTCCACAAACAACAAACATAACCAAAAAACAAAAGGGACCATGAACCATCCCGGTCACTCTAAATCACTCAGTGACATCCTCGAGTAACATAGGAACATGATAAATCAGTAAAAGATAAGACTCACAAATTCGACCAAGTCAAACAAACAGTCTGATTGTCATTGTCAAAAGTGGAAAATAGGAATGATCATGCTGTCTAGTTTCAGGGAATGCAATACCCCATCTAAGACAGGACACAGTCTGGGTTCGAGTATACCACACCCTATATAAGACCCATGATAGCAATGACAAGGAAAAATGATATTGACTTTATTTGACTTTTTAGGGATTTTTTTCAGGACATTATTTGATTTTTTTGGATTTTTTTAGGATCATATTTGATTTTTTGTTTGGATTTTTTCAGGAGCATATTTGATTTTTTGTTTGGATTTTTTCAAGACATTATTTGATTTTTAGGGATTTTTTCAGGACATTATTTGATTTTTAGGGATTTTTTAAGGACATTATTTGATTTTTTTAGATTTTTTTTCAAGACATTAAATGATTTTTAGGGATTTTTTTAGGACATTATTTGATTTTTAGGGATTTTTTCAGGACATTATATGATTTTTTTTTTTTTGATTTTGCCCCCAGTGTCTAGCAAGGCAAGGAATATGATAGGTGAATAAATAGGCTTGCTGAAATGATGGTGGATAGAGGGAAGACAAAGGCCTTTTATCATGGAGACAATGAGATAAGCAACTGGATATGACAATGTAAAGCAGGGACATGGCATGAGGGACATATCAAGAGATTTTTGAAACAATGTTTAAATTTTGTGTCCTTATGTCAGATCAAGATCAAGGAATGAAAAAGAGTGTATGGATAGTGATAAGATATGGATAGGATAAGAAAGACCAAGAATGGATAAGGGACATGGACTGAAGGTCGGGATAGGCTAAGGGATAGTGGCAGAAAGTTGCAATAAGACAAGGAATATGGATGAAAGGTTATAATAAGAAAATGGATAAAGATCAAAAGCTATGATAGACTAAAAGCTGCAAACAAGATGTATGATGCTCATGAAGATCGTCAGCCTTGTCAAGATCAAAGGTGGAAAGAGGAAATGGACATGAGGGACAATAGGATAATGGAGGAGTATGACATGGTATGATAGGATAATGGAGGAGTATGACATGGTATGATAGGATAATGAAGGGCAATAGGATATGAAGGAGGAAACCTGCCCCCAAGTGTGGTGTGCAAGAAGTTCATAAATTATGTATGACGCCTGTTTGCCAGGTTTTCATCACGGTACTTACCCAAGGTGCCTGTTTGCCAAGTTTTCACCAGTGGACGAATTATTTTTGCTTTACTTTTTTCTTTTGTCTTTTTTTTTTCACTTTTTTTTTTTTATGTTTTTTCAATAGAAGATGGACACATGATAGGGGATGGAAGAAGGACTCAAACATCTTTTTGTTTGGATAGTAGCCTTGAAAAAAATGGACCATGACCTTTAAAAGTATGCTCAAAGACGTTGGTAGGATAAGGACATGGAAAAAGAGATGAAATTAAGGCAAGGATTTATGTAAAGGATTGGATCAAAGGGATGGAAGGATGGAAAATATGCATTGTATAATGGATAGGGCATTGGAAGAATTGGGCTTCATTGGATGGAAATGAAGGCAAGATCAACATTGGCACACACCTTGATGGGTGGTGGATTGATGGAGGAAAAATGGATCTCAGATTGTGAGATTTGGATGGAGGAATAGCTTGGGATTTTGGGACATAAGGGCCCAAAATGGATGAAGAAGGTGATGGAGGAACAAATTTGAGAGGTTTGGATGGAGGAATAGCAACTTTAGATGCCAAGTTGGATGTTTCTTTAGGCTTTTGTGCTTCAAGGAGCCGCTTAAGGACCCACATGGTTTTTGATTTTTCATGCTTTTGTGGTTCCTTGGAGTGCATTGCTAACACAAGGGATTTAGGAACCCATATATATTTTTACTTTGCTTTATTTTGCTCAGTGGGCCTTTGTGACCTTTCAAATTTTTCTTTTTCTTTATAGATCATATTGTTCTTTGTTTTGACATGTCGACTATATTGGACATGTTGATCCTTGAATACATGTGGATTTTTAGACTTATGACTTTTATACTTGGCATCCAAATTGCTTGGAGGGGGAAAGGAATGCATGGATGGATATGAATGAAATGGACTTCTTTTGGATTGATGAAATTTACTCAAGGATGTGTGCCTTTTCTGACCTTGCATAGAGGAAAAAGGGATATAAGGACCTAAGATGGATGGAAAGTATGATGGGGAAGGTGTATGTTTTGATTTTGATGGAGGGATACCAACGTCTTGAGAGTGAGTTGTGTAGACATGAGCCTTAAGATCTTCTTTGATATGGAGGGGTTCTTTCTCATGAAGGTCTACTCCTTTTCCTTTATGAATATCTTGACTTGTAGGATACTCTTTTCTTTGGGAAGAAGACGCGAGTCCATTATGAGGTGGATATAATATGAGAGAAATAAAGAGATCTTGAAGTGGATCGGATTGCACCAAAGTGGAAGAACCCATTATGCATGTCAAGGGTTCATGAACATCTTGCACTGACATGTTAGAATCATGAGGGGGATTAGGATCATGAGATGGACTAGGATTGTGTAGTGGACATGGTTCAATGACAGGCTCTTCAAGAGATGGAATGGGAGAAATAATGGGATCATCAAAAGGAATGAGATCTTGGAGTGGATATGCTGGATTAGGACGTGGAGATGGAGGAACAAGTGGATCTTGTGGAGGATCTAAAGGAATGATAGGGTCTTGTGTTGGAAATGAATTTGGAAGGATACTTTGATCTTGACAAGGAGGAAGATCATTGGAGTCCCCTTCAAAGGTATTTTTCTCTTGACTTTCAATGGGATCATTGGAAAGGATGGAAGGGATATATTGATCTTTCTTAGGAAGTGGAATGTCAATGGGATTTGAAAGGAAATTTTTTTCATGAAATGGAATGGGATCGTTTAGGATTGGGTGGACTGGGATATCTTGATCTTTCTCGGGGAGTGGAATGTCAATGGGATTTGAAAGGACATTGTGTTCTTGGATAGAATTGATAGGAATAAGTGAATCATTGCGAGTGTCTGGGGAAATGGGATCTTGGTCAACAATTGGATGGGATGATAAGGTTTCGGGATTTTGATCTTCATATTTTTTAGGGCTCATTTCTTCATGCTCTAAATTATCCTCTTGACATGAGGTTGGACTTTGGATATGCATGGGGGATTCTGACAAGGGATCAATGTTTTGGCATGAAGGAAATGCACTTTGAACATTTGTGATGGATTCTGGAAAGGAATCAATGCTTGAACATGAGGAAGAGGGACTTCGAATGGGGTCCTCTAAAATAGGTAAGGGCAATAAAGTGCATGGTGGGATTGGGTCTTGTATTTCTGAAACATGACAAGGATGTGCATCATGAATTGGATTATTTTGGCAATCAATTATGGATAGCCCTTGGATAATTTCATCCTTGGGTGTATTGTTTGATGAGGACAATATGGAAGGTTCTTGGGAAACTTCTAAAGGTATAGGGATAGATGCCACTGGAGAGTCAATTTGTTTGCACTTGTTTGGAAAGGAGTTGGTTCTGGTCTGATGTCATGTTTTGATATTGGACTTGGTTCAATTGTTCCGACATGTTTGAAACTTGGGTTGGTGTGTGCTACAACCTTTGTTTTTGAATGTTTGGTTGTGGTTGTTGACATTGATATGTTGATTGAACTTGTTGATATTCCACCATTGGTTGAACTATTTGTTGACATTGTATAGTTGGTTGGACATATTGTTGAAATTGGACCATTGGTTGTGTCTATTGGAAATGCTGGAACTGTTGAACAATTGGTTGTGATGGTTGAAAATGTGATTGATAGTAAACACCTTCTTGTTCTCGATGTGGAGGCACATAATGTTGTTGTCTCTTTTCTTGAAATTGTTTCATCATCTCTATTTGTGAGAGGAGAGCTGGTATGTCTAATCGTTCAATAAGAGATCTTACATCAATTGGCTCAATCTTTGGATTTCGACCTGGAAATTTTGAAACATTTTGGACATTTGTGATCTATTCTTCTCAATGTTTTTCACTCTTTGTTCCAATATCTCCTTTTCTTGAGCTAGTTTCTCCTCTAGTTTTTGTATTTGGACATTTACATCATCATGATAAGTTTGATCCAAGTTCTGAGACATGTAGAGATTGGATTGACATGATTGATTTCTCAATTGTGATGACATGGCTTCATAAGAAGGTTGAGACTTCATTTCAACAAACATGTCACTATGAAAATGCAATATTTTGGGAATTTTTCAAGGATAATGTATGATATGCAACTAAATGCAAACTAAATAGATGAAAATGCAATCTATGGCAAGAATGCAACCTATGTTTTTGTTGTTTTTTCAAGATTTTGACAAACTTTTTGGAATGCAAATCTAGAAAAGAGACCCTTAGGAAATTGAAATGATGTCTAGACGTCAAAGGACAAAAGGACCAAGTGACAAAAAGACAAAAAATTGATAAGGTCTAGACTTCCTAACAATAACTTAGGGTTTATCAAATATTTGCATTACTCAAGTATGACAAAACCTAGTTTTGACACTATATGCAAAGGGACAATTACTATGCAAATGACCCTAATATGATATGATAATGACCTAAGCTTAATGAAGAGACCTAGGGTATGCAAATGTGACCTAATGTTATGAGGACAAGGATGAAAATGCAAATGTATGACAATGTCAACCTAAGACAAAACCTAAGGTTGAATTATGAAATGGTATTACTCTAATGCAAGAGGACACATGCAAATGGATGACCCTTATTGATATGCAAAGGAGTATGACCTAGGTGAAACCTAACCTTGGTAGTTGACAATGAATTTGCAAAATGCAAACCTAGGATGAACCTAATGTTGGACATGCAATATTACACCTAAGTGAGGACCTAATAATGACATGCAAGGGGACACCTAAATGAAATGGACCAAGTGGAATGCAAGAATGATGCTCTAAGCCCTAAGTATGGACAATGGAGGACCTAAATCTAAGTGACATGAATGTTGAGACAAGATTTTGAAAAATGTTTGACAACCATGTTTGAAGGTGTTTTGAACTTTGTTGAATGAAATACACTTGTGTTTAACCTTGTTTTGAATCAATTTGTCTTGTTTTTGAAATGAGACACAACTCAACTTTTGACAAGCAAAGAAGACAAGATATTTTAACTTAGACTCAAGACAATCATGCTTATTCACACATTTCTTATGGTAGGTAAGGACAGTAGGTACTTGAGAGGTAGACTCGTTATGAGATTCAAGGAGAATACATAGATGCTTGACCCCACGGGCTCCCCTCCACGACACTCACTTCTCAGGGCAGCCCAACATCAGTCCCCATGGAAATCTCCCCATGGTGAACTTAGTATCTCTTCCAAGTATCCGAACTCCTCCTTCTCAAGCAACTAGAAGGATTTTGGCCTCTAAATACAAGGTGTTTAATAAGGATTTCTATTAAGTGCTACTCCTTGGTGTCATGCAAGCGTGATTGAGACACAGGCCCACCAAGATACCAAACAAATGTAGTCGTGCAAGCACGATTTAGACCGTGAGGCCCTACTTAGATGCTGATATGAGAAAGAGTCCAAGGGTCATCACTTCCCAAGTAACTACAATTCCCATGTAACCCTTCCTTCAAAGCTTTCACCCATCAGGTATTTATTTATAGTGAGTTAGAATGCCAAGGTACTCTAGCTATGCTCAATTTGGGTTGTTCCCCTCTCACGATTGTCACTTGCTTGCAAAAGAAAGCAAATGGTCGGGAAGGCAGGCCCTCTAAAGGCAACAAACAATCCAAAACATGAGAATGGTATCGAAGGTCTGGATTTCTGATCACCCTAAGAAGGATGAGAGCATACTCTCCTACTCCAATGTCAAACTCGACAAGAAAAGTGAACACATGTTAATTCCATCCTACTTAGCAAACATACTAGGTGCCTAATTAAAAATCACAAACACAAAGTTTGGTTGGAATATAAGGCAACCTGCAAAATCACTAAGTTAGGAGTTTGATTTGTTTGGTCTTTGACTAGCGAACCTGCATAAGATTTGTTAGTAGTTTCATTCTTTTTTTGGTCTTTGTCACACATAACGCCAAGGTGCTGCACAGAGAATCAGTACCAAAAAGAAGAATATAAGAACATAATGAAAACAAAGTAATTTGCAAGTAAAAACACTGATTTTCACCTCTATTTCTAGCCTTACACAGGAGCAGAATGCCTTGACATAGGCACAGAATGCCTTGACACAGGCACATAATGCCTTGACATAGGCGCAGAATGTCTTGACACAGGCGTAGGTCTCCTTAACACAGGCGCAGATCCCTTCTACACAAGCATAGAAGTGTCCTGAAAGCTCTGGGTCGCCCTATTTCTTGAGTTTTCCACCTGCAAATCAGCTCAAAAGCACTCAAAAGCATAGTTAAGGGGTTAAGTTCATGTCGGGTTCACCAATTAATGTATGATCAGGAATTTGGAAATCATCAAAGCAAGTAGCAAATAAGACTAGCTCAATCACGAAAAACTAAATTGCAATGACAAATCCTAAAAACATTCAAATCAAATGCAAACCATCGCAAATGTGAATGTCTCCTCCAGAATTCTCTATTGTCCTTCTTTCTCCTTCAAATTACTTTGTTTGTGGATCTCACCTACAAATGCAAAGGTACAGCATGAAAGCAAGATTGACAAGACGAGATGACAACGTAAGGATACTAGAAGCGTGATTGATTGATCAGCCCCCTGATTGAAGAAATTCATCCAATTTATAGACAAATTGGAGAGATGACAAGATTAGCATGAAGAGATTTGAAAGGAAATTTCAAATCAAGAATGACAAATATGACAAATTATGACAAAATTGACACTTTCTATGCAAGATTGATTGATTGATAAATTATGACAAAATTGACAAGGTTGCTATGCAAAATTGATTGATTGACAAATTATGACAAATTATGACAAGATTGAAATGTTAGAAAAATAGGAGAAAATAGAAAATTAGATGAATTGGAAATTAGGAAATTAGAAATTGATGAAAATTAGGTAAATTAATTAATAATTTTTCATTCATTAATTAATTTACAAAAAGAGAGATGAATTAATTAGCCAATTAAATAAATTTTTAATTGTGACAAGAAGATTTAGGATAAATAAATAAATTATTTAACCTAGAGGGAAAATGACAATCAAGATAAAATGAATAAATCATAAAATCCTAGAAGATGAATTAGAAATGCAAGGACGACAATTAGGTCTTGACAAAAGATAATTGATGTAGGGTCAATTTGATCATGATTTTGATTAACAAAGGACCAATGCTGATAAACAATTGAGATTGGTTGACAAATTGACCAATATTGATAAAGAGACCAAATTGATAGGTGCCAATTGACGAGGAACAATGAGTAATTGATCCAAATTGACATGATTGTAAAGGACAACGAACGATGACAAATCGATCGCAAAATGACAAGATTTACCAGGAGAAGGATCGATGACGAATCGATCGTAAAATGACGAGATTGACAAGGATCGATGGCAAATCAATCGCAAGATGACAAGATTGACAAGAATGAGAATCAATGATGAATCGATCGCAAGATGACAAGATTGACAAGATCGACCAAAATCATGACTGAAGATTATTATCGACAAGACCAAATTCAAAATTGAGACAAATGAAGAATGCAGAAGAAGGACTTGATGCTCGCAAATGATAAAGAACAAGTGCGTGACATAGAAGAAATGTTAATGCGATGCAAAAATCCTAAAATAAGACAATGCACCAATGTTAAAGTATGACTTCGCAAGCATTGACCATTTTTAGACGTCTACAGATACTACTATAGTTAGTATGTGTGTACAATATGGATTCTACACATGCAGAAAGGCCAGCTGCCTAGAGCTCACAACTAAATCACAAAATGAGAGTCACACTAACTACAATTGGATGGTTAAATCCAATGATAATGTACTACATAAAATAGCATCTTCATATGATGGATTCAGTAGCAGTTTAGTTCCAATTGCCTTCAGAAAACCTTCCTTCAACCTTAAAATGATGTCTGCATGTATAGCTCTACTTATTTTCACATATACCTTATTACAATTCTTTTTCGTAATCACATATCAATCTCACAAATGAGATCTTACATTTATACCATAACCTAAGACCAATTGAATAGGCCGGCTCACTGAAAAATATTATAATAAAATCAATTACAAATAAATCAATATCTGATGGATGATGTCGATTCAAAGCATTTACAATAATAATAAATCATCTCCATAATATGTCCTGCTGATCTGGAATAAATATGCGTGTCAGTGCTTATCCTGGACCTATTTGCCGGTAACAACAAATATGCAAATCCGAATAAACAAATAACCAAATTACCAAAACCAAGTGATCAAATATTGTCTTTGACATATCCAAGTAGTCTCCAAGTCATTCCAAGTGCTGGTGAACAATATAATCTATCGGTGAACCAAATACTGGTGACTGTGCATAAGTCTCTGACTTGCTGGTGAACATAACCAAAGAGCTCCAAGTGCTAATAAGTGTTGACAAGTGATGATAGGTGTTGACATCAGTGATAAAACCATATCAACATATCCAAAATGCCAACAATCTCCCCCTTTGGCATTGATGGCAACACAAGATGGAAAAAAAATCAAAGTGCCAAAATAGAAATGCCAAAAACCAAAAACCAACAATCTCCCAAAGAGATCATTAAAATGAAAATACAGATACAGAGAGTAATCAATCTCTTTAACAATCTCTTCCCAAAGTAACAATCTCTCCCCAAGGGATAATGTGTTTTTCCATATCAGTCTCTCCCCCTTTGACATCAAATGCCAAAGCATTACAAAAACCAATTTCAAATACAAAATACCAACTTATTATACCAACTACTCCCCCTCAGAAGTATCTCTCCTCATCAAAGCCGGAAAAAGATTTTTCTGTTAATTCTGCCAGTTGATGACAAACATCAACTATCTAAGTCTCTACCAGTGGGGGTAGGACTCCAAGTTTCTCTCTGAGATATTCAAAAGTCTCCTTAGGAAAAGGTTTTGTAAAAATATCTACAATCTTCTCTTTAGTATTCACATAAACCAATTTCACTTCTTTTTCTTCAACATTCTCTTTTAGAAAATTGAATTTGATAGAAACATGTTTAGTCTTAGAGTGGAATATCGGGTTCTTTGATATATCAATTGCTGCCATATTATCACAATAAATAGTTATAGGTTTCTTGCATTTTAACTTTATGTCCTTCAACATTTGTTTGATCCATAATACCTGTGTACAGTTAGTTGCTGTTGCAACATAGTCTGATTCTATTATTAATAGACTTGTAAAACTCTGTTTCTTGCTCAACCATGAAATTAGTCTACTACCAAGAAAAAATGCTCCGCCGGTGGTGCTTTTTCTATAATCCACATCTCCTGCCTAATTAGCATCTGTGTATGCACATAAGTCAAAATTTTCATCTCTAGGATACCATAAACTAAGATTTGTAGTGCTTTGTAGGTACCTGAAAATCCTTTTTACTGCCGATTCATGATTTTCTTTAGGATTACTCTGAAATCTTGAAATAATACATATTGCATTCATAATATTAGGTCTTGTTTTTGTCAAATACAGTAAACCTCCTATCATAGACTTGTATCTAGTCGGATTAATAGGTGTTGATTCATCCTTCAAAGATAATTTATCAGTTGTAGTCATAGGTGTGCTTCATAGTTTACAATTTTCCATTCCAAATTTCTTTAGTAATTCCTTCAAGTACTTAGATTGACATAGGAATATACCTTTATCAGTCTGTGAAATCTGCAATCCTAAAAAGAATTTTATCTCTCCAATCATAGACATTTCAAATTCTTGTTGCATTTTGTTAGAAAAGTCTTTACACAAACCATCTTCTCCTCCAAAGATTATATCATCAACAAAAACTTCAATAACCAAGATGTCATCATTAGTCACTTTATAGTATAGATTGTTGTCAGTATTACCTTTAGTGTAACCAAGCTTCAAAAGATATTTGTCCAATCTAGCATACCAAGCTCTAGGAGCTTGTTTCAATCCATATAAAGCTTTCCTTAACCTGCAAACCATGTCTTTGTTATCTGTCAAAGAAAATCCATTAGGTTGTTCAATATAAACTTCTTCAAGATCTCCATTTAGAAATGCACATTTAACATCCATTTGATATAATTTGTAGTTCTTGTGTGCTGTAAAAGCCAATAAAAGTCTGACTGCCTCAATTCTAGCTACGGGTGAAAAGGTTTCATTGTAATCAATTCCTTCTTTCTTTGTTTCTGATTACTTTACCATCTTCATTAAGTTTATTTCTAAAAACCCATTTAGTTCCAATTACATTTTTGTCTTTAGGCCAGGGAACTAATGACCAAGTGTTATTCCTTTCAATTTGTTCCAATTCATCTTCCATAGCTTTAACCCAATATTTATCTTAACATGCCTCATTAATTGATGTAGGTTCAATTTGAGAAATAAGACATACCTCTTCATTTGCCAATCTTCCTCTAGTCATAACTCCTTGAAATTTGTTTCCAATTATCTAATCTTCAGAATGATTTAATCTTACATATCGAGCTATTTTTACTTGCTACTGTTCTTTAACGATTGTTGAATCTCCAAATGATGCTATTGTAACTGGATCACCATTCTCTATCAGTGTATTCATAGTAGGTTCATTTGTGATTATCTCTATTGCCGGTTCAGAGTTTGTGTACCTTGAGATTTCCTCTAAATTGTTCATCAATCTTCACATTTGCACTCTCAACAATTTTCTGCAATCTCTTGTTAAAACATCTATATGCCTTTCTCTTAGATGAATAACCAAGAAATATTTCTTCATCACTTCTAGGATCAAATTTTCCAATATACTCATCTCTTCTAATATAGCATTTACTTCCAAATATTCTGAAATATTTAAGAGTAGGAGTATTACCAAACCATAGTTCATGTGGGGTCTTACCGATTTCACCTCTGATGTGAACTTTGTTGAATGTATAAACTGTTGTATTGACCGCTTCTCTCTAGTATATATGAAGTATATTTTCTTCTGATATCATACTTGTGGCTACATCCCAGATAGTTCTATTTTTCTTTTCCACAACTCCATTCTGCTAGGATGTCTAGGGTGCTGATAATTGTCTTATGATACCATTCACTTCATATAATGTATTAAATTCCTTAGATGTGAATTCACCTCCTTGATTTGATCTCAAACATTTAATTTTCTTGTCGGTTTCATTTTCTGCCATCACCTTGAATAGTTTGAATTTCCCAAATGCTTCAGATTTCTCCCTGAGAAAAGTAACCCAACACATTCTAGAATAGTCATCAATGATTAGCATAAAATACCTATCTCCTTGTATACTTCTAGTTCTTGCTGGACCACATAAATCAGTATGAATTAAATCAAGAACATTGTTAGACTTCCGTGGAATACTCTTGAAAGTTTCTCTAACTTGCTTTCCAAATTGACATTCCTTACATACTAGATTGTGAGGTTTAACAATCTTAGGTAAATCTCTTACCACCTTAGTAGTACTGATTTTCACAATGCAATCAAAATTTACATGACAAAGTCTCTTATGCCATAACCAACTTTCATCAATATGTGCAATCAAACATGTTTTCTCATTGTTGTTCAAATGAAAGATATTAACTCTAGTTTGATTACCGGTTGCAATTTCCAAACCAATTCTGTTTAAGATTTTGTATTTACCATTCTTGAATTGTAATTGAAATCCTTTCTCAACTAATTGACCAACACTCAAAAGATTATGCTTCAAACCTTCAACATAGTAAACATTATTAGTATTGTTCTTACCATCAAAAGATATAGTGCTTTTCCTTTGATCAAACAAGCTTTAACATCTCCAAATCTTACTAGACCTCCATTGTATTCCTAAAAGGTTAAGAATTTACTTTTATCACCAGTCATGTGATGTGAACATCCCGAATCAATAATCCATTCATCCTTATCTTCAAATTTATTTTCTAGGGTCTGCTCTATAGGTTGAGCAGTAGGTGCTGGTTGATATGCTATTATAGAAACAAAATCCCATCCATTGTCTACCAGATCTTCATCAGAATGATCAGTAACTCCTTCATCAGCATAATAACAAGATTTGTCTTTATTCTTCTTAAAATTGTATTTTTGATAGTCAGGGTTAGGCTTATATGTTCTTTTAGCTTCTTCTCTTAATATTTCATGTCTATCAAGACATCTAGAAGCCATATGACCAATCTTATTATAGTTAAAATATTTAAAGGGTGCTTTACCTTCATACTTACTTCCAATTGGACCTTTAGGCATTTTCCTTGCAAATAGTGCTTCAAGTTCTTCAAGTTCTTCATTTTCTCTCCTACTTTCATCAATTTCTCTTACATAGAAGGCTTTCCAATCAGATTTATCAGATGATGATGATGATGATGCTACGGATGATGATGATGATGCCTTGAAAGCTAGATCTATCTTGATAGTAGTAACAGGACCAAATTCCTCAAGTTCAAAAGATGAAAGTTTTCCAACCAAAGTGTCTCTAGATACTGATGCATTATGCATTGTTCTCAATTCATTTATAGAAGTAACTTTCATTTTATATTCCAGTGGCAAAGCTCTTAAAACTTTAGAAACAGTCTCATCTTCACTTAAGGTTCCTCCACAACATTGTATACCCAAAACAATTTCATTTACTCTTTCCATAAAAGCAGAAATTCTTTCTTCTTCTTCCATTTTCAGATTTTCATACTTGACTCAGAAGAATTCAAGTTTTACAATTTTGACTGTGGAATCTCCTTCATTCAATGTTTATAGTTTTTCCCAAATAGATTTAGTAGTAGATTTGTCTGACAATCCCATGACTTGCTGATTAGACAATGTGCTCAAAAGTGCTTCTCTTTCTTTGTAATCATTTTCTTCATCTTTAGCCAAGGTAGGTGGATTAGGTTGACCTTGAGTAGGAGTAGTATAGCCATTCTTTGTAACATGACATATGTCCTTTCCAATGTAATTCAAATGTGTCTCCATCCTGATCTTCCATATGCCATAGTTAGTTCCATCAAGTTTCAAACTGTCCTTCTTGAAATAGTTAGAAGACATTGGATCTCCTCAAGATGTTAAACTTCTGCAAAAAGAGGACTAGGCTCTGATACCAATTGTTAGGTCCCAGAGACAACTGAGAGGGGGCATGAATCATTTGTCCAATAAATTCAACCAAAATTAACTTAACCAATACTTAATGCTTAGTACTGGTAAACCAAACTTTATGCCGATAGACAGTTTTATTAGTTAATTACAGTACTGATAAAGATTAATGCATGAAAAAAATGTTGGTATTTTGGATATGTTGATATGGTTTTGTCATTGATGTCAACACCTATTAACTCTTATCAACTCTGGCACTTTGGAGGATTGGCAATGTTCACCGGCAAGCAAGTGACTTATGCACAGTCAGTGGTATTTGGTACACTGACAAGATATATTGTTCACCGACACTTGGAATGACATGGAAAACACCTGGTTATGTCAAAGACATCGCTTGGACACTTTGTCTTGGAGATTTTTTCATTGGCATATTCAAATTTGCATATTTGCTGTTACTGGCAAATAGGTCCAGAATAATCACTGGCAGGCTTATCTATTCCAGATCAGCATGACACTCTTTGGAGATGATTTTGTTGTTATTATAAATGCATTAAGCCGACTTGTTGAATCGGATATTGCATTAGTTATTGATTTACTTGTAAATTGTTTTTATTGTAATATCTTTTAGCACCGACCTACTAAAATTGGTCTTAGGTTATGGTATATATGTAAGATCTTATTTGTAAGACCGATAGATGATTGGGAAAGGAATTGTAAGAAGGTATATGCGAGAATAAGAAGAGCTATACATAGACATCATTTGAAGGTGAAGCAATTTTTTTGTGAAGGCATATCAGAACTGAACTGGTACTGAATCCAGCATATGAAGATGCTATTTTGAGCAGTACATCATTATTGGATTTAACCATCCAATTGTAGTCAGTGTGACTCCTATTTGTGTTTGAGCAGTGAGCTCTAGGCCCTTGGCCTTTCTACATGTGTAGACCCCATTTGTATACATATACTATCTATAGTAGTATCATCTGATTGTGGGTAAGGTTTCCCACTGTGGTTTTTCTCCTTACAGGGTTTCCACATACAAATATTGGTGTTATGTGTTGTGGATGTTATTGTCTTTCTGTTTCATGCATTAATCTTTACTGGTACTACAATTAACTGATAAACTGTCTACGGACATAAAGTTTGGTTTACTGGTATTAAGCATTAAGTTTGGTTAAGTTTTTTTTCATTGGAATTTATTTGACAACTGATTCACCCCCCCTCTCAGTTGTCTCCAGGACCTAACAATTGCTATTAGACCCTAGTCCTCTTTTTGTAGAAGTTTAATAGCTTGAGGAGATCCAATGTCTACTAACTATTTCAAGAAGGATAGTCCTAAATTTGATGGAACCAACTATGGCATATGGAAGATCAGGATGGAGACACATCTAAATTGCATTGGAAAGGATATCTGGGATGTTACAAAGAATGGCTATATTGCTCCTACTCAAAGTCAACCTAATCCACCTACCTTAGTAAAAGATGAGGAAAAAGATTGCAAAGCAAGAGAAGCACTTTTGAGTGCATTATCAGATTAGAAAATCATGGGATTATCTGATAGATCTACTGCTAAAGCTACTTGGGACCATTTGGAAACATTGAATGAAGGAGATTCCACAGTCAAAATTGCAAAACTTGAAAGCTTTCGGGTCATGTATGAAAATCTGAAAATGGAAGAAGATGAAAGGATTTCTGCTTTTATGGAAAGAGTTAATGAAATTGTTATGGGTATTAAATGTTGTGGAGGAATGTTAAATGAAGATGAAATTGTTTCAAAAGTTTTAAGAGGATTGCCACCGGCATATAAAATGAAAGTTACTGCTATAAATGAGTTAAGAACAATGCCTAATACATTAGTAACTAGAGACACATTGATTGGAAAACTTTCAGCTTTTGAAATTGAGGAATTTGGTCCTGTTGCTACTATAAAGACAAATTTAACTTTTAAGGCACCAACATCATTTGCACCATCATTTGAAAAATCTGATTGGAAAGCCTTTTATGTAAGAGAACTTGAAGAAAGAAGGAGAGAAAATGAATAACTTGAAGAACTTGAAGCACTATTTGCAAGAAAATGCCTAAAGGTCCAGCTGGAAGTAAGTATGAAGGTAAAGCACCCTTTAAATGATTTAACTGTAATAAGATTGTTCATATGGCTTCAAGATGCCCTGATAGACATGCTAGATTAAGAGAAGAAGCTAGAAGAACATACAAGCCTAACCCTGAATATCAGAGATACAAATTTAAGAAGAATAAAGATAAATCTTGTTATCTTGTTGATGAAGGAGTCACTGATGATTCTAATGAGGATCCGAAAGACAATGGATGGGTCTTTGTTGCTATAACAAAAGATCAACTGACACCTACTATTCAACCGGTAGAGAAGGTCCTGACAACTAAAATTGAAGTTAAGGATGAATGGATCATTGAATCAGGATGCTCACATCATATGACTGGTGACAACAGTAAATTCTTGAACTTTCAGGAATATAATGGAGGTCTGGTAAGATTTGGAGATGATAAAGCTTGTTTAATCAAAGGAAAAGGTACTATATCTCTTGATGGTAAGTATAATAATGACAATGTTTACTATGTTGAAGGTTTAAAGCATAATCTTTTGAGTGTTGGTCAATTAGTTGAGAAAGGATTTCAGTTACAATTCAAGAATGGAAAATGCAAAATTATGAACAGAACTAGTTTGGAAATTGCAACTGGTAATCAAACTAGAGGTAATATCTTTCATTTGAATAACAATGAAAAGACATGCTTGATTGCACATATTGATGAAAGTTGGCTATGGCATAAGAGACGCTGTCATGTAAATTTTGATTGCATTTTGAAAATCACTACTACTAAGGCATTTAGAGATTTACTTAAGATTGTTAAACCTCACAATCCGGCATGTAAGGAATGCCAATTTGGAAAACAAGCTAGAGCATATTTTAAAAGTATTCCAGAAAAATCCAATAATGCTCTTGACTTAATTCATACTGATTTATGTGGTCTAGCTAGAACTAAAAGCTTACAAGGTGATAGATATTTCATGCTAATCATTGATGACTATTATAGAATGTGTTGGGTTACTTTTCTCAGAGAAAAATCAGAAGCACTTGGGAAGTTCAAACTATTCAAGGTGATGGTAGAAAATGAAACCGGCAAGAAAATAAAATGTCTGAGATTAGATCAAGGAGGTGAATTTACATCTAAGGAAATTAATACATTCTGTGAAGTGAATGGAATCAGAAGACAGTTATCAGCACCCCAGACACCACAACAGAATGGAGTTGTAGAAAGGAAAAACAAAACTATCTTAGATGCAGCTAGAAGTATGTTATCAGAAGCAAATCTACCACATGTATATTGAAGAGAGGTAGTAAGCACAATAGTCTATACATTCAACAAAGCTCACATCCAAGGTGAAACCAGTAAGACCCCTCATGAACTATGGTTTGGCATTACTCCTACTCTTAAATATTTCAGAAAATTTGGAAGTAAATGCTATAATAGGAGAGATGATTATATTGGCAAATTTGATCCTAGAAGTAATGAAGGAATATTTCTTGGTTATTCATCTAAGAGCAAAGCATATAGATGTTTTAACAAGAGATTGCAGAAAATTATTGAGAGTACAAATGTGAAAATTGATAAACAGTTTAGAGGAACTTCAAGGTATATAAACTCTGAACTAGTAACATAAATACTGACAAATGAACCTACATTGAACCCACCAGTACAAAATGAAGATCCAACTACATCGGTATCATCTGAAAATTCCACTGTAACTAAAGAACAAGAACAAATAAAGACACCCCGATATGTAAGATTGATCCATTCTAAAAATCAGATAATTGGGAACAAGTATCAAGGTGTTATGACAAGAGGAAGACTGGCAAATGAAGAGGTATGTCTTATTTCTCAAATTGAACAATCATCAATTAATGAGGCATGTAAAGATAAGCACTAGATTAAGGCTATGGAAGAAGAATTAGAACAAATTGAAAATAATAACACATGGACATTAGTTCCTCGGCCTAAAGACAAAAATGTAATTGGAACAAAATGGGTATTCAGAAACAAACTTAATGAAGATGGTAAGGTAATAAAAAATAAAGCAAGACTAGTGTGTAAGGGATATTCTCAAAAAGAAGGAATTGATTACAATGAAACCTTTGCACCACTAGCTAGAATTGAGGCAGTCAGATTATTCTTGGCTTTTGCAGCACACAAGAACTACAAAGTATATCAAATGGATATTAGATGTGCATTTTTGAATGGAGATCTTGAAGAAGAAGTTTACATTGAGCAACCTGATGAATTTTCTTTGATAGATAACAAAGATATGGTTTGCAGGTTAAGAAAAGCTTTGTATGGGTTGAAGCAAGCTCTAAGAGCTTTGTATGCTAGATTGGATAAATATCTTTTGAAGATTGGTTTTTCTAAAGGTAATGCTGACAACAACTTATACTATAAAGTGAATAATGATGACATCTTGGTTATAGAAGTTTTTGTTGATGATATAATCTTTGGAGGAGAAGATGGATTATGTAAAGACTTTTCTATTCAAAAGCAACAAGAATTTGAAACGTCTATGATTGGAGAGATAAATTTTCTTTTAGGATTGTAGATTTCACGGACTGATAAAGGTATATTCTTGAGTTAATCCAAGTACTTGAAGGAGTTACTAAAGAAATTTGGGATGGAGAACTCTAAACCGGTAAGCACGCCTATGACTACAAATGATAAATTATCACTAAGGGATGAATCTACACCTGTTAATCTAACTAGGTACAAATCTATGATAGGAGGCCTACTATATTTGACACAAACAAAACTTGATATTATGAATGCAGTATGTATTTTTTCAATATTTCAGAGTAATCCTAAAGAAAATCATGAATCAATAGTAAAAAGGATTTTCCGGTACTTACAAGGCACTACAAATCTTGGCTTATGGTATCCTTGAGATGAAAAATTTGAATTATGTGCATACACAGATGCAAATTGGGCAGGAGATGTGGATGACAGAAAAAGCACCACCGGCGAAGCATTTTTTCTTGGAAGTAGATTAATTTCTTGGTTGAGTAAGAAACAAAGTTGCCCATCTTTATCAACAACAGAATTAGAATATGTTGCAGCAGCAACTAACTGTACACAAGTATTATGGCTTAAGCAAATGTTGAAGGACACAAAGGTAAAATGCAAGGAACCTATAACAGTCTATTGTGATAGCACAATAGCAATTGATATATCTAAGAATCTGGTACTATATTCCCAAACCAAACATGTTTCTATCAAATTGAATTTTCTGAAAGAGAATGTTGAAGCAAAAGAAGTAAAACTAGTTTATGTGAATACTAAAGAGCAGATTGCAAATATTTTCACCAAGCCTTTGCCCAAGGAGACTTTTGAATATCTCAAAGATCAGCTTGGGGTCATACCCCCACTAGTAGATACTTAGACAGTTGATGATTGTCATCAACCGATAGAATTAATAGAGAAATCTTTTACTCTAGCTTTGATGAGGAAAGCTACTTCTCAGGGGAAGTAGTTGGTATACTGAATAAGTTGGTATTTTGTATTTGAACCTAGTTTTTGTATTGGATTTGGCATTTGATATCAAAGGGGGAGAGATTGATATGGAAAAACACAAGGATAACACATGTTGGGAGAGATTGTTACTTTGGGAGAGATTGATTACTCTCTGTATTTGAATTTTGATTTCTGGTTATGATCTCTTTTGGGAGATTGTTGGTTTTTGGTATTTAGTATTTTTTTTTGGCACTTTGATGGTTTTTCCATCTTGTGTTGCCATCAATGCCAAAGAGGGAGATTGTTGGTATTTTGGATATGTTGATATGGTTTTGTCATTGATGTCAACACCTATTAACTCTTATCAACTCTGGCACTTTGGAGGATTGGCAATGTTCACTGGCAAGCAAGTGACTTATGCACAGTCACTGGTATCTGGTACACCGACAGGATATATTATTGACCAGCACTCGAAATGACATAGAGAACACTTGGTTATGTCGAAGACATTGTTTGGACACTTTGTCTTGGAGATTTGTTCATTGGCATATTCATGTTTGCATATTTGTTGTTACTAGCGAATAGGTCCAGAATAATCATTGGCAGGCTTATCTATTCCAGATCAACACGACACTCTTTGGAGATGATTTTGTTGTTATTGTAAATGCATTAAGCTGACATGTTGAATCAGATATTGCATCAGTATGATTTACATATAAATTGTTTTTATTGTAATATCCTTTAGAGTCGGCCCACTAAAATTGGTCTTAAGTTATGGTATATATGTTAGATCTTATTTGTAAGATCAATAGGCGATTGGGAAAGGAATTGTAAGAAGGTATATGTGAGAATAAGAAGAGATATACACATAGACATCATTTGAAGGTGAAGCAAGGTTTTTGTGAAGGCATATCAAAACTGAACCGATATTCAATCCAACATATTAAGATGCTATTTTGAGCAGTACATAATTATTAGATTTAACCATCCAATTGTAGTTAGTGTGACTCCTATTTGTGTTTGAGCAGTGAGCTCTAGGCCCTTGGCCTTTCTGCA
This sequence comes from Cryptomeria japonica, assembly GCF_030272615.1. NCBI lineage: Eukaryota > Viridiplantae > Streptophyta > Pinopsida > Cupressales > Cupressaceae > Cryptomeria > Cryptomeria japonica. The sequence goes on along the minus strand of NC_081411.1, from coordinate 704,277,181 downwards.
TGTGCAAAACCCATTTGTATACACATACTTTCTATAGTAGTATGATCTGATTGTGGGTAAGGTTTCCCACCATGGTTTTTCCCCTTACAGGGTTTCCACGTACAAATATTGGTATTATGTGTTGTAGATGTTATTGTCTTTTTGTTTCATGCATTAATGTTTACCGGTACTGCAATTAACTGATAAACTATCTACCGGCATAAATTTTGGTTTACCGGTATTAAGCATTAAGTTTGGTTAAGTTGGTTTTAGTTTGAATTTATTTGACAATTGATTCACCCTCCCTCTCATTTGTCTCTGGGACCTAACAACAAAAAGACAACATCCACAACACATAACACAAATATTTGTACGTGGAAACCCTGCAAGGGGAAAAACCATGGTGGTAAGCCTTACCCACAATCAAAAGATACTACTGTAGATAGTATGTGTGTACACTATGGATTTAGCACATGCAGAAAGGCCAACTGCCTAGATCTCACTTCTCAATCACAAAATGAGAGTCACACTGACTACAATTGGTTGGTTAAATCCAATGATAATGTACTACATAAAATAGCATCTTCATATGTTGGATTCAGTACTGGTTTAGTTATGATTGCTTTCACAAAACCTTCCTTCAACCTTCAAATGATGTTTGCATGTATAGCTCTGCTTATTTTTTGCATATACCTTATTACAATTCTTTTTCGCAATCACATGTCAATCTCACAAATGAGATCTTACATTTATACCATAACCTAAGACCAATTGAATAGGTCGACTCACTAAAAGATATTACAATACAATCAACTACAAATAAATCAATATCCAATGCATGATGTCAGCTCAATATATTTACAATAATAATAAATCATCTCCATAATGTGTCATGCTGATCTGGAATAAATATGTCTGCCGGTGCTTATCCTAGACCTATTTGTCAGTAACAAAAATTATCAAACCTAAATAAACAAATAACCAAATCGCCAAACCAAGTGATCGAATAATGTCTTCAACATAACCAAGTAGTCTCCAAGTCATTCCAAGTGCTGATGAACAATATAATCTGTCGGTGAACCAAATATCGGTGACTATGCATAAGTCTCTGACTTTCCAGTGAACATAACCAAAGATCTCCAAGTGCTGATAAGTGTTGACAAGTGATGATAGGTGTTGACATCAATGACAAAAACCATATCAACATATCCAAAATGCTAACACTGGCATGCTACAAACATGCTTAATTACATCACAGGTCACTCTCAGACCTCCAAAACTTAGATCCATCTACTATATTCTATTTGATTTTCTTTTGACTAACTTCTAATGCCCAGTTACAATTATTTATATGATCCAAGGGGATCTAATCAGCCCAAAAGGAATCAAATGCCGAAGAACAAGATCAAACATGTAAAACCAATAGGTTGACCTCTACCAAAGAGATTCCTCTGAAAAATCCAAAGGATGAAGTGCAGATCAAAGGGAAGGTCAGCCACACACCAAGGACCATCGAAATAAATGCACAAAGATACACAAGCTATGGAAGGGATCTAGTAGATTCACTAATGCAAATTGGTCCAAATGGTTCTGTTGCCAGAAAACTGTCTCGGAATCCGGAATCGATAACTTGCCAGAAAATGATCCAAATGCTCTATGGTTTAGGAATAAGGAATCTGATCATGTTCTCAAGAAAAATACAACTCCACAAGATCCAGTGAACCAATGCAAGAAAATGCAGAATGAAATGCTGAAACTGCAAAATAGAAAACAAACAGAAAAAAATATTTTTGGTTGATGCAAGATTGCCAAGAACTGGGGATGCTCCTCCATCAAACATCTGAGGTTGTTGAAAAAGTGAGTGTCACCACTTTGTCAGGGTCAGAGGAAAACCAAGGTGGTCTACTCTGCCTAAGAAATCCAAGATGAATCTTCAACTGGTTTGTCGTTCCATTTTACAAGATACTCCTTATACTAAGTGCTCTGGGTGCTACGCCCAATTCTACTATCCAAAATATCTTCAATATGATCTATCTCCTTCTGAGGGAACTGTTTCTCCAAGTCTGCAATATTTTCCTCATTGAATTCCAGTTTATGATACTGATGTAGATCTACAATGTTAAATATAGGTGAAATACTCAAACTATCTGGTAACTCCACTTCATATGCAATTCTGGAACTAGACTTCCTCAAGATCTTACAAGGTCTGAACTTCCTCATCTGCAACTTGTTATAGGTTCCAACTGGAAATCTCTCTTTTCTTAGATACACCATCACTTCATTGCAAACTTCAAATTACTTATGACTTCTCTTCTCATGTTCTTTCTCCTTATACTTGTTGTTCATGTCCTCCAAATGCTTCTTAACTTGAATATGCAAGGCCTTCATGTGATCTGCAAATTCTTCCGCCTCTTCACTTTGCTTATCTTCATTACTGATATCTCTTAATTCTTATAGACCTCTAGGGTGTGATTCAGTAACAATCTCAAAAGGTGTTCTTCCAGTACTCCTATTCACTAAATTATTGTAGGCAAACTTTTCTTGTGGAAGAATAAAATCCCAACTTCTGGTCTTTTCTTCAACCAAGCATCTCAATAAATTTTCTAAGCTCTGGTTTACTACTTTGGTCTATCCATCAGTGTGTGGGTGAAAAGTAGAACTGAATTTCAAATCTATCTTCATCTTTTTCCAAAGTGTTCTCCAAAAATAACCAACAAACTTAGTATCTTTGTCTAAAACTATGCTCTTAGGTAATCCACACAACCTTACCACTTCCTTGAAAAATAGGTTAGCTATATGCATTGCATTTGATATTTTCTTACAAGGTATGAAATGAGCCATCTTCGAGAATCTATCCATTACCACAAATATAGAATCATTCCCTCACTATGTCTTAGGCAATCCAAGTATGAAATCCATGGTTATAACCTCCCACGGTCTTTCCGAAACTATCAAAGGTTTATACAATCCCACATTCTGACTGCTTCCTTTTGCAACTTGACAAACTCTAGAACTTTGCACAAATTTCCTAACATCCTTATGAATCTGAGGCCAAAAGTAATGCTCACTCACCAATGCTAGTGTCTTATCAACACCAAAATCTTCGAATAATCCTCCACAATGCTTCTCCTTTATCAGATTCTCCCTCATAGAACTCTTAGGTATACACAGATGAACTCCTCTGAATAACATCCCATCCTAAATGAAGTAATCCAACCACTTACTTCTATCTACCATAACCGGTTCTCTACATGCTTTCCAAGGTTCTACAAAATCCGGGTCATTATCATACAAGGTCTTCAACTCCTCAAATCCTAACATTGTCACTCTCATCTCTATCAGCAAATTCCTCCTTCTACCTAATGCGTCAACAATTTTTTTAGATTTCTCAGTTCTATGCTTCAACACAAAGGTGCAACTCTACAAAAAATCTACCCATCTCATATGTCTCTGATTCAACTTATTCTGACTATTCAAATACTATAAGGCTTGATGATCGGTATATAACACAAATTCCTTAGGAAACATGTAATGTCTCCATTTCTTCAAGGCTTGAACTATGACATAAAATTCCCAATCATACATTGAATATCTCCTTCGGGCATCATTCAACTTCTCATTGAAATAAGCTACTGCTCTTGCTTCCTGACTCAATATGGCTTCAATTACAGTTCCACTTGTGTCACAATCTACTTGAAACACTTTGTTGAAATCCGGTAAAGCTAACATAGGCTACTCAGTCACTTTCTACTTCAGCAATTCAAAAATTTTGTTTGCTTTGGTTGTCCACTTGAAGTCCTTCCTATCTCCTCTCATTGTCTCAGTCATAGGGTTACAAACTAAATTGAAATTTCTGATGAACTTCTGATAGAAACTAGCTGATCCATGAAATGATCTTACCTCTCCAATGCTTTCCGATGTAGGCCACTCAACAATTGCTTTTACTTTCTCAAGGTCCATCTTCAATTTATCCGCAGATATCACAGATCCCAAATAGAATAACTCTTCCTTCATGAAAGTACACTTCTTAACATTTATCAACAACTTTTATTCTCTCAACCTTTGCAAAAATTGTCTTAAATGCAACAAATGCTCCTCTTTTGTCTTACTAAAAATCAGAATGTCATTCAGGTATACAATAACAAACCTACCCAAGAATTTCTTCAATACCTCATTCATCAACCTCATGAAAGTACTCAGTGCATTAGTCAACCCCAAAGGCATCACAAACCATTCATACAATCCTTCATTTATTTTGAATGTTGTCTTCCACTCATCTTCTTCTCTGAATCTGATCTGATAATATCCACTCTTCAAGTCTATCTTTGTGTAGTATATGGCTCCATTCAAATAGTCCATTATGTGATCCATCCTAGGTAAAGGAAATTAGTACTTCACTATGATCTAGTTTATCGCTCTGGAATCTGTACACATCCTCCATTTTCCATTCTTCTTAGGTGCTAATACTACTGGTACTGCACAAGGACTCATACTTTCTCTAATCAAACCTTTCTTTAGCAATTCTTGCACTTGTCTATTCACCTCTTCATTCTCTCCCAGTGTCAATGGGTGTGCAACTTTGTTAGGCAAACTAGCTCCATGAATCAGGTCCATGCAATGACTGATACTTCTCATAGATGGTAATCCATCAGACATATTATCTGAAATGATGTCTTCATACTCTATTAGTAACTTCTTTATCTCTTCCAATTTTTCTTCATGCTACAGGTTCTTAGTCTTTTTTGGAACTAAGGTAAAACACACATTCTCATGGCTCATTCCATTTAGGAATTTCCTTCCATCTACTAAACATATTCTGGCATTCATACAAACTTCACTCTTCAAGGGTTCCTCCAAGGGTAACAAGGTTTGTTTCATAACATTTGCTACAATAGTGTATATGTTATTTCTCCCATCATGTATTGCCTATCTATCAAACTGCCAAGGTCTACCCAACAAAAGGTGACAAATATCCATAGGCATAATATCACACAAGACTTCATCAGGATAATTTCCAATTTTCAATTTCACCAAGCATTGCTCACTTACTAACAACTTATGAAATTCTTGAATCCATACTATCTGATAAGGCTTAGGCTATTTCAATCTTTCCATCCTCAACTTATTCACCATTTCTTTTGAAACAAGATTACCTAAACTATCACTATCAATAACAACTTTAGAGCACTTATGAGATACCTTACATCTAGTCTTGAAAAAATTTCGCCTTTGCAAGGGCTCCTCATCTTCTCTGATATCACACAAAGCTCTCCTCATCATCAACAATTCTCCATCTTCTTGTTTGTTATCTGATATAGTGGGCCTTTTCTTTTACCAATATTGTTCTCCTAGTGTTCGCTGTCTTCTTACATTCAAAAACACAATGTCCTTCTCCTCCACACTTATAGAAAGTTCCTCTAAACACTCTCTTGTCTTGTCTTCTGTCATCCTTTTCAAAATTTTCATTCTAGTAGCCATTAGGTTCTCTCCTCTGGTAGTAATTTTTTTAATCCTTCTGGTATGAATTACCTCCTTTCCTTACTTCCTTGTCCTTGTTTTGATCCATACAGGTTCATCTTCCTCTGAAATATCCTCTTCCTTCGGAAAACCTTCCACCTCTACCTCACTGTCTCTTCTCATGTCTTTTGTTCATCTTCTCTTTTGCTTTCAAGGCATACTAGTACACTTCTTCAACACTCTACAACTTTATCAAACTGAGTTCATCTTGTATAGACATCCGTAGTCCATTCAAATATCTCGCAACTTGTTCAACCTCATTATCGACATGTTCGGATCTGATATTCAACTTGTAGAATGCTTTGGTGTACTCCTTCACACTAGATTCCTTCTACTTCAAGTTCTTCAACTTCTGAAATAAATATACTTGATAATCAACTGGCTTAAACTTTGATTTTAACTTAGAAACCATCCACTCCCATGATTTGGTCTTCCCTTTACCTATTCTCTTTCTACCAACCTGCAAATGTTTCTAGCAAAGAGATGCATGACCTTTCAACTAGGTACAGGCATACTTCACCTTTCTTTCCTTTGCAGGGTTCTCAAAATCAAGGTACTTCTCCATATTTGAGATCAAATCCATCAATTCATATGAGTCTAACATTCCATCATACTCTGGTGGGGTAAAATGTGGTTTAGTGTTCATCCTACTCAAAACCCTCAATAACCTTTCTTCATCTGGATCAATCGCCGATGGATTCGTTACTTGTTTTGTCAGGGCCTCTTCTTCCTCATATTCACTCACATCCTCAATATGTCGGCCTCTTCTCTAGATTGTCTCAACAACTTCTAACTGGGTTGTAATTCCTCACAACAAATCCATCATAGCAAGGTCTGCATTCCCACATGCTCAACCATTCTTATTTCCTCTTCACGCTATCTTCATGCTAGTCCTCTGTAGCTCTAGGTCAGATCCATAGTCCTCCACCCTATAACAAAATTCTCAAGACAACACAATCTCTGGAATAAAATCTCACTTTGATACCACTTGGTGTAGTCATCGGTTAGGAGGGACCTCAAAATAGATCAATCTAGACTGGGCATCAAGAGTAAACACAATGGAAATAAGAGGTTATGAGGGAGGAAATACATAACTGAATGAATTAGATCATGAAAAATGATTATAGATAACTGGTAACATTCAGGTTACAAGATGTGACTCACTAGCCTACTACAAACATGCTTAATTACATAACAGGTCACTCTTGGACCTCCAAACCTAAGATCTATCTACTATATTCTATCTAATTTTCTTCTGATTGACTTCTAATGCTTAATTAAAATAATTTATATGATCTATGTAAGGCCTTCCCCAAACCAAGCTTTGATTAACTTAGTTGACCATTTTTGACCCTATTAATAAATGCTTTATAATTCAATAGAATGGACTGTGTTAGACAGATAGATTGGTGAGAAAAGTAATTGAACCAAGTTATAGAGTTATTGCACCTTGTGGTGTACATTTTGATGTGTTATGAATTTGAAATCTTAAAAGATCCATTGATTGGATAATCTTGATTTAATGTATGTCAGCTATGTCTGGATGTAGAACTTAAATGATTCCACGATTGGATAACATTGATGAATGTTGATGCTTCATTTATATGCTTTATGATATAGAACTCTATATGATTCTAGAATAGGATAAATTGGAGATGATGTATGTCATTATTGGATTTGTAGGACTTTATTATGATGATAGAATTAAGATGTATGTTTTATGTGGGCACAAAAATTATGAGAATTATGATAATTGCTTATGTGGATTTATTTGGACATGAGATATATTGAATTGTTCAAATGTAAATTGTATGCGAAGTGTTTGATGTGTATTCTGATTCATGTGTTTAATATTATATGAGGTTATTGGAAATTACTAATGTGTATTTGAGTGGTGCAGGAAAACATAGCCATGTGACCATGGAAATATTATGGAGAACCAAACCTAGACCTATGTATGTTCGTAAAACTAGGGTTAGTCTATTTGGAGAGACAACACCCCATTTGTGTCGTATTTTATTCATAATAGTAAATGATGCATGTGTGTTAAATGTTATTTATTTGATTTATTTAAATCCAACAAGAGACAAGATTTCATGTCCAATTTTGTAAAAGTATTTTCTTTGTGTCACTTGACACATGTCTTGATTTATGTTTGAGTTTTTAAATTTGTCTTTTGGAGGGAATTGTTTAACTATAGCTTTTTCAATTAAATTTAATGTGATTCCATAATTGCCTTATGTAGAGAATCTTTGGGGAAGTCAACTTAGGTTTGACCCGAAATTTAACTTCAGAGAGGTTTAAAAAGGCTTAAATGGACTCCTAGGTGTAGTTTATTAGGGTTTCCTAAAGCCCATAAGGTATACCTAAGGGTTAGGAGTAATTTTAGGCATGTTTCAACTCTCATGTGATCATTTAGACACCCTAAAAAGTGGCTTTTCTAAGTTGTGCGAAAATTGAAATTAGAAGGCTTGAGCTAAGTTGTTAACCTTCCTTTTCAAATGAGAGTTCCCTTTCCCATTTTAACTTACTTTCCTTTTCAATTTTAGAAACTTGAGAGAACCCACACTAGTGTCCTCTTAAGCAAGAAAGAGAGATTTTGGGGGTAATCACCCACTCTCCTTTTTTGGAGACAAAGAATTTTGAAAGGAAAAAGATAGATTTGGGGATTAAGAATTTGGCTAAGTGTAGAAAGGAAAGTTTGGTGGAATTGGGCTGCTCACCCTCAACAAAACTGGCATACCTTTGGGCAGTTGAAGGTTGGTTTCACCTTTCTTATAATGTTTTCTCATTGCATGTCATATTGAAAGAAATGCTTGTGTAAAAGGCTTGTTTTCCTTGCATGTATTCCTTGGAAATTTATTTGGTGTTTTTTGCTTATGCAATTTATGTGGTTTGGGAGTAATCAAGACCTCCTACTCTTGGGAGAGAGGATGGTCTTGTGGGTGGTAGATGTGACAACCCTCGAGTGAGAGGCTCTTGTTATGAGAGTGATCACAAGGGATTTTATGTGACCCTTGCTGCATGACTTGTTTATGCATTAGGGGTCATAAGGAGGGAAATAAGACATGAATGCCTTGGGGGGAATAAGGAATGTGGGGTGGATATACTTGATGTATTTGGTTTTCCATGAGGTGGCTATATGTTTTACCATACTTGAAGTCTGCTCAGGGTACTTGGTCCACTACCACCCTTGAAAAGACATCACAAATGTGTGGTGCAGTGTAGCCTGGGTTGGGATTGTGTTTGAGACTGTGTTTTTCCTTGTCTTTGTGTTTGCATATGTGTTACATGTCTAGGGCTTGGTTCTCCAAGCTTGGGGGTGGCTACTAGTTAGCCTAGGCTGGGAGGTGAGCACTCCATGGTCATCTCTTTGATTGTAATTGCAGGTTGTTAGAAGAAAATAGCAGGACAAGTAGATGTGGCTGGAAATGGTTGTTGCAGAAAAATATTTGGATATGTATTTAGTATTTTCCTCATTTATTTGAAATGAGAGACCTATTTGTAAAGTGACAAGAGTACCTTGGAGATAAGATTTTAAAGTTTTGTAATAGTCATTTAAGTTATAATGTAGAAAAGAAAATGATTATTTCTGATTTTAGTTCCTAAAAGTTTTGAAATAAATATTTGTTGTGTATAGGATGTGATGATAAGAAAGAAATGTATTCATTCACTTTTTACATTTAAAATCAAAAATATTTGAAAAGAAATGAATTAGATTGCATGCATGCAGGAGGCTGAAAATAAAAGCATTTAGATCTGCACATGGAAATGCAAAAGTTATCTTATTTAAATCTATGTCTTTATTTTATTTGCAATTTTATATTATTTGCAGAAAATAAAATCAAAGATTTTATAGCCACCTCTAAGGTTTTAAATTAATAGATTATAGATTTATTTAGTTGCTATATTTTTCTTTATTATTTAAAATTTGTCTTGTAAATAGTTGTGGTAAAATTTTCAAACTCTGTCATTTGTTTATTGCAGAAATAAATCCTATAGTTAATCAGATTTAATGGAAATGAATAAATTCTAACGATGTTGTTCTAAGTATATCTAATGTTGTTAATTCCTTATTTTTACAGAAAGAAAATCTGTATTTAGTTAGCCTAATTAATTCCTTTAGCAACTAAGAAATTATCGAAGGGAACTAAATTTAAAGAAAATAGTGGTTTCACTAATTTATGATAATTTTTATACTAAAAAAAAAAATAGACCTAGATTTATTATGCTACAAAAATAAATTTAAGTATACAAATAAAATTATATACATATAAAAATATGGTTATCGTTCTTCACCCCAAAAATATACCTATTATATAATATAGGTATATGTGTGTATATATATATATATATATTTTATTTTATTTTATTTTATTTAAAAAACTACAAAAAAAAATATTTAAACGAAATTTAAAAAAAACGTAATATTCTTCGGGGGTTTCTAGGACCTCCCGCAGGGGGCGCCGCCCCTGTGCGGGCCGTGACTCTCATAGAGGCCGTAGCCTCTATGTGGGCTGCGACTCTCACAAGAGGCCGCAACTCCCTGTGCGGCCCGTGCTCTGCAGAGTGGGTCGTGCCACTGCGCGGGCCGCAACTCACATAGCGGCCAAGGCCACTATGTGGGCTACGACCCCCGCAGTGGGGTGACCCACTAGTGGAGCTACGTCCACCACCGCACCCAGCCCCTTTCCAAAACCGCCGCCCTTCTGCCACCCTTTGTGCCATGGCCACCGCCTGGTCCACCCTTCGGCCCTGCAGTTGCTCAATACAACAAAAAAAAAAGAATGGAGAAAAACCCTAGCCCGGTTAGGGCTAGGGTAAGTAGTGGCTGTGAAAAAAATAAAAATATAAAGTATAATATGAAAGGCTCATTTTATAATATAAATCACAGTTAGGGTTTGTAGGGACAAAACCCTATAGCTTAATTATATATTATTATTATTATTATTATATATATATGTATATATAGTGTATGTATATATATATGTATATATAGTGTATATATATTTGTTTTGTTTCATAATTTACATAAAATATATATATGATTATATATATATATATATTTATTTATATAGGCGGAGTTGCCCCAATTTAAATATTAGTGAAGTTAATACTTAATTTTAAATTTAAATAGTTTAGAGGAGTTATGAATTAAAGTATTTATTTTTAAATTTTAATAGATGGCGATATTTTTAAATTAAACATTTGAGAAATAATATTTAATTTTAATTAGATGAATTTAGAAGGTATAAATTAAACAATTTGGGAATTTTATGTTATTGGGCTAAAGGGTTTAAATTTTGACTCTCCTAAATGTAGATGCATGTGATTAAACCTTGTAGAAAAATATTCCTTTCGTAGATCATCGACCCTTTAGTTGATTTAGTTTATCCACAAATTAATTATTGTTAAGTAAAGTAAAGACACTTATAAAACTAAGTGCTAGGACTATTTAAATTAGTTCCTAAAATATATTAATGATTTTCTATTGAAGATTAATTATATCTTCATGAATTATTTTAGAGAGTTTTGATTAAATCAATCTATGGACTCAATTTAATGAGATAACAAAATTAATTCATTTAGTATTCTGCATTTAATTAAATTATTAGTAAAGGGTGTATTAACAGGATGATGGGAACTTGATAATTATTAAATATTTGATGTCGAACCAAGTAAATTTATTAATGACTATTTAGTAGAGATGGATCTAATTAAGTACTAATAGATGCAACTGAAATGATAGGGACTTTTGAGGGAATTTAATATTACCTCTATAAATTTTAATCGTTCCACTTGATTATAGGAATTGTCGTAATTGTTAGGTTAGTATTTAATATCAATTAATAATTCGTTTGGAACATCTTGTTAAGACATCACAACTAATTAAACAATGGATTGTATGTAAATTTAGTGTGTTTTAAATAAAAATTGGTTGTGTTTTGCCCTAAAGTTTGGGCATGACATTTTGGTATCAGAGCCCTAGGTTCATACACTGGTGAACATGAGCTACATTCATAACTTAGTTGAAAACAAACTATGGCTTGAAGTATAACACCTAGGTGAAAACTTGCGAAATAACAAAGTGAAACATAAGTGAAAAATTCTTGTAAATCAATAGATCAACATATATCAATTCAAGGGGTTCCAAGGGTCACTAAAAGCTCTGAAATTTGAACTTATTAGTCATAAGGTTTAAGGCATAATAAAAACCCCAAATGCTGCGAAATTTTAAATTATTATGTATATGAAGTATTTTTCAGTGTTTAAATAATGTAAGTTAGATCTTTTGTACCTACGAGGTTACCATTCAATTTGAACCTAAACGCAATAATTGCCCTAATCAAATCAAGTATGAGGAGTTAATCTTTCAATAAAAGACATCTGAGGGTAACTAAAAGAATGCCATCCATTGAGATATGTTCTTGACATGGCAAGTCAAGCAAGATGGTTAGACCTAAGATAAAGACACCATAAACAAGATAAATAAGAATCAAGACAGATCAAATTAAAATTTTAAGCTATGTGAAATTATGATGGTTAAAAAAAAAGAAATCAAGGTCGCCATAGCAGACATAAATGAAGAAGAGTTATAAGGAGCTCTTGCAAATCTCAGATAGAAGCATTGACCTATCCTAATGACTAGGTACCTTAAGGATGTGGTCATTTTAGATTTCTTATTAAGAGCATTTGCTAGACAATGGTTGTAGCAATATAGTGGAGCTAGAATTTGATAACCCTGCAGATAAGAACTCAAAGGATGAATGGAAATTTCCTTGATCAGAAAACCCTAGTAATACTATAGGTGAGTTAAATAAGGAGAAAGGAGGCATGAACTTCTTAGGTGAAAACACGTATTTGCAATAAACCCTAAGTTCATCCATGGTTATATAATTGAGGAAACAAGCAAGTAAAACCTCAACTAGTTCCTTTATGGGAAGATAATCTTGGAAAAAAAAGTATATAATGGAAGAGAGAGTAGAGTTGATCATACAAAAATCCCCATTGAAGTACAAGGGGTGTAAAAGAATTAAGATCTTATAATCTAGGAATAAGTAACTATTATTCATTCAGAAAACTAAGAAGAAAAGTGCAACCAAATCATGGTTAGCCGCTAGGTACAAGACAATATGTAACACAATTTAACTACTAGGCACAATCAAAGAAGCTTTGAAAATTTTGGCACTCAAGTGTGAAAGTATGCGAAAACATTAAGTATGGATGAAACAACGTACAGATGGAAATGGCTTAGGGAAAGATAGTATAACAGTAATATAATACCAAGCTTTAATGAGAATTAGTTGGTAGTATAAAACGATTTATGAGAACATTGATAAGGAGCTGAATTATGTGGTTAGCTAAGGGAGAACTTGGAAATTATGAGAGCCTTAAGACATTGGTAATTGTTGGACATCCTTAGGTTATACCATAATTGGGCAACTGGATATTAGAACAGTAAGATGGTTTGTTTAGATCAAAGAGATCAAAGGATGTGGTAGGCAAGAAATGGGCTAGTAGTAAATATAAATAAGAAATAAGCAATGAGATAATTTCCCTTTTACTTATTTTTAATTAAAAAGAGGGGTGTTGGTCACTTTTCGAGTGCACACCCCCTTGATTTCATAGTTGCATAAGTAAAGTAGGAGGGGATAAGTCCACTCTCCGAGTAGTCTGAAATATGTCATGAAACATGTGGGTAGAAATTGTTGTCAATCATTATCAATCTTACTTGACAATAATTCCACCCCAAATGGCTCTTTACCATAAGTGTTAGTAATTTGGAAACAAGCTCCTCCCTAATGAAGGCAAGTGAATGTTAGAGGTGAAAATATAAGGAGCTGGCATAAGGTGCTAAGAAAACAAATGATGTCCCTAGTAAAATTATATGATTACATTATACAAATCTTAAGTGGCTCTAAGAAAACAAGTATCAATTTTGTACCGAACTATCCACCGTGTGTGTAAGACATGAAAGTGTCGAGGCTTGAGTTACCACGTAACATTGAACCAAGGTTTACCAAGAAGAATGGACGGAGAATGGTAGAGTTAGTGTAATCACCTGTTAGATATAAATTATGGATGTTAATAACCCTAAATAGATAGCAGATTTATATCGGAAAGTGTTACTTGTAATAGTAAGCATGTGAAGGTTAAAATGGAACATGATCTATAAAAACAATTGAGATCTCTTGTGTATAAGAATTTATTTCATAAATCAATAAAAATTTATAAAGAATCTAAGAACCTTAAGAGTCTAATAATCACTTCCTAACACACTCAGGACGTGTGATCTTGGGTGATGTGCTGCGGTTACTCCCTATAGCATGGCTAGAATGGTCATCTTGTTTTGAGTTTGATTCGACATTATTTTTGACTTTCTTTGAATAGCATTTCGTGACCTGGGGGCTAGTACTTTCTGTTTATTTATTTTTTATGATGAAAGGACCACTAAATTTATGTTTCTTTTTATTTGAGCTATGGCATTTACCACGTTTCTAGTTTTAATATCTTTCAATTGCCGACATTTTTCTTCTTTTTATTGGGCTTGGTAGAAGTAACTTGTATTTTGATTTGGTAAAGTGTCAGATGGTCATTTTGATGTTCGATATAACTAGCCCCAGTGATGTGAATTGTGTAATATCTGTCATGTTCATTGAACCACTGATAGTGTGTCAAGGGAGAATACCACAAGGAATGAAATTAGGCACAAGGAATTAACAAAGGATATATTTTATCAAATCAAGATAAAGGAAGGAAGATCCTCCTAAATAAAATTAATTGAGAGTAACCTGAAAGAGGAAAAATTTATAACAATAGTGTGATCTAGACCTAATGTATTGCAAAAGTAATGATTGTCGACTGGTAAATTTAGTAGGTGTATGGAGATGATTACATGGATGATATCTAAAATAAGTATTAATAATATCCACCACTCCCTTAGAATGGGATTGTTATGTACCTTAATGTTTGGAAATTGCGAATAATATACCCTACGAAAATTAAACCTTGGAGCCTAGAAATATAAAAACATTTTAATCCCTATTGGTAGAAAAATACCCTACATAAGGACGGATTTGAAGAACCCAAATTTGATTATGCCTTGTCACTTAAGAGAGTTGGAAGAAAATTATGCACCTAGGACGGTTTAGTAAATAGTGTATTAAACACCCTAAGGAGGTGCCTCGAATGTAGAATAAGTAAATTCGTTGTGGTTAAGTGTGATGTCAATTTTCTTAAGTAACATGCATGGACGAGAATACAGTAGGATAAACATTCTTTTAGACAAATCCTAAACAAGGTAGAACTCCTAGAAATTCAATATGTGTAACTTTGATTATGGAAGTTGATGTGTGCTTGGATGGCACATTAATGTAAGTTGTTGAAAGATAGAACTTTGCAAACACCTACTGGAGGTCGAAGGGAAATGTAATAAAAATACTAAGAATTTAACCTTGTGAAGATAGTAAGTTAATTACAATAATAAGTTGATTTTGGTATTTCATCCTTCTAGTAGGCAAGTTAAGATTCTGAGTAACTCATTGAAATTGTGAGAAATGTTATGTCCCTACTTCGTAATTCTACTCATGAGACTTCCAAGAGTAAGTCGAACTCTAGGGGAGGAGGATGTAAGGCCTTCCCCAAACCAAGCTTTGATTAACTTAGTTGACCATGTTTGACCCTATTAATAAATGTTTTATAATTCAATAGAATGGACTGTGTTAGACAGATAGATTGGTGAGAAAAGTAATTGAACCAAGTTATAGAGTTATTACACCTTGTGGTGTACATTTTGATGTGTTATGAATTTGAAATCCTAAAAGATCCATTGATTGGATAATCTTGATTTAATGTATGTTAGTTATGTCTGGATGTAGAACTTATATGATTCCATGATTGGATAACATTGATGAATGTTGATGCTTCATTTATATGCTTTATGATATAGAACTCTATATGATTCTAGAATAGGATAAATTGGAGATGATGTATGTCATTATTGGATTTGTAGGACTTTATTATGATGATAGAATTAAGATGTATGTTTTATGTGCGGACCAAAATTATGAGAATTATGATAATTGCTTATGTGGATCTATTTGGATATGAGATATATTTAATTGTTCAAATGTAAATTGTATGCGAAGTGTCTGATGTGTATTCTAATTCATGTGTTTAATATTATATGATGTTATTGGAAATTACTAATGTGTACTTGAGTGGTGCAGGAAAAGATATCCATGTGACCATGGAAATATTATGGAGAACCAAACCTAGACCTATGTATGTTCATAAAACTAGGGTTTGTCTATTTGGAGAGACAACACCCCATTTGTGTCGTATTTTATTCGTAATAGTAAATGATGCATGTGTGTTAAATGTTATTTATTTGATTTATTTAAATCCAACAAGAGACAAGATTTCATGTGCAATTTTGTAAAAGTATTTTCTTTGTGTCACTTGACACATGTCTTGATTTATGTTTGAGTTTTTAAATTTGTCTTTTGGAGGGAATTGTTTAACTATAGCTTTTTCAATTAAATTTAATGTGATTCCATAATTGCCTTATGTAGAGAATCTTTGGGGAAGTCAACTTAGGTTTGACCCGAAAATTAACTTCAGAGGGGTTTAAAAAGGCTTAAATGGACTCCTAGCGGTACTTTATTAGGGTTTCCTAAAGCCCATAAGGTATACCTAAGGGTTAGGAGTAATTTTAGGTATGTTTCAACTCTCATGTGATCATTCAGACACCCTAAAAAGTGGCTTTTCTAAGTTGTGCGAAAATTGAAATTAGAAGGCTTGAGCTAAGTTGTTAACCTTCCTTTTCGAATGAGAGTTCCCTTTCCCATTTTACCTTACTTTCCTTTTCAGTTTTAGAAACTTGAGAGAACCCACACTAGTGTCTTCTTAAGCAAGAAAGAGAGATTTTGGGGGTAATCACCCACTCTCCTTTTTTGGAGACAATTTTTTTTGAAAGGAACAAAGATAGATTTGGGGATTAAGAATTTGGCTAAGTGTAGAAAGGAAAGTCTGGTGGAATTGGGCTACCCATCCTCAACAAAACTAGCATACCTTTGGGCAGTTGAAGGTTGGTTTCACCTTTCTTGTAATGTTTTCTCATTGCATGTCGTATTGAAAGAAATGCTTATGTAAAAGGCTTGTTTTCCTTGCATGTATTCCTTGGAAATTTATTTGGTGTTTTGTGCTTATGCAATTTATGTGTTTTGGGAGTAATCAAGACCTCCTACTCTTGGGAGAGAGGATGGTCTTGTGGGTGGTAGACGTGACAGCCTTCGAGTGAGAGGCTCTCATTATGAGAGTGATCACAAGGGATTTTATGTGACCCTTGCTGCATGGCTTGTTTATGCATTGGGGTTCATAAGGAGGGAAATAAGACATGAATGCCTTGGGGGGCATAAGGAATGTGGGGTGGATATACTTGATGTATTTGGTTTACCATGAGGTGGCTATATGTTTTGGTTTTCCATGAGGTGGCTATATGTTTTACCATACTTACAGTCTCCTCAGGGTACTTGGTCCACTACCACCCTTGAAAATACATCACAAATGTGTGGTGCAGTGTAGCTTGGGTTGGGATTGTGTTTGAGACTGTGTTTTTCCTTGTCTTTGTGTTTGCATGTGTGTTACTTGTCTAGGGCTTGGTTCTCCGAGATCGGGGGTGGCTACTAGTTAGCCTAGGCTGGGAGGTGAGCACTCCATGGTCATCTCTTTTATTGTAATTGTAGGTTGTTTGAAGAAAATAGCAGGACAAGTAGATGTGGCTGGAAATGGTTGTTGCAGAAAAATATTTGGATATGTATTTAGTATTTTCCTAATTTATTTGAAATGAGAGACTTATTTGTAAAGTGACAAGAGTATCTTGGAGATAAGATTTTAAAGTTTTGTAATAGTCATATAAGTTATAATGTAGAAAAGAAAATGACTAGTTCTAATTTTAGTTCCTAAAAGTTTTGAAATAAATATTTGTGGTGTATAGGATGTGATGATAAGAAAGAAATGTATTCATTCCCTTTTTACATTTAAAATAAAAAATATTTGAAAAGAAATGAATTAGATTGCATGCATGCAGGAGGCTGAAAATAAAAGCATTTAGATCTACACATGAAAATGTAAAAGTTATCTTATTTAAATCTGTGTCTTTATTTTATTTGTGATTTTATATTATTTGAAGGAAATAAAATCAAAGATTTTATAGCCACCTCTAAGGTTTTAAATTAATAGATTATAGATTTATTTAGTTGCTATATTTTTTTTTATTATTTAAAATTTGTCATGTAAATAGTTGCAGTAAAATTTTAAACTCTGTCATTTGTTTATTGCAGAAATAAATCCTATAGTTAATCAGATTTAATGGAAATGAATAAATTCTAATGATGTTGTTCTAAGTATATCTAATGATGTTAATTCCTTATTTTTATAGAAAGAAAATCTATATTTAGTTAGCCTAATTAATTCCTTTAGCAACTAAGAAATTATCGAAGGGAACTAAATTTAAAGAAAATGGTGGTTTCACAGATTTATGATAATTTTTATACTCAAAAAAAAATAGTCCTAGATTTATTATGCTACAAAAATAAATTTAAGTATACAAATAAAATTATATACATATAAAAATATGGTTATCGTTCTTCACCCCAAAAATATACCTATTATATAATATAGGTATATGTGTGTAAATATATATATATTCATATAAATATATATATATATATAAATATATATTTATATATATATATATAAATACATATATAAATAAATATTTATATAAACATATTTTATTTTATTTAAAAAAACTACAAAAAAAAAATATTTAAACGAAATTAAAAAAAAATTTAATATTCTTCGGGGGTTTCTAGGACCTCCTACAGGGGGCACTGCCCTTGTGCGGGCCATGACTCTCACAGAGGCCACAGCCTCTGTGTGGGCCGCGACCCTCATAGAAGGCCGTGACTCCCTGTGCGGGTCGTGCTCCATACAGTGGGCTGAGACTCACACAGTGGCCAAGGGCACTGTGTGGGCCGCGACCCCCGCACTGGGCCTACCCACTGGTGGAGCTATGTGCACCACCACGCCCGGCCCCTTTCCAAAACCATCGCCCTTCGGCCGCCCTTTGTGCCATGGCCGCCGCCTGGTCCGCCCTTCGGCCCTGCACTTGCTCAACACAACAGAAAAAAAAGAAGGGAGAAAAACCCTAGCCCGGTTAGGGCTAGGGTAAGTAGTGGTTGTGAAAAAAATAAAAATATAAAGTATAATATAAAAGGCTCATTTTATAATATAAATCACGGTGAGGGTTTGCAGGGACAAAACCCTATAGCTTAATTATATATATATATATATATTTGTTTTGTGTCACAATTTACATAAAAATATATATATGATTAAATTGTGAAACAAAACAAATATATATATATATATATAGGCGAAGTTGCCCCAATTTAAATATTAGTGAAGTTAATACTTAATTTTAAATTTAAATAGTTTAGAGGAGTTATGAATTAAAGTATTTATTTTTAAATTTTAATAGATGGCGATATTTTTAAATTAAATATTTGAGAAATAATATTTAATTTTAATTAGATGAATTTGGAAGGTATAAATTAAATAATTTGGGAATTTATGTTATTGGGCTAAAGGGTTTAAATTTTGACTCTCCTAAATGTAGATGCATGTGATTAAACCTTGTAGAAAAATATTCCTTTTGTAGATCATCGACCCTTTAGTTGATTTAGTTTATCCACAAATTAATTATTGTTAAGTAAAGTAAAGACACTTATAGAAATAGGTGCTAGGACTATTTTAATTAGTTCCTAAAATATATTAATGATTTTCTGTTGAAGATTAATTATATCTTCGTCAATTATTTTAGAGAGTTTTGATTAAATCAATCTATGGACTCAATTTAATGAGATAACAAAATTAATTCATTTAGTATTCCGCATTTAATTAAATTATTAAGAAAGGGTGTATTAACAGGATGATGGGAACTTGATAATTATTAAATATTTGATGTCAAACCAAGTAAATTTATTAATGACTATTTAGTGGAGATGGATCTAATTAAGTACTAATAGACGCAACTAAAATGATAGGGACTTTTGAGGGAATTTAATATACCCTTATAAATTTTAATCGTTCCACTTGATTATAAGAATTATCGTAATTGTTAGGTTAGTATTTAATATCAATTAATAATTCATTTGGAACATCTTGTTAAGACATCACAACTAATTAAACAATGGATTGTATGTAAATTTAGTGTGTTTTAAATAAAAAATTGGTTGTGGTCTGCCCTAAAGTTTGGGCATGACAATCTAAGGGGATCCAGTCCACCCAAAAGAAAGCAAATGTCAAAGAACAAGATCAAAGGTGTAAAACGAAAAGGTTGGCCTCCACCAAAGAGATTCTTCCAGAAAATCCAAAGGATGAAGTGTAGATCAAATGGAAGGTCGCCCACATGCCAAGGAACATTAGAATCAATGCACAAGGCTCCGCAAGCTATGGAAGCGATCCTATAGATTCACCAATGCAAATAGGTCCAAACGGTTTTGGTGCTAGAAAACTATCTCGGAATCGATAACTTGTTGGAAAATGCTCCAAATGCTCCACAATTTAGGAATATTGAATATGATCATATCCTTAAGAAAAAACCAACTCCACAAGATCCTGTGAGCCAATGCAAGCAAATGCAGAATGAAATATTAAAACAACAAAACAAAAAACAAATAGAAAAGAAATATTTTTAGTTGATGTAATATTACCAAGAATCGGGGATGCTCCTGCATCAAAGGTTGGAATTCTTAACAATGGTAGAGGAACAAACAATTTTCTCAGATGTCACTCTAAGAGGAGTAAACACTATCATAGATGTAGATAAAATAAGAAAAAAAGATGCATTCACGCAAATAGGTAAGATAAATACATAAATTTACACGCTTGAGTGAAGCCTAGCCCTGAACTGTCAATAGTAGCTTCCTAGCCCTAAAATCAACTGAAACTAGGTAAGACAAACAAATTCTATTAATGTAGAGGAAAGGTAATTTTTTACAATCATAGAAGTCATGGACTGCTGTAAGAGAAAAAGAGGAGAAGATCTTGATAAAATTACAAAAAAATGCCTTTATAGTTGAGGCATAACTTAGATTGAACTGGAGATAGAAACCCTAACCTAGCCCAGGTTAGGTTACTAAAATTTGAGAGGGGAGAAGAAGATCAGATCGAGCATGATCTGATGGCATGCTGAATCTGGCCTTCGAAGGCATCCTCTACCTCTGGAAGAGTGAAAAACTTGCAAATCAAGGAAAACCCTACATCTAGATGTGTCTGGGGGTACCTGCAGAGCCAAAAAGTCTCTAAACTACATTGAAGAGGGCATGCGTGGCATCTGAAATTAGCCTGTAGGGTCCAATCTAGAGTAAAGGTGAGAAAATCCGGTGGTTGGAGTGAGATTGAGTCTGAAATGGGGCATTGATTGGGTCCAAAAAATGTCCTCAATCATCGGGTCGACAACCACCTTGCATAGAGCATTCAAAACTCAATGGCACAAAGAAAATCAAATGTCCACCATTGATCTGAGATATTCACACAAAGATAGATGCACAAGATCTCTCTACATAAGCATCCAAAAGGCCCAATAGAAGATTAAAACATGGTAATCAGATTAGGCCTTTATGAAGATCCGATGGTCACAATTGGCTAACATGGCACCTCGGGTCAATGTTTTCCTTACTGTGTTCGACCACTAAACAACCCTGCATACCATGCAGGATAAGAACCCTAGCTTCTACTTTTTTTTCTTATCCCATGACCCTTTTGCACTCTCTATTGTCCTCCATGGGATAAGGGTTTATTTGTTTCTACTTTGTTTCTTATCCTATGAGTCTCTCATGACCTCAATTTTAACTCGTGGGATAAAACTCCTTGAGTTTTCCTTTATTTCCTTATCTTGCGGGAAAGTGCGAGATAATGAAGTCCTTTGTTACCTTTGTTCTCTTATCACGTGACATCATCTATGTCCACTTTTAACCCTACGGGATAAGGGATAATGCCTATCATTCTTCTTCTTATCCTGCAACACTTTTCTCATCATGTGTTATCCTCACGAAATAAGCCTTTTGAGATTTTCCATAATACTTTCTTATCCTAAAGCACCTCTTCTCTTTGCTCCTTGTTGTCTTTCACGGGATAAGATTTCTTTATTTTTTCTTTGTCCTCTACTTTGTTGGTATTTTGGTATGGTTTTGTCATTGATGTCAACACCTACTAAAACTCTAGCACTTTGGAGATCCAACAAACATTCACCGACAAGCAAGTGACTTTTGCACAGTCACCAGTATATGGTACACTTGCAGGATATAATGATCACCGGCACTTGGAATGGCATGGAAAATACTTGGTCATGTCGAAGACATCATTCGGACATCTTGTCTTGGAGAATTGGTTATTAGTATATTTGTTAGGTCCCGGAGACAACTGAGAGGGGGGGGGGAGGTGAATCAATTGTCTAATAAACTCAAACCAAAAACCATTTAACCAACTTAATGCTTAATACCGGTAAACCAGTTAAGTATGCCGATAGACAATGTTAACAATAAATTGCTATACCGGTAAAGATTAATGCATGAAACATAAACATAAAGTCATCCAAAACACATAACACCAATATTTGTATGTGGAAACCCTGTAAGGGGAAAAACCATGCTGGGAAACCTTACCCACAATCAGATGATACTACTGCAGATAGTAAGTGTACATAAATGGGGTCTACACATGTAGAAAGGCCATCAGCCTAGAGCTCACTGCTCAATCACAAATGGGAGTCACACTGACTACAGTTGGATGGTTAAATCCAATAAGAATGTACTGCACAAAATAGCATCTTCATATGCTGGATTTAGTACCAGTGTAACATGGATATGCTTCTACAAAAACCTAGCTTCACCTTCAAATGATGTCTTCATGTATACCTCTTCTTAATCTCGCATATACCTTCTCACAAATCTTTTCCACATTCCTCATTCGATCTTACAAATAAGATCTTACATTTATACCATAACCTAAGACCAATTTTAGTAGGTCAGCTCTACAAGATATTACAAAAAACATTTTACAACAATATAATATCCGATGCAATAACCGATTGAACATGTCAGCTTAATGCATTTACAATAATAATAAATCATCTCCATAGTGTGCCATGCTGATCTGGAAAAGATAAACTGCCGGTGTAACCCTAGGTAACCCTGGACCTATTTGCCGGTAAAAGCAAATATGCAAATATGAATATACCAATGATTAATTCTTCAAAACAAAGTTTCCACATGATGTCTTTGACATTACCAAGTGTCTTCCATATCATTCCAGGTACTGGTGAACATTATATCTTGCCGGTGAACCATATACCAGTAACTGTGCAATAGTTACTTGCTTGCCGGTAAATGTTGCTGGATCTCCAAAGTGCTAGTGTTCCAGTAGGTGTTGACATCAATGACAAAACTATACCAAAATACTAACAATCTCCCCCTTTGGCATTGATGACAACAAAAGATGGAAAAACCATCAAAGTGCCAAAATAGAAATGCCAAATACCAAAAACAAACAATCTCTCCTAAACAACAATCTCTCCCCCTGGGAGCAACATGTGTTTATCCAAAGATTTATTTCCAATACCAATCTTTCTATCAATCTTTCCTCAAAGATAATGTGTTTTTACATAGATATCTCTCCCCCTTTGACATCAAATGCCAAAGTTCATATACAAAATACCGATCAATTCAATATACCAACTACTCCCCCTGAGAAGTAGCCTCCTCATCAAAGACCGGAGTAAAAGATTTGTCTTTCAATTCTGCCGGTTGATGACAATCATCAACTATCTAAGTTTCTACTAGTGGTGGTATGACTCCAAGCTGATCTTTGAGATATTCAAAAGTCTCCTTAGGCAAAGGTTTTGTGAAAATATTTGCAAGCTGTTCTTTAGTATTCACATAAACCAATTTTATCTCCTTTTCTTCAACTTTTTCCCTTAGAAAATTCAGTTTGATAGAAACATGTTTAGTTTTAGAGTGTAATACCGGATTCTTAGATATATCAATTGCTACAGTGTTATCACAATATATAGTAATAGGTTCCTTGCATTTTACCTTTATGTCTTTCAACACTTGCTTAAGCCGTAGTACCTGTGTACAGTTAGTTGCTGCTGCAACATATTCAGATTCTGCTGTTGATAAAGATGTACAACTCTGTTTCTTACTCAACCAAGAAACTAATCACTTTCCAAGAAAGAATGCTCCTCCAGTGGTGCTTTTTCTATCATCCACTCTCCTACCCAATTTGCATCTGTGTATGCACATAGATCAAAATTTTCATCTCTAGGATACCATAATCCAAGATTTGCAGTGCCTTGTAAGTACTGAAAAATCCTTTTTACTGTTGATTCATGATTTTCCCTTGGATTACTTTGAAATCTAGAAACAATACATACTACATTCATAATATCAGGCCTGGTTTGTGTCAAATACAGTAAACCTCCTATCATAGATTTGTATCTAGTTGGATTAACAAGTGTAGATTCATCCCTTTGAGATAATTTGTCATTTGTAGTCATAGGTGTGCTTACCCGTTTAGAGTTCTCCACCCCAAATTTCTTTAGTAATTCTTTCAAGTACTTGGATTGACTCAAAAAATATACCTTTATCAGTCTGTGAAATCTACAATCCTAAAAAGAATTTTATTTCTCCAATCATAGACATTTCAAATTCTTGCTACATTTTAATAGAAAATTCCTTACATAATCCATCTTCTCCTCCAAAGTTTATATCATCAATGAATACTTCTATAATCAAGATGTCATCATTAGTTATTTTGTAATATAAATTGTTGTCTGCATTTCCTTTAGTAAAACCAATCTTTAAAAGATACTTATCCAACCTTGCATACCAAGCTCTTGGGGCTTGTTTCAATCCATACAGAGCTTTTCTTAACCTGCAAACCATATCATTGTAATCTATCAAAGAAAATCCATCAAGTTGTTCAATATAGACTTCCTCTTCAAGATCTCCATTCAATAATGCACATTTAATATCCATTTGATAAACTTTGTAGTTCTTGTGAGCTGCAAAAGCCAAGAATAATCTGACTGCCTCAATTCTAGCTACCGGTGCAAAGGTTTCATTGTAATCAACTCCTTCTTTCTGAGAATATCCCTTACACACTAGTCTTGCTTTATTTCTGACAACCTTACCATCTTCATTAAGTTTGTTTCTAAATACCCATTTGGTTCCAATTACATTTTTATCTTTAGGCCGGGGAACTAATGTCCAAGTATTATTTTTCTCAATTTGTCCTAATTCTTCTTCCATAGCTTTAATCCAAAATTTATCTTCACATGCCTCATTGATAGATGATGGTTCAATTTGAGAAATAAGACATACCTCTTCATTTGCCAGTCTTCCTCTTGTCATAACTCCTTTAAATTTGTTTCCAATTATCTGATCTTTAGAATGATTCAATCTTACATACCGAGGTCTCTTAGTTTGTTGTTGTTCTTCAATTACTGTGGAATCCTCTGATGGTACCGGGGTAACTGGATCTTCATTCTGTACTGGTGGATTTAGTGTAGGTTCATTTATCACAATTTCTGTTGCCAGTTCAGAGTCTATATACCTTGAAGTTCCTCTGAATTGTTCATCAATCTTTACATTTGTACTCTCAACAATTTTCTGCAATCTCTTATTAAAACATCTATATTCCTTGCTCTTAGATGAATAACCAACAAATATTCCTTCATCACTTCTAGGATCAAATTTGCCAATATACTCATCTCTTCTAACATAACATTTACTTCCAAAAATTCTGAAATACTTAAGAGTAGGAGTACTACTAAACCATAGTTCATGAGGGGTCTTACCAGTTTCACCTTTGATGTGAACTTTGTTGAATGTATAGACAATAGTGCTAACTGCTTCTCTCCAATACACATGTGGTAAATTTTCTTCAAATAACATACTTCTTGCTGCATCCAAGATAGTTCTATTTTTCCTTTCAACAACTCCATTCTGCTATGGTGTTCAAGGTGTTGACAATTGTCTTCTGATTCCATTCACTTCATAGAATGTATTAAAGTCCTTAGATGTGAATTCTCCTCCTTGATCTGATCTTAAACATTTGATTTTCTCACTAGTTTCATTTTCAACCCTTGCTTTGAACAGTTTGAACTTTCCAAGTGCTTCTGATTTTTCTTTGAGAAAAGTAACCCAACACATTCTAGAATAATCATCAATAATTAGCATGAAATATCTATCACCTTGTAAGCTTTTAGTTCTAGCTAGACCACATAAATCAGTGTGAATTAAATCAAGATCATTATTGGATTTTTCTAGAATACTTTTGAAACTAGCTCTAATTTGTTTTCCAAATTGACATTCCTTACAAATTGTATTATGAGGTTTCACAATTTTAGGTAGATCTCTAACTACCTTGGAAGTACTGATTTTTACCATGCAATCAAAGTTTACATGACACAGTCTCTTATGCCATAACCAACTTTCATCCATATGTGCAATCAAGCATGTCTTTTCACTATTATTCAAATGAAAGATATTACCTCTAGTATGATTACCAGTTGCAATTTCCAAACCAGTTCTATTCATGATTTTGCATTTTCCATTTTTAAATTGTAACTAAAATCCCTTCTCAACTAATTGACCAACACTTAAAAGATTATGGTTTAATCCTTCAACATAGTAGACATTGTCAATGTTATGCTTACCATCAAGAGATATTGAACCCTTACCTTTGATTGAACAGGCTTTGTCATCTCCAAATCTTACTAAACCTCCATTGTATTCTTGAAAGTTCAAGAATTTACCTTTGTCTCCTGTCATATGATGTGAGCATCCTGAGTCAATGATCCATTCATCCTTTACTTCAACTTTAGCTGCTAGGGATTGTTCTATCGGTTGAGCAGTAGGTGTCGGTTGATCTTCTATTATAGCAACAAAAACCCATCCATTGTCTGTTGGATCCTCATCAGAATCATCAGTCACACCTTCATCAGCAATGTAACAAGATTTGTCTTTGTTCTTCTTAAATCTGTATCTCTGATATTCAAGATTAGGCTTGTATGTTCTTCTAGCTTCTTCTCTTAGTCTAGCATGTCTATCAAGGCATCTCGAAGCCATATGAGCAATCTTATTGTAGTTGAAACATTTAAAGATTAATGCATGAAACATAAACATAAAGTCATCCACAACACATAACACCAATATTTGTACGTGGAAACCCTATAAGGGGAAAAGCTACAGTGGGAAACCTTACCCACAATCAGATGATACTACTGCAGATAGTAAGTGTACATAAATGGGGTCTACACATGCAGAAAGGCCAACAGCCTAGAGCTCACTGCTCAATCACAAATGGGAGTCACACTGACTACAGTTGGATGGTTAAATCCAATAAGAATGTACTGCACAAAATAACATCTTCATATGTTGGATTCAGTACTGGTGTAATGCTGATATGCTTCTATAAAAACCTAGCTTCACCTTCAAATGATGTCTTCATGTATACCTTTGCTTAATCTCACATATACCTTCTCACAAACCTTTTTCTCATTCCCCATTCGATCTTACAAATAAGATCTTACATTTATACCATAACCTAAGACCAATTTTAGTAGGTCGGCTCTACAAGATATTACAAAAAACATTTTACAAACAATATAATATGTGATGCAATAACCGATTGAACATGTCAGCTTAATGCATTTACAATAATAATAAATCATCTCCATAGCATGCCATGCTGATCTGGAAAAGATAAACCTACCGGTGTAACCCTAGGTAACCCTAGACCTATTTGCCGGTAAAAGCAAATATGCAAATATGAATATACCAATGATTAATTCTTCAAAACAAAGTGTCCACATGATGTCTTCAACATTACCAAGTGTCTTCGACATCATTCCAAGTGTCGGTGAACATTATATCCTACCGGTGAACCATATACCAGTAACTGTGCAATAGTTACTTGCTTGTCGATAAATGTTACTAGATCTCCAAAGTGCTAGTGTTCCAGTAGGTGTTGACATCAATGACAAAACCATACCAAAATACCAACAATATTCATATTTGCATATTTGTTGTTACCGACAAATAAGTCCAGGTTACACCGATAGGTTTATCTTTTCCAGATCAGCATGACATGCTATGGAGATGATTAATTATTGTTGTAAATGCATTAAGCCGACATGTTGAATCGGTTATTGCATCGGATATTGTATTGTTTATAAAATGTTTTTATTGTAATATCTTGTAGAGCTGACCTACTAAAATTGGTCTTAGGTTATGGTATAAATGTAAGATCTTATTTGTAAGATCAGATATGGAATGTGAAAAGGAATTGTAAGAAGGTATATGCAAGATTAAGAAGAGCTATACATGCAGATATCATTTGAAGGTGAAGCTAGGTTTTTTTGAAAGCATATTAGAACTACACCGATACTGAATCCAGCATATGAAGATGCTATTTTGAGTAGTACATTCTTATTGGATTTGACCATCCAATTGTAGTCAGTATGACTCCGATTTGTGATTAAGGAGTGAGCTCTAGGTGTTTGGCCTTTCTGCATGTGCAGACCCCATTTATGTACACTTACTATCTGCAGTAGCATCATCTGATTGTGGGTAAGGTTTCCCACCATGATTTTTTTCCTTACAGGGTTTCCATGTACAAATATTGGTGTTATGTGTTGTGGATGACTTTATCCTTTTGTTTCATGCATTAATCCTTACCGGTATTGCAATTAACTATTAAAACTGTCTATCGGTATATTAGACTAGTTTACCAGTATTAAGAATTAAGTTGGTTAAGTTGTTTTTGGTTTGAATTTATTAGACAACTGATTCACCCCCCCCCCCTCTCAATTGTTTGTGGGACCTAACAATTGGTATTAGAGCCTAGTCCTCTTTTTGTAGAAGTTTAACAGCTTGAGGAGATCCAATGTCTACTAACTATTTTAGGAAGGATAGTCCTAAAGTTGATGGAACTAGCTATGGCATATGGAAGATCAGAATGGAGACACATCTAAATTGCACTGGAAAGGACGTTTGGGATGTTACAAAGAATGGCTATACTGCTCCAACTCAGAGTCAGCCCAATCCACCTAACTTGACTAAAGATGAAGAAAATGATTGCAAAGCAAGAGAAGCACTTTTGAGTGCATTATCAGATCAGCAAATCATGGTATTATCATATAGGTCTACTGCTAAAGCTATTTGGGATCATTTGGAAACACTGAATGAGGGAGATTCCATAGTTAAGATTGCAAATCTTGAAAGCTTCCGGGTCAGGTATGAACATCTTAAAATGGAAGATGAAAGGATTTCTGCTTTTATGGAAAGAGTAAATGAAATTGTTTTGGGTATTAAATGTTGTGGAGGTACTTTAAGTGAAGATGAAATTGTTTCAAAAGTTTTAAGGGGATTGCCACTGGAATATAAAATGAAAGTCATCGCTATAAATGAGTTAAGAATAATGTCTAATACATCCGTAACTAGGGAAACATTGATTAGAAAACTTTCAACTTTTGAAATTGAAGAATTTGGTCTTGTTGCTACTATAAAGACAGATTTAGCTTTTAAAGCATCTACATCATCTGCGCCATCATTTGACAAATCTGATTGGAAAGCCTTTTATGCAAGAGAACTTGAAGAAAGAAGGAAAGAAAATGAAGAACTTGAAGAACTTGAAGCACTATTTGCAAGAAAAATGCCTAAAGGTCTAGTTGGAAGTAAGTATGAAGGTAAAGCACCCTTTAAATGTTTTAATTGCAATAATATTGGTCATATGGCTTCAAGATGACCTGATAGACATGCTAGACTAAGAGAAGAAGCTAGAAGAACATACAAGCCTAACCCTAAATATTAGAGATACAGATTTAAGAAGAATAAAGATAAATCTTATTACATTGCTGATGAAGGTGTGACTGATGATTTTGATGAGGACCCGACAGACAATGGATGAGTTTTTGTTGCTATAACAGAAGATCAAATGGCACCTACTACTCAATCGATAGAACAGGCCTTGGCAGCTAAAGTTGAAGTAAAGGATGAATCGATCATTGATTTAGGATGCTCACATCGTATGACTGGTGATAAGAGTAAATTCCTAACTTTTCAGGAATACAATGGAGGCTTAGTAATATTTGGAGATGATAAAGCTTGTTTGATCAAAGGTAAGGGTACAATATCTCTTGATGGTAAGCATAATACTGACAATGTTTACTATGTTGAAGACTTAAAGAATAATCTTTTGAGTGTTGGTCAATTAGTTGAGAAAGGATTTCAGTTACAATTCAAAAATGGAAAATGCAAAATCATGAATAGAACTGGTTTAGAAATTGCAACCGAAAATCAGACTAGAGGTAATATCTTTCATTTGAATAACAGTGGAAAGTCCTGCTTAATTGCACATATTGATGAAAGTTGGCTATGACATAAGAGACTCTATCATGTAAAATTTGATTGCATGGTGAAATTCAGTACTATTAAAGCGGTTAGAGATTTACCTAAAATTGTCAAACCTCACAATACAGTATGTAAGGAATGTCAATTTGGGAAACAAGTTAGAGCTACTTTCAAAAGTATACCAGAAAAATCCAATAATGCTCTTTATTTAATTCATACTGACTTGTTTGGTCCAACTAGAACTAAAAGGTTACAAGGTAATAGGTATTTCATTCTAATCATTGATGACTATTCTAGAATGTGTTGGGTTACTTTTCTTAGAGAAAAATCAGAAGCACTTGGAAAGTTCAAACTATTCAAAGCAATGGTAGAAAATGAAACTGGTAAGAAAATCAAATGTCTAAGATCAGATCAAGGAGGAGAATTTACATCTAAGGAATTTAATACATTCTATGAAGTAAATGGAATCAGAAGACAACTATCAGCACCTCAGACACCACATCAGAATGGAGTTGTTGAAAGGAAAAACAGAACTATCTTGGATGTAGCAAGAAGTATGTTATCAGAAGAAAACCTACCACATGTATATTGGAGAGAGGCAGTCAGCACAATAGTCTATACATTCAACAAAGTTCACATCAAAGGTGAAACCGGTAAGACCCCTCATGAACTATGGTTTGGTATTACTCCTACTCTTAAATATTTCAGAATTTTTGGAAACAAATGTTATATCAAAAGAGATGAATATATTGGCAAATTTGATCCTAGAAGTGATGAAGGAATATTTCTTGGTTATTCATGTAAGAGCAAGGCATATAGATGTTTTAAAAAAAGATTGCAGAAAATTATTGAAAGTACAAATGTGAAAATTGATGAACAATTCAGAGGAACTTCAAGGTATATAGAGTCTGAACCGGCAAAAGAAATTTTGACAAATGAACCTACACTAAATCCACTAGCATAGAATGAAGATCTAGTTACCCCGATATCATCTAAAAATTCCACTGTAACTGAGGAACAACAACAAACAAAGACACCCCAGTATGTAAGACTGAATCATTCTGAAGATCAGATAATTGGAAACAAGTATAAAGGAGTTACGACAAGAGTAAGATTGGCAAATGAAGAGGTATGTCTTATTTCTCAAATTGAACCATCATCTGTTAATGAGGCATGTGAAGATAAATATTGGATTAAAGCTATGGAAGAAGAATTGGAACAAATTGAGAAAAATAACACTTGGACATTAGTTCCCCGGCCTAAAGATAAAAATGTAATTGAAATCAAATGGGTATTCAGAAACAAACTTAATGAAGATGGTAAGGTTATCATAAATAAAGAAAGACTAGTATGTAAGGGATACTCTCAGAAAGAAGGAATTGATTACAATGAAACCTTTGCACCAGTAGCTAGAATTGAGGCAGCTAGATTATTTTTGGCTTTTGCAGCACATAAGAACTACAAAGTATATCAAATGGATATTAAATGTGCATTTTTTAATGGATATCTTGAAGACAAAGTTTACATTGAGCAACCTGATGGATTTTCTTTGACAGATAACAAAGATATGGTTTGTAGGTTAAGAAAAGCTTTGTATGGATTGAAGCCAACTCCAAGAGCTTGATATGCAAGATTGGATAAGTATCTTTTGAAGATTGGGTTTTCTAAAGGTAATGCAGACAATAATTTATATTATAAAGTGACTAATGATGACATCTTGGTTATAGAAGTTTTTGTTGATGATATAATCTTTGGAGGAGAAGATGGATTATGTAAAGACTTTTCTATTGAGATGTAGCAAGAATTTGAAATGTCTATGATTGGAGAAATAAAATTCTTTGTAGGATTGCAGATTTCACAGACTGATAAATGTATATTCTTGAGTCAATCCAAGTACTTAAAAGAGTTACTAAATAAATTTGGGATGGAGAACTCTAAACCGGTAAGCACACCTATGACTACAAATGACAAATTATCTCTAAGGGATGAATCTACACCTATTAATCCGATTAGGTATAAATCTATGATAGGAGGATTTCTATATTTAACACAAACCAGACTTGATATTATGAATGCAGTATGTATTGTTTCAAGATTTCAGAGTAATCCTAGAGAAAATCATGAATCAACAGTAAAAAGGATTTTTTGGTACTTACAAGGCACTTCAGATCTTGGATTATGGTATCCTAGAGATGAAAACTTTGAATTATATGCATATACAGATGCAATTTGGGCAGGAGATTTGGATGATAGAAAAGTACCACTGGCAGAGCATTTTTTCTTGGAAAGAGATTGATTTCTTGGTTGAGTAAGAAACAAAGTTGTACATCTCTATCAACAGCAGAATCAGAATATATTGCAGCAGCAACTAACTGTACATAGGTATTATGGCCTAAGCAAATGTTGAAAGACATAAAGGTAAAATGCAAGGAACCTATTACTATCTATTGTGATAACACTGCAACAATTCATATATCTAAGAATCTGGTATTACATTCTAAAACCAAACATGTTTCTATCAAATTGAATTTCCTAAGGGAACATGTTGAAGCAAAGGAGATAAAACTAGTTTATGTGAATACTAAAGAGCAGATTGTAGATATTTTCACTAAACCTTTGCCAAAGGAGACTTTTGAATATCTCCGAGATCTTCTTGGAGTCATACCTCCACTGGTAGAGACTTAGACAGTTGATGATTATCATCAACCGACAAAATTAACAGAGAAATTTTTTATTTCCAGCTTTGATGAGGAAGCTACTTCTCAGGGGGAGTAGTTGGTATATTGAATTGGTTGGTATTTTGTATATGAACTTGGTTTTGTTGTAACTTTGGCATTTGATGTCAAAGGGGGAGTGATATCTATTAGAAAAACACATTATCTTTTGGGGAGAGATTGGTATGAAAAATATGTTACTCTCTGGGGGAGAGATTGTCACTTTGGGAGAGTTTACTTATACTCTGGTAATTGTTGGTACTTTGGTATTTGGCATTTCTATTTTTACACTTTGATGGTTTTTCCATCTTGTGTTGCCATCAATGCCAAAGGGGGAGATTATTGTTATTTTGGTATGGTTTTGTCATTAATGTCAACACCTACTAAAACTCTAGCACTTTGGAGATCCAGCAAACATTCACTGGCAAGCAAATGACTTTTGCACAGTCATCAGTATATGGTACACCGGTAGGATATAATGATCACCAGCACTTGGAATGGCATGGAAAACACTTGGTAATGTCGAAGACATCATTTGGACATCTTGTCTTGGAGAATTGGTTATTGGTATATTCATATTTGCATATTTGCTATTACCGGCAAATAGGTCCAAGTTACATCGGCAGGTTTATCTTTTCCAAATCAGCACGACATGCTATGGAGATGATTAATTAGTGTTGTAAATGCATTAAGCCAACACATTGAATTGGTTATTGCATCGGATATTGTATTGTTTGTAAAAAAAATTTATTGTAATATCTCGTAGAGCTGACCTACTAAAATTGGTCTTAGGTTATGGTATAAATGTAAGATCTTATTTGTAAGATCGGATATGGAATGTGAAAAGGAATTGTAAGAAAGTATATGTGAGATTAAGAAGAGCTATACACACAGACATTATTTGAAGGTGAAGCTAGACTTTTTTGAAAGCGTATCAGAACTACATCGGTACTGAATCCAACATATGAAGATGCTATTTTGAGCAGTACATTCTTATTGTATTTAACCATCCAATTGTAGTCAGTGTGACTCCCA
Organism: Cryptomeria japonica; assembly: GCF_030272615.1. NCBI lineage: Eukaryota > Viridiplantae > Streptophyta > Pinopsida > Cupressales > Cupressaceae > Cryptomeria > Cryptomeria japonica. The sequence continues at coordinate 704,243,451 of NC_081411.1, read as the reverse complement.
TTTGTGATTGAGTAGTGAGCTCTAGGTGCTTGGCCTTTCTTCATGTGGAGACCCCATTTATGTACACTTACTATCTGCAGTAGTATCATCTGATTATGGGTAAGGTTTCTCACCATGGTTTTTCCCCTTACAGGGTTTCCACGTACAAATATTGGTGTTATGTGTTGTGGATGACTTTATCCTTTTGTTTTATGCATTAATCCTTATAGGTATTGTAATTAACTATTAAAACTGTCTACCGTTATATTAGACTGGTTTACCAGTATTAAGCATTAAGCTGGTTAAGTTATTTTTGGTTTGAATTTATTAGACAACTGATTCACCCCCCCCCTCTCAGTTGTCTTTGGGATCTAACATACTTATCTTGCAACATTATCTGTGTGTTGTTCTAACCCTACGAGAAAAGGAGATAGCCTTTCTCTTTGTCCTATTATCCTATGGTATCACTTTTATCACCATTTCCCCCCCGTGGGATAAAGAGGAAATACTCCCTCGCCTTTGTTATTTATTATCCCCCAGGTCGCTGTTGTTGCCATTTAAACCTTGTAGGATAAGTAAAAAGCCCACCCGCCTTTGACTTTTCTTATCCTGCTTCATCACTACAGTCTCCACTTTTAACCCTATGGGATAATGAGGAAACACATTCCTTGTATCACTATTCCTTATCCCGCACGATCTGCCTATTACTTTTCTAACTCCATGGGATAAGGGGAAACAACTTCCTTAGTTATTTTCTTATCTCACAGGTCCTTATCCCGTGTAGTCAAAACCTGCTATGGTTGGCATAAAAATTGTCAACAATTCTCATAAAATTAAAAATTAAAAACTTTTCACTTCTTAACCTTTTACTGATATGTCAAATTTATCGATTAAGCACATCAACATGAAATAGAAAATATAGAATAAACAAGAAAAAATAGCCACAAATGGAAAACCAAATTTTAAACATGGAAAACCCAAGTGGGAAGAACAACAAAGAGTGTTAACTCTCAAGATAATATAACTTTATATGGTGTTTACAAAATGGGTAGTTCACTGCCGAAATGCTCACTACAATAGATATAAATGAACTGAGGAAAGTTGCATCTCTAAGTACATGAAATCAATTCCAAGTTAAGCTCAGATCACTACTCACAAAACCTACAATAGATCTGGTAAGAGATCTCTATACTACTATCCACAAACATCTGTATCAGATCTGATAAGGGATTACTGCAATGTTATCTACACTTTGACTCTACTCCAATTGATTCACTATCCACACCTCTCACTCCATGCACTACACCTTTATCTTCCACTTCTCATTTGCTCATTATCCTTCTCATACTTCTAAGTGCACACACACACACACATAGATATATATATCCTTCTCTTACTTCTAAGTTCACACACACACACACACACACACACACACACACACACACACACACATATATAACCCAATCAACCTTCACAAGATCTCTACATGCTCCCTTTAAAAAATTTATTCATCGATGCACATTCCTTAACTACCGGAATAGAATAGGGGTCAACCAAACCCATAGATACTAACTCATAAAAACAAAAATTTTAAGCATAGTAACTCCAAACTCCAAAATACAAATACCATACATACCATAGATGTCAGACCACAAAATATGATAGATACAACTGACATAACTGATGCCAGAACACACAACTGATACTGGGAGTAAAATAAGCATAACATAGGATTCTCATCTCCGTAAATCACTCTAGTAGAACATCTACGCCTTATTGCATCATATCCAATAATTGACTTCTAGAAATATCAAAATTACATACATCATCTACACATACCATCTATATATCATCCACATATATCATCTATTGGTCCTCACAACTAGAATGACAACTAGGTAATAAAACACAATTTACAAATTGGATATCTTTGAATAGCTAGCTTTCCTGTAGTAAAGGCTCATTTACTTATCAACCAGGGACGTAAACTTAAAACGAGCCAACATTGTATGTGCACCAAGTTCATATCACAACCATTCTATATTACTCCAGGAAAGGAAATTGTTTGAAGTAAACATGAAAAATTGCAATGAACTAATTCTTTATCCGAATTCACATCTGGAAATTACTCATACAACTACTACTAAATGATACCGTTATGGCAAGCGGATAGGAACTACTCTGTTGTTGTGGCTGCAGGAACAAATATAGGAACTATTTCCTATGGCTACAAGAATAGACAATTGTCGAAACAAATACTACTGAAGAATGGAAACTAACTGGAAAACATGAAGGATTATTCACCAAGTAGGCCCCCTTGAGTGAGCATATGCAGAACTTTTAGATTACAAGTGTTAAGATTTTAAAATCACATTGATCTCTTTATTCCATTTTGACTGTGATAACACATAAATTATCAAAAGACCGAGTATTACAAATATTATGGTTATTCTCTACTATCCTCAAGAGGAGAGAGAGACCCCTTTATTTATAAGGAAGCTTATAACATATTCCTAACTAATCAACCACATTCCTACGGAATAGGTGAACATGATTCATTAAACAAAAGAAGAAGAAGTCAATGCAGGAAAACAGAACAACATCTATCCTACAGCTAATAAAATATAGCATGACATGCTTCCTAGATCTAAGCTCCACTAAGAACAGTTATAAATGTTCCATAAATCATTCTGCTAAAGAACCGGTCAAGTGGCTTTGATCTCCCTTATTACTGCTTTTCTTTGACTAGGTCTGCATTGCCGCTATATACTTGGTGCTTCTTTAAACTACCACTTAGTCTTTCATTCTCCTTTTCCCACCTTGCATCATGATATTAATGTGCACAACACACATGTGTATATACTAATGCTAACATGATATAATTTAAACCATACTTAAGATTGATTTTAGATATTTGCATAGATAAATCATTTAAAAAACATTATATGACAACCTTAAGTATAAGTCAAATCAATTTCAGAAACACTTAAAAGGTATCAACTAGGAGAGTATCCTGATCCAAATGTCATCTAATCACATGACCTAGGCAGGAGTATTATCACAAAAATCTATCAAAAATAGAGCCATTATTTAGGCTCATCATCTCCCCTTAACCTAACTTCTTGCTGATCCTCCAGCAATAAGAAAATTCTGAATTCGAGCATTGATTCTGAAATTGCTAGGAGTAACCTACCCATAACCTCTTGCAGGCAAAATCCAATAGAATCCTTTCATTTTCTCCAAACTATATGGTGGATCATTATCCTTGCATCCCATCAATGGCCATAGGAGGATTGGAGGCTAAAAACTGAGAGGCAACTAATGTCTTCCCTTTGTTCTTCCCAAGTGCATGTATTTGGGTGCCCTCTTTAGTGTTGCATGGTAGTTTTGAATGGAGTGTGGCTTAGATTGCCTCAACTCATCTGGCAGGCTATTCCAATGTTGGACCAAATGTCCTATTGCTACTTGTCCTTCCCTTCAAGCCATTTGTTCATATACTTTATACACCTTTTCTCTTAGGGGTAGAATATCTTTTGCAAAATCTAGCTCATAGACAATCTTTCACTAGTCAAAATAAAGTCTTCTAGGCTCTCTTGATTTAGCCCTTTATGGCAGTGAAAGGTCAAGTTCTTCCTTTCTATGTACCTAAAATTTCTCTCCTCTTGTGATTTCATTCTGCATCTATGACATGAGAGCTCTCAATTGGATATCTCCAATGTAGAGGAGAGGGTTCCAATTGATATCATCTGGAACAACATAGTTATGTAAATAAAATTCACAGAGTAGATTCTTAATGACTATAGGAGATGTCTGATAAACATTGTAGAATTCCTTAGGTGTCTGCAATGAGGGACTTAGATCCCTGACAATTCTCATCATCTGGAAACTGATATGTTGTTCTTTTAAATATAGAGAGTAAACATGAGGAGGTGCTTGACATTGTATTAGTTGTGGTACCATAGTGGCTACCATTTCCACCCTAGTTTTAAGCTGAGCAATTTCCTTGTCTTTTTGTTCAATAATTTTCTTCTGCCTGTCGATTATCATCTCCATTTTTACCTTTTCCAATTCCCACTCTTGGTAAAGGGCAAGTGGAACTGCATGACTAGTAAGGGAAGTAGGTGGTCTATGAATAGGTGCCCTAGGTTTCATCTTTTCAACTTTTCTCCCTTCTTCAATAACCTGTTCTATAGTGGATACTAAGCTATCTAGCCTTTCAAAACCTACTTCTCCCTACGACTCCTCAATGTTCTGCAGTTCTTCCTTTTCATGTAGCTTCAGTTCTTGTTCTTCATGTGGTTGTGGTTCTTGTTCCCTTTGGAGTTCCCTTGGTGGAGAAGGAGGAACTTCATTGTGAGTTGGATTGTGTGGCTCTTGTTCTGGAGAATCAACCAAAATGGTAGCATTTGGCTCTGTTGATTGATCTTGATTTTTAAGCTTTTTCCAGAGCCTACCACTGCTTCTTTGAGATTTCCCTTTAGCGACTACAAGACTACTTCCTATAGCTAACTCCTCAATCACTTCAGTAGTTATAGGAGAAACTATTTTTTTAACTTTCATTTTCTTGGCCATAGGAGAGGGTATATTCTCACTTTTTTTTTTCTCTTCCTTCTTTTCTATGTCAACCTATTTTCCTTTGCCTTTTTCCTTTCGTATGACAGCCCTAGTTTTTATTAGGCTTTGAGAAGGAAACCCTGCTATAGCTTTTTCTTGTAAGGGTTCCTCTATTGCAAGGACATTTTGTTCTTATGATATCCTGGAGGATGAGGGTTCAATAGGGGAACTAGGTTTTTCAATATTTTTTAAATTTTCTTGTTCTTGAGATGGAAGTGGTTCCTCTAAACCTACTAATTTCAACAAATTCATACCAAGACATTGGAGAGACATCTCTTAAATATCTTTCAACTAATAGCTTAGTTAGGCAATGATGAGAAATAAAGTGAGGCCTACCTTTCTGGGTTTCTGCTGTGCTTATAGAAAGAAGGTTGTACAATATGTTTGGAACATTCATCCTTCTCCCATGGAAAAAATGACTTAGAATCTTGAAATGATGGGAATGGAGACACGAGAACCTTCTTCACAAGTTAAATACTTCAAAACATATTATGCTTCTGCTCTCCATTCAGGCGGAAGAGATTCTCACCTAGCTCCCTGTCTATCTATTACTAAGGGTGGGTGTGTAAACTCTACCCTTGCACTACATGCATCCTTAGATTCTGGGTACTTTTCCCTGTCTACTAGCAACCCAGTTACTTTTGCAATCCATTCCTCTGCCACCATAACTCTCAAACCTTTTACCTGGGCTTCTCCATCTGAAAGTGTGTGGGTAAATTCCCTTGCAATTTCCTCATTAAACTCTATCAACTTTAGAAAATAATCCAACCACCCACTGTTGCGGAATATTGGCTCACAATCTTGGTCCTGAAGAAGGACTTCATGAATTGTCAGCTTGTGATGAACAGGTGGACCTCCCATTGTAGTAATAACACTTTCTACTCTCTAATGGCATAAATTTGTCCAGCTTCTGGAACTGAAATATACTCAATGTACTCTTACTTGGTCGGAACCCAGCTGCAATCTAAAATAACTCTAGGTAGATAGAAGGACAAAATACAAAATATCACCTCAAACTAAAAATTTGAAAAATCAAAATGCACTCTGGGATGGCATAAGAATTATCTTCTAGAGTAATTATTAGTGTAATTTCTCCCCCCAACCTAGGGTTTAACAGGTGTCCACACATGTGGAGGAGGACTGAAAAAGGACACTATGCAAAATATCATAATGATAGTTAATATGGTTTAATTATATATGTATGCAACAAAAATAAATATACACGAGTGTACTTGACATCACCTGATAATGACTACAGTTGAAGACATTGAGCCGCCATGCATTGAAAATGAGGCGAAAACGGATGAAGTGAGTGGAAAGAAACGAGTGAATACGGAATGGAATATTTATTGCGCAAAAATGTACTTCCTCCAGATATGGAAGTATTTATTAAGAGTATGCAGTGAAGATTTAGGATGGAGAGGTAATGAAAAAGCCGTCGCCAGTTGCTACAAGAATCTCGACATTTTTGACTGTGGAGAATTGCTGTAGAAATTCATCCTTGCTAAGAGGCTTGTGGTATAGGCACAGACGATGACCATTGACTAACAATTTAAATTTGACAGGATCAATTATGGATAATCAGATGACACCATTAGAGAATTTTTCAACTATCTCATAAGCTCCTAACCATTGTGTCTATAATTTTTCCAAGTTATCTTTATACCTTGAATCATAGAGAATGGCCCAATCACCTGGCTTGAATGATTTATCTTTGATATAGCGATCATGCCACTTCATGCGCTGATTTTGTACTGATTCAGTGTGCTGTAGGACTGACTTTCTTATCTCATCTAAGGCATTAAGCTGCAGGAGCCTTTCCTCTTGTGCTGCAGAAAGTCATATCCAAGGTAATGGCCGATCTCAAGGTTTATGCTCAAATTCCACAAGCATCATTGCTTTTTTCCCATATACCATTTCAAAGGGTGTAAACCCCATTGTTTTTTTCCAAGTGGTACTATAAGCCCATATTGCTTCAAATAACTTGCAAGACCAATCCTTGTGGTTAAGAGCTACTATTTTGGTCAATATTGATTCAAGGTCCCTGTTAGTGATCTTTTCTTGTCTGTTAGCCTAAGGATGATGGGTAGTGGATTTTCTATACCTTACATTGTATTCATTACCAGGATAGTAATCAAAGTGGAAGTTAATTGTGCCCCTTGATCTGTTACAATTTCTCTAGGAACTCCATACCGAGTGAAGATATCTTCATATAAAAAATTTGCTACCTTATTATCCCTAGCATGCTTGAATGCTTTAACCTCTACCCACTTTGTGACATAGTCGGTACAAACAAGAATGTATAACCAACCATTTGATGATGGATCAATTGGCCCAACAAAGTCTAATCCACATTTAGCAAATAGTGTAACAACCACTTGAGGGTGTAAAGGCATTTCATCAGACCGAGTTGGCAGATTAGGCCCAAGGGTGAATACTAGAAACAACTTTGTTGGAAATCAGTTTCAAAGGAGACTGATAAATGTTGAGCTATATAGGCTATTGTATTTTGATGGAATTATCAGATATCCAAACCATATCCCTATTGATATGAGGGATAAACTCCAGAAGTTTGTTGGGAACAATGCTATTGGTACTGAAGAACATCTAAAATCTTTTGGTGCCATGGTTAATGACTATGAAATTGCACATGAGGATGTCATCATGAAGCTATTTGTGCAATCTTTGATTGAGGATGATAGAGATTGGTACAGAGGGTCACTTGTAGACATCATTAGCTCTTAGGAGGAATTCAAAAATTGCTTTCAAGAGCAATATGGAGATAAGACAAATGTGAGCTTCATGCTCAATGAATTTAACAACATCAGGAAATTTGATAATGAAGCTATCACATATTTTAATGCAAGGTTTCAAAAGGCAATGCATAGAATTTTTCAAGTAATGAGGCTAGATGAAAATGTGTGTTTGACAACATATTACAATGAATTCGACCCCAAAATGGCTTACATTCTCAGAGATAAGAACCCACATAGCTTGAGGGATGCTTTCAAAATTGCAATCAATGTAGAGAGTAATAGAAAAGCATCAGGTAAAGTGGGAAGAAGGGCTGATGGAAGATTGTGGCAAGAACACAAACCACAACAAAATAAATCCTCTAAAGAAGAGGATAAGATAGAGAAATTAATGACTGCTGTCAAGGATCTTACTACTAAAGTAAGTAAATCTAAGAGGCCTCACTACAACTAGCAAGACAGACCTGCTAGATTCCATGATATGCCATATAACACTACATGGAAAGATGGGAAACCTGTGCAAGATAGATCAAAAGGCACATAAAATTAGAATACACCTAATCCTTTGAAGGGAGGAGATGTACATAATGCGGAAAATACCCCATGGTGTATGGCATGTGATGGGCCACATTCCCCCTATCAATGTGTTGTGGCTCAAGCTCTAAATGAATCCATGAGAAGTGAGGATGAACCTGTAGTTAATATGTTTGAGTATACTATGGATACAGACTGTGAGTCTTCTGAGGATGAGGCAAGTGAGTATGATGTCTCAAGAAGCAATGCAAATTGCCAAGAGCAATTGACATTTGACTGGCATCCCACTTTGAATGTAGTCACAATAGAAGATCAAGAGATTCACCTTAGAAGGCCTAGTGAGGAGGAAGTCAAGAATCTCACTAAGGCTGCAATAGCTAAAGCTAAGCATAACTATAATTTGAGAAGCAACAAAGATGATAAAAGTTAAGGTATGCCCGGTTCTCTATTTTTTAAAGAAACTTCTTCTAAGAGGTCCACTAAGAACAAAACTTCTGTCAAAGATAGTCAGGCTAAAGGTGATGAGTCAAGTAGTTCAACAAAACCTGGTATTGCTGATACAACTAGATGTAAGGTAGAAACCACTGGTGACAAGAGAACAAGTCACCAAAAGGTAGAAAAGGTTAAAACTCATTTTGAGTCTAATGTTAACACTGCTTTTGATATGACTCAAGCTTTAACACATATGAAGGTTTCAATACCTTTGATAGAGCTACTGAAGATAAAAGAACATAGAGAAGCTTCTTTTTCTTTGATTTCAAGTATATCAGATGGAGGTGCTTTTTCTAAAAGGGGAAATGAAAAGGATGAGAAGGATCAACAACAAGGGGTCCCAAAAGTTTATGTGGGCACCACTATTAATTAGGAACCATCTCAGATAGATCCCTTTTATGTCACACTGTTAGTAAATAGAAAATTGATAAAAATTTGCATGATAGATTCTAGCACAACTACTAATGTGATGCCTTATGGGGTTATGAAAGAGCTAGGTTTGTCAGTACACACATCGTATGGGAGGTGCTCAGCCATGGATAATAGAGAAGTTCCTGTTGTGGGTACTATGAGAGATGTAGAAGTAAAAATAACAACTTTCCCTAAAGCTACTTATAAAATGGATGTAATTGTTATAGACACCAAGCCACATTATGGCATGCTTCTATCTAGACATTGGGCTGCTGCTCTTGGAGAACATCTTCAGCTGGATTTTTCAAATGCAACTATCCCAGTGAATGGGAATTCTGTAAAATTGCATAGAGAACCACGTGCCCTAGTGGTTATTGAAAAAATAGTCCCAAACATGCTTAATTGCATGATTGATGTGGATATTGATAACTTCAGGATTGAACCCATTCAACCTTAGTGGAAGAAAACTGATCCTATTGTTGATGATCTAGAATCACAACAAGGAGGCTTGTGGCATCTATATTTTGATGGAGCTTTCTCTAAGGAAGGGTCTAGAGTGGGAGTGCTTTTTGTTTCCCCATCAGGTATTACCTTCAAGTATTCTTTTCTATTAGCATTCCAATGTACAAACAATACAACTGAGTATGAAGCTCTATTATTGGGCTTAGAAATTGCTAAAAGGCATGGGATCAAGTTGTTAAGGGTTTATGGAGACTTTGAACTTGTAGTGTCTTAGATAAGGTCAAGATATACAATTAAAAATGACAAGTTAAAAAGGTAGAAGCATGTTGTTTGGGATGTCATTCAACACTAGGATGTCTAGGGAAGCATCTGTACAAACCATGAAGTCAGCTGAGGGATCTCGTACTACAAGGATAGGTGCGCTAGTAAGTGCCTTTTTGAGTTCCTGAAAGGCCCTCTCACACTTCTATGTCCACTCAAATTTCTTCCATTTATGCTGAAGAGAAGTAATAGGATGTGCAGCTCTAGAGAATCCCTCAACAAAGCATCAGTAATAACTTGCTAATCCCATGAAGCTCCTAACCTCTGTCTCACTAGTTGGTGCTGGCCAATCCATAAGAGCTCTAATCTTGGATGGGTCTACTGAGCTCCCATCATCAGAAATAATGTGCCCAAGGTACTTGACCTCTGAATGAAAGAAAGCACACTTTAACAAACTGCCAAACAACCGATTTTCCATCAAACACTGCAAAACATACCTCAGGTGCTCCTCATGCTCCTTCTCATTCCGAGAATATATCAAAATGTCATCGAGGAACACAATCATAAAACGGTCAAGAAATGTGTGCAACACCCCATTCATGAGGCTCATGAAAATAGCTTGAGAATTCATAAGACCGAATGGAACCACGATGAACTCATAGTGGCCATATCTAGTGTGAAATGCGATCTTGTGGATATCACTTTCCACTATTCTCAACTGATGGTATCCTGACTTCATATCAATTCTGGAAAATACTTTGGCACCCTGAAGTTGGTCGAATAAATCATTGATCCTAGGTAGGGGATATCAGTTCTTGATGGTTACCTTGTTCAACTGATGATAATCCATGCATAACCGAAGAGTTCCATCCTTCTTCTTCACAAAGATGACTGGTGCGCCCCAAGGGGATACACTAGGACGTATGTGACCCTTCTCTAGGAGTTCCTCAAGCAGCATCTTGAGCTCATTAAGGTCATTTGTGGTCATCTTATAAGGCACTCTTGAAAATAGCTCAGCTCTTGGTACAAGGTCTATATGAAAGTCAATCTCTCTACGAAGTGGCATTCCTAGTAGCTATGAAGGAAACAAGTCTGAATATCCCTTAAGGATAGGATGGTCATCAATCGACATTTCCTTTTCATCCTCTTCCCCTCTATCACTGATGGTGATGGCAAAGAGCTGACATCCCTTTTGCATGCTCCGCTTAAGTTGCATTGCGGAGATCATACGAAGAGACACGGGTCTCTAAATCCTGATGATTACTATGGGTGAACCCTGATCATCCACACACTCGATTTCTTTCTGGCGGTAATCCATCTTGGCTCTGTGGGCATAAAGCCAATCCATGCCAAGTACGATGCCATATGATCCAAGTGGTGTAACTCTAAGGTCTACTAGGGTGGTGGTATTACCAATCTGAAGCTGACATGTCCTAACCTCTGATTCCACTGACACTCTAGCCCCTGAAGCTAACTCCACTTCCCAACTGACACCCTGTCTAGTTGCCACTAGCCCGCAATGCTCCACAACCAATGGAGATATAAAGGAGTTAGTAGCTCCTGAATCAAATAATATAGATACACTGTTACCTCTAATCATACCTGCAGCCTCAATGACTGTGGCCTAGTGCTCTACTTGGCAGTTGTCAACTACTACAAAGACTCTATGGGACCTGCACATATCTCCAACTATAGGCTCTTATGCTACCATCCTTTGATTCCCTACCATCTAACCCTGAGGACACTCTCTTGCCATGTGCCCCATGGCTCCACATGTGAAACAAGCACTGCATGCATGAAACTGGACACCCTAAGGCCTAGAGAAATACTATCCCCTTATCCTACTAGAACAAATGTACCCACCCCTGGAGGACTACTTAGTCCTCATCTTAGGTGTGTAAGGAACCTAAGATCGCTGATCTCGCCTTTGACCTTGAGACTGCCATTATTTGGGCTTTTTGCCCTGCTAACTCTATGGAGGCCTCTGCCTCTGGTTCTGCTGTGATAGTTGCGAAGGAGGGGATTTGGAGAACCCCAATGTGTGCCTATTATTTCCCTTCCAATAGGGTTTCTGAAACCCGCATGTCTGGGGTATAGGGTCTCAGTTCTGCAACCAATCCCTTGTATCCTGTGGCCTAACCTGAATCTCCTCTACTATCAAAGCCTTCTCCATGGCAACCCGAAGGCTCTCTGGAGCGGACATCCTCACTGGTCCTGCTATGCCGACATTCAGCCCTCTGATTAAACCATTGACGAGAAGCTTCTCATCTTTCAAGTAGTCCACGTATGGCAAGAGCTTGAAGAACTTGCCCTCGTACTGGGTCACTGAGAGACCCTTCTACTGGAGGTCATGGAACTCATCTATCCTGCACTGTCTGTAATGCTCTGACAAGTACCTCTCCCTGAACCTCTTTGTAGAAATCTCCCATGTGAGAGTATCAACAACTAAACCACACTTGTATTCCTCCTATCTCCACCATGTGAAAGGCCATTACTCTCAATAGGTGGACTGCTACATGTGCCTTTAGATTTCTCTCGTAAGAGCGCAATGCAAAGCACCTATCTAGGCTCAAAAGCCAAGCCTCAGCTTCTATCCCATCGGTAGATCCCCCAAAAGATGGTGGCTGGAGGCACATAACCTCCTTGATAAGTTCTCCTAGATCCCGATGTCATCTCTCATAAAACACTAGCTCTACCACTGGAGGTGGTCCTGGTAGGTGCACAGACTCAGGCTCATGCCCAACCTAACTCTCTATGGGATTAGGAGGTGGACTCCTACTCTGTTCTCTATCTGTCGATCTATGGCTCCCTGAGTTCTAATTTTCAACATGATGATCCTTTGCTCGAAGCCTTTCCTAAACTATCCCTATCAGGTTCTGGAGTGCTTCTAAGATGTCTCGGTTTGGGTCATCTGGCCGTTCAGGAGGGGCCTCTAGGTTCCTTTCAGGAACCGATTCCTCCCTATCGACCTCTTCACATGTCATACTTTCATGACTAGGACCTCTACCACGTTTGCGAGCTTGTCATGTTGTTGGAGGCATCCTAATGAAAAATAAAATAAAATAAAATAAATAAATAGTTTTTTGGAGAAATATTTAATTAGTTAAAATTAAATATCATAGAAAATTAATTTAATATAATAAATTAAATAATTAAAGCGAAACATAATGGACAAAGGTTCCTAGTGTTGGAAACCTTGCTCTGATACCAAAATGTCATGCCCAACTTTTGGGCATGAACAAGATAATTTTTTTTTAAAATAGCAACCTAATAACATTAAATTTGCTAAAATGAAACGCACTAACATGTTTTGTCTTAACTATATTCTGAGTTAACTCTAACCACTAACTCAAGTAAGCGAAGATAATTTAAAATTAAATATTGGAATACTAAAAGAATTAATTATTATCTCATCTATCTTAATCAATAAATTAACTTAGTCATAGCTCACTAAAATTAATTGACGAAGAGAATATTAATCTCCAATAATCATTAATTACTTTTAGGAACTAATTAAATTAGTCCTAGCACTTAGATGTATTAATGCCTAAATTTTATTTTAACAATAATTAAAATGTTGTTAACTAATTCGACTAAAGGGTCAATTAAATTCATAATGAAATTTGTCCTATAAAGTTTAATCTCAAAACCCTATATCTAGGTGGACTAAAAATATTCCCTATAGTCAAATAACTTGCCAATGGAATAAATTTCCTAAATGATTAATTCCAATCTAATTTAAAATTTAAGAATTCATATTTAAATGTTTATTTAACATATATAAAATATGAATGTTAAATAAACTAATTGAATTAAAGTCAAATTTATACATCCATAATTTTAAACTCTATATATATATATGTATTAAACACATATGTATTTATATGTGTGGATATTCCCCCCTTTTTTTTAAACATACATTATTTTCAAATTACCCATGAACCCTAATTTTAAATATTATAAATAGAACCCATTACCTTAACCTCCCTTTTATTTCTTTTAAAATATCAAGTTTACCCTAACCCCAACCGGGTTAGGGTTCCATGATTTTTTTTTTGTTTTACAGGGTGGAGGCCCCAAGGGAAGCGGCTACCATGGAGGAGGATCGACTGAGGTTTATTGTTGGGGGAAGGGTTGCTAATGGCGGTGGCAGTGGGTTCTTCCTGGCCGCCACTGTGTGTCCACATAGTGGGTTCACCCCCCCCTCCAATCCCCCTTTATATATATATTTAAATTTGTTTTAAAAATAAATTAATATATATATATATATATATATATTCAATATAATTGTATATATATATATAGATATATTTTTTATGCACAAGATTTCTTGGATGATTTTACCATGCCAATATATGTTATTATTTTAATCATTTGAACAAATTAATTAAATTATTCAATTTTAGATCAATGTATTATTTTTATTTTTTTTCGATAACCTTGCTGCTTAAATTAGAGATAGACTAAATAATTTACATTTATTTTCTGCAATAAATGATTGACAAAAATCCAATAAAATTAAACAACAACTATAGAATATGATATTATTTAAATTAACTAGACTGTTTAACTCTCTAGATTTTATTTTCTACAAATAAGTAAATGACGTAATTCAATAAATTCAACAACAACTATATAAATGTGATATTATTTAAATTTATCCTTAGAGATATGCATAAGGAAATAAACGGATCCTTTTATTTTTAGAAATAATATGCAAAATAAACTTTTCATTTTCAAAACTAACATGCATATTACAAATATAATTTCAATAACTATAGGGAACTTAATCCAAGATAAACATTTTTTTTTTTTTTTTGCAACAATATAATACTTTAACAAAATAAATGCATTTCTTTAGAGTACATTTAGAATACATTATAGTCATCAATACAAATGGGTGTGGTACTCGACCATTCTCTCATTTCTATTAAATGAGGACTTTAATTAAAATAAATACATTTTCTTTGCAAAGTAATTACAACATATAGTTTCCCATTCACACTGCTGCAACTTAACATATAAAATATTCTATTTCCAATTCTTTTTTTGCAGCAAAATAATTCCAGCAACTTCTACTTGTCCTTTTCTTTTCTTTCAACAACCTGCAAATAAATCATAGGCTATGACCATGGAGTGCTCACCTCCCAACCTAGGCTTAGTAGAAGCCACCCCCGAGCTTGGAGAACCAAGCCCTAGATAGGTTACAGACATGCAAACACAACAAGCAAGGGAAAAATCACATAACAATCACTTTCCCAACCAAGGCTACACTTCATCACAACATGTGATGATTTCACAGGGGTGGTAGCGGACCAAGTAACCTGAGGAGACTCCAAGCGTAGTAGAACACAATGCCACCTCATGGCAAACAAAGTTATTTCATAAGATCATTAACTCCACATTCCTTATGTCCCCCAAGGCATTCATGCCATACTTTCTCCCCTTATGACCCCCAAATGCACAAACCAAGCCATGCAACAAGGGTCACAAATACACCCCTTGAGTTCCCTCTCATAAAGAGAGTCTCTCACTTGAGGGCTTTCAAACTTCTACCACCTGCAAGACCATTCTACTCTCCCAAGAGTAGAGGGCCTTGGTTACTCCCAAAACACAGAAATGCATGCAAGACCATAAAAGATATGTCACAAAGTAATTTTCACAATAGAAATTACAAGAAAACAATTTTTACATAAAACTAACTTTCCAACATAAACATGCAACATTAAAGAAACACAAGGAGAAGATAAACCAACCTTAAATCTGCCCAATGGTATACTAGAACTGATTTAATGATGAGCAGCCCAAATCCACAAATCTTCCTTCCACACTTAGCCAAAATCTCGAATCCAAAAAAAAACCAAACTTTTCAAAAATGCATAGTCTCCAAAAATGGAGAGTGGGTGATTACCCACAAAATATCTCATTCTTGCCTAAGAAGACCTCAATGAGAGTTCTCATAGGTTTCTAAAATTGAAAAAGGAAAAAGTAAGAAAAAGATCAAAAAGGATCTCTCATCAATAGGGAAGGTTATCTAACGTAGATGACACCTTCTAATTTTGAATTTTCGCACATCTTATAAAATCCACTTTTTCAGATGATTAAACAGTCACATGGAAGTAGACACATGCCTAAAAACACTCCTAACTCATAGGTATAGCTTATGGGCTTTAGGAAACACCTTTAAACTACCCCTAGGAGTCCATTTGACCCCTTATAAACCCATCTGAAGTTTATATTCGGGTCAAACTTGAATTGACCACTCCAAAGACTCTCTACCCAAGGAAATTTTAGAGCCACATTCAAATGTTTGAAAAAGCTATAGTTAAACAACTCCCTTCAAGATACAAGTCAAAATTCAAGACATAAATCAATACATGTGTCAAGTGACACAATAAAATACATTACAAGATTACACATGGAAATTGTCTCTTGTTGGATTTAAATAAATCAATAATAAAAATTAACACACATGTATCATTCACTATTACAAATAAAATACGATACATACGGGGTGTTGTCTCTCCAAATAGACAACCCCTGGCTTTACGAACGTACATAGGTCTAGGTTTGGTTCTCCATAATATTTCCATGGTCACATGGATAATTTTCCTGTGCATCTCAATTACACATTAGTAATTCCAAATAACCTCATATAATATAAAACACACGAATAAGAATACACATCAAACACTCTGCATACAATATACATTTAAATAAATCAATACATCTTACATCCACATAAGCAATTATCATAATCCCCATAATTTTAATCCATACGTAAAACATGCATCCTATTTCTATCATCATAGTAAAGTCCCGCAAATCCAATAATGACATATATCATCTCAAATTTATCCTATTCTAGAATCATATAGAGTTCTATATCATAAAGCATATAAATGAAGCATCAACATACATCAATATTATCCAAATCATGGAATCATATAAGTTCTAAATCCATAATGCATAAAAATAAAGCATCCATAATAGTCTCAACATGAAAATCACTGAAATGCTTGAATGATTTGGGGTAGGGCCTCACACCCTCCCCCTCTAGGCATGAACTTCCTCCTAGAGTTCATCAAAAAGATGGGGGTATTGTAATCTCATATGTGTTGCGTCCTCCCATGAAGTCATAACCTCGTCATAGAAATCTCACTAGACCCTAACCTGGTCCAGCTCTTGACCTCAAAGGGCCAGTGTTTGGTGTGCCAAAATGCGAATGGGCTCCAAAGCTAGCTGCCCATCCAAATCTACCTACAAGGCATCCCATTCTAAAATATGAGACTCATCATAGACATACTTCCTTAAAATTGATACATGAAACACATTGTGGATGCGTGACAGGCTAGGTGGCAATGCTAAATGGTAAGCAACTGGTCCTACAAAGCGAGGTGCAAGCTTAGAACCCTTTCCATAATGGATTGGACTCTTATACGGCCACACTCAAGAAGACTCTATCTCCAACCAGGTAGCTACGATCTATCCTCTTTGCATCTACATATTTCTTCTGTCTATCCTGTGCCTCTCTGAGACACTGTCTAATCAAATCCACCTATTGCTCCATATCCTGAACTATCTCAGGACCAATAGCAACACTGTCCTCTATGCAGTCCCAACTCAATAGTGTCCTGCAAGGCCTGTCGTATAATGCCTGATAGGGTGGCATCCCCAACAAAGTGTGATGCCCATTGTTATAGAAAAACTCCACTAAGGGAAGGTACTCTTCCCATCTAGTCTGATGATCCATGACGTACATGCAAAGCATATCCTCTAACTCCTGGTTAACCCTCTCTGTCTGACCATCCATTTTCGGATGATAGGCTGTACTAAAGTTGAGCTTGGTACCCATAGCTGCCTGTAATGCCTTCCAAAAGGAAGAAGTGAAGGGGGAATCCCTATCAGAAATAATCTTGCGTGGAACACCATGAAGTCTGACAATGTCTCACAAGAACACCTGTGCTATTGTTGGTGCTGTGAAGGTAGTCCGAACTGGTGAAAAGTGGCCCACTTTGGTCAACTTGTCAACTGTCACCAAGATGGCATCATGGCGACGAGATGACATAGGAAGACCAATGATGAAATCAATGGATATAGTATCCCACTTCCACTCTAGTATAGCATGAGACTGGAGCAACCCACCTGGATGGTGGTGCTCTGCCTTGACTCTCTGACACTCGAGGCATCGGGCTACTAACTCAGCAATGAGCTGCCGCATTCCTGGCCAATGATATAACTGTCTCAAGTCAGCATGCATCTTCTTCACTCTGAGATGTGCTGCATAAGGAGCTCTATGAGCCTCCATGACAATGAACTCTCACAATTCCCTAGAAGAAGCTACATAGATGCACCCTCTATGGCGTAATAGTCCATCGGACTCCAAGGAATAATCCACATATTTCCCTTCTAGAATTTCCTGAGATCGTATCACCTGACAAACCTCTAAATACCATCCATTCTCTGGAAACTGCTGCAATATCCGATCTCTCAAATCCGTACCCATAGATATGGTGTATACCTCATGAAGTCTCCTACTAAAGGCATCTATGACTATGTTTTCTTTCCCTTTGATGTAGTGAACGTCAAAATCATACTCGCACAAGAACTCCATCCATCTCCTCTGACGTGCATTAAGGTTCGGCTGAGTGAATATGTATTGAAGGCTCTGATGGTCTGAATGAAGCTCAAAATGATGACCTAGAAGGAAGTGTCTCCACCTCACAAGTGCATGCACTACTACTACAAGCTCAAGGTCATGAGTAGGGTAGTTAAGCTCATGAGTCTTAAGTTTCCTAGACTCAAAAGCTATATCCATACCATCCTACATAAGGATTGCTCCTAAACCCTCTAGGGAAGCATTTGTGCAAACCATGAACTCAGCTAAGGGATCTGGTACTACAAGGATAGGTGCGCTAGTAAGTGCCTTTTTGAGTTCTTGAAAGGCCCTCTCACACTTCTCTGTCCACTCAAATTTCTTCCCTTTACATTGAAGAGAAGTAATAGGATGTGCGACTCTAGAGAATCCCTCAACAAAGTGTCAGTAATAACCTGCTAAGCCCATGAAACTCCTGACCTCTATCATACTAGTTGGTGCTAGCCAATCCATAATAGCTCTGATCTTGGATGGATCTACTGAGATCCCATCACCGGAAATAACATGCCCAAGGTACTTGACCTCTGAAAGAAAGAAAGCACACTTTGACAAACTACCAAACAACTGATTATCCCTCAAACACTGCAAAACCTACCTCAGGTGTTTCTTATGCTCCTTCTCATTCCAAGAATATATCAATATGTCATTGAGGAACACAATCACAAAACGGTCAAGAAATGTGCAGAACACCCCATTCATGAGGCTCATGAAAATATCTAGAGCATTCATAAGATGGAATGGAGCCACGGTGAACTCATAGTGGCCATATCTAGTGCGAAATGCGGTCTTGTGGATATCACTTTCCACTATTCTCAACTAATGGTATCTTGAATTCAGATCAATTTTGGAAAATAATTTGGCACCCTGAAGTTCATTGAATAAATCATCGATCCTAGGTAGGGGATATCGGTTCTTGATGGTTACCTTGTTCAACTGACGATAATCCATGCATAACCGAAGAGATTTGTCCTACTTCTTCACGAAGATGATTGGTGCACCCCAAGGGGATACGCTAGGATGTATGTGACCCTTCTCTAGGAGTTCCTCAAGTTGCATCTTGAGCTCATTAAGCTCATTTGTGGTCATCCTATAAGGCACTCTTGAAACTGGCTCAGCTCCTGGTACAAGGTCTATATGAAAGTCAATCTCTCTACGAGGTGGCATTCCTGGTAGCTTTGAAGGAAACACGTCTGAATATCCCTTAAGGATAGGATGGTCATCAATCGACGTATCCTTTTTTTCCTCTTCCCCTCTATCACTGATGGTGATGGCAAATAGCTGAAATCCCTTTTGCATGATCCGCTTAAGCTACATTGCAGAGATCATATGAAGAGACATGGGTCTCTGAATCCCGGTGATTACTATGGGTGAACCCTGATCATCATCACACTCAATTTCTTTCTGGCAATAATCCATCTTGGCTCTGTGGGCATAAAGCCAATCCATGCTAATTATGATGCCATATGATCCAAGTGGTGTAAATCTAAGGTCTACTAGGATGGTGGTATTGCCAATCTGAAGCTGACATGCCCTAACCTCTTATTCCACTGACGCTCTAGCCCCTGAAGCTAACTCCACTTCCCAACTGACACCCTATCTAGTTGCGACTAGCTCGCAACGCTCCACAACCAATGGAGATATAAAGGAGTTAGAAGCTCCTAAATCAAATAATATAGATACATTGTTACCTCTGATCATACCTGTAGCCTGAATGACTGTGGCCTGGTGCTCTGCCTGGCAGTTGTCAACTGCTCCAAAGACTCTATGGGACCTGTCCATATCTCCAATTATAGGCTCTTATGCGGCCATCCTTTGATTCCCTTGCATCTGACCCTAAGGACACTCTCTTGCCATGTGCCCCATGGCTCCACACGTGAAACAAGAATCACATGCTTGAAACTATATGCCCTGAGGCCTAGAGAAAGACTGTCCCCCTGTCCTATTAGAACCAATGTACCCACCCCTGGAGGACTGCTGAGTCCTCGTCGGAGGTGTGTAAGGAACCTAAGATCGCTGATCTTGCCTCTGACCCTGAGAGTACCACTGTTTGGGGTGTGCACCCTACTGACTCTATGGAGGCCTCTGCCTCTGGTTCTGCTACAATTGTTGCGGAGGAGGGGGTTTGGAGAACCCCGATGTGTGCCTATTATTTCCCTTCCAATGGCATTTCTGAAACCCACATGTCTGGGGCATAGGGTCTCAGTTATGGAACCGATCCCTTGTATCCTGTGGCCTAACTTGAATCTCCTCTGCTATCAAAGCCTTCTCCACAGCAACCCGAAGGCTCTTTGGAGCAGACATCCTCACTGGTCCTGCTATGCCGACATTTTGCCCTTTGATAAAATGATTGACGAGAAGCTTCTTGTCTTTCAGGTAGTCCATGTATGACAAGAGCTCAAAGAACTTGCTCTCATACTAGGTTACTGAGAGACCTTTCTGCTAGAGGTCATGGAACTCATCTATCCTACACTGTCTGTAATGCTCTGACAAGTACCTCTCCCTGAACCTCTCTGTAAAAATCTCCCATGTGAGAGTATCAACAACTAAACCACACTTGTATTCCTACTGTCTCCACCATGTGGAGGTCATTTCTCTCAATAGGTGGACTGCTACACGTGCCTTTAGATTGCTCTCGTAAGAGTGCAATGCAAAGCACCTATCTAGGCTCAAAAGTCAAGCCTCAGCTTCTACCCCGTCGGTAGATCCCCCAGAACATGGTGGCTAGAGGCACATAACCTCCCTGATAAGTTCTCCTGGATCTCGATGTGATCTCTCATAAAACATTGGCTTTGCCATTGGAGGTGGTCCTGGTAGGTGCACAGACTCAAGCTCATGTCCAGCCTGACTCTCTATGGGATTAGGAGGTGGACTCCTACTCCGTTCCCTATCTGTCGATCTAGGACTCCCTGAGTTCTAATTTTCAACATGATGATCTTCTGCTCGAAGCCTTTCCTGAACTATCCCTAGCAGGTTCTGGAGTGCTTCTAAGATGTCTCAGTTTGGGTCAACTGGCCATTTGGGAGGGGCCTCTGGGTTCCTTTCAAGAACCAATTCCTCTCTATTGACCTCTTCACATGCCATACTTTCACGCCTAGGACCTCTACCACGTTTGCGAGCTTGTCGCATAGTTGGAGGCATCCTAATGAAAAATAAAATAAAATAAAATAAATAAATAGTTTTTCGGAGAAATATTTAATTAGTTAAAATTAAATATCATAGAAAATTAATTTAATATAATAAATTAAATAATTAAAGCGAAATGTAATGGACAAAGGTTCCTAGTGTTGAAAACCTTTCTCTGATACCAAAATGTCATGCCCAACTTTTGGGCACAAATGGGATAATTTTTTTTTTAAATAACAACCTAATAACATTAAATTTGCTAAAACGAAACGCACTAACATGTTTTGTCTTAACTATATTCTGAGTTAACTCTAACCACTAACTCAAGTAAGCAAAGATAATTTAAAATTAAATATTGGAATACTAAAAGAATTATTTATTATCTCGTCTATCTTAATCAATAAATTAACTTAGTCATAACTCACTAAAATTAATTGACAAAGAGAATATTAATCTCCAATAATCATTAATTACTTTTAGGAACTAATTAAATTAGTCCTAGCACTTAGATGTATTAATGCCTAAATTTTATTTTAGCAATAATTAAAATGTAGTTAACTAATTCGACTAAAGGGTCAATTAAATTCATAATGAAATTTGTCCTATAAAGTTTAATCTCAAAACCCTATATCTAGGTGGACTAAAAATATTCCCTATAGTCAAATAACTTGCCAATGGAATAAATTTCCTAAATGATTAATTCCAATCTTATTTAAAATTTAAGACTTCATATTTAAATGTTTATTTAACATATATAATATATGAATGTTAAATAAACTAATTGAATTAAAGTCAAATTTATACATCCATAATTTTAAACTATAAATAAATAAATAAATATATATATATATGTGTGTGTGTGTGTGTGTGTGTGTGTGTGTGTGTGTATTTATCTATTAAAACATATGTATTTATATGTGAGGATATTCCCCCTTTTTTTTAAACATACATTATTTTTTTTTGTTTTACAGGGTGGAGGCCCGAAGGGAAGCGGCGGCCATGGAGGAGGATCGGCGGAGGTTTATTGTTCGGGGAAGGGTTGCTAATAGCGGTGGTGGTGGGTTCTCCCTGGCCGCCACTATGTGTACACATAGTGGCAGCGGTGCCAGGCGCCACCCACTATGTGTCCACACAGTGGGTTCGCGCACCCCCCCCCCCCGAAACCCCCCTTTTATATATATATATATATAAAATTAAATTTGTTTTAAATATAAATATATGTTTATATATTTTAAATATAAATGTATATATATATATAGATATATTTTTGATACACAAGATTTCTTGGATGATTTTACCATGCCAATATATGTTATTATTTTAATCCTTTGAACAGATTATTTAAATTATTCAATTTTAGATCAATGTATTTTTTTTTTTTTTTTCGATAACCTTGCCACTTAAATCAGAGATAGACTAAATAATTTAGATTTATTTTCTGTAATAAATGATTGACAAAAATCCAATAAAATTAAACAGCAACTATAGAATATGATATTATTTAAATTAACTAGACTATTTAACTCTCTAGATTTTATTTTCTACAAATAAGTAAATGACAGAATTCAATAAATTCAATAACAACTATATAAATGTGATATTATTTAAATTTATCCTTAGAGATATGCATAAGGAAATAAACTGATCCTTTTATTTTCAGAAATAATATGCAAAATAAACTTTTTATTTTCAAAACTGACATGCATACTACAAATATAATTTCAATAACTATAGAGAACTTAATCCAAGATACACATATTTTTTAATTTTTTTTTGTAACAAAATAATACTTTAACAAAATAAATGCATTTCTTTAGAATACATTTAGAATACATTCTAGTCATCAATACAAATGGGTGTGGTACCCAACTATTCTCTCGTTTCTATTAAATGAGGAATTTAATTAAAATAAATACATTTTCTTTTCAAAGTAATTACAACACATAGTTTCCCATTCACACTGCTACTACTTAACATATAAAATATTACCAATTTCCAATTCTTTTTCTGCAAACAAATAATTCCAGCAACTTCTACTTGTCCTTTTCTTTTCTTCTAACAACCTCCAAATAAATCATAGGCTATGACCATGGAGTGCTCACCTCCTTGCCTAGGCTTACTAGAAGCCACCCCTGAGCTTGGAGAACCAAGCCCTAGACAGGTTACAGACATGCAAACACAACAAGCAAGGGAAAAATCACATAACAATCACTTTCCCAACCAAGGCTACACTTCATCACAACATGTGATGATTTCACATAGGTGGTAGTGGACCAAGTACCTTGAGGAGACTGCAAGCATAGTAGAACAGAATTCCACCTCATTGCAAACAAAGTTATTTCATAAGATCATTAACCCCACATTCTTTATGCCCCCCAAGGCATTCATGCCATACTTTCTCCCCTTATGACCCCCAAATGCACAAACCAGGCCATGCAACAAGGGTCACAAATACACCCCTTGAGTTCGCTCTCATAAAGAGAGTCTCTCACTCGAGGGCTATCAAACTTCTACCTCCTACAAGACCATTCTACTCCCCCAAGAGTAGAAGGCCTTGGTTACTCCCAAAACATAGAAATGCATGCAAGACCATAAAAGATATGTCACAAAGTAATTTTCACAATAGAAATTACAAGAAAACCATTTTTACATACAAACTAACTTTCCAACATAGACATGCAACATGAAAGAAACACAAGGAAAAGATAAACCAACCTTAAATTTGCCCAATGGTATACTAGAACTAATTTGAGGATGAGCAGCCCAAATCCACAAATCTTCCTTCCACACTTAGCCAAAATCTTGAATCCAAAAAAAACCAAACTTTTCAAAAATGCATAGTCTCCAAAAATGTAGAGTGGGTGATTACCCACAAAATCTCTCATTCTTGCCTAAGAAGACCTCAGTGAAAGTTCTCACAGGTTTCTAAAATTGAAAAAGGAAAAAGTAAGAAAAAGATCAAAAAGGATCTCTCATCAACAGGAAAGGTTATCTAACCTAGATGGCACCTTCTAATTTTGAATTTTCGCACATCTTAGAAAATCCTCTTTTTCGGATGATTAAACAGTCACATGGGAGTAGACACATGCCTAAAAACACTCCTAACTCATAGGTATACCTTATGGGCTTTAGGAAACACCTTTAAACTACCCCTAGGAGTCCACTTGACCCTTTATAAACCCATCTAAAGTTTATTTTCAGGTCAAACTTGAGTTGACCACTCCAAAGACTCTCTACCCAAGGAAATTTTAGAACCACATTCAAATGTTTGAAAAAGCTATAGTTGAACAACTCCCTTCAAGAGACAAGTCAAAATTCAAGACAAATCAATACATGTGTCAAGTGACACAATAAAATACATTACAAAATTACACATGGAAATTGTCTCTTGTTGGATTTAAATAAATCAATAATAAAATTTAACAGACATGCATCATTCACTATTACAAATAAAATACGATACATATAGGGTGTTGTCTCTCCAAATAGACAAGCCCTGGCTTTACGAACGTACATAGGTCTAGGTTTGGTTTTTCATAATGTTTCTATGGTCACATGGATAATTTTCCTGCACATCTCAATTACACATTAGTAATTCCAAATAACCTCATATAATATAAAACACACGAATAAGAATACACATCAAACACTCTGCATACAATATACATTTAAATAAATCAATACATCTTACATCCAAATAAATCCACATAAGCAATTATCATAATCCCCATAATTTTAATCCATATGTAAAACATGCATCCTATTTCTATCATCAGAGTAAAGTCCTGCAAATCCAATAATGACATATATCATCTCAAATTTATCCTATTCTAGAATCATATAGAGTTCTATAGCATAAAGCATATAAATGAAGCATCAACATACATCAATGTTATCCAAATCATGGAATCATATAAGTTCTGAATGCATAATGCATAAAAATAAAGCATCCATAATAGTCTCAACATGAAAATCACTGAAATGCTAGAATGAGTCAGGGTAGGGCCTCACAGAATGCCATTTGGTCTAAAGAATGCTCGAGCTACTTTTCAAAGAGCAATGGATGTAGCTTTTAAGGAGTTTTTCAACATCATAATGGTTGTTTACCAGTATGATTTGATGTGTTTCTGAAAGAAGGCAGTTGATCACTGCAGTCACTTGGAAAAGATTTTTTACAAGGCTCTAGAGTTCGGTGTATCCTTGAACCCAAAAAAATGTCATTTTGAAATGACTGAAGGAAAATTATTAGGGCATATTATCTCCAAGGAAGGGGTTAGAATAGACCCTAAAAGGATTGAAGCTATAAATAATGTACCTTGGCCAAAGAATGTTAAAGGGATTCAATCTTTCTTAGGCAAGGTGAATTTTGTTAGGAGATTTATAGCTAACTTTGCTAAAATCATTAAGCCTATTGTTAAATTACTTAAAAAAGATGCAAAGTTTTCTTGGGATGAAGAAGCTACACAGGCTTTTGATGAAATTAAGAGGGCTATTCAGGAAGCACCAGTGATAAAATCACCTCATTACAGTAAGCCTTTCTCATTATTTTCTTTTGCTTCTTATCACATAGTAGTAGCAGTTCTGCTTCAAAAGGATGATGAAGGATATGAACAACTAATTTCTTTCTATAGCAAATCTTTACAGGCTGCAGAGTTAAAGTATAAAATCATGGAAAAACAGGCATATGCTCTAGTCAAGGTTGTTAAAGTATTTCATCCTTATCTGGTAAATGCCCAGATTATAGCCTATGTACCACATGCAGTTGTCAAGGATATCCTATCCTAGTTTGAAGTAACTGGAAAAAGATGTAGATGGATAAGCAGAATACAAGAGTTTGATCTTGAGATCAAAATCACAAAGCTGGTAAGAGGTCTAGTCTTGTCCGAGTTAATGACTGAGACAAACTTTAAGGATATTGACATAAATAATATTGAGATTGAACAAGATTTTATAACCAGCATTGAGAGGCATCTATGGTATTCAGATGTGGTATACTTCTTGAAGAATGCCTCATGTCTAGAGGGTATGACACACAACCAAAGGAGAACATTAAAGTTAAAATGACAAAAATATGTTCTTATTTAGGGAGACCTATATTGGAGGAACAATGATGGGATGCTACCAGTTTCCCTGGACGAATTCCAAGATGAGAAGGTTCTGAAAGAGATGCATAGTGGGGTGTGTGGAGGCCACTATTCAGCTAAGACTACTGCTAGTAGGATAATCAGAGCAGGGTATTATTGGCCAACCTTGTTCAAGGATGCTCATAAATATGTTAAAAAATGTGATCCTTGTCAAAGGTTTTCTTCTAAACTAAAGTATGCTAGTGATTTTCCTTTGAATTCTATTATAGTTGAAGACCCTTTTGTTAAATGGGGCATTGATTTTATTGGAGAGATAATAGAAAAATCAAGCAGAGGTCACAGATGGATTCTGGTGGCTATAGACTATTTCACCAAGTGGATTGAAGCCATACCTATTAAACAGTCTACCAGTAAGGTAGTCATTAATTTATTGATGGATAATATAGTGACAAAGTTTGGTGTGCTAGCTAAAATAGTCATAGACAATGCTATGTGCTTTAGGTCTCAGGAGTTTGCAAAGTTCTATGCTACTTATGGGATTATTATATCATACTCTTCACCCTACAACCCACAGGGAAACGACCAGGCAAAATCAAGTAATAAAAGTTTGGTGTAGGAGCACCCCATCAAAACCTTCAAGATGATAATTTAGACTCTGAGGAGGGAGGATAAGGCATCAAATATGTCTTTAGAATGTTTTGTATAGGTTTTCAATCATGCATTGTGTGTTTGTAATAAAGAACCCCATCTTGTGAGCCAAACTCCTATTTTGACATTTCTATAAGACAATTAGGACTTTTGGACAATAGGGGATAAAATGTGTTAGTTTTAGTGCTCCTAGGATGCTTTAGGAAAGGTTATACTTTACCCAAGGCATTAGGAGGTGAAAGATGACATTTTGACACCTTTTGTAAAAGCTGTCAAAAGTTGTCATTAGCAACTTTTATGCACTTTTTGCATTTTGTTAATTTGAAACTCCTCCAATGCCTCTAACCTCTTGGTTTTGGTTGAGAGAAGTTGCGGAGTTTTTTATACACCTTGTGGATCCAATTCTAGAGGAGAGATTATACAAAGAAGAGTTTTGATGCCAACAAACTAATAGAATTCTGAGTTTTTCTTGCAATTCTGGAGTTTTGGTCCGTGGTATGGTACTGTACAGATTGGGATCCATTCCCAATGATGCGAATTAGTTGGAGAGGAGAGTTAAATTTGTTTTGGCCTTGGTTTGAAGTTCTAGTTGTGTGTTTTTCTCCTAATATTCAAATTTTATTGTAGGTGCCCAGAAAACCAAGGTTTACCTTGGGTTTTTCCTCCTCCATGGCCATATCTTGCACTTTATCAATCTGAGACCCATGGGATCTAGTGAAAGGAAAGTATGGTCAGTGTATTCTAGTATTCCAAAAAAAAATTTCATGAGGAGCAAGGGAGAGGTGTGTTTGGAGCGACCCTAGGTAGACATCTCTATGTGGCTACCTAGACCTTGAACAAGAAAGTTACCCTTGTGTGAAAATAGTGATGATTTCAGGCATGTAACCTTGGAATCCCTTAAGGTTTATGGCTCCCCACATGCCCATGGGATTATAATTGGCTGGTTCACTCATCTGGATATAGGTGCTTCACAAATGGAGGCCTAATTAGCCCTTTAGGATAGTGAACATCCTACAGGCTCAGACCTTTGTTTGTTAGACCTTGCCCCTTCCTTTTGGAAATTTGTGTAACTTCCAAAAGGGTATTTGAATCCATAATTCTTTTTTCTAGGTTTTTGGGAAAGTTTGAACTTAAGGTCTCTTTACCCGCTAAAAAGGGCTACAAGCAACTAGGCCTAATTGTGAAGGTTTCTTAAGGAATGGGGTTGAATCCTTACAACCAGTGCTTGGTCTAACCTTGGGGAGTCTTGTATGACCCAAAACTAGTATGCAAATGGTCAGTAACCCTTGGAGGTATCATAGAGTGTGTTGGAGAAAGGTACCCAAGATTGAGTAGGTATGAACCTTGAAGATGAGAAAATTGAACTAATGTTGTAGAGTCTTGTCTTGATAGGATCCCATTGTTATCTTGAGGGGTCAGTGTCATACATTTTGAGGTGTTTGGAAAGTTACAAGGAGGGCATTGCATCAAGTGGTATCAGAGCTAGTAATGACTTTGGTAAGGAGATAAGAGAATTGAGAGATGTCAGAGGGACAAGAAGAAGAGGTCCCTAGAGGACCAATCACCAACATGGAATTGGCAAAGATTTTTGAGAGAGAAGGCCACTTCTTGCAAGGAAATGCAAAGGGAGCTAGAGAGGTTGAGAGGCAGAGTAGATGGGAAGGAAGATGGAGGCACTGGTAGTGGTGAAGAAGGGGATGAGGATGAGATCCCTATGCCGAAGGAAGAGGTGATTCCTCTTGACCAGAGGCACTTCCTTAATGTCTTCAAATCCATGGAGAGGAGAACCATGGAGCAAAAGATTGATTTGCCAACTTTCAATGGGAAGATGGAACCAGATGTTGTGGTGGATTGGATAGACTCCCTATCTAGTTTCTTTGACTGTGAAGACATTCCAGGACACCAGAAGGTGAAGATTACTAAGTCCAAGTTGAAGGGAGAAGCCCTAACTTGGTGGAACTTTGTCCAAGAGGAAAGAGAGAAGGACAACAAGCCCAAGGTTGTTTCTTGGAAGAGGATGGTTGCCTTAATCAAAGAGGCCTATGTACCCAAAGAATATTTAATATAACTCCATAAGAGGAGACAAAATCTCAAGAAAAAGGAGATGGATGTGAAATCATACATCGAGGAGTTCCAAAGGCTATGCATGAAGTCTAAAACAAAAGAGGAAGAAAGTGAGAAAGTTGCTCGGTACCTGAATGGATTAAGGTACAACATTCAAGAGGAATTAAACCTTCTTATCCCGGATACCATTGGTAGATGCCATCAACTTGCTATCAAGGTGGAAGAGAAGATCAAAAGGAGCGAAGAGTAGAACAATAAAGGAAGAGGAAGACAACAAAGGTGTGGAAGGATTTTTTTCATAAGTAAGGGAAATGGTTTTGGAAACCAAAGTGAAACCAGTCTAGAAGGCACTAAAGGAGAGAGTAGTTCCAATAACAATGGAGGATACAATCAAAGAGGTAACTTCAGAGGAAGAAGACCACCATTTTGAGGGATATCTCAAGGTAGAGGTCCAATCAGATGTTATAATTGCAATCAAGAAGGACACATGGCCAATAGATGCCCGAATAAACCTACTAGTTCCATGGGAGAAAGAAGAAGTAACTTTATTTTAGAGGCTAACTACCAAAGTGTGGAAAGTGCAAATACATACCAAAGTGTCAATACCCTTGATAGCTATGGCTACCCTGAAAGAGGTGAAGCTTTGATGATCAGAAGAGCAGTAACTACTATGAAGATGTCTGATAGAGAACCCCCTCAGAGGAAGTCCCTATTGAAGACCAGTTGCAAAGCGGGGTGGAAAAGTATGCAAGGTCCTAATAGATTCTGGTTCTACTAAGAACTTTGTGTCTCTAGAGATGGTGGAGAAACTAAAGTTGAGGAGACTGCCTCACCCTTGCCCCTACAAGATCTCATAGCTCACACAAGGACATCAAGTTGTTGTGGAAGAGCAGGCTTAGGTAGAATTCTAGATTGGAGCCTATAGAGATAGGTTGATGTTTGACATTGCAAAGATGGATGCTTATCATCTCCTATTTGGGAGACCATGGCAGTTTGATATGAAGGCACAACATGATGGTGCTAGGAATACATATTCCATCACTAAAGATGGTAAGGTGATTGAGTTGCTACCTTTGATGGAGAATGAGGAGGAGACCAAACAAAAGGAGGCCAAAGTGTTGGTGTTAGGAGGGAAGCAGTTCATGAGAACATGGAAAATGAAGGCATGGTATGTTATGCCCTTATCCCTAGTCCAATAGTCACAAAGGTGGAGAGGTCTGAAGATAAGAAAGAGGACAGATTGAGGATGATTGACCCTACAGTGCAGTAGCTACTAGACAAATACAAGGGTGTCATCTTTGATGGCATGCCAAGGTCACTACCTCCCATGAGGGACATAAACCATTGTATAGACCTTATAACTGGATCTACCTTGCCTATTAAAGTAGCATACAAGCTCACACCAGATCAGAATGTTGAGATGGCAAAATAGGTTGAAGAGTTGTTGGAGTCCTGATTGACTGGAAAAAGTTTGAGCCCATGTGCAGTCCCTGCAGTCTTGGCACCCAAAAAGGAAGGCACTTGGAGGCTTTGCACCAACTCAAGAGCTATCAAAAAGATTACTATCAGGTATAGGTTTCCAATGCCTATGATTGAAGATTTGTTAGATTGTTTGGGGGCTGCTAGGTATTTTACAAAGGTTGACTTAAAGAGTGGCTATCATCAGATTAGGATTAGGTTGGGAGATGAGTGGAAAACTGCATTTAAAACAAATGAGGGGTTGTATGAGTGGAAAGTCATGCCCTTTTTCTTATCTAATGCATCTAGTACCTTTATGAGCTTAATGAATGAAGTCTTGAGGGATTTCATAGGGAAATTTGTTATAGTCTACCCAGATGGCATTCTAGTTTTTAGTCAAACCAAAGGAGAGCATCTAAAATATGTAGACCTAGTTCTAAGAAGATTGTATGAAGAACAAATAATGATCAACTTGGAAAATTGTTTCTTTATGCAGGAAGAGATCATTTACTTGGGGTTTGTAATCTCATATGGTGAATTGAAAATGGATCAAGAGAAGGTGAGTTCCATATTATCTTGGCCTACACCTAGAATAATGAATGATGTTAGAAGTTTCCATGGCTTAGCTACCTTCTATAGAAATTTTATAAGAGGCTTTAGCCATATTTGTGCTCCTATGCTTGATACCATAGAGGGAGGACAAAAGTGTAGTTTTAATTGGACAGAAGAAGTAGATAACTCTTTTGAAACATTGAAGAGAAAAGTTGTTGAGCAGCTGGTCCTTGCCCTACCTAATTTCAACAAGATCTTCCAAGTGGAGTGTGATGCTAGTCACATAGCTATTGGGGCAGTGCTCAGTCAAGAGGGAAGACCTATTGCTTTCTTTGGTGATAAGTTGAATGAAGCAAAGAGAAGATATTCATCCTATGACCTAGAGATGTATGCTCTATTCCAATCCTTGAAAAAGTGGAGACATTACTTGCTACGAAAATAATTCATAGTTTTCACAGACAATCAGGCCCTTAGCTTTATAAATAGTCAAGAAAAGTTAAATCACCAACACATGAAGTGGGTAGAGACCCTACAAGATTTCACTTTCATTCTTAAGCACAAGAAAGGGGTCAAGAATAAGGTGGCAGATGCTTTGAGTAGAAGAGTCCTAACTGCAAATCAGATTCAGTTGGAGAGTGTTGGAATAGACTCCTTGAAAACCATGTATGAGGGTGATGAAGATTTTGGAGAGGCTATAAGGTATGTGATTCATTTGATGAATGGTTTCATGTTGAGTATTCTGAATTTTTTATTCAAAATGGATTGTTGTTTAAGGGTGCACAACTACGCATACCCAAATGCTCTATGAGATTGAATATAATTAAAGTGAAACATTATGGAGCAATGGAAGACCATTTTGGTCTTGACAAGACACTAGATTTGGTGAAGAGGCACTATTTTTGGCCCAAACTATAGGCAGATGTCAGAAGATTTGTGGAGACATGTGATCTTCCAAAAGGCAAAGGGAAAGCCCACCAATGTAGGCCTATACCAGCCTTTACCCATACCTTCAAGACTATGGGAAAGCATAAGTATGGATTTTGTTTTAGGATTGCCTAGGACAAGGAAAGGATATGATAGTGTTTTGTAGTGGTGGATAGGTTTAGTAAGATGGCACATTTCTTGCCATGCAAAACCACTTGTGATGCTTCTTATGTTGCATACTTGTTCTTTAAGGAGATTGTCCAGATACATGGTTTGCCTTTGACTATAGTCTCTGATAGGGATGTGAAATTTATTGGTCACTTTTGGAGGACCCTTTGGAAGAATCTTGGTACAAATTTATCCTTCTCCTCAGCCTACCATCCCCAAACGGATGGCCAAACTAAAGTTGTAAACAAGTCACTAGGGAGTCTGCTAAGGTGTTTGACTAGACAACATGGAGAAAGGTGGGATAGTATATTGTCTCAGGCAAAATTCTCCTATAATGATACAGTGAATAGGAGTACTGGTAAGTTACCTTTCTAGATTATATATGGCATCCACCCAAGGGGTGTGATGGAGTTGAGAGGGTTACCTCAAGGAGAAGCCATTAGTGCAGATGGAGAAACCTTTGCTACTACCATAAAGGAAATCCATGACCAAGTTAAGACTCATCTTCAACAATCTGTAGAAAGATATAAAGCTCATGCTAACAAAAAGAATAGAGATGTTTAGTTTGATGTGGGAGACTTGGTGTGGGTTCACTTGAAGAAGGAAAGACTTCGAAAAGGAAGATATACAAAGCTAATGCAAAGAAAGATTGGACCCTACCAAATCTTGAAGCAATGTGGTCCAAATGCCTATGAATTTCAACTACCATCTGATATTGGTTTGTCACCTATCTTTAATGTCTGTGACTTAACTCTTTATAAATTTAGTGTTGGTGTAGGAGAAGACACAATTCAAGTTATTGCTGATGATGACATTCCCAAACATGAACCACCAAAGTTGCATAAGGTTGCAAAGTGAACCCGAAGCAAAGTTTACATGGAGTATTTCATGGCTTGGAAAGAACAACTTGATTCTGAAGCAGTCTAGATGATAGAGCAGCAGATCAAAGACCATGGTGTAGACCCGCAGACCCTCATCTCAAGTGGACTTGAGATTTGTTCTTTCGGGGAGTATGGTGCAGGAGAACCCCATCAAACCCTTCAAAATGATAAGTCAGACTCTGAGGAGGGAGGATAAGGCATCAAATATGTCTTTAGAATGTTTTGTATAGGTTTTCAATCACGCATTATGTGTTTGTAATAAAGAACCCCATCTTGTGAGCCAAACTCCTATTTTGGCATTTCTATAAGACAATTAGGAATTTTGGACAATAGGAGATAAAATGTGTTGGTTTTAGTGCTCCTAGGATGTTTTGGGAAGGGTTATACTTGACCCAAGGAATTAGGAGGCGAAAGATGACATTTTGACAACTTTTGCAAAAGTTGTCAAAAGTTGTCATGAGCAACTTTTATGCACTCTTTTTATTTTGTTAATTTGAAACTCCTCCAATGAATCTAAATTAATGGTTTCAGTTGAGAGAAGTTGTGGAGTGGTTTATACACCTTGTGGATCCAATTCACGAGGAGAGATTGTATGGAGAAGAGTTTTGATACCAACAAACTAATAGAATTCTGAGTTTTCTTACAATTTAGGAGTTTTGGTTTTTGGTACGGTACTGTATGGATTGGGATCCATTCCCAATGATGTGAATTGGTTGGAGAGGAGAGTTAGCTTTATTTTGGCCTTATTTTCAAGTTCTAGTTGTGTGTTTTTCTCTTGATATTCAAATTTTATTGTAGGTGCCTGAAAAACTAGGGTTTACCTTGGGTTTTTCCTCCTCCATGGCCATATCTTGTACTTTATCAATCTGAGACCCATGAGAATTGGTAAAAGGAAAGTATGGTTAGTTTATTCTAGGATTCCAAAAGTGTTTTGCAGGAGGAGCAAAGGAGGGGTGTGTTTGGATCGACCCTAGGTAGACATCTCTATGTGGCTACCTAGACCCTAAACTAGAAAGTTACCCTTGTGTGCAAATGGCGATGATTCCAAGCGTGTAACCCTAGAATCCCTTAAGGTTTATGGTTCCCCACATGCCCATGGGATTGTAATTGGCTAGTTCACTCATCTAGATATAGGTGCTTCACAAATGGAGGCCTAATTATCCCTTTACAATAGTCAACATCCTACCAGCTCAAACCTTTGTTTGTCAGACCCTGCCCCTTCTTTTTGGGGATTTGAATCCATAATTTGTTTTCCTAGGTGTTTGGGAAAGTTTGAACTTAAGGTCTCTTTACTCGCTAAAAAGGGCTACAAGCAACTAGGCCTAACTGTGAAGGTTTCTTAAGGAATGGGATTGAATCCTTACAACCGGTGCTTGGTCTGACCTTGGGGAGTCTTGTATGACCCAAAAATGGTATGCAAATGGTCAGTAATCCTTTGAGGTATCATAGAGTGTGTTGGAGAAAGGTACCCAAGATTGAGTAGGTATGAACCTTGAAGATGATGAGAAGATTGAACTAATGTTGTAGAGTCCTATCTTGATAGGATCCCATTGTTGTCTTGAGGGGTCAGTGTCATACATTTTGAGGTGTTTGGTAGGTTACAAGGAGGGCTCTACATTAAATTATCCTCAACATCATCAAGAAGATCCTAGAAGAAAATAAAATATCCTAGGATCAAAAGCTTAGATTAGCTTTATGGGCTGACAGGGTGACTGTAAAAAAGGCCATTGGTATATCCCCTTTTGAGCTAGTTTATGGAGTGAAAGCCAGGTTACCTGTGAATAATTTGCTTCTAGTTTACAAATTTTTGCAGATTGAAGAACTAGAAATGTCTGAACCCATGGAAGAAAGAATGATTTAGTTAGTAGAGTTGGAGGAAATGAGGAATGCAGCCCATAAAAGGAATATGAAACTTCAATTATAGTCGAAGTACCTTTTTGATAAAAGGACTAGTGCAAGAAAGTTCCAGATTGATGACATGGTGTTGCATTGGAATGCAAAAGACCAAGAAAAAGGCAAGCATAATAAATTTGAATAATTGTGGATAGGCCCTTTAATTGTTTGTGATATCAATGGAAAGGATTCATACTTCTTACAAAGAATGAATGGCGAAGTACAGGAATTTCCAGTGCATGGATAATTCCTAAAATATTACTTCTCTTGATCTGTTTTAGTCCATGCAAAGTAGTTGTAGGCTATATATATTTGCTTTTAGTTGTGTGGTTTTCAATAAGGAGCACCTATTTTGAATTGAAGAGAAGTCATTAGTTCCTAAGTGATCTGCGTTCTAGAGTTTTGCTAAATTCTTGTGTTGGTCTTGCATCCAACCATCCCCAGTCAGAGCCACTATTGGGACCTATAAAATCTTGAGGGTTTAGGGTTTTTTCTTTTTCATGAAAACATTTGGAAAAATTAAACCTTTGTTGCACATTATTGTAATTCATATTGAACTTGAACCCTTGAACCTTTTTGGTTCAAGGTTCAAAGTTCAATTGTTCCTCTTGCATGACTCGCGGCTCTATAATGTGAGGGCGTAAAAAATTAAAACCTGTAGGCAAATTCTTCTAGAAAAAGTATCACTAAATCCCTTGCATCACACATGGGAAGCAAAGAAACTTCAATGTAGATGCAATTGACCTGTATTTTTTACTTGGGCACAAAACTGGGTTTATAAAAGAAATGAACTTTCAAGGTGTAGACCAATTCTCCCACATTGGCCATGGGGAGGAGCATTTTTGTATTTTAATCCAAAGCCCCACATATATCAGGTGTCAAATCTTAAAGGCTTTTGGCAAAGTGGCACCTTAGCATTGGTGGGCCCCCACATGCATGTGCATCTCAGAGCAACCTAATTTTGCAGCAAAAGGGGAGATTAACCAACATGCAAGTCCAAGAAGATCAAACGCTGGTGCAAAAGATCTTATGGCCATCGCTATACCACAACATGAGGGTGCTTCACTGTTAAAGGCTGTGACTTGGTGACAAACCACTAGCAGTAAAACTATGGCTGACAGTTAGTGCAACCAGTTAAGGCAAACGGTTATGAAGAGGTTCACTCTGGCCATTAGTGGAGGTCATGCTAAGATGTCAGGATAAGGACCCCAGAGCCAATCAAGGAGTGCCACATGGCAGACAGGTGGCATGTCATCAGACGTGAATGTCAAGCAGACCTTGACTGCGATGAACCTCTAAATGTACTCACTAAAGGCATTAGTTTCATCGACATGAGAGGTGTCAATGAAACTAGGGTTTTGATAAGACATGAAAATGGCTGGCCAAAGAGGAAGTTTGGCCTAAAGAATGATGTCGAACAAACCAAACCAAGTGGTGGATCTGGTGGATGAGGCAACGCTTAGATGGATCAGGTGGTGAACCAGAGGTTGATGCATGGAAAACCCGACAGACAGGTGGTGCCCAGGGAGATCTCAGAATGAATCAGTTGGTGCCAAGTGGTGATACGCGAAAAAGAGGGGAGCAAATTAGCTAAGGTAAAGTCCTAGTAGGTTAAGAAGATCTGACAGTCGGGTGAGATGATCCAATGGTTGTCACCATGTTATGATGGGAAGATGATCACCAAATATCCCCTACGACTTGGTGACAAAGCATGTATAGAAAAGGAAAGCAGCCAGACATTAGGGATCGAGCATGTTGAGGGAAGATCTACGGCCGTCACTGTACCACCATGTGAAAGTGCCTATTGGTTATCACCTATGACATAGCGACTGGTGAGGTGGCAGTTGAGGTGGCCGTCTAGATGGATCCAAAGGCAAATCAGGATGTGCCATGTGTCAGACCCATCAAAAGAGAAACTGATAGAGAGAGCCACTTAGGAGAGGCTGATGATCGAGCAGATCGCTGAAATCCAATGATGGATTCGAGGCAGATCAATGGTAGGGTGAAATTTTGGGGCTAACCATGACTGTCGCTGTACTGCAGCTGTGAAGTGCCCAAAATGAATACCCTCATGATAGGTTACACCAAGGTGGACATTAAGAAAATCATGAGGTGTCACATGGTGACACACAGTTGATGAGGTGGAAGGTCTAGTGGTAACACAAGGAAGATAGGTGGCATGTCATCAAAATGAATATCGATAAGATCTTGGCTTCAATGGACCTCTAAATGGACTCACCAAATGCATCAGTTTCATCGACATGAAAGGTGTCGATGAAACTATGATTTTGATAAAACAAGAAAGCAACTTGCCAAAGGAGAGGTTTGGCCGAAAGACTGAGGCCTAACAAATCGGATGACATGGCAATTGTGGTGGTGGTCTAGTGGGGCTCGGAGCAAACCAAAAAGTGACACATGGCAGGCCTGCCAGAGGAGAGAGTAGCCTAGATGAATTAATCGATGGGAATGTCAAGAGGAATCTGATGGTTGGATGGATGATCTGACAATGGTCACCATGTTGTGATGGAAAGACGCTCGATGGCTCAGAGGTGCGACTTGGCGACTAAGCGGTGGGACCCGTAGGAAGAACAGTTTGGAGGAAGTAAAGAACAAGCAAGTTCAAAGAAGATCTACGGTTGTCACCATACCGCAAGATGGAAGTGATCGAATGTTAATGGCTGCAACTTGGCAACTGGTGAGGTGGCAAGATAGGTGGAGTCTAGAGGGATTCACAAGGGAACCAGGAGGTGACATGTGGGTAAAACCTACATGGGAAAGTCAGGTTAAAATATAGCTTTAGACTATAGTGAAAGGGGAGAAATTAATGACTGACCTGCTGAGGGATTGATGACTGAGGGTTGAAATTTTTCCCAAGTATGGATTTATCATATATTGTTAGAAGCTCTTGATCCAAGGAATCTGATTCTGCAGTCAAGTGTAGCCCACAATAAGTATTTTTGGGGTAGTGACCTCGGGACCTTAGAAGTTATTTCTGATACAGAAGGTGATTTTTTGCAAGCCATGTATGACAATGGTTAATGCCAGTAGTTAAGGTAAGCAGTTACAGTGGAAAACTAATGGTAGTAGTTAAGTTTTTTATGGATAGAGACCAAGTGGTGGGGCCCATTTCTAAGCGGATTAATCAGGAAAGTTAAAGGGCGTGGTAGTTTCCCATGATCAGATGGCTGTCACTATACCGCAACAGAAATACATCTAAACTTTAAAGGTCACGACATGGCAACTAAAGGAAAGGTGCTTAGAAAGATGACTTCCTGATCCGTTAGTGCCAAAAGTTTTAAATATTCAAAAGAAATAGCAGCAAAGATGTGCGAATCCCATCAGATTTCATTCAAAGTGAAAAGTTGGTGAAAGTTATTCAAGGTGATATGTAGAGGACATAATGGTGCGCAGCTCTATGTTTTCTTAGTTAAGAGCTCATCAATGATCTAGTACAAGATGATCCATCGACATTATGAAGCTGATGGTGGTTGTATCCGATTTTGGCTAATAGGAAATTACTCTTTTGGCCATTTTCCAAATGAATGCCCTGTCAATTAATGAAGCACGCATCCCAGAAAGAATGTTAGATTTCTCCCTCAACTGCAATGGCACAAAAATATAACTTTTTCAATAAATGATTGTTAGGGTAAGATTTTTCTTCTAGGTGGTCCAAAGATTGTTGCATCCTAATTTCTATAAAAGGATACCAAGGCTACCTAGAAAAGGGACACAAATTTTGTAGCTAAACTTTGGCAAAATTAATACAGGCCTTTGTCTTAGCAATTTTTGAATCAAATATGAAGTACTTGTAACCTTCTGACAGAGGAATAAAATGTACAATCTAGAGAATTTAAATTCAGATTTGTATTGTCTCTATGTCATTATACTGGTGGGTGTTCATTCTATTTAAGTAATCAAGGATTGCTTATTTGAATGATTTGCTAGGCATCTAATGAAGTTGTTTTGAGTATTTTTCTTAAGGAGAAAAATACTCATATACTTTGAACAAAGTCATTGATATCAGTATTTCCGATGTGGATTTGATGATGAAATCTGGTGTAGATTAGGACTCTATGTATGTCAGGCATATTCAGAGTTGATAGATCAGGAACTTGTGATTTGTGTACTAGTTTCTCTTGTTAGGTTGTAGTCTATTGTAGATGACTCTATTGCCTGGATAAGGCACTAGTTTATTTGTTGGTTTTTTGTTGCATTTTGTGATCCCTTTTAAAAAAAAGGTCAAATCAATTTTCCATTTAGGTTATTTGTACTGGTCAGTAAGGAAAGTTTGTAGGAATTTACACTGGTTTTCTGCAAACCATTTACTATTTTTGTGAGAAAATTGTCTTTAAAAGGGTTCACCTGCCCAAGCTTTTATAGGCTTAAAGTGTAGGAGGTTTCTTAATTCTAGAACCTCATATTGTTCTCTTTATTTCAAACTTTTGTTGTTCTCTTCCATTGCAGCATAGAGGCAGTAATTTTTACTTTTAAAGAGGAGAAAAAAAAGTTTTTAAAATGGAGAACAACACATTGACTGTCTAAAATAGGGTAAATGAATCTTGCATTAAGCAACTTTTGTAGTTCCTCTTTAACTATTTCCCTTAGGGCAGGATTAATCCTTCAGTGAGGCTATCTAATTGGTTTACAATCTTCTCTAATATAAATCTTATGGGTACACAATGTCATGATAATCCCTTCATGTCATGATAATCCCATGCGAAGGATTGTTGTTGGACTTTGAGTAATTTTATTAATGACAATCTTTGATCTGTTGCTAATTGACTATTGACATTCAGATTTCTTCCTGCAACAACCTCTATTTGAGTGACTGACTCAACATTAGATATTTTAGACAGACAAGAGGTTTGAATCTCTTATGGTAGTAATGTATGAAATATGTATGTGGTTGCAGGAGAATCTAAAGAGCTTGTAGACAAAAGAAGAGTATGCAAAGGACTTGCTGGTATACCTATGGACTATTGAGCTGCTCCATAATGATTTCTTAGGATGTTAGAGAGTACTGTATCATCCTCTTGAAGTTATATGAATGGTTCCCTTGTTAACATCATTAGTTGTTGAACATAATTAATTTACTCTATTTCTTCTCCTATATCTAGCCATACTACTTGCTCTTGATCAAGTTGTGGTTGTGCTGGAGAATAGAGTGCAAGAGTTTTAGTAGTAATACCATCTGAAATGGTCATATCCCCTGATCTGTGACCTACGTATGCATCGGCTATAGCAAGCCAAGGTCTTCCCAAAATGATTGGACATCCCCCCAATGTTGCCTTAGGAGAGTATAGTATAAAATCAGCCGGGTATTCCCAAGAATCTAATGTGACAATAATATCTTCAACCATCCCTTTAGGCCAGACAAAAGAGCTATCAACAAGCTGCAGGACCGTTGGGGTTGATCTAAGAATAGTAATGCTGAGTTGCTACATGACATATTTAGTCATCACATTTATGGACGCTCCTAAGTCTATCAAGGCATTTTTAATTTGAGTTCCATTAATAACTACCTTCACAATAGGGCTACCTAGGTCAGAATATTTAGGGACAACAATTTTTCCTAACATGATATCAGCCAATTGTCCTACTACGTTCATTATTTTTGGGTCCTTTTTATTTCTCCCAGGTTTCTTCAAACATGCTTCCTTAATAGCTTGAAATAGTGGAATCTTTACACATATATGTTTTAACTAGTCAATAAGATCAAAAGCTATATCATCCTGCTACCTAGACACTTCTACCTACAATCTTTGAGGAAACGAGGGAGTTCTTACATATGTGTCTGGAGTCTTAGACTAATGAACCTACTTAGGGTTTCTAGGTTGATCAGGTGTAGTGTCCAGAGTAATCTCCTCAGATGGTAATTCTGTTATGACTAGAGGAGATGGAGTAGGAAGTGTTGTTCTTGATTGTAAGTGAATATCACTTATATTGAGAGAATATGCAAGATAGTTATTAGGACCAGTTGAAAAAACTTGTTGTTGTTGCTGGGGTTTTTTATTTGGATTTGGCACAGACTATGTTGGCAGTTGGGTTGGCTTGGGTGGAGTGGAATTAGGAGTTGGTGGCATTAAAGCCGATTGTTGGGACTATTGTTGTGGTTGTAGGAAATCTGATGATTGGTTCACCCATTGTTGTCATCCCCTCCATTGCGTTGACTATTTCCAGTTACCTTGAGGTGGTGACCAACTCCCCTGTGGTTTCTACCACTGAGAGGAAGGACGCCAATAATTAGGCCAAGGGTTTTGAGATTTATTCCAAGACTGAGGAGTATAATTTTCAAAATTTTGGGAGTATGGAGGTTTCCACTAATTGTTTTATGCATTGAAGTTCATATAAGGATTAGAAAATGACAATGGATCTTGTGGCATACCTTGTCTTGGAGGCCAAGGCCTTCCTTGTGCAACATAAAAGAGTTTTTCATCATCTCCATAGACAGCCTTGAAATATGGGGAAGTCTACTGTGTTGGCATTATGGATGAATTGATTATGTGTTGCATTGATGTTTTGTCATTGATGTCAACACTAGCTATTATGGTTGCTTATCGACAAACAGGTTTTGGTTACCAGTAGAAGATCTAGTGTTATCGGCAGAAGAGACTATCTGTTGGACACTTCCGACATGTTTGGATCTATGAAATGTGATTGGTTACATGTGGCACATGCTTTTGGAGCATGTCTTGGTCAGATGGTATTGACTTGGTAAATAGATTCTATCATACACTCTGGTAAACCCTTACCAACACTAGTTTAAGGCTTTATCGGTAGAGCTTCCACTGAGGAATCTTGACAGGATGCATGATTGGTGTTGGTAAAACTTCTAGATAGTTTTCAAGATGCTGAAGATGTTCTTTGATTGTGCTTCAATTGCTTGAAGATATTCCTTTGACATGGTGGACTTAGAATAGGTCCAGTACCTATCTAGGTTATGGACAGATATCATGATAATGTGTACTCTACACGTTACCAGAATGTTTCAAGATGTTTAATGGATTGGTTATTGTTGTTTTGGTCTTAAGCCGACATGGCCTATCATTGTAATATGGATTTATGTAATGATCTTATTGTAATATCTTTTAGGTGGCCGACCTAATTGGTTTAGGCCTTAGGTTTGCTATAAAATAATGTAAGATCTCATTGTAGATCGTGGTATGGGTATAGAATAAGTGTCCATGGTATTGGAATGCAATATCATATGCGAAGGAGATTCGGTCGATCATAGGTGATCAAATTGGGATTAAGGAAGAGGTCAAAGGCCTCCGGTATTGAGCTTAACTAGGACTGAAATCAGGCATGGTAGATGCTATCTCTACCAGTTCACTTTATTGGATTGTTGTCCATTTATCTCGAGATCATTGTAGCCTCTCTGTAGTCAGTGAGACTCTTTTGTAATGAGCAGTATGCTCTAGGCAGTGTGCCTTCCAGCATGTGCATGCCCCTCATTGTAACACATACTTTCTACAAAAGTATCATCTAACTGTGGGTAGGATTCCCACCGTGGTTTTTCCATTTCTGGGTTTTCCACATACAAATCATGGTGTTATGTGGTATCATTGTTGTTGGAACTCATAAAAATTTGAGTTAATTCTTGAGGCCCATTTCAAAGAAGGGTAAAATGAAGTCAACATTCTCCTTGCATGCCTAAGAAGAGGTTTTTAAAAGGCTAGAGAAACCTCCAAGTAAATGTCGCTAGCCATAAACTTTTATCCCACATTGGCCGCATGAAGGAAATTTGTTGTATTTAAATACTTGGTCGTGCACATCCTTAGTGTCAAAACTTAAATGCTTTTGGCAAGTAGATGATCAAGCAAGTGGTGGCCCCCTACGTGCGCATGTGTCTTAGAGCGACCTAATTTTGCAGCAGAAGGGGTGAGTGGAAAAGACCAATTCGAGACTTCACGATTTAAACCTAGTCTCTAGCTCGCTAGCATATAATGCTAACACCCAAAAGACTCAAGACCTTGTGAGAGTGCAGATCCAAAGTGATCCAACGGTGGTCACTAGGTCATGATGGAAAAGTACCCGAAATGTTATCCCTCATGACCCCGCGACAAAGGAGATCTCCATTCCGGTGGTGAGTCCAGGCCATGGTGTGGTGGTAGACAAGTGGCAGACACATGGTGAAAATGTGGCATAGGATGTAGCTGCTTAGAGGGACTAAGGATTGAGTAGGTTGAGAAAGATCCAATGATCGGCCGAGTTGATCAGATGGTGGTTGCTATATCGCGATTGAAAGACATGTGATGTTTATTCGCCATGACTTGGAAATCAAGTGCTGGGGCCCGCTAAGAGAGAAGATCAAGGTTGATCGGGTAGTCATGGTTTCATTTTGGCCATGAGTCCAGGCCGTACTGAGGTGGAAAGATATGGGGCCTGGAGTGAACCTGATGGTGCCACATGTCGGGCCTGTCAGAAGGAAGAGTGATAGAGGGAGTCGCTCAGGCAAGGTAAGGGCCGGGCAAGTCAAGCCAGATCAATGGTGATCCAAGGAAGATCAATGGTTGTTGCGAAGTCACAAAATGAATTTTATCGGTGGCTAAAGGTCGCGACTTGGCGACCAAGTGGTGGGACCCATAGGAGAGCAATCCAAAGGAAATAAAAAGAACAGGCAAGCCGAGGAAGAAACAAAGAGATTCATTCTGACAGTGAACTCAGGTGGTGCTAAGGTAGCAGGATGAGGGCCCCAGAATAAACAACATGATGCCACGTGGTGGAAATACATGGTAGAGATCTGTGCAGCAAAATCCAAATATTTAAATATGATTTTTGACTGTGGTGAGCAAGTAGAAACTTAAACGACCAACCTGCAGAGGGATGGGTGGTTGGGGATTTATTTTTTGTTTGATATATAGGTGTTATATATCATTAGGAAGCTCTAGATCCAAGGAATCTGATTCTGCAGTCAAGTGTAGCCCATGAAAAATATATTTGGGGTAGTTACCTCAGGATCTCAGATTGGATGTTCTGCAGGCCAAAGTTGTGCGAGGCAGTTATTGTTGAAGGATAGGGTGGTTGCCGTTGTTAGAGAATGAAATATGATTTTGTCCTCCCTGCCTTCTTATTCGAGAGGCTTCTCATTTTGTAGATGTTCCAAATTTTTGTGAGCAAGGCTCCTTAATCTCGATTTCCAATTTTGAGCTTTTTTTCCAGATTTGTTGCAGGT
Organism: Cryptomeria japonica; assembly: GCF_030272615.1. Lineage (NCBI taxonomy): Eukaryota > Viridiplantae > Streptophyta > Pinopsida > Cupressales > Cupressaceae > Cryptomeria > Cryptomeria japonica. The sequence continues at coordinate 704,199,319 of NC_081411.1, read as the reverse complement.
CATATATATGTAAATATAGAGTATCTTCTTGTTGTAGACGTTTTCTGTTGCAGGTCATATATATGTAAGGAATATATACAGTTTATTGGATTGTCTCTAGGCCTTCTCTTATTTTCAAAGAATCCAGTATTCAAGGGAGTTTGGGTTTGTCCTCTCAAAGTAGGAGTGTAATGGGTGTTCTTAGGTACTCTTCAAGGAAAGGTTTAAATTCTATGAGCAATCATTTTGAATTCAGGATAATGTCTGGATATGTATGATACTTTGTTTGATTTTAGAATGTATTAATGTCAGGAATTAATACAAGGATAATCTTTTTCAATAAATTGGATTTGTAATAGAAGTTTCCATTTACAGTTTGATGTATGACTCTATGCCCATGGATAAGGCACCGGTCTTGCAGATTCTGGGAATTCTCAGAGGATTTAAAATATCAAGTATCCATTCGCTTTTATGTTTGTAGTTTTAGATGTTCCACCTATCTCATGCTCCAATCTTGTTGAGATGTCAATGTAGATTTAGCCCATATGAAGTAACCTCCTTGTTGTTGATCCTTGTGAGATCTATCTTCTTTTGTTGATGCCATATGTCTATAACTGGTTGTATTTTATGCATCAAAGGGTGTCCCCCATAGCTCTTGCAGAACCTGAAGTGTAGGAGGATCATTAGGATCCTATTTTATGTTGTCCAAGCCCTGAATCTTTTCATTGATTGAGATTGGTTATTTCATAGATAGTTTACAGGTGAACTTGGGTGTCTTTTTTGAGACCAACAAAATGGCGACTCTGCTGTGTTGGCATTCTACACTCTTATGAGAATAGTTGGTATTGTCATTGATGGCAACCATCTAGAAACCTTCTGGCATTCATCTAGTAAGCCACCTATAGTTATTGGCACTAGCAATAGACATCTACATACACCGTTAGACACTTCAATGACAGTGGCAACAATGCATACCGACACCCCAACCGACAGGGAATAAACTTTTGTTTATTGTAATTAAATGTAATTATCTTTTGTATAAGACAACATGGCATATTGTAAAAGACTCATATATATCCATGAGATCTTATAGGTCATTTTGTAGGTAAGAAAGACAGAGGATGATATCATGATATAGTTGACAACAAAGGTTTTGGTAATGGAATGAGCTTAAACCAACACTGAACCTGGCATAGTTGATGCTATTTTGAAGCAGTACATTGTATTGGATTTCATAATCCACTTTTGTAGTCAGTGTGACTCTTATTGAGCAATGTGCTCTAGGCAGTTGGCCTTCCTACATGTGCAAGCCCCTCATTATAAGTAATATTTATTCATTGGTCATTGAGTGAATATTGTGGGTCACAAATCCCACCAAGGTTTTTCCCACACCGGGTTTCCTCATTAAACATCTTGTGTTATAGTGTGTTTTCTATGCTGTATTTATTGTTCCTATTTACTACATTAATTCTTATTTACCGGTACACTATTTTGGGATGCAAAGTTCTTAATAAGTTTAAATATTTTGCTAACCAGTTAGATACTGATTCACCCCCCTCTCAATATCTTTGGGACTGCCACTAATGCTAACAATTGGTATTAGAGCCTAGTCCTCTATTTTTAAAAGCCTAACAGCTTGAGGAAGATCCTAACACCAGTACAGATGAAGAACTTAAGAAAACAATTGGAAGGAGCTCTTGTAGATTATGATATAGAGAAGTTGAAGAATATCAAACTTGAAGATGATCTGAGGACTGCATAGGAATCCATTCAAGGACTTCAAGAGAATCTTACCATAGCTCAAAATAAAAGAAAAGAACTTCATGAGAAGATGCAGAATGATAATGATGAAAAGGAAACTCTTAATGAACTTGTGAACAAGTTCAGACAAGAAAACAGTACTATGAAGAATGAAATGCAAAATATGACTATGAGGTTTTGTAAAGACATTGAGGACAGAAAGAAAAATGAAGATGACTTGACTGGAAGAATCAATGATTCTAGAAATAAAAATATAAGACTCGGTCATGAAAATGATATGTTGAAGATAGATCTGATTCACATGCAACATGATAAAACTGAACTTATGAGTCAAAAGGGAATTCTGGAAAATGAGTTGGCTACTGCAAATCAACACAAAGAGAAATTCAAGAAAAGTTCAAAAGAACTTGATGATATGTTGAAATGTCAAAAACCAAATGGAGATACTAATGGACTTGGATTTGAAGTTGGAGAAAGTTTCAGTACTGCAAACAATCATGATCACAGTAAACCAGTAAGACAACCTAATGCTTACAAGTTTAATGGCAAATGTTTCAATTGCAACAAATATGGTCATAAAGAAAATCAATGTAGATTTAGAAACAATCAGAACATTAATGCACCCACTAGTCAAAGTTCCAAATGCAACAAAGTTGGTCATACTTCATAAAACTATAGAATGAATGTGAAATGATATGTTTGTGGAAGATATGGACACTTATCTAATCAATGCAGAACACAAACTGGCATAGGATATAGAAAAGCTATTTAGAGGAATAATGTGACTTGTTATGTTTGTAACAAGATTGGACATATTGCAAAATTGTGTAGAAGTAAGACTTCACCGACAAATAATCAAGGATCCAGTTTGAAAGGCAAAGAAAAGGTAGATGATGTAAAGCAATAATTTTCAAAACAATGGATTAGGAAGATAGATCAGAATGTTGATGAGAATATTTCTTCACTGATAGAACATAGTATTACTCCACCGGTAGGAGATTCTTCATCCAACTAAGAAGTAACCCTTTGGGGGTATTGTAGCAAATTGAATATCATGTAGATTACCTTCAGTCGATGGTGAGAAGATAGATTTCTTCTTTACCGGCAGATGTGTTAAGTTTTCACTTAACCGACAAGCATTTAATGCTGTTGTTGAGAGAAATTTCATTATAAATCATCAGATTTCCCTCATTTTTGATTCACAAAGCATTAAAAATCAGCAAAGAGCACGAAAAAGAGATAAGGCATTCAAGGCGAAGGTGTGAAGTAATTTCTTTCAAGCATTCAGATATTGTCAGGCAGCTAAAGGTATATTTCAAATGGCTTCTTCTTCTACTCTCGAATTTATTGTGAACCCTACTATCATAGAAAACATAAAATGTCGTAGGCCCGTGTTTAAGATAATTCCCAAAGTAGCTAAGCAAGATGATTCCATAGGTGCTTTTTCAAAAATTCCTAAAGGTGTAGCTTATGCTAAAGACCCTAGGATTTATATTCATTGCAACATTGAAGAATTAGGTTCAGAGGAATTGTTGAAAATGTTTAAGTGAGTAATTTGTGATGAAAATGACACTGTTAAACCTGAGCACAAGATTGTGGAGACTTTAGGTTTTCAAAGATATTGAATATCCCTAAATTTTTAGAAAGAGTAGTGAGAATTGTCCTAAGTAGAGAACATGGAGAATTTCTATGGTTGGATTCTATCTGCAAATTTACCCGGCAAGCAATTAGGGCAGTAATTGGTTTACCCTCAACTAACAGTAGACTAGACAAAATAAAGAAAGTTCCTAACAACAAAGTAATGACCCTAACTAGAGCAACATTAGATAGTAGATCACTAAGAGTGAATGACATCAAAGGCATCAATGTGAGATTCATAAGTATGGTTTTAGGTTACAAGACTACTCATGCAAACAGACTTAATTTAGTTTCTAGTCTTTGCATTAATAGTGCTTATGAAATGGTCAACAACAATAAAATGATTGATGTGTGTGAATGGCTAAAAGATGAACTCATTGATAATTTGAAAAAGATAAAAGGAGATAAGAAAGGGACATTTTGCTTTGGTAATCTTTTAGTATGCTTAATTCTATATTTCACTAAGGAAATTCCCGGTATAGGACCAAAAGACTTTGGATATGACATACCGGTAGGAAAACAATTACAGGAAGCTTTCACCGACATGGGAACTGCAAAAGACAACAATATAACTGAATACTTTAAAGCTTTTCAAGCCAAAATGAAAACTAGAGAAATACTACCGCAGCATGTAGTGGACAAATATGACAAAGAATGTAATAAAAAAGGATGAGACATGGATGGAAGTTGTACTTCCTAGGACTATATGGGTAACTGAAATGGGAAATGAGGTAGATCTCAACATTACTGAGACATATGTAAAAGCTTTGTTAAATGCACCAAGAGAACCAACAGAACAAGTTTTTCGTAGTGTTGAAACTATTGAGAGTGGTGTGAAAACAATGAAGCAAGGAAGAAAAGAGAAAAGTATATTAGGGATGCATCAAAGAAGGTACAAGAAATCAAAGAAAATGTTATGAACATTACTGGGATAATAGCTAGTGAGCTGGAATGACTGCAATCAGAGGCACACATTTCACCGATTGGCACATCTTCTAACAGTGAGATACCAGTTGAATTCAAAAGAGTTGAGAGGAAGAGAAAACCTTCATCGGTACCCTCTCCTTCACCCAAAAGAACAAGGACCTTAAGGAAGAAACAACAGACAATAAGGCAACCGACTAAGAAACTAACTTCCAAGAAGAAACAAAAACTGGTCATACCCTCATTAGATAATTTGCTAAATGAAATAACTGATGATGGCAATTTGGCTAATGTAAGTAAATTGCATAACACATTCAAAGATTGAGAGAAGGAAAGCATTGAAAATAGTATAATTTTACATCTGGATATATACAAGAAAGTTTTAATTGAAGTAGTAGATGATTTACCTAATGAACTATATAGAAGATTGGATGCTAAGAGGATTGCAGTGATGGAATTGGACAAGAAACTAAAAGTTAAAAAACTTGTAGCTGTACATCCAGTTAACTCAAAAGAGGAAATTGATGACCTGATTTGTGTGGCTAACAGATCCATTTTTGCTAGTGGTCACCAGCAAGTAAGTTTGATGGTAGGTAGAGTAAATGAGATTGCAGAGGAGATTGCTGATAAATGGGATCTTTTTTGTGGAAAAGGAAAAACAAGAGGAAATGAACCGTCCAAAGAAAACATTCAAGGTATATCAAATGGATAAGGACAAAGGGAAAGGTAAAGTTGGTGGAATACCAAACATCAAGATAACTGACAATTTGCCACCACCTTTGGATACTGCACCGGTACATACTATTGATCCACCAGTTCCTGACAGTGAAGGTATCACACATGATAACACTAATCCTGAATCTGAAATACTATTCACCATGAATGTGGATACTCAAGAAGTGAATATTATTATGGATAAGGACACTACAAAGGTTAAGGATGATAATGTTGACAATGGCAACATTGCTGAAAAACCGATAGAGACTGTTGAGGTTGAGATCCCAACAAAGCAATCATTACAAACAAAGAAACCATTGGATACTGGGAAGAATACTGAAGGTATAGTTGCTGGCATAGAGAAACCTACTGAGACTGAGATACTGACAGTTGAGCATACAGAGAAACCTACAGAGGTAGAGGTACATATTGAAGCAAAGAAACTGGCAATCACTGAGACACCTAAACAATCAGACAAACCTTTACTGGTTGAAATGCAAACTCAGAATGATCCACCGAAGGATAACACAAGAAAAGTGGTTACAAATGTTGGAGCATGGAGGTAATTAAGGTAATAAGTTAGACATCTGGCACTTCATCAAGTGAATTCAGACCTACTAGTGTAACATAGGTGCTCTTGGATTCAATCAAGAAGATAATAGATTGTAATGCATTGGCCTACAAGGCAATTGATGACACCATACCAATTCTTAAATTGATTGCACCAAAATGTAACATAGATCATGTAAAGGATTCTTTATGTAAATTGGGCACATTGTCTAAATTCATTACTGACAATGTAATAATTGTTGATAAGGTGAATGAGGACACCTTCAAAGAGAAAGTTGAAAAGGAGAAGGATAAATTCTTTGAGGACACAATAAAGAAGTGTACAGAATACATGAATACACCATTATCGACACTAAACACTACAATTTTGGAATACAAAGAGCTGTACAAAGAAACATGCAAACCACATGTTTTGACAAAGGACATAGAAAAGGAGATCAACAGAGTACATAAATAAATAGATGACATAACTGATACCATAATTGGTTTATCCAAACCCATATTAGTTATTGAGCAGGAAATAACAGGTTTTGAGGAGAAATTGGAGAAATTTGAGAAAGAAAAGGCAAGGATTAAGGCTAATGCTAGAGAACTTAAATACAAACTTGGTCCTAAGTTGGACAATCTTATCTCTCTGAGAAATGAAATCTCTAAGGGATTACTTCAAGGAGAAAGATCACCGGAAGAGCACATGCATCATCTCACTAGCACGATCCAACAGACTGAGGCAACCTTGAAAGATAGCAACACATTCATGCAGAGTCTTAATTTGGTTTTGGCAGATATATTTCAGATTGTAACCAACTAGTTACAAACCTTGAGGTGACATTTTTGCACTCGTTTGACAATTTTTGACAAACTTTGTCATTGATGTCAAAGGGGGAATAGTGGATAGAGAAAAATGATTATTTAGAGGAGATCACTTGCTCAGGGGGAGCACATCTTTTTGGTAACTTTTTGGACTTCAGTTTTGGAATAGTTTTTGGATTTTTCTCATGAGTGTTGCCATCAATGCCAAAGGGGGAGATTGTTAGCATTCTACACTCTTATGAGAATAGTTGGTGTTGTCATTGATGGCAACCATCTGGAAACTTTCGGGCATTCATCTGGTAAGCCACCAACAATTACCAGCACTGGCAGACACTTCACCGGCAGTGGCAACAATGCATACCGATACCCTAGATGATAGGGAATAAACTTTTGTTTATTGTATTTAAATGTAATTATCTTTTGTATAAGCAGACATGGAATATTGTAAAAGACTCATATATATCTATGAGATCTTATAGGTCATTTTGTAGGTAAGAAAGAGATAGAGGATGATATTATGATATAGTTGACAGTGAAGGTTCTGGTAATGGAATGAGCTTAAACTAGTACTAAACCTAGCATAGCTGATGCTATTTTGAAGCAGTACATTGTATTGGATTTCATAATCCACTTTTGTAGTCAGTGTGACTCTTATTGAGCAGTGTGCTCTAGGCAGTTGGCCTTCCTGCATGTTCAAGCCCCTCGTTGTAACTAATATTTATTCATTGGCCAGTGACTGAATATTGTGGGTCACAAATCCCACCGAGGTTTTTCCCACACCGGGTTTCCTCATTAAACATCTTGTGTTATGGTGTGTTTTCTATGCTATCTTTATTATTCCTATTTACTACATTAATTCTTATTTACCGGTACACTATTTTGGGATGCAAAGTTCTTAATAAGTTTAAATATTCTACTAACTGGTTAGATACTGATTCACCCCCCCTCTCAATATCCTTGGGACTATCATTAATCCTAACATGCTAGGGAGTAAGAGTGTCTTGCAATTGCATTTTCAGTAAGGTTGTGTGAAGTTGTATTCACCTTGTTGATTGCAGACAAACCCATGAGTCTGGCCAAAATTCATTTGGGAAGAGTCTAAGAAGTTTACAAGTCTGAAAGTTGTCTTCAGATTTGAAAGCATGCATCCTAGAAGGTTTTGTTGTTGAGAAGTAAAAAAGAATATCATGTGACTCTACTGTGTGAGACCTAGAAATCTGAAGTTGTTTCAGAGTGAAGATCAATGGTTGAAATTTTATTCCTCTTCAAGGAGGTGGCGACTCTGTATGAATGAACCTGAGGTTTGGAGTTTTTCTTCAAATTTTCAATCAGAAAGTGAAGTGAATAGCAGCAGTAACTATACCCAGGTATTTCCCATTCATGAGATAACTTTTGTTCCTTATAAGGTGAAAAGGTCACCATTGAAAGGAAAAGAAATCTGCACTTTACATACTTCTTATTCTTAAAAGTTTCAGTTAGTGATGGGAGAAGTATGTGGTTGTAAAAATTATGACTGCATGTGTTTTGAAAAGTTTGTAAAATAGTAAGATGTATTGTCATAGTAATGGTTCAATAGATGTTTCAAATTTGATGGATCTAGATGTGGTTCCTAGATCTGAAATTTCTTTGTCAATTTGAAAGATAATTATAGGGAGATTGAAATACATCTCCAAAAGATCCAAGATAAATGCATCTTATAAGAAGGAAAGTATGGAAGAGAAAGGCAGAATCATCATATGTTTTTTATGAAAGATTTATTGTTGCATTAAATGAGCTTCCCGTTGATGTTAGACCCCATGAGTCTATTTGGATCGAATTATTTTTAGAGCTTGATGAGCCTGACTCAGTTAGTTGGTCTTCAACTTTGAGGGAGGAAAGTATTGCCAGTATTAAAGAATGGATAGATGAGATTGAAATGATGAAATCTGAAAATGTACAAAGTACTGAGTATAGTGATGTAGATGAATTTGTGAGTGGATGTACCTCCTATGATGCTCAAGGTGACTCTTGTTCCCAACATGACAGTGCAGATGTGTATTAAGAGCAAGAAGAAAATTGTGAAAGTACAAGTTATTGTTCAAATAGTCTGGAGCCTCATGGGGTTTCAGATTTGAATAATATAGATCACCTTGTTGTTAAGTTCAATCCACAAAATGTTTGCAACCAAGGTTATGAAACCATGTTGCAACATATAGAAACACTTTATGATCAACATGATAAAGGTCATGATGTAGATGCAATTTACTATAATGACAAAATAAATGTGCATGAAGCCATGAGTACTGCAGATTTAATGCTTGCATCAGATTGGGACAATGTTTACAAAACAGAAGATGAAGCCAAGGAAAATGAAAATGAAGGTGAAGGTTCACTAAGTAGTGAACAAATCTCAGAACTCTTAGTTGCTGATCTTAAGAGGTATACATCTAGAAATGTCCCCAATATCTCATACCCAATTAGTATATGTTTTGATACTCATGATGTTCTTGGTGGTGTGAGGTATGATACATATGATGTTTCTTTCCCTACATTTGATTTGAATAATTGGCAAGATGAAAATGCATATAAGGTTGATAAATGTGATGATGTGGATTCATACGTTGATGTGAAATTAGAACTTGATGCGCATTGTGTGGATCTTGGTTTTAAACAAAAAGTCAAATCTGTGGTAATTTTTCCAGATTTGCAATTGGTAAATGAACCATTGACATGTGATGATGTATTTCTATATTTGCAAAAGGTTGATATAAGGTGTGATCAGCATGTTAAGTTGCAGTCATTTTATGAGGAAATTTTCCTCTCTAGTTTGCAAGCCTGTATTATGGATGAGTGTTTTCCATTTTTGCAAACTAGCAATTTGCATGTGCCTGATATTCCTAGTGATCAGATGGAGTAGGGTTACTTTTCTTTTCAGCTGAGAAATAATTGTAAACACTATGACAATTTTGTGTCATTTGATGATCATCATTTTGAAGTGGGTTTTGTTATTCAAAGATTGAATGACCATGAACGTGCTGATTATCTTTTGTGTGATGAGCTGGTGAGAAGTTGTAGAGTTTGTGATCAAGCAAATGTAAATGAAACTTCCATCTTACCCTTGATTCATGGAAATGAGAATCATGTGTTTGATAGGGGTAAGCATTAATTCCAATTTTCATGACCTGGGGCCATATGTAAATAAGTTCTATTGTACAATCACTTTGCTTTCAGTTATGTGATTTTTAATAAGGAACCCCTATTTTGGAGAGTGAAGCTCATTGAAGATTTAAAGGAATAAGAGAGGTGTCATGTTTTTTGGGTGGTCTACTCTACCTGAGATTTTGAATTCTTGTGTTGATCTTACGATCAACAATCCCCAGTCAGAGCCACTATTGGAACTCATAAAAAATTGAGTTAATTCTTGAGGCCCAATTCAAAGAAGGGTAAAATGAAGCCGACATTCTCCTCGTGTGCCTGAGAAGAGGGTTTTAAAAGGGCAGAGAAACCTCCAAGTAAATATCCCCAGGCACAAACTTTTGTCCCACATTGGCCGCGTGGACAAAATTTGTTGTGTTTAAATACTTGGCCACACACATCCTTAGTGTCAAAGCTTAAAGGCTTTTGGCAAGTTGCCAATCAAGCCTGTGGGGGCCCCCCATGTGCACATGCATCTCAGAGCAACCTAATTTTGCAGTAGAAGGGATGAGAGACAAAGTCCAATTCGAGACCTCGCGATTTAAACCCACTCTCCAACTCACTAGCATAAAATGCTAACACCCAAAAGACTCAAGACCTCAAGAGGGAGCAGATCTGAAGTGATCCAACAGTGGTCGCTAGGTCGCAATGGAAAAGTGCCCGAAATGTTATCTCTCGCGACACCACGACAAAGGAGAGCTCCATTCTAGCAGTGAGTCCAGGCCATGGTGTGGTGGCAGACAAGTGGCGGACATGTGGTGACAACGTGGCATAGGATGTAGCCGCTCAGAGGGACTAAGGATCGAGTAGGTTGAGAAAGATCCAACGGTTGGCTGAGTGGATCGGACGGTGGTCTCTATACCACGATCAGAAGACTGTGATGTTTATTAGCCACGACTTGGTGATCGAGTGTTGGGGCCTGCTAAGAGAGAAGATCAAGGTTGATTGGACAATTGTGGTTTCATTTTGGCCATGATTCCAGGCCATGCTGAGGTGACAGGATATGGGCCCCAGAATGAACCAAATGGTGCCACGTGTCAGGCCCGTTAGAAGGAAGAGTGATAGAGGGAGCCACTCAGGCGATGTAAGGGCTGAGAAAGTCAAGGTCGATCAATGTTGATCCAGGGAATATCAATAGCTATCACCAAGTCACAACATGAAGTTGCTTGGTGGCTAAAGGCCGTGACTTAGCAACTAAGCGGTGGGACCCGTAGGAGAGAAATCTGGAGGAAATAAAAAGAACAGGCAAGCCGAGGAAGAAACAAAGAGATTCCATCCGATGGTGAACTCAGGTAGTGCTAAGGTGGCAGGATGAGGGCCCTAGAATAAACCAGATGATGCCACATGGTAGAGATCTGCGCAGCAAAATCCAAAGATTTAAATATGATTTCTGACTATGGTGAGCAGGTAGAAACTTAAACGATCGACTTGTAGAGGGATGGGTGGCTAAAGATTTATTTTTTGCCTGATATATAAGTGTTATATATCGTTGGAAAGCTCTGGATCCAAGGAATCTGATTCTATAGTCAAGTGTAGCCCACGAAAAGTATATTTGGGGTAGTTACCTTGGGATCTTAGATTGGATTTTTAGTCAGAGAGATTGGATGTTCTACAGGACAAAGTTTTGCAAGGCAATTATTGGTGAAGGATAGGGTGGTTGTCGTTGTTAGAGAATAAAATCTGATTTTGCTCTCCCTGCCTTCTTATTTGAGAGGTTTCTCATTTTGTAGAGGTTCTAGATTTTGGTGAGCAAGGTTCCTTAATCTCGGTTTCCAATTCTAAGCTTTTTTTCCAAATTTGTAATACAATGTCCCTTTTCAAGTAATAGAGTATCTTCTTGTTGTAGATGTTTTCTGTTGCAAGTCACATATATGTAAGGCATATATACAGTTTATTGGATTGTCTCTAGGCCTTCTCTTATTTTCAATGAATCCAGTATTCAAGGGAGTTTGGCTTTGTCCTCTCAAAGTGGTAGTGTAATGGGTGTTCTTAGGTACTCTTCCAGGAAGGGTTTAAATTCTATGAGCAATCATTTTGAATTCAAGATAATGTCTAGATATGTATGATCCTTTATTTGAGTTTAGAATGTATTAATATCAGGCATTAATACAGGGATAATCTTTTTCAATAAATTGGATTTGTAATAGAAGTTTCCATTTATAGTTTGATGTATGACTCCATGCCCTTGGATAAGGCACTGGTCTTGTAGATTTTGGGGATTCTTAGAGGTTTTAAAATATCAAGTATCCATTTTCTTTTATGTTTGTAGTTTTAGATGTTCCACCTATCTCATGCTCCAATCTTGTTGAGATGTCAATGTAGATTTAGCCCATCTGTAGTAAACTCCTTGTTGTTGAGCCTTGTGAGATCTATCTATTTTTGTTGATGCCATATGTCTATAAATGGTTGTATTTTATGCAGCAAAGGGTGTCCTGCCTAGGGCTTGTAGAACTTGAAGTGTAGGAGGATTATTAGGATCCTATGTTATGTTGTCCAAGCCCTAAAGCTTTTCATTGATTGAGATTGGCTATTTCATAGATAGTTTGCAGGTGAACTTGGTTTGCTCATTTTTGAGACCAACAATTGCTTTGCATTGATTATCTGTTTAATTGATAAGTTGCATTGTTTACTGGTATTTGTTTCTTCTCTATTGGTACTTAATTTGGTTAAAGGTTATTAAGTGGATTAAATGTTATAATTTTTTAACAACTAATTTATCCTAACAATTGGTATCAGAGCTTTGGTCCTCTTTTGAAGAAGCTTAACCACTTGAGGTAGATCCTATGCCAACTAACACTTCTAATCCACCGACAACTATTTTTCAGAAGAGAAATCCCTAAGCTTGATGGAACAAATTATGGGATATGGAAAATTCGTATGGAGACTCATCTTAGATGTCTTGGCAAGGATATTTGAGAGATCACTGAGAAAGGATACACACCTTATGATCTAGCATCTGGAAATCTTGCTCCTGTAGAAGTGGACAAGAATATTGAGAATGATTGTAGAGCTAGAGAAACCCTCTTGGTTGCGCTTATTGATCAACAGATCATGGGATTAACTGATAAATCATCAGCTAAGGTCATGTGGGACAAATTGCAAACTCTGAATGAAGGTGATCCTACTGTCAAAATTGCTAAACTTGATGGTTACCGAGTAAGATATGAAAACTTAAAGATGGAAGATAATGGAAGAATTGTTGTGTTTATGGAAAGAGTAAATGAGATTGTTATGAGAATTCAATGTTTTGGAGGATTTCTGAGTGAAGATGAAATAGTTTCCAAAGTCTTGAGAGCCCTTGCACTGGCTTACAAGATGAAGGCAACTACAATTAATGAGTTGAGAACAATGGCAAACTCTTTAGTTAACAGAGACATTCTGATTGGGAAATTATCTTCTTTTGAGCTTGAAGAATTTGGATCTTCTAGAGTTGTAAAGTCTAAACTTGCTTTTCATGCATCATCATCATCATCTACTGGCAAAAGTGATTGGAGTCTTATATGCAAAAGAATTGGAAGAAATGAGAAAAGAAGATGAATAATTTGAGCAACTTGAAGCCTTATTTTCTAGAAGAGTACCTAAAGGTCCGACAAGAAGTATGAAGGAAAAGTACCTTTTAAATGTTTTGCATGTAATAAGATTGGTCATTTTGCATCTAGATGTCCTGAAAGGAATGCAAGGTTTGAGGAAAGAGTTAAGAAATCATTTAAGCCTAACCAGAACAAATATAGTTTCAATAAAAGTAAAAGAATACTCTACTAGTGGATCCGGTAATGGAAAAGAATGGGTGTTTTATGCTTTAGAGGAAGATGAATCAGAACTGGCTATCAAAAATGAAGAAAAGGCCTTGCAAGAAAAATTTGAAGATAAGGATGAATGGGTAATTGATAGTGGATGTGTTGGGACTCATATAATTTTGAGTTAATTCTTGAGGTCCATTTCAAAAACAGGGTAAAATGAAGCTAGTACCCTTCCCTCGCATTCCTGTCATGTGGGCCATGAAACTCTCAGCAAATCTAATCAACAAAAGAAAATCCAAGCAATGGCAATTGGCAAGTGTAGAACCAAAATATTCCCTGCTGCGAGCTTAATGGGGTCATGTGGCTGTAGACAAAGTAAGGGTTTTGAAACTTCCAAGAAGTTTTTGTCGCCAGGCATGAAAAACTATTTATCCCACATTGGTGGTGGGGAGGAGAGTTTTAATATTTAAATACAAAGCCCCACTCATATCAAGTGTCAAAGCTTAATAGTTTTTGACAAGGCTAGCTCAATGTTGGTAAGCCCCCACGTGCGCACGCATCTCAAAATGCCCAAATTTTGCAACAAAAAGGAAAATTAACTAGCGAGCAAGTCGGGTGGATCAACGGTGATCGCAGATGATCCGACGGTGGTCGCTATACCATGATAGAAAGATGCTTGCTGAATACTCACCGTGACTTGGGGACAAAGCACGTGTCAAAAAAGAGTAGTTAAGGGAATGTAGGTCCAAGGAAGATCAATGGTGGAGTGAAATTCTGGAGCTATCCATGACTAATGTTGTACTGTGGTTGTGAGGTGCCCGAAATGAATACCCTCATGACAAGTGGCAGATAGGTGGTGCCCATATGGTGGCTAGCTGGATACGCAGACAAACCAAAGAATGACTTATCAAATAGACCTTGGCTGCAATGGATCTCTAAAAGGATTCACCGAAAGCATCAGTTCCATCGACATAAAGTACATTGAAGAAATTAGAACTAGTCTCACCGATAAAATAAAAAGTATCGATTAAACTATAGTATCGATGAGATATGTGAACATCTTGTCGAGGGAGGAAGTTTGGCTGAAAGAATAATATCGAACAAGCCAATAGAACCAAAGACACGTGGTGGTTAGAGGGTGGTGCCCAGATGGATCCAAAGGTGAAAAAAAGGCTGACATGTGGTGGGCCCATGCAGAAAAGGGGTGAGCGGCCCAGGTGAGATAACGGGCGAGCAAGTTTGATGAAGATCAATAGTCATCGCTATACCGCAAGATGTAGATGCTCGCTAGTTATTCCTCGCGACATAGCGACTAGAAAGGTGGCAGTTCTTGTGGCGATCAAGGTGGGCTCAATGAAAATTAGGAAGTGACATGTGGCAAGCCCACTAGAAGAGAGAGTAGCCCAGGCAAATTAATAGGTGGGCAAGACACGGAAGATCTGATGGTTAGATAGATGATCCAATAGTGGTCACTATGTCATGATGGAAAATAGCTCGATAGTTAATCAAAATGACTTGGCGACTAAGTGGTGGGACCTGACAAGAGAGCAATTCAGAGGAGAAATAAAGAATGAGCAGGTTGGAAATAATCAGACGGTGGTCATTGATCTGCTATGCAGAGATGCATGATGAATATCCATCACGGATCAACGATAAGGAAGAGACAAGGAAATGGTGAGTCTTGTCGTGCTCAGGTTGTAGGATAGGTGGAGTCTAGAGGGACTCATGAGCCAATCCAGAAGAAGACATGTGGCAGAGATCTGCACAGGAAATTTAAAGTTAAAAATATAGTTTTAGACTTTAGTGAAAATAGAGAAATTAATGATTGACCTATAGAGGGATTGATGGTTGAGGGGTTATTTCTTGCCCGAATATACAAGTGTTATATATTGTTGGAAAGCTTTCGATCCGAGGAGTTTGTTTTTGTAGTTAGTTGTTGCACACATCAAGTATCTCAAGGGTAGTTGCCTTAGGATTTCACAAGGATTTTTCAGTCAGACAGAGAATATTTTCAGCAGGCCAAGTATGTGGGCTGTTAATGCAAAAATTTAGGATAGTTGTCCTTGTCTGATGAAACCTAATCTCGGTCTCTTCCTTCTTATTCTTATTTTCTTCTCATTTATAGGGGTTCTAGATTTTTGTGAGCAAGGCTCCTTAATCTTGGTTTCCAATTCTAATTTTTTCCAAGTTTGTAATATAATGTCTTGTTTCAAGTAATGGAGTATACCTTCTTGTTGTAGGTGTTTTTGTTGCAGGTTCTTATGTATGTAAGGCATGCATAAATTCACATAGAATTGTCTCTAGATATATATTTCTTTGTTACAAATTAAATCCTCAAGGAGGCTGGAATTTGTCATCTCAAGGAGATTATTGTGATTGTTTGTGGGTATTCTTCAAGGAAGAATTTTAATTTTGTAATCAATCATAAATATTGGAATATATTTTCAAGATCTGATGCTGAGTAATGCATTTATGCAAGGCATTAATGCAAGAATATTTAATGATGAAGATGGATTTGCAATAGAGGTTTTTCATTTGCAGTTTGGTGTATGACTCTATGCCCTTGGATAAGGCACTGGTCTTGCAAATTCTGGGGATTCTCAGTGACTTTTAAAATCAAATATCCATTTACTTTTATATTTATATTGTAGTTTTAGTTTTTTCCACCTATCTCATGCTTCAACTTAGTTGAGATGTCAATGCAGATCTAGCCCATCTGCAATAACCTCCTAGTTGTTTAAACCTTATGAGATCTATCTACTTTAATTGATGCCATCATATGTGTGTAATGGGTCTGAGTCAATGCATCAAAGGTACACCCACCTAGGTTTTGTAGAGCATGAAGAGTAGAAGGATTCAAATCCTTGTTATGTTGTCCAAGTCCTGAATTTCTTCATTGTATGAAGTTGGCTATTTCATAGATAGATTGGAGGTGAACTTGGTTTGCTCGTATTTGAGAACAACAAAAATGGCGACTCTGCTGGGGAACCCATGAGTATGGACAAAATTCATTTGGGGAAGAGTCTTAGAAGTTTACAAATCTGAATGTTATTTTCAGATTTGAAAGTGTGTGTCCTAGAATTTTGTTGCTGAAAAATTAAAAAAATATCATGTGACTCTACTATGTGGACCCAGAAATTTGAAAGTGTTTCAAAGTAAAGATCAATGGTTAAATTTTATTCCTCTTCAGGGAGGTGGCAACTCTATAAGAGCAAACTTGAGATTTGGAGTTGTTCTTCAAATTTTTAGTCACAAGTGAAATGAACAGCAACAACAATTTTACTCTAGGTATTCCTCAAAGTATTCATGAAATAATTATGTGTTCCTTATAAGGTGAAACAGTCACCATAGAAAGGAAAAGAGATATGCACTTCACATACTTCCCATTTTGAAAAGTTTTAGTCAAAAATATTGTGAGAAGTATGTCAGGTTTTGAAGTTAATGATTGCATGTGTTTTGCAAAGTGTTTGTAAAACACTAAGATGCATTGTCCAAGTAATGGTTCAGTAGATTTATCAAATTTGATGGATCTAGATGTGGTTCCTAGATCTGAAAACCCTTTGTCAAATCTGAAAGAAATTGATAGGGAGATTGAAATATATCTTCAAAGAATCCAAGATAAGTTCATCTTGTTTCTAAGAAGGAAAGTAGGGAAGAGAAAGGAAGAATCACCATATGCTTTTTGTGAAAGATTTATTGCTGCATTAAATGAGCTTCCAGTTGATGTTAGACCCCATGAGTCTATTTGGATTCAATTATTCTTAGAGCTTCATGAGCCTGACTCAGTCAATTGGTCTTCAACCTTGAGGGAAGAAAGTGTTGCACACATTAGAGAGTGGATAGATGAGATTGAAATGAATAAATCTGAAAATGCACATAATATTGGATACAATGATGGAGATGAATCTGTGAGTGAAGATGTCTCATATGATGCTGAAGATGACTCTTGTTCTCAGCATGACAGTGCAGATGTGTATTCAGAGCAAGAAGAAAATTGTAGGAACATAAGTTTTTGTTCAAATAATCGTGAGCCTGTTGAGGTTTCAGATTTGAGTAATGTAGATCATCTTGTTGTTAAGTTCAATCCACAAAGTGTTTGCAGCCAGGGTTATGAAGCCATGTTGCAACATATAGCAGCACTTTATGATCAGCATGATAAAGGTAATGAGGCAGATGCAAGTTGTTGTCATTATAAAATAAATGTGCATAAAGACATGAGCATAAAATATTTAATGCCTGCATTAGATTGAGACAATGTTTACAACACAAAAGGTAAATCCAAGGAAAATGAAAATAGAGGAGAAGGTTCAGTAAGTACTAAACAAATCTCAAAACTCTTAGCTGTTGATCTTCAGAGGTATACATCCAGAAGTGTCCCCAATCTCTCATACCCAACCAATATACATTTTGATACTGATGATATTTTTTAGGGTGTGAGGTATGATACATATGATATTGATTCTTTCCCTAAAGTTGATTTGAATAGTAGACAAGATGAAAATACATATAAGGTTAATAGATGTGATAATGTGGATTCATATGCTGATATGAATTCAGAATTTGATATGCATTGTGTGGATTTTGTTGTTAAAAAGAATGACAGATCTGAAGTGGTCTTCTTAGATTTGCAAGTGGCAAATGAACCATTAACAAATGATCATGCATTTTCATGTTTGCAAGAGGCTGATATAAGTTGTGATCAACAAGATATTGAATTGCAGTCATTTTATGAGGAACTAGTCCTCTCTAGCTTGAAAGACAGTATTAAGGATGAGTTCTTTCCTTTTGTGCAAACTAGTGATCGACATGTGCTTGATGTTCCTAGCTTTCAGAGGGAGTTTAATTACTTTTCTTTTCAACAGGGAAATAATTGTAAAGGGTATGACATTCCTATGTCATATAGTGATCAACATTTTCAGCATCTATTTGATTTCCAACTGTTTGGTAATTACAAGTATGCTGATTTTTCTTTATGTGATATGCTAATTAGAAGTGGAAGTGTGATTGATCAGGTAGATGACAGTGAAAATTCCATCTTACACTTGATACATGGATATGAGAATCATGTATTTGATAGAGGTAAGCATTAACTTCAATTTTAATGGCTCAGGGTCATATGTAAATAATTTCTATTGTATAGTCACTTTGTTTTCAGTTGTGTGGTTTTCAATAAGGAGCCCCTATTTTTTGAGAAAAAGAGAAGTGTCTTGTTTTTTTGGGTGGTCTGCTCTACCATAGTTTCTGAATTATTGTGTTGATCTTGCAATCAACCATCCCCAGTCAGAGCCACTATTGGGACTCATAAAATTTTGAGTTAATTCTTGAGGTCCATTTCAAAAAAGGGGTAAAATGAAGCCAGTATCCTTCCCTCACATGCCTGTCATGTGGGCCATGAAACTCTTAGCAAATCTGATCAACAAAAGAAAATCCAAGCAATGGAAATTGGCAAGTGTGGAACCAAAATCTTCCCTGCCATGAGATTAATGGGGTCGCATGGTTGCAGACAGAGTAAGGGTTTTGAAACTTCCAAGCAATTTTAGTCGCCAGGCATGAAGAACCATTTATCCCACATTGGTGGTGGGGAGGAGAGTTTTAATATTTAAATACAAAGCCCCACGCATATCAAGTGTCAAAGCTTAATGGCTTTTGACAAGGCTAGCTCAGTGTTGGTGGGCCCCCACATGTGTGCGCATCTCAAAGCACCCAAATTTTGCAGCAAAAGGGCAAATTAACTACCAGGCAAGTCAGGCAGATCAACAGTGATCGTAGATGATCTGATTGTGGTCGCTATACCATGATAGAAATATTCCCGCAGAATACTCACTGTGACTTGGCAACAAAGCACATGCCAAAAAGGAGTGGTTAAGGGGCATGCAGGTTTGAGGAAGATCAACGGTGGAGTGAAATTCCAGGGCTATCCATGACTATCACTGAACCGCAGTTGTGAGGTGCCCAGAATGAATACCCTCGTGATAGGTGGTAGATAGGTGGCGCCCAGATGGTGGCCAGCTAGATGCATAGACAAACCAAAGAGTGCCTTATCGAACAGACCTTGGCCATGATGGATCTCTAAAAGCATTCATCGAAAGCATCAGTTCCATCGACATAAAGTACATTGAAGAAATTAGAAATGGTCCCACCGGTAAAATATAAAAGTAATGATAAAACTACACTATCGATGAGACATGTGAACAGCTCACTGAAGGAGGAAGTTTGGCTAAAAGAATAATATCGAACAAGTTGATAGAACCAAAGACACGTGGCGGTTAGAGGGTGGCATCCAGATGGATCCAAAGGAGAACCAGAGGCTGACACATGGTGGGCTTGTGCAAAAAGGGGTGAGTGGCCCAGGTGAGATAATGAGCGAGCAAGTTCGATGAAGATCAACGGTCATCGCTATACCGCAAGCTAAAGATTCTCGCTATTTGTCCCCCGTGACATAGCAACTGGCAAGGTGGTAGTTGAGGTGGTGGTCAAAGTGGGCTCAGTGCAAATCAAGAAGTGACACGTGCAGGCCTGCTTGAAGAGAGAGTAGCCTAGGCAAATTAATGGGTGGGCAAGTCAAAGAAGATCTGACGGTCGAATGAATGATCCGACAGTGGTCGCTATGTCACGATGGAAAATAGATTGATGGATAATTGGCGCAACTTGGTGACCAATTGTTGGGATCTGGTAGGAGAGAAATTTAGAGGAGAAATAAAGAATGAGCAGGTTGGAAATGATTGGATGGTGGTCTCTGATCCACTATGCAGAGATGCATGATGAATATCTATCACAGATCATCGACAAGGAAGAGACAAGGAAGTCGTGGGTCTGACCGTGCTCAGGTGGTAGGATAGGTGGAGTCCAGAGGGACTCATGAGCCAATCCAGAAGAAGACATGTGCCAGAGACATGCATGGGAAATTCAAATTTAAAAATATAGTTTCAAACTATAGTGAAAATAGAGAAATTAATGACTGACCTACAAAGGGATTGATGGTTGAGGGGTTATTTCTCGCCCGAATATACAAGTGTTATATATCATTGGAAAGCTCTCGATCTGAGAAGTTTGTTTCTGTAGTCAGTTGTTGCACACATCAAGTATCTCAAGGGCAGTTGCCTCAAGATTTCAGAAGGATTTTTTAGTCAGAAAGAGAAGATTTTCAGCAGGCCAAGTGTGTGGGTTGTTAATGCAAAAATTTAGGACAGTTGTCCTTGTCTAATGAAACCTAATCTTGGTCCCTTCCTTGTTATTCTCATTTTCTTCTCCTTTGTAGGGGTTTCATATTTTTGTGAGCAAGGCTCCTTAATCTTAGTTTCCAATTTTGAGAGTTTCCAAGTTTGTAATATAATATCTTTTTTCAAGTAATGGAGTATATCTTTGTTAGGATTCCCAAAGATACTAAGAGGGGGGGGCGTGAATCAGTATCTAACCAGTTTCTGAATTTACTTGAATTAAAACATGTAAAGCATATCAATATTGTGTATCGGTAAACCAAAAATAATGTAGTAAACAAGAATAACAACAACCACACGAAAATCACACCATAGCACAGTAGTTTAACGAGGAAAACCCAGTGTGGGAAAAACCTCGGTGGGATTTGTGACCCACAATATTCACTTACTAGCCAATAAGGGAATATTACTATTTTACAAGAGGGGCCTGCACATGCAAGAAGGCCAAGTGCCTAGAGCTCTCTGCTCAATTACAAAGGAAGTCACACTGACTTACAAAAATGGATTATACAAATCCAATGTCTTGTACTACTTCAAATTATCATCTGCTATGCTAGATCCAATACCAGTTTTAGCTTTGCTTCATACATAAACCCTTAACCTATAATTCACATATTAGTTCTGCATAATTTTGCCTATCACCTTATTCCTAAATGTTCTAGAATGATCTCATACATATATGAGTCATATTACAACTCGCCATGTCGACTTACAATGATTTTACAAAATATATTATCAACAAAATTCTTATCGGCTAGAGTGCCAGTATCCATCCTTTCATTGCCGGTGTAGAGTTTTTCGTTATTGGTGCTGGTATATTTATTTTGCCAGTATCATATGATTGCAAGGTTGCCATCAATCACAAAACCTTCAATCACCTACAATTTCTTATTGGAGTGTGCATTTCCCAACAATCTCCCCCTTTGGCATTGATGGCAACACTCATGAGAAAAATCAAAAGTGTTCAAAAATGATATCCAAAAGTAGTTTGCCAAAAATGTCTCACCAAAACTCTATGCTCAAAACTATGTGCTCCCCCTGAGCAGATGAACCATTTTTGTCATTCCTCTACTCCCCCTTTGACATCAATGACAAAGGTTGTCATTCAATGTCAGTGGAGTTCTGCCTGAATTCTTGTAACCGATGGGTTACAATCTGAAAAATGTCTGTCAAAACTAGATTTATTCCATTGTTGAATGATTTTCAGTCTTTTATGGCTTCTTGAGTCCTCTGCACTATACCGGTGAGTATGTGAATTTTCTCTTTCAGTGTCTTTAGTCCAGGAACTAGAGCCTTAGATATTTATTTTCTCAGCGAAATAAGATACTCTAGTCTTGGACCAAGTCTGCATTTTAAGTCCTTTGCTTTGTCTTTTATTCTTTGTTTTTCATTTTCTAGTTTCTTGATTTTCTCTTCCTGCTCTACAATTTTCTTCTCTAATTCCAAAAATGAGTCTGATGTTCCAATTAGATTATCAACAATATTATTAATTTTATCCTGTTCTTTTTTTATTTCTTTGTCAAGATCCTCTGTTAATACATCTGTTTTGCAAGTGTCCTTGTACAATTTCTTGGTCAAGAATGATTTCACTGAGTTCTGGTAAAAGAGTATCCATTTCCTCTTTGTTCTTATTCACAATTTCTATAAAGAATATTTCTTTCTCTTTTATCATTCTTTCCTTAAATGTATCCTCATTTATTTTGTCTAGTGTTATTAGGTTGCCAGTTATATACTTAGACAATGTGTCTAATTGGCTCAAAGAATCTTTATTTTCAACACTGCACTTTGGTGCTATCATCTTCAAAATTGGTAAAGTGTCATCTATAGCCTTATAAGCTTGTGCATTTCACTATGTTATTTTCTTTATTGAATCTAATAAGACCTCAACTACATTAGTAGGTCTGAATTCTGTCATGGCTGTACCGGATGTTTGTCCAACAGTTTTCACAATCTGTAATCTGTCGGTTGTAGTTGTAGCTTTTCTTTCCTCTTTCTCTAGAGGATATGTTTGAGTTTGCATTTCTACAAACAAAATTTTAGGCTTTTCATTTTGGGTCGATGGCACTATCTCTGTTGGTACCTATGAAGGAGCCTGTTGCTCTACTTGTTTCTATGTGTTGTCTACTGTCAGTTTTTCCTGTATGCTGCCTATTGTCGGTGACTCAGTTGGTTTTTCAGTTTCAATAGTTATTGGTGGCTCAGTGGATGCATCGGTATGCATATCTATGGTTTTTGCCTTTCTAATGTCTGGGGGTTCACTTGATCCTTTAGTTTGTTTTAGTTCCCCAATTTCAATGTTTTCTACTGCAATATTTCATGTTGGTGGCTCTGTTGCCACATCTAATTTCTCAGTAGATTCTATATACACCACAATATTGAATTCTTGAGTGTCAATGTTCACTGTATATAACACCTTAGAATCAGGATTTGTATCCTCATGTGGTGTGTCTATACTCTCAGTTGGCGATTGATTTTTAGTAGTGTCTACCGGTGGAATATCTAGAGGCGGTGGGGGTAAGTTGTCTGTTATCTTTATACTAGGAGGTCCACCTACCTTACCTTTTCCTTTGTCTCTATCCTTTTGATATACCTTGAAGGTTTTAGGTTTTTTGATACTCTTCCCATTTCTCATTTTCTACCAAGAATATGTCCCATGCATCTGTTGTTTCCTCTGTTACCTGATTCACTCTTCCTACCATCAGTGCTACATGTCGGTGAGTAGTTGAGAATACTGTCTGGTTTGCCTCAGAGATTAATTGATCTATCTCATCAGGTGAGTTAACAAGGTGCACTGCAAGTATTTTTTCAATCTTTATTTTCTTATCTAGCTCAACAATAACTACTCTTCTAGCTTCTAGTCTATTATATAGATATGCTGGTATTTCATCAACAACTTGCATCAAAAATTTATTTAAAATATCTAAGTGTAAGATTACATTGTTCTCTACTTTCTCTTTGTCATCAATGGATAGTGTGTCATATAATTTGTTGATGTTCTTCAACTTTCCATCCCTTGTAATTTCACTAAGAAATTTATCAATGGGTGCAATAGTTTGTTGTGTCTTCTTCTTAGGAGTCATCTTCTTTTTCTTAGGAGTTAATTTCTTTGTTGGTGGCCTCACTGCTTGTTGCTTCTATCTTGTCCTCTTTGGTGTAGGAGAAGGTGTCAATGAAGGTTTTCTTTTCCTTTCAACTCTCCTAAATACAACAGGTACGTCACTTTCTGAAGAAGTTCCAACCGGTGAAAGGTGAGTTTCTGGTTGAAGTGCTTCCAACTCACTTTCAGTTATACCAGTTTGTTTTAGCACATCTTCTTTAATAGCTTTTTCCTATCGGGTTCCTTTTCTAACAGTTTCCTCAACCTTCTTAACTCTTTCCCTTGATTGAATTTGGCTTTCTATAGTTTCAGCACTACCAAATACTTTTTTTTTTCGGTTCCTTAGGAGCTTCCAGGAGGACTTTTGCATAAATTTCTATTATGTTGTCATCAGTCTCATACCCCATTTTAATTATCCAGATGGTTCTAGGAATAACTTCCTCCATCCAAATTTCATCTTTCTTTATCACAAAATAGATTTCCTTTTGGTACTTATCCACAATAGCATGTGATAACCTTACTCTTGTTTTCATTCGAGCCTTTAGTGCTTGAAAGTGCTTATTTATGGTTTTCTCCTTGTTCTCTCCCATACTGTTGAACAATTCTGATATATATTTTTTTCTACCGGTATATCAAATCCAAAATCTTTGGCACCAATATCAGGTACTTGTTTGGTTATGTATAGCATCAGGCAAACAAGTAGGTTTCCAAATCTGAATGTTCCTTTCTTTTCCCTTTTGATCTTTCCTAGATTGTCTATTAGCTCATCTTTAAGCCATTCACATATGTCTATCCTTGCATTATCATTTACCATATCATAGGCACTTTTAATACATAGGCTAGAAACTAAGTTTAACCTATTTCCATGGGTAGCCTTATAACCTAAGATCATACTAATAAATCTGATATCTGTATCCTTTGCATTGTTTACCCTTAGTGGTCTCTTATCAAATGTTGCACCGGTTAGGCTTGTCACTAGGTCATTTGAGACCTTCTTAGTTTTATCAGGTTTGCTACCGATGGAGGGTAACCCTATTACTACTTTTACTACTTCTTTTGTGATCTTGTGAATAGAGTCTAACCAGGAAAATTCACCATGTACTCTGCTTAACACAATCCTTATGATATCCTTGGGGAAATCTAGGAAACTAAGTATTTCAGTGAAACCTAGGGTTTCTACTATCTTGTGATTAGGTTTGACATTTCTGGATTCATCATAGACTATAGTCTCATACATATTCCTAATTTCATCATCACCTAGTTCATCAATATGACAATGTATATACATTCTAGGGTCTTCAGCATATACTACTCCATTAGGGATTTGGGAGAATGCACCTATGCTATCATCTTTCTTAGCAATTTCAGGAACTAGCTAAAAAATGAGTCTAGGTCACTTAACAACTTCAACAATAGTAGGGTTTGCAATAAATTCAGGAGTAGATGAAGACGCCATAGCTATAAATACCTCAATCTGCCTTAAGGATGAATGCTTTGATGGATTGCTTCACTTCTTTTCTTGGAGTACCTTCGCTCGGGAATTTTTGTGGTCTCGAAGATTTGAATGCTTGATGAATGAAAAAAGAGATAAAACACTTTCTTTATAATGTTATTTTCACCAACTACCACATTTAATGCTTGCCAGTTAAGTCACAACTTAAGTCATCTACCGGTATAGAAGAAATTTCAACTTCTCACCATCAACCGAGGGAATAATAGCATGTTTTTCATTTGTTGCTAAACCCCCAAAAGAATTTTCTTCAATTTGATGAGGAGTCTCTTGCCGGTGGAGTGTTACTCTGTTCTACCAGTGGAGGTGTAATCATATCAACATTCTAATTTGACTTTCTAATCCATTATTTTGAAAATTCTTTCTTTACCTCTTCAACTTTTTCTTTACCTTTCAAACTAGGACCTTTGTTATTTGTCGATGATGCCTTACTTCTGCAAAATTTAGCAATATGTCTGATCTTGTTATAGGCATAACAAGTCACATTGTTCTTTTGAATAGCTTTCCCATATCCTATGCTAGTATGTGTTCTGCATTGATTAGATAAGTGCCCAAATCTTCCACAAACATAACATCTCACATTCATTCTGCAATTTTCTGAATTATGACCAACTTTGTTACATTTAGAACATTGACCAGTGGGTGTATTTGTGTTCTGATAATTTCTAGATCTACACTGATTTTCTCTATGACCATACTTGTTACAGTTAAAGCATTTGCCATTAAATTTGTAAGCACTAGGTTGCCTTACCGGTTTGTTATGGTCATGATTGTTTGCAGTACTGGAGATTTCACCAACTTCAAAGCCAAGCCCATTTGTATCACCATTAGGTTTCTGATTCTTCAGCATGTCACCAAGTTCTTCTGAACTTTTCTTGAATTTTTCTTTGTGATAATTTGCTGCAGTTAGTTCACTTTCCAAGATTCCTTTCTGTCTTATGAGTTTAGTTCTATCATTTTGTGTGTGCATTAGATCTATTTTCAACATATCATTTTCATGACTAAGGGTTGTGTTCTCATTTCCAACATCATTTAGTCTTCTGGCCAAGTCTTCTTCATTCTTCTTCATATCTTTAATTTCTTTGTAAAATCTCATAGACATATCCTACATCTCATTCTGTGTTGTGCTAATCTCTTGTCTTAGCTTGTTTACCAAATCATTAAGAGTTTCTTTTTCATCATTCTCATTCTGCATCTTTTCACAAAGTTCTCTTCTCTTATTTCTTGCAATGGTAAGATTTTCTTGAAGTTCTTGAATGATATCTTGA
Source organism: Cryptomeria japonica (assembly GCF_030272615.1). Classification (NCBI taxonomy): domain Eukaryota; kingdom Viridiplantae; phylum Streptophyta; class Pinopsida; order Cupressales; family Cupressaceae; genus Cryptomeria; species Cryptomeria japonica. Next base: position 704,172,914 of record NC_081411.1, on the reverse strand, counting down.
GTAGCCTTTAGATCATCTTCAAGTTTGATATTCTTCACCTTTTCTGCATCATAGTCTGAAAGAGTTGTTTTCAATTGTTCTCTCAAGTTTTCCATCTCTACCAGTGACAAGATCTTCATCAAGCTGTTAGGCTTCTGAAAATAGAGGACCAAGCTCTGATACCAATTGTTTGGGTTCCCAAAGATATTGAGAGGGCGGGGGGGGGGGGTGAATCAGTATCTAACCGGTTTCTGAATTTACTTGAATTAAAACATGTAAGGCATATCAATACTGTGTACCAGTAAACCAAAAATAATGTAGTAAACATGAATAACAACAACCACATGAAAAGCACACCATAAAATAGTAGTTTAATGAGGAAAACCCGGTGTGGGAAAAACCTCGATGGGATTTGTGACCCACAATATTCACTTACTAGCCAATAAGGGAATATTACTATTTTACAAGAGGGACTTGCACATACAAGAAGGCCAAGTGCCTAGAGCTCATTGCTCAATTACAAAGGAAGTCACACTGAATTACAAAAATGGATTATACAAATCCAATGTCTTGTACTGCTTCAAACTAGCATCTGCTATGCCAGATCCCGTACTAGTTTTAGCTTTGCTTCATACATAAACCCTTAACCTATAATTCGCATATTAGGTCTGCATAATTTCACCTATCACCTTATTCCTAAATGTTCTACAATGATCTCATACATATATGAGTCATATTACAACTCGCCATGTCAGCTTACATTGATTTTACAATTAATTACAAAATATATTATCAACAAAATTCCTATTGGCCAGAGTGTCGGTATCCATCCTTTCACTACCGGTGTGTTGGTACCTAAAACCATAGATTGGAAAACCCAAAGACTTGCCAACTCCTTAGGAAATCCAATCAGCCTTGGCCAATGAACAGGGATGGTCGAAGACCAAATCCCTCTGCACTTTAGGCTCCACAAGACCTAGGTAGGTGTACCCTTCCCTCTCAAGCATAAAAGAGTTATTTAAATGTGGATTTAAGCCTCTAAGCAAGTTTACACAAATGGTAAATTAGTGTTCTGCAACTATGCTATATCATGTGCTTTAGCTGAATACTTTGAAAACTTAAAACTGAATATGAATAAAAGTATATGTTAAAGATATTGTATATTGAAAATGAAATGCTTTCAGGACTTGAATGAAATCTGCAAGGATTAGTTCAAATAGGATATGGAAGAATGTTTCTTTGTAAGGACCTTATGCATACAAATCAAAATCTCAAAAATAAATGACAGACTAGTGCCTCTATCCAGGAATATGCACGATACTTTGTGGACAAATAATTTGATTAAACTCTAAAGATAGTTTTCAAGCAACTTGTAACACAAGACTATCAATACAGAGGTTCCATTAAGTGCTATAAGAACATGAAGAAGAAAATATTATATTCAATTATAACAACTTGTGGTGGCACACTGTATTAAACCCTTTATCAGATTTATCAAGAGGACAAAATGAAATTCATCAACACAAAAGTATACACGAATTCTGGAATTGAAATAATGAATCTTATATATTAATTTCTGGAGAATGAATGCATACAATAGCTACACTTACAAATACTCCATTACACAGTGATTGCTCAAAATGATACTTCCATTCCTAAAGACTTCTCCAATATAGACATCCCATAGCCCCTATTGGCAGCATCACAGATTGTGAATTGTCTCCTCTTTTTTTTTAATTGAAAAAGACTCCCTATAAATACTTGATCCAAAAGACATATGTGAAAGGACACACCCTTTCGCATACAGGAGGGAGTTATAGACAGTTGTTTTTCCAAAGGACACACCCTTTGGTTTACAGAGATAATTACATTTGAATCCCTAAAATACACACTAAATAAAGCTTTAATAATATATCCTTTATCCTCCGCTTTGATAATACTTCCCATAAATATTCAATATCTCCTGCACATAAAATAAACCAATCAAATCCCTTATTAATTAAAGATTAAATATATTCCACTTTAGATTAGGCAATAATCATTTTACCCTATGTAAAATACTTATTTACAATAATTCACTTAAATCAAAGTATTAAACACTTGTAAATATTTATTCCAATAATAGTTTTTATTAAATAACATAAGGTTAAAGATTTTGTATAGTAAGTAAAAGAAAATACTTCCCTTCCGATAACGTTACAATACTTTCTCACCTTTTGGTAATCTTTAATTTGGGTGGGAAGTATTATATCATATGAAATAACCTTTGCAAAAAGCAATCAAGCATTAAATGACTCACCCTAATGAATATGTTCAAATTATTTACCTAGGGTGAAAATAATATGTATATGGAAGGATCACTTAAATAAATAAATGCTTTTCATCATTTTACTTATGGTAAAAGTACATTTTCTCCAAAATAATAATAATCATTCTTTGATCTTTCATAAAATCAACCCTAATATATACATGTTCCATTTTATTCACTTATGGTGAAAAATATAAATGATCAAATGATAATATCAAAATGTGAAAATTTATTAGGTCATCAAATTAAAGAATTAACCATGGTAAAAGAACTTATAAAATATAACTTCCTTTGTGATAAAATATATCCCTTTATAACCTCTCAAAAGGTAATTTCGAAAGATAATATTGAAAACTATTATTATCGTATCAAATGTTGTAAACAAGATTTATTTTACCAAGGTGCTTCTGAAAATCATCAAATTATAATATCAAAACATTAAATTAAATTTCTTTAGTAAGGGATACTTCCTGTTAATATGCACCCAAGAAATATAATTTTTGCCTATAGTATCCTGCACAAAACATAAAAAAAATCAACTAGCTTGATAGGTCATATGTTCCTATTTCATAGGGATATATTTAATAAAATCATTGATAATATTTTCCCCATGTAGATAAAAATATTTTCCCCCTAAAGAGACATATGATCTTTGCACATAATTAGGGTAAAATATTTCTAATAAAATATGATATTAACATAAAACTCCAAAAGTAAATGGAAACTTCTTGAGTAAACATTCAAATAAGGATATTAAATATTTGAGAGTGTTTTTACTTTCACTTGAATAATTTCCAAAGTAACAAAGAATTTTCCATAATAACCTCTTGAAATTAATTTTACCTTTAAAATAATAAATCAAAAGCAAATGATTAAAACATACCTACCCCCGCTTGATAAAAATACATTACCTTGGCAAATATTTCAGAATAGATTTTCATCTTGAAGGCAAACTCAATTTGGTTGGAAATAATTTAGCACATGGGATGCATACTTGCAACAAACCAATCAAACCATTAACTACATGATAAAATGGTTTACCCTAATATAAATTATTCAATTTATTAACTCTAGGGCGAATAATATGCATATGAAAAGATTAAAAATCCACTTAAATAAACAAATACTTTTTATTATCTCCACTTGTGATTTGAAACATTTCACACCTTTGAAACATATTTCAAAATAAGATCCATTTATATGAAATAACATTTTACCTTAATATATATTTTACCAATGTTTTAGGGTAAAAATAATTTATTTAAATCACATATTTAAAAATGTATTTCCACATTTCAAGATTACTTTAATAAATTAAAATCTTGTGGAAATATTTACAAATTATTATCCATAGTAATTTACCCTAATAAACATTTTCAAGTAATACAATAGAGCAATTGGTAAAAGGGGAGGGTAGGTATGGGTAGTTAGGAAGGTCGGGTTGAGAGGTTGAGTGTTCATTTATATGTCAAATATAATCACATTGTAAAAAATATTCTTGGGTAAGATATACTCCCTATAGAATAATTTTTTGATTGTCCAACCTCAGCAATCCGGTTATGAATTACCAAGTTTTTGCTCGTAATTTTAGGTTCCACCACGATGTTCTATGTGTCAGTGTAGAGTTTGTTGTTGTTGGTGCCGGTATATTTGTTTTGCTAGTATCATATGATTGCAAGGTTGCCATCAATGACAAAACCTTCAATCACCTACAATTTCTCATTGAAGTGTGCATTTGCCAACAATCTTCTTGTTGTAAGTGTTTTTGTTGCAGGTTCTTATGTATGTAAGGCATGCATAAATTCTCACAGAATTGTCTCTAGATATATATTTATTTGTTACAAATTAAATCCTCAAGGAGGCTGGAATTTGTCATCTCAAGGAGATTGTTGTGATTGTTTGTGGGTATTCTTCAAGGAAGAATTTAAATTCTATAATCAATCATAAATAATAGAATATATTTTCAAGATCTAATGATTTTGTGAATGAGTTGAGTAATGCATTTATGCAAGCATTAATGCAGGAATATTTAATGATGAAGATGGATTTGCAGTAGAGGTTTTTTGTTTGCAGTTTGATGTATGACTTTATGCCCTTGGATAAGGCACTGGTCTTGCAGATTCTGGGGATTCTCAGTGATTTTAAAAATCAAATATCCATTTACTTTTATGTTTGTAGTTTTATTTTGTTCCACCTATCTTATGCTTCAACTTAGTTGAGATGTCAATGTAGATCTAGCCCATCTACAGTAACCTCCTAGTTGTTTAAGCCTTATGAGATCTATCTATTTTTATTGATTCTATCATATGTGTGTAATGGGTCTGAGTCAATGCATCAAAGGTACACCCACCTAGGTTTTGCAGAGCCTGAAGAGTAGAAGGATTCAAATCTTTCTTATGTTATCCAAGTCCTGAAGTTCTTCATTGTATGAAGTAGGCTATTTCATAGATAGATTGCAGGTGAACTTGGTTTGCTCATGTTTGAGAACAACAGGAAGCTCACATCATATGATTGGAGATAAAGGGAAATTTCTATCCCTGCAAGAACACAATGGCAGTCAAGTCAGATTTGGAGATGAAAAAGCATGTATGATCAGAGGTAAAGGTATTATTTCTTTGGATGGCAAGAATAACACTGATAATGTCTATTATGCAGAAGGTTTAAATCATAATATTTTTATTGTTGGTCAATTGGTGGACAAGGGTTTCCAACTTCAGTTTAAAGATAGAAAATGCAAAATCATTAACAAGACTGGTTTGGAGATTGCAACTGGTATTAAGATTGGAGCTAATATCTTTCACTTGAACACTGGTAATAAGACATGTTTGATTGCTCATATTGATGAGAGTTGGTTATGGCTTAAGAGGTTGTGTCATGTTTATTTTGATTGTATTGTTAAGATCAATTCAACTAAGGCAATTAGAGATATACCTAAGATTATGAAGCCTCATAATCTGGTATGTAAGGAATGTCAATTGGGAAAGCAAGTCAGAAGTTATATTAAGAGCATACATGATAAATCTAATGATGTACTTGATTTGATTCACACTGACTTATGTGGTCTAGCAAGGACTATAAGCTTTCAAGGTGATAGGTATTTCGTGTTGATTATTGATGACTATTCTAGGATGACGTGGGTGACTTTTATAAGGGATAAGTCTGAAGCCTTGGAGAAATTCAAGATCTTTCAAGCAAAGGTTGAAACACAAACTGGATTGAAAATCAAATGTCTAAGATTAGATCATGGTGGTGAGTTCACTTCTCATGAATTTAACAATTATTGTGAGACTAATGGAATCAGGAGACAATTATCTGCACCTTGGACTCCTTAGCAGAATGTAGTGGTGGAAAGAAAGCACAAAACCATTTTGGATGCAACAAGATCTATGATGATGGAAGCCAAATTACCTTATATCTACTAGAGAGAAGTAGTGAGTACAACATTCTACACATTCAACAGAGTTCACATCAAAGGTGAAACCGGTAAGACTCCTTATGAATTATGGTTTGGACATACACCTACTGTTAAATATTTCAGAATTTTTGGAAGTAAATGCTATATAAAAAGAGATGATTCAATTGGAAATTTTGATCCTAGATGTGATGAAGGGACATTTCTTGGTTATTCAATTCAAAGAAAAGCATATAGATGTTATAACAAAAGATTGCAGAAAATTGTGGAGAGTGCTAATGTGAAAGTGGATGAGCAGTACAATAATTAATCTATATCATATGACAGGGAACCAACAGTGGAAATTATCATAACTGAACCGACAATGCATAAAATGGTATAGGAGTATAAGACACTTATACCAGCACAATCAGAAAATTCAACTGTGACTGATGATCAGAGCAGTGAACCTGAAGTTCAAAAGACACCAAGGTATGTAAGATTAAATAATTCAGAAGATCAGATTATTGGAGATAGGAACAAGGGAGTTATGACAAGAAGAAGATTGGCAAATGAAGAGGTATGTCTTATATCTCAAATTGAACTGGCATTTGTTATTGAATCTTGTAAGGATAAACATTGGTTAAAGGCTATGAAAGATGAATTAGATCGCATAGAGAAGAATGAGACTTGGTCTTTAGTCCCCCAACCTAAAAATAAGAATGTTATTGGAACTAAATGGGTTTTAGGAATAAACTGAATGAGGATGGTCAAGTTGTAAGAAACAAGGCTAGATTGGTTTGTAAAGGATATTCTCAATTGGAAGGAATTGATTATGGTGAGACATTTGCACCTGTAGCTAGAATTGAAGCTATTAGACTATTTCTTGCCTATGCAATTTATAAGAACTATAAGGTTTATCAAATGGATGTTAAATGTGCATTTTTGAATGGTGAAATTGAGGAAGAAGTTTACATTGATCAACCTGATGGATTTTCACTTATAGGTGATTAAGATATGGTTTGCAGATTGAAGAAAACTTTATATGGTTTGAAACAAGCTCCTAGAGCTTGGTATGCAAGGTTGGATAAATATCTTTTGAAGCTTGGTTTTACTAAAGGTAGTGCTGATAGTAATTTATATTATAAGATCACTGATAATGATATTCTGATTATTGAAGTATTTGTTGACGATATCATTTTTTGAGGAGAAGATAAATTGTGCATTGAATTTTCTAACAATATGAAGAATGAATTTGAAATGTCCATGATTAGTGAGATGAGATTTTTCTTAGGTTTGTAGATTACTCAAACTGACAAAGGCATTTTTATCTATCAAACTCAAGTATCTGAGGGAATTGTTGAAGAAGTTTGGTATGGATAATTTCAAACTGGTAAGTACTCCTATGGTGACAAGTGAGAAATTATCTATCAAGGATACTTCTACACTGGTAAATCTGACAAGATATAAGTCTATGATTGGTGGTCTGTTATATCTAACTCAGACTAGACTAGATATTATGAATGCAGTAAGTATTGTTTCAAGATGTCAAATTAATCCTAAAGAAAATCATGAATGTGCAGTAAAGAGGATATTTCGGTATTTGCAAGGAACAACAAAACATGGTTTATGGTATTCTAAAAATGATGATTTCACTTTATGTTAGCATATGCATTCTGTTGGGTGGATGTTAGTATACCGATAAAGCATTCCGCTTGGCAGATGTTAGTATACCGATGACTGGACAAGAAATGTTCAAACTATGGTATGGACAAAGAAACTTCCATTCCCCATTATCCAGTCCCTGATAGTATGATTTGGGTAAGTTAGTAGTGTCAGGTGTCTTCATGGAGATTGACATACTCAAAGTTGTTGCAAACAGATATGACCCTATCTCGAGGGTTATTAGGGGAAATGAAGGAGAGATTTTATTGACTATCAAAAGGGAAGAATTCCAGGAGGTTTTTGACCTGTATGAACCATCTGCAAGCCTGGTGTAGATAGATTTGAATGAGAAAAAGATAGAGTACTATAAGATGAGGGAATTCATTAGAAATAATTTAATTTCAATGCATTTGGCTAGAGCAGGGAGTACAACATATCATATCAGCTCTAGCTCGGAGGAGCAATTCCTAATTGGTACTTTTGCTCCCTACTTTCAGGCTACCTTCTTCTCTCTATGTTAGATATTGGATTTTAATCCAATTATAGTGACGCCACCTGATTTTATGTACATGGCCATGCAAATACATCATCTAGATTATATAGTGGTTTTTGACTTTGCCCCTTAGCTTGAAGAAAAGATTCATGAGGGGTTATAGGATATTAAGAATGAATTAGTTGGTGCTAAATTCTTCTGGTATTCCTTACTCATGTATATGTTCCTATTAGGAAGGCAGATTACTTTGTGTTGGAATACAATAAACCCAAGAACACTGAGAGGGCAGGGGGGGGCGAATCAGTGTTTTGCTAGTAACACAAGATTTTAACCTTTTATAACATACACATATAAATCGGTAAATGAAGAAACATATAACATGAAGTAAATAAACCAGCCACATGAATGAACACCATAACACACTGAATTTATATGTAGAAAACCTCAAAGAGGAAAAACCATGGTGGGATTTGTGACCCACAATATCAATTCACTAGCCATATGAAATATATTGCATAGCATGGGGGCCTGCACATGCAGGAAGGCACACTGTCTAGAGAACACTACTCAACACAAAAGACTCTCACTAACTACAAGCTTCTACTAAAATAAAACAGTACTAGTGAACTCAAAAAATGCATCTGCAATGCCCAAAAGAGTTTTGGTTAAAGCTTTATTTTGTACCGGTTCATAAACCTTGAACCTTCTATCGGTATCTCCTCTTCCTCCAAGAATGCTTTAAAAACTATCTATTGATCATAGCATGATATAACATTCGCATACAAAATGACCTTCATACATATCCTTCACATCACACAGTTCTGCTACCATGTCATATACCTTATCCTATTCTCTCATCTTCAAAAAGACCTAACAAACTAACTTATATACCCTTACAAATAATATGCCTTATGTCCACCTACAATATAAAAGATATTCAATGTCAGCCCAATACAATAATTACAAAATAATTTTACAATAAAACCTTTTGGATCTAGACTGATGTCGGCTTCATTGAAATGGTTGATGCCGGTGCCAGTGATGACCCTGAATACTCAATGCTGGTATTCGTCAGTGTATGCCTCCAAATGCTGCTGTATGTCAGTATATGCCTTCAATAGAATCTTTTTTCCATCAATGACAACATATGATTCTAATGTGTGTCAATTGCCAATAGTCTCCCCCTTTGGCATTGATGGCAACACTCATGTGAAAAATGGATTCCCTACTAGTTCAACTAAAAATTAAATCATGCTCCCCCTGAGCTGATTGACCCTGTCAGCAATATGCTCTGCCTATCATATCCTCTCCTTAGGATTACATACATATTTTTCACATACATATACTCCCCCTTTAGCATCAATGCCAAAGACTGGTGAAAGAATTGAAAGAATAATTATAGATTACTTTACTGGAGCTTAACCAATCTCAAAATTTTCAGGTAAGCTTTTTCTAGAAACTGTACATAGGTATCCCAACCAGTTTTGAGTGTTTCAGATATGGATACAAGTCCACTCAATAAATGTGCTAGTGTTTCTTTCTCAGTGACTTCTTCCGGTGTGGTATTTGCAATCATATTCATACATTCCCTCTTATGTACACCAAGTGAATCCAATCTTGGACTAACCAAACCTCTAAGAATCCTTTCTCTCTGAATGATCTTGTCTCTTTCCTTTTCAAAAGAAAAAACTTGATTCTCCAAAGTCAAATTTTTTCCATCAATGGAAGTTGTAAGTGAAGTTAGTCCATCAAAATAATTAACAATATTAGCTATTTTTTCATGTAATTCCTTTAACCTCTAATCTACATTAGCTGTAAGAATTTGTATATTACAACAAATCCTGTAGATGTTAGTACACTATTTCAAAGAATTTTCAATGAGTACAAGTTTCTCTTCAACCTTCCTCTTCTCTATCTCAATAATCTGGTCAAAATCTGCTTTCTTGGCCAAAAGTTTTTAGATATATGATCTATTAGTGCCTTAAGCTTACCAGAAGGGCTTGCTTCATTTTTAATCATACAATCAGGAATCAATTGATGCAAAATTGTTCTAATTAAGTAAAAATAGGTTTTTGAAAGGAACCCGAACCTTGTACAAATCAGGAGAGTAATCGAGCTTGAAAGAACCATGCTTGATCACTCCAACAAAAAAAATTGATCCCACTCAAATAAAAAAGGATCTTAGCACACTTAACATGAAGAACCACAAAAAGACAGCAAAAGGAAAGCAAAAAGATAATGCAAAGACTAAGACAAAGACTAAGATCAAGACAACTAGATATTTTTCATGATATCTTTAGCATGGACCACCATCTGCTTCATGTTGTTCGCAGAGGTCTTTAACTCATCCATCTCTCGACCCTTAATGTCGCCCTTATTTCTGGTGTTGGCTCTAGTGCTCTTCTCATGACCTTTTTGGTCCAGCTGATCCTTGTCATCATCTTTACCTTTGATGTTATCAAATCTGTTAATCAAAATGTTCATATTGTCCATTGAGGCTTTGAGAATCTGGAAGTTCTGTTCAACTATCTTCTTTATTGTGAGTTCCATCCTGTCAATTGTGCTACCCAGATTGTTCATACAAATTTCCATCCCTTTCACCTCTTTATTTCCTTCCATCTCCTTAACCTTTTTTTCAGTTTCAATAATTTTACTCACCATGTTTTCAATGGCTTCAGGATTATTAATTGCCACCACCAATTCTTTGACATTTTCAGATAGAGGTTTGTCGCCTATCGTGGCTCTTTTGATAACATTCATATCCTTTTTTAGGCTGCCTATGTCTCTCACCATTATGCTGATGGTATCACAGAAACACTTAATACTCTCATTTACTCCAACACAATCACTAGATTTGCCCCTTTTGTCCTCTTGATCCTCTTTCTATAGACCTTGAGTATTCAAATCCTCATTGCTGCCCACAACCGGGATATCATCCCCCTCCTTACCCTGCCCATTATCATTTTTATCCTCCTTTGCCTCCTCATCAGAATCAATCAAAATTTGTTTAATATCTTTGTTACCTCCCCTGCTAATGTTCTTCTTCCTCTGGGTTTGCTTTCCGGTACCTTTACCTTTCTTGCTTTTGATGAATATACCTTGGAAGGACTCGGCCTCAAACTCTGAAATATTTGAATCCACCACTATCCTCTTCCTCTTTCCCTTGTTCCTCCCCTTTTTACTTAGCTCCTCCAACTCGCCTTTAGTTTTCGAGTCTAATTTAAAACCACTAACCTCACTCTCCATTTCCTCATCCCTTGAATTTTTACCTTTAATAGGTTTTTCAATGCATTTCCCTTTCAACAATTTATACACAAGAGCCATAAGACCCTGATGAAGAGCATGGTCACCCTTGGGGTCTTTCTATATCTCTTTGATAGTATGGTCCATGGAACATGCAAGATAATATGGCAGGCTTACCTTTTCCCCATGGTGGAAATGGTTGAGAAACACAAAATGGTGCCCATAAGCTCTCATAAATCTTCCATCCAACGTTATATAGGTAATCTTAGCAAACAAAACAAACCTCCATGGCCTGCATATACATTTTGGGGAGTGATAGGAGTTGTCAACCTTCACCATTTTCTTCTTCTCACCTTCCATGATAGGAAATTTGTTCGCTTCCTTATCAGAGATGCTATGATCTCTATAGAATTTCATGCCCTCTGTCATCATCCCCGTGGCTTTGGCAATAATCTCCTCATCCACAGTCATCATCTGGGTCCCCACCAAAACTTTTCCATTCTTCCAATTCTTGATAAAGTGCTTAGTGGCTGTTGGATCTTTCCCACTAAGCCTCTCCATAAACACACTTAAACCCACCCTCCTGAACAATATCCCAAACCTCTTTGTTCTTCCTTCATTTTGAACAAGAGGTAGGTTTGAACCTATTTTTGTTCCCTCCCATTTTTCCTTCACAATCAGTGAATTTCCTACTCTCGGCTCTGATTCGTTTTCTCTAGTTTCTATTGTTGACCAGAAAAACAGCCCTGAATCCATGCCAAGAAATTATGAAAAGACACTTAAATAAATGCTCATCACCACTATTGTAAGCCTTCATCAAAATAAGTGGAAGAAGCGTTTAGAAATTATGGTTGATGATGCCACATTGCCTCATCTGGATATGGTCCAGATCGAGCAAGGATTTTGCTTCACATGCAAGTTCTCTCTCACCATTAATAGTAATGATTTCCTCAGTTCGGCAAGCTAGGTTGGTGGCCCAATCAGCACTCGAATTAGCTTCCCTGTACATGTGTGTGAAAACACACATTTCAAATGTGTCACTTATTTTATTCGCTGCTTTAATAGCATTGTTTACTGACCAAGATGGTGGGAACTCCTTGTTCAAACAATTTATTATATTCAAATAGTCTCCTTCGCACCAGACTCTGGTGCAGTTGGCTTCCTTTGCTAGGACCATCCCATGATAAGTTTCCATAGCCTCAGCAACATGATTAGTTTGATTTCCTATAGGTATGCATTTAATGATTTTGCATTTTCCCCATTCGTCTCTTAGGACCACACCACATCCCGCATTACTAGGGTTACCCTTTGAAGCCCCATCATAGTTGATTTTCATCCAACCATTGGGAGGACATTCTCATTTCACACCCTCTCTAGGATTAGTCTAAAAGTAATATCGTCCTTTTAATCTCCACTTCTTGAAGATTATTTGATCATCCATGTCTTGAGGGTTAGCAATACCACCTATGATATTAATATTTTCCAATATGTTTCTTTTGATTTTCTCAAACACAATTTGAGCCTTAGACACCTTCTCTCTTATCACTCTTCCATTTCTCTCTTTCCGTATACCCCAGCATATATGGGGTAAGGCCAATTTCCATAACAAAATTGTATACTAATTCCTTGATGGGTGCTACCAAGAATTAAAAACTGTTAGAGTTATCTTGCATTAGCTAATAATTATTTATTTAATTATTAATCTATTAAACTCTATGCTTAAGCTAAGCTTAGGCATTTAATAAATATTGTAGGTATTTAATAATTATTCTAATTATTAAATACACATTATCCCTTTAGGGTTTCTTTAGGGTTGCATATCTTTAGGGTTTCTATTATCCTTTTATAAGGATTGTATTGTACTTGTTCATTAAATTGATTCCCTTTCTGAATGATAATTTTCTTCTTCAGAGCATTTATGTTTTTTTGCTTTATGTGCCTCCATTCTTCTCTTGTGACAGATATTTGCATGCAGGTGTTCTTGGGATCTCTAAAGTTGTATTTCCTCAGCTTCTTCATGGTATCAGAGCCTACATCTGTTGCTGCGTGTTCCTGATTTTTCAGAAGATTTTTTGGAGGAGGGTTTCAAGTTTTTTCAGAGTTTTTTATTGGATATGGGGTAGCTGTTTTGTTTCTGATCATTTTGGGCTCAAAGGGACCTAACCGTTGAGCTTAGAATGCCCCAAAACCCCCATTTCCATATAAAATTTGTCAAATTTTGACAAATTTGGGTTCTGGAATTTTTTCTTTGCTTTTGCCTTTTTTAGCACGAATTTCGAAAAATTTGTCAAAAAAATCATTAAAAAACAAGAGCAGTTTGGGCCAAAACAAACCTCCTTGTTGGCTTTCGAAGGGCGTTTCCAGTCATTTTGATATATAATTCGACCTATTTCAGTGACAAGTGCATTTGGGCCATGATTTTTTCATTGGCACACTTTACGAGGCACAAAAATCCATATGGTTGTACCTACAAATGCATCAGAAAATTTTTGTCAAAAAAATAAAATAAAATAATTTTTTTTTACCCTTTTTATGCCCTAAAAGAGAGGTTTTTTTCTTTTGGCCATATCTTGGGCATATGGAGTCGTTTTTTCGAAAATGAATAGGCATCGGAAAGCTGGTTCCAAGCCGGACCTTGTCATGTTGGTAATTTTTTTCTAATTTTGCTGTTTGACTGTGTTTTTTTTCCAGTCAAAGTGAGGTCTCTTTTTTGCACTCCAGGAGACATAGAATGAGCATCCAAACTCCGTTTTTTGAAAACTTTATATTTTCGGAAAGCATGTGTTGTGTACTTTCCAACCATATTGGTTTTCTTTCCATATTCTTCTCTAAGAATATTTTATTTAGTTTTTTTCTTTTCAACACTCTAGTAGATATCTTGGTTGTTTCAGGTCTTGTGATCTCTTCTCTGAGTAGGATGTCTCAATTTTTGTTGTTCTTTCTATTTCCAGTCTTCTTATCATTGTAGCATTGTATTTATGCAAACACACTAAGATAAAATGCCATCATGCATTATTTACTTGGGATCTTGCACATCTTGTGCCTTATTGTACATGCACTACTTATAAAGTGCCATGGGGGGTTGATGTTTGCCTTGTTTGCCATCTGCCATTGTCCAGTGAGTGTTCCTTCCATGACATTCACCTCATGATGTGTGTCAAGTGAGTGTTCCTTCCATGACACCATGTACTTTCTCTGCACCCTCGATGTTCCTGGTTCATTGTCATGTAGTTCTTGTTGGTCGTTCTTTTCAATGTTCCTGTCCCTCTCCCTTTTTAGCATTATGGGGAGGTTTGTCCTATTGGTTCTAATGCTTCCTTGGTTTGATTGATCAACTCTTCAGGCTTTGGTGTCTAATGCCATATGTATCTTCAAGTTTAGTTGTTTGCCTTTGTTTGCCATCTGATTCGAGTAGTGTCATTTGAGGGCACTCATACAGATTACAGTCTTCTTTACCTGGTCATGTTCTATTTCAGTGGAGGTTCTTCAGATAAGCAGTTACTCTTCGACAATGTTTGCAACTATTTCCTGCTTCAGTGGTGTTCTTCTTGCTTTTCCATCTCTTTTTGGAGTAGATTTTCTTCTCACGTGGTTTTCTCTATTTCTCCGGTTCATAGAGATTTGGTTGTGATTGGGTACCTCATTAGGCCTTGTTGCCAAGAACCAAATTTGCCTTCATCATGTAGTTGCATTTTTTGCTTCATGCATTTAGTTTTTTAGCTACTCCCTAAGTTCATCTTAAGGGGGGGTGTTAGAGTTACCTTGTATTAGCTAATAATTATTTATTTAGTTATTAGTCTATTAAACTCTACGCTTAAGTTAAACTTAGGCATTTAATAAATATTGTAGGTATTTAATAATTATTCTAATTATTAAATACACATTATCCCTTTAGGGTTTCTATTATCCTTTTATAAGGATTGTATTTTACTTGTTCATTAAATTGATTCCCTTTCTGAATGATAATTTTCTTCTTCAGAGCATTTATACTTTTTTGCTTTATGTGCCTCCATTCTTCTCTTGTGACGGGTATTTGCATGCAGGTGTTCTTGGGATCTTTGAAGTTGTATTTCCTCAACTTATTCAAAAACCTCTTGAACTGATTTCGAGAAACTCCAACTAATATTGAAGTGATCCAGACATCTTCCCCAGATATCAAAAAAGAAGGGACAATGAAACAGCGGGTGGTTAATGGTCTCCTCATTCTGCATACAAAGAAAACAAACTCTAGGCATACCAATACCTCTTTTTATGAGGTTATCAATAGTTAGAATTTTATCTTGAAGGGCTGTCTAGAAGAAAATATTAATTTTAGGTTTTAGGCCTTTCACCCAAGCCTTAGCCCAACAAGGACTATCCATTTTAGAAAACTGTTGATAATAAAGAGAGGCCACAATGTTGGAATTTTTTATGTTTATGTTGTGATTGTCATTGATGGACACACACTTGTATTGAGATCCCCTTTATATGTATGAGCTAGAGCTCAGCTAGTATTTGTTCCAACCAATATGTTGTATTCTAGTCTTTAGACTATTGGTGATTTTGCAGAATGTGTTTCCCGGTCTGAAGCGGCATGTCGACCCCAAGCGATTCGTAGATCTCAACTGGTACGAGGGAGCAAAGCGGCATAACACATTCTTACCAGTCTTCATTTTTGTCAAACTGGCAACTGGTATTTTGTATGAACTGGTAATACTCTGTGATGAGTTACCAACCCACCGATTGATTGACGGTGCCGACACACTGACGGTGCTTTTTGTGTCATGTTACTGAGTATGTCTAGATTCATTGAACCTAAGAAATTTTAATGTAAACCTATTGGACTGACATGAAATCAGATTCGTTTAAAAGGACATCATGTCTAGGGTTTTATGTTGTTGTTGCTGAAAGGGTTTATGTTGAGGCTAGGGTTTAAGGTGGTTGTTGAGTTGTTGTAAGAGCAATCTTATCTAAGAAGATCAAGTTGTAACATAGAGAGATAGAGAAGACTGAAGTAATGCTAAAACACATTAGCAGTGAGCTATACTGGATCTAACCAAGCAGTTTGTGCTACTAGATAGATCAAACACTTGTTGATTACTCACATCTTTGACAAGTTTGTAGCCCTTAATCGGGTAGGCACAAAAGCCTTTGTAAAATCCTCTAACAAGGTAGTCTTTAATCGGACTTATCTCCTAATAGAGATTGAGATTCCTAATAGGATCTATTCTGGTGAAGAACATTGTAAGACCTTAACCGGTCTAGTTTCTATTCTGTAGATAGTGACTTGTGAGTTCCATCTCATCGTGGTTTTTCCTAGTTGGGTTTCCACATCAAATATCTTGTGTTATGGTTGTATTGCTTTTGTGGGTGAATGTTTTATTTGCATTTTGGTTTGCATGTGTGATAACCGGTCTGTCTATTAGACTATTTTACTGGTTTATCTTCAGACTGTGTAAGTGTTTAAGTACAAAGATTTTTGGCATACTAATTCACCCCTCCCTTTTAGTATTCATCACACAGTAAATTTACCATTTGCTGTGAGTTTCCAGATTAATTGATCTTCATCTTCCACCACCACCATGGAGTTCATTATTTTGTTCAGACTTACCAGGGATGGATCAACTTGGGATAAATCCTTCCACTGTCCATCTTTCTAGTAGTCACCCACCATAGAGCCATATTTTTCCTTGCACTAGTTTTGAAATCTACTCCAATCAGGAATTTCACTCAAAGCAGACTCGAGCAACCAGGAGTCTTCCCAGAATTTGATAAGGTTTCCTTTCCCCATCTTCCATTTCACACCTTTGGCAATTAGATCTCTTGTTCTTGAAACATTTTTCCAAATATTGGATCCAATTGGGATATCTTCCACATTGAGGAAACCTAGAAGTGTAGGATATTGCCTTTTATACTTATTGTCCCATATCAGTTTCCATTCTCCCTGGTTATTATACCCTCTCCAAATCTGCTTGGTCATAAGAAATTCATTCATGTCTCTTATTCTTCTTAGACCCAAATCTCCCTTTCTTATTGGTTTACAAATCTTATCCCATGCAATCAGATTCATTCTCTTCTTCTCCTCTACCCCTGTCCACAAAAAAGTTCTTTAAAATTTTTCAATAGCCTCCGCAAACTTGGCAGGAATATATGCAAAATTGTTATTGATTGATCTATTATTCCTTTGTCTACAAATCCCTCCTTCATTAGCTTTTGAGTAGCCATCATCATTAGCTCTATGGGACTCATCTCTGTAATTGATTTCTTCTCAACTTGAGAAGTGTCAATTGCCAAAGGTTTTGCTGGGGAAACTACTATCGGTTTAGTCTCCTCTTCCTTATCTTCCTTATCCTCAGTCAGTGAATCTCTTTTCTCCTCCTCTAATGCACCGGTGCCTTTGCCACTTGGTGCAGTATTAGTTATTGTCGGTGGAGTATTATCCACAATACTATCTATAACCTGTACATTATCTATATTACCTTGCCCAGACTGTACAAATGTAGTTTCTTTTGGTTTACTTTGTACACTCTCATCAGTTTTGGGTTTAACTACCAGTTCACTCAAAATTTGAATTGAACTTTCCAAAATTCCTTTCCCTTTAGATTTGTCGGGAATGGTGGGAGCTATTGCCTTAGCAAATTCTTCTTGAGAGGTGAGCAAATCATGATTCTTTTGGAAGAATTTAGTCGAACCATCTTTGGTCTCATTTAGTATCTCATTGACTCTACCCATCATTAGGCCTATTTGCCAAGTTTTTCAGCTAAAGACTATTCTATTAGCAACATCTATACATCTTTTCATTTCCTCATTATTTATAGAGCCACACATATTCAAAAGTTTAACTTCTTTGATTTCTCTGTCCCTCCGAATTGCATCTAATCTCCTTGCATCTAGCTTATTATACAATGATAAGGGAATTTCCTTCAAAATCTCTACCAAAGCCTTCTTATATATGTCTAAATATAACAAAATTGCTTCTTCTATTTCATTTTGCTCATTATCTTCTAAATCTTCATAGAAATTTGACACATTCTTCACCATTCCATATTTAGTTATCTCAACAATCAATTTTGCACAAGTCATTGGGGGTAATGATGGTTGTATATGGTGAAAATGGATAACAACAATATTGAAAGGCTAAATGAATTCAACCACAAACCCTAGCCTTAAAACAACAAAGATCCACCATAACATATGAAGATTACCTAAGACAATGCAAATCAAATGAAATCACAAAGATTATACCATCACATGTCCAATAGGGTTTGGATCTCCATTCTTCCTATCTCCATTGATCTTGCTTGATATATTTGCTCTCAAATTTTATATGTGCACAAGAGCTCAACAAAGAACGGAAATGTGGTTGCAAGTAGGATCGATTGCATATGCAAGTGCAAAAGGCATAGTGTAGTTGAGTGTGCAATTGAGTTAGTTAGTTAGGGTTTGATAATGAAGGAAGCATCTCCTTATATAGAAGACACTATATGAAATGGAGGGATAAGATTAAGAGGTATAAAAAATAAATGGTCGGCTGTGATTAGAGGGTAGGTAGAGGAAATAAGAAAATAGTAAGAGGGTAGGTAGTGTAGGAATTAAGAGATGAATGACATGTGTCATAGGTTGAAAAGGTTAATGAATTAATTAAATAAATAGATTTATTTAACTAATAGAGGAAATAGGATCAATTAAATAAATAAGATATTTATTTAATTTAGGAAAATGATAATTTAAATAAATAAATGTATTTATTTAAATAAGAAATAAGGCTAGAAGAGGATAAATGAATTAAATAAATAAATAAAGATTTATTTAATTAATAGAAGAATTAGGCTTAGATAATTAAATAAATAAAATATTTATTTAATTAGACATGACAATTTTAGGTGTCTATAATGGTAACATTACCAAATTCAATTTCTTCATCTATCGCACTCTTTTTCTTCTTTCTGGGGGTTGCAAGAGTGGATGGAGCAGGATGCCTCTTCTTTGTCGGAGGTGTGGGTGCAGTTGTTACCTTTCTAACTAGCTTCCTCCTAGGTTCCACCTTCTTCTCGTCTACTAGAGGCTTGTCAGCTTTCTTCCTCTATTCCCTTCTGAATGCAAGAGGTTGATTATCCTCTGGATTAGAATCAAAAGTGATAGAAGAAATGAAAGTTTTAGGCTTCTTCACCTTAGGAGCACTTGTTGTTTCTGGTTGATCTACCGATTTAGATCCAGAACCTAGTTTTGTATCTATCCTATGCATTACATCCTAAAAAAATGTAGACATTTTGTCTATCTTCTTTTCTTTTCTTTTTCTGTTGAAACTAGTTTTAACTTCAAAAGCCTTCTCCTTTGTAGTGCCAAGGTGTTCAGCCTTATCATCCAAAGGAGCATCAATCAATATTTTAGCATATAATTCCAATATGCTGTCATCTACCTCATAACCCAATTTTGTGACCCATATAGTTCCAGGTTCCACTGCTTCCATTAGTATCTCATCTATTTTTACCATAAAGAAAATATCAGTGGGGTATTTCTCCACAATGTGCTTGGAAATTCTCTCCTTCAGTCTCATGTTCTCCTGAAAAGTTTTGAAGTATCCCAAAAGCTTCTCATCCCTATTACTACCAAGACTGGTGATTGCTTCTTTAATCTGCATACCTACCAGTATGGCATGTGCCCAACGCTTCTTTCCCAAACCCGGTAGCTCATTCATGAAGTATAACATCAAGCATACAATAAGATTGCCAAACCTGAAAGTTCCTTTCTTAACCCCTTTAATTTTGCCAAGATTAATCATTAACTCACTTGTCAACCATTCACACAAATCATACTTTTCATTATTCTTTATCACCTGATATGCAACATGGATGCAGGAACTGGCAACATATTTCAATTGACTTGATTGAGTTACCTTGTAGCCAATTATCATGCTGGAAAATTTCACATCAGTGTCTTTGATGGTGCTGACCCTCACAAATCTTCCATCATGGGTTGCACTAGTGAGCTTCTCAACCGTAGTGGTGGAGATCATCTTTCCTGGTTCCTGTCCAACTTTAGGTAAGCTGATGACCGCTTGAATAGCAATCATGTGGGGCTGGTATGACCAGATGAATTCATTATGGACCCTACTTAGAACATATCTGATCACTTCATCCTTGAAATCTGGAATATACAGGATTTTGGTTAACCCTAGATCCTCAATGATTTGATATTCTGGTTTGATTTTACCGAAGCTACCTAGTATCATAGATTGATACATCCCCTTGATTTCCTTAGTTCCTAAATCCTCCAAGGTGTAGTGAATATAGGCCCTGACATCTTCTACATAGACCACGCCATCGAGAACCCTCGAAAATGTGCCAGTAGAATCTTCCTTCATAGAAATTTGGGGAACTTCCTTGAAAATAGGCCTAAGCCTATCCTTGACCTCAACAATAGTGGGATTCACAATGAAAGTAGGAGAAGATGATGATCTAGATTCCATTTCAAAGATATACCTAGATAATAGTTGTCGGTTGAAGGGTTTTGATTACTTCTCAGATGACTGCTGGGAATTCTTTGGAATGCCTTTTCTAGCTCTTGATTGCCTATGATTCGCCTTTGCTTCACTCTGGTTTTCTTGAGTGCTGGCCTACCGGGTGAGTGAAAATGAGTTCATTTTCCCCTTTTATCAATGAGTAAACCCTAATTCATCACTGTCATAAATTCTTAGCGATGTGTCCTATTAGATGTTGGTTTCACATATTTATGCCGGATAAACCTCCATCAATGATTAATATCACTCTCTAGATCTCTTCCAGATCTCTTCTTAGGAATATGCAAGATTTGCAATGATTTTTCCAACCCTTAAGGCATATGCCTCAGTTACCAGTTGAATTTCCTACTAGTGCAGGAATGCTTTGGTCTATCAGTGGAGTTATAGGTGTAGTTACCGATGTAGTTGCATCTCCACTTGGTTCTTCAGATTTTATAACCCATCTCATGGTGTGATCTTGCTGTATTTCATCTACCTTCTACTTTCCTTTCTCATTTGGTTTATCATTGCTAACTGGTGTAGACTTTCTTCTGTAGTAATTAGAAATATGACATATTTTATTGCATGCATAGCATGTAACATTGTTCTTTTGAATTTCTTTGACATATCCAGTGTCATTCCTTGACCTAAATTGATTAGCCAAATGACCAAACTTTCCACATGCATAACATTCGACATTCCTTCTGCAATCTTTTGATTGATGACCATATTTCTTGCAATTTGTGCATTGACTGGGAACTGAATTATAGTTTTGATTTTCTCTATTTCTACATTGTCTAGCCATATGCCCAAATTTATTACAAAAAAAACATCTACCATTGAATTTGTAAGCATTAGATTGCCTTACCGATTTCCTTTGGTCTGACAAGTTCTGCATACCGATTGTCTGATCTTCATTTGCAATACTGGAGCTTTCACCTTATACAAATCCAAGTCCTCTAGAATCTTCACTCTACCTTTGTCTTTTCAATAAATCATCCAACTGTGCAGCACTAATCCTAAATTTTTCTTTATACTCACTTGCAATAGTCAGATCATCTCTCAGAGTTGTTATTTGTCTTTCAAGCTCTTGTTCATTATTTCGGGAGTCTACCAAATCAGTTCTCAATAGATTATTCTCATGAGTTAATCTACCACATTCATCAAATTTGTTCTTCAGAGATATAACAAGATTTTCTTCCTTCTTCTTTATGTCCTTAATATATTTTGATAACCTCATAGTCAGGTCTTGCATTTGATTCTTCATGAGCATGTTTGCTTGACTCAGCTTCTGACATTGTTCCTTAAGTGCATTTTTCTCTTCATCATCCTGGTTTTGCAAAAGTTCCCTTCTCTTATCTTGAGTAGATGATAACCTTTCTTGTAGAAAAAGAATGAATTAATTAGCATAATTCAATTCATCTTGCAGTTTCAAGTTCTTCATCCTTTCAACATCATAGTCCTCAAGTGCCATCTGAAGTTGCTTCTCCATAACCATGTTCAATGATTCTGGTTTTAGGATCTTCCCCAAGCTGCTAAACTTTCTCTGAGGTAACAAACTCTGATACCAATTATTGGAATATAATGAACCCAAGAACACTGAGAGGGGGGGGGTGAATCAGTGTTTTGCCAGTAACACAAGATTTTAACCTTTTATATCATACACATATAAACCGATAAATGAAGAAACACATAACATGAAGTAAATAAACCAACCACATGAATGAACACCATAACACACTGAATTTATACATGGAAAACCTCATAGAGGAAAAATCAAGGTGGGATTTGTGACCCACAATATCAATTCACTAGCCATATGAAAGATATTACATTATAGCATGGGGGCCTACACATGCAGGAAGGTGCACTGCCTAGAGCACACTGCTCAACACAAAAGAGTCTCACTAACTACAATCTTCTGCTGAAATAAAATAGTACTGGTGAACTCAAAAAATGCATCTGCAATGCCCAAAAGAGTTCTGGTTAAAGCTTTATTTTGTATCAGTTCATAAACCCTGAACCTTCTATCGGTATCTCCTCTTCTTCCAAGAATGCTTTACAAACTATCTACTGATAATAGCATGATATAACATTAGCATACAAAATGACCTTCATACATATCCTTCACATCACACAGTTTTGCTACCATGTCATATACCTTATCCTATTCTCTCATCTTCAAAAAGACCTACCAAACTAACTTATATACCCTTATAGAAAATATGCCTTATGTCGACTTACAATACAAAAGATATTCAATGTCGGCCTAATACAATAATTATAAAATGATTTTACAATAAAACCTTTTAGATCCAGACTGATGTCGGCTTCACTGAAATGTTGGATGCTAGTGCCGGTGATGACCTTGAATACTCAATGTCGGTATCCGTCGGTGTATGCCTCCAAATGTCGGTATATGTCAGTATATGCCTTCGATAGAATCTTGTTGCCATCAATGACAACATAAGATTCCAATGAGTGTCAATTGCCAACAATTTGAGGGTACCATGAACCTTAAAAGGACAAGTGATGACCAAGAGATTCTAGTGCAGTTTTGGAGCACTGATATGTCTTGGGATAGATAGGAGGCTAGCTTTGTAAGATTTGATAACAATTTTGCTTCTAAGTTGAGGAAACATTTGATAGTAAATCTGCCAAGAATTCCCAAAGAATTACATGATTTTGTAAGACCCAAAGAGAGGTTACCACTTGTCAGGATTGAGCATAATTGGGGGGATTTTATACCTTATCCTATAAGTACTATTATCAGAATCTATAGTTTCTCTGAACAACCACATGTATTGCAGTTCAACGTTCCTTTGAGAATTTATTTTGCTAAGGTAATGTGGCAAATAGGATGCATTCAAGACAAGGATTTAAAAGGAAGGGGTAAAGGAACAATTTTCCTATATTACACTATCATTCCTTATTTTGTAATTTTGAAGGGAGGATATGATAATTTTCATAAATTCTTTGATCCATATCATTTGGGGGTGAGTATAGCTAGACACAGTGATCCTGAGGGGTTCTACAATATTTTCAAAGAAAGAATAAAAGGAAGTTTGTTTCCCCATGAGCATAAATTTCTTGAAGATATAATCAAAAATGAATTTGATTTCATGACATAGGAATGGAGGAAAGAAAAGTGGATAATCTTCAAAAAATTATGGGTTGCAATCCAAAAGATGGATCCAAAATATGACCCATTGAAGGATTTTTCCCCATTTTGTGCCAAAGTCGACTTTATTATAAATTTTTTTGATGAATTAAAGCTGATTTTAAAGGAGAAGATAGCCAAAATTGAAGAAGTTCATGGCTGACAACAGTCAAGCTCACAATCTCATTTGTCTCATAGAGCAGGTGGCATGGTAGGAAGGAGGCCTATTCATGAATCTTCTCAAAAAATAGCAAGAGAAGAAATGAGTGATGAAGAGGAGACTAGCAATCACAATGGAAGGTTAATAAGGAGAAAGGGTAAAAAGATGATGAGTGTAGAGCCTTCCCCCAAAATACAAACCAAGCCTTTTCAAGGAATCAGGATCATTGATCTTGAAGAGTCAGATAGAAGTCCTTTTCCATCACTTGTATCCTTTTCACCTATAAGGTAGGATGAAGAACAAATGGAGGAAGATATATTCATTGCAATAAGTGCAGAAATGCAACCTGATGTTCCTCCTTTGCCTCCTAATCTGGAGTTGGATCTCATTCCTTTGGATATCCAGGGTGAAGCTTTTAAAGATGCAATAAAGGAGGCATGTGATAAGTTCCTTGAAGATGATGCTTTTGTGAGGAGCCCAACCTTTCTAGAACTAGTATGAAAGATGAAGATTGAGGAGTACAATGGAAGAATTACTAAGAAGAAGGCCCAAAGACCAGATAGATGGGATCAAGAGAACCAAGAAGAATTTAAGGAAATCACTGCTAATGAAGGCAAGAAGATTATAAGTCAGGCTAGTGTCCTAATCTTACCAAAATGGGATATGGCAGATGTAGTGCCTTTTGATATAATTAGGAAGTCAAAGGTCAACATTTCAATTAAGAAGAAGAAGAAAGGTTGGCATTAAAAGGATCAGATTTTGTGGTTGATTATGCAGCCTTGGCAATATGGGCACTAGAGGAAGGGCCTAGAAAGCCTAACATTAGTGATTTGAACCCCAATTTGAGGGGAAACCTTATTATAAAAAGAGAGCATCTGACACATCAAGTGTAGAGGTTACAAAGTTAAATTTTGATTTTGCTAAATTGGCACATGAGAGTGTAAAAAGAGAAGCTTTAGAGAAGGCAGAGTTGATAAGAAAGTTTGATAAGCTTTTCAATGATTACAATGTGTGTGTGTGAAAAGTGGGCTTGTATTTGTATCTGAAATACACAACACTTCAATTAAGTCATTAGGTGCATGGTTAGTAAATCAATAATCAATGAATAATAAACCATTACAAAGTGACCCATTGCCTTCTAGTAGATGTGAGTTTAGATTGCTCTCAGATTGCTAAGCTATCTAGTGACTAGACAACACCTAAACGAAGGATTTTCAAATCTATATGAGCATGAATATGAGCTAAATGGATGCAAGATTTAAGCTGGATATGCAAGATTAATCTAACATGATTTAAGAAATATATGAATATTTAAGCTAAATGATTTAAGCAATATGCAATAAATAATATGCAATATCTCAATGCAAATTCTCAATGAACCTAGAGCGAAAAAACAACATAATAACAATATATTCTCCAAGATATTTGAATGAGAGATGAGAGCCTGAATTTATAGAAAATTCAAAAAGAAACCAACGACTGAGATCAAATGATGATGAGCGGTTAAGATTTTCCAAGATGAAGCACAATCCAGGTGAATTGATTTGATTGGATGCTTTTCTCAGTTTTAAAGGAAATTCAACTAAAATTAAGATAAAATCAGAAAAAAACTGATTTATTCTCTATTTCATTCAATTTTAATATTTAATTGTTTTAATTGCTTTCTTTGAGATTATTTATCAATTTTTAATTTGTTTTTCAAGATTATCTCCAATTGATTTATTTTCTCAATTTTTAATTCTTTTTTGGTCAATTAATTCATTTTTTGAAGATTTGATGGCAAATTGATTTATTTCATTAAATATGCTAGGATATTCAATAAAATAAATAGGGTAATTGTTTAAAAATGATTTACTTTGAATGATTTAATTAATTAAATAAATATTTAATTAATATTGAGTTATTGATTTGCCATGTGACTTTTGATGATTTTAGAAAATAATTGTGTGCTCAAGATTGATTTAATTGCCTTTGGTTAGGACCTTGGTGATGTTGTCGAGATTAGGGGCTCATGAATTTGATGACCATTTTTAGGGTATTACATTTGCCCCTCTTTGAATTAATGTACGAGCAACATGTTGGTTCAAAGAATAGTTGATGTCTAGGAGATACCAGTTCTGAACTTGATTGATCACGAACCAGATGAAGAGCGAGGTGTTTAGCTTGATTTGATGTGATGAAGATGAACATAGCTGATTAAAGCGATATCAATCCCAAACTTGATTGAAATAGGAACGATAGAGAGCAAAGATACCAAACTTGAACTTGATTGATCAAGAAGCGGATCTTACTGATCTAGAACTTGATTGATCTAGACACAATGAGCGAAGATAAAACCAATCTTGAACTTGATTGATCAAGATACGATGAGCGAAGATAAACTAGCTAGCTTGATTTGATGAAATGAAAATGAACACCTTCTTAGATTGAGCATATGATCAAAGAAACTCTTTAAACCCTTGATTGAGTTTAAATGAATAATCAGCTTGATGAAAAGCGATGAAATGGATTAATGTTAAGAGACTAATTCAGATGAAGACAATATCAACTTGATTTGAAGCAATGAAACTGATAATGCCCCTAGCAATTGATTTGATGAAGCTTAGCTGCTTGAGGATTTGAAAATTTTCTCGACATTTGAAGACGTGAGGTCATAAGGTCATTAGTATGCCCCCTCAAGAGCGAAATTGAAAGATAGTGAGGGTACATGATTATAGGCAATTGTTTAGCGATGATATTGATTTATTTGAGCACAAATGATTTAGAGGAATATTTAAAAATTAAGCGAGACATTGAGCGCAAAGTTGATTTGTAGAATAAAATTGAGATTCAACATTGATTACTGAGAAATTGAGTGCAAATTGAAGAAGAGAATGAGCTTCTTGATGAAAAGCGCTAAGTGGTCCAAATTTTATGAAATTGACTAGCACAATGATCTCAAATTTTGATTTCGATCCTGAAAATGGAATCAGGACGGGCACATTATGTGAGGCCCTACCCTGAGCCATCATAGAATTTCTATTATTTTCATGTTGGACCTATTTTGGATACTATATTTTGATGCAGTAGGGGACCCGAATTCTATATGATCTTGTGTTATGGTTAGCATTGATATGATTATGTCATTTACTCTGATTTGCAGTACTTCATTTTATACTAGAAATTATGGATGCATGTTTTATAAATGATTTAATTCCATGTTTATGAGGATGATGCCATTTAGTAGATGATTGTATGTGGATGTTATCAGATAATTGGATACTTGATTTTATAATTGAAATTTTATGTGATGTTTGAATTGTATTCTTTTGATAATATTATACGTGATTTTTGGAATTACTAATGTGCAAGTGAGATGTGCAGGAAAATTATCCATGTGACCATGGAAATTATTCAGAGAATCAAGCCTAGGCCTATGTGTGATTGTGAAGCCAGGGGTTGTCTATTTGGAGAGACAACCCCTCATTTGTAAATGTATTTTAATTTGTAAATGTTATGCTTGGTTGAGTGTTTCATTTGGAAATTTGTTTAATTTATAAATTTTAAAAGAGACAATTGCCATGTGTGTATTAGTGATGTGTAATTCTTTTGTAATGTCACTTAACACATGTGTTGTAAGTTGAGTTGGCATTGTCTTGTCTCTTTTTGAGGAATTTATTTTACCAATGTTTATATTTTCAATTATCCTTGATGGTCCCAAGTAAACCAAGGATAGCGAGCCATTAGAGGGGGTCAACTCAGAGTTGACCCGTAGGTGAACTTTCGGTGGACTTCCAAGGGGTTAAACTAACTCCTGGGGTCAATTTTGGGGCACTTTTAGTGGGCCATATGGTGTACCTATGGATGAAGGCCAAATTTGGCCATGTGTCCACTCCCTAGGACTTGCCTAACCTCCCCAAAAAGTGAGTTTCCCAAGTTGGCCAGATTTCATCTTTAGAAGAGCCTTCCTTGGTTAGATAACCCACTTCATGAGTGTCATTCCTTTTCCCCATTCCATTTCCCTTTTTGAAGTGCCTTGGTTAGGGAGTGTGTAATGTTTTTGGGAAGACCAACCAATGAGCATCCTTCACCCTTCCCAAGTGGGTTGTAAAGAGTGAGGTGTGGCTTCATAGGGAATGGTTTGGGAGAGAAAAACTTGATCACCCACTCTCCATCTTTGGAGACTTAGAATCTTGAAGAGTTTTTGAAAATTTTAGTATAGGAAATTTTGGCTAAGTCTTGAGAAGGAAGATGTTGTGGATTTGGGTAGCTCTACTACAAACTAACCTTTGCATCCCTTTGGCAGATTCAAGGTTGGTGGAATCACTATCTATGTATGTTATAAATTTTGAAAGATTGTATGTTTGCATTTGTTTTTTCCCATTGTTATTTTTATTTGTGTAGGAAGATGGTGTGTTCTTCCCTTTTTTTTTTGGTTGAGTTTTTATATTTATGTTTTGGGAGTTTTAAGGCCAAACTCACCCTTGGGAGGGTAGAGTGGCCTTGGGGTAAAGGGTTGTTTGACAACCCTTTTGAGTGAGAGGCTCTCTTTGGAAGAGAGTGACTCTCAAAGGCTTTTTGGTGGCCCTTGCTGCATATTATTATGTTTATAAAATGGGGGTCATAAGGGGATTTGTAGGCTTGTATGTCTTGGGGGTCATAAGGAAATTAGGGGACAAGTTTGGAACTTGTGGATATGTTATATTTGCAACTATGTTATGGCATTATGTGCACTATTTGCAGAATTCTCCTCAAGGGTATTTAGTCTACCTTTACCCCACTTAAAAAGTCACATAAGTGACATTGTTTTAGCCTTGGGATGGGAATGTGAATTTTGTGAAGTTTGTCTTGCTTTTTGTGTATTGCTTGTGTGTATCCCATTTAGGTCTTGTTTCTCCAAGCTTGGGGGTGGCTTCTAGTAAGCCTAGGTTGGGAGGTGAGCCTCCATGGTCACAACCTCAAGTTTATATTGTAGGTTTGCTTGGAAACGGAAGGAAAGAAAAGCTAGGAGTTGATCCTATTGTTATTTGTTTTAGTTGCAAAAAAAAATATATATTTATTTTGCAAGCCCTCATTTAGTAGAAATGAGAGACTAAGTTGGGTATCTACCTATTTGTAAAGTTGACCATGTTATATTAAATGTATTCTTTAAACTATGTTTTATCATGAAATATGATGTATTCTTTATTTAGATTTTGACCTTGCAAGAAAGAAATGTAATAAAATTTGAAGTATGTTTTCTATAGTTTTTGAGATATTATTTATTTGTATTTCTTTCATGAAATGAAAGTTATTTCTTCCTTTATAGCATATTGTAAAATGGAGGAAATAAATAAAACATTAAAGCATAGATGTTACTGAAAGAAAATAAACATTTATTTCTATCTATTGTTTCAAAATACAAAATAAGGTAAATAGGTTTTAGTGTGAATAATAATATTGCTTTCAACATGTTGGCTATGTTAGGTCCCAGAGATAACTGAGAGGGGGGGGTGAATCAGTTGTCAAATAAATTCAAACCAAAAACAACTTAACCAACTTAATGCATGATACCGGTAAACCAGTCTAATATGCCGGTAGACAATTTTAACAGTTAATTGCAATACAGGTAAGGATTAGTGCATGAAACAAAAAGACAAAGTCATCCACAACACATAACACCAATATTTGTACATGGAAACCCTGTAAGGGGAAAAACCACGGTGGGAAACCTTACCCACAATCAGATGATACTACTTCAGATAGTAAGTGTATACAAATGGGGTCTGCACATGCAAAAAGGCCAAGTGCCTAGAGCTCACTGCTCAATCACAAATGGGAGTCACACTGACTACAATTGGATGGTTAAATCCAATAAGAATGTACTACTTAAGTTAGCATCTTTCTATGCTGGATTCAGTATCGGTATAGTTCTGATTGTCTTTACAAAAACCCTTCTTCAATCTTCAAATGATGTTTGTGTGTATAGCTCTGCTTATTCTCGCATATACCTTTACACAATCCCTTTTTGCATTCCACATTTGATCTTACAAATAAGATCTTACATATATACCATACCCTAAGACCAATTTTAGTAGGTCGGCTCTACAAGATATTACAATAAAATCATTTTACAAACAATACAATATCCGATGCAATAACCGATTCAACATGTCAGCTTAATGCATTTACAACAATAATAAGTCATCTCCATAGCGTGCCATGCTAATCTGGAAAAGATAAACATGTCAGTGTATATCCTGGACCTATTTGCCGGTAACAGCAAATATGCAAATATGAATATGCCAATTAACAAACCTTCAATACAAAGTGTCCAAATGATGTCTTCGACATAACCATGTGATTTCCATTCCATTCCAAGTGTTGGTGATCATTATATCCTGTCGATGTACTAGATACCGGTGATTGTTCATAAGTCATTTGCTTGCCGGTGAATGTTGCTGATTGTCCAAAGTGCCAGAGTTGATAATTGTTAATAGGTGTTGACATCAATGAAAAAACCATACCAATATACCAACAATCTCCCCCTTTGGCATTGATGGCAACACAAGATGGAAAAACCATCAAAGTGCTAAAACTGAAATGCCAAATACCAAAGTACCAATAATTACCAAAGTATAAGTAAACTCTCCCAAAGTATCAATCTCTCCCCTTGAGAGTAACATGTGTTTCCTTGTGTTTTTCCATACCAATCTCTCCCCCTTTGACATCAAATGCCAAAGTTATTACCAACCCAAGTTCATATACAAAATACCAATCAATTTAGTATACCAACTACTCCCCCTGAGAAGTAGCTTCCTCATCAAAAGCCGAAATAAAAGATTTCTCTATTAATTCTGCTGGTTGATGACAATCATCAACTTCCTAAGTCTCTACCGATGAGGGTATGACCCCAAGCTATTTTTTGAGATATTCAAAAGTCTCCTTAGGCAGAGGTTTAGTGAAAATATCTGTAATCTACTCTTTAGTATTCACATAAACCAGTTTTATCTCTTTTGCTTCAACATGTTCCCTTAGAAAATTCAATTTGATAGAAACATGTTTGGTTTTAGAATGTAATACTAGATTCTTAGATATATCAATTGCTACAGTGTTATCACAATAGATAGTAATAGGTTCCTTACATTTTACCTTTATGTCCTTCAACATTTGCTTAAGCCATAGTACTTGCGTACAGTTAGTTATTGTTGCAACATATTCTGATTCTACTGTTGATAAAGATGTACAACTTTATTTCTTAATCAACAAAAAGATCAATCTATTTCCAAGAAAAAATCCTTCACCGGTGGTGCTTTTTTTATCATCCAAATCTCCTGCCCAATTTGCATCTGTATATGCACATAATTCAAAGTTTTCATCTCTAGGATGCCATAATCCAATATTTGTTGTGCCTTGTAAGTACCAAAAAATCCTTTTTACTGTTGATTCATGATTTTCTCTAGGATTACTCTGAAATATTGAAACAATACATACTGCATTCATAATATTAGGTCTAGTTTGTGTCAAATACAGTAAACCTCCTATCAGAGATTTGTACCTAGTCAGATTAATAGGTGTAGATTCATCCCTTAGTGATAATTTGTCATTTGTAGTCATAGGTGTGCTTACCGGTTTAGAGTTCTCCATCCAAAATTTCTTTAGTAACTCTTTTAAGTACTTGGATTGACTCAATAATATACCTTTATTAGTCTGAGAAATCTGCAATCCTAAAAAGAACTTTATTTCTCCAATCATAGACATTTCAAATTCTTGCTGCATTTCAATAGAAAATTCTTTGCATAATCCATCTTCTCCTCCAAAGATTATATCATCAACAAAAACTTCTATAACCAAAATGTCATCATTAGTCACTTTATAATATAAATTGTTGTCTGCATTACCTTTAGAAAAACCAATTTTCAAAAGATACTTATCCAATCTTGCATACCAAGCTCTTGGAGCTTGCTTCAACCCATACAAAGCTATCCTTAACTTGCAAACCATATCTTTGTTTTCTATCAACGAAAATCCATAAGGTTGTTCAATGTAAACTTCTTCTTCAAGATCTCCATTCAGAAATCCACATTTAATATCCATTTGATATACTTTGTAGTTCTTGTGTGCTGCAAAAGCTAAAAATAATCTAACTACCTCAAATCTAGCTACCGATGCAAACGTTTCATTATAATCAATTCCTTCTTTTTGAGAATATCCTTTACACACTAGTCTTGCTTTATGTCTGATTACTTTGCCATTTTCATTAAGTTTGTTTCTAAATACCCATTTGGTTCCAATCACATTTTTATCTTTAGGCCGGGGAACTAATGTCCAAGTGTTATTCTTCTCAGTTTGTTCTAATTCTTCTTCCATAGCTTTAATCCAATGTTCATCTTCACATGCCTCATTAACTGATGATGGTTCAATTTGAGAAATAAGACATACCTCTTCATTTGACAATCTTCCTCTTGTCATAACTCCTTTATACTTGTTTCCAATTATCTGATCTTCAGAATGATTCAACATTACATACCAGGGTGTCTTGGTTTGCTACTATTCCTCAATTACAACAGATTTTTTAGATGATACTGGGGTAACGGGATCTTCATTTTTTACTTGTGGGTTTAGTGTAGGTTCATTTGTTAAAATTTATGTTGCCGGTTCAGAGTCTATATACCTTGAAGTTCCTCTAAATTGGTCATCAATCTTCACATTTGTACTTTCAATAATTTTTTGCAATTTTTTGTTAAAACATATACATGCCTTACTCTTAGACGAATAACCAAGAAATATTCCTTCATCACTTCTAGGATCAAATTTGCCAATATACTCATATCTTCTAATATAACATTTGCTTCCAAATATTCTGAAATATTTAAGAGTAGGAATAATACCAAACCATAGTTCATGAGGGGTCTTACCGGTTTCACCTTTGATGTGAACTTTGTTGAATGTATAGACCATTGTACTTACTGCTTCTCTCCAATATACATGTGGTAGGTTTGCTTCTGATAACATACTTCTGGCTGCATCCAAGATAGTTTTGTTTTTTGTTTCAACAACTCCATTCTGTTGTGATGTCCGAGGTGCTGATAGTTGTCTTCTAATTCCATTTACTTCATAGAATGTATTAAATTCCTTAGATGTAAATTCTCCTCCTTGATTTGGTCTCAAACATTTTATTTTTTTACCAGTTTCATTTTCTACCATAGCTTTGAATAGTTTGAACTTTCCAAGTGCTTCTGATTTTTCTCTGAGAAAAGTAACCCAACACATTCTAGAATAGTCATCAATGATTAGCATGAAATATCTATCACCTTGTAAACTTTTAGTTCTAGATGGACCACATAAGTCAGTATGAATTAAGTCAAGAGCATTATTAGATTTTTCTGGAATACTTTTGAAGGTATCTCTAATTTGTTTTCCAAATTGACATTCCTTACATACTGTATTGTGAGGTTTGACAAGTTTAGGTAAATCTCTAATTGCCTTAGTAGTACCGATCTTCACCATACAATCAAAATTTACATGACAGAGTCTCCTATGCTATAGCCAACTTTCATCAATATGTGCAATCAAGCATGTCTTTTCATTGTTATTCAAATGAAAGATAATACCTCTAGTTTGATTACCAGTTGCAATTTCCAAACCAGTTCTATTCATGATTTTGCATTTTCCATTTTTGAATTGTAACTGAAATCCTTTCTCAACTAATTGACCAACACTCAAAAGATTATTCTCTAAACCTTCAACATAGTAAACATTGTCAGTATTATTCTTACCATCAAGAGATATTGTACCCTTACCTTTGATCAAACAAGCTTTATCATCTCCAAATCTTACAAGACCTCCATTATACTCCTTAAAAGTTAGGAATTTGCTCTTATCACCAGTCATATGATGTGAGCATCATGAATCAATGATCCATTCGTGCTTAACTTCAACTTAAGTTATCAAGGCCTGTTCTACCGGTTGAGCAGTAAGTGTTAGTTGATCTTTTGTTATAGCAACAAAAACCCATCCATTGTCTTCTGGATCCTCATCAGAATCATCAGTCACTCCTTCATCAACAATGTAACAAGATTTGCCTTTATTCTTCTTAAATCTGTATCTTTGATATTCAGGGTTAAGCTTGTATGTTCTTCTAGCTTCTTCTCTTAGTCTAGCATGTCTATCAAGGCATGTTGAAGCCATATGACCAATCTTATTACAGTTAAAACTTTTAAAGGGTGCTTTACCTTCATACTTACTTCCCATTGGACCTTTTTCCATTTTCCTTGCAAATAGTGCTTCAATTTCTTCATTTTCTTTCCTGCTTTCTTCAAGTTCTCTTGCATAAAAGGCTTTCCAATCAGACTTGTCAAATGATGGTGCAGATGATGTAGATGCTTTAAAAGCTAAATCTGTCTTTATAGTAGCAACAACACCAAATTATTCAATTTCAAAAGCTGAAAGTTTTCCAATCAATGTATCCCTAGTTACTGATGTATTAGGCATTGTTCTTAACTCATTTATAGTAGTGACTTTCATTTTATATGCCGGTGGCAATCCTCTTAAAACTTTTGAAACAATTTCATCTTCACTTCAAGTTCCTCCACAACATTTAATACCCAAAACAATTTCATTTACTCTTTCCATAAAAGCAAAAATCCTTTCATCTTCTTCCATTTTTAGATGTTCATACCTGACCCGGAAGCTTTCAAGTTTTGCAATCTTGACTATGGAATCTCCTTCATTCAGTGTTTTCAAATGATCCCAAATAGCTTTAGCAGTAGACCTATCTGATAATCCCATGATTTGTTGATCTGATAATGCGCTCAAAAGTGCTTCTCTTGCTTTGCAATCATTTTCTTCATCTTTAGCTAGGTTAGGTGGATTGGGCCATTCTTTGTAACTTCCCAGATGTCCTTTCCAATGCAATTTAGATGTGTCTCCATTCTAATCTTCCATATGCCATAGTTGGTTCCATCAAGTTTAGGACTATCCTTCCTAGAATAGTTAGTAGACATTGGATCTCCTCAAGCTGTTAAACTTCTGTAAAAAGAGGACTAAGCTCTAATACCAATTGTTAGGTCTTAGGGACAACTAAGAGGGGGGGGGGGGTGAATTAGTTGTCAAATAAATTCAAACCAAACACAACTTGACCAACTTAATGCATGATACCGGTAAACCAATCTAATATGTTGCTAGAAAGTTTTAATAATTAATTGCAATACTGGTAAGGATTAATGCATGAAACAAAAAGAAAAAGTCATCCACAACACATAACACCAATATTTGTACGTGGAAACCCTGTAAGGGGAAAAGCCATGGTGGGAAACCTTACCCATAATTAGATGATACTACTATAGATAGTAAGTGTATACAAATGGGGTCTGCACATGCAGAAAGGCCAAGTGCCTAGAGCTCACTACTCAATCACAAATGGGAGTCACACTGACTACAATTGGATGGTTAAATCCAATAAGAATGTACTGCTTAAGTTAGCATCTTTATATGTTGGATTCAGTACCGGTATAGTTCTGATTGTCTTTACAAAAACCCTTCTTCAATCTTCAAATGATATTTGTGTGTATAGCTCTGCTTATTCTCGCATATACCTTTACACAATTCTTTTTCGCATTTGACATTTGATCTTACAAATAAGATCTTACATTTATACCATACCCTAAGACCAATTTTAGTAGGTCGGCTCTACAAGATATTACAATAAAATCATTTTACAAACAATATAATATCCAATGCAATAACTGATTCAACATGTCGGCTTAATGCATTTACAACAATAATAAGTCATCTCCATAGTGTGCCATACTGATCTAGAAAAGATAAACCTATTGGTGTATATCCTGGACCTATTTGCCAGTAACAACAAATATGCAAATACGAATATGCCAATTAACAAACCTTCAAGACAAAGTGTCCAAACGATGTCTTCGACATAATCATGTGATTTCCATTCCATTCCAAGTGTCGGTGATCATTATATCCTGTCAGTGTACTAGATACCAGTGACTGTTCATAAGTCATTTGCTTGTTGGTGAATGTTGTTGATTCTCCAAAGTGCCAAAGTTGATAATTGTTAATAGGTGTCGACATCAATGACAAAACCATAGCAAAATATCAATAGGTATGGATTAAATGATTTTAGACTATTTTAGTTGCTGATGTAATAAATTTAATTTTGCATTTTCAAAAATAAAATATTAAAGCATAGATGTTAGTGAAAAAAAAATAAACATTTCTTTCTATCTATTGTTTTAAAATGCAAAATAAGGTAAATAGGTTTTAGTGTGAATAATAATATTGCATTCAACATGTTGGCTATGGATTAAATGATTTTAGACTATTTTAGTTGCTGCTACAATAAATTTAATTCTGCTATTTTACCCTTTTGAAAATGCAGAGAATAAATCGAGATAAATTAATCTAACTCTAAAGTTAACTATATGTCTTTTAAAGAGAAAGAAATACATTTATTTAAATCTATTAGATAAAATATTCTGCCTTAATGTTTTAAAAAAAATATATATAGACTTAGACATGAAAGAGAACTATATATATATATATATATATTTTAAAAGTTAGTTTTCAATGCCTTGTATTTAAAGATCAAAAATATGCATATATATATATTTAAATGATTTATACTTGAAAATGAAATTATTTAGCTATCTGATAATGCTGGTTTATTTAGTTATTTTTTACAGTCATATTTATATTTCCTACATATTCAAAAATAAGAAGCATATATATTCATTAGAATATATATAAATATAAATATATATATATGTACAGATATATATAAATGTATTTATATTTTGTTTTAAATATTTTGTATTTTATATATATATAAAAAAATATATGTTGTAAACCCTACCCCCGAGGACCGGAGCCAAAACTCCCTATAGGCTGCCTCGGGGCGGCTCGAGGCCCTCTATGGGCCGTGACCCATAGAGGCACCGTGGCGCCACTCTGGGCCGAGGTCCACAGGGGCGCCCATGACGTCGCTGCGAGTTGCAATTCGCAGGGGCGGCCTTGGCCGTCACTATAGGCCATGTCCCGTAGGGACGTCGTGGCGCTGCTGCAGGCCGCGACACGCAGTGGTGGCCTCAGTGCCACTGCGAGTGGCACCCGCCACCACCTTTTCCATCCCACTGTAAACCTCGCGACCATTAAAATGAATCCGCCATTGTTTATTTCGCTGCCTCCTTGCCTCCAACCTGCATAACACACACACACACACACACACACTTAGATTTCTTTGTTGGGTAGAAACAAAGCTACCCTAACCCAATTTTGGGTTAGGGTTAGCTTTGTTAAAAAAATGAAGAATGGATAGTTTAGTTTTATAATTTTTAGTTAGGGTTAGCATTTAGTAAAAAATGAAATATTAGGATCGTTTTTAAAATATAGTAAAGAGATAACTCAATCCTATTTAGGGTTTGATATTAAATATAATTAAAATAAGAAGAGGGGAAATTCTTTTTAAAATTTGAAAAATAATTTCCCCCCCATTTGATTATAAGCCATATGTGGAATTTAATTTTAACTCCTTATTTGTCTAGGGAGAAAATTAATTTTAATATAGCCCTTTTTATCAAGGAATAATTTAAATTGAGAATTAGTTTTATATAGTTATATTAATCATATAATTGACTTAATTTTATTTGTAGACACCTAAAAGTTGCACAATGAATTAAGTGAATTTTATTCATTTAATTATTCTTAATTCTTCCTATTAATTAATATCCATATTCTTCTAATCACTTATTAATTAAATTAAGATTTAATTAATATACCCTTCTTCTATCTAAGCCATTTAATTAAATTTTCATTTAATTAAAATCCCCCTTCTAGCCCATTTAATTAAATCCCCCCACTTGCAAAATCCCACAAATACAAGTTTCAACTACAATTGAAATAAATTAATTTTATTTTAATTAAATTCTATTTTCCCCACCCACTTGCAAAATCCTACATCTCCCACTTGCTTCCTAAACCCCCTTTCTAAATTCTTCTAAAACCCTTCTAATCCTAATCAATTAGCCTAAACCCTTCAATCATCTCCTTTCCCTAAATTTGAGGAGGTCACTTATCAAATTTGGAGTAAAGTCTTCCAAAGGCATTAAAGCCTTAATGCCTTCAACAAGCTAACTTGTTGAATACCCCCAAATTTGGAAGGACTCTTACAAATTTGTCCCCAAAGTCTTTCAAACCATTAATGGTTAACTAACCCTTTGTGACATGGTTAGAGACTATTTGCCTAGCTCAACCCTCATCTAACCTAGGGGTCTCATCAAGCATTCATTTCTTTGACCATGGTTATCCCTTTAACCCTTGCACAAGAGTTTATCCTTTGGGTAAAACCTTTATCCATTGGATAACCCTAACCTAACCTTGACCTTTACCTCCTAAGGTAACCATGAGGTCTTCTCAAGCATTTAATGCTTCTTACTTCTCCTCTCAAGTACTCTTATGTTGGCAATTGTCACCATTTCATTGGTGAGAATTGCAAACATGGATTGATAACTTTCAATCCTGACCATTGATTAGATCATTCAATCCTGACCATCTATTGCCCTATTTCTTCTATAAATAGATCTCTCATCCCTCCATTTTATCATCCAAGTCTTTAGCATCATACTTATACTCAATTTTAGCAATCATTTAGCCTCTCTTTGTAATAGAAATAAATCTAATAATCATTTTAGAGTATTTCTATCATCTTAGATTAAATCATATAACTAGTATATCATGTCAGGATAGTATTTTTTTACTAACCTTGTCATCTTATCATCTAGTTTAATTCATTTGTTAGAATCATGCATAAATAAGATGCATTCATACTAAATTTGATCTAAAGCATCTCTCATTCTTGCATTTATCATCCCTAAGTCACTTTGCTCAGTGATATGAGAGCAAAGGTGTTGGCTTGAGGAACCTTGTGAGATAGAGAACCATGGAACACTCCTTGGGAAGTGGAGATATTCCTCATTGCTCCATAACTTGCACCAAGAGTCCCATGGGTGTGTGGGCAAGTCTTTGAATATTTTCACAATTTAAGTTTCATTGAACCACTTTTCTTGTATACATTTTTGGTGCCCACCGTGGGGCATAACCCCATTAATCAAATTGGTTTTTGAATATGACCAACTTTGCAGGTACATGGAAAACAAGAATCGGCACGTAGGGAAACTTTGATATCGCATCCGGTTGAAAATTCAGCACATCCGGTCTACAGTTCAGCACGTTGGACTCATTACTTACTATGTGAGAACCCTTACTTGGTGCATAGAGTTTTTAATCTTTCCTATAGCTTTTAGTGCAGGAATTGAATAGTCTAGTGCATTTGGCAAACAACTTAGCGCGTCGGTTCTATCTAATAGTGCATTCAGGGCATTCTGTAGCGCATACAGTGTATTCTATAGCGTATCACAGATAGAGGGAAAGAAATAATTTGTAACAGAGACCTCAAGAATTAGACTTGTGGAAGTCCACAAAACTGTTCTTTTTGCTAACTGACTAACTGGTTTTCTACAGGTTTAGGTTTTATTTTACTTAAGGATTAAAGTAGTTTAATTTTTCTACTAGCTTCTGCTAAGTTAGTTCAAAAATTAAAATTTCTTTCATTTCTTGTTTAAAATTGAACTCACATTTCGTTTTGGTCACCTAAAAAGAACAACAACAAGAATCTTTCTTGCTTTCTTAGGAGAAAATTTTTGTTTGGGCATTTAAAAAGAACCAACAAACTTTCATTTTTGCAAAGGAGCTTTAAAAAGAACCTCACCATCCTTTGGTGTTTAAAAGGATCAACTTTAATTTTTGCAAGAAAAAAAAGTACCTCACTTGTCCAATTTATGCAAATTAAAAGAGGGAAGTTCTTCCCCTTTGTCGATTTTCTTTTGTTGACTAAAAATCAAAATTTTGTTTTGTTGACCAGATTTCTTTACTAGAATAGACAATCACTGATTTGAGGAAATAAAATGAACACCATGTTTTTGTGGAGCAATATCTCCATATAGACTTTAACAAATCATTGCAATAAAAGGCTAAAAAGAACACTTACGTGCTTTGCTTCGAAAGTGGCAGGTATATGCTCTCCCCTTAACTGGGTGATCAAAAAGCCAAACCACTCTTATGCTTTCAGTGTTTTTAAGCTTTAAATCTTTTAGCAGGCCTGCCCTCCTGAGGAGTTAACAACTCTTAAAGCCATTGTTTGGCCGGTGTGAGGGGAACGACCTAAGTGGGGAACAACTTTGAAGCCAAGTATTCCAACCCACTATAATCAAAAGTGGAAAGTGACAAAAATCCTTTTCAATGGTTGCGCGCAATGATTAGTCTTCCCCCAATATCTTTACGATACGTAAAGCCTTTGTTCTAAAGATTGGGAAGCCTCCTGAGGGAGTTTATCACTAATGGTCGAACAAGAAGCCTGGTTATGAACTTTAGCATTAAAAACTTTGAGCCGAGTCAATATCCAAACATTTGCAGTATCATAGTGCAAGGGTGGAGAAGAATCTGCCCCTAAGATTACTCACCATATATCTCCCAAGATAACTACTCAATTGTGAAGAAATTCACTTTGAGTTAATTTCTGGCAAAAAGAAAAAAAACAAGCACCCCCTAGGGGGTGACAATGTTGTTTGAGCTAACGGAGTATCGAGACTAGTGAGCTATGGTATTGTCAATGACCCTTGAATAAAGAGTCTAATTGAATTGTATTTTTTGTATCAAAACCTATTAAAACACTGGGGATTTGAGCATGTCATTGCAAAACATACACTCATTGTTTAGACTAAGAAAAATGGTTATCTCTTTTGTGTTGTGCTTTCATTTCTTAGTTCAGAAAATCATCCATCATAGTTAAAGACAAAGTTCGAGAATCACAAAAAACCACCAAGTCAAACTACCAGGGCAGTTTAGCACGTAAGAGAAACATATTACCGCTTTGGAACCATATATTAGCATGTCTAAACTTCAACATAGCATATCAATTCTAAACTTTAGCACATAAACAATCCCAACATTAAACAATTCAAACCTTAGCGCTTTCAGAGAACATTCTAGCACGTTGGAGCAATAGCTTAGCGCATCAAGATCAAACATTAGCACATTAAGATCCACAATTAGCGCATATCTTTTCAAACCAAACCAAAATCAAATAGTCCAAGTTAGCACGGCAGAAAGGCAGCTTAGCGCGTTGAGATCATTCTCTAGCACGTTGAGGGTATTTGGTAGCGCATTGGGTTTTTGGCTTAGCGCATAGCCAAAACTGAGAAAACAGAGGGCAAAACATAAACTATTTTTGAAAATTTTGAAAATAGTTTAGAGAGTCCCTTTTCCTCACTTGGACTCCATCAGACAGAAAATCAAAATCAGAGTATCAAAACTACTCCAAAAGCAAGTTCTCCTTAAAATGAAGTTGTCAAAAGCCAAAAAATAGCCAAAGGATTAACAAATCTTTCTTATTAGAATCAAGTAACACCATCACACATATCAAAAGGTCCTCCAAACAAATGGATTTTATCCCAAAAATATACTTGTTTCAAACTCCAAGTTGTCAAATCGAGTTTCCATATCGGGAAAGCTCTTATCCCATAACATTTGATGCACTTTGTCATTAGGGGGCATCTAAACCTTCATTTGATAGAAGTAAAACTTGAAGTTTTCAAACAAGATATCTGAATCCAAAACAAATCAAAGGAAACCATTGATCACTTGTGCATGACTAATCCTCATATTCTGAGAAGAGAGAGTATTTACCACAACACTAAGTTGAGGAAACAATAACCCAATTCTCTGAGACTTT
Organism: Cryptomeria japonica; assembly: GCF_030272615.1. Taxonomy (NCBI): domain Eukaryota; kingdom Viridiplantae; phylum Streptophyta; class Pinopsida; order Cupressales; family Cupressaceae; genus Cryptomeria; species Cryptomeria japonica. Next base: position 704,131,270 of record NC_081411.1, on the reverse strand, counting down.
CTAAACAGGATAGGTTCTTATACATCAATTTCCAACTCTTCAAATATCATCAAACATTCCTCCATCATATGCACTTGTATCTTCAAGACAAAACAAATGAATTTGATGAGGAACCATTGAGGAGTAGAGCATTTTGTCAAAAATCAACATTCAGCCACGCCTAAATCAAGGAGGAAAGATCAATCTAGCTTTCTTCCCAGAAGTTTGCATCACCTACAACACACCTCGAGTAGAGCCACCAACACCTAAACGAGACCTAGAAGAGGAATTTGTTCCCTTCATCACAGAGAGCTTCTAATAAATTCCCGCTATCACTCGCTCTCAATGAAACAAACAAAGGGAGACACAACTAGACTCTAGTATGGGGCGATGATTATCAAATCCCTTCAACTATCCAAATCTAGAAGACAAGAAGATCACTGAAGAACTCCTTCAGGAATGCCAAGAAAGTGCCTCATTCCAAAGACTCATGGAAAGACTCATAGAGGCTGACAAAGAAAAATATCTACTCATGCTCGCAAGCAAAGGAGTTAGGATTCCATAAGACTTTGATTCAAACACTTTTAGAACAAGGTATCGCCTCTATACTTATCAAGAATAGTAAAGAGAAGAAGACCCAGGTGACCTTGAGCAAAACATTCCTGAGCAAAACATACCCAAGCAAAACGTCCCTGAATAAAACATACTGCTACACAGGCCATTCCAACCTAGAAACAATGAGAGGGAAGAACTCTTCCCTCGGAAAACAAATGCACCCTTGATTGCTCGTACATAGGAAATGCAAATGATGCAAAAACAAATACAAGACATGCAACAAGGATCAACAATACGGTATTCCTTGAATGAAATTTGTCATTATCCTTTTGACAGAAGATTAAACATGGTACCTTTTCCCCCAAATTCAGACATTCTCAAATTCGACAAATATGATGGGAAAAGCGATCTGCATGATCATGTCCGAGAATTTTGTACCATGAGTCTGGAATTTGCCCATGATGACACTTATTTAATGAGATTATTCCCAAGAAGCTTGGGAGGGAAAACAATGGAATGGTTATCCAAAATCACACCTCCTCTCAGATCCTTTGATGAGTTAGTCAAAAAATTTATCACTCAATACTCCTACAACATTCAACATGCCATCACCATGCTAGATGTTTGCAATACCAAATAGAAGAACAACGAAACATTCATAGTGTTTCTTCAACGTTGGTGACGAATGGTTTTTGAGATATCCTCGAGATGTGCTTGAAAAAGAAAAGATGGAAATTTTTATCGACAATTTAAATAGCAAGATGAGTTACATACTCAAACTCCAATGCATACCATCTTTTGCTAAATTGATTGAAAATGGCATCCAAGTAGAGGAGGCATGTGTCAAGAAATGAACATTGAAATTTTTCAAAGAAGGGATGAATTCATCCAACTATAATTACAATAACCAAAACAACAACAACTTAGACAAATCCAGGTTCGGGACAAGAAACAAAAATACTGGAAATGAAGGAGGAAATGAAACTAATGATGTGAAGTCCAAACAATCAGTGTGAGCTTTATCAGGTAATCCTCAAGCTACCAAGAATCAAAAAGGTGCTAACCAAGGTACTAACACTTATGCACCAACTACCAATCAAGATCATCTTAACACAAACAACACCAACAATACCCAAGACAATAACAACAATCAAGGACCTAATACAAACTCACAAGGTAACACCAACAACTTAAAAAAATGTGTCTACACACCATTAGGGCAATCATTGGAGTCTACATTTAGAGAGCTCCTGGAAACAAAATTATCTCCTTACCAGCAATAAATAACTTTGAACCACAAATCAAACCACCCTAGTGGAATGACTCACACTTTTGTGATTTCCATTGAAACAAAGGACATCAAATAAATGATTGCATGAGATTGAAAAACATTGTTCAAGACATGATTGATAGAGGCAATTTAACAGTCTATGGTCTCAAGACAAATGGTGACCATGGTGCCTTTAATAATCTTCTTCCAAACTACAACAAGGATGGAGCTTTGACCTCAAACAATACACGTGGAGCTTGTATCAATCACATATACAATTACACCATCAATCATATATCAACTGATGACAATCAAGTAAATGTCATTACAATCAAGGACAAACACGAACATGAATCAATCAATGTAACCACCAGAGCTCAAAAATATGTCTTGAAGGGACATACATCAGCAGCAAACACCATACCCAAGATTCAATATGACCTGGTCAGTCAACTGTGCAAAACTCTTGCTCTAATATCTATACTTGAGTGGCTGAAACTTTTACCAAAACACAACATCTTGGAACAAGCACTATTGGAAACAAATGTACCCCAAGATCTAGATACTAACAAATTCCAAGCCATGGTGGCTCACATGATAGGGCCTCGTAATCTCACCTTTTCTAAGCAAGATAATATTTCATTGATCCATCCACACAATAATCCACTCCACATTGAATTCTTTGTCTACAAACATCGAGTCAAAGGAGTATTAATAGATGGAGGAGCTGGACTCAATATCTATACCTTAAAACTCATACATGCATTAGGCTTCTCTGAGCAGTCTATTGATCCATGCAAAAAGATCACTATCAAAGCATATGATGAAGAAGAAAGATCATCCAAAGGAATAGTGGCGTTGCCAATTCAAGTTGGACCAATACAAAAGGACACTATGTGCCAAGTCTTAGACATAGACCTCACATATAATATCTTTTTGGGTTGACCTTGGATACATGAAATGCAAGCAGTACCTTCAACTTATCACAGTGTGTTAAGTTTCCATACAATTGACAAGAGATTTCTATAGCAGCAGATCATAACCCTTTTCAACATTGTAATTCTATGGGGGAAGCCCATGACAGTTTAGTTCCAGATAACAGAGAAAAACAAATTTCCTCAGCACCAAATCTTTAGTGAGAAAAGCCTAAATCTTTAGCTATGGATTTCAAACTGAAAATAAAAATCAAAGAACAAGGCATGGGAGAGTACTCTTTGGAACCCTTGTGTTTAACCAACTTACCAACATCACCTAAATCTCATGGGTTACCTTCAGTATCAACACATAAAGCAACACAGCCCATCATCAAGTTTGATGGCAAATTTATTCAACTAGGCACACTAGCACATGAATCAGAGGAAAAGGACATCCTTAGTTGGCTATACAAGGATGAGGAAGAAGAAAAAGAAACTACTATGGAAGTAGCTATACCAACATAGCTATATAGAAAAGGCTACCTAATCATGCAACAAATGGGATACAATGGCAAAGGACCTATTGGCAAGCATCAGGAAGGTGTCACAGAACCATTAGATCCTCCTTCACAATTTTGTAAAGATAAAATAGGATTGGGCTATGAACACACTCTACCCCCAAAGAAGACACCAAGTAAATACTAAAAACCTCAGTGGAAAGCAAAAAAGAAATACAAGGAAGACTCATGGAAGGAGGCACTATTTGAATCAAACAGAAGCAATACGAAAGGAACGTGAATACCAGGAAAAAGAGAAACATCAAGAGAAAACAGTCAATCAAAAGAAAGAAGCACCTTGTGCAAAAGCACATCATGTTCAAGAACTTGTTTCAAACAAAGAAGAATCACCCCCTGATAACATCATTCCTCCCCAAGGAGAGACAATATATGAGCAGATGCAAAGAGTAGAAGCATGATCTAATACAGAATCAGAGAAAACTATCAGACTAGTATCAATCATCAAGGACCTATTTTCACCCTACAATATACCAGTCCACAACACTGAAACAATTTGGGATAATACCTCTAAGACTAATTCAAATGAATATGAATGGGGCAACTATTCTAATATTACTAAAGATATTGCTACAAATGACAGTCATACACCCATTTCTCAAGAAGAAAAAGGCACAAAACCTAGACTACTTGAATTTGGTCCACAGAATATCTATGACGCCAAGGAAAATGAGCAACGACATTACAAGCAAGTATACACAAAAGATGATTCCATCGAAGACCTCGACAAAATCATTAACTTATTTAATATCCTGACCAACCACGATGATACCTCCATCCTAACACTTACAATAGTTGAACTTGACCCACCCAATGACTCTTTACCACTTATCTTTCCTAACCTCATAGACTGGGATGAACCTGAAAATCATGACATACCAATTTTTCCAAATGATGATTCCATTATCCATTACTTGTGTACCATCAACCTGAAAATAGACTCTACCAGTGAACAAAGTAATGACATCTGCAATCAGGGAAGTGCTTAGTCTCTTAGTTGTAAAAATGAACGAAATAAAGGATCTATTGTTGAAGACCAATCAATGGTAGTAATAGATCACCAAAAAAGTAAAAATAAAGGATGCATCTACAGGCGAAAACCTTTTTAAGGCACCGAAAGATGGGAGACTTGACACTCTTCCTAAACATTATCAGGAGCAATCACCCATATTGATCGATCCTACTCAATCAATCAACATTGGTACAACAGAAGCAGCCAAAAACATACACCTAGCAGAATCTCTGACATAGGAAGGAAAATCATAGTTTATCCACTTCTTCAAAGAAAAGAAAATCAATTTTGCTTGGTCATACGCAGATATGCTTGGAATTGATCCACACTTAATCATGCATCACTTGTCCATTGCTCCGGGAGCCAAACCAATTAAGCAAAAATTGAGAAAGATGAATCCACATTTAGCACTTATAGGAGTTGAGAAAATACAACACCATAGGATCCCAAATAATCTCTACAAGCTGAAAAGTCTGTTACAAGGAGAAGCAATGAAGCAAATCACAGAAGGAAAGAATACACAGGAAATATATGCTCCAAAAGATGAGAGATCAATAATCTCCAAAATGTATTGTCAATAATAATCCTTCTTCATACAATGAAAAGAAAGAACTCAACCTTTAATAGGTCAAGAAACCCTAAAAGGGAAAACCTAGGTTTGCACATAATAATTAATTAAAATAATTAATTATATGCACCTAAAGCTAGCTTAAGTGTAAAAGAGATAAAGGAAACTTAAATAATTAAACAAATAATGATTAATTAATCAAGTAAATACCCGAATACTCTAACACCCCCCTTAAGATAGACTTAGGGAGAAGCTAAAACCTAGAATAGCTACTGAAAGCAATAAAGATGGGTCCCAGCAATAAGGCCTGATCAGGTACCCGAATACAATGAAATCTCTATGAACTGGAGAAATAGAGAAAACCACATGGGAACAAAACTCTACTCCAAAAAGAGATGAAAAATAATATCACTGAAGCATGAAGAACCTAAAAACTCTATCGAAGAATAACTGCTGATTTGAAGAACATCCACTGAACTAGAACATGACCAGGTAGAGAAGACTATAATCTGCATGAGTGCCCTCAAATGACACTACTTGAATCAGGAGGGAAACAAGGCAAAAACAACTGAAATCGAAGATATAGATGGCATGAGAAACCAAAGCCTGAAGAGTTGATCAATCAAACCACAGAAGCAGTAGAACCAACAGAATAAACCTCCCCATAATGCAGAAGTGGGAGAGAGACAGGAACACTGAAAAGGATAGCCAAAAAAACTGCATGACAAAGAACCAAGAACATCAAAGGTGCTAAGACACATCATCATGAGGTGAATGTCGTGGAAGGAACACTCACTAGACAAAGGAAGATGCAAACAACAGGCAAACATCAACCCCCTCATGGCATTTGATCAATAGTGTATGTACAACAAGACACAAGATATGCAAGATTCTAAGTAAACAATGCATGATGACACTTTATCTTAGTGCGTTTGCATAAATACAAGCTACAATGATAAGAAGACTGGAAATAAAAACGTGAACCAAAATAGAGACATCCTACTCAGAGAAGAGATCCCAGGACCTGAAACAACCACGATATCCACCAGAGTGCTGAAAACCAAAAAACTAAATAAAATATGCATGAAGCAAAATCTGGTAATAAAACTCATATGGCTGGAAAGTACACAGTACATGCTTTTTGAAAATATAAAGTTTTCAAAAAAAGGAGGTTGGATGCTCATTCTATGGCTCCTGGAGTGCAAAAACTAGACCTCACTTTGACTGGAAAAAATTACCAACACCAAGAAGTCAGGCTCGGAACCATCTTTCCAACACCTATTCATTTTCAAAAAAATGACTCTGTATGCCCAAGATAGGGCCAAAAAACCAAATCCCCCCCTGAAAAAGGCCAAAAAGGAGGTCTGGTGGCTCTTTGGTGGTCCGGTGGCCAGTGGGTGGCGGCCAGGTGGCATTCCGGTGGTCGGCCGGAAAAAGGGGTTGCTGGGGTGATGGTCGGGGCTGAGCGCTATCAGGGAGCTGAGTGGCATGGGGAATGGAGGGTGCTACAGTAGTGAGCTAAGTGCAGGCGGAGGTCGGGAGCTGAGTGGCGCAGTGGGGAGGCCAGCGCCAACAGGGAGGCAGCGATGGGGGCCACAGTGCCGGCGGGGGCCGGAGTGATCTGCTGGTGGGGGCCGAAGGGAGATGGAGGCCGCGGGGGCTGGCTAGTGGCCAGACTGACAGGTCCGGTCGCCGTATGGTGGCCGGACTGTCAGCCCGGTACCATGTGGTAAAACAAACCCCCCAAAAAAAAAAAATTTTTTGCTTTTTTTAAAAAAACAACAACTATCACCTTTGATTTTAAAAAAAAAAAAATTCAAAAAATCAAAATTCGGTCTGCATGCTGTAAAAAGGCAAAAAAAAATTTGAAATTTTTTTCTTGAATTGTGTGCTAGGGTCGTATGCCTTGGATCTAGAGAAAAAATACTCCCAGAGGCTCAAGAACCAAAATAGGTTGAATTTTATATGACCATAAGGGTTTTTGGGCCTTCTAAGCATGATGGTGAGGTCCATTTAGGCCCAAAGTGCTCAGAAAAAAGGTCAAACCCTAGGTACATAAAAAATTCCTGAAACCCCAGATTTGCTTCCAAAGCAAAAATTCTTAAAACAAGAATAGGCAGCTGCAGATCTAAAGCTCTGATACCATATAGGAGTTGAGAAAATACAACACCACAGGAGCCCAAATAATCTCTACAAGCTGAAAATCCTGTTACAAGGAGAAGCAATGAAGCAAATCACAGAAAGAAAGAATACACAGGAAAAATATGCTCCAAAAGATGAGAGCTCAATAATCTCCAAAATGTATTGTCAATAATAATCCTTCTTCATACAATGAAAAGAAAGAACTCAACCTTTAATAGGTCAAGAAACCCTAAAAGGGAAAACCTAGGTTTGCACATAATAATTAATTAAAATAATTAATTATATGCACCTAAAGTTAGCTTAAGTGTAAAAGAGATAAAGGGAACTTAAATAATTAAACAAATAATGTTTAATTAATCAAGTAAATACCCGAATACTCTAACAACACTCATGGTCAAAGTTGAGCTAAAGAAACTATTAGGTGTCAGATTTATTCGACCTATCGACTATGCTGAATGGATTTCCAATATTGTGCCAGTTTCAAAACTAGATTGTAGCGTCAGGATATGCACCAATTTTAGAGATGTCAACAAAGCCTATCCAAAGGATGACTTTCCTTTGCCCAATATCGACATAATTGTAGACCTCACAACAGGCCATGCAATGCTATCACTAATGGACAGTATTTTTGGCTATAATCAAATCAAGATAGCTCCAGAGGATCAAGATAAAATAGTGTTTACCTGTCTTTGGGGAACGTATTGTTGGAATGTCATGCCTTTTGGCTTAAAGAATGTTGGGGAAACTTATCAATGAGCAATGACAACAATCTTTCATGACATGATGCATACCTTCATGGGGGACTACGTGGATGATTTACTAGCTAATTCATTTACTCGAGCAGAACATCTAGGCATCTTAGAAAAGATTTTTGATAGATTGGAAAAATTTCAAGTTAGGCTCAACCCTAAGAAGTATGTCTTCGGGGTAACATCAGGCAAGTTATTAGGCTACATAGTCTCAAAAAAGGGCATTGAAGTAGATCCAGCAAAGGTACAAGCCATCATGGAGAAGCCACCACCTAAGAACATCAGTCAACTTAGATCCTTGCAAGGACGGCTCTAGTCAATCAGGTGATTCATCATTGTACTAGCAGATAAAATTCTACCATTCAATCATTTGCTACATAAGAATGTACCATTTAGATGGGAGGCCAAATGTGTAGAATCATTCTACCAAATCAAGTAATATCTAATGAACACACTAGTTCGAGTACCACCCATAGCAAGGAAGCCACTTATTCTCTACATATCAACAACAAACATATCACTGGGGGCATTGTTAGCTCAAGAAAATAAGGAAGGAAAAGAAAGACCTATCTATTACATCAGTAGAACTTGGAATGGATAGGAGCTAAATTATAAATTCATTGAGAAGGCTTGTCTAACAGTCGTATTTGCTTCTTAAAAGTTCTGACACTACATTCTAGCTCATAAAATCAAGCTAGTAGCAAAAATTGACCCTCTAAAATACTTACTCAGCAAAGTAGCTCTCACAGGCAGATTGGCTAAATGGGTCATGATTCTCAGTGAATTTGATATCCACTACACAAAGCAAGATCAATTAGCTAATGTACCACTACCAGATAAACAACCAATGGAGATCGAATTTCCTGATAGGGATGTTCTTACTCTTAACACCAACCAATGGACCCTATACTTTGATGGTTCCTATACTCAACATGGCTCAAGTGTTGGCATTTTGTTCATCACTCCTGATGAACACACCATACAAGGATCATATAGGCTCATGTTTCCAAGCACAAATAACATTGCTAAATATGAGGCACTGGTTACAGGGATCAAAGTGACCGTGGAATGGAGAATCATAGAATTGAAAGTCTATGGAGATTCACAACTAGTCATAAATCTGATCAACAATGACTATTTGACGAAGGATGACAAGCTGCTACCATACAAATGAATGGTGGATGATTTCAAACACTATTTTGTACACATCACCTTCGAGCAAATACCTAGGTTGGACAATAGAGCATCTGATGTAATGGCTACTATCGGTTCACTACTACAAATTCCAGAACAATAGAGTCATTATGAGTTTCTGGTAGAGCAACTGTTCTCCCCAGCCTATGACCATTCCACATCCGATGTTATCTATGCCTTAACTAGATTAGACTCTCTATTATACGGAACATAATATGACTATCTCAAAACCAATACCCTACCCATTGACCTATCTTGAATCCAAAAATGCAACTTTATCCAGCAAGCCGCCCATTATACTCTCATTGCTGCTACTCTGTACCCTTGAGGCCTAGATGGTACTCTTCTTCGTTTCCTTGATCGTAATGAATCTGACTCTACTTTACAAGAGCTTCATGAAGGTATCTATGGCACACATTCAAGTGGTCCTACTCTTGATAAAAAACTTCTACCAATGGGATATTACTGCCAACAATGGAAAAGGATTCTTATCATTTTGCAAAGAAATGTCCTAAATGCCAAATCCATGGCAATCTTATGCATGCACCAGCATAGGAACTGTAGCCATTCACAACATCCTATCCTTTTTACCAGTGGGGACTGGACTTAGTAGGCAAAATACACCCTTCATCTTCAAATGGACATAAGTTCATTATCAGCGTAACAAAATAATTTACCAAATGGATTGAAGCGGTCCCCATGACCATAGTAACTGGAAAGCAAATTTCACTCTTAATTATCTGATCTACAGATATGGCATTCTGAGTTCTATCATCATAGATAATGGATGACCTTTCAAAAACTAGGATGTGTGTGAACTATGTGAATGATTCAAGATCCAACATCATTTCTTTACACCCTACTACCCATAGGGGAATGGTCAAGCTAAGGAATCCAACAAAACAATATTCAAAATCCTCAAGAAAATAGTGAATGATGTAGGAAAAGATTGGCACGTGCAACTCAATCCAGCACTTTGGGCATACAGAACCAGCATCCGCACACCTACAGGAGCTATGCTATATTCATTGGTGTATGGATCAGAGGCAATTTTACCCCTTGAGGTATAAATTCCACCACTCAGAGTATCTTTGAAAGGCCTGATTCTAGATGAAGAGTATCGAGTAAAGAGACTGCAAGAGCTAGAACTTCTAGATGAAAAGCAACAACATGCCTACACTCACCTCAAAGCATATCAGCAAAGCATGTGTCGAAGCTACAATCACAAGGTCATCCCTAGGATATTTAAAATTGGTGATCTAGTACTCAAGGAAAATCCTAGAAATCAACAGGATCAGGAAAAGAAAGGGAAATTTGAACCTAATTGGTTGGGTCCCTATGTCATTATATTAGCCTATGGATCAAGTACCTATCAGCTAACAACTTCCAAAGGAGACATTCTTGACAAACCAACAAACAACATCCATTTGAAGAAATACTATACTTGAGCAGTCTAATGCACGGAAAAGTAAAAAAAATCCAGAAAAATCAAAAAAATTAGAAAAAGCAAATAAAAAGGTGCAATAAAAACAACTGGTGAAAACCTGGCAACAGGTGCTATTGTGAGAGGACAACCCCTCTATCTATCTTTACTAAAGAAGTTTTATATCCACAGTCAAGCACTACTGGCCATCACCCAACACTTTATCAAAATAACATCATCCAGGATATACTTAGCGTAGTCACTATCCTAGTATAATCATTTCATCATATGCCACCATGGCTTGGTAATCACTGTACATATCCATGTCAGGAGGTAAATTTAGCTAAGGGAAACATTGATCAACATTCTATCATAAGTCAAAACTTGCAGTAGACTACGAGCATCATGTCCAACAAACAAATCAACAATCACGAGAACAAACATTGATCACTTAAAACAATTTTTTTGAACTATTGGATCTTCTAAGAATTTTCGCAATGATGCATTGAGCTAGAGAAAGTGATTGGAGACTCCAATGTTTTTTTAGTTTTCTGTCTATGAGGCGATCACTTATATTGTGCAAAGACTTGTCTCGCGACGTGAATCAAAACATATCACTGAAGACATTGTTCCACTTTACGCATATCAATGGTTAAATCTTGTCTATTTACATGCAAGAAACACTCAGGTCATCTTGGTTCAATTATACCTTGATGCTTGTGTTGTCTTGCAATATCAAAATCCATGTAAGTTATACTCAGGTTGTTATGGTTCAATTATACCATGATGCTTGTATCAACTTTCAACAAATCAAGACTCGATGATGAAAACAAAGGAAGCACTGACACTTTGATCACAATAGATGGCAACATTGAGAACAAGAATGCATATTAAGCTTTTCATTAGCTACACATCACTATCATCTTAATCTTGCATTAGGTTGCATATCATTTCAATCTTGCATTAGTATAATTTCATTATCATTATCATTATCATAAACATCTCACATCTCATAAATCAATGCAATGCATTATCACATTTTCATTCATCTCATCATGAATCATACATTCGCGTCATAATCAAAATCAAGAGCATTTATCTAAGCATCACATCATCCTCATAGAATCTCATATCAAAACATAATGCATATCATTCATTATTGCATCCCTCACATGCATATCTATCGCATCATCATGGAATCTTTCTTCACTTTCATATCTTCATCATTCTTCCAAACTATCTTCATCATTCTTCCAAACTATCATCTATCATTCTTCCAAACTATCTTCTATACAGGATGTATCTTTCCTGAAACTAGATGTTTTGATCAGTTCTTATCCAAGATATATCATTCCTGAAACTAGATGTTTTGATTAGCTCTTATATAGGATATATTGTTCCTGAAACCAGGTGTTTTGATCATCTCTTATACAAGATATATCGTTCTTGAAACTACATGCTCGATCATTCGTGTCTTATACAAGCAATATCATTCTTGAAACCAAATGCTCAATCATCCATGTCTTATACAGGCGGTATCATTCTTGAAACCAGATGCTCGATCATCCATGTCTTATACAGGAGGTGTCATACCTAAAACCAGACTTGATCTCAATCCAATCAATCTAATCAATCTTATCAAACCCATGCATGTAATCACTATCCACTCTTCTATCTTTCAAACAACATTCTTCTTCTTTCAAGAGATCATTCATGCCTTTTGTGCACGAATGATCTCCCGAGGGGGCATTATCATATCAAATCTTGACATCAATTTAATATCAATTTCATATCAAATCAATTATTCATATCTGGGGCATCATCAATATCGCTCATCAAATCTAGGGCATCATATTGACATTTCAACACAAGCATCATATCTAGCAAGATTTTCTTTGAATCAACATGTGGTCACACGTTAACTCAAAGAGGGGCAAAATTTAGACACCTAAAAGTTCCACAATGAATTAAGTGAATTTTATTCATTTAATTATTCTTAATACTCCCTATTAATTATATCCCTATTCTTCTAATCACCTATTAATTAAATTAAGATTTAATTAATATACCCTTCTTCTATCTAAGCCATTTAATTAAATTTACATTTAATTAAAATCCCCGTTCTAGCCCATTTAATTAAATCACCCCACTTGCAAAATCCTACAAATGCAAGTTGCAACCACAATTGAAATAAATTAATTTTATTTTAATTAAATTCTATTTTCCCCACCCACTTGCAAAATCCTACATCTCCCACTTGCCTCTTAAACCCCCTTTCTAAATTCTTCTAGAACCCTTCTAATCCTAATCAATTAGCCTAAACCCTTCAATCACCCCCTTTCCCTAAATTTGAGGAGGTCACTTCTCAAATTTGGAGTAAAGTCTTCCAAAGGCATTAAAGCCTTTATGCCTTCAACAAGCTAACTTGTTGAATACCCCCAAATTTTGAAGGACTCTTACAAATTTGTCCCCAAAGTCTTTCAAACCATTAATGGTTAACTAACCCTTTGTGGCATGGTTGGAGACTTTTTGCCTAACTCAGCCCTCATTTAACCCAGGGGTCTCATCAAGCATTCATTGCTTTGACCATGGTTATCCCTTTAACCCTTGCACAAGATTTTATCCTTTGGGTAAAACCTTTATCCATTGGATAACCCTAACCTAACCTTAACCTTTACCTCCTAAGGTAACCATGAGGTCTTCTCAAGCATTTACTTCTTCTTACTTCTCCTCTCAAGCAGTCTTATGTTGGCAATTGTCACCATTTCATTGGTGAGAATTGCAAACATGGATTGATAACTTTCAATCCTGACCATCCATTGCCATGTTTCTTCTATAAATAGAGCTCTCATCCCTCCATTTTATCATCCAAGTCTTTAGCATCATACTTATACTCAATTTTAGCAAGCATTTAGCCTCTCTTTATAATAGAAATAAATCTAATAATCATTTTAGAGTATTTCTATCATCTTAGATTAAATCATATAATTAGTATATCATGTCAGGATAGTATTTTTTTACTAACCTTGTCATCTTATCATCTAGTTTAATTCATTTGTTAGAATCATGCATAAATATCATGCATTCATACTAAATTTGGTCTAAAGCATCACTCATTCTTGCATTTGTCATCCTTAAATCACTTTGCTCAGTGATCTGAGAGGAAAGGCATTGGCTTGAGGGACCTTGTGAGATAGAGAACCATGGAGCACTCCTTGGGAAGTTGAGCTATTCCTCATGGCTCCATAATTTGCACCAAGAGTCCCATGGGTGTGCGGGCAAGTCTTTGAATATTTTCGCAATTTAAGTTTCATTGAACCGCTTTTCCCACATACATTATTAACCAAGGGTTATTAATGAGGATATTATATAGATAATTTTCATATTTAATTAAAATGGATGTTAGGTTAAATTTTAATTTGGGGGAATTTATTAATAAAATTTATTAATTATTTTATGCGAATTTTGGCCTATGAAGTCATTATTGGCCAATTATTAATAAGTTGAAATTTAAATGTATTAGGGATTTTAAAATTGAATTTAATATATATTATTTTTATTTGGTAAATATCATCATTGAAAGTTAACCTTAATGGTTATATTTAAAAAGTGAATTTGCATGTGCTCAATTAAATAATTTTAATTTGAGATAACATTATCATCGTTTTAATTAGCCTTGAGTATTGTAAATGGTGTTGAGATATTTAATATCTCTTGTTTTTAATTAGAGAAAATTAATTAGATTAATTAACTAAGTTGCGATGACCCTCTTAGGGAATAATTAGTCTTCTCTAATTATTGTCACCATTTTGATTTAGTTAATTAAATCTACTTTAGTAAATGATTCTATTTACCCCTTAGTTAAGACAAAACTTAATTGATTTCATTTTTAATGTAGATTATTTATTGAATTTATGTTGTTTAAAAAAATAAATTGTTGTTCTATTTTTTTAACACATTAGCTAAAGGTACAATTTTCATGTCTGTCAGAGCAAGTTGAAAAATTAGGGTTTTGACTATATATGGGATAAAAGTGTCATTTTCAATTCATTTTAACCCTCCAAGTTTGAAAATTCAAAAAGCCTTTTGTGAAGAAAAATGGTGGTTCCTACTCATGTGCATCGATTCGAGCGCCAGAGATGACATAATCGACCTCGGAACTATGAGCCAGCGGTAAGTGATCTATCTTAAGCCTGTTATTCATTTCAAATTTGAATTTTTTGTTGAATTTTTCATGTTTTGGCATGTAGAAGTCGGTCATTTTCATTTTGTCATGCGAGACAGGATCCTGTCTCGTACGACAAACTAATCAATTTTGTTTTTTCGTTTAAGTCTACTAGTTTTTTCGTATGAGACCTACCCTTCTGTCGTACGACAACATTCAAAAGAGCCCATTTTGTTGTTTAGGGGCTAGTCTTGTGCCGTATCAGCCTGTTTTGTCATATTAGGCCACTTCCTAACTCATACGAGTTGGTGCCTCTGTGATGTTTTGTTGTTTGGAAAATAGTGAGCATTTTTGAAGGTGTAAACTTGAAATTTTGATTTTGTGGTTGATGTAGTTGGATTTGCATGTTGTTTTGCTTCCGTTATCGCCTACTTTGGAATGTTTCCTGATGATATTTTGTTTGATTTTTGCAGGTTCAATTGCCCCATGTATTATTCAGATGTGTATATCCACCTATGATGGCATTAATTTGGCAGCTATCAAATATAGACCGGACGCATATTGATGCATGCAGATTGACTCATCTTCTTGGGTTGCTTGATATTCATGTAAATCACAGTATGCTGATTGCATTAGTGGAGAGGTTCCATTCAGAGCATAATACATTTCATTTGCTAGTTGGGGAGATGACCATCACTCCCGAGGATGTATACAAGATTCTCCATATCCCTTTTGTTGGGGATAAGGTAGATTATGATTCAGCACAGCGTCTTGGCCTTCTAGCTCTGAGGCAGGTATTTCATGATGTGGACATTCTTACATGGTCGACTAGTTGGGATGAGATGATGACCAGATACAGTGAAGACTTTCCACTGGCTTGCATCTTGGCAGGTTTTATCAGTCATTTTCTTATGCCAGACAGGGGACAGTATGGGCTTTTATATAGATGGGGTAGGATGTTAGAGACACTTGTGGAGAACACCTAGAGGTTAGGGTGGGGTTCTTGCATATTGGCCCACATGTATTGTGAGATGCATGAGATTGTCTACTGGGAGGGGAAGAGCATGGTTGCTGGAGTTTTGATTTTGCAGGTATGGGCTTGGGAGCATCTCCCAGTATGCAAGCCAATTGTTGATGAGGCCAAAGATCCACAACAACCCATTGTTTATAGATATGTTGGATATATGACATAGCCCCATCTGGGCAAGACCAATTATTGGAGATAGTAGCTAGAAGACCTGACAACTATCACATGGAGACCTTACAAGGGTCTAGAGTCTTGGGATGATTGGAGAGTTGTTTGTAGAGACCTCTTCATGACATGACCTCTCATAGGCAGATCACAGACAATGGTCAAGTAGTTTATTGTTACTCAAGTGATGAGGCAGTATGGTAGACCTCAGGGGATCTTACGGGAGTTTACAACATACACACATTATGCAGATGAGGAGAGGCAGGGATGGAGACCTAGGATATCATACGCCTTGAGCATGCAGGAGTTGACTGGGTTACAGTGACTGAGGTGGGATTATCTAGATGATATTGTAGATGTGGGGGTATTGCCCCAGTACAAGGACTAGTTCCAGCAGCATCCATTCCCGAGATTCACAGATCCAGATGAGTAGGCACCTCACATAGAGGAGGTAGAGGATGATGCCCCTGCATAGGGACAGGGACATGGACAGAGGTAGGTACAGAGAGCTAAGGCTCTGAGGTGGGTAGGTGGTGATCCTGGTGCTAGTAGCAGCAGGGTACAAGCTGGTGGTAGGCAATAGAGAGGAGAGGGCAGATCACTAGGGATAGTTGGAGTGAGGCTGAGCGGAGTGAGGGTGCCGGAGGGTGGAGGAGAGGAGGAGAGAGTAGCTCTGAGATAGGCTAGGTAGAGGAGAGAGGAGCAAGGGGGAGCCAGAGGCAGAGATAGAGGAGCTGATGGAGGTGGAGATGAAGGCGAAGCGCCTACGATGGATCAGGGGGCTGACACAACACAGTCGATGAGAGCATGCCTAGTGGGTTTACAGTCATAGCTTATAGTGGCATAGACTTAGCTGGTGGAGCGATACCAACAACTAGTAGAGATGAGGGTAGAGCGAGATATTTTGTGGCAGGAGGTTCTTCATTAGACGAGTCAGGCAGCCTATTATGTTGTGGCTTACAATGTAGTAGTTCCAGTAACACAAGAGGTTGTATCGTATTCACAGTATATGGCTCGATCGGAGGGAGCTCGGGCACCTAGGCAAGATCTGGGTCAGTAGGCTCCACCTCCTCCACCACCTAGCAATGAGGGAGAGGCAAAGAACTAGATCTTTTTGTAGCTCTGATATTTTTTTGTAGACACATCCATTTTTTGTAGCCCTTACGATTCTTGCTCCGATGGGAGTTTGTATATGTCAGTTGACATTATTTGTAACTTGATACTTGATGATTATATATATGAGATCTTGATTTGACTTCATTGTACTTATGTCAATCGATTTATGAGATGCTTGTCTATATGCTTTATTCTATATGTATGCATATATGTTTAGTATGGATGTATGTAATGCAGATGAATATGGATGTTTGTTTTTGTTTCTTTTCATATGCAAATAAAATGAATGAAAATGAGTAATGAGGAGAATGAGTAACCAGTAATGCAAATTTGTTTCATTTTTCAATGCAATAAGATGAATGCAAATGAATGTATGAATCTATATAAAATTCTTATGTATGCAACTAAACATCTCAATACACAAGTACTTGATCAGAGAAATGATGAAGAAGAGACCACTTAGCTAAGAAATGATGAAGCTTCAAGCTCTCATTCAGAAGATAAAGAGATCATTGTTACCATACCAAAATCACTCTAAATTCACAAAGTGCAGAATGAAATGCAACCTAAACCTAGTCACTAGATTTGAAATGCTTAATTTTCATCATTGAGCATTTTACAACCATAACAAACAGATTAGAGTTCCTTGCTTTTCATGTGCAATATTAATTATCTCATCCATAATGACCCTTTTTCGTTCATATCCTTGGACAAATTTTGTAGGGACCTAGATTGCATGATAAAGAAATTCCCTCAAAACAGATAAAGAAATGATGTGAACCTCCCTGTAGCATTCAAATAAGCAGAGTCGAGGTATGTGCGGTGATTTCACCTTGATCTAAAGGCTCTTATCAAAGACACCCAACTAATCATTCCTACAAGCAGAAAACAAAGAAAATATTATGCCCCCAATCCTTGCTCCTCTTAGTCAAGATAGACTTCCTCAAGTTACTCAGAGGGATAATAATAGAAAACCAATATAAAAGACAGCACACAAAATTTTTTCATGCATAGCTCAAACTGTTTAGTGATTGTTTTCAGTAATGTTGTTTGCTTGTGTACTCAATGATAAAACTCTTCAGTAGTCAGGAGACAGGTGACTAACTTGGAATGGACGATCAGGTTTCACTAACGTAAAGTTGACTTGGGTGATGCTGCTTAGGACATGTAATGTTCTCTGTCGATTAACCTAAGACTAGGATATTATTCGATTTCAAGCCATGAGGGTTCCAACAAGTGACAATGTCACAAAAGTGACTGAAATATGTAAAAGTGAAAGAAAAGATGTATGAAAGCGGGGATGCCAATGTTGTGTTGATAGATGGAGTATTTGAGTACAAGAGCCACCTGCTTGGCAGAGATTCATCATTTAATTTTTTTACCAAGGTGCCTGTTTACCAGGTTTTCACCAAGGCATTTTCTCTCTTTCTCCCCTTTTTTCTTTTCTTTTTTTTTTTTAATTTCTTCAGGACTTTTTCCAATTTTTAGGATTTCTTCAGGACTTTTTCTGATTTTTAGGATTTCTTCAGGACTTTTTCTGATTTTTAGGATATTTTCAAGACTATTTAGCTACATAGGCTACTGGAGCAGAGAATATTTAGGTGAAGAATTTCTTCAGGTGGATGGTGTTGATTAGTTCAAGGAGTTGTTCTCCTTCCAATGTTGAGAGTTGGTAGGCACCATAGCCAAAGGCTATAATAACGATGTAGGGACCCATCCAATTGGGTTCAAACTTCCCTGTGTTGTCTTGAAACTGTTGATTCTTAGGATTTTCTCTCAGAATGAGGTCACCAACCTGAAATTCTCATTGTCTAACCTTTTGTTATAACCTCTAGACATTCTCTTTTGGTATGCTCTTAGATGATCAAATGCCACTTGTCGACATTCATCCAGTAATTTGAGTTCTTGCAATCTAGCTAATCTGTAGTCTTCATTAGTAACAAGACCTTGCAAAGAAACTCTTAGAGACGGTATTTCCACTTCAATAGGTAATACTGCTTCGGACCCATACACCAAAGAAAAAGGTGTAGCCCTAGTAGGTGTTTTGATACTTCTTCTATAAGTCCACAGGGCAAGATTGAGTTGCAGATGCTAATTTTTCTAGATTTATTTACTGTCCTGTGTAAGATAGTCAACAGATTCTTGTTAGATTCTTCGGCTTGTCCATTACCTTGAGGGTAGTACACAGATGACCAGTGTTGTTTTATTTTGATTTTTTCATAGAGTTCATTTAGATCTTTGTTCTTGAACTATCCTCCATTGTCAGTTATAATGGATGAAGGTATTCCATACCTGTAGATGATATAATTAAGGATGAATGAGCTACTTGTTTATCAGTTTCTTTCATGAGCGGAACCACTTCTACCCACTTAGTAAAGTATTCACTGGTAGTTATAATAAACTTGTGTCTGTTAGATGATGCAAGATATATTTGGCCAATTAGATCAAATGCCCACTATTGAAAGGGCCAGTGTGTAACAAAGGGTATGAGATCCCTTGCTAGAGTGTGTATAAGGTTCCCATGTAGCTGACATTTTTCATAGGTTTTAGAAAATTTTATAGCTTCTTTATCCATGTCTGGCTGGTAGTAGCCAGCCCTTAGTAGTTTTTGTGCTAAAGTTAGACCATTTGAATGGGATCCACAAACACCTTCATGAACCTCAGATAATGTGAGTTGAGACTCCTTAGTTTCTATGCACCTAAGTAAAGTACTATCTAAACCTCACCTAAATAGGTCATTAGCAATGATGACGTATCGTGATGCATTTCGGATTAGGTTCCTTTTTTCATTTTGGGAAAGATTAGCAGGGACAACTTGGTCATGTAGGTAAGAGTAAATGTGGCTATAGCGAGATGAGTCATGTCCAATAATAGAACAGATCATCAGGGACTCGAGAGAATCATAGGCGGGATAATGTAACTCTTCCACCAGAAACTCAAAGCAAAAAATAGATTCCTATAGTTGTGGTATAGATGCCAAGGTGACCATTGCATCCGTTGCTCTATTTGCTGATCGGGGTATCTGCTGAAATGATACAAAGGTAAAGTATTTTTTGAGATCATCCACCATTCTCTTATAAGGCATTAGTTTCTCATCTCTTGTCTCATATAGATCATTGATTTGGTTGATAATAAGTTGATAATCTCCATATATGTGTAATTCAACAATCTTCCACTCGATGGCCAGCTTGATCCCGTTTACCAAAGCTTCATATTCTGCAATATTGCTTGTGCAAGGGAAGAAAATCTTGTAAGCTTTCGAAATTGAATATTTTTGAGGAGTAATAAAAAGTATTCCGGCACCAGAACCATGTTGAGTGAAAGACCCATTAGAAAACATCTTCCATGATTGTTGAGTAAGGTGCATGATTGATTCATCCAAAAATTCTATATGCAGAGGTTGACTATCTTCAAGTGGAGCATCAGCAAGCTGGTCTACAATAACATGTCCTTTGATGGCTTTACGTTCCACATATTCAATATCAAATTCTGTAAGAACCATGACCCATTTAGCTAGCCTTCCTATGAGCGTTGCTTTGTTGAGAATATACTTGAGTGGATCAATATTAGACACCAGCTTAATAGAGTGTGCTAACATATAGTGTCTTAAATTTTGTGATGCAAAGACCAATGCCAAGCATGCTTTTTCTATTATAGTGTAATTCATTTCACAAGACACCAATGTTCTTCTGATATAATATATGGCTCTTTCCTTTTTTATTCTCATCCTGTTGTGCCAGAAGTGCCCTTAGTGAAGTATCTGTAGCTAATATGTATAGAATCAATGGCTTACCTTGAATTAGTGGCATTAATATGGGTGGATTAGAAAGATAATCTTTGATTTTTTTTAGATGTTGTTCACAATCTTTATCCCAGTTGTATTGAACTCCTTTCCTTAATACCTTTGTGAAGGGTTGAACTTTGTTTGCTAGCTGAGATATAAAGTGCCTTATTGATTGAAGATGACCTTGTAAACTTCTCATTTGACTAATATTCTTGGGCAGAGGCATCTCCATTATAGCTTGGACCTTTTCAGGGTCAACCTCAATTCCTTTCTTTGAAATTATGTAACCAAGCAATTTTCCTAATGTTAATCCAAATGCACACTTTTTAGGATTTAACTAAAGCTTGAATCTTTCCATTCTATCTAGTATGAGGCCTAGTTCTTGAATATGCATAGATCTCTTCATGGTTTTTACTAGGGTGTCATCAACATAATCCTCCATGTTTTTATGCATCATATCATGGAAGATATTGGTTACTGCTCTTTGGTAAGTTGCTCATGCATTCTTTAGTCCAAATCACATAACATTCCAGCAAAAGGTGTCCCATGCACATGTGAAGGCTATCTTTTCTTGATCCTCAGGAGCAATATTGATTTGATTATAACCAAAGAATCCATCTATTAATGAATACATCTCATATCCAGTAGTCATATCTACTATCATATCAATGTTGGACAATTGAAGTCTTTTGGACATGCTTTGTTGAGATCCCTAAAGTCTATGAAAACTCTAATAGATTTGTTTGCCTTTGATACAGGTACTATGTTTGATATCCATTCTGCATAGTCTATAGCTCTGATAAATCTAGCTTTTAGCAATTTTTCTAGCTCAGCTTTGACTAGCACTACCACATGAGGATGCATCTTATAGAGTTTTTTCTTGACTAGTTTAACTCTTGGTGTAATAGAGAGATGATGCATGATGAGATCGGGATCTAGTCCTGGCATATCGAAGTATGTCCATGCAAAGTTGATCTTCTTTTCTGAAAAGAGGTTGCTGAAATCTCTTAACTCTTCTTCTGATAGTGATTGAGCTAGCTGAATGATATGTGATGTTTCTTGACTTCCAATATTGACTAGTTGAGTTAGTTCAATCAATATTGAAGACCTTTCTTGGAAGTGACTTGGCAACATATCAAGTATCTCACCTTCAGGTGCCTCTGAGAGGTTTTCACCTTTAGGTATGTCCTTTATTTTTACTATTTTTGATTCTAACACCACCACAATGTGGTTTTCATCATCAAATCTCTTATTTTTCTTTTTTTGATTTTTATGACTGAGATACTTGATGTTTGTTTGAGTCATTTTCTCGCTTTTCTCACTAGTGGAAGAGTTCATTGGTTCCACTACATTAAGATAGCAGGATAGTGTGTAGTCATTAGCAAAGGTGGGTATATTCGAGGTTGGTTATAAAAGGTACAATCAATTTGTTCAGGATGTATCAATGATAAAGTTTGAATAGGTTCAAAGGAGTTCATGATACTATCATCATGACTTCGGACTGACCAGTCGAGTTCCAGAAGAATACCTTGTATAGGTGTCTCGAGACCAGGAAGAGTTACAACACGATTATCAAAATTCATGTTAGTATTTATTCGACCTAATCCAACTAACGTACTCCTAGCATCGTCCCCTACTTTAGACTGGACTACATACCATGGTGTGACAGTAACAAGGTCAGCAGACAGTATCTCAATATTCATGACAAAGTAGTCATAATGTGTTGTTGAATAGCAGTTGTTATAAATAGAGCTTCTTGTTGGCATTATGTGACCGGTATGAGGGCATAATGATATTGTATGTTGTCATTGATGTCAATATATGTGAAGAGAAGAGAGAACCGACACATGTGTGAACTGGTATGATGAAAAGTAAACCGGCATGATGATATGAGAATTGGTTATGTGAAAGTGAAGTGGTATATGTGTTCTTGGTGAACCAACATGTTGTTATGAGAACCGGTACATGGAACTCTTGTGTGACTACCGGTTGGTAATGTCAGGGTTTCCGGTTGGAGTGACTCAATCGGTGATCTTTGTGTGATGAGTTAGCATGGTAATGGAGGACAGATCATGTTGCCAAGTACGCTCTATGTGCGTGAAGGATCTTGCATGAAAAAGACTATTCCTATCTACCTTGGGAATGTGCGAAGTCTGTCAAATGGTGATAACACATGATGGGTTATCAGTCGCTATGAAATCGGTGGAAAATGGATGATGGATATTTTCTTGAGATCGATTCAAGACAATTGCATTTAATGCAGTATGATTCAACGGTCAGGATTGGACTACTTGAATTGCTTAACCTAACAGGTTTAGGGTTTAGGGTTTTTGCTACCAACCTGTCTATTACCTATCAGGTCGATGTTGTGTTACTTTCTAGGGTTGTTGGCAAAAGTTGTGAATGTGTATCCAAGGGAAGTGATACGTGATTCTTGCCAAACCAAAGGAGAGAAGAGATACCTACAAAGTGAATGTGCAGAAGGAGAAGAGGAGCCTAAATGGATCTACATTAGCATTAAGTGCTATTAACAGAACATTGTAATTCTTGTTGATCTTTAACCACTTCAACAGTTGTAAAATCCCCTAATAGGGTAGCCTTAACTAGCTTGCTGCAAAATCCCCTAACAGGGTGGTCTTAATAGGCTTGATTCAAATCCCTTAACTGGGTAACTCGAGGTTAATGAATTCTCAGAAGCTATAGAGCTTTGGAGATCCTTTAGCTATTGAGTTCTTGAAATCCTCTAACAAGGTGACCCTACCGGGTTTAACCCTTAACTGGGTATTATTGCTATCCCTTAACCGGGTGATCCCTAACAGGATCGGTTCCTAGCAGAACCTATTGTAATGTCTTTAACCAGACAAGGCTCCTAACAGAGCGGACTTCTAAAGAGTTCAAAAAGCAGCTTGTGGGTATTCATCCCCACCGTGGTTTTTTCCAGTTGGGTTTCCACGTGAAAAACATGTGTCATGTGAAATGCTTTTATCTTGTGATGCTTTGTTTTACCTGTTGAGCATATGAAGGTTCTATGTTTTATACCTATCTATAAAGCATATTGAACTCATTGTTGTGAAGATCTAATGATTAAGTTTACCTGTTTATGCATGAGAGTATAATGATACTGTAGTATTGAGCTAATAGGAAAGCTTATTGAGTGACTGGTTCATGACTGATTGAGCTGTACTGGATGTTACTAGTTGCACTCTGTTTTTACTAGTATCCCCGTTTGTCGATCATTTTGAGTATTTGCTGTCAAACTGGTTTTGGACTATATTTGTGTTTGTACTAATTCACCCTCCCCCTCTCAGTACCGGTTTGGTACTAGTGGTTCATCATTGAGATATCAATCAGTATCAGAGCATCTAGGTCCTCTGTGTTGTAAGCTTAACCGCTTGAGGTAAAGATCCCAGTCAAATGATGAAGAGGGAAGGTCCAAAGTTTAACAGGGAAAATTTTGGTATATGGAAAGACGGGATGAAGATATTCATCAAAAGCATGGGTGTTCAACATTGGAGTTATGTTGAAAATGTATATGTTGTTCCTGTCGGTACTCTTACTGATGACCAAAAGAGAGAGATACAAGAAAATGGGCAAGTCATGGAAGCCCTCATCAGTAGTCTATCTAACATTGAGTTTATTGATGTTCAAGACAAGGCAAATCCCAAAGAGGTATGGGATGCCCTTGAAAATATCTATGGTGGTGATGAGCATGTAAAACAGGTCAAGGAAGAAAGCCTAAGAGGTAAGTTTGAAGATATGCAAATGGTTGAAGGAGAGACCATTTAGTAGTATGGAATAAGAATCAAAATGCTTATTGGAGAAATCAAGAGTGTAGGTGGCAAAATAGAAGATTCCACTGTGGTAAGTAAAGTCTTGAGATCCTTGTTGTTGGTCTATGCAATAAGGGTTGCTACTATTCAAGAGTTGAGATCAATAGACAAGTCTAAGGCGTCCTTGGACTCCATCATAGCCAAGTTGATAGCCTATGAGCTAAATAGTTTTGATGGCAGTGTTTAAAAGACAGAATCAGCATTTAAAGCCTCTGCTGTATCATCTAGAAAAGGAAAAGAAGTAAGCACCAGTGATGAAACAAGATAGGCTAGAACAATGGATGATGAGGAGTTTCTGATGGAATTTGAAGCTCTTCTTGCCAGGAAATTTCCAAGAGGAACCGGTAAATACATAGGTAAGCTCCCTTTGAAATGTTTTTCTTGTAACTGGATAGGACATATTGCTATGAATTGTCCTAATAGTGACAACAAGGATAAACCAGAGAGGTTCAAGAAATTCAAAGGAGGAAACCAGAGAAACTGTTTTGTTGCAGTTGATGAAGGTGTCACAGATGAGGAATCAGAAGATGAAGAGAATGAAGACATTGTGTTTGTTGTTGTAAAGGAAGATGTGTCAGGCAAGAAGGCTCTTGTCTCCCGCTTTGATAATGTCAATGAGTGGATTATTGATAGTGGCTGTTCTCGCAACATGACTAGTGACTGGAGCAAGTTTTTATCTTTGGAAGAATATAATGGTGGTGTGATTCATTTTGGTAATGATGCACCATGCATGGTTAAAGGAAGAGGGTCCATCTCTCTGAATGGAAAGAGTAGTGCTAAAAATGTGTATTAGGTTGATGGTCTCAGACACAACCTCTTGAGTGTTGCCCAGCTGAATGATAGTGGTCTCACTCTGGAATTCAAGAATGGAGTATGTAGAATCAAAGGAAAGAATGATGAACTGGTGGCCACAGGCATGTAGACCAAAGGTAACCTATTTTAGTTGAATGCAAATGTAAGTACATATCTTATGGCTAAGCTTGATAATAGTTGGATATGGCATAGGAGACTCTGTCATATAAACTTTGATAACATTGTAAAGGCTAGTAAGATCAAGGTAGTTAGAGGGTTGCCGGTGTTAAACAAACCAGATAATACCTTGTGTAGAGAGTGTAAATTGGGGAAAATGTCTTCCTCAACTTTTAAAGGTAAATCCTTCACTACTAACAACTTGCTTGATCTTGTACATATCGATTTGTGTGGTCCTATGAAAACTAGAAGTGTGCACGGGGATAGGTACTTCATGATCCTCACTGATGACTGCTTAAGAATGATGTGGGTCACATTCTTGAAAGACAAATTTGAAGCTTTTGGGAAATTCAAAGCTTTCAGAGCATTAGTGGAGAAGGAAAGCGGTAAAAGGATCAAGTGTCTCAGAACTAATCAAGGAGGGGAATTAACTTCTAGTAAATTCAACAAGTATTGTGAAGAATTTGGCATCAAGAGATAGTTGTTTGCCCCCCAAACTCCATAGCAGAATGGCCTAGCAGAAAGGAATAACTAGACTGTAGTTGAAGTAGCTAGAACCATGTTGATTCAAGGAAAGGTAGCTCACACCTTTTGGAGAGAAGTGGTGAGCACTGCAGTCTACACTATGAACCGGATACTCATCAAAAAGGGTAAGGACAAAACTCCTTATGAGTATTGGACTAGTCAGACACCTGTGGTTAGCTACTTTAAGGTATTTGGTAGCAAATGTTACATCAAGAGGAGTGAACATCAGGGCAAATTTGAAGCTAAATGTGATGAGGGGATATTGCTAGGATGTTCCATCAAGAGTAAAGCTCTGAAGTGTTACAACAATAGGACTCAGAGAATAATGGAAAGAATCAATGTGAGAGTTGATGAAACCTCTGAGAAAACTAAGGAAACTGGCAGTAAGCAAGTGGTAAATGAACTAGTTGTTACCTTCTGGGAACCGGTTGCCAGTCAACCAAGTACCAATAACAGTGTTCCTGAACCAGTGAATGCTGATACTGATGAAGATGAGAATGAAGAGGAAAAGAAAGAAGAACCAGTTAAGACCATTCCTCGGTATGTCAAGTTGAACCATGATTCTAAGCAGATCATAGGTGATAGGGATGCAGGAATCCTTACAAGAAGAAAGATCAGAGAAAACTCATGTATGATCTCTGAATTTGAGCCTAAATCATTCAAAGAGGCTCATAAAGATGAAGACTGGATCAAGGCAATGGAGGAAAAACTTGACCAGATAGAGAAAAATGGTACATGGTCCTTGGTACCTAGACCGGAGCATAAAAATGTTATTGGTACCAAATGGGTTTTCAGAAACAATTTGAATGAGGATGGCACAATGATTAGGAATAAAGTTAGATTGGTATGCAAAGGATATGCTCAAGAAGAAGGACAAGACTATGGAGAAACCTTTTCTCCTGTAGCCAGATTGGAAGGAGTTTGTATGCTTCTTGCATATGCAGCTTTTAAAAGGTTCAAAGTATATCAAATGGATGTAAAATCTACATTCCTAAATGGTGTACTTGAAGATGAGGTATATATACAACAACCAGATGGGTTTTCCCTATCTGAAGATAATGATATGGTGTGGAGGCTTCATAAAGATTTATATGGTCTAAAGCAAGCACCTAGGGCATGGTATGAGTGCCTACATTACCATCTTGTGAAGATTGGATTTGAGAGAACAAGTGAAGATAGCAATATCTACTTGAAGTCTGAAGGAGATCAGATTCTGATCTGTGAGGTTTTTGTTGATGACATTATCTTTGGAGGAGATGACAAGATGAGTCATGAGTTTGTTGATGAGATGAAGATAGAGTTTGAGATGTCACTCATAGGGGAGATTAATTTCTTCATTGGACTATAGATCCAGCAGATGGAAGATGGAATCTTTATCACTCAGTCCAAATATGTCAAATAGGTACTGAAGACCTTTGGCATGGAAGATAGCAAACTGGTTGGTACACCGATGGTGACCGGTTGCAAATTGACAAAAGAGGATGATTCCGCACTGGTTGATGAGAAGGAATACCAATGAATGATTGGTAAGTTGCATTATGTAGTGCATAGCAGACCAAATATTGCACATGCAGTTGGCATCACTACAAGGTTCCAAAAAATTCCAAGAGAATCCCACTTGATTGCAGTCAAGCGGATTCTTAGGTATCTGAAGGGAATAGTTGACTATGGATTGTGGTACCCATATAACAATGATTTCAATCTAAAAGTATTCACAGATGCTGATTGGGCAGGTAATGTGGATGACTGGAAAAGCACAACCGGTGGTGCATTCTTTCTCAGTGGTAGACTGGTTTCATGGATGAGTAAAAAGTAGAGTTGTATCTCTCAGTCTATAGTAAAAGCGGAGTATGTTGCAGCTTTCATGAACTGCACTCAAACAATTTGGATGAAGCATGTATTGGAAGGCTTCAAGATTTCTGTATCTGAACTGGTAAGTATATTCTGTGATAACACAAGTGCTATCAGTATATCAAAGAATCTGGTTTTACATTCTAGAACCAAGCATTTTGAGCTTAAGTATCATTTCTAGAGGGAAAACATTCAGAATAAAGAAATTGCACTGGACCATGTGTCCAGTAAGGAATAGTTAGCAGACATATTCACTAAGCCTCTCCCAAAGACTACATTTGTGCATTTAAGAGGTGAATTAGGGGTACTGCCCCTTTAGGAGGTGAACTAAATGTATTTGCTCCACACCAATCAGGTATTGTATAGTCAAAATTTTGTTGATTGATGTGTTGAAGGATGCTACTCCTTAGGGGGAGCAGCATAGTGGAACAAAGTTGCTTGTGCCTCTACATTGTTGTCAAAGGGGGAGAAGAAGTGAAATGGAGAAGATATCTGCAGAAATTGGGGGAGAAGATGTGAAGCGGATAGATATCTTTGTATATTTCCATTAATGCCAAAGGGGGAGATTGTTGGCATTATGTGGAACGGTATGAGGACATAATGATATTGTATGTTGTCATTGATGTCAATATATGTGAAGAGAAGAGACAACTGGCACATGTGTGAATCAGTATGATGAAAAGTAAACTGGCATGATGATATGAGAATTGGTTATGTGAAAGTAAAGCAGTATATGTGTTCCTAGTGAACCAGTATGTGAAGGTGAACTGGCATGTTGTTATGAGAACCGATACATGGAACTCTTGTGTGACTACCAGTTCGTAATGTTAGGGTTTCCAGTTGGAGTGCCTCAAGCCTGAGTGACTCAATCGGTGATCTTTGTGTGATGAGCTAGCATGGTAATGGAGGACAGATTATGTTGCCACGTAAGCTCTATGCACATGAAGGATCTTGCATGAAGAAGACTATTCCTATCTACCTTGGGAATGTGCGAAGTCTGTCAAATGGTGATAACACGTGATGGGTTATCAGCCACCATGAAATCGGTGGAAAATGGATGATGGAGATTGTCTTGAGATCAATTCAAGACTGTTGCATTTAATGTAGTATGATTCAATGGTCAGGATTGGACCGCTTGAATTTCTTAACCTAACAGGTTTAGGGTTTAGGGTTTTTGCTACCGACCTGTCTATTTCCTATAAGGTCGATGTTGTGTTTCTTTCTAGAGTTGTTGGCAAAATTTGTGAATGTGTATCCAAGGGAAGTGATACGTGATTCTTGCCAGACCAAAGGAGAGAAGAGATACCTGCAAAGTGAATTTACAGAAGGAGAAGAGGAGCCTAAACGGATCTGCATTAGCATTGAGTGCTATTAATAGATCATTGTAATTCCTATTGATCTTTAACCACTTCAATAGTTGTAAAATCCCCTAACAGGGTAGCCTTAACTGGCTTCCTGCAAAATCCCCTAACAGGGTGGTCTTAACAGGCTTGATTCAAATCCCTTAACCGGGTAACTCGAGGTTAATAAGTTCTCAGAAGCTATAGAGCTCTAGAGATCCTTTAGCTATTGAGTTCTTGAAATCCTCTAACAAGGTGACCCTACTGGGTTTAACCCTTAACTGGGTATTATTTCTATCCCTTAACCAGGTGATCCCTAACAGGATCGGTTCCTAGTAGAACCTATTGTAATGTCTTTAATCAGACAAGGCTCCTAACAGAGTGGACTTCTAAAGAGTTCAAAAAGTAGCTTGTGGGTATTCATCCCCACCGTGGTTTTTCCCAGTTGGGTTTCCACGTGAATAATATGTGTGTCATTTGAAATGCTTTTAGCTTGTGATGCTTTGTTTTACCTGTTGAGCATATGAAGGTTCTATGTTTTATACTTGTCTATAAAACATATTGAACTCATTGTTGTGAAGATCAGATGATTAAGTTTACCTATTTATGCATGAGAGTATAATGATACTATAGTATTGAGCTAAGAGGAAAGCTTATTGAGTGACCGGTTCATGACTAATTGAGTTGTACTGGATGTTACCGGTTGCACTCTATTTTTACTAGTATCCCTGTTTGTCAGCCATTTTGAGTATTTGTTGTCAAACTGATTGTAGACTATATTTGTGTTTGTACTGATTCAACCCCCCCCCTCTTAGTACTGGTTTGGTACTAGTGGTTCATCATTGAGATATCACTTCTATCTAAGTTATCAGAGTCATAAGATGAAGTTTCTGACTTATCTTCAAGTGGTTTAGTAAAAGTATATATAGTATCAATACCTACATCTTTGATGTTGCAAGTTCCTTCGTGATTTGGTTCATTGATCACTTGTATTTGACACACTTGTGGACATAACCTTGATGGTTCTGTTAATCCCTGTTGCTTGTTCCATTTAGCTTCCTGTGGACTAATGACTGGTCTTGCTTCTGTAGCTTCTAATTCTTCTTTTGTAGTTCCATACCTAATTTCTCCTATCTCATTAGTGGGAGAGTTAGTAGGTGAAGAAATTTCTAGTGTCCTTTCTTCCTCCAGTTATTGTTCATAGTCTTCTTGTCTTTTTAGTCTGATTTCTTCTATTTTCTTTTGCATTTTTAAGCGTATCAGGTCTTGTGCATCATCTGCAATATCACTGGATTCTTCGGGGGTTCCTATAGTAGATGTATCTGAGAGATGATCTAGACCCCATTCATACTCATTTAAATTAGTTTTTAAATCCTCGTTGTCTGCCAGTATATGTGACCGAAATGTTCAGTGGTGCAAACAATTCTCTGATTCTATATACTTCTCTTATATCCTCTGGGATATCTACTTCCTATAGTGTTATAGCTGATACGATCAGAACATGATTACCATCTGCTTCCGCTCTCTCTAGGTTAGCAATTCTTCTTGTTCATTGTCACACTCATCCTGAGTTTGTTGAGTATTAATTTCTAGTGGTGTTGAAGGTAGTACCTTTTTCCTCCACTTAGGTTGATGGTGAGGAGTACGTTTCTGATCTAATGACTTTCTTGGATTGTATCCCAGTCCAAGGATTGTATCCCAATCCAACTTTATCATTTGCAAACTTAATTTGTAACTGAATAGGTTCAACAATACCTTCTTGACGCTTGCCTAGAGGACTAGTACCTGAATATCCCATGCGTTGAAGCATCTTATAGTCTGGACCATATTGTGTCAAGAAAACTTCACAATGTCATATTTCTTTGTTTGTGCTATCTTCTTTGAAAAGGCATTTGAGAGTACCATCCTCTTCTATTTCATCTGCAAGGGAAGTAGAGGACTGTATAAAGAGACCATCATAAATGACTTTTGGAGTTGAAATTTGTGGCTTCATAACCTCTGATGGCGGAAGAGACATTAGTGAGAGTACAGGCTCTATCTTGTAGCCATCCATGTCGATGTTTGTGATTTTCAATTTCTTCTCTAAATCTTTCAGCAAAGATTCTGAACTTTCAGCTATAGAGGCTACTCTGTTATGAGGAACAAAAGCATCAACACTATGTGTTAATGCATTGCAGGTATAGCTTGTATCAGCAGGAATACTGACTTCAACTCCATTATAAGGAAATTTCAAGCACTGATGATACGTAGATGGTACTGATTTCATTTGAGGAATCCATGGTCTGCCTAGTAAGATGTTGTATGAAAGAGGAAGGTCAAGGACCTGAAAAATGACATCCCTTTCTATAGGTCCTACCTTGATTGGTAATAGTACAATACCTTTAGAGGTTCTTTCTTCTTCATCATAAGCTTTGATTGTTATTTTCTTTGTTGGATCAATGACATTTTCAGAAAATCCCAGTTGTGTTAGTAGATTGTAGGTACAAATATTCAACCTAGCACCTCCTTCTATCAAAAAATGTTTAACTCGATGTTTATGGATCATAGCTTTGATGTGTAATGGCTGGTTATGTGGGTGACTTAGTGAGTTATCATCTTCTTCAGAGAAAGTGAGGTAATGAGGTGAAGTCAGGTGACCCACCATAGATTGAAATCGATCTACATCTAAATCTTTAGGCACACTAGTGGTGAGAAAAGCCTTGTCTAGGATCTCCCTATGAGCATAAGAGATCTTAAGAAGTTCCAAAATGGAGATTTGAGCATTAGTTCTTTTCAATTGTTCAACAATACTATAACCAGGAGAGGATAATGAAGCCAGTTGTTTTCATTTCATTGTGATTGTGTCTGTTTGTCTATTTGAAGGAGTTGGTATGTTTGATGTTGTTTGAGTGAAAGTTGAGGAACTAACAACTTGGATAGTAACCTTCTTTTGAGGGCGGGTCACAACATTAGCAGTTTGTGCTTGATTTTGTTTATCTTTGATTATGATCACATTGCAATATTCAGGTTGGGAAGATTCAATCATGTTGATCACGTTGTCATTGTTAGTGTAAGTATAATTGACTCTAGCACCTCCCTTACATTTTGAGGAATCTCCTTATTCATAAGTTAGTAAGGGATCTTTAAAGGCCTTATGATCAGCATAGTCACATGATTTCCAACAACTATCTTGCAAGCGTCAATGAGATCTTGAATTTCATGTCGAAGTTTCATGCAGTTGTTTGTGTTATGTCCCTTATTCCGATGGTAGTCACATTATTTGTTTTCTCTCCACCATTTGGGTTTAATTTCTGGATCATATGGTCTAGAATTGTTTAGCAATGTTATCAGATCATTTGCCAATAAAGTTTTAAAAGTTGATTCATATGATTCATCTAGAGGAGTAAACTCACGCTTAGGCTTTGAAAGCCAAGGTTTCTCTTTAAACCATTCTCTTTCTTTCTTCGGAGGATTTTCTATTGCAGTTTCAGCTGCCTTGAGTGCTTGTGTGCCACTAGCCAAGTTGAATATGGTGGATTTTGTTTTTTCTTTAACATTGTCTACTACTCCATCATTAACAACATTTATGTTTTTATCTTTTCCGTACTTCTAGTATTTGTTCTTTTCTTTAGAACTAGAACCTTGCGATGTTTCTTTCCAAAGTGATATATCTCCCTTTTTTATAAGCACATCTTCCATTCTAAGGGTATTATCTACCATTTTATTGAATGAAGGATGTACTTGCATCTAGACACTGTATTTCAATTCAGGGATTAAGTTGTTAACAAAGATATCCATTTTCTCAAAATCTGGAATTGTTTGTGAATATCTAGAGAACATCTTTCTCCATCGTTGGAGAAAAGTGAGGAAGGGTTCTCCTATTTTTTGTTTGGTATTGCAAAGCTCTATCATAGTGACTGGATGAAGAATTTTATAGGAGTATTGTTTTAGAAATAGTTGGATTAATTCTTCAAAAAAATTTATTCCCATAGGTAGACTTGAGAACCATTCCATAGCTTGCCCCCCTAAACTTCTCGGGAAAAGGCGCATGAGATATGTTTGGTCGTGCATGAACTCCATACATAAAGCACAAAATTATCTGATATGATCTTGAGGATCTGCATTCCCATCATATTTGTCAAACTTAGGCATTTATATGTTTGAGGGGAATGGAGACATGTGGAGGTTTTTTTCAAATGGGAATGGGCATATTGTGTCCAGAGAATATTGTTTTGGTGATTTGTCTTTGTTTTTCAGTTCTGTGATCTTAGTTCACAATGCTTGTAATTGTTTGTTTAGAATTCCTAATGGTGTCTTTGTCTCTTCCTATTTAGTGATTAGGGTTTGCACATCATAACTAGAAGGAAGCTTAGCGCCTTGTTTTGCTAGTTCTAGGAAATAGTCTTCTTTTTCTCTAGCCATGATAACCTTCATCATTTTTCAAAAATCTTTATCCTTTTGACATTTATGAATATCTTTTTCTAGAGGTTCAGAGGCTTCAGATTCACTTGATGAGGAATCACTATTGGTATCATGGATATTGATGTCATCATAGGTTTTGTGTTTAGCAGCTTGTCTTTCCTACCTTTCTCCAGACATGGTGGGAGATAGGGGCTGACCAAAGATTGGTAGATCGTAAACTGGTATTTGTGAGGATGACAGTTTATTTGAGATGAGGTTTTCTACAAAGAATGGATTGTCGTTTGATGAAAAGGGTATTTCTTTTTCTTTGTCTATTTTGCTGTGAGAACTTCTGGTTTGAATGGGCATTACAACTGACAGGACCAAGAGCTAGATGTGTTGCAGAAGTCAAGATCAAATTGTAGCTAGTTGTTCGTTTAATGTAGTGATTGAGTGAAGTAACTAAGATTTGGTCTAGTTTCTGAAATGATCTATCCTATGTAAGACATTATCTAAGTTAACTTAGGTTTGATAAGATGTTGTTTGAACTAGCTTAGAGATGATCGACAAAATCGAGCAATGCAATGGCAGGGGTACACTATCAAGGTTGTTTATGCTTAGGAGGATGATAACTAGTTTTAGGCTCGCTGTAGACTATTTTAGGCAAGTTTGACTATTCTGGACTGACAAAATCAAAGATTCATACGATAGGTTTTCCAAGACTGGACGATAGTGTAATAGCTGCCTAATATCGTACGACAAATGGGTATGTCTAAAATGACAAACTGATAAATGTAATGTTTTATCGTATGACACAAGATTTAGGATAAAATGACAGTTCTCAGACCTGGATGATAGACGATCAGGTGTCGTACAACACAGAAAGAAGGCTCAAATGATAGACTGTTAGGACTGATGGAATATCGTACGACATAGAATATGAAGCAGAACGATAAAACAAAAGGCTCATACAACTATGACTAGACAGAGATTAAATGATGAGTTTTTGATGACTGAGTATGACCAGTTTTGAGGTGGACTAAGTTTTCACTGACTGACAAAGAATAGTTTTTAGCACTGACAAAGTTTATCACTGAGTTATTTGGTATTGTTTTCTCCATTTTTGGTATTCCAGTTTCAGTTTTAGAGATGAAAACATAGAAAAAATGCAATACAAATAATAACTTCAATCACAACATGCAAACCCTATGGAAGTTGGCTTAGAGAAGAAAACCTTTGCTTGCTGACTTAGGTACACACCCAATAGCTAATCAAAATATAGCTGTTGAGTCTCACATAATGGATTCTCAACACCGTATTAGCCGACTCTAAATGCTAATGGGGGCATGATGTGGCAAGTGCCTTGGGAGAGTTACTATCTCTCTTGCACAAAGATTATCAACCTTTCGGAGGTGAACTAGGTAGCTTCTAATTTGAATTGGAACTAGTAAGGGGTCCATTTGGCACGTCAAGGTATAAACTCAATTAAGAGGTCTCCCAGCCTTGAAAACCAAGGTTTAATATACCCAAAGGTACAGAGGAGATCTATTCCTGAGCACTATCGTTGACTTGATTTTCATCAAATCATGTTTGTTTTACAGTGGGTTGGAGTACTTGGCGTTTAGCCATTCCCACTTGGGTCATTCCCCTCTCATTGATCGTAATGGCTACAGAGTTATTAGGTCCTCGGGAGGGCAGGCCCGCGAAAGATATGCAAATCTCAAACTTAAAGATTATGCCTCAAGGGTCAAGATTTATGATTGTATAAACAGACAAGAGCATACTCTTCTACCTCTAAGAATTGTCTTAAAATACAAAATACAAATTTGCTCTTTAACTAGATAGAAAGTTAGGTGCCTAAAAATGAATTTTAAGGGATACACGATGTTTGGTTGATTCTCTTTAGGCAACTTGCAAAAACAACGCATCAGTAGTCATGTTGTTTTATTCTTTGACAGGCGTATGTTTGATTGGTAAATTCTTTGACAAGTGTTCAGCAAGAAACTGGTTAGGTTGTGAAAATATCAGTCAGACAGAAGACAACTCAGGGTTAGCATCAGTGTAATCAAAATTGGATAGAAAACTTGAAGAATGAAACTTGTTTTAACCCAATAGAATACAACATTGTACGACAATTCTCATAGAATAAAATGACAAAAGTATTTTATCATACGAGTTAGAACTGAGTATGAAACGACAGAAGACAAAATTAGATATTCAGAATAGAATTTCATACGAGTCCATTTACAGGTTCATACGATAAAACAGAGACTTCGACAGAATGTCTTATGATACAATAATACCACTTGTACGATATTTCACAGAGATTGTATGAACAAAACCTGCAAGATTAAAAAAATGATTTTGAGGCTGAAGTATAGAATTTCGTGCCCCACGATGGGCACCAAAAATCTATGTGTGAAAAGTGGACTTGTATCTGTATTTGAAATACACAACACTTCAATTAAGTCATTAGATGCATGGTTAGTAAATCAATAATCAAAGAATAATAAACCATTACAAAGCGACCCATTTCCTTCTAGTAGATGTGAGTTTAGATTGCTCTCAGATTGCTAAGCTATCCAGTAACTAGACAACACCTAAATGAAGGATTTTTAAATCTATATGAGCATGAATACGAGCTAAATGGATGCAAGATTTAAGCTAGATATGCAAGAGTAATCTAACACGATTTAAGAAATATATGAATATTTAAGCTAAATAATTTAAGCAATATGAAATAAATAATATGCAATATCTCAATACAAATTTTGAATGAACCTAGAGCAAAAAAACAACATAATAACAACATATTCTCTAGGATCTTTGAATAAGAGATGAGAGCCTGAATTTATAGAAATTCAAAAAGAAACCAACGACTGAGATCAAATGATGATGAGTGGTCAAGATTTTCCAAGAGGAAGAATAATCCATGTGAATTGATGTGATTGGATGCTTTTCTCAGTTTTAAAGGAAATTGAACTAAAATTAAGATAAAATCAGAAAAAAACTGATTTATTCTCTATTTCATTCAATTTTAAGATTTAATTGTTTTAATTGCTTTCTTTGAGATTATTTATCAATTTTTAATTTGTTTTTCAAGATTATCTCCAATTGATTTATTTTTTCAATTTTTAATTCTTTTTGGGTCAATTAATTCTTTTTTTGAAGATTTGATGGCAAATTGATTTATTTCATTAAATATGCTAGGATATTCAATAAAATAAATAGGATAATTGTTTAAAAATGATTTAATTAATTAAATAAATATTTAATTAATATTGAGTTATTGATTTGCCATGTGACTTTTGATGATTTTAGAAATTAATTGTGTGCTCAAGATTGATTTAATTGCCTTTGGTTAGGACCTTGGTGATGTTGTTGAGATTAGGGGTTCATGGTTTAGATGACCATTTTTAGGGTATTACACAATGCATCTCAAAAAAGGTGTGTGGAGTTGCAAATGAGAGTGCAACTCTTTGAGCAAGGACAAATAAAGGTTTCCTTTCTTGTACTTATAGGGCCATCCCAGCCATCAATATCTAGGTCATCACCTATGGTCCAAGGAGGAGAAGCAATTCAACTTGATACAAGTGCTGGTATCCCTAGTATGTTATTAGTCCCCTATGATGATGATGATGAGCATGAAGCGACAAGATAAACTGAACCAAATCATCCTCAACTTTTAGAAAAGATTGTTGAATTAGAAAATAAGTTGAAAGAATCAGAAGATCAATCAGCTGGGCAGCAAAAGGATATAGTTAGGTCAGTGCTAACTCATTTGAATGAGAAAGTTGATGAGGGGCTCAATAGTGTCCATGCCTTATATTCTTTGCTATTTAATGCTATTCAAAAATTTGATGATGATAAAGAAGTGGCAATTCCTCTGTTTACAAAATGGTTACAAAAAGGAAATGAGCTCAGAATAATGTTCATGGCTTCTAAGTATCATGCCGAGAGACCACATGTACTCCAACCAACATACTTTTTGGTAAAATAAATGTAGGAGGCCCAAATTTTGTTAGAGAATATGGAAAGAAATGTAAGGGAATTGATTAAAAGTTTCAATGAATTGAAACAAACTCTTTTGACTGATATTGAAGATGAAGAAGGGGTAGTCAAGCCTTTACAATCTTGGAAGGAAGAGGCAGAAAGAGTAATTAGTACCCAGGTAGAGTTGAGATGTGAAGGGCTAAACATGGATATGCTACAGGATAGCATGGATAAAATAATTACCACAAGATCATTTTTTGAAACTTTTGAAAGAGAAGCAAACCAAGTAGTTGTTAAATATATTCCATATAGGGCAAAAACTAATGAAGTCATGAGTTTTGATTGGCCATCCGATGAAGACTATAGTGTGTGGAGTAGTATGTATCTAAATGATGAATAAAGGTTGTAAACGACTCACATAACTATTTTTGTCTTTTAGTGGTAGATATTTTTGAACCTGTATAATAGAAATGGTGGTAATATTCATCATAAGTTTTAAAGAAGGCAGTCGCATACTTTGATCCTGCAAAATTGAAATCAAGGATTAATGTTTGTATAATAGAATGCAGTTGTTTGTAATCATTTTGAGATGACATGTGTCTCCTCTAGTCTAAAGATTTTTTGCTCCCTTGTTTTTTATAAAAGGGAATTCAGGGCTATGAGATGAAGTTCGGATTTTTGGTCCCTTGAGTGTTCCAAATTTTTGTTTCCAATAGCAAAGTTTAGGTGAAACAAAAAATTATAAAAGGTCATTTTGCAGAGAAAAATAAAAATACTCTTATGTTTGTAATTCTGTAGGTTCTTGAAGGAGTTATGTATGAATTATATTCTTATAAAGAGAACTGAATTATTCAATAGAAATATAATTCAAACCCATTTCTCTCTAGTGTATTGTTCTATCATGTTTTGAATGCATATTATCAAGGATTTTATCATTCATTGCACTGTTGTGGTGTATGCATTTTTTGTTCATGCTTTGGTCGAAGGGGCTAATTAAATGCTTGAGTAAAATTGCAGAGTGGTAGGGATATTTGCAATAATTTTGATAAGTATTTATGGGTTGGGGTTGTGAATATGATGTATTGCAAGGCAATATTATCTTATGTTTATATGGTGTTAGATAAATTCTGTCGGAAATGCATTTTATGCAATATGAATTCATGTACCCAATGGAATAAGGCATTGATGATAGCTAAGTGAATGCCTTGGTGTTGAGTTTATGTTCAGAATCACCATTTGTTTTCTATAACCTATTGAATATCAGAATATTTTCATTTCCATGAATGTTGTCATGTGTTTTAATCATCTCATGCTCCAAACTGGTTGAGGATCACTGAAGAATTTGCCATTCCTGAGCATTATCCCTTTTTGTTGAGTTTTTATATGATATTATCTTCTTTGTTTCATGTATAATTTGTGAGTGTGCCATAGAAACCACAAATTAGCATGGGGATCACCCTCCCTAGTTTTGTAGAGCCTAAAGTGCAGAAGGATCTTGTAGCCTTGTTATTGTTGGTCAAAGTCTGAAGAGTATTAACAGTTGGAAGTGGTTGTCTAGAGATATTTTAGAAGAAAACAACTTGGTCCCTGCTTTGTGTTAGTGTAAACTTGTATTTGGGCACCAACAAAAAATGGCGACTCTGCTGGGGATATGAATTGTAGAGATTCTCTGGTTAAGGATGTTTTGTTTTAAAATATAGTAGAGGTTTTCATAGTATCCCTGTGATTTGACAGTTGATCCCGCGGTTTTGTTTTTTTTGGTTCACATTTTCCTATGAAAAAGGTGTTCTACATTTTTGTGAGAAAGATATTTCAATTTGTGAACAAGGTTCACAAATTTATTTCAAAGATTATCAAGCAATATATTATATGATAG
Organism: Cryptomeria japonica; assembly: GCF_030272615.1. Taxonomy (NCBI): domain Eukaryota; kingdom Viridiplantae; phylum Streptophyta; class Pinopsida; order Cupressales; family Cupressaceae; genus Cryptomeria; species Cryptomeria japonica. Next base: position 704,091,868 of record NC_081411.1, on the reverse strand, counting down.
CCCAAAGCAATTTGGGTGTTGACTCTGAGGTTTCTATGCCAGTGCATATATTTTTGAATAATTCTAATGAATATTTAACGGACTTTGCTACTATGAGTAAAGCAAAGAACACCATAGGTTACTTGAGGCTACATCCTAAAGAAAAATTGGAAGAGCTTCATGGAGCTCCATAGAGACAACGAATAAGAAGAAATGAAGATACAAGCACTACTCCCTCATCATAGAAGCCTGAGCACAAGAATGCAAGTAAGTCACAATTAAATCTCATTCCTAAGGTTCATGCATCATCTTCTAGAAGTTCTGAATCAAAATTCCTTATTTGATACACCTATTCAAGAAAAAATGCAACCACATAGAAAATAATGTACTCAAGTTTAGTATTCAGAAAAGATAAGAGGTCGGAGTAGAAGTAGAATTCACCAAAACGAAAATGTTACTGGTGTACCTCCTCCTCCAGGTCTCACAAGAATTTTTTCTCATGGTTATGAGTCAATACAAGAACAAGATAATGTGAACTTGATTGATTTAGATGATACTTCTGGATCTGAGATAAATCTACCAGATCCAGAAGAATTTTTTGGAGACAGACACATTGAGAAGAGAACTCCAAGAACAGATAGATTTGAGAAGTAAAAGAGAAAAGGAAAAGGAATCTAAAGTTATTAGAGTTGTGATAGAGAGAGATGATCTGATAAGACAATTAGCAACACTCAAAGCCTTGGCTCAGGAAAATGATAAGCCTAGTATTGAGGGCCCTATTTTAAGAGAGATTTTAGATAATAAATCTGAAAATATCACAAAGGAAAAGACTAAGAGTAATATGGATAACTAGAGGTTAGTACATCTTAGTCAGCCAAGTATTTAGATTCCTAAATTAGGTCTAGATAAAGGAAAATAGAAAATATTTGGTGTTAAGAAATAATAAAAAATATTCAACTATCCTAGATCTAAGTTGAAAGTTATCCCAAATTGACATTGAGCTAGCAATAACTAGAATAAAAAATGAAACTCTTGTAAAAGAGTTGAAGAGAGTTGAAATGGAAGCCTCAAATGCAGAGATGAAAAGGAAAATTGATCTCCTTAAGTTGTCAACATTAAATAATGCTTCATTCATTGTTGTCCCATCCAAAACTTGGGCTATTTCTAGTACAACATCAAATGTCATTGTGGTTATTCCATCCCAAAATGTCCAGAATACTTAGAACACTGGAATTCCTATTATTGAGCAGAAAAGCCAAGCGACTACTCAAAGTAGTAGTCAACCACAATTTTCTAAAGATTTTAGTACTATTACAGGGGTTAGCACCAGAATAGATGCTATTGCAGCTAATACCACAACAAATGTTATGTTGTTGTAGGGCAATTTAAAATAAGATCTATCCACCTAGAAAGATACAGGCAATTACATTTTGATGGGATCCTAGAATATCCTAATGTTATTCTGAATGACTTAATGGATAAATTTAGTAAGTTTGTAGGCATTAATGCTATAACTGGTGAAGAACATCTGAGGGAATTCACTGATAAGTTGAATGACTATGAGGTGAATCATGAGGATGTTGTTATGAAGTTATTTGTGCAATCTCTGACAGAGGATGCTAGGGATTGGTATAGATGATTGCCAATTAAAAGTATTAGAACCTGGGAAGAATTTGAGAGATTTTTTAAGGAGCAGTATGTTGATAAAACAAATCCCAGCTTCATGTTAAATGAGTTCAATAACATTATGAAGTCATTGAATGAGGATGTGTCTGATTTCAATATCAGATTTCAGAAAGCTATGCATAAGTTGTTTCAAGTTTTAAGGTTGGATGATAGTGTTTTTTGGACCATATATATGAATGCATTTGATGCAAAAATGACATATATCCTTAGAGATAAAGATCCTCAAACTTTGAGAGATGCATTTAGGATAGCTATAATTATCTAGGGAAATAGAAGAGCTTCAGGTAAGCTTGGAAGGAGAGAGGATCCTAGATTTTCTAAGAGTACCAAAGATAAAGTTGAAAAGTCTTTAGGCACAAAAACTAAAGAGGAAGAAAGATGGGACAAGATTCTTAATACCTTGAAGGATTTGAAATTAAGTGTGGCAAAAAATGACAAGGGTTATATACCAAAAAAGCCATAGCTTAATAAATTTAATAGACCACCAAGATTGCAGGATTATTCTTACAATACAAATTGGAAGGATGGAAAGCCTTTTCAATAGCAAAAGGGTAAATGGGAACAACAAACTCCTAACCCATTGCAGAAACATACAATGAACATGGTGGAAGATACACCTTGGTGTGTTTCTTGTCAATCACCCTATTCACCTAAATATTGTGTTGTAGCACAATTTATTTCTACTAAGGATGAGACACATGAAGAAGAGGAATACAATTTTGAAAGTGACAATGTTGATTGTTTTAGGATTTTTTCCTATCTTGGAGAAGCAGAATATTCTTCAAACATTGAAACTCGGGACTTTGATATAGATAATCAAAGGCAAATAATTGAAACATATCATCAGCAAGTTTTTTCTGATGAAGAGTTATCTGTTGATGACCGAATGTGTAATGTTAAACAAGGTGAGAGTTATGTGTCCTTGAGAAGACCCTGAAATGAAGAGATTTCCAAAATAACAACTGTTATGTTAGCTCAGGTAAAAAGAAACTATCAATTGAGAAATAAGAGTGTGGGTGAAGACCAAGGCAAGCCTTTGGGTTTGTTTGTCAAAGAGGTAAAGGAGGATAAACCAGGAAAAGATACAATTAAAATTAAGGAGGTCAAGAGAAAGTAGTGGGCTAAGAAAGAAGAGGTTGTGAAACCTATTGAAAAAACCTATCCACCTAAGATGAAGGAAAAGATGGTTGAAAAATCTGCTTCGCTCACTGAAGGAGACTTGCAGAAGACCCAAAATATTGAAGGCAACAAACCAAACAAATATCAAGAACAATCAGGTATGTCACTTGAATTACCAAATTACACACCAGTGGATATGCTTCAGTTGATTTCTTAGATTATAGTTAAAGTTCCTTTGCAAGAAATGTTAAGAATTAAAGAGCATGGGGAGAAAGCCATGGCTTGGGTCACGGGTGTTTCTCGTTCTGTTGAAATTGAAAATGAGAATGTATCTCATAATGTAAAGGAAGGAATGATTAAAAATGAGACAAAGGATAAAGAGTTAGAGGGAATGGTTTCTCAGATTCCCCAAACTTATCTTGAAAATACAGTAGGTGAGAGACCTAACAATGTATACCCTTTCTTTTTGCGTGTTATTATAAATGGACGAGTCTTGAAGAATTGTATGATTAATTTTGGGGCCTCAAATAATGTCATGCCAGTAAGGATAATGTAGTCCATGGGATTAAAATTAGATACTCATCAGGGAAGATGTTGTTCTATGGATTCAAGATAAGTGCCTGTGGTAGGTTCTATAAAGGCTCTACCTTATAAACTTGTTGCTTTCCTTGAGAAATAATTAACCATGAGTGTCCTAGTTGTAGACATTCCACTGCATTATGGGATGTTATTGTCAAGAAAGTGGAGTGCCTCTATGGGTGGAAGTTTGTAGTGTGACCTATCTTATGCTACCCTTTGCATTGATGGTAAAAACGTAAAGGTTAAAAGAGAATCCAGGGTACCATATATGATGGTGCATGCAACAAAATCTAATGAAGACATGACTTGTTTTGTAGACACATGGATAAATGCATTCAGGGTTGAAGATTCTCCATATAAGAAAAAGGAACAACCTGCATTATTGAATGAAGAAGTAGAAAAATCATTAGGAGATGATAATTTGTGGGCTATGTATTTCGATAAAGCCAATTCTAAGGAGGGCTCGAGAGCAGGTGTGTTATTCATATCACCTCATGGAGAAACTTTTAAATTTTCCTTTACTCTGGCCTTTGCATGTACAAATAATGTGGTAGAATATGAAACGTTGCTTCTTGGGTTGAGACTATTGAAAAACATGGGATAAATAATCTCAAGGTTGTTGGAGATTCTGAGTTAGTCATATCCGAAATCAGATCTAAATATGCATCAAAAAATAAAAGGTTGAAGCAATATAGAAATGTTATATGGGACCAAATTGAGAATTTTGATGCATTTGATATTGAATGGAAAGAAAGGAGCCATAACAGAATGGTTGATCTCCTAGAAAATATATCTCTAAGGCCAGAGGACATTACTTTTGCTGGAATCTCAAAGATTGAGATTCAAACAAGGCCTTCAGTCCCTAACAACATTGAAATCTGGTAGGTTTTTAATGATGATGATGATATTTTAAGGTTTCTACATTGTGTAGATGACTATGGAAATTAGGAGATTGATTTCAGTGCCTTTGTATAGACAAAGGATGACAAGGAAACCATCTTTATGAAGGAAATGATTCAACTGAAGACAAACAAAATTCCCAAAGGCCTGGTTGTTTTAGATAGGGTGTTTGATAGTCAAGACAAGGCTAAGGTTGTTATTACTGCCCCTCACCTTGAAGATTTAGAAGAAGTTAACCTTGGGACAGAAGCAGCCCCAAGGAAGGCATATATTGGGAAGAAAATGTCACCTAGGGTTAGGAAAATGCTAATTGATTTGTTGAGAAAATATAAGCATGTTTTTGCTTGGTCATATGATGACCTAAAGGCTTATAGGGAAGATTTATTTCAACATGAGATTCCTTTGAAAGAAAATGCCAACCTTTTAGACAAAAGAAGAGGCCTCTTAATCCAACATTAGCACCTAAAATGCAAGAGAAGCTAGTCAAGTTAAGAGATGCTAAGATCATAAAACCTATCAAACATTCATGATGGGTGTCTAACTTGGTACCTATAAGAAAAAAGAATGGAGATATCATATTGTGTGTTGATTTCAAAAATATGAATATATCTTCATTAAAATACAATTATCCATTGCCCAATATGGAAGAAATGTTACAAAGGGTAATAGGGTGTGAGCTCTTGTCTATGATGGATGGATTTTTGGGTTACAACCAAGTAATGGTTAAAGAATCAAAACAATACAAAACAACATTCACTACACCTTAGGAAACCTATGTTTATATAAGAATGCCTTTTGGTTTAACAAATTTGGGAGAGACATTTAAAAGAGCCATGGATGTCACATTTTATGACATTATAAATGTGTTCTTAGTGGTATGTCAAGATGGTTTAACAACTTACTCCAAGAAGGAAAGTGATCACTGTGGTCACCTTGAAATTTGTTTTGATAGAGCTGTTGAATATGGGATATCTTTAAACCCTAAAAAGTGTGCTTTTAGGGTAACTGAAGGTAAGTTGTTGGGTCACATCATTTCAACAGATGGTGTAAGAATTGACCTAGAGAGGGTAGTAGCAATTGAAAAAGTCCCTCAACTCAGAACAGTGAAAGGTATCCAATCTTTGTTTGGGGAGATTAATTTTCTAAGAAGGTTTGTCACTAATTTCACTAAAATTAGTAGACCTATATCCAAGATGTTGAAGAAAGGTGCAAAGATAGAATGGAATGAGGAGCTAGTCAAGGCATTCTAGGAGATCAAGCAGGCTATTAAAAATGCACATGTTCTAAAAACACCTAATTACGACAAACATATGCAGATTTTTTCATTCGCATCTTTTCATACTATTGCAGTTGTATTATTGCAAAAGAATTCAGAAGATTTTGAATGACCTATAGCATTTTTTAGTAAATCTTTGCAAGCTGCAGAGCTGAAATATGATTTAAATGAAAATGAAGCTTATGCACTAGTGAAGGCAGTTAAAGCTTTTAGGAGTTACTTGATGGGAGCAATAGTGGTTGCATATGTGCCTAGTGTTGCAATTAAATATATTTTAACACAACATGAAGTATCTGGAAGAAGATGCAATGGATCAAAAGGATCCAAGAATTTAACTTTGATATCCAAATCACTAAGTTAGTGAGAGGACAAGGATTGGCAAAGTCGATGGCCCAGAGTAATTTGGATGCCAATCAAATAAATATTGTGGAAGAAGAGCACATATCTTGTATCTATGATATGGCTGGCTGCAAATGGTATGATGATATCATATATTATTTGCAGAGGATGAAACATCCAAAAGACATGAGTGATAATAAAAAGACATTAAAATTACATGCTATCAAATATGCCATTGTTAATGGAAAACTTTGGTGGAGGAACAATGATGGTGTCATGTTAAAGTTTGTTGACAAGGATCAAGCTCAGAAGTTGTTGTCTGAATTGCATAGTGGAGTTTATGGAGGGCATTATTGTTGGCATTATGTGAACTGGTATGTGGACATAATGACATTGTATGTTGTCATTGATGTTAATATGTTGAAGAGGTATGAATCGGCATATGTGAGAACCGGTATAACACTGTGAACCGACTTTGTGCCAAAGTGAAGCGGTGTGCTTGTTCAAGGCAAATTGACATATGGTTATGGGAACCAGCACATGGAAGCATTGTATGACTACTGGTTGGTAGTCTCGACTTTAGGGTTTCCGATTGAAGTTCTTCAAGCCTGTATGGCTCAACCGGTGACATTGTGTGATGAGTTATCATTGTAATGAAGAACAAATCATGTTGTCACGTCAGCCTTGTTCACGTGAAGGATCTTTCATAAAGAATATTGTTCCTATCTACCTCAAGAATGTGCGAAGTCTGTAAATGGTGATAACGTGTGATGGGTTATCAACCACCGTGAAATCGATGGATAACAAATGATGGAGAATGTCTTGAGATTGGATGAAGACTATTGCATTCAATACAGTATGATCAACGGTCAGGATTGAACCATTTGAATTCCTTAACCTAACAGATCTAGGGCTTAGGGTTTATGCTACTGACCTATCTATTGTCCTATAAGGTTGATATTGTGACTCTTTCAGAGGTTGTTGGCAAAAGTTGTCTATGAGTATCCAAGAGAAGGGATACGTGATTCTTGCTAGACCAGAGGAGAGACGTGACACCTGCAGAGTGTAAGTGCAGAAGGTAAAGAGGAGCTTAAGTAGATCTACATTGGCATTGAGTGTTGTTACCAGATCATTGAAATACCTGTTGATCTCTAACCACCTCAACAATTGGAAAATCCCCTAACAGGGTAGCCTTAACTGGCTTGCTATAAATCCCTTAACAAGGTAACTCAAAGTTATTGAGATCTAGAAAGCTAGAGAGATTTGGAAATCCTTTAGCTATTGAGTTCTTGAAATCCTCTAACAAGGTAAGCTACAACAAGGTTTGACCCTTAACCAGGTATTGTAGCCATCCCTTAACCGGTTCATCCCTAACAAGATCGGTTCCTAACAGAACATATTGTATCTGTCTTTAATAGGACAAGGCTCCTAATAGAGCGGACTTCTAAAGAGTTCAACAACAAGCTTGTGGGTATTCATCCCCACCGTGGTTTTTCCCAGTTGGTTTTCCACATGAAAAATATGTGTGTCATGTGTGATGCTTTTATCTTGTGATGCTTTGTTATTACCTGTTAAGCATATGATGGTTCTGTGTTTTATGTCTGTCAATAAAACATGTTGAGCTAGTTGTTGTGAAGATATGATGATAGATTACCTATTCATACATAAGGGTGAAATGGTAGTGTAGTTCTGAGTTGAGTGGAAAGCTAAGTGAGTAACTAGTTTATGATTGTTTTAGTTGTTCTGGGTTTTACCAGTTGCACTTTGTTTCAAACCGGTGTCACTGTTTGACCGGTCATTTGGAGTAATTGTTGTTGAACCAGTTTAGGACTGTATTTTGTCTATATTGATTCACCCCCCCCTCTCAGTACCAGTTTGGTACTATTTTCTCATCATTGAGTTATCAATTGGTATCAGAGCATCCTCCAAGTCCTCTGTGTTGTAAGCTTAACCACTTGAGGAAAAGATCCCAGTCAAATGATGAAGAGGGAAGGTCCAAAGTTTAACAGAGAAAATTTTGGTATATGGAAAGATAGGATGAAGATATTCATCAAAAGCATGGGGGGTCAACACATGAGTTATGTTGAGAATGTCTATGTTGTCTCTATCGGTACTCTCACCGATGACCAAAAGAGAGAGATACAAGAAAATGGGCAAGTCATGGAAGCCCTTATTAGTAGTCTATCTGACATTGAGTTTATTAATGTTCAGGACAAGGTAAATCCCAAAGAGGTATGGGATTCTCTTGAAAATATCTATGGTGGTGATGAACATGTAAAATAGGCTAAGGAAGAAAGCCTAAGAGGGAAGTTTGAAGATATGTGGATGGTTGAAGGTGAGACCATTCAGTAGAATGGAATAAGAATCAAAACAGTTGCTAGAGAATCAAGAGTGCAAGTGGTAAAATAGAAGATTCCATTGTGGTAAGCAAAGTCCTGAGATCCCTATTGCTAGTCTATGCAATAAGGGTTGTTGCTATTCAGGAGCTGAGATCAATAGACAAGACTAAGGTATCCTTGGGCTCCATCATAGCCAAGTTGACAGCCTATGAGCTAAATAGTTTTGATGGCAGTGTTCAAAAGACTGAATCAGCTTTTAAAGCCTTTGCTATACCATCCAGAAAAGGAAAAGAAGCTAGCACTAGTGGTGAACCTAGACAGAGCAGAGAAATGGATGATGAGGAGATTTTGATGGCATTTGAAGCTCTCCTTGCCAGGAAGATTCCTAAAGGAACTGGTAAATACAAAGGCAAGCTACCTTTGAAAAGCTTTTCTTATAACCGGATAGGACATATTGCTATAAACTGTCCTAATGGCGATAACAAGGACAAACCAGAAAGGTTCAGGAAATTCAAAGGAGGAAGTTGGAGAAACTTTTTTGTGGTAGTTGATGAAGGTGTCATAGATGAAGAATCAAAGGATGAAGAAAATGAATATATTTTGTTTGTTGCTGTCAAAGAAGATGTGTCACACAAGAAGGCTCTTTTCTCTTGGTTTGATAATTCCAATGAGTGGATCATTGACAGTGGCTGTTCTCACCATATGACTGGTGACCGAAGCAAGTTTCTATCCTTGGAGGAGTATGATGGAGGTGTGGTTCACTTTGGCAATGATGCACCATGCATGGTCAAAGGCAAAGGGTCCATCTCTCTAAATGGAAAGAGTAGTGCTGACAATGTGTACTAGGTTGATGGTCTCAAACACAACCTTCTCAGTGTTGCCCAGCTGAATGACAATGGCCTCACTCTGGAATTCAATAATGGAGTTTGCAGAATCAAAGGAAAAGATGGTGAATTGGTGGCCACTGACATGTAGACCAAAGGTAACCTATTTCATCTAAATGCAAATATAAGTACATGTCTTATGGCTAAGTTTGATGATAGCTAGATATGGCATAAGACACTCTGCCATGTAAACTTTGATAACATTGTGAAGGCTATTAAGATCAAGGCAGTTAGAGGGCTGTTGGTGCTAAGAAAATCGGAGAATACCTTGTCCAGAGAGTGTCAATTAGGGAAAATGTCTCTTTCTCAGCCTTTAAAGGTAAATCTTTCACTGCTGACAACTTGCTTGATCTTGTGCATACTGATTTGTGTGGTCCTATGAAAACTAGAAGTGTGTAGGGTGATAGGTACTTCATGATTCTCACTCATGACTGCTCAAGAATGATGTGGGTCACATTCTTGAAAGACAAGTCTGAAGCCTTTGTGAAGTTTAAAGCTTTCAGAGCATTAGTGGAGAAGGAAAGCGGTAAAAGGATCAAGTGTCTCAGAACTAATCAAGGAGGGGAATTCACTTCCAGTGAATTCAACAAGTATTGTGAAGAATTTGGCATCAAGAGGCAACTATCTACCCCCCGGACTCCATAGCAGAATGGCTTAGCAGAGAGGAATAACTGGACTATGGTTGAAGTAGCTAGAACCATGTTGATTCAAGGAAAGGTACCTCACACCTTTTGGAGAGAAGCGGTGAGCACTACAGTCTACACAATGAACTGGGTACTCATCAAGAAAGGTAAGGATAAAACTCCTTATGAGTACTGGACCGGTAAGACACCTGTGGTTAGCTACTTTAGAGTGTTTGGTAGCAAATGTTACATCAAGAGGAATGAACACCAGAGCAAATTTGATGCAAAATGTGATGAGGGAATATTCCTAGGATATTCCACCAAGAGTAAAGCTCTCAAGTGTTTCAACAATAGGACTCAGAGAATTATGGAAAGCATCAATGTGAGAGTTGATGAAACCTCTGAGAAATCAGAGGAAACCAGCAGTGAGCAAGCTATAAATGAGTCAATTGCAACCTTCTGGGAACCGGTTGTCAGTCAACCAAGTACCAGTAATAGTGTTCCTGAACCAGTGAATGCTGATACTGATGAAGATGAGGATGAAGAGGAAAAGCAAGAAGAACCAGTCAAGACTATTCCTCGGTATGTCAAGCTGAATCATGATCCTAAGCAGATCATAGGAGATAAGGATGCAGGAATCCTTACAAGAAGAAAGATCAGAGAAAACTCATGTATGATCAAGTGTCTCAGAACTAATCAAGGAGGGGAATTCACTTCCAGTGAATTCAACAAGTATTGTGAAGAATTTGGCATCAAGAGATAGTTGTCTGCCCACCGGACTGCATAGCAGAATGGCCTCGTAGAGAGGAATAACCAGACTGTAGTTGAAGCAGCTAGAACCATGTTGATTCAAGGAAAGGTAGCTCACACATTTTGGAGAGAAGTGGTAAGCACTGCAATCTACACTATGAACCAGATACTCATCAAAAAGGGTAAGGACAAAACTCCTTATGAGTATTGGACCGGGAAAATTTGAAGCTAAATGTGATGAGGGGATGTTCCTAGGATATTCCACCAAGAGTAAAGCTTTGAAGTGTTACAACAATAGGACTCAGAGAATAATGGAAAGCATCAATGTGAGAGTTGATGAAACCTCTAAGAAAACTAAGGAAACTAGCAATAAGCAAGTGGTAAACGAACCAGCTGTTACCTTCTGGGAACCGGTTGCTAGTCAACCAAGTACTAGTAACAGTGTTCCTAAATCGGTGAATGCTGATACTGATGAAGAGGAGAATGAAGAGGAAAAGAAAGAAGAACCACTTAAGACCATTCCTCAGTATGTCAAGTTGAACCATGATCCTAAGCAGATCATAGGTGATAAGGATGCAGGAATCCTTACAAGAAGAAAGATCAGAGAAAACTCATGTATGATCTCTGAATTTGAGCCTAAATCATTCAAAGAGGCTCATAAAGATGAAGACTGGATCAAGGAAATGGAAGAGGATCTTGACCAGATAGAGAAAAATGGTACATGGTCCTTGGTACCCAGACTAGAGCATAAAAATGTCATTGGCACTAAATGGGTGTTCAGAAACAAGCTAAATGAGGATGGCACAACGATTAGGAACAAAGCCAAATTGGTGTGCAAAGGATATTCTCAAGAAGAAGGAGAAGAATATGGAGAAACCTTTGCTCCTGTAGCCAGATTGGAAGGAGTTCATATGCTTCTTGCATATGCATCTTTTAAAGGCTTCAAAGTATATCAAATGGATGTAAAATCTGCATTCCTAAATGGTGTACTTGAAGAGGAGGTGTATATTGAGCAACCAGATGCGTTTGCCCTATCTGAAGACAGTGACATGGTATGTAGGCTACATAAAGCCTAATATGTTCTAAAGCAAGCACCTAGGGCATGGTATGAGCACCTTCATTCCCATCTTGGGAAGATTGGATTTGAGAGAACAAATGAAGATAGTAATATCTATTTGAAGTTTGAAGGAGATCGGATCCTGATCTATGAGGTATTTGTTGATGACATTATCTTTGGTGGAGATGATAAGATGAGTCATGAGTTTGCTGATGAGATTAAGGAAGAGTTTGAGATGTCACTCATAGGGGAGATTAAGTTCTTCATTGGACTACAGATCCAGCAGATGAAGGATGGAATCTTTATCACTCAATACAAGTATGTCAAAGAGGTGTTGAAGACCTTTGGCATGGAAGATAGCAAACTGGTTGGTACACCGATGGTGACTAGTTGTAAACTATCCAAAGAGGATGACTCAGCATTGGTTGATGAGAAGGAATATTGATCAATGATTGGTAAATTGCATGATGTAGTGCATAGCAGACTGGATATTGCACATGCAGTTGGCATTACTGCAAGGTTCCAGAAAAGTCCAAGAGAATCCCACTTGGTTGCAGTCAAGCGGATTCTTAGGTATCTGAAGGGAACTATTGACTATGGATTGTGGTATCCATATAGCAAGGACTTCAACTTGAAAGTGTTCACAGATGCTGATTGGGTTGGTAATGTAGATGACCGGAAGAGCACAACCAGTGGTGCATTCTTCCTTGGTGGTAGACTGGTCTCATGGATGAGTAAAAAACATAGTTGTATCTCTCAGTCTATAGCGGAAGCGGAGTATGTTGCAGCTTTCATGAACTGCACTCAGACAATTTGGATGAAGCATGTACTGAAAGGCTTCAAAATCCCTGTATCTGAACCGGTAAGTATATTCTGTGATAACACAAGTGCTATCAATATTTCAAAGAATCCAGTTTTATATTCTAGAACCAAGCACTTTGAGCTTAAGTATCATTTCTTGAGGGAAAATGTTTAGAACAAAGAGATTGCACTGGAGAATGTGTCTAGTAAGGAGTAGTTAGCAGACATGTTCACCAAGCCTCTCCCAAAGACTACATTTACACACTTAAGAGGTGAATTAGGGGTACTTCCCCTTTAGGAGGTGAACTAAAGGTATATGCTCCACATCAGTCATGTATTGCATAGTCAAATATTTCTTTAGGATTGATGTGTTGAAGGATGCTACTCCTCAGGGGGAGCAGCATAATGGAACAGGGAAGCTTGTGCCTCCACTTTGGCATTGTTGTCAAAGGGGGAGAAGATGTCAAGCAGAGAAGATATCTACAAAAATTGGGGGAGAAATTGTGAAGCGGAGAGATATCTTTGTATATTGCCATCAATGCCAAAGGGGGAGATTGTTGGCATTATGTGAACCGGTATGTGGACATAATGACATTGTATGTTGTCATTGATGTCAATATGTTGAAGAGGTATGAACCGGTATTTGTGCCAAAGTGAAGCGGTGTGCTTGTTCAAGGTGAACTGGCATATGGTTATGGGAACCAGCACATGGAAGCGTTGTATGACTACGGGTTGGTAGTCTAAACTTTAGGGTTTTCGATTGAAGTGCTTCAAGCCTATATGGCTCAACCGGTGACATTGTGTGATGAGTTAGCATTGTAATGAAGAACAAATCATGTTGCCACGTCAGCCTTGTGTGAATGAAGGATCTTGCATAAAGGAGATTGTTCCTATCTACCTCACAAATGTGCAAAGTCTGTAAATGATGATAACATGTGATGGGTTATCAGCCGCCATGAAATCGGTGGATAACAAATGATGGAGAATGTCTTGAGATTGGATCAAGACTGTTGCATTCAATACAGTATGATCAACGGTCAGGATTGAACCATTTGAATTCCTTAACCTAACAAGTCTAGGGTTTAGGGTTTATGCTATGTGTAGACATCTAAAAATGGTCAACGCTTGCGGAGGCATACTTTAACATTAGCGCATTGCCTTATTTTAGATTTTTTGTGTCGCATTAACATTTCTTCTATGTCGCGCACGTGGTCTTTATCATTTGTAGGCATCGAGTCTTTCTTCTGCATTCTTCATTTATCTCGCTTTCGAATTTGGTCTTGTCGATAATAATCTTTAGTCATGATTTTGGTCGATTTTATCCTGTCACATCAATGTGCGTGCTCATTTGGCATATTTTGACATCGTCAATTCAATTTCATTTTCGACATCATCAATCCTAGTCAATGATAGAATTAGGGTTTTGTCCTCTTGTCAATTTTGTCATTTTGTGATCGATTTGTCATCGATCATTGTCCTTTTCAATCTTGTCATCTTGTGATTGATTCAACATCTATCCTTATCAACTTGTCAATCTTGTCATTTTGCGATTAATTTGTCATCAATCTTGTCATCTTGCGATCGATTCGACATTGATCCTTGTCCTCTTGTCAATCTCGTCAATTTTGCGATCGATTTGTCATCGATCATCGTCTTTCTCAATCATGTCAATTGGATCAATTAGTTATTGTTCCTCGTCAATTGGCGCATTTATCAATCAAATCATTTATCAAGTCTAAATCATGATCAAATCAACCCTACATCAATTATCTTTTGTCAGGACCTAATTGTCGTTCTTGCATTTCTAATTCATCTTCTACGGTTTTATGATTTATTCATTTAATCTTTTTTGCTATTTTCCCTCTAGGTTAAATAATTTATTTATTTATTTGTCCTAAGTCTTCTTGTTACAATTAAATATTTATTTAATTGGCTAATTAATTCCCTCTCTTTTTGTGAATTAATTAATGAATGAAAAATTGTTAATTAATTCACTTATTTTTCTAATTTCATCAATTTCTAATTTTCCTAATTCCTAATTTCCACCTAATTTTCTAATTTGTGAAAATTCAATTTCAACCTAATTAATTTCTCTCTAGTCTTTCCCTATTTTTGTGCTTTGGTGGAATCATGAATTTCTCATGCATCATACTATTGGCATAGTAAGATGTCATTAGCTTTTAGTCCTCTAACCTTTGCATTGGCAATATGTCATAATTCATGACATAGAAGGTGTCATAACCTTCTTCCTTCAACTCAATTGTGCCATTTTTTTGAAGTCAATTGCCTCTAATATCAATTTCATGCTAATCTTGCCTTTTCTCTAATTTATATATAAATTGGATGAATTTCTTCAACCAAAGGGCCGAATCAATCACACTTCTAGTATCTTTATGCTATCTTGTCAATCTTGCTTTCATATTATGCTTATGCACTTGTAGGTGAGATCCACAAAACAAAGCAATTTGAAGGAGAAAGAAGGACAATGGAGAATTCTTGAGGAGACATTTCACATTTGTGATGGTTTGCATTTGAATTGAATGTCTTGTTTTTCATGTATCTCTATTGAATGTAATTAGGATTTATCATTACAATTTAGTTTTCGTGATTGAGCTAGGCTATTGTTTATATTGCTTTGATGATTTCCAGATTCCTATCATACATTAATTGGTGAACCTGATGTGAAAATAACCATTTAACCATGTTTTGAGTGCCTTTTGAGTTGATTTGCAGGTGAAAACCCAAGAAACAAGGCAACTCAGGGCTTTCTGGGCACTTCTGCGCCTGTGTAGAAGGGATCTACGCCTGTGTAAGCAATCCTGCGCCTGTATAAGGCATCCTGCACCTATGTAAGGTATCCTACACTTGTGTGAGGTATTCTACACCTGTGTAAGGTATTCTACGCCTGTGTAAGACATTCTGCGCCTGTGTAAGGCCAGAAATAGGGGTAAAACTAGTGTTTTTGCTTGCAAATTACTTTGTGTTTTGCATTCTATTTTTGTATTCTGGTTTTCTTTGGTACTGATTCTCTGTGCAGCACCTTGGTGTGATGTGTGATGAAGACAAAAAAAGAATGAAACTACTAACAAATTTTATGCAGGTTCTCTAGTCAAAGACCAAGCAAATCAAACTCCTAAGTTAGTGATTTTGCAGGTTGCTTTATATTCCAACTAAACTTTGTGTTTGCCTTTTTTTTTTTTTAATTAGGCACCTAGTATGTTTTCTAAGTAGGGTGGAATGAACATGTCTTCACTTTTCTTGTTGAGTTTGACATTGGAGTAGGAGAGTATGCTCTCATCCTTCTTAGGGTGATCAAAAATCCAGACCTTCGATACCATTCTCATGTTTTGGATTGTTTGTTACCTTTAGAGGGGCTGCCTTCCTGACCATTTGCTTTCTTTTGCAAGCAAGTGACAATCGTGAGAGGGGAACGATCCAAATTGAGCACAGCTAGAGTACCTTGGCATTCTAACTCACTATAAATAAATACCTGATGGGCGAAAGCTTTGAAGGAAGGGTTACGTGGGAATTGTAATTACTTGGGAAGTGATGACCCTTGGACTCTTTCTCATATCACCGTCTAAGTAGGGCCTCATGGTCTAAATCATGCTTGCATGAATACATTTGTTTGGTATCTTGGTGGGCCTATGTCTCAATCACGCTTGCATGACACCAAGGAGTAGTGATTAATAGAAATCCTTATTAAATACCTTGTATTTAGAAGCCAAAATCCTTCTAGTTGCTTGAGAAGGAGGAGTTCGGATACTTGGAAGAGATACTAAGTTTGCCATGGGGAGATTTCCATGGGGACTGATGCTTGGCAACCCTGAGAAGTGAGTGCCATGGAGGGGAGCCTGTGGGGTCAAGCATCTATGTATTCTCCTTGAATCTCATAATGAGTCTACCTCTCAAGTACCTACTATCCTTACCTACCATAGGAAATGTGTGAATGAGCACGATTGTTTTGAGTCAAATTCAAACAAACATTTGTCTTCTATGATTGTCAAAGGTTAAATCAAAAACAAAAAATCAAGTCTTCAAAAGGTTCTCATAATCAACTTGGATTTTAGGAATCAACAACATTCAACTCAAAACGCAATCCAAACAAAGGTCCAATTTTGTCTAAGTATTCATTCAACATTTAAACATGGTCGTCAACACATTAAGTGTCTTTGTTTCAAAATTCATGTCACTTTAGGTTAGGTTTTGCATAGTCCCACTTAGGTCCTAAGGAATATTGTCATCTCTGTTCATTTTAGTCCTTTTCATTGCAAGTGTCCTCATTTTGCACTTAGGTCCAAGATCATTTTCCCTAGGTTTGCATTTCATTGTCATATTCAAGTCATACTTCCATTTAGGTTGCATAGGTTGCATTTCGCATATTCCAAGTCATTGGTTTCCATATATCCTTATCATTGCATTGTCATATCATATCTTTTAGATTATTTTCATATCATATCCTAAGTCATTGTCATAATCGTTGCTTTCTTGTGTGTAGTCTCAAAAACTAGGTTTTGTCATACTTGAGTAATCAAAATCTTTGAATAAACCCTAAGTCATTGCTAGGAAGTCTAGACCTTATCAAACTTTTGTCTTTTTGTCATCAATGTCATTTGGTCAAACCTAGCTTAGTATCCAAGCAAATAGGGGAGACATTGTCATTTTGTCCTTTTGTCACATGGTCCTTTTGTCCTTTGAGGTCTAGATGTCATTTCAATTTCCTAAGGGTCTCTTTCTTAGATTTGTATTCCAAAAAGTTTGTCAAAAATCTTTAAAAACAACAAAAAAAAAACACCATAGATTGCATTTTCCTCTATTTAGTTTGCATATCATACATCATCCTTTAAAAGTTCCATTTGCATAGTGACATGCCTATTGAAACAAGGTCAAAATCTAAGAAGATGGGCGAACCAACATATCAACCCATTGACGACATATCAAGCTCACGGTTGCAACCTAGTCAATCATTACAAATTGAAGGTTCGTCAAACACATCATTACCACCATATGGAATGGTTCAAATTGGACCACCTCCATTATATGAACCAGTGTTTGTACCCATGAAACCAGGATATGGGAGTGTTCCACCAACACCAAGAGGAAATACACCTTTTGATTGGAATCAACCAAACCTACAACATGAAATTCAAACATTACATGAGGAACAAACTCTTTCACAAGGATTTGGTTCATATAAAGGCATTCAACAAGAAACAAATCCAAATATTTTACTAGATTCTTCATCAGATTCTGATGCTTCTGAGGATGTTGATATGTTCCTTAAAGATCCGAAGTTGACAAAAAAGATGGATAAATTCTTGAACAAGGTATTTAAGATGTTCCCACAAAAATACCTTGACATGATGAGTAATGTGACCTCCTCAAGTGAGCAAATCAATTTGCAAAAACAACAAGGCGGTGAGTTGCTAAGTTTCTCTCCCCATCCAAATGAAGAAAATGTGCAACAAGAAACTCAACACACCTTGATGAGTAAATGTGTTTCAAAAACATTGATAGTGACAATTCCTCAAAAGTCACCTTTCGAAACAATAAACAATCCGTTGTTTAATACAACACCTGTAACACAAGATCAAATGATGGCCACCCAAATACTAACAGTTGGCCCTCAACAAGAAGTGGTTCCTCGTATGCATAAAATTGGATCAAAATATAAGATGCATAAAAGCTTTACGACTGGAATGCCCGATCTCACCAATGTCCAAAACAATTCCACAATGTAGCAAAGTTCCTATGTCCCATTAAGTTCAATATATTTGCCAAATACTCAAGTACCTGTTATGCAAAATATTGTGACAGATCCTTCGATAATGGCAACACAAAGAGCTACAAATAGTGGTGTGCACCAACAACAAATGTTGCAACAATTGAGGAATGTACAAAAGGCACACTTGAATGCGCAAACAAGCAATGCACAACAACAACAATATCACATTCAACAACAAGTTGCAGCATCTTCTACACCCTTACAAGTTAACTCAAACTTGCAAACACCACAGTGGATTGGAAAAACAACACAGCAAGTTAATGCAAGTGCCATACCCCATCTAAAGGAGAAACAACAAAAACCTCCCAAACAAAGTTTTTTGCAAATGATGGGATTTACATCACGACAACAACAATTGGCACAAAGTCAACAAATTTCGATTTGTCAGCATCAACAACAACATGTGCCTTCATATGTGCTAGGTAAAACAAGTTATCATATTTCACAACCACAATTGATGTCTGTGCAATATCAACAACACCCTCAATTGCAATATCAACCTAGGCTACAAATGATGATTCCACCACAAGAAGCACAGAAAAAAGGTCAATATCAAGGCATGGCACAACCACAGCAACAAGAGCTGTGCCAAGAACATTATATGCTAGCGACACCAAAGACAACAATTTCTGAGCATCAACAACCAATGGAGAACATGATGTATCGACAAAGAGTACCCACTAGGATCAATGATGAACTTCCAAAATCTTCACTACCTAATGCATTTGCACAATAGCTTGAGAAGTTGCAATGACAAGTCGATGCATTGGAAACTAAAGGAACAAAGAAATTATACACAGATCAAGATTTATGTCCTAATCCATTTGACAAGAGCTTGTACATGCCTCCCTTCCCTAAGCATTTTGAGGCACCTAATTTTGAGAAATATAAAGGGAATGGCAATCCAAAAAACCACATTCGAGCATTTTTCACAGCATGTACTGAAGTGAGTTATGAGGAAACATATTTAATGCACTTATTTGCACGAAGTCTCACAGGACAAGCCATGGATTGGTATTCGTATTTGCCAGGGAATATAAAGACTTGGTCAGAATTGGCTCAAAAGTTTATATCTCACTTCGCATTTAACATCAACAGTGAAGTGACTATGTCAGATTTATGCAATACCAAGCAAAAGCAAGGTGAACCATTAGTGATTTTCTTGCAATGATGGTGAAGCTTGTATAGTCGTTCTTCCCTAGATATACCTAAAGAACAACAAGTAAATTTATTTATTCAAAATTTGGTCCTAGAAATGATGTATGAACTTAAATTGAAAAGTCCCAGTACCATTGAGAAACTCATTAAGAAAGGGACGAACATTGAAATTGCTCTTGTAGCTAAGGGAATCATTAAGCTTAACAAAGACAGTGACAACACAAACAATTCAGGGGACAGAAATAGATTTTGGTACAAAAACAAGAATGTCACTAATGATGGAGTTGTTGATGCAAGAGTAGTAAATGCAAATCAACCCATGTTCACAATAAAGAAATTGAGTGCTCCTAATATGTCAACTATGGAACAAAATCAAACACCAACGAGCAATGTTACTCAATAGCCGCCATATCAATAGTATACTCAACAATATAATCAACAACAAGGTCAACAACAAAACCAACAATGGAAACCATTCCGATCAAGGGATGGGCCTCCTTGATAGTTTACACCATTGGGTGAGCCTATTGAGTCAATAATGAAACAATTAATACAAGCAAAGTTTATCAAGTTACCAGATATCAAGGCAGAACCATTGGTAAAGCTGCATTGGTGGAATGATAATGCATATTATGAATACCATCAGTCGAAAGGACATAAAACTGCATCATGTTTTCAATTGAAACATATGATTCAAGACTTGTTATATCAAGGAGTAATTGAGGTAGATCCACCCAATGTGACCTCTAACACTGATCATACGATTTTCAAAACTCCTTTTCTTGATCATGACAAGGGTAAAGAATCTTCTTCAACCTCTACCCAAACAACATATTATGCAAATACTGGTTATAACAATGTCATCAATTATTTTCGAGCATCAAATGAGTATGTTTCCACCCTAAGAATAAAGGTACAAGATCCTTCTTGCATAGTCACCACTCGTCAATCCAAAATAATCCTGAAAGGAGCTCCTGCAGTTCCTCCCAAATCAACTCTTGCGAGTCAGTATAATCTCCTAGATCATCTAGGAAAGACACTTGCACAAATATCAATCCTTGAGTTGTTGAAAATTTCCCCTATGCATCGCACAGTCCTAGATAAAGCTTTAATTGAGTCTACTATCCCGACAAGCATTGATGTTGACCAGTTTCAAGCCCGAATTGGACATTTAGTTGTTTCCCAACACATTGCCTTTTCTGATAATGATATTTCACCTGATAAGGTCCCTCATAATGATCCTTTACATCTTGAAGTCTTTGTCCATAATTGCAAGATCCGACGAGTCTTGATAGATGGTGGAGCTGGTCCTAATATTTGTACCTTAAGAGTAGTCATTGGCCTTGGTTATACAGAAAATGACATTGATTCTTCTAAAAGAATTACTATCAAAGCATATGATGATGCTGATGAATACTAAGAGGGGGGGTGAATTTAGTATGCCAAAAATCTTTGCACTAAAACACTTACATAGTCTAGAGATAAACCGGTAAAGCAGTCTGACAATCAAACTGGTTATCACAGATACAAACCAAAATGCGAATAAACCATTCACCCACAAAAGAAATACAACCATAACACAAGATATTTGATGTGGAAACCCAACTGGGAAAAACCGCGGTGAGATGGAACTCACAAGTCACTATCTGCAGAATAGAAACCAAGCCGGTTAAGGTCAGACCGGTTAAGGTCTTACAATGTTCTTCACCAGAATAGATCCTGTTAAGAATCTCAATCTTTGTTAGGAGATAAGTCCGATTAATGACTACCTTGTTAGAGGATTTTAGATTCACATGTGTGAACCACTTTGTTAGAGGATTTTACAAAGGCTTTGAGGCCTACCCAGTTAAGGGCTACAAACTTGTCAAAGATGTGAGTAATCAACAAGTGTTTGATCTATCTACTAGCACAAACTGCTTGGTTAGATCGAGTATTGCTCATAGCTAATGCATTCCAACATTACTACAGTCTTCTCTATCTCTCTCAGTTACAACTTGATCTTCTTAGATAAGATCGCTCTTCACTTCTACCTTAAACCCTAGCTCAACATAAACCCTATTCACAACTTCTTCAACAACACAAAAACCCTAGACATGATGTCCTTTTAAAGGAATCTAATTTCATGTCGGTCCAATAGGATTACATTACAATTTCCTAGGTTTAGTGAATCTATACATACTCAATAACACGACACAACAATCACCGTCAATGTGTCGGCACTGTCAAACAATCGGTGGATTGGTAACTCATCACAGAATGTTACCGACTCATATGAAATGACGGTTGCTGGTTTGACAAAAATAAAGACTGGTAAGAATGTGTTGTGCCACTTTGTTTCCTCGTACCGCTTGAGATCTGTGAACCGCTTGGGGTCGACATGCCGCTTCAAACCGGGAAAACACATTCTGCAAAATCACTACAAGTCTAAAGACTAGAGTACAACATACCGGTTGGAACAAATACTGGTTGAGCATGAGCTCATACATATAAAGGGGATCTCAATACAAGTGTGTGTCCATCAATGACAATCACAACATAAACATAAAAAATGCCAACAGATGTTGAGTGTCCCTTTAAAGGGGTCATTTCATTACCTATCAGAGTTGGTCCAGTGATAGAAAACACTTTCCTGCAGGTCCTAGACCTTGATCTTCCTTACAATATGATTCTTGGCCGACCGTGGATCCACGCAATGAAAGTAGTTCCATCTCCTTATCATTAGTGTTTAAAATATCCTTACAATGGGACTGAGATAACAATTCCAGGAGATCGTAATCCATTTCAATTTTGTGCTAATTTAAAGGATTCTCCGAAGCAGCAAGTCCCAGTCAATAGGGAGGCCCACCCACATAATTATGTGGATCCTAATGAATTGTTAGATGCTGTCAAAGGAAAATTGAAGATACAGGACCAAGGATGGGGAGAGTTTTCAATGGCTCAAACATTCCTCATTGGGAATTTACCAATATCTCCAAAATCACATGCAAACCACATTTGTTGCAAAAGGAACCTAAGATAGTCATTCAATATCAGCCCCCCAGTACATTTACCAGATGGGGTGAACTTGACAAGGAAACTTTGGATGATGATGTCATAGATTGGCTTTATAAGGATCCAACTGCGACACCACCTGTCAGGTTGCTGGTGGAGTGGTACGGCAAAGGGTTTACTATGTTGTAGAAAAAGGGATATGATGGTTGTAGTGGCTTGGGCCCTGACAAGAAAGGAAGACTAGAACCTATTATACCCAAGATGTGACCTCCAACTTTAGGGTTAGGTTTTGTACCATTATGAATTGGACCCTTGTCTACCAAAGTGACTACGTGTAGAAAGGGGCGTGACTCTGATGATGAAACAACACCTGAGGATACCTAACCTGAAACCGATTCCAACGAATGGGAGTGGAGTTCCTTTTCTTCTAGCTCCTATGCCCTTGATAATGTTTTCCTTGACCTTGATGATTTGCCCATGGAAGACAAACATGAAATAGCTCCCCCTCCCAAAACATGTCCTAATGCTTGGATAGAGTCATTCTGGGACCCAAGCTCTGAATTAGATACAAGCAGTTCAGACAGTGATACCACAGACGTTTACATCTTTACTATCTCAGCCCTCTCTCTCCTTAAAACCGATGATGACATGCCCCTTGTCTATCCACAGCTTATCCAACATGACCAACAAGAACCACTCACATTGGATTGTTTTCAAAATGACGAAGCAATTGCAGAATTCCTTGGACTATGAGAAGGCATACCACAAGGTGATCATAAGGTAGGGTTTTCTATTGATTTAGATTCTACAACATATTTTGGGGAGTCAACTCCATCTTCTAGTCATAAAAATGAAAAAGAAAAAGTACAAAATAAAAAAGATAGGTCTTTGAGTGGAAACTATAAGGCGCTCTCTGACCATGAAAAAGTAAAAATAAAAGATGTACCTGCAGTTGAAAATCTCTCTGAGGTGCCCAAAGGTGGAAGATTGGACATACCCCTATCAAGTCAGGATAAATCAAAATTGCTTGTCGAAATCACCGAAGAGATAAATTTGGGTACACCTGACAACCCTAAGGCCATTCATTTTGCTGCTTCTTTATCAAAATAGGAAAAGATAGATTTTGTCAATTTCTTTCTTGAGAAAAAGATCAGTTTTGCATGGTCCTATGCAGATATGCTCGGCCTTGATCTAGAATTAGTCCTTCATCACTTGCCATTAAAATCAGATGCTAAGCCTGTCAAACAGAAACTTAGAAAGATGCATCCCTAGGTGGCTCTCTTGGTCAAGGTAGAACTAAACAAACTATTAGATGTGGGCTTTATCAGACCCATTGATTATGCAAACTGGATTTCAAATTTGGTACTAGTTAGCAGAGTAACTAGGGGCATTAGAATATGTACGGATTTTAGGGATCTCAATAAAGCATGCCCTAAAGATGACTTTCCACCATCGAATATCGACATCATAGTTGACATGACTACCGGATATGAGATGCTATCATTGATGGATGGTTTTTCTGGATATAATCAAATTTGCATTGCTCCTGAAGATCAACATAAGACTGCATTCACATGTGCTTGGGGTACCTACTGCTGGAATGTGATGCCCTTTGGTCTTAAAAGTGCTGGTGCAACATATCAAAGAGCTATGACGACAATTTTCCATGATTTTATGCATACTTTGATGGAAGACTATGTTGATGACCTATTATGCAAATCTGTCACAAGAGATAGTCATTTAGCCATCCTTGGCCCAATCTTTGACTGAATGGAAACTTACAAGCTCAGACTTAATCCAAAGAAGTGTGTCTTTGGTGTCACAGTTAACAAATTATTAGGGTACATTATTTCTCATAGAGGCATCGAAGTTGACCCTGCCAAGGTTAAAGCAATAATGGATATGCCTCCTCCTTCCAATCTCCGTCAACTAAGAAGTCTACAAGGAAAGTTACAGTCAATTCGGCAATTTATAGCTCAATTGGTAGACAAATATCATCCTTTCTATCATTTATTGCATAAAGGTGTCACTTTTAAATGGACTGAGCAATGTCAATCAACATTTCAAACTCTTAAGGATTAGCTGCTAGCGCCACCTGCTCTAATGCCTCCTATAGAAGGAAAGCCATTCATATTGTATATTTCTACAACTAAAACGGCACTGGGAGTTCTCTTAGCCCAATAGGATAAGAATGGAAAAGAATGAGCTATTTATTATATCAGTCGAACCCTAGTAGGTTATGAGCTGAATTATTCAACTATGGAACGGGCATGTTTAGCAGTGGTCTTTGCAACACAGAAGCTTCGACACTATATGTTAAATCATCAGACATTGCTAGTTGCAAAAATTGATCCCTTGAAATACCTGCTTAGTAGAGAAGCTTTGATAGGTCATCTAGCAAAGTGGGTTATGATCCTCAGTGAGTTTGATATTGAGTACATTGAGCGTAAGGCAAGAAAAGGACAAATCATAGCGGATCAACTTGCAGAGGCACCTCTTCTTGATGATCATCCAATGTTGACGGATTTTCCGGATGAGTTAGTCTTTGCTCTCACATCTTCTAATGAATGGAAGTTATATTTTGATGGATCCCATACCAAATTCAAGCCTGGAACAGGTATATTGTTTGTCACCCTTCAAGGTGATGCTATTCCAAAATCCTATAGAATAACTTTTCATTGTACCAATAACATTGCCGAATATGAAGCTCTGGTCACCAGACTCCGAGTAGCAATCCACTGGAATATCACACATTTGCAAGTCTATGGAGATTCTTAGTTAGTCATCCGTCAAGTGAATGATGACTATGAAACAAAAGATGAAAAGCTTATTCCTTACAAGCACATGGTAGATTTCTTCAAGACAAAATTTATGGCTATCCATTTTAGTTAAGTTCCCAGAAGTCAAAACAAGTCGGCAGATGCGATGGCCACTATTGCTTCCATGATAAATATGCCCCATAATATGGACAGATCTGAATTTTTGGTCGAATGGTTGCTTGTCCCTTCTTTTGAAATTTCAACAGCTGATGTGATGTGCGTTCTTGTTGGTCCTAATTCCTCTTGGTACAATGAAATCTATCAATATTTGAAAGCCCAAACCTTACCACCTAACCTTTCCTCTAACCAATGTCGAGCCTTCATCTGCCAGACTGCCAAATATGTCATCATCACAGACACCTTTTACCATCATTCCTTTGACCACACCCTCCTCTGGTGTTTGGATTTTGTGGGGGCCATTTCAATGGTCTGAGTCTAGATAAAAAGTTGATTTGTGTTGGGTATTATTGGCGTACTATGGAAAAGGATGTTCATGATTTTGTCAAGAAGTGCTACAAATGCAAAATCCATGGAAATTACATTCATGTGCTAGCCCAAGAGCTTCATTCTGTCATATCTTCGTGGCCCTTTTCTCAATGGGGATTGGATCTTATTGGCAAGATACACCCGACATCTGCAAATGGACACAAGTTTATCATTATAGCCACAGAGTACTTTACAAAATAGATCGAGGCTATTCTTATGACCTATATCACCAGTGTGCAAATTTCAAAATTACTACTGAATTATATTATATGCAGATATGGGGTTCCTCTTGCAATAGTCATAGATAATGGCCGTCCATTCAAGAATAAAGATGTCAAGGAACTCTGTGAAAAGTTTCACATCCAACACCGTTTCTCTAGTCCTTACTATCCACAGGGTAATGGTCAAGTCGAAGCATCAAATAAAACCATTATTAAGATCCTGAAAAAGGTTGTCAATCATGCTGGTTGAGATTGGCATGTACAGTTGAATCCAGCGCTATGGGCTTATCATACTTCTATCCGCACACCTACTGGCGCAACACCTTATTCCTTGGTGTATGGTGCGGAAGCCATTTTACCCTTGGAAGTGGAGATTCCTTCTTTGTGTGTTTCCTTGCAACATTTGATTGATGATGAGATGCACAGGGTCTCTCGGTTGCATTAGCTTGAGATGTTAGATGAGAAACATCAGACAACCTTGACACATCTGCAAGCATATCAAAACCATCTCCGTCGCTCTTATAATAAGAAGGTCCAAGGGTGACACTTCGAAGTGGGAGATTTGGTCTTAAAGGTGAACCCAAAGAATGCACAATCTAATGACATCATCAAAGGAAATTTTGAGCCTAATTGGGTTGGACCTTTCATAGTTATTGCAGCCTATGGCTCGGGGGCATATCATCTTGCCACCCCAGAAGGTGAACCTCTATCCGATCCTGTAAATAGCATGCACCTTTGCAAGTACTGGACATAGTTTTCTGTTAGCAGTTCTTCAAATATGATCCTGAAAAAATACAAAAAAATCAAAAAGTGAAAGAAAAAATTAAAAAAAATTTGAAAAGAACAAAAAGTAAAGAAAACTAGTTCGCCCTCTAGTGAAAACCTGGCAAACAGGCACTTTGGGCAAGTACTATGGTGAAAACCTAGCAAACAAGCACCACGTGTAAAATATTATTGCTTCGTCATCTATCATGACCCCTAGCTATACTTTCCCTCTGTAGCTTTATCATGCTTATCCTTGATCTGACCCAATGTTTTGTTCCAGGCCTGTGACTGGTCAACATCATTGTCTTGCATACTCAGGTTCTAGTCCTTGTGCATATTTTTCGGTCCTAGTCGCTGTATATATTTTTCAAATGTTCATTGGGTGCACGCCCCTTGTCATGATCCATTACTGGAGCTTTAAAAATTGAAAAATGTCTTGAAAAAATCATAAAAATCGAAAAATGTCCTGAAAAAAATCATAAAAATTGAAAAATGTCCTGAAAAAATCATAAAAATTGAAAAATGTCCTGAAATAATCCAAAAAAAAAAAAAAGTCAAATACAATCCTGAACAAAAGAACAAATTTTTTTTTGTAAAAACTCGAAAAAACCAAACAAAACAAAAATATCCCTTTTGTGCATAGATAGATCGCTGAACATACATCCAACGACAATCAATCACACACTGCGCTTTACTAAAATCACGCATTCACGGATGAACTTTTCAATCAAACCAGACATTCAACCTGATTAAAATTGTCATATCAATCAATCAACATCAATATCATTTGTCCTTGTCACTACTATCATGGGTCTTATACAGGGTGTGGTATACTCGAAACTAGACTGTGTCCTATCTTAGACGAGGTACCGCATTCCCTGAAACCAGACAGCATGATCATTCTTGTTTTTCACTTTTGACAATGACAATCAGAATGTTTGTTTGACTTGGTTGAATTTGTGCATCTTATCTTTTTACTAATTTATCTTTGGCTTCAATCATGTTCCTATGTTGCTCAATGATGTCACTGAGTGATTTAGAGTGACCGGGATGGTTCATGGTCCCTTTCCTTTTTTGTTGTGTTTGTTGTTTATGGAATGTTTGTCACAAACTAGGGCAACTATATCATTGGGTGTCTGTGATAAGTACGTTCGCTCTGTGAACGCCGCACATACCTCGACCCTTGATGTATGCACCCTAGGATGCTTCACTCATTCCTTGTGTGCGATGTGTCTATCTTTTGCAAAAGGGGTTGCATTTCAGCTTTGGCCTTCATTGCCATGATGCTCTGCATCCGCTTTGCTACATTAAATAAAGGTTCTCACATACAAAGTGCACTAGTGAAAGCAATTTTTTCTTCATCTCTAACTATCCTCTGTCTAATTTCTTCTTACTAACATTTCTTTCGTCATCTTGGGCAGTCAGTTCGGTCTAGTGCTCCAATTTCCACAAACATAAGCTGCATCCTGCATTCATTGATTAGTACATTTGCATTATCTCAAGCATTATATCAAGCATTTTATCCATTTCATAAATACATCAAAAACACATAAAAATGTATCCATACATGTTCCACAATAGTACATAAATAGTGCATAAGACATCCATGCATGGAAAGTAAACACACCAACCATAACACATTGCATCCCATCATATCACTGGATATCATATCATATATCAAAATAATATCGGAGTACAAAATTGGACTGTCTATCCTAAGTATGGCCCGCAGGCTGAATACATAATGTCATACTACATATGTCTTTTTCATAAGGAGTACATGCCTCTATCACTGGGTGCTCCCTCTATCCTCCTCATCCCTGCCATGTCTCAAGGATGATGTCCCTCCTGTCCCTGGTCCTAGCTGTGGTGGTCTCATAGGTCCACTCACCCCCATGTTGCTCACTGACCTCCCAGAATGTAGCCTACTCTCTGTCCTTGATCGTGCCCGATATGATGTTGCTCTCTGCTCTGGTGGAATTGCACTCTCATATAGTGTCCTCCAATGGCGTATCTCCTCTTTGGTCTCTACCAACATCTGTTCCATCTCACGTGCACTGGCATCCCTAATCGACCCAATATACTCAGTCACTCTTTGCTCTACTTGTTGTGCCTATGCTATTGCTATATCTTGAGTTGCTGTCAGTCTGGCTATCTCTTCTCTGAACTGATCCTACTCTGTCCTCAAGATAGAATTTTGTCTCTCTAATGTCGCAATGTGATCATGCTGACTCTCTATGGTAGCCCTGCATATCTCCATCTTCTCTATCCTAGCTGTCTCTGGCTTTATGGGTATATCCTGCAATGACTCTTGATCAACTAAATCTAGCTCATCCCCTCTGTCCTCATCATCCCCTCCATCCTCATCATCCCCCTCATCCTCATCATCTCCCTCATCATCATCTTTGTCATCATCATCTCCAACGAGTGGGAAGTCCTCTTGTCTCCTCGGTACCGGAATATCAGGATCTATCAATGGCACAGGCCATCATCATGCAAACCATCGCTTATACACCTCTATCATCCTAGTGTCCTCCACATCTGATCTCCAATCCCACTGTCTCTATTGTAGCTATGTGAAGTCATCATATGCTATGTGTGGCTGAATCATCCTCCCCACTGACTCGTCTCTCTGTGAGATCGAGTAAAGTGTGCAGTCCCTCTCGATACATCCTGCCTCTCTCCAAACTATCATTTGACTCTCTCTGGCAGGTACATCTCAATTACTCTCTAGTGATTCACTGGTCACTCAATCAAGTATCTCTCTTGTTTGCAATACGGTAGCTCATCACTATCATCTGACCATCTAGGGCAATCAAGATATGGCCTCCATGTGAACTCTATCGATTTGTCTAGCTCATGTCGCTAATACAATATGTATCCAAACGGACCCTATCTCAATGTAACCCCATAGAAATATACATATGGTCGATGTGGTACTACCTGTCTCTCTGTAATCGGTCGACATATGGCTATGTGCTCAAATGCCCATACCTGTAACAGTGTGACCCCACAACTCAAAGTCTGCACTCCCTGATATGCTATCTGATGCAACTAAAAATATAGCATGGCCAACACACATGGTCCCCATGCATATATAGTCCCCTCTATTGCAATCCACTCTAGCACTCTTCCCCATCCAATAGGGAATCCATGTCCTCGTCTGTCCCCTACTAATAGGCATGCTATAACCATGGCTATCACCACATATCGCTGGTCGTACTCTGCTGCCATGGTCTCCCAGCCAATCTCCCTCTCTACGATATCCAGATCATCTGCGTCGCACTCAAATAATCTACACAAAGCATCTCTCCCTATCACTGGGTCATACTCTATCATCTCCCTATGAATCAGAATGTGGAGGATATGCCATACATCCTCTAGTGTCACCATCGCCTCTCCTGTTGGCAGATGGAATGAGGAGGTCTCTAACTACCATCGCTCTGCCAATGCGGTCAGCAATCCTGTGTTTGCCCTAATCTCAAGCATGAATGTAATATAGTATAATCCAAGTCCTACTAATGTATCTCTATCCATGCTCCTGAGTCTATGTCGTAACATGAAGCAGTTAGGTCGGTTCTCCCGCGTAATCAGTGGATACTGTGGACTTTGCATCACAATTGGGGCACATTTTGTTAGTTTTAGGGCTTTCTCCTATGGGTTGCATTTCCTTGTTTCATTCACAAATCAGGGTGTTTCTTATCTATTTTGACCTATCCTACCCTTATCCCCCTTTTCGGGATCATTCGCGTGCTGTTTTTGATCAAATTAGGGTCCTCAGTGCACAATTATGCCTGTGTACCCTATCCTGCGCCTGTGTACCCTACATAGGCGTAGAACATCCTACACAAGCGTAGGATGCACCCACACAGGCACATAAGTCCTTTTTTTCATTCCCTATGGGCCCCACAATGTCCCGCAAGCTAGCAAAATTCATGAAATTGACAATATGGGTTTTTGAGATACATACTGCTGCTCCCATGTCGTTCGGTTGTCTGTAGGTGCGTACATGTTCCCCAAGGTGATCTGCCATTGGAAAGTTTGCCATCTCTCTACAAAGGTCCTTTTCCAAAGCAACAAATCCTCCACTTTAGCTAGTGCAAATGAGCTCTTTTCACTCTCTTTGTCTCATTTATAGATCTTTGTCAGTGCATAGATGGACGTGCACCCTCTCCATCTTATGCTAGTCGCAGTCTTTTGCACCTTCAATTGCTTGTCATTTGTGTATCCGATCCCCGATTTTCAGTCCGTTTGCTCCTATCATTTTCTATCATTCTTACCGATCAATTGGCCTCTTTTTTGGATGTTTCTGGCCAATTCCTCGAGGGGGAATGCATATGTCATTGTCATTATCTGGGGCATTTTCATTATTGTTCTTTGAAACAAAGCTTGAAATCGCATTGTCTCAAAGAGGGGCAAAATGAAGACATCTAAAAATGGTCAACACTTGCGGAGTCATACTTTAACATTGGTGCATTGCCTTATTTTAGGTTTTTTGCGTCGCATTAACATTTCTTCTATGTCACGCACTTGGTCTTTATCATTTGCAAGCATCGAGTCTTTCTTCTACATTCTTCATTTATCTCGCTTTCGAATTTGGTCTTGTCGATAATAATTTTCAGTCATGATTTTGGTCGATTTTATCCTGTCACATCAATGTGCGTGCTCATTTGGCATATTTTGACATCGTCAATCCTAATCAATGATAGAATTAGGGTTTTTTCCTCTTGTCAATTTTGTCATTTTGCGATCGATTTGTCATCGATCATTGTCCTTTTCAATCTTGTCATCTTATGATTGATTCAACATCGATACTTATCAACTTGTCAATCTTGTCATTTTGCGATTAATTTGTCATCAATCTTGTCATCTTGTGATCGATTCGACATTGATCCTTGTCCTCTTGTCAATCTCGTCAATTTTGTGATCGATTTGTCATTGATCATCGTCCGTCTCAATCATGTCAATTCGGATCAATTAGTTATTGTTCCTCATCAATTGGCGCATTTATCAATCAAATCATTTATCAAGTCAGAATCATGATCAAATCGACCCTACATCAATTATCTTTTGTTAGGACCTAATTGTCGTTCTTGCATTTCTAATTCATCTTCTAAGGTTTTATGATTTATTCATTTAATCTTGTTTGCCATTTTCCCTCTAGGTTAAATAATTTATTTATTTATTTATCCTAAGTCTTCTTCTCACAATTAAATATTTATTAAATTGGCTAATTAATTCCCTCTCTTTTTGTGAATTAATTAATGAATGAAAAATTGTTAATTAATTCACTTATTTTTCTAATTTCATCGATTTCTAATTTTCCTAATTCCTAATTTCCACCTAATTTTCTAATTTGTCAAAATTCAATTTCCACCTAATTAATTTCTCTCTAGTCTTTCCCTATTTTTGTGCTTCGGTGGAAGCATGAATTTCTCATGCATCATACTATTGGCATAGTAAGATGTCATAAGCTTTTAGTCCTCTAACCTTTGCATTGGCAATATGTCATAATTCATGACATAGAAGGTGTCATAACCTTCTTCCTTCAACTCAATTGTGCCATTTTTTTGAAGTCAATTGCCTCTAATATCAATTTCATGCTAATCTTGTCTTTTCTCCAATTTATCTATAAATTGGATGAATTTCTTCAATCAAAGGGCTGAATCAATCATGCTTCTAGTATCTTTATGCTGTCTTGTCAATTTTGCTTTCATATTATGCTTATGCACTTGTAGGTGAGATCCACAAAACAAAGCAATTTGAAGGAGAAAGAAGGACAATGGAGAATTCTTGAGGAGACATTTCACATTTGTGATGGCTTGCATTTGAATTGAATGCCTTGTTTTCATGTATCTCTATTGAATGTAATTAGGATTTATCATTGCAATTTAGTTTTCATGATTGAGCTAGGCTAATGTTTATATTGCTTTGATGATTTCCAGATTCCTATCATACAAATTGCCGAATATTGATGAATGTGCGAAGTCTATAAATGGTGATAACGTGTGATGGGTTATCAGCCGCCATGAAATCAGTGGATAACAAATGATGGAGAATGTCTTTAGATTGGATCAAGACAGTTGCATTCAATACAGTATGATCAATGGTCAGGATTGAACCATTTGAATTCCTTAACCTAACAGGTCTAGGGTTTAGGGTTTATGCTACAGACATGTCTGTTGTCCTATAAGGTCGATGTTGTGAATCTTTTAGAGGTTGTTGGCAAAATTTGTGTGTAAGTATCCAAGAGAAGGGATATGTGATTCTTGCCAGACCAGAGGAGAGAAGTGATACCTACAAAGTGTAAGTGCAAAAGGTGAAGAGGAGCTTAAGCGGATCTACATTAACATTGAGTGTTGTTACCAGATCATTGAAATACCTGTTGATCTCTAACCACCTCAACAATTGGAAAATACCCTAATAGGGTAGCCTTAACCGACTTGGTGTAAATCCCTTAACAGGGTAACTCAAAGTTATTGAGATCTAGAAAGCTAGAGAGCTCTGGAAATCCTTTAGCTATTGAGTTCTTGAAATCCTCTAACAAGGTAACCTGCAACAAGGTTTAACCCTTAACCAGGTATTGTAGTCATCCCTTAACTGGGTGATCCCTAACAGGATTGGTTCCTAACAGAACCTATTATATCTGTCTTTAACAGGACAAGGCTCCTAACAGAGCAGACTTCTAAAGAGTTCAACATCAAGCTTGTGGGTATTCATCCCCACCGTGGTTTTTCCCAGTTGGTTTTCCATGTGAAAAATATGTGTGTCATGTGTGATGCTTTTATCTTGTGATTCTTTGTTATTACCTGTTAAGCATATGATGGTTCTATGTTTTATGCCTGTCAATAAAACATGTTGAACTAGTTGTTTTGAAGATATGATGATAGATTACCTATTCATACATAAGGGTGA
This sequence comes from Cryptomeria japonica, assembly GCF_030272615.1. Taxonomy (NCBI): domain Eukaryota; kingdom Viridiplantae; phylum Streptophyta; class Pinopsida; order Cupressales; family Cupressaceae; genus Cryptomeria; species Cryptomeria japonica. Next base: position 704,058,396 of record NC_081411.1, on the reverse strand, counting down.
AATGGTAGTGTAGTTCTGAGTTGAGTGGAAAGCTAAGTGAGTAACTGATTTATGATTGTTTTAGTTGTTCTGGGTTTTACCGGTTGCACTCTGTTTCAAACCGGTGTCACTGTTTGACCGGTCATTTGGAGTAATTGTTGTTGAACCGGTTTAGGACTATATTTTGTCTGTACTGATTCACCCCCCCCCCCTTTCTCAGTACTGGTTTGGTACTATTTTCTCATCATTGAGTTATCAATTATATAGCCGAGACAACTATAGACAAAGTATTAAGGGTTGGGTTTTGCTGGCCAACAATTTTCAAGGTTGCACATCAACTAGTCAAGAAATGTGATCCACACCAAAGATTTTCAGGAAAATTGAATTTTTTTAGGAAATCTGTCATTAAGACCTGTGAATGTGAAAGCTCCATTCCAGCAATGGGGTATAGATTTCATTGGAGAGATAGCATGCAAATGTAGTAGTGGTCATTCTTGGATTTTAGTGGCCACTTATTATTTAACTAAGTGGGTTGAAGCTATACCCACTAGAAAAGAAACAAGTAACGTGGTAATTGATTTCCTTATAGATAATATATTGACTAGATTTGGATGTCCAGAAAGGATAGTCTCTGATAATGCCACAAATTTTAGGTCAGAGGAATATAAAAATTTCTGCAATAAATATGCTATCCAAATCTCCTATTTATCACCTTACCACCCACAAGGAAATGGGCAAGTTGAATCAAGCAAACAAGTTTGATGAAGATCATTAAAAGAATCCTAGAAAACAATGAGAAGGCTTAGGATTCAAAGCTGAGATTAGCAGTTTGGGAAGACAGTGTAATAATTAAGAAAGCAATTGGATGTGCACCTTTTGATTTGGTGTATGGTATGCATGCAAGGTTACCCCAAAACAACCTGATGGAGATGTATAAGTTTGTCCAAACTTATGAAAATGATATAGATGATGATATGTAGTTGACGATTGTGGCTTTCATTGAACTAGATGAAGCTAGAAGAGAAGCGAGTACCAAAAATACAAAGTTACAGATGCAGGTTAAAAACCTATATGACAAAAGAGCAACTACAAGGATTTTTCAAGTTGATGATTTGGTTCTGATGTGGAAGGCTAGAATAGAGGAAAAGGGAAAACATGGCAAGTTTGATGCTATTTGGTTGGGCCCATATATGATCAAAAGCAAATGGGGAGAAGATTGGTACATTCTCCAAGATATACATGGTGACAATCTTTAATTTCCTGTTCATGGACAATTTTTGAAGCTCTACTTTTCTTGAAAGTAGTTATTTTCATGAGCATTAGTTAGGTTTTGTACATATTAGTTTAGTTTCCTTTCTATTGAAGTTACCCTGTTCAGGTAACTTATTTTTGGTCTGCTCTGTAATTGGTTTGCTTCACCAAAAATTCTAGTTTCTCATCTCATTCCTATGAAATGGATGTCCCCAAATAGAGACACTGATAAGACCTAAAATTATGTCTTGCAAAATTTTGGTCATTCTGGTTTTATTATGCCCTTTGTCAAGTTTTTAGGGTTTAGGGATTTAGGGGTTGTGACTTTCTGGTTAAGTCTTGGTATAAAAGAAAATCTTTGGGCCCTTTTTATATTTTGTTGTTACCTTTTTCTCACTTAAGGCCGAGGGTTGTATTCCATTGGCGGGGCCATTTTATTCCCTAAGTGTTAAGTTGCGTTAAACAGGTTTATGAAATGATTTTCCTAAGTTGCATAAAGTTTTCCCTATAGTCAGTCTTCTTATAATATTTGTGCCTGCACCCATAATTTTCTAGTCCAAAATTCCTAAATATTTTGGCTGGTCGCTAAAGACATGATAGACCTGATGATCCATGCTTCCCCGTGGCTGAAAGTGCAAGGATGATAAATACTGTGACATCGTGAGATGATGCCACATATGCTTGGCAAAAAAATGTAAGCCAATGGTTTGAATTTTCAAAATGTTTGATGTTACCGGTTCCCAGCGGTTAAAACCCGAGTGACTAGAAATGAATATTTCTGCACATGCTTATATCAAGTGGTAATATTTTAATTGCGGTCTGAGAAATGATCGAGAGTTAGTGGCCTTTGTCAAGTGACTGGTGCAGATAAAAGGTAAACAAAGAGAAGATCTGAAGTTTCCATGGTGGGGTCACTAAAGGTGGTGAAATAGATGATAAGTTGGATGTGCCACGTCATGCCAAGGATGGACCCGCTTGCTACATTGGATAATAACTATTAAATTGAATGGTTTGGTTCGTAAGATTTGCCAACTGGGAGGATGATCGATGATCAGATTTTAAACTTTTCAAATGCAAGTTAAGAGTTGTTGTTTCACTTGCGCGAGTAGTAATGGCGAATGAGACATTTGTGTTTCATTCCAGGTAGTAATTAAAGTACTTTTAAAAGTTGTTCTTCATTTGTAAAGGATTTCATAACGATCTAGGAGATATTCATGCTACTAAAGAAGGTTGAAATGACTCTTTGCAACATAGAATTGCCATCTCTTTGGTGAAATTGAAACAATAAGTTTATCTGAGCTCCTTCATCTATTATTGAAATGAGTTGATGTTATAAATTGTATTTAGGGTTATGAGCTAGACAAAGAAGAGTGAAATTTGTTTGAATTACTATTGTAATTTAAATCTCGTATTAGCCCTAGTATTTTCTTCCTTAATTTGAAGTTATAGTGGAAAACCCTAGTTTTGAAAGATGGCTTCCTCATGAAAAACATTCAGGATAAATTGATTATATAAAAAGAAATCTATATGATGATTTCTTGCATCAATTGAAGCCCTCAACAAATGATAGACAATAGGGGCAGAGATTTGTGAGTGGAAAAACCCTGGGGGAAGGGTTAACCGATAAAGCATTCCGCTTGGTGGATGTTAGTATACCAGTGACTGGACTAGAAATGTTCAAACTATGGTATGGACAAAGGAACTTGCATTCCCCATTATCCAGTCCCTGGTAGTATGATTTGGGTAAGTTATTAGGGCTAGGTGTCTTCATGGACGGTGACCTACTCAAATTTGTTGCAAACAAATATGACCCTGTCTTGAGGGTTATTAGGGGAAATGAAGGGGATATTTTATTGACTGTTAGAAGGGAATAATTATAGGAGGTTTTTGACCTGTATGAACCATCTGTGAGCCTGGTGCAAATAGATTTTAGTGAGAAAAAGGCAGAGTACTATAAGATGAGGGAATTCATTAGAAATAATGTCCTTCCAATGCATTTGGCTAGAGAAGGGAGTACAACATACCATATCGGCCCTAGCTCGGAGGACCCATTTCCAATTGGTGTTTTTGCTCCCTACCTTCAGGCTACCTTCTTCTCTCTGTGTCAAATATTAGGTTTTAATCCAATTATAGTGATGCCACCTAATTTTATGTACATGGCCATGCAAATACATCCAAATTATACAGTGATTTTCGACTTTGCTCCTTACCTTGAAGAAAAGATTCATGAGGGGTTATAGGATATTAAGAATGAAGTAGCTAGTGCTAAATTCTTCTGGTATTCCTTACTCATGTATATGTCCCTATTTAGGAATGCAGATTACTTTGAAGGTACCATGAACCTCAAAAGGACAATTGATAACCAGAAGATTCTAGTGCAGTTTTGGAGCACAGATATGTCTTGGGATAGACAGGAGGCCAACTTTGTAAAATTTGATAATAGTTTTGCTTCTAAGTTGAGGAAAAAGTTGACAGTAAATCCACCAAGAATTCCTAAAGAATTACATGATTTTGTAATACCCAAAGAGAGGTTACCACTTATCAGGATTGAGCATAATTGGGGGGATTTTATCCCTTATCCTATAAGTACTATTATCAAAATCTACGGCTTCTCGAGACAACCACATGTATTATTGTTCAATGTTCCTCTGAGAATGGGTTTTGCTAAGGTAATGTGGCAAATAGGATACATTCAAGACAATGATTTAAAAGGAAGGGGTAAAGGAACAATTTTCTCAGATTATACTATCATCCCTTAGTTTGTAATTCTGAAGGGAGGATATGAACATTTTGATAAATTCTTTGCACCATATCATTTGGGGGTGAGTATAGCTAGTGTTAGATATTTGGTTAATCCCATAGACACTGAGAGGGGGGGGTGACTCAGTCTCTAATTGGCTGATGAAATATTTAAAATTATTTGCAATGTTATAACCCAAATTAATATACTGGTAAGCAAATAATAATATAGTAAAGAGAAATAAAAGAATAAGCATCAATGCACACCATAACAAAAATATTTTTGGTGAGGAAATCCAGTAAGAGAAAAACTTTGGTGAGATTTGTGACCCACAATATCATTGACCAATATGAATAAATATTACTTAGTACAATAGGGGCCTACACATGCAGGAAGGCCAACTGCCTAGAGCTCACTGCTCAACAACAAAAATGAAGTCTCATTGAATACACAATTGGATGGTTAAATCCAATAACAATGTCTCCTTTGAGAAATATAGTATTAAGCATACAATCAAATTCCCAAACTTGAAAGTTCCCTTCTTATCACCTTTAATTTTATCCAAATTTTCTAATAGTTCATCTTTCAGCCATTCACAGATGTCAATTTTAGCATTATTCATAATCATCTCATAGGCACTATGAATGCATAAACTTGAAACAGAATTCAGCCTATTAGTATGAGCAACTTTAAATCCAATAACAATGTACTGCTTCAAAATAGCATCTACAATGCTCGATTCAGTGTTGGTTTAAGCTCTGTCTGATACCTCTGCCAAAACCTTGCTTCGCTCTGCTCTGGTTCTTATTCGCTCTCAAGATAAATATATCAAAATGCATATACATTTATTCACTATCATAACCTATCACATATTACGACTTCCTTACATTACATATCATATCATATGTTCAAATGACCTACAAGATCTCATACATATATGAGTCATTACAATACATCATGCTGGCCATACAAATATAATTTATATTACAATACATTTCGCATAAACAATATTATTTCCATGTCGTCTTAGACTACCGGTATAATCTACTGTTAGTGTAACTGGATGCCGATGTGAATAAACATTGTAGTGTTTGCTAGTGCCGGTAGGTGAAGTCTGTTATCAGTAGAACCTTTAAACCCTATTACCAGTTGGTTGTCATCAATGACAACATCAACCATTCTCATCGGAGTGTATAATTCAAACAATCTTCCCCTTTGGCATTGATGGCAACACTCATGAGAAAAATCAAAACTGATATCCAAAATTTGAAGTCCAAAAATTGAGAGTGCTCCCCTTGAGCAAGTGATCTCCTTCTGTACATTTTTCTCATTACACCACTCCCCTTTTGACATCAATGACAAAGGATGTCAAAAGTATCAAAAATTCAAAATTTACTTAGATACCTATAGCCGGTTATGTACAATCTGAAAAATGTATGCCAAAACCAAGTTAAGACCTTGCAAAAACTTTGTATTGTTGAAAATTACAATCTCTATCTATCGGATCATCTCAATGAGATAATGCATCTGTTGCTCCGGTGATCTTTCTTCTTGAATAGTTGCCTTAGATAGCTCATTCTGGTGTGTTAACAAATTATTCAATCTTGAACCAAGTTTGTTCTTTAACTCCCGAGTTTTCATCTTCAACCTTGCTTTCTCTCTTTCCAATTTCTCAATCTTCTCTTCATAAATAGCCATCTCTCGATCCAAAACTAATGTGAGTTCTGAAGAACCAATCATATTGTCAGCAATGTCATCAATTTCTTTCTGTGTTTTCCTTATTTTCTTATCAATATCTTCTATTAGATGGTGAGGTTTGCATGCTTCCCTGTACAATTCCTTGTATTCCAGAATTGTGGAATTCAGTGTCAGTAACAATGAATCAATCTGTTTTGTACAATCCTTTATTGTTTTGTCAAAGAATTAATCCTTCTCCTTATTAACTCTTTCCTGAATGGTCTCCTCATTTATCTTATCTACAGTTTGAATGTTAGAAGAAATGAATTTGGGCAATGTGCTCAATTTCCTATAGACCCAACAATGTGATCAAACTTGCATGCTAGTGCAATCATCTGCAAAATTGGTAAAGAATCATCAATAGCCTTAAATGCTAAGGCATTGCATTCTGTATTTTCTTAATGGAATCTAATAATACATCAGTAACATTTGTCGGTCTATAATCCATAGTAGAAGTACTGGGAGTGCTAGGTTCTACAATAATTTTCTTCTCTTCTCCATATACCTGTTCAGTTACCTTAACCTCTTCTTCCTTATTTTCACTCTTATTCTCATTCTTATTTTTTGTTGGTTCTGATTGTCTGTTCTGGTTCTTTTTTTGTTTCTGTCAGTATCTCAACATTCTGCTGAGTGTCAGTAGTCTTGACCAGTGATTCAAAGATCTCAACATTTGTAGCTTCAGATTTCTTTTCTTTTACAATTTCCTTATCCATTACAATATTGATGTCCTGAGTGTCAACATTCATTGTGAATAGAATTTCTGACTCAGGATCAATGTCATCTTCTTTCACTTCCTCTGACTTCTCTTCTTCAAGCTCATTTTGCATTTCTGTCAGTGCCTCTGCTACTACCGGTGGGGTGTCCTATGCCAGTGGTGGTAAGTTGTCCTTAACTATGATGATAGGTACACTTCCAACCTTACTCTTACCCTTATCTATTTTCTAATATACTTTAGTAAATGATTTATCAACTTTTTGTCTATCTTTCTCTTCTCTCTTCTCTTTCTCAACAAAGAATATATCCCACTTATCAGTTGTTTCATCTACAATCTCTTTTACTCTGTCAGCCATAAGACTAACTTGTTGGTGACCACTCACAAAAATAGTCATGTTAGCTTCAAATATTAAATTATCTATTTCTTGCTTAGAATTAACATGATGAACTGCTAACAGAGCCCCAGCCTTCAATTTCTTATCTAACTCCATAACAAACATTCTCTTTGCTTCGAATCTCCAGTATATATCATTAGGAAGAACATCTATAACCTCAATAAGAACCTTCTTATATATATCCAGATACAAAATAATGCTCTCCTCAATGGTATCCTTATTAGAATCAATAAAAGAATGATAGAACTTACTAACATTACTAAGATTTCCTTCCTAAGTTATTTTATTTATCAGTTCGGTCGGTGAAAGAGTGTTAGGTTTCTTTTGTTCTGGTTGCTTCTTTGGTGTGACTTTCTTCTTCTGACCACTGGGCTCTCTCACAACCTGTTGTTTCTTTCTAAGTGTTCTTGATTTCTTTGGTGATGGAGGAGGTGCCAGTGAGGGTTTTCTCTTCTTCCTTTCCACCATTTTGAACTCTATAGCCTTGTCATTATAAGAATCGGATGAGGTAGCCACAGGAGAAATATGTGCTACCGGTTGTTGTTCTGATTTTCTTTCTTGGTTAGCAACACCTCTCATCAGATCAAGTTTCAACAATCCCTTTTTAACAACTTCAACAAACTTCGAAGCATCTTTTATTACTTTATCTCTTTTCTTCCTTTGCTTGTGCATAGTAACATCACTCTCTACAGTTTCAGCATTACCAAAGATCTTCTCAGTAGGTTCCGGCGGAGCATCTAAGAGTATCTTGGCATAAGATTCCAAGATGTGTGAGTCCACTTCATAACCTATCTCTATTATCTAGAGAGTTCTAGGTCTAACTGGCTCCATCCATACTTCATCTCTTTTAATAACAAAGCATATATGTTTGTCATATTTATCAACAATTCTTTGAGGGATCCTTTCCCTTTGCCTCATTTTAGCTTGAAAGTCCTTGAAGTATTCTTTTACCTGTTTGTCACCATCTGAACCTATGCTAGTAATTGCCTCCTTAATTTGTTTTCCATCAAAAATATCATAGGCAAAGTCCTTGTGTCCAATACCAGGAATCTCCTTTGAGAAATATAGCATTAAGCATACAATCAAATTCCCAAAATTGAAAGTTCCCTTCTTATCACCTTTAATTTTATCCAAATTTTCTAACAGTTCATCTTTCAGCCATTCACAGATGTCAATTTTAGCATTATTCATAATCATCTTATAGGCACTATGAATGCATAAACTTGAAACAGAGTTCAGCCTATTAGTATGAGCAACTTTGTATCCAATAACCATACTTGCATATTTAACATTGTTATCGATTATATCACTAACCCTAAGTGATCTGTTATTTGATGTTGTGCCGGTTAAGTTCATAACTTCTTTGTTTGGAATTTTCTTTTTCTTTTCAAGCCTCATGTCGGTAGAAGGTAAACCAAAAACAACCTTAATTGCTTCCTTAGTGATTTTGAAAACTGAATTTAGTCATTAAAATTCACCGTGAACTCTGCTAAGAACATAATGGACAATCCCATCCAAAAATTCAGTCATGTGAAGGATGTTAATGAACCCTAAATCTTCAACAACCTTATGTTTTGGTTTGACTACACCTTGTTTGTCAGTGATAACATTCATGAACATGTTCTTCAAATCCTCAGACCCTAAATCTTCAATGTTTTTGATTACAGGAAAAATAGGTTTTGAAGGCCTAAATCTTCACTGTTACAATGCATGTATGTCCTAGGGTCTTCAGCGAATGCAACTCCCTTCAGAATTTTTGGAAATGCACCAATGGAGTCATCAAACTTTTCTATCTTAGGGATTATCTTGAAGGTAGGTCTAGGATGCTTGATATTTTCCATGATAGTAGGGTTTGCAATGAATTTAGGAACGAAGGATGAAGAAGCCATTTTGTAAGCTAAATACCTTTGATTGTCGAATGCAAGTGAAAACCTTGGATGCCCTAAAAAACCTTTGCTGCTTCACCTCTAGAATGTCGGTGCTCAGCTTTCACACTCTTCAAATGGTTGAAGTCTTTGGTAAGTCGAAATGAGAAATTCAAGTTCTTTATAACCAAAAAGTTAACTTACAACTGCATTAAATGCTTCGTCGGTTAAGTGAATACTCAACATATGTGGCTGTAAAGAATAAATATGACTTCTTACCACCAACTGAGGGTAAATGCATGATCTTGAATTAGTTGCCTTACCCCTAAGGATTATTCCTTATTTAGATGAAGAATCTCCTGTCGGTGCAGGATTACTCTGTTCTGCTAGTGCAGAGACAGATTCATCATTTCTTTGATCTCTCTTCTTGATCCATTGTTTAGTGAATTCTTTCCTGATTTCATTCACCTTTTCTTTGCCTTTGTCATTAGATCCTTCATTGTTCGTCAGTACATTCTTGCTTCTACAAAAAATTTCAATATGCCCAATCTTGTTACATGCATAACAGGTTACATTATTTCTTTGAATAGCATTTCCATAAACTATCACATATTACCTATTCCTTACATTACATATCATATCATATGTTCAAATGACCTACAAGATCTTATACATACATGAGTCTTTACAATACATCATGTCAGCCATACAAATATAATTTACATTACAATACATTTCATATAAACAATATTATTTCCATGTCGGCTTAGACTGTCGGTATAATCTGTTGTCGGTCTAATTGGATGCTAGTGTGAATAAACCTTGTAGTGACTGCAAGTGGTGAAGTATGTTACCGGTAGAACCTTTGAACCATATTACCAGTTGGTTGCCATCAATGACAACATCAACCATTCTCATCTGAGTGTATAATGCCAATGGCTAGACACAGTGTGTAGAGCCCCTTCCTGATCAAGCTCTGGTTAACTTAGTTGACCAAGGTTGACCATATTAATAAATGCAATAATTCAATAGGATGAGCTATGTTAGATGGATAAATTAGTGAGAAAAGTAATTAAACCAAGTTATGGAAGCATTTTACCTTGTGGTGCACATTTTGATGTGTTATGGATTTAGATCCTATAGGAACCACTGATTTGATAATATTCATATGACGTATGTCAGCTATCTCAAAATTTGTAGTACTTCATTATGATATTAGAAAACATGGATACATCATATTAATAATTGAGTTTCATAAGGATTATGATGATGTTTTTTTGAGTAAATTTCATTATATGGATTTTATTAGATAAATGATAAATTGATCATTGTGATTGAAATTATATGCAAAGTGTCTGAAATGTATGCGATGTCTTAATTGTATTCTTTTGATAATATTATACGTGATTTTTGGAACTACTAATGTGCAAGTGAGATGTGCAAGAAAATTATCCATGTGACCATTGAAATTATTCGGAGAGTCAAGCCTAGGCCTATGTGCGATTGTGAAGCCAGGGGTTGTCTATTTGGAGAGACAACCTCTCATTTGTAAATGTATTTTAATTTGTAAATTTTATGCTTGGATGAGTGTTTAATGGGAATATTTGTTTAATTTATAAATTTCAAAAGAGACAATTCCCATGTGTGTTTTGGTGATGTTTAATTCTTTTTGTAGTGTCACTTCATACATGTGTTGTAAGTTGAGTTGGCATTGTCATGTATCTTTTTGAGGATTTATTTTACCAATGCATATATTTTCAATTATCCTAAAATGGTCCCAAGTAAACCTAGGATAGGGAGCCATTAGAAGGGTCAACTTAGAGTTGACCCATAGGTAAACTTTGGGTGGACTTCCAAGGGGTTAAACTAACTCCTGGGGTCAAGTTAGGAGCATTTTTAGTGGGCCATATGATTTACCTATGGATGAAGGCCAAATTTGTTCGCAATACATTAAGTTTGTTGGTATGATGATATTGAGAAGGTTGTTGGAGATTGATGATATAATTGATAAAGGATGATTACTATCTTAATAATATTATTTTGTCATCGATGTCAAGCAATTGATTTTCTGATTCAGTATGATGTTGCCATATCTTAAAGAGTATGATTTGATGAATATAAAGATGTCGGTAAGTGACATAGAAAGAATGTGAAAATGAAGGGGAGTAATAATTTATTCAATGGGAAACTATTACCAAGATAGATAGTGATGAGATTATGTTATTTTGATTGTTTTGATATCCTATATATGTGTATTTGAAAACTGAATATGAAGGAGAAAAGATTTCATGCAATAGAATGAGTAAAGGTTTGATACTGTTCTATTTTACCGAGCAAGGAGCCAGTTGGTAAACACCAAGGTTAAAGAAGAAAGAAGTTACTGAGTAAAGTTCAGTATTTACTGAGTATCAACCGAGTAGTAAGAGAATGCATTCGATGAATAAATATATTATTAAAAGAAGGATGCCAATGAGCTGGAGATTTATAGAAGATTGGAATGTCATGCAAGAAGTTTGTTAAGGATCAACGACAATGAAAATTCAAGAGTTAGATCTACAACATAGATTGAACGGTCATAATAATGTAGCACAAGTACCAAGGAAGGAATACAAGTTTCAAGGCAAGATAAAACGTTTGTCAGTTCAAAGAATTCAATGAACCTAGTCAAGTATGAAGATATGATGGCTAAGATTAATCATGGGAAATGTGATTAAGGAGATTAAGTGATTAGGAATTGCTTATAAATAAGAAGAAGTTGATGAACAATGTATGTGGGCAAATAGAAGAGCAGTGATACTGCAGAGGTGATTACCGAGCATAGAAGATTGAAGATCTGATTGAAGAACAGATTGAGAAGCCCAGCAAGGAGGAAGATAAGTCTTATGACAAGATTATTTTGAGCACATATAGTCTGCTTTAACATTACAGATGTGAAGTTGCAGATATATTTTATTATTATTATTTATTTTGTAAGTGACAGGAAATCTCTTAACCGAGTGGACCTAACAGTCTTATTTGTAAATCCTCTAGCAACGTAACATTCTAAATGAGTGTTTGAAATCCTTTGACAAGGTCACTTCTAGCAAAGTGCAAGATTCTGATAGATCTGAGGGAAATCCCTTGACCAGGTCACATCTAGCAATGTGTTTATGTAATCTTTAACAAGATTGGCTTTTAACCGAGCATACGTGTTTTGTTGTTTCAAGTTTATCAGTTTATGAGTTTAAATGATTTACAATCATAGTTGCATATCAAGTAAGTTCAAGCGAGGTTGAATCTAATGAATATTTTGAATTGTGAGTTTATCTGATTCACCCCCCCCCCCCTCCCCTCTCATCTAACTAATAATTGGTATTAGAGCTAGAACTCCAAAAGAAAAGTTTAAAGGAACTTGAGGCAAGATCCGAAGATGTATAAAAGGAATGCACCAAAGTTGAACAAGTCAAGTTTCTCCGCATGGCAAAAAAGGATGAAGTTGCACTTATCAAGAATTAGAGAATATGCAACATATTATTTGGAGAATGATTACACTGCACCTAGCACCTACCCAATGACAATGGAAGAAATAAAGGCAAAGCAAGAACATATTCAAGCAATGATTGAAATAACATTAGCATTGACCGACTCAAACTTTAATGATCTAGAAGGCTATAATGATGCCAAAGCTATGTAGGATAAGCTTATATCTATGTATGGTGGTGATTAACATGTTCAAAGAGCAAAAGTAGACAGTCTAAGAGGACAACTTGAATCCATGAGAATGAATGAAGGTGAGAACATAATCCAATACAGTACAAGGTTAAAGAAAACTATCAATCAAATCAAAGGAGCAAGAGGAACTATTGAAGAAAAGGATGTAACAAGTAAGTTACTAAGAACACTTCTACTTGCTTATGCCATTTGAGTCTCTACAATTAATTAATTAAGGTCTGTACCAAACATGCTAGTCTCTTTGGATGCTACTATCGGTAAGCTACATGCTTTTGAGTTGAGTAATTTTGATAACAGTGGGTCTTGGGTTAACAAAATTGAATCTGCATTCAGTTCTTTTCATCTTGATGAATCTAATGATTACAATGATAGAATGTATAAGTATGCTGAAGGAAATCATAGTGGAGTAAGTGAGAGATTTTGCAAAAACATGGAAGAATTACACAAACTATATGAGGAAATCAGAAAGCAAGAAGAGTTTGAAGCATTATTGGCCAGAAGGTTATCAAGAGGCAAAGGTATGTATAAAGGAAAGTTACCTTTGAAATGTTTTAACTGTGATAAAATTGGACATATGGCTTCTAACTATCCTGACAAAGAATCTAGTGAAAAGAGAGAATACTGAGATGACAGATAAAAAGACAGCCAATAAAAAGGGCACTGAGACTTTAGAAGGAGAGATAGAAAGACATGCCTAGTAGCTGATGAGGAATCCAATGATGATAAATCTGATGGGACTCAAACAAAGGAAGTTGTATATGTGGCTATCAAAGATGGATCAGATGAAGAAAGGTATGAAGAAAAGGCCTTAATATCACACATAAATAATAATTATTCTTGGATCATAGATAGTGGATGTTCACATCCCATGACAGGTGATAAACACAAGTTTGTCAAATTAGAAGATTATGATGGAGGTTATGTAAGATTTGGTAATGATGCACCATGTCCTATGAGAGGTAAAGGATCTATCACACTTCTTGACAATGCTAAATGTGATGATGAGTATTGGGTTGAAGGTCTGAAATACAATTTGTTGACTGTAGCATAGCTAAACAATACAGGATACCGAATAGAATTTCATAAAGGAATTGTCAAAGTTCATGACAAACATGGAAAGTTGGTGGCTACCGGGACTCAAACAAGAGGTAATACATTTCATCTTGACTCAACTCAGAATAATTGTCGGTATGCAAAAGTAGAAGATACTTGGTTATGTCATAAAAGGTTTTGTCATGTAAATTTTGATAACCTGGTCAAAATAAGTAAGAAGCACCGAGTAAGAGGTCTACCAAGCTTGGAAAAACCTGAGAATGCTATATGTCGAGGATGCCAGATGGGTAAGATGACAAAATCAAGCTTTACAAGTAAGTCTTACACTTCTAAAGGAATTTTAGATCTTGTTCACACTGATCTTTGTGGTCCTATGAAAGTTCAAAGTTATTATGGTGATAAATACTTCATATTATTTGGTGATGATTACTCAGGGATGATGTCAATTATGTTTTGAAAGAGAAATCGGAAGCCTTTCAAATGCTCAAATGATATAAGGCTAGAGTTGAAAATGAAATAGGAAGACAATTGAAATGTCTAAGATCTGATATAGGAGGAGAGTTCATTTCAAATGAATTTCACTTATTTTGGAATGATCATGGTATAAAGAGACAAGTGTCTACACCAAGAACACCACAACAAAATGGGATAGTTGAAAGAAGAAACGGATCAATTTTAGATTGTGCTAGAACTTTGATGATAGAGAAGAGAGTACCTCAAATATTTTGGACAAAAGCAATAAGCACTGTAGTTTACACCCTGAACCAAGTACAACTAAAGACAGGAACTATGAAGACACCGTATGAAATTTGGTATGACAAGAAACCAAATGTAAGTTATTTTAAAATATTTGGAAGTAGATGTTATGTTCACAAAGATGACAGAAATGGAAAATTTGATCAGAAAAGCGAGGAAGGAACATTTCTTAGTTATTCCTCTAGGAGTAAAGCATTTAAATGTCTGATCAAATCATCTAACAAAATAGTGGAAAGTGCAAATGTGAAAATTGATGAATTTGCATAAAGGAATGATAAAGGAAACTCCAAAGAACCAGAAGATTATGAAGAGTTTGTATATGTACAATCGAGAAGTCTAACCAAGAAAGCCGATGAGGAAAATACTCAGTTAATGAGTCATGAAGAAGATCATACAGAGCCTACTGAGCCTATATTAGCAAAGTATGTTAGAAGAAATCATGAATCAACTCAGATTATAGGAGATAAGGATGCTCTAGTGATGACAAGGAACAAACTTAGACAAAACACATGACTAATATCCAAGTTTCAACCGAGGATAGTAAAAGAGGCATTGATCAATGAAGATTGGGTGAATGCTATGACATAAGAGATTGAACAAATCAAGAAAAATGAAACATGGATACTGGTCCCAAGACCAAAAGAGAAAAATGTAATCGGTACAAAGTGGATTTTCAAAAATAAGCTAAATGAAAAAGGTGAGGCCATTCAGAATAAAGCAAGACTAGTTTGCAAAGGTTATGCTCAAGAAGAAGGAATAGACTATGGTGAGACTTTTGCACTTGTGGAAAGACTTGAGGGAGTGAGAACATTGTTGGCATATGATGCTTACAAAAATTTCAAGGTATATAAAATGGATGTTAAATCTGCATTTTTGAATGGTATACTAGAAGAATAAGTCTATATTGAACAACCTGAAGGATTTATTGAAGAGAAGAATAAAGATCAGGTATGTAAGTTGAACAAAGCTTTATATGGCCTAAAGCAAGCACCTAGCGCATGGTATGAAAGGTTGCACTCTTACTTAATCAAGATTGGATTTATGAGGACTAGTGAAAACAACAACATGTATATGAAGATTGATGAGGATAATGGAATACTGATTTCAGCCATATTTGTTGATGATATTATTTTTTGTGGAAATGTTTTTTTATGTAAGAACTTTGGAAATGAAATGTGCAAACAATTTGAGATGTCATTAATTGGTGAAATAAAGTATTTTATAGGTTTATAGATACTGCAAATGAAAAATGGTATTTTCATTACTCAATCCCAGTATATAAAGGAAATCTTGAAGAAATTTGGAATGGAAGATTCTAAACCTGTAAGTACTCCTATGACTACTAATTGTAAACTATCAAAGAATGATGAATCTGCATCTATTGATGAGACACTTTAACAATCTATGATTGGAAAGTTGCAATATGTAGTTCATAGTAGGCCTAATATAGCACATGCAGTAGGTATAACAACAAGATTTTTTGTAGATCCCAAAGAAACCCATATGACAACAATCAAGAGAATTTTTCAGATTCTTGAAAGGCACTGAAGATTATAGTTTACTATATAAAAAGAGGAATGATATTGACTTAAAAGTATATATTGATGCTGATTGGGTAGGAAATATTGATGACAAGAAAAGAACAAGCAGTGGAGGTTTCTTTTTGGGAGAAAGACTAGTGAGTTGGCTTAGCAAGAAACAAGGATGCATTTCATAGTCAATAGCTGAAGCTGAATATGTCACTGCAGCATTGAACTGTACCAATATAGCATGGATCAAACAATTGTTGGATGGTATGAATGAGATAGTTACTGAGCCAATAACTATATTTTGTGATATTACAAGTGCTATTAACATTTCAAAGAATCCAGTAATGCACTCTAAGACAAAGCATATCTCTATAAAGTATCATTATCTGAGAGAAGAAGTTCAAGAAAAGAAAGTTGTGGTGGAATATGTTGCAACAAAGGAACAATTAGCAGACATCTTCACAAAGCCACTGCCAAGGGACACTTTTGAGTATCTCAGAAGTAAGTTAGGGGTCCTACCCCTATCTAGTACTCACTGACAGAGTTCGGTGAAAGCATCAATTCTATGACTCTATAGAATACTATTTGTGAGTTGATGCTAATTTACACACTTTAGAAGGTCGTCTAAAGTTGTCCAGGAAATAGTGAATGAAGACAAAATGCTCTGACCGAGACTAAGATGATACATTTGTATATGTTTTAACAGCAAGGAAATTACTTCATAAGGGAAGTAATCATGGATTAGTTTTTACTTTTGGCATTGTTGTCAAAGGGGGAGAAGACTAATGACAGGGGGAGAAGATTACATGAGAATTTTACAGCTCAAGGATAACAGGAGAAGAATAACAACAGTCTAAATCAATTGGAATAAATCAAGTTGGTATTGCCATCAATGCCAAAGGGGGAGATTGTTGGCATTACATTAAGTTTGTTGGTATGATGATATTGAGAATGTTGTTGGAGATTGATGATATAATTGATAAAGGATGATTACTGTCTTAATAATACTATTTTATCATTGATGTCAAGCAATTGATTTTTTGATTCAGTATGATGTTGCCATATCTTAAAGAGTATGTTTTGATGAGTATAAAGATGTCAGTAAGTGACACAGAAAGAATGTGAAATTGAAGGGGAGTAATAAGTTATTCAATGGGCAACTATTACCGAGTTAGACAGTGATGAGATTATGTTATTTTGATTGTTTTGATATCCTATATATGTGTATGCGAAGACTAAATATGAAGGAGAAAAGATTCCATGCAATAGAATGAGTAAAGGTTTGATGGTGTTCTATTTTACCAAGCAAGGAGCTAGTCGGTAAACACCAATGTTAAAGAAGAAAGAAATTACTAAGTAAAGTTTAGTATTTCCTGAGTATCAACCGAGTAGTAACATAATGCATTGGATGAATAAATACATTATTAAATGAAGGATGCCAATGAGCTGGAGATTTATAGAAGATTGGAATGTCATGCAAGAAGTTTGCTAAGGATCATCATCAATGAAAATTCAAGAGTTAAATCTACAACACAGATCTAACAGTCATAACCGAGAATAAGTACCAAGGAAGGAATACAAGTTTCAAGGCAAGATAAAATATTTTTCAGTTCAAAGGATTCAATGAACCTAGTCAAGTATGAAGATCCGATGGTTAAGATTAATTATGGGAAATGTGATTAAGGAAATTAAGTAGTTAGGAATTACTTATAAATAAGGAAAATTCGATGAACAATGTATGCGGGAAAATAGAAGAGCAGTGATACTGCAGAGGTGATTACCGAGTACAAAAGATTGAAGAACAAATTGAGAAGCCTAGCAAGGAGGAAGATAAGTCTTATGACAAGATTATTTTGAGCACATAGAGTCTGCTTTAACATTTCAGATGTGAATTTGCAGATATATTTTATTACTGTTATTTATTTTGTAACTGATAGGAAATCTCTTAATCGAGAGGACCTAACAGTCTTATTTGTAAATCCTCTAGCAAGGTAACATTCTAAATGAGTGTTTGAAATCCTTTGACAAGGTCACTTCTAACAAAGTGCAAGATTCTGATAGATCTGAGGGAAATCCCTTGACCAGGTCACATCTAGCAATGTATTTATGTAATCTTTAACAGCATTGGCTTTTAACCAAGCATACTCTAGAAGAGTATATTTTCTTAGTGGGTCCGAAATCCCACAGTGGTTTTTCCCTATTTGGGTTTCCACATTAAATCTGGTGTTAAATGTGTTTTGTTTTTTCAAGTTTATCAGTTTATGAGTTTAAATGATTTATAGTCATAGTTGCATATCAAGTAAGTTCTAGCGAGGTTGAATCTGATGAATATTTTAAATTGTGAGTTTATCTGATTCACCCCCCCCTCTCATCTAATTAACAATTGGTATTAGAGCTAAAAATTTGAAAGAAAAGTTTAAAGGAACTTGAGGCAAGATCTGAAGATGTATAAAAGGGATGCACCAAAGTTGAACAAGTCAAGTTTCTCCACATGACAAAAAAGGATGAAGCTACACTTATCAGGAATTAGAGAATATGCAACATATTATCTGGAGAATGATTACACTGCACCTAGCACCTAGCCGATGACAATGGAAGAAATAAAGGTAAAGCAAGAACATATTCAAGCAATGATTGAAATAACATCAGCATTGATTGACTCAGAGTTTAATGATCTAGAATGCTGTAATGATGCAAAAGCTATGTAGAATAAGCTTATATCTATGTATGGTGGTGATTAGCATGCTCAAAGAGAAAAAGTAGACAGTCTAAGAGGACAACTTGAATCCATCAGAATGAATGAAGGTGAAAACATAATCCAATATAGTACAAGGTTAAAGGAAACTATCAATCAAATCAAAGGAGTAGGAGGAACTATTGAAGAAAAGGATGTAACAAGTAAGTTGCTAAGAACACTTCTACTTGCTTATACCATTTGAGTCTCTGCAATTAATGAATTAAGGTTTGTACCAAACATATCAGTCTCTCTGGATGCTACTATCGGTAAGCTACATGCTTTTGAGTTGAGTATTCTTGATAACAGTGGGTCTTCAGTTAACAAAGTTGAATCTACAATTAGTTCTTTTCATCTTGATGAATCTAATGATTAGAATGATAGAATTCATAAGTATGCTGAAGGAAATCACAGTGGAGAAAGTGAGAGATTTTGTAAAAACATGGAAGAAGTACACAAACTATATGAGGAAATCAGAAAGCAAGAAGAGTTTGAAGCATTATTGGCCAGAAAGTTATTGAGAGACAAAGGTAAGTATAAAGGAAAGTTACCTTTGTAATGTTTTAACTGTGATAAAATTGGACATATGGGTTCTAACTGTCCTGACAAAGAATCTAGTGAAAAGAGAGAATACCAAGATGACATATAGAAAGACAATGAATATAGAGGGCACTGAGACTTCAGAAGGAGAGATAGAAAGACATGCCTAGTAGCTGATGAGGAATCCAATGATGATAAATCTGATGGGACTCAAACAAAGGAAGTTTTGTATGTGGCTATCAAAGATAGATCAGATGAAGAAAGGTATGAAGAAAAGGGCTTAATATCACACATAAATAATAATTATTCTTGGATCATAGATAGTGGATGCTCACATCCCATGACAGGTGATAAACACAAGTTTGTCAAATTAGAAGATTATGATGGAGGTTATGTAAGATTTGGTAATGATGCACCATGTCCTGCGAAAGGTAATGGATCTATCACACTTCTTGACAATGCTAAATGTGACAATGTATATTGGGTTGAAGGTCTGAAATACAATTTGTTGAGTGTAGCACAACTAAACAATACAGGATACCGAATAGAATTTCAAAAAGGAATTGTCAAATTTCATGACAAACATGGAAAGTTGGCTGCTACTGGGACTCAAACAAGAGGTAATACATTTCATCTTGACTCAACTCGGAATAATTGTCTATATGCAAAAGTAGAAGATACTTGGTTATTTCATAAAAGGTTTTGTCATGTAAATTTTGATAACCTGATCAAAATAAAAAAGAAGCATTGAGTAAGAGGTCTACCAAGCTTGGAAAAACCTGAGAATGCTATATGCCGAGGATGCTAGATGGGTAAGATGACAGAATCAAGCTTTACAAGTAAGTCTTACACTTCTAAAAGAATTTAGATCCATTTCACATTGATCTTTGTGGTCCTATGAAAGTTCAAAGTTATTATGGTGATAAATACTTCAAGTTATTTGTGGATGATTACTCAAGGATGATGTCAGTTATGTTTTTAAAAGAGAAATAAGAAGCCTTTCGAATGTTCAAATGATATAAGGCTAGAGTTGAAAATGAAACATGAAGAAAGTTGAAATGTCTAAGATCTGATAGAGGAGGAGAGTTCATTTCAGATGAATTTAACTTATTTTGCAATGATCATGGTATAAAGAGACAAGTGTCTACACCGAGAACACCACAACAAAATGGGATAGCTGTAAGAAGAAACAAATCAATTGTAGATTGTGCCAGAACTTTGATGATAGAGAGGAGAGTACCTCAAATATTTTGGAGAGAAGCAATAAGCACTGCAGTTTACACCCTGAACCAAGTACAATTGAAGAAAGGAACTATGAAGACACCGTATGAAATTTGGTATGACAAGAAATCAAATGTAAGTTATTTTACAATATTTGGAAGTAGATGTTATGTTCACAAAGATGATAGAAATGGAAAATTTGATCAGAAAAGTGAGGAAGGAACATTTCTTGGTTATTCCTCTAGGAGTAAAGCATTTAAATGTCTGATCAAATCATCTAACAAAATAGTGGAAAGTGCAAATGTGAAAATTGATGAATTTGTAGAAAGGAATGATGAAGGAAACTCCAAAGAACTAGAAGATTATAAAGAGTTTGTATATGTACAACCGAGAATTCTAACCAAGAAATCTGATGAGGAAAATACTCAGTTAATGAGTGATGAAGAAGATCATACGGAGCCTACCGAGCCTATATTTGTTAGGTCTCAGAGACAACTAAGAGGAGGGGGTGAATCAGTTGTCGATTAAATTTAAATAAAAAACTTATTAACCAACTTAATACTTAATACCGGTAAACCAGTTTAGTATGCCGGTAGACAGTGTTAACAGTAAAATGCTATACTGGTAAAAATTAATGCATGAAACATAAACACAAAGTCATCCACAACACATGACACCAATAATTGTATGTCAAAACCCTGTAAGGGGAAAAACCATGGTGGGAAACCTTACCCACAATTAGATGATACTACTGTAGATAGTAAGTGTACAAAAAGGGGTCTGCACATGCAGAAAGGCCAATAGCCTAGAGCTCACTGCTCAATCACAAAATGGGAGTCACACTAACTATAGTTGGATGGTTAAATCCAATAAGAATGTATTGCACAAAATAGCATCTTCATATGGTGGATTTAGTACCGTTGTAATGCTGATATGCTTTCACAAAAACCTAACTTCACCTTCAAATGATGTCTTTGTGTATAACCCTGCTTGATCTCGCATATACCTTCAATTAATTATGTTTTCGCATTCCACACTTGATCTTACAAATAAGATCTTACAATTATACCATACCCTAAGACCAATTTTAGTAGGTCGGCTCTACAAGATTTTACAATAAAAACATTTTACAAATAATATAATATCCAATGCAATAACCAATTAATTATGTCGGCTTAATGCGTTAAAACAATAATAAATCATCTCCATAGCATTCCATGCTAATCTAGAAAAGATAAGCCTATCGGTGTAACCCTAGATAACCTGGACCTTTTTGTCGGTAAAAGCAAATATGCAAATATGAATATACCAATGATTATTACTTTAGAATAAAGTGTCCACATGATGTCTTTGACATTACCAAGTGTCTTCCATGTCATTCCAGGTACCGGTGAACATTATATCTTGCTGGTTGACCATATACCAGTAACTGTTGCATAGATGACTGCTTGCTGGTGAATGTTGTTGGATCTCCAAAGTAGGTGCATTTAGTAGGTGTTGACATCAATGACAAAACCATACCAAAATACCAACAATCTCCCCCTTTGGCATTGATGGCAACACAAGATGGAAAAACCATCATAGTGCCAAAACAAAAATGCCAAATACAAAAAGTAACAGTCTCCATTTCTCCCCCTGGGAGTAACAATCTTCCGCACCAATTTCTTCTTAAATGTGTTTTTCAAAATCTCTCCCCTAAAATATCTTTTCCTTACCAAAAAGATAATGTGTTTTTCCATAGATATCTCTCCCCCTTTGACATCAAATGCCACAGTCACAAAAGGTCAAGTTCATACAAAATACCAACCAATTCAATATACCAACTACTCCCCCTTTGAAGTAGCTTCCTCATCAAATACCGAAATAAAGATTTGTCCATTTATTTCTACCGGTTGATGACAATCATCAACTGTCTAAGTCTCTACCGGTGGTGGTATGACTCCAAGCTGATCTCTGAGATACTCAAAAGTTTCCTTAGACAAAGGTTTTGTGAAAATATCTGCAAGCTGTTCTTTAGTATTCACATAAACTAGTTTTATCTCTTTTTCTTCAACTTTTTCCCTTAGAAAATTCAGTTTGATATAAACATGTTTTGTTTTAGAATGTAATACCGGATTTTTAGATATATCAATATCAATTGCTGCAGTGTTATCACAGTATATAGTAATAGGTTCCTTGCATTTTACCTTTATGTCTTTCAACATTTTCTTAAGCAAAAGTACTTGTGTACAATTTGTTGCTACTGCAACATATTATGATTCTGCTATTGATAAAGATGTACAACACTGTTTCTTTCTTAACCAAGAAACTAATATCTTTCCAAGAAAGAATGCTCCTCTAGTGGTGCTTTTTCTATCATCCACATCTCCTACCCAATTTGCATCTGTATATGCACATAGATCAGAATTTTCATCTTTAGGATACCATAATCCAGGATTTGTTGTGCCTTGTAAGTACCGAAAAATCCTTTTTACTACTGATTCATGATTTTCCCTAGGATTACTCTGAAATCTAGAAACTATACATACTACATTCATAATATCAGGTCTAGTTTGTGTCAAATACAATAAACCTCTTATCATAGATTTGTATCTAGTTGGATTAACAGGTGTAGATTCATCCCTTTGAGATAATTTGTCATTTGTAGTCATAGGTGTGCTTACCGGTTTAGAGTTCTCCATCCCAAATTTCTTTAGTAGTTCTTTCAAGTACTTTGATTGACACAAAAATATACCTTTATCAGTCTATAAAATCTGCAATCCTAAAAAGAATTTTATTTCTCCAATCATAGACATTTCAAATTCTTGCTGCATTTCAATAGAAAATTCTTTGCATAATCCATCTTTTCCTCCAAATATTATATCATCAACAAATACTTCAATAATCAGGATGTCATCATTAGTTACTTTGTAATATAAATTTCTATCTGCATTTCCTTTAGTAAAACCAATCTTTAAAAGATACTTATCCAATCTTGCATACCAAGCTCTTGGGGCTTGTTTCAATCCATACAGAGCTTTTCTTAATCTGCAAACCATATCATTGTCATCTGTCAAAGAAAATCCATCAGGTTGTTCAATATAAACTTCCTCTTCAAGATCTCCATTCAAAAATGCACATTTAATATCCATTTGATAAACTTTGTAATCCTTGTGAGCTATAAAAGCCAAGAATAATCTAACTGCCTCAATTCTGGCTACCGGTACAAAGGTTTCATTGTAATCAATTCCTTCTTTCTGAGAATATCCCTTACACACTAGTCTTGCTTTATTTCTGACAACCTTACCATTTTCATTAAGTTTGTTTCTAAATACCCATTTGGTTCCAATTACATTTTTATCTTTAGGCTGGGGAACTAATGTCCAAGTATTATTTTTCTCAATTTGTCCTAATCCTTCTTCCATAGCTTTAATCCAGAATTTATCTTCACATGCCTCATTGATAGATAATTGTTCAATTTGAGAAATAAGGCATACCTCTTCATTTGCCAATCTTCCTCTTGTCATAACTCCTTTAAATTTGCTTCCAATTATCTGATCTTCAGAATGATTCAGTCTTACATACCGGGGTGTCTTAGTCTATTGTTGTTCTTCAAATACTATGGAATCCTCTAATGATACTGGAGTAACTGGATCATCATTCTGTACCGGTGGATTCATTGTAGGTTCATTTGTCATAATTTTTGTTTCTGGTTTAGAGTCTATATATCTTGAAGTTCCTCTAAATTGTTCATCAATCTTTACATTTGTACTCTCAACAATTTTCTGTAATCTTTTATTGAAACATCTATATGCCTTGCTTTTAGATGAATAACCAAGAAATATTCCTTCATCACTTCTAGGATCAAATTTGCCAATATATTCATCTCTTCTAATATAACATTTACTTCCAAAAATTCTGAAATACTTAAGAGTAGGAATATTACCAAACCACAGTTCATGAGGGGTCTTACCGGTTTCACCTTTGATGTGAACTTTGTTGAATGTATAGACAACAGTGCTTATTGCCTCTCTCCAGTACACATGTGGTAGATTTTCTTCTGATAACATGCTTCTTGCTGCATCCAAGATAGTTTTGTTTTTCCTTTCAACAACTCCATTCTGTTGTGGTGTCCGAGGTGTTGATAACTATCTTTTGATTCCATTCACTTCATAGAATGTATTAAAATCTTTAGATGTGAATTCTCCTCCTTGATCTGATCTTAAACATTTGATTTTCATACCGGTCTCATTTTCAACCATTTCTTTAAATAGTTTGAACTTCCCAAGTGCTTCTGATTTTTCTCTGAGAAAAGTAACCCAACACATTCTAGAATAATCATCAATAATTAGCATGAAATATCTATCACCTTGTAAGCTTTTAGTTCTAGCTGAACCACATAAATCAGTGAATTAAATCAAGAGCATTATTGTATTTTTCTGGAGTACTTTTGAAACTAGCTCTAAATTGTTTTCCAAATTGACATTCCTTGCAAATTGTATTCTGAGGTTTCACAATTTTAGGTAGATCTCTAACTGCCTTAGAAGTACTGATTTTTACCATGCAATCAAAATTTACATGACATAGTCTTTTATGCCATAACCAACTTTCATCTATAGGTGCAATTAAGCATGCCTTTTCACTATTATTCAAATGAAAGATATTACCTCTAGTCTGATTATTGGTTGCAATTTCCAAACCAATTTTATTCATGATTTTGCATTTTTCATTTTTAAATTGTAACTAAAAACCTTTCTCAACTAATTGACCAACACTTAAAAGATTGTGTTTTAATCCTTCAACATAGTAGACATTGTCAGTGTTATGTTTACCATCAAGAGATATTGAACCCTTACCTTTGATTGAACAGGCTTTGTCATTTGGAAATCTTACTAAACCTCCATTGTATTCTTGAAAGTTCAAGAATTTACCTTTGTCTCTAGTCATGTGATGTGAGCATCCTGAGTCAATAATCCATTCATCCTTTGATTCAACTTTAGCTGCTAGGGCTTGTTCTACCGGTTGAGCAGTAGGTGTCAGTTGATCTTCTGTTATAGCAACAAAAACCCATCCATTGTCTGTTGGATCCTCATCAGAATCATCAGTCACACCTTCATCAGCAATGTAACAAGATTTATCTTTGTTCTTCTTAAATCTGTATCTCTGATATTCAGGATTAGGCTTGTATGTTCTTCTAGCTTCTTCTCTTAGTCTAGCATGTCTATCAGGGCATCTTGAAGCCATATGACCAATCTTATTGCAGTTAAAACATTTAAAGGGTGCTTTACCTTCATACTTACTTCCAATTGGACCTTTTGGCATTTTCCTTGCAAATAGTGCTTCAAGTTCTTCAAGCTCTTCATTCTCCTTCTTGGTTTCTTCAAGTTCTCTTGCATAAAAGGCTCTCTAGTCTGATTTGTCAAAAGATGGAGCAGATGATGTTGATGCTTTAAAGGCCAAATCAGTCTTTATAGTAGCAACAGGACCAAGTTCCTCAATTTCAAAACCTGAAAGTTTTCCAATCAATGTATCCCTAGTTATTGATGTATTAGGAATTGTTCTCAACTCATTTATAGTAGTAACCTTTATTTTATATGCTAGTGGCAAACCTCTTAAAATTTTTGAAACAATCTCATCCTCACTCAAGGTTCCTCCACAACATTTGATACCCAAAACAATTTCATTTACTCTTTCCATAAAAGCAGAAATTCTTTCATCTTCTTCCATTTTCAGATGTTCATAACTGACTCGGAAGCTTCCAAGCTTTGCAATTTTGACTGTGGAAACTCCTTCATTCAGTGTTTCCAAATGATCCCAAATAGCTTTAGCAGTAGACCTATCTAATAATCCCATGATTTTTTGATCTGATAATGTGCTCAAGAGTGCTTCTCTTGCTTTGCAATCATTTTCTTCATCTTTGGCTAAGGTAGTTGGAGTAGTCTGACCAGCTACAGTAGCAGTATAACCATTCTTGGTAACTTCCCAGATGTCTTTACCGATGCAATTTAGATGTGTCTCCATTCTGATCTTCCATATCCCATAGTTTGTTCCATCAAGTTTAGGACTATCCTTCCTGAAATAATTATTAGACATTGGATCTCCTCAAGTTGTTAAACTTTTGCAAAAGGAGGACTAAGCTCTGATACCAATTGTTAGGTCTCGGAGACAACTGAGAGGGGGGGGTGAATCACTTGTCTAATAAATTTAAATCAAAAACTTATTTCCCAACTTAATACTTAATATCGGTAAACTAGTTTAGTATGCCGGTAGACAGTGTTAACAGTAAATTGCTATACCGATAAAAATTAATGCATGAAACATAAACACAAAGTCATCCACAACACATGACACCAATATTTGTATGTGGAAACCCTGTAAAGGGAAAAACCATGGTGGGAAACCTTACCCACAATCAGATGATACTACTACAGATAGTAAGTGTACAAAAAGGGGTCTGCACATGCAAAAAGGCCAACAGCCTAGAGCTCACTGCTCAATCACAAAATAGGAGTCACATTGACTACAGTTGGATGGTTAAATCCAATAAGAATGTACTGCACAAAATAGCATCTTCATATGCTGGATTCAGTACCAGTGTAATGCTGATATGCTTTCACAAAAACCTAACTTCACCTTCAAATGATGTCTTCATGTATATCCCTGCTTGATCTCGCATATACCTTTAATTAATTCTTTTTTGCATTCCACACTTGATCTTACAAATAAGATCTTACAATTATACCATACCCTAAGACCAATTTTAGTAGGTCGGCTCTACAAGATTTTACAATAAAAACATTTTACAAATAATATAATATCTGATGCAATAACCGATTAATTATGTCAGCTTAATGCATTACAATAATAATAAATCATCTCCATAGCGTGCCATGCTGATCTGGAAAAGATAAGCCTGCCAGTGTAACCCTAGATAACCTAGACCTTTTTGCCGGTAAAAGCAAATATGCAAATATGAATATACCAATCATTATTACTTCAGAATAAAGTGTCCACATGATGTCTTTGACATTACCAAGTGTCTTCCATGTCATTCCAGGTACTGGTGAACATTATATCCTGTCGGTTCAACATATACCAGTAACTGTTGCATAGATTACTGCTTGCCGATGAATGTTGTTGGATCTCCAAAGTAGGTGTATTTAATAGGTGTTGACATCAATGACAAAACCATACCAAAATACCAACAATGTTAGCAAAATATGTCAGAACAAATCATGAATCAAGTTAGATAATAGGAGATAAGGATTCTCCAATGATGACAAGGAACAAACTGAGACAGAACACATGTCTAATATCTGAGTTTGAACCAAGGATAGTAAAAGAGGCATTGATCAATGAAGATTGGGTGAATGCTATGATAGAAAAGATTGAACAAATCAAGAAAAATGAAACATTGACACTGGTCCCAAGACCAAAGGAGAAAAATGTAATCGGTACAAAGTGGATTTTCAGAAAACAGCTAAATGAAAAAGGTGAGGTCATAGACTATGGTGAGACTTTTGCACCTGTGGAAAGACTTGAGGGAGTGAAAACATTGTTGGCATATGCTGCTTACAAAAATTTCAAGGTATATCAAATGGACGTTAAATCTGCATTTTTAAATGATATACTAGAAGAAGAAGTCTATAATTAACAACCTGAAGGATTTATTGAAGAGAAGAATAAAGACCAGGTATGTAAGTTGAACAAATCCTTATATGGCCTAAAGCAAGCACCTAGAGTATGGTATGAAAGGTTGCACTCTTACTTAATCAAGATTGGATTTATGAGGACTAGTGAAAACAACAACATGTATATGAAGAATGATGAGGATAATGGAATACTGATTTCAGCCATATTTGTTGATGATATTATTTTTTGTGGAAATGATTCTTTATGTAAGAACTTTGGAAATGAAATGTGTAAAGAATTTGAGATGTCATTAATCGGTGAAATAAAGTATTTTATAGGTTTACAGATACTGCAAATGAAAAATGGGATTTTCATTACTCAATCCAAGTATATAAAGGAAATCTTCAAGAAATTTGGAATGGAAGATTCTAAACCTATAAGTAATCCTATGACTACTAATTGTAAACTATCAAAGAATGATGAATCTACATCTGTTGATGAGACACTTTACCAATCAATGATTGAAAAGTTGCAATATGTAGTTCATAGCAAACTTGATATAGCACATGTAGTAGGTATAACAACAAGATTTTCTGTAGATCCCAAAGAAACCCATATGACAACAATCAAGAGAATTTTCATATACTTGAGAGGCACTCAAGATTATAGTTTACTATATAAAAAGAGGAATGATATTGACGTAAAAGTCTATACTGATGCTGATTAGGTAGGAAATATTGATGACAAGAAAAGCACAAGTGGTGGAGGTTTCTTTTTGGGAGAAAGACTAGTGAGCTAGCTTAGCAAGAAACAAGGATGCATTTCATAGTCAATAGCTGAAGCTGAATATGTTGCTGCAACATTGAACTGTACCAATATAGCATGGATCAAACAATTGTTGGAAGGTATGAATGAGATAGTTACCAAGACAATAACTATATTTTGTGATATTACAAGTGCTATTAACATTTCAAAGAATCCGGTAATGCACTCTAAGACAAAGCATATCTCTATAGAGTATCATTATCTAAGAGAAGAAGTTCAAGAAAAGAAAGTTGTGCTGGAATATGTTAGCACAAAGGAACAATTAGCAGACATCTTCACAAAGCCACTTCCAAGGGACACTTTTGAGTATCTCAGAAGTAAGTTAGGGGTCCTACCCCTATCTAGTACTCACTGATAGAGTTCGGTGAAAGCATCAATTCTATGACTCTATAGAATACTATTTGTGATTTGATGCTGATTTACACACTTTAGAAGGTTGTCTAAAGTTGTGCAGGAAATAGTGAATGAAGACAAGATGCTCTAACCAAAACTAAGCTGATACATTTGTATATGTTTTAACAGCAAGGAAATTACTTCACAGGGGAAGTAATCATGGATTAGTTTTTACTTTTGGCATTGTTGTCAAAGGGGGAGAAGACTAATGATAGGGGGAGAAGATTACATGAGAAGTTTACAGCTCAAGGATAATAGGAGAAGAATAACAACAGTCTAAATCAATTGGAATAAATCAAGTTGGTATTGCCATCAATGCCAAAGGGGGAGATTGTTGGCATTACATTAAGTTTGTTGGTATGATGATATTGAGAATGTTGTTGGAGATTGATGATATAATTGATAAAGGATGATTACTGTCTTAATAATACTATTTTATCATTGATGTCAAGCAATTGATTTTCTGATTCAGTATGATGTTGCCATATCTTAAAGAGTATGTTTTGATGAGTATAAAGATGTCGGTAAGTGACATAGAAAGAATGTGAAAATGAATGGGAGTAATAAGTTTTTCAATGGGAAACTATTACCAAGTTAGACAGTGATGAGATTATGTTATTTTGATTGTTTTGATATCCTATATATATGTATTCGAAGACTGAATATGAAGGAGAAAAGATTCCATGCAATAGAATGAGTAAAGGTTTGGAATGTCATGCAAGAAGTTTGTTAAGGATCGACATCAATGAAAATTCAAGAGTTAAATCTATAACACAGATCTAATGGTCATAACCGAGAACAAGTACCAAGGAAGGAATACAAGTTTCAAGGCAAGATAAAACATTTTTCAGTTCGAAGGATTCAATGAACCTAGTCAAGTATGAAGATCTGATGGCTAAGATTAATCATGGGAAATGTGATTAAGGAGATTAAGCAGTTAGGAATTGCTTATAAATAAGGAAAAGTTGATGAACAATGTATGCGGGAAAATAGAAGAGCAATGATACTGCAGAGGTGATTACCGAGTACAGAAGATTGAAGATTTGATTGAAGAACAAATTGAGAAGCTCAGGAAGGAGGAAGATAAGTCTTATGACAAGATTATTTTGAGCACATAGAGTCTGCTTTAACATTTCAGATGTGAAGTTGCAGATATATTTTATTACTGTTATTTATTTTGTAACTGATAGAAAATCTCTTAACCGAGTGGACCTAACAGTCTTATTTGTAAATCCTCTAGCAAGGTAACATTCTAAATGAGTGTTTGAAATCCTTTGACAAGGTCACTTCTAACAAAGTGCAAGATTCTGATAGATCTGAGGGAAATCCCTTCACCGGGTCACATCTAGCAATGTATTTATGTAATCTTTAACAACATTGGCTTTTAACCGAGCATACTCTAGAAGAGTATATTTTCTTAGTGGGTACAAAATCCGATAGTGGTTTTTCCCTATTTGGGTTTCCACGTTAAAATGGTGTTAAATGTGTTTTTTTGTTTCAAGTTTATCAGTTTATGAGTTTTATTGATTTACAGTCATAGTTGCATATCAAGTAAGTTCTACCAAGGTTGAATTTGATGAATATTTTGAATTGTGAGTTTATCTGATTCACCCCCCCCCCCCCCTCTCATCTAACTAACAAAATTTGGCCTTGTGTCCACTACCTAGTACTTGTTTATCTTCCCCCAAAAGTGAGTTTCCCAAGTTGGCCGAATTTCATCTTTAGAAGAGCCTTCCTTGGTTAGGTAACCCACTTCATGAGTATCATTCCTTTTCCCCATTCTATTTCACTTTTTGAGGTGCCTTGGTTAGGGAGTGTGTAAGGCTTCGGGAAGACCAACCAATGAGAATCCTTCACCCTTCCCAAGTGGGTTGGAAAGAGTGAGGTGTGGCCTCATAGGGAATAGTTTGGGATGGAAAAGTTTGATAGCCCACCCTCCATTTTGGAGACTTGGAATTTATAGAAATTTTAGAAAGTATTGGGAAGATTTTTGGCTAAGTTAGGAAGGAGAAAAGTTATGGATTTGGGAAGCTCTCCTACAAATTTTCTTACCTTTTTGGTAGATTAAGGTTGGTTGGATTTCTAACTATTTTATGATGTTGTTGCTTTGAAAAGATTATGGTTGTTCTTGTTTTTCCATTGTTGTTGTTTCTTTTTATGTGTAGGAAGGAGTAGAAATCTTCCTTATGTGTTTTTGTTATGTTTTTATGTCTTAGTTAATGGGAGTTTTCAAGGCCAAACTCACCCTTGGGAGAGTAGAGTGGCCTTGGGGTGAAGGGTTGTTTGACAACCCTTTTGAGTGAGAGGCTCTCTTTGGAAGAGAGTGATTCTCAAGGGATTTTTGTGGGCTGAATATTATTATGTTTATAAAATGGGGGTCATAAGGAGAGTTGTAGGCTTGTATGCCTTGGGGGTCATAAGGAATCTAGGGGACAAGTTTGGAACTTGTGCTTATGTTATATTTGCAGCCTTGTTATGGCATTATGTGTACTATTGCAGAATTCTCCTCAAGGGTATTTAGTCTAACTTCACCCCACTTAAAATTCACGTAAGTGACATTGTTTAAACCTTGGGTTGGGAGTGTTTTTGTTATGTTTGAGTTTTCTCCATGTATGTGTTTGTTTTTGTGTTACCTGTCTAGCCCTAATTCTCCTAGCTCAAGGGTGGCTTCTAGTATGCCTAGGTTGGGAGGTGAGCCTCCATGGTCACAACCTCAAGTTTATTTTAATTGCAGATTGCTTTGGGAAAGACTTGGAAGGGAAAGCTTGGAAATGGTCTTGCTGGTTTTATTTTAGTAGCAGGAAAAGAAAAAAAAAGAGAATTTAATATTGTATTTTAGTTGCAAGGGAAATGTATTTTAGTTGCAAAGAGAAAAAAGAGTTTTCTATTGCATTTATATTGCAAAAAAGAAAATGTATTATTGACGAATTTTCACCATGTAATAAATGTATTTTATTTGAAGTGTTGATCCTTTTAATAAAATAAATGAATTTTTTATTATTTTTGTTTTGTTATAGTTGCTGGAAAAAAAAATGTTCTATTCTATTTTCTTTTATTTGTTAATAAGTTGTATGCATGCTAAAAATGGAAGGGAAATAAATAAAAAGGTTGAAGTATAGATGTTAGTAAAAGAGAATAAAAATTCTTATCTATCTATTGTTCATATTACTAAATAATGTAAATAAGTGTTAGAGTGAAAATAAATATTGCATCACATTTTCTATTTATAGATTAGATAGATTCTTTTAAAATATTAGTTGCAGCTGTAAAATAAATCATTTCTGTAGAAATTTCTCCTATTTTGAAATGCATGTTAAGTAGGGAAAAAAACATATGATTTTTTTATAAAAAGATAGTTGTTGTTGTGAATAAATACAATTTTGTCATATTTTTACTTTCTATAAAAACAGAAAATAAATCTAGATAATGCCCTAAGTGAAAATAAAATAAAAGATTTACTCCTATTCTATTATTGGAAAATAGGCTGCTAAAACTATTGAAATACAGATTTTACCATATATATATATATATATATATATATATATATATATATATATATATATATATATATATATATATATATATATATGCTGCATTAAATTAAAACATATGCATTTAATAAAAAAAATGAGTAAACTAGAAATTTATGATTTCTTAAAGTGTAGAAAATTTTACATTCTGGTTCTACTCATTAATCTGTTGATCTCCTAATAATATATATATATATATATAAATATAAATAAACATTTAAAAAAGGAGACTTTTAAATAAATAAAAAATAAATGAAAAAAGATTTGCTAAGAAAAAGTTTGGGGAGTAACCAACCCCCACAACCCTCACAAGCACATAGGGGTGCTCGCGGCGCCACTGTGGGCCATGACCCACAGGGGCAGCCTCGGCCGCCACTGCAGACCGAGACCCACAAGGGTGCCCACGACGCCACTACTGGTGGCAACCCCCACTGGTGGCCTCGGCCGCCACCACTGCGGGTGGCCACCGCAACGGTCGCCGCCACCTCCACAAACCTGCGAAACCCTACCTTTCTATATCCGTCACCGCCGTGGTTTAACGCCACCCTTCCTCGGTCATTTCTTCGGCCAACTCTGTCTCCTTCAAAACTTTGCACACACACACGAAAACCCTAAGTAAAAAGAAAATAAAGGGAAAATATGTTATGATAAAATATACAACCCAAACCCAATTTCGGGTTAGGGTTAGCATTTAAATTAAAAAGAAAAGAATGAGATATGCAACCCTAGCCCATATTCGAGTTAGGGTTAGCATTTAGAAAATATAAATGAATAAGTTAGTTTTTAAAAATAAAATAAAAAGGGATAACTCAGCCCTAATTAGGGTTCACAATTAAATATAATTAAAATAAGAAGAGGGAGAATTCTTTTAAAATTTGAAAGCAGAATCCCCCCCCCCATTTAATTATAGCCATATATGTGGAATTAATTTAAACTTCTAATATTGATTAGGGAGAAAATTAATTTTAAATATAGTCTTTTTATCAAGGCATAATCAAAATTGGGGATTAATTTTATATAGATATATTAATCACAATTATTGATTTAATTTTATTAACTAGGGTTATTAAGGAGAAATTTTATATAGTTATTTTTCATATTTAATTTAATATGGATGTTAGGATAAATTTAAAATTGGGGGATTGTATTAATGAAATTTATTAATTGATTTATGCGAATTCTAGCCTATGAGGTCATTTTGGCCGATTAAATTAATAGTTCAAATTTAAATGTCTTGGGAGATTTAAGTTTGAATGTAATATATAATGAATTAATTAATCTGATATTATATTTGAATTAGGTTAACTTTATTAATTTAATTAAAGGCATTTTCGCGGTTTCTCAATTAATTAATTTTTTTTTTCAATAAAAGTGGATTATTCCACTAAACTTTTTTATTAATATTTTTTATTTTTTACACAGGATTCAAAGAGCATACTGGAGGAAAGAACCCTGGGAAGAAAACCTTAAGTCACAACTCATAAAATAAACCTATAGTATCTAACAGATCAGTTTATGCACCCCGCCCTAAACCATATACAAAATGCGGTCACAACACATATAATATCAGTTTTGCATAGAGCCCATATGACAATTTGCCAAAAAAAAACCCATCGGATAATTTTCAAATGTAGACTCCACAGCTGCTATCAATGGAAGAAGACAAATTTTTCCAAAGCCCTATGCCAAATCCCACGACCCAAAAACCTTCCTGCCAAAAAAGAAAGTATCAAAAACACTATTGTATCAAATACCATGAGCTCGAACTCTCCTCCAGACAACAAACATCAATACTTGAAATGAAAAGGGAAAGCGGGAATAATTATCATCATAAAATTTTACATCAATATTACTCAAGAAAATCATATAACTATTGTTGCAAACCTTCCCATACCCTAGTAGGAATTTCCTCAAAACCCACCTCTCGCTGATTAGCATTGCTATCAATGGTTAAATTTGCCAAATAATCTGCAATCTTATTAACTTCTCTGTAACAATGGGATACCAAGAAAGATTCAAACAATTCTATTTTTTGTAAAATGGGATCAAGTATATACTGCAAATTCCAATAATTCTATTTCTTTTTCATAACACATTTAATAATCACCATAGAATCACCTTCAATTATTAAGTCCTTAAATCCCAAAGAGATTGCCATATCCAATCCAAAAGACAAAGCATGAAATTCTGCATAATTATTAGTTTTAAAACCAATAGCATGACACTTAGCTTGAATACAATTTGCATTGTGATCATAAATTACCATGCCTACCCCAACTAGGCTAGGGTTACCACAAGAGGCCCCATCAAAATTTAGTTTAAAGTGCCCCTGTGGAGGAGGTTTCCATCTAGCAGAGCAACTCTTACCTATTGCATCATTCTTTTTTAAAATTGAACCATGAGAGGGTAAAACTGACAGCATCTTCCAAACTCTAGTAACTCTACTATCCTAGTGTGAAAAAGAAGTAAGATTTTCCAAATTCTTATAAATAAACAACAAAGCAACCTCAGAGATTGAAGACTCAATTTTTAATAGAACCTCAAACACAAGAGACCTTATTTTTTAAAATATTATGTTGTTTCTCTCTAGCCAAACATTCCAAATCACAATAGATGGAGATATGATCCAAAGGCATGCATAAAAAGATGAGGCAAACATAAAGGGCCAAGATCTAAAATGGGAAATGAGATCCTTACCAATAACAAAGGATATATTTAACTTCTCAAACAACCACTACCAACTTTCATAAGCATAATCACAATGTAGGAACAGGTGTGAAGAAGATTCCAATTTTTGTTACAAAGGACACAAAGAAAACAATAGTAATACCAAGCCTATCTAGTCTCATACCTGTAAGGACACTATCCTGAACTGCCAACCAAGCAAAGGCTCTAGCTTTAGGAAGACAAGCCGAATACCAAAACAACTTATAAGACCAAGATGATAAATCTTTAGCAACCATAAGAGAGTTGTAACCATCTTTAACAATGTATGTAAGGCCTTCCCCAAACCAAGCTTTGATTAACTTAGTTGACCATGTTTGACCCTATTAATAAATGCTTTATAATTCAATAGAATGGACTGTGTTAGACAGATAGATTGGTGAGAAAAGTAATTGAACCAAGTTATAGATTTATTGCACCTTGTGGTGTACATTTCGATGTGTTGTGAATTTGAAATCCTAAAAGATCCATTGATTGGATAATCTTGATCTAACGTATGTCAGCTATGTCTAGATTTAGAACTTATATGATTCCATGATTTGGATAACATTGATGAATGTTGATGCTTCATTTATATGCTTTATGATATAGAACTCAATATGATTCTAGATTAGGATAAATTTGAGATGATATATGCCACTATTGGATTTGCAGGACTTTACTATGATGATAGAAATAGGATGTATGTGTATGTACGGATCAAAATTATGAGATTATGATAATTGCTTATGTGGATTTATTTGGATATGAGATATATTGAATTGTTCAAATGTAAATTGTATGCGAAGTGTTTGATGTGTATTCTAATTCATGTGTTTAATATTATACGAGGTTATTGGAAATTACTAATGTGCATTTGAGTGGCACAGGAAAAGATATCCATGTGACCATGGAAATATTATGGAGAACCAAACCTAGACCTATGTATGTTCGTAAAACCAGGGTTTGTCTATTTGGAGAGACAACACCCCATTTGTGTCGTATTTTATTTGTAATAGTAAATGATGCATGTGCGTTAAATGTTATTTATTTGATTTATTTAAATCCAACAAGAGACAAGATTTCATGTGCAGCTTTGTAAAAGTGTTTTCTTCGTGTCACTTGACACATGTGTTGATTTATGTTTGAGTTTTTAAATTTGTCTCTTGGAGGGAATTGTTTAACTATAGCTTTTTCAATTAAATTTAATGTGATTCCATAATTGCCTTAGGTAGAGAATCTTTGGGGTAGTCAACTTAGGTTTGACCCGAAAATTAACTTCAGAGGGGTTTAAAAAGGGTTAAATGGACTCCTAGGGGTACTTTATTAGGGTTTCCTAAAGCCCATAAGATATACCTAAGGGTTAGGAGTAATTTTAGGCATCTTTCTACTCCCATGTGAGCATTTAGACACCCTAAAAAGTGACTTTTCTAAGTTGTGCGAAAATGAAAATTAGAAGGCTTCAACTAAGTTGTTAACCTTCCTTTTTGAATGAGAGTTCCCTTGCCCATTTTACCTTACTTTCCTTTTCAGTTTTAGAAACTTGAGAGAACTCACACTAGTGTCTTGTTAAGCAAGAAAGAGAGATTTTGGGGGAATCACCCACTCTCCATTTTTGGAGACAAAAGAATTTTGAAAAAGAAAAAGATAGATTTGGGATTTAGAAATTTGGCTAAGGGTAGAAAGGGAAGACTTGTGGAATTGGGCTGCTCATCCTCAACAAAACTAGCATACCTTTGGGCAGTTTAAGGTTGGTTCTACTTTCTTGTAATTTTTTCTTATTGTATGTTGTTTTTAAAGAAAAA
Organism: Cryptomeria japonica; assembly: GCF_030272615.1. Taxonomy (NCBI): domain Eukaryota; kingdom Viridiplantae; phylum Streptophyta; class Pinopsida; order Cupressales; family Cupressaceae; genus Cryptomeria; species Cryptomeria japonica. Next base: position 704,021,304 of record NC_081411.1, on the reverse strand, counting down.
TGTCTTGAAAAAAGACTCGTTTTCGTGCATGTATTTCTTGGAAATTTATTTGGTGTTTTGTGCTTATGCAATATATATGTTTTGGGAGTAATCAAGACCTCCTACTCTTGGGAGAGAGGATGGTCTTGTGGGTGGTAGAAGTGATAGCCCTCGAGTGAGAGGCTCTCGTTATGAGAGTGATCACAAGGGATTTTATGTGACCCTTGCTACATGGCTTGTTTATGCATTGGGGGTCATAAGGAGGGAAATAAGGCATGAATGCCTTGGGGGGCATAAGGAATGTGGGGTTGTTATACTTGATGTATTTAGTTTGCCATGAGGTGGCTATATGTTTTACCATAGTTGCAGTCTCCTCAGGGTACTTGGTCCACTACCACCCTTGAAAAGACATCACAAATGTGTGGTGCAGTGTTGCCTGGGTTGGGATTGTGTTTGAGCTTGTGTTTTCCCTTGTCTTTTGTGTTTGCATGTCTATAATCTTGTCTAGGGATTGGTGCTCCGAGCTCGGGGGTGGCTACTAGTTAGCCTAGGATGGGAGGTGAGCACTCCATGGTCATAGTCTATGATTCAATTGCAGGTTGTTGGAAGAAAAAGGAAAGGACAAGTAGGAGTTGTTGGACTTATGTTTTGTAGAAAAAGAACTGGAAATAGAATAGTATATATTTTAAGTTGCGGCAATGTGAATGGTAAACTATGTTGTATCTATTTTTGGAAAGGAAATGTATCTATGTTTTTAAGATCCTCATTTAATAGAAATGAGAGATCCATTTGTAAGGTTGTCTATAATGTATTTTTAAATATACTTAAAGGGAATATATTGTTTTTATTAAAGTATCTTTGATTGCAAATGAGTTATTTATGTTGAGATTATGTTGGGTATTGTTCTTGAGATTTTAAATGATTGCATGCAAGTTACTATGGAAATAATTGTTCAGATATTTCAGTAATCAAGGTTAATGAAGTTGTTGTGTATACCAATTTAAACTCTGTTATTTTTATTTATTCGCAGAAAATAAATCAAAAAGAATAATATGTCTAACTCTAAGTATTATTTCAATGTTATCTAGTCTAGATATAAATTGTTGTATCATTTTATTTAAGTCTGTCATTTTACTAAATTGCAGAAAATAAAAAAAAACCTAGAGTTGATTAGTCTATTTAATTTAATTAATATCATATTCAAATAGATTCAGTTTTACTTCTATTGGATTCTGTCAATCATTTAAATTACAAATAATAGGTCTAAAGTCCAATGGTTTATCTCAGATGTTAGCATATGGAATTTAAAATAAAGGAAAAAGAAAAAAAAATAATAAAATAAAATATTGCCTTATTTAGATCTAAGAATTATTAGTAATCTGTTCTAGGATTTTGAAAAAAAAAAAACCTATTTTTACTAAAAAGAAATTAGCCTTAAATCTAATGAGAATCCAAAGCATATGCATATAAATAAATATATATTTGTATATATATTTATTTCTAATTTTTTTTTATCAATTAAAATTCATTAACATATTTAACATATTGGTGCATATGTATATATAATTATATAAATACATATATATATATATATATATATATATATTCATTTTAAATTTAAAAAAAAAAAATAGAAAAAAAAAATGTATTAAATCTATTTTTACCAAAAAGGGGGAACAACGGGTAGGGCACGGGCCGAACCCACTATGCAAAGCACAGTGGTCGGCTCGGCCTGAGCCGCCACTGTGGGCGTCCACAGTGGACGACGCCACTGTGGCGTCCCACAGTGGATGACCCAAGGGCCGCCACTGTGGAAACCCATAGTGAGAGGGGTCCGGGTGGAGCCACCGACACCCTCTGCTCCCTCTGCCTCTCCTCCCTTGCGTGAGACCTCTGCCACTCGCCGCTCACCGCTGCCCCCTCAAAGAACCACCTCCCTCTGCCATTTGTCATGGCCGCCACCCATTCAGCCCTGCATAGTCCCAAAAACAACAAAAGGAAAAGAAGAAACCCTAGCTCGGTTAGGGCTAGGGTAAAATATTAATGAGGTTAATATTTATTTTTTTGTTTTAAATTTAAAAATATTGAGATGTCATAAATTAAATATTAACGAGGTTAATATTTATTTTTAAACTTAATAATATTGAGATGTTATGAATTAAATTTTAATGCAATTAATATTTAATTGTGAATTTAAATGGGTTGAGATATTTATGAATTGAAATATGTGGATTATTATTGAATTTTAATTTAAATAAAAGTAAAATATTCATTTCGAATAAAATCGACCCTTTTGTTGCTTTAGCTCAGTCTAATATTTAATTATTGTTGAGAAAAATAAAGACACTTATAAATCTAGGTGTCGATACTAATTTAAATGCTACTTAAAAAAAATAAAAAAAAATAAAGACTATTGGGAGTTAATGGTATCCTTGTCTATCAAATGAGAGTTTTGGATTCAAAATTATCTATTGGGCTAATTTTGATGAGTTAAAATAGTATTTAATTATTTTAGTATTCCACATTTTTATCTAACTAATAATTTGCTTACTTGAGCTAGGAGTTAAGATTAACTCTAAACATAGTAAGACAAAACATGTTATAATATTTTATATTTGTTGATTTAATGCTTTTAAAAGTTATGTTTTAAAAAAAAATTTACCCCGTTCTTGCCCTGAATTTTGGGCATGACAGTGTACTTGCCAGAAATATTCTTTATCCAAATAAGTTCATCCTCAGAATCAGAAAGAAATACAATTCTATCCCCCAAAATCTTCTCAAAATCTAATTTCATGCTTTGATCAACATCTAAGAAATCAATCGACTTCCATCTAGCTAGCTTAAGGGGTCCACTAGTCACAATTTCAAAATAATTTGCTACAAAAACACCCCAAAGGGAGGAAAGAACAGTGATCAGAGGAGACCAATCCCTAATATTCACCAAAGGTGTGTGTCCATTCCATACTTCATCCCAGAATCTGACCTTTCTACCATTATGAACAATCCATGAGAGATGAGGCAAAATAACTGATCTGCATTTATAAAGAAATTCCAAATAGCAGAACCCGAAGGCAAATTTGAGACTTTAAAAATGTACTCTCTCGGTCCATTATTTAAATATTTGGCAAAAATAATTTGTGCCCATAAGGAGCTTGGCTTGTCATATAATTTCTAAACCAACTTAGCACCTAAGGCTAAATTTTGATTTTCTAGACTCCGAAGTCCTGTTCCCCCAAGTTCCTTAGGCAAACATACCTTATCCCATGCAACTAAAGGGAGTTTCTTCTTGCCATCTTTATTATTGTTCCAAAGAAAATCTCTAAGAGTATCCTCTAAACTAACAATAGTTGCTTTTGGAGACTTCAAAACAGACATGAGATATATGGGAACAACATTCAAAATAGACTTGAGAACAATTTTACCCACCGAAGTTAACCATCTATGATTCCATGAGAGAATTCTTTTAGAAATGAGTGAAATAATCTTATCCCAAAAACCAATCTTATCATGTTTAACAAAGAAAGGAATCCCAAGGTAAGTACATGGAAGATTTCCAGTCTCAAATCCCCAAAAGGATTGCAACCTATGATGAACCACTTGTGATGTATTAAGGAAAAAAATCTTTGATTTATCACCATTCACTTTCTGACCAAAAAATGATGCATAATTTTGTATTATTCCTTTAATCACTTTTGCCTCAGCTAATGAAGCATGTCCAAATAATAGAGTATCATCTACAAAGAGACAATGAGAAATACTTTGGGGAATATTCTGAATCCTTATACCTTTCCAAAGCCCCCCCACTTTAGCAGTCCTAATAGCCCCACTAAAGGTTTCAGCTAGGAGGATAAACAAAAAGGGAGAAAGGGGATCTCTCTATCTCAAACCCCTAGAGGAAGTGAAAAAACCACAAGGAGAACCATTAATTAAAACCGAGAATCTTGCAGAAGAAATACATGTACAAGTCCATTTGACCCAGGCCTTGGCAAAACCTAACTTCTCAAGAACAACACATAAAGCCCCCCACTCTACTCTATCATTAGCCTTCATCATGTCTAGTTTAAGTATCATGGTTGGGGTTCTTTGGGTGGAAATAGAATGCAGCACCTCATGTGCTACAATTGCACCCTCTGTCGTCTCCCTTCCGGGAATAAAACCACCTTGCTCCAATGAAATGATCCTAGGTAGAATTTTCGCCAACCTAAGGGAAATTGCCTTCGTAAATATCTTATACAAAGTGTTACATAAAGCAATGGGGTGAAAGTCAGCAAAAGTCTTAGTATCCTCTTTTTTAGGAATAATTGCAATCATTGTAGTATTAAGTTCTTTTAAAATAGACCTATTTCTCCTAGCTTCCTCGAGAGCCAATAAAACATCATTTCCCACAAAATCCCAACATTTCTGAAAAAATAAAGGAGTAAAACCATCTAGTCCCGGAGCTTTATCCGAATTCATGGCAAAGACAAAACTCTTAACTTCTTCTAAGGAAAAGGGAGACATCAACATCTTATTTTCTTCCAAAGATACTAAAGGAGGAATATTAGATATAATATCATTGCTAAGATTTCCATTTTCTGAAGATAATAATGACTTAAAACACCTAACTGTCTCTGAAGCAATGTCCTCTGGCTCTGTCAATAAATTCCCATTCTATCAATTAATTAATTTTAATATGGGTTAACATTATCATTATTTTTACTTAGCCTTGAGTATTTTAAATACTATTGAGGTAATATATATATAGATGTTAAGTCAAACTTCTTTGTAAATTTTAATAATGGACCTTATTAAAAGTAAAATGTTCATTTTTTAATCTATAGGGTCAATATTGGCCGAATATTAAATATTTGGTATTTAAAATTTAATATTTAAAAGGGATTAAATTTGACATTAATGTGAAGTGAATTATTAGGAAATTATTATACTTATTTGGGTTAATTTTATTGGTCGAATTTAAAAGGATTATTTGCATTTGCCCATTAATTATTTTTAAAGTCAATAAAATATGTGTTAACGTGATATTAACTAAATCCTAGAGCAATTAAATATTGCGCGAGGTGATTAATATCTCTGGATTCTTAATTGAAGATTTATTGGGGGTAATTTATTTCAACTAATAAATTAAGTTGTGACGACCCTTTTTGGGGTATAATTAGTCAAGTTGTTTTGTAATATTAAATTTGTAAAGTTAATTAAATTAACTTTAGAACACCATTCTAATATCATTTAAGATTTTATTTGGAACAACTTGTTAAGTTGTCACATCTAATTAAGCATTGGATGCATGTAATTAAGTGTTCAAAAACAACAATTCTTTGTTGTGTTTTTACCCAAAAGTTTGGGCATAACATTTTGGTATCAAAGCCCCAGGTTCATACACTAGTGAACATGGGTGACATTCATAACTTAGTTTGAACCGAGCTATGACTTCAGAGTATAACACCTAGGTGGAAACTTGCAAAATAACAAAGTGAAAACATAAGTGAAAATTCTTTTAAATCAAAGGATCTACATATAACAATTCAAGGGGTTCCAAGGGTCACCAAAAGCCCTGAATTTCGAAACTTATTAGCCATAATGGTTATGGCATAATGAGACCCCAAAGGCTGCAAAAATTTCAAAATATATATATGTATATGAAAATATTTTGATGTTTAATAACGAAATTTAGATCATTAGTACATATGAGGTTTCCATTCAATTGGAACCTAATCTCAACAATTGCCCTAATCAAATCAAGTATGAGGAGTTAATTCTAAGATAGAATACCTCTGATGGTAGCTAAGACAATACCATTCGTCAGGATATATTCATGAAATGGAAAGTCAAGAAAGCTAGTTAGACATAAGATGAAGGTGCCATGAACAAGATAATTGAGATAGAGATAGCTCAGGTTAACTTTATAAGCTATGCAAAGTTTTGATGGTTCAAGAACTAGGACCGCCATTTGAGGCACCAATGAAGAATAGTTAAGAGGTAGTCTTGAAAATCTTGGAAAGAAGCATTAACCTATCCTAATGAATAGGTACCTTAAGCATGCGGTCATGCTAGGTTGCTTATTAAGAACATTGTTGGGGAATTCTTGTACCAATGCAAGAAGCTAGTGTTGGATAACCTTGAAGATAAGGACTGAAATGGTGAATGACAATCTCCTTGATAAGTGAACCCTAGTAATGCTATATATGAATTGAGATAAGAAGAAATGAGACATGAACCTCTTGGGTTAAAACACGTAATTGCAATAAACCCTAAGTCCTCCCGTAAGTTAGATAATTGGGAAGGAAGCAAAGTAAAGCCACAACTAGTTCCTTTATGGGGAGATAATTTTGAAAGGACCAAGTAAATGGTGAAAGGGTAGAGATGATTTGGGAACCATGCATAATCTCTATTAAAGTAAAAAAGAGTGTAGAAGAATCATGGAGTGATTAACTTATATCCGTTCAGAACCTGAGGAGAAAAGTGCAACCCAATCATGACTAGTAGCTAGATGCAAGACAATATGGAACTCAACTTAACTACTTAACTACTTGGTTTGTGGAAATCCTGGCACTCAAGTGTGAAATTATGTGAAACATTAAACATGGAAGAGACAACATGCAATTGGATAAGGCTTTTGGCAAGATAGTATAGCAATATTATAAGGCCAAAGTTTTAATGAGAAATTAGTTGGCAGTGTAAGATGTTTAATAAGGACAATGATAAAGATCCAAATTATGTGGTTAGCTAAGGGAGAACTTGGAAATTATGGGAGTCTTAAGACATTGGTAATTATTGGACACCTTTGTGTTATGTCATAGTTTGGTAACTTATATTACAATGATAAGGTGGTTATTTGGGATTGAAGATAATCCAAAAGTTGTGGTATGTCGGAATCGGCTAGAAAGTAAATATAAAATAAGTAATATGGAAAGAGATAATTTCTTTTAAAATTTAAATTAAAAGTTGGGTGTTGGTTTCTATGTTGGTCACTTCTTGAGTGCACGCCCCCCTTGTTTTCATAGTTGCATAAATGGAGTAGGAGAGAATAAGTCGATTCTCCTCATCATTTGAGAATATTCATAGTATGTGTGGAGTAGGAATTAGTTGTCAAGCGTTATTGATTTTACTTGACAATTATTCCACCCCTAATTGTTCTTAACCATAAGTGTTAGTAATTTGGCAACATGCTCCTACTTGATGGGAACAGATGGATGGTTAGAAATGAAAATACAAGAGCTAGCAAAAGGTGCTAACAAAACAAATGATGTCCCTAGTAGAGATTATATGAGTATATTATATGAAATCCTAAGTGGTTCTAAGTATACAAGTACTGATTTTGTACTCAACTATCAACCTTATGAGTAAGAAAGACATAAAAGTGTCGATGCATGAGTTACCATGTATCATTGAACCAAGATTTAACATATTAAGATATTTAATGGAGAACCTAGAAGAATTGACGAGGAATGGTAGAGTTAGTACAATCACCTGTTAGAATATAATTATGGATGTTAATAATCCTAAATGGATAGCGGATTATATCAGAAAGTGTTGCTTGTAATAGCAATTGTGTGAAGGTTAAATGGAACAAAATCCATAAAAGGATTTCTATCTCTTGTGTATAAGATATGTCATAATAATAAGGGAATATAAATGATCTAAAAGCCTTAAGAGTTTAATAATCACTTCCTAACACACTCAGGATGTGTGATCTTGAGTAATGTGTTGCGGTTACTCCCTATAGTGTGGCTAGGATGGTCACCTTGTTTTGAGTTTTGATTCAATAGTGTTTTCGACTTTCTTTGAATAGTATATTGTGACCTTGAGGCTAGTACTTTCTTTTATAATTTTTTTTTTATGATGGAAGGACCACTAAATTTATGTTTCTTTTCATTGGAGCTATGGCACTTGCCATGTTGCTAATTTTAATACTTTTTAATTGCCACCATTTTTCTTCTTTTTGATTGGATTTGTCAAGTGTAACTTTTACTTTGATCTTTTAAAGTGTCATTTGGTCATTTTGAGTGTTCATATAGCTAGCCCTAGTGATGTGTTTTGAGTAATGTCTATCATGTTCATTGAACCACTGATAGTGTGTCAAGGGAGAATACTGCAAGGAGTGAAATTAGGCACAAGGAATAAATAAAGAGTATTATATCAAATTAGGATAAAGTAAGGAATATCCTCTTAAATGAAATTTCCTTGCGAGTAATCTAAGCAAGAAAATTAATAACAAAGTGTGATCTAGACCTAATAAATTATGAAAGTGTTGATAATTATAGATCTGCTAACTTAGCATGTGTATGGGGATGACTGTGTGGATGATAACTAAATTAAGTATAATTATCTTTCATTAATCCCTTAGAATGGGATTGTTTTATACCTTAATATTTGGGTTTGCGATTAATGTAACCTGTGTAGCTTAAACCTTGGTGCCTAGAAGTCTAAGCATTGTAAGCCTTGAGGTAGAAAATTTCCCTAATTATGGCTAGATTGGAAGAACTTAAACTTGGATATACCTTGTTGCCTTATGATGTGGGAAGAAATCATGTGCCTAGGGTGGTTTAACAAATATGTAATTAACACCCTTACGAGGCACCTTGAAGTAAATAAGAAGATTCATTATGGATAAAGTAAGTTATGATGTCACTTTTCTTTAGTATAATGTAATGAATGAGCATTGTATTGGCATTTTGGATATGTTGATATGGTTTTATCATTGATGTCAACACTTGTCATTGCTTGTCAACACTTATCAGCACTTGGAGATCTTTAGTTATGTTCACCGGCAAGTCAAAGACTTATGCATAGTCACCGGTATTGGTTCACTGACAAATTATATTGTTCCCTGGCACTTGGAATGACTTGGAGACTACTTGGTTATGTTGAAGACATTATTCGATCACTTGGTTTTGGCAATTTGATTAATTATTTATTCGGGTTTGCATATTTGTTGTTACCGGCAAATAGGTCCAAGATAAGCACTGACAGACATATCTATTCCAGATCAACACGACATGTTATGGAGATGATTTATTATTATTATAAATGCATTGAGATGACATCATGCATTGGATATTGATTTACTTGTAATTGATTTTATTATAATATATTTTAGTGAGCCGACCTATTCAATTGGTCTTAGGTTATGGTATAAATGTAAGATCTCATTTGTGAGATTGGAATGTGAATGCGAAAAGGATTGCAATAAGGTATATGTGAAAATAAGCAGATCTATACACACAAACATCATTCGAAGGTTGAAGGAAGGATTTTGTGAAGGCAATCAGAACTAAACTGGTATTGAATCCAACATATGAAGATGCTATTTTATGCAGTACATTATCATTAGATTTAACCATCCAATTGTAGTCAGTGTGACTCTCATTTTGTGATTGAGCAGTGAGCTCTAGGCAGCTGGCCTATTTGCATGTGCAGAATCCATTTTGTACACGCATACTATCTGCAGTAGTATCATTTGATTGTGGGTAAGGCTTCCCACCGTGGTTTTTCCCCTTACAGGGTTTCCACGTACAAACATTTGTGTTATGTGTTGTGGATGTTATTGTCTTTCTATTTCATGCATTAATCTTTACCGATATTGCAGTTAGCTATTAAGACTGTTTACCAGCATAAAGTTTGGCTTACCGGTATTAAGCATTAAGTTTTGGTTAAGTTAATTTTGGTTGAATTTATTGGACAACTGATTCACCCCCCCCCCCCCCTCTTAGTTGTCTCCAGGACCCAACACATTGCAGTGGGATAAACATGTTTCTAAGCAAAATCCTTAACAAAATATGATTCCTAGAAATTTAATAAGTAACCTTATATGTGTAACCTAGATCATGAGAGTTGATGTGTGGTATTGATATGATTTGGATGGTGCATTAATGTAAAGCAAGTAAGGAATGTGTAAGATAGAATTTGTAAACACCTAACTAAGGTTGAGGGGAAATGTAATAAAAATGCTAGATAAGTACCCTATGGAGGAAATAAGTTGCTATGAAAGAAGGATGATTTTATTATTGCCTCTTTCTAAGTAGGCAAGATAAGATTTAGAGTAACCTAGTGAAATTGTGGGACATGTTATATTTCATATCCTAGTCATGTGATTTCCAGGAGCAAGGTGAATCCTAGGGGGGAGGATGTAGAGCCCCTTCCCGATCAAGCTCTGGTTAACTTAGTTGACCATGGTTGACCATATTAATAAATGCAATAATTCAATAGGATGAGCTATGTTAGATGGATAAATTAGTGAGAAAAATAATTAAACCAGGTTATGGAAGCATTTTACCTTGCGGTGCACATTTTGATATGTTATGGATTTAGATCCTATAGGATCCACTGATTTGATAATCTTGATATGACGTAAGTCAGCTATCTCAGAATTTGCAGTACTTCATTATGATATTAGAAAACATGGATACATATCGTATTTATAATTGAGTTTCATAAGGATTATGATGATGTTTTTTTGAGTAAATTGCATTATGTGGATTTTATTGGATAAATGATAAATTCATCGGTCTGATTGAAATTATATGCAAAGTGTCTGAATTGTATTCTTTTGATAATATTATATGTGATTTTTGGAATTACTAATGTGCAAGTGAGATGTGTAGGAAAATTATCTATGTGACCATGGAAATTATTCAGAGAATCAAGCCTAGGCCTATGTGCAATTGTGAAGCCAGGGTTTGTCTATTTGGAGAGACAACCTCTTGTTTGTAAATGTATTTTAATTTGTAAATGTTATGCTTGGATGAGTGTTTAATTGGAAAATTTGTTTAATTTATAAATTTCAAAAGAGACAATTGTCACGTGTGTTTTGGTGATGTGTAATTCTTTTTGTAGTGTCACTTGACACATGTGTTGTAAGTTGAATTGGCATTGTCATGTCTTTTTTTAAGGATTTATTTTACCAATGCATATATTTTCAATTATCCTAAAATGGTCTCAAGTAAACCTAGGATAGGGAGCCATTAGAAGGGTCAACTCAGAGTTGACCTGTAAGTAAACTTTGGGTGGACTTCCAAGGGGTTAAACTAACTCCTAGGGTCAAGTTAGAGCATTTTTAGTGGGCCATATGATGTACCTATGGATGAAGGCCAAATTTGGCCATGTGTCCACTCCCTAGGACTTGTTTAACTTCCCCCAAAAGTGATTTTCCCAAGTTGGCCGAATTTCATCTTTAGAAGAGCCTTCTTTGGTTAGGTAACCCACTTCATGAGTGTCATTCCTTTTCCCCATTCCATTTTCCTTTTTGAGGTTCCTTGGTTAGGGAGTGCATAAGGCTTTGAGAAGACCAACCAATGAGCATCCTTCACCCTTCCCAAGTGGGTTAGAAAGAGTGAGGTGTGGCTTCATAGGGAATTGTTTGGGAGGGAAAATTTTGATCACCCACTCTCCATTTTGGAGACTTGGAATTTGTAGAAATTTTGGGAAGTATTGGGAAGATTTTGGCTAAGTTAGGAAGGAGGAAAGTTGTGGATTTGGGAAGATCTCCTACAAATTTTATTACCTTTTTGGCAAATTAAGGTTGGTTGGATTTCTAACTATTGTATGACGTTGTTGCTTTGAAAAGATTGTGGTTGTTCTTATTTTTCCATTGTTGTTGTTTAGTTTTATATGTAGGAAGGAGTAGAAATCTTACTTATGTGTTTTTGCTATGTTTTTATGTCTTTGTTTATGGGAGTTTTCAAGGCCAAACTCACCCTTGGGAGGGTAGAGTGGCCTTGGGGTGAAGGGTTGTTTGATAGCCTTTTTAAGTGAGAGGGTCTCTTTGGAAGAGAGTGATTCTCAAGGGATATTTGTGGCCCTTGCTGCATATTATTATATTTATAAAATGAGGGTCATAAGGGGAGTTGTAGGCTTGTATGCGTTGGGGGTCATAAGGAATTTAGGGGACAAGTTTGGAACTTGTGGTTATGTTATATTTGCAGCCTTGTTATGGCATTATGTGCACTATTGCAGAATTCTCCTCAAGGGTATTTAGTCCACCTTCACCCCACTTAAAAGTCACATAAGTGACATTGTTTAAACCTTGGGTTGGGAGTGTTTTTGTTGTGTTTGAGTTTTATGCATGTATTTGTTTGTTTGTGTGTTACCCATCTAGCCCTTGATTCTCCTAGCTCAGGGGTGGCTTCTAGTAAGCCTAGGTTTGGAGGTGAGCCTCCATGGTCACAACCTCAAGTTTTTTTTTATTGTAGGTTGCTTTGGGAAAGACTTGGAAGGGAAAGCTTGGAAATGGTCTTGCTGGTTTTATTTTCGTTGCAGGAAAAAAAATAAATAGAGAATTTAATATTGTATTTTATTTGCAAGGGAAATGTATTTTAGTTGCAAAGAGAAAAAGGAGTTTTCTATTGTATTTATATTGCAGAAAAGAAAATGTATTATTGACTAAGCTTTACCATGTAATAAATGTATTTTATTTGAAGTGTTGATCCTTTTAATAAAATAAATGAATTTTTTATTATGTTTGTTTTGTTATAGTTGCTGGAAAAAAAAATGTTCTATTATGTTTTCTTTTATTTGTTAATAAGTTGTATGCATGCTAAAAATGGAAGGGAAATAAATAAAAATGTTGAAGTATAGATGTTAGTACAAGAGAATAAAAATTCTTATCTATCTATTATTCATATTATAAAATATTGTAAATAAGTGTTAGAGTGAAAATAAATATTGCATCACATTTTCTGTTTATAGATTAGATAGATTCTTTTAAAATATTAGTTGCAGTTGTAAAATAAATCATCTCTTAAAATTTTTCCTATTCTGAAATGCATGTTAAGTAGGGAAAAAAAAAATGTTTTTTTCTTAAAAAAATAGTTGCTGCTGTGAATAAATACAATTCTGTCATATTTTTACTTTCTATAAAAATAGAAAATAAATCTAGATAATGCCCTAAGTGAAAATAAAATAAAATATTTACTCCTATTCTGTTATTGGAAAACAGTTTGCTAAAACTATTGAAATACATATTTTACCATAGGAATTTAATGCAGCATATATATACTCAAATATATATATATATATATATATATGTATATATATATGTATGTATATATACATACATATATATATATATATACATATATATGTATGTATATATATATGTATGTATATGTATATATATATATATATACATACATATATATATATATACATGCTGCATTAAATTAAAACATATGCATTTAATAAAAAATGCGTAAACTGGAAATTTATGATTTCTTAAAGTGTAGAAAATTTTACCTTATGGTTCTACTCATTAATTTGTTGATCTCCTAATAATATATATATATATATATATATATATATATATACTTATTCTAATGCATGTATATATATATGAATATATATATTTATACAAATATAAATATATATATATAAAGAAATATAAATAAATATTTTAAAAAGGAGACTTTTAAATAAATAAAAAAAATAAACAAAAAAAGATTTGCTAAGCAAAAGTTTGGGGAGTAACCAACCCCCGCAGCCCTCGCAAGCACGCAGGGGTGCTCGCGACGCCACTTTGGGTGGCGACCCCCAATGGTGGCCTCGAGTGCCACTACGAGTGGCCACCGCAGTGGCCGCTGCCACCTCCACAAACCTGCGAAACCCTACCTTGCTATATCTGTCGTCGTTGTGGTTTAAGGCCGCCCTTCCTCCCTCATTTCTTCGGCCTCCTCCGCATCCTTCGAAACCCTACACACACACAACATAACCCTAAGAAAAAAGAAAATAAAGAGAAAATATGTTATGATAAAATATGCAACCCTAACCCAAATTTGGGTTAGGGTTAGCATTTAAATTAAAAAGAAAAGAATGAGATATGCAACCCTAGCCCATATTCGGGTTAGGGTTAGCATTTAGAAAATATAAATGATTAAGTTAGTCTTTAAAAATAAAATAAAAAGGGATAACTCAACCCTAATTAGGGTTCACAATTAAATATAATTAAAATAAGAAGGGGGAATTCTTTTAAAATTTGAAAGAATAATCCCCCCCCATTTAATTATAGCCATATATGTGGAATTAATTTAAACTCCTAATATTGATTAGGGAAAAAATTAATTTTAAATATAATCTTTTTATCAAGGCATAATCAAAATTGGGGATTAATTTTATATAGATATATAAATCGTAATTATTGATTTAATTTTATTAACTAGGGTTATTAAAGATAAATTTTATATAGTTATTTTTCATATTTAATTTAATATGGATGTTAAGATAAATTTAAAACTGGGGGATTGTATTAATGAAATTTATTAATTGATTTATGTGAATTCTAGCCTATGAGGTCATTTTGGCCGATTAAATTAATAGTTGAAATTTAAATGTCTTAGGGGATTTTAATTTGAATGTAATATAGAATGAATTAATTAATTTGATATTATATTTGAATTAGGTTAACTTTATTAATTTAATTAAAGGCGTTTTCGCGGTTGCTTAATTAATTAATTTTAATATGAGTTAACAATATCATTATTTTTACTTAGCCTTGAGTATTTTAAATACTATTGAGATAATATATATATATATATATATATATATATTGATGTTAAGTCAAACTTCTCTATAAATTTTAATAATGGACCTTATTAAAAGTAAAATGTTCAATTTTTAATCTATAGGGTCAATATTGGCCGAATATTAAATATTTGGTATTTAATATTTAAAAGGGATTAAGTTTGACATTAATGTGAAGTGAATTATTAGGAAATTATTATACTTATTTGGCTTAATTTTTTTGGTCGAATTTAAAAGCATTATTTGTATTTGCCCATTAATTATTTTTAAAGTCAATAAAATATGTGTTAACGTGATTTTAACTAAATCCTAGAGCAATTCAATACTGTGCGAGGTGATTAATATCTTTGGATTCTTAATTGAAGATTTATTGGGGGTAATTTATTTCAACTAATAAATTATGTTGTGATGACCCTTTTTGGGGTATAATTAGTCAAGTTGTTTTGTAATATTAAATTTGTAAAGTTAATTAAATTTTCTTTAGAACACCATTCTAATATCATTTAAGATTTCATTTGGAACAACTTGTTAAGTTGTCACATCTAATTAAGCGTTGGATGTATGTAATTAAGTGTTTAAAAAAAAATTTCGTTGTTGTGTTTTTGCCCAAAAGTTTGGGCATGAAACAATGATCCTAAGGGGTTCTACAATATTTTTAAAGCAAGAATAAAAGGAAGTTTGTTGCCCCATGGGCATAACTTTCCTAAAGATATAATCAGAAATGAATTTGATTTCATAACACAAAAATGGAGGAAAGAAAAGTGAATAATCTTTAGAAAATTATAGGCTATAATCCAAAAGATGGATCCAAAATATGACCCATTGAAGGATTTTTCCCCATTTTGTGCCAAAGTCGACATTGTTATGAAATTTTTTGATGAATTAAAGCTGATTTTAAAGGAGAAGATAGCCAAAATTGAAGAAGTTCATGGCCAACAACGGTCAAGCTCACAATCCCTTTTGTCTCATAGAGCAAGTGGCATGGTAGGAAGGAGGCCTATTCATGAATCTTCTCAGAAAAGAGCAGGAAAAGAAATGAGTGATGAAGAGGAGAGTAGAAATCACAATGGAAGGTTAATAAGGAGAAAGGGTAAAAAGATGATGAGTGCAGAGCCTTCCCCTAAAATACAAACCAAGCCTTTTCAAGGAATTAGGATCATTGATCTCGAAGACTCAGACAGAAGTCCTTCACCATCATATGTATCCTTTTCACCTATAAGGAAGGATGAAGAACAAATGGAGGAAGATATATTCATAGAAACAAGTGTAGAAATGCAACCTGACCTTCCTCCTTTGCCTCCTAATCTGGAGTTGGATCTCACTCATTTGGATATCCAGGGTAAAGCTTTTAAAGATGCAATAAAGGAGACATGTGATAAGTTCCTTGAAGATGATGCTTTCATGAGGAGCCCAACCTTTCTACAACTAGTATGGAAGATGAAGATTGACAAGTACAATGGAAGAATTACTAAGAAGAAGGCTCAAAGACTAGATAGATGGGATCAAGAGAATCAAGAAGAAGTAAAGAATGAGATGATGGAAGAATTTAAGAAAATCACTGATGATGAAGGCAAGAAGATTATAAGTTAGGCTAGAGTCCTGATCTTACCAAAATGGGATATAGTAGATGTAGTGGCTTTTGATACAATCAGGAAGTCAAAGGGTCAACATTTCAATTCAGAAGAAGAATCAAGGTTGGCATTAAAAGGATCAAATTTTGTGAATGACTATGCAACCTTGGCAATATAGGCACTAGAGGAAGGACCTAGAAAGCCTAACATTAGTGATTTGAACCCCAATTTGAGGGGAAGCCTTATTATAAAAAGAGCATCTGACACATCAAGTGTAGAGACTACAAAGTTAAATGTTGATGTTGCTAAATTGGCACATGAGAGTGCAAAAAGAGAAGCTTTAGAAAAGGTGGAGCTGATAACAAAGTTTGATAAGATTTTCAATGATTATAATGTTGGCATATGGACACTCCAATGAGACATTGTGTGTGATTGAAGGTTTTGTCATTGATGGCAACCTTGCAATCCTATGGCATCGACAAGACATTATACCGGCAAAGCTTTACTTAAACACAACAGTGCACTGGCATCAACAAAATCAATCTACACCGGCATCGGCACAGAAGATGTACACCGGCATAGAAGATGTACATCAGCACAGAAGGAAATATGTATATCGGCACAGAGGCCGACAGGATTTCTGATATGTCATATTTTGTTTATCAATGTAAACCGACTTGGCAAATTGTAAAATGACTCTTGTATATAAAAGAGATCATTGTAGGCATTTGTAGGATATGGATAGAATGTAATAAATAAATTATAAGGCAGACCTAATGTGTGAATTGTAGGTCAAGGGTATATGTAAAGAATAGAGCAAGAACTGGTACTGAATCTGGCATTGAAGATGCTATTGTAAAGCAGTACAAAATATTGGATTTGTGTAAATCCTCATTATAAGTCAGTGTGACTTCTTATTGAGCAGTGAACTCTAGGCAGTTGGCCTTCCTGCATGTGCAGGCCCCTATTCTAAGTAATATTCTCTTATTGGCCAGTAAGTGAATATTGTGGGTCACAAATCCCACTGAGGTTTTTCCCACACCAGGTTTCCTCATTAAACATCTTGTGTTATGGTGTTCTTTTCATGTGGATGCTTTTAATTCTGTTATTTGCATTAATTCTTCCATACCGGTATACTGTTACTTTATATTCTGCATATTCAGTTTTAAGAAAATTTCATTACTGGTCAGATACAGATTCATCCCCCCCTCTCAGTATCTATGGGAACCCTAACAATTGGTATCAGAGCCTGGTCCTCTATTTTCAAAAGCCTAACAGCTTGAGGAAGATCTTGACACCGGTAAAGATGGAAAATCTGATGAAGCAACTTGAAGTAGCTCTTACTGACTATGATGCAGAGAAGCTGAAAAATATCAAATTAGAAGATGATTTAAAGGTAGCTCAGGACATTATTCAGGCACTTCAAGAAAATCTTACTATTACAAGAAACAAGAGAAGAGAACTTTGTGAAAAATTGCAAAATGAAAATGATGAAAAGGAATCACTAAATGATATGATAAGTAAATTGAAACAAGAGATCATGACAACAAAAAATGAAATGCAGGATATGACTATGAGATTCTGCAAAGAGATTGAGGACAGAAAGAAGAATGAAGAAGAATTGACCAGAAGACTAAGTGATGCAGCAAATGAGAACACAAGACTTAGCTATGAAAATGACATGTTGAAGACATATCTGATGCACACTCAAAATGACTCGAATGAACTAATGAGACAAAAAGAGATCTTGGAAAGGGAATTGGAAACTGCAAATCAACACAAAGAAAAATTCAAGAAAAGCTCAGAAGAACTTGGTACCTTATTGAAGAATCAAAAACCCAAAGGTGACACTTTTGGAGTTGGATTTGAAGTTGGAGAAAGCTTCGGTACTGCAAATACCTAGGATCAAAGCAAACCGGTAAGACCCTCTAATACTTACAAATTCAATGGAAAATGCTTTAACTGTAATAAATATGGTCATAGGGCAAATGAATGTAGATCTAGGAATTATCAGAACATCAATCCTCCCACCGATCAATGCACCAAATGCAACAAAATTGGTCATAACTCTGAAAATTGCAGAATGAATGTAAGATGTTATTTTTGTGGAAGATTTGGTCATTTATCAAATAAATGCAGAACACAAACTGACATAGGTTATGGGTAAGCTATTCAGAAAAATAATGTAACTTGTTATGCATGTAACAAGATTGGTCATATTGCTAAATTTTGTAGAAGTAAAGGTACACCGGTAGATAACAAAAGTACTAGCTTGAAAGGTAAAGAAAAAGTTGAAGAGGTTAAGCAAGAATTTTCAAAGCAATGGATTAGAAAAGGTGATCTAAATATTGGGGTTACTCCTCCACCGGTAGAACCAACAAATGCTTCACCGACAGGACAATATGATGCTCCACTGGCAGGACAGAGCAATGCTCGACCGATAGGATGTTCTTCATCAAATTGAAGAAAATTATCTTGAGGGTTTGGAAATTTAATGACACATGTGCTATTATTCCCTCAGTTAGAGAAAAGAAGTTGAAAATCCTTCATTACCAGAAAATAAAGTTGAGTTAATACATTGCCAACAAATAATTAATGTGGTAGGTAGCAGAAAAGACTTTATAAAATAAGGTTTTTTGCTCCATTTCATTTCACTGTGAATTCAAACTTTCAGAGAGCGCGAAGATTTCCGAGCTAAGGCATTCCAAGCAAAGAGGCAAAGCACTTCAGCAATCAATCCATCCAAAGGCAAAAAAAGGTATTTATCATCATGGCATCCTCCTTTGCACCTGAATTCATAGCAAACCCTACAGTAGTCAAGGTTATAAAATGACCTAGGCCCATGTTTGAGCTAGTTCCCAAGGTAGCTAAGAAAGATGACAATACAGGTGCTTTTTCCCAAATTCCAAAGGGTGTGGTTTATGCAGAAGACCCTAGAATGTATATTCATTGCAACATAGAGGAATTAGGTGATGAAGAAATCAAAAACATGTATAAATCTATTATATGTGACAATGCCGGAAATGTGAAACCTGAACATAAAATTGTTGAAACCCTAGGATTCACTGAAATCCTCTGCATTCCTAAATTTCCCAAGGAAGTGATTAGGATAGTTCTTAGCAGGGTACATGGCTCATTCTTTTGGCTTGACTTAGTGCATAAAATTACAAAGGTAGCTATGAAAGCAGTAATAGGGTTACCTTCCACCGGTACTAGACCCGACAAAACCAAGAAAGTCTCCAATGACCTAGTAATGAAATTAACTGGTGCAACATCTGACAAAAGATCATTGAGGGTTAATGATGTGACCGATACAAATGTGAGATTTATTAGCATGATTCTAGGTTACAAAGCAACTCATGCAAATAGGCTTAACTCTGTTTCTAGTTTATGCATAAAAAGTGCTTATGACATGGTTAAGGATAATGTAAAAATTGATATTTGTGAATGGTTAAAAGATGAGTTAATTGACAACTTAGAAAAAATCAAGAAGGATAAGAAAGGAACCTTTAGATTTGGAAATTTGCTTGTATGCTTAATGCTACATATAACCAAACAGGCTCCCGGTATGGGCAACAAGGATTTTGGATTTGACATACCAGTAGGAAAACAATTGTCTGACTTGTTCAACAACATGGGTGAAAATAGAGAAAAGAATATCAATGAGTATTTTCAAGCACTAAAGGTCAAAATGAATAAAAGAATTAGACTATCACAGGAAATTGTCAACAAATACAAGGATGACATATGTTTTGTAATAAAAAAGGATGAAATCTGGATGGAAGCAGTCATCCCAAGAACAATTTGGGTTACAGAGATGGGGTATGAAACAGATGACCACATAGTGGAAACTTATGCCAAAGCACTTCTGGAAGCCCCCAATGAACCAAAGGAAGAAGTATTTGGTAGTGCTAAGACCATTGAAAGCCAAATTCAATCTAAAAAGAGAGTAAAGAAAGTTGAGGCATGTGTGAGGAAAGGAACCAGGCAAGTAAAAGCAATAAAGGAAGATGTACTAAAGAAAACCGGCATAACAAAAGAAGAGTTGGTAGCCCAACAGCCTGAAACTCATCTATCATCGATAGATACCTCCTCAGAAGGAGATATGCCAACAACCTTCAAAAGAGTTGTTAGGAAAAGAGACCCCTCACCGGTATCCACTCCTTCACCTAGAAGGACAAGACAGAAGCAACAAGTTGTGAGGTCTCTAGTCAAGAAAGCCACACCTAAGAAAAAGATGACCCCCAAAAAGAAGAAGAAGACAAGCACTGATTTGACCCCTTTTGACATATTACTGAATGAGATCACAGAGGAAGGTAAATTGAAAAACATAGGGAAAATCTATGACACCCTATCAGATGATGAGAAAGGACAAGTCGAGGAAAGTGTTATATTACACATGGACATGTATAAAAAGTTTTTGATGCAAGTCCTAAATGAAATTCCTGATGAATTATATAAGAGACTTGAGGCCAGAAGGCAAGGAATAGTTGAGTTGGATAAGAAAATTAAAATAGAAAAATTACTTGCAGTATACCCAGTCAACTCATGTAAGGAAATTGATGATTTGATAGCTCAGGCCAACCGGACAGTTTTTTCCACTGCACACTGGCAAATATCACTGATGGCAAGTAGAGCTACAAAGGGTTTAGAGGAAACAGAAAATGGTTGGGATATATTCTTGGTTGAAAAAGAAAAACAAGAAGAATATAGGAATCCCAAGCCCATTCTAGTATATCAAAAGGACAAAGGGAAAGGTAAAGTTGGTGGACCACCAAGTATCAAGATTAGAGACAACTTACCCCCACCTCCTTTAAATACTCCACCAGTAAAAACAACAACTGCAGAAGATCCATCGGCAGCTGAGAGCATGGACACAAAGGATAATAATCCTAATTCTGAAGTCCTATATACCATGAATGTTGATACTCAAAAAATCAACATAGTGGTAGATAAGGATACCACAGATAAATCTGATAACAAAGAGAAACCGATAGCAGATTCAGAGAAAAAGATGGAATCTGGAACACAAACAGAGCAACCAACAGAGCTAAAGGCTCCAGAACAGATGCCATCGATAAGACATGATGCAAGAAAAACTGTGCTTAAAGAGATGGAGACACAAATAGACCTACCAGAGGTCAATACCAGCATGGTCACTTCCACCGGCACTCAGTTTACTGGGTCACCATCAAATGTAACAGAGGTATTGCTTGAATCTATCAAGAAAATAATTGATTATAGCTCACAAGCCTATAAAGCGATAGATGACTCAATTCCAATTTTGAAATCAATAGCTCCAAATTGTAATATAGCCAACAAAGATTCTTTAGGCCAGTTGGATACACTTTGTAAATATATTTCTGAAAATTTTGAGCAAACAAAGGTAGAAACTATAAAGGAAAGTGTAGAATAAGAGAAACAAAAATTCTTTGAAGAAGGAATAAAGAAGTGTAACAGGGAATTTGACACACTTCTACCGGAACTGTGTAATTTATTGAAAGAGTACAAAACTCTGTATAAAGATACCTGTAAGATAAAATTTTTGACCATGGATGTAGACAAAAAGATAAGCAAGGTACAGGAAGAGATCAATAAACTTGCTGATAATTTTGTTAACTCACCCAATACATTATCAGTTTTTGAGGAAAAGATAACAAATTTTGAGGAAGAATTGCTTAAATTAGAAAGAGAAAAAGAGAAAATAATAAACAAGGCAAATTTTTTGAGATCTAAACTAAGTCCAAGATTGGACTATTTAGCATCTCTGCATAAGGAAATCTCAAAGGCACTAACATAGGGTACTAAAACACCAACAAAGCACTTGCAGCATCTCACCGGTATAGTATACAGAACTGAGATAGCAATAAAGGAGAGCAAGAAGTTTATGGATGGCATAAACTTAATTTTGGGAGATATTCTTCAGATAATAACTACCCAACTACAAGGTTGAGGTTATAAATTGGTACAACTGCAAAATCTACTAACCTTTGTCATTGATGCCAAGGGGGAGTAGTAGATGAGAAAATTCAAAACACAAGGATCACATGCTTAGGGGGAGCTCTCACATTTTTGGTACACATTTTTGGTAACATTTTTTGACTACACATTTTTGGATACTTTTTGAAATTTCTCATGAGTGTTGCCATCAATGCCAAAGGGGGAGATTGTTGGCATATGGACACTCCAATGAGACATTGTGTGTGATTGAAGGTTTTGTCATTGATGGCAACCTTGCAATTCTATGGCACTAACAAGACATTATACCGGCAAAACTTTACTCAAACACAACAGTGCACCGGCATCAACAAAATCAATCTACACCAGCACAGAAGGAAATATGTATACCGGCACAGAGGTCGACATGATTTCTGATATGTAATATTTTGTTTATCAATGTAAGCCGACTTGGCAAATTGTAAAATGACTCTTGTATATAAAAGAGATCATTGTAGGCATTTGTAGGACATGGATAGAATGTAATAAATAAATTATAAGGCAGACCTAATGTGCGAATTGTAGGTCAAGGGTATTAGTAAAGAACAGAGCAAGAACCGGTATTGAATTTGGCATTGAAGATGCTATTGTAAAGTAGTACAGAATATTGGATTTGTGTAAATCCTCATTGTAAGTCAGTGTGACTTCTTATTGAGCAGTGAGCTCTAGGCAGTTGGCCTTCCTGCATGTGTAGGCCCCTATTGTAAGTAATATTCTCTTATTGGCCAGTAAGTGAATATTGTGGGTCACAAATCCCATTGAGGTTTTTCCCACACCGGGTTTCCTCATTAAACATCTTGTGTTATGGTGTTCTTTTCATGTGGATGCTTTTAATTATGTTATTTGCATTAATTCTTGCATACCGGTATACTATTACTTTATATTCTGCATATTCAATTTTAAGAAAATTTCATTACTGGTCAGATACTGATTCACCCCCCCCTCTCAGTATCTGTGGGAACCCTAACATATAATGCATCTCAGAAAAGGTGTGTGGAGTTGCAAACAAGAGTGCAACTCTTTGAGCAGAGACAAATAAAGGTTTCCTTTCCTGCACTTACAGGGCCATCGGAGCCATCAACATCTAGGTCATCACCTATGGTATAGGGAGGAGAATTAGTTAAACTTGATACAAGTGTTGGTATCGGTGGTATGTCATTAGTCCCCTATGATGATGATGATGATGAGCCTGAAGCTACAAGATAAACTAAACCAAATCAATCTCAGCTTTTAGAAAAGATTGTTGAATTAGAAAATAAACTAAAATAATTAGAAGATCAATTAGTCGAGAAGCAAAAGGATATAGTTAGCTCAGTGCTAACTCATTTGAATGAGAAAGTTGATAACATGCTCAATAGTGTCCATGCCTTATATTCTTTGCTATTTAATGTTATTCAAAAATTTGATGATGATAAAGAAGTGGCAATTCCTCTATTTACAAAATGGTTGCAAAACTGAAATGAGCTCAGAATAATGTTCATGGCTTCTAAGTATCATGTCAAGAGACCACATACAGTGTAGCCAACACATTTGTTAGCAAAATCAATGTAGGAGGCCCAAATTTTATCAGAGAATATAGAGAGAAAGGTAACGAAATTGATGAAAAGTTTCAGTGAATTGAAACAAACTCTTTTGCCAGATTTTAAAGATGAAGAAGGGGCAGTCAAGCCTTTACAATCTTTGAAGGAAGAGGCAGAGAGAGTCATTATTACCCAAGTAGAGATGATATGTGAAGGGCTAAACATGGATATTCTAGAGGATAGCATGGATAAAATAATTTCCAGAGGATCATTTTTTGAAACTTTTGAAAGAGAGGCAAACCGAGTAGCCATTAAATATATTCCATACAGGGAAAAAGATGATGAAGTCATGAGTTTTGATTGGCCATCCAATGAAAACTATAGTGCATGGAGTAGTATGTATCTGAATGATGAATAAAGGTTTTAAATAGCTCACATAACCTCTTTTGTCTTTTAGTGGTAGATATTTTTGAGCTCGTATAACATAAATGGTGGTAATATTCATCACGTTTTAAAGAAGGCGACCGCATACTTTGATGTTGCATAAGAGAAATCAAGGATGAATGTTTGTATAACATAATGTAGTTGTGTGTAATCATTTTGAGATGACAGGTGTCTCCTCTAGCCTGAAGCTTGTTTGCTCCCTTGTTTTTTATAAAAGGGAATTCATGGCTATGAGACGAAGTTCGGATTTTTGGTCTCTTGAGTGTTCTGAATTTTTGTTTTCAATAGCAAAGCTTAGGTGAAACAAAAAATTGTAAAAGGTCATTTGGCAGAGAAAAATAAAAAGAGTCTTATGTCTGTAATTCTATAGGTTCTTGAAGGAGTTATGTATGAATTGTATTCTTACATAGACAACTGAATTATTCAATAGAAATATAATTCGAACCCATTTCTATCCAGTGTATTGTTCTATCATGTTTTGAAAGCATATTATCAAGGATTTTATCATTCATTGCACGGTTGTGGTGTATGCATTTTTTGTTCATGCTTTGTACTAAGGGGCTAATTAAATGCTTGAGTAAAATTGCAGAGTGGTAGGGACATTTGCAGGGATTTTGATAAGTAGTTCTAGGTTGGGGTTGCGAATATGATGTATTGCAAGGCAATATTATCTTAGTTTTATATGTTGTTAGATAAATTCTATCAAAAATGCATTTTATGCAATACAAATTCACATACACAATGGAATAAGGAACTAATAATAGCTAAGTGAATGCCTTGGTGTTGATTTTATGTTCGGCATCACCATTTGTTTGCTATAACCTGTTGAATATAGGAATATTTTCATTTACATGAACGTTGCATGTGTTTTAATCATCTCATGCTCCAAACTGGTTGAGGATCACTGAGGAATTTTCCATTCCTGAGCATTCTCCCTTTCTGTTGACTCTTTATATGAGATTAGCTCCTTTGTTTCATGTATAATTTGTGAGTGGCATAGAAATCACAAATTGGCATGGGGATCACCCTCCCTGGTTTTGCAGAGCCTAAAGTGCAAAAGGATCTTGTATCCCTGTTATTGTTGGTCCAAGTCTGAAGAATATTAATAGTTAGAAGTAGTTGTCCATCGATATTTTAGAAGAAAACAACTTGGTCTCTACCTCGTGTTAGTGTAAACCCATTTTTGGGCACCAACAAGGTAAAAGCTCCTAATAGGGCTCATCATCTAAATCCCTTAACCAGGTGACTCCTAGTAGGGTCTGCTCCTAATTGGGCATCATTGTAAGCTCCTAACCAAGCTAGGCTCCTAACAGGGCACATTCTGAAAGAGTGCACAATTTTTGTGGGTACCAATTTCCACCATGGTTTTTCCCTATTTAGGTTCTCACGTGAAAAACATGGTGTTCATATGGTGAATGATTTTAGGTATTGTTATGTTTTATTTTTAGTTAATGCATGGTTAATGAACATTTAATGTGCAGACTTGATAAATCAGATTAGTAGATGATTATCAGTAGATACCCGTACTAGTAAATGGTTTTGTTGATGGTTATTGTTTGATTTGGTGAAAGCTTTTTTAAGGTTGAGTTTCAGATTTGAATTTGTTGTTAATACTGATTCACCCTCCCTCTAAGTATTAACCGGATCCTCTAAGATTAGCAATTGGTATCAAAGCATTGGTCCTCTATGTTTAGAAAGCTTAACAACTTGAGGGAAAGATCCCGAAGAAAGATGATGAAGAAGGAGGCTCCCAGGTTTACCAAGGACAACTACCAGATATGGAAAGACTAGATGAAGATATACATCAAAGGATTGGGTTCTCAGTATTGGAATCATTTGGTAAACAAGTATGTTGCTCCTACCACCAGCCCCTTGACACCACATGAGCTTAAATACAACAAGAAAACATTCAAGCCTTGGAATCAATTGTAAGTACTTTATCTAATTTTGAGTATATAGATGTTCATGGATTAGAAATTGCATTTGAGGTATGGGAGATATTAGAATTGATTTATGGAGGAGATGAACATTTACAAAGACCAAAAGAAGAAAGTTTAAGAGGCAAATTTGATGACATGAAAGTGGTTGATGGTGAGAACATTGCACAATATGGTCAAAGGATTAAAGAAGATGTAGGTGGTATTATGAGTGTTGGAGGTAAGATTGATGATGATGTTGTTGTTAGTAAAATGCTTAGAACTCTCTTACCACAATATGCTATTAGAGTTTTTGCAATTCAAGAACTGAGATCTATTTCTAAAGATAAAGTCATTGTTGGTTCTCTTATTGGAAATTTGACTGCATTTGAGTTAAACATCTTTGATAATAGTGTTTCAAAACTGCCTGAATATGCTTTTAAAGCTTCTGTAACTTGTACATCTATGAAGAAATGAAAGGATATTTGTCATAATCATGACTACAAGTCTAGTCATGGCTCTAGTAGAGGTGATGGTGATGATGAAGATCATTTGATGGAGCTTGAGGCACTATTGGCTAAAATATTTTCTAGAGGCACCAATAAGTACAAAGGTAAACATCCTCTGAAGTGTTTTTCCTGCAATAAGATTGGACACATTGCTGCAAATTTTCCTAACGGTGATAAAAAGGAAAAGTTCAAGAAATTTAAAGGAAAAGGACCAAAACATTGCGATGTTGCAGTTGATGAAGGAGTAACTGATGAATAATCAGAAGAATATGGCAATGCAGAGATAGTGTTTGTTGTTGTGAAGGAAGATTTGACTGATGAAAAGGCATTGGTGTCACACATGGATATCAGTGATGATAGGTTAATAGATAGTGGTTTCTCACACCACATGACTGGTGATAGAAACACATTCTTATCTCTTGAAGAATTTGATGATAGTGTGGTAAGGTTTGGTAACAACTCACCCTACATGGTTAAAGATAAAGTAACTATCTCATTGAATGGAAAAAGTAATGCAGATGATGTCTTTTGGGTTGATGGATTAAAACATAACCTTTTGAGGGTTGGTCAATTAAATAATAAGGGATATCTTCTAGAATTTAAAAGTGGAGTGTGCAAGATTCTTGGAAGTAATGGAGAATTGATTGCTACTAGAAAGTAGACAAGAGGTAATCTTTTTCATCTAAATACTAATGTGAATAGTTTTTTGGTGGCAAAGATTGAAGACAATTGGTTAATGGCACAAGAGGGTTTTTCATGTGAATTTTGGCAATTTCATAAAGGTTAGTAAATCAAGTATTGTGAGAGGTTTTCCCTAGCTTGTTAAACCAAATAATTTGTTATGTAAGGACTTTCAGATGGGTAAGATGACTTATGTATCTTATAAGAGCAAGTCTTTCACTTTAGAAAATATTCTAGAGTTGGTTCATGCTAATCTTTGTGATCCTATGGGGACTAAGAGCTATTTTGGTGATAAATATTTCATGATTTTCACTGATGATTTTTCCAAGATGATGTGGGTAACTTTTTAAGAGAAAAGTCTGAGGCATTTAGTAAATTCAAAGAATTCAAAGCTTTAGTTGAGAAAGAAACCAGGAAGAATTTGAAATGTTTGAGATCTGACTAGGGAGGAGAATTTACTTTTGATGAGTTTGTGAAGTTCTATGATGAACAAGGAATCAAGACGCAAATGTCAGCTCCTATAACTCCACAACAGAATGGGATAGTAGAGAGAATGAATAGAACAATTGTTGAAGCTACTAGAACCATGTTGATTCAAGGTGTGTTAGGATTGATAATAGTCCCAAAGATACTAAGTGTTGGTATTTTGGTTATGTTGATATGGTTTTGTCATTGATGTCAACACCCATTAACACTTATCAACTCTAGCACTT
Organism: Cryptomeria japonica; assembly: GCF_030272615.1. Lineage (NCBI taxonomy): Eukaryota > Viridiplantae > Streptophyta > Pinopsida > Cupressales > Cupressaceae > Cryptomeria > Cryptomeria japonica. The sequence continues at coordinate 703,993,463 of NC_081411.1, read as the reverse complement.
TGGAGGATTGGCAATGTTCACTGGCAAGCAAGTGACTTTATGCACAGTCACCAGTATCTGGTACACCGGTAGGATATATTTTTCACCAGCACTTGCAATAACATGGAAAACACTTGGTTATGTTGAAGACATTGTTTGTACACTTTGTCTTGGATTTGTTTATTGGATTATTTGTATTTGCATATTTGTTGTTACCGGCAAATAAGTCCGGAATAAGCACTGCTAGGCTTATCCATTCCAGATCAGCACGACACACTTTGGAGATGATTTTTTTGTTATTGTAAATGCATTCAGCTGCCATGTTGAATCGGATATTGATTTACTTGTAATTATTTTATTGTAAAATCTTTTAGATTTGACCTACTAAAATTGGTGTTAGGTTATGGTATATATGTAAGATCTTATTTGTAAGATCAAGATGTGATTGGAAAAGTGAATTGTAAGAAGGTATATGTGAGATTAAGCAGAGATATACACGTAGAAATCATTTGAAGGTGAAGCAAGGTTTTTGTGAAGGCATATCAGAACTACACCGGTACTAAATCCAGCATATGAAGATGCTATTTTAAGCAGTACATCTTTATTGGATTTAACCATCGAATTGTAGTCAGTGTGACTCCTATTTGTGTTTGAGTAGTGAGCTCTAGGCACTTGGCCTTTCTGCATGTGTAGACCCCATTTGTATACACATACTATCTACCGTAGTATCATCTGATTGTGGGTAAGGTTTCCCATAGTGGTTTTTCCCCTTACAGGGTTTCCACGTACAAAAATTGGTGTTATGTGTTGTGGATGTTATTGTCTTTTTGTTTCATGCATTAATCTTTACCGGTACTGCAATTAACTAATAAACTGTCTACCGGCATAAAGTTTGGTTTCCCGGTATTAAGCATTAAGGTTGGTTAAGTTACTTTTGGTTTGAATTTATTTGACAACTAATTCACCCCCCCCTCTTAGATGTCTCCAGGACCTAACAATTGGTATCAGAGCTTAATCCTCTTTTTTTAGAAGTTTAATAGCTTGAGGAGATCCAATGTCTACTAACTATTTTAGGAAGGATAGTCCTAAACATGATGGAACCAACTATGGCATATGGAAGATCAGAATGGAGACACATCTAAATTGCACTAGAAAGGACATATGGGATATTACAAAGAATGGCTATATTGCTCTCACTCAAAGTCAGCCTAATCCACCTACCTTAGGAAAAGATGAAGAAAATGATTGCAAAGCAAGGGAAGCACTTTTGAGTGCATTATCAGATCAGCAAATCATGGGATTATCAAATTGGTCTACTGCTAAAGCTATTTGGGATCATTTGGAAACATTGAATGAAGGAGATTCCACAGTCAAAATTGCAAAACTTGAAAGCTTGAAAATGGAAGAAGATGAAAGGATTTCTGATTTTATTGAAAGAGTTAATGAAATTGTTTTGGGTATTAAATGTTGTGGAGGAACCTTAAGTGAAGATGAAATTATTTCAAAAAATTTAAGAGGATTGCCACTGGCATATAAAATGAAATTTACTACTATAAATGAGTTAAGAACAATGCCTAATACATCAGTAACTAGGGATACATTGATTGCAAAACTTTCAGCTTTTAAGACATCAACATCTTCTACACCATCATTTGACAAATTTGATTGGAAAGCCTTTTATGCAAGAGAACTTGAAGAAAGCAAGAGAGAAAATGAAGAACTTGGAGAACTTGAAGCACTATTTGTAAGGAAAATGCCTAAAGGTCCAATTGGAAGTAAGTATGAAGGTAAAGCACCCTTTAAATGTTTTAACTATAATAAGATTGGTCATATGGCTTCAAGATGCCCTGATAGACATGCTAGACTAAGAGAAGAAGATAGAAGAACATACAAGCCTAACCCTGAATATCAAAGATACATATTTAAGAAGAATAATGATAAATCTTGTTATCTTGCTGATGAAGGAGTCATTGATGATTCTGATGAGGATCCGACAGGCAATGGATGGGTTTTTGTTGCTATAATAGAAGATCAACCGACATCTACTGTCCAACCAGTAGAGTAGGCCCTAGCAGCTAATGTTGAAGTTAAGGATGAATGGATCATTGATTCAGGATGTTCACATCATATGACTGGTGATAAAAGAAAATTCTTGAACTTTCAGGAGTATAATGGAGGTCTGGTAAGATTTGGAGATGATAAAGTTTGTTTGATCAAAGGAAAAGGTACTATATCTCTTGATGGTAAGCATAATAATGACAATGTTTACCATGTAGAAGGTTTAAAGCATAATCTTTTGAGTGTTGGTCAATTAGTTGAAAAAGGATTTCAGTTACAATTCAAGAATGGAAAATGCAAAATTATGAACAGAACTGGTTTGGAAATTGCAACCGGTAATCAAACTAGAGGTAATATCTTTCATTTGAATAACAATGAAAAGACATGTTTGATTGCACATATTGATGAAAGTTGGCTATGGCATAAGACACTCTGTCATGTAAATTTTGATTGCATGGTAAAAATCAGTACTACTAAGGCAGTTAGAGATTTACCTAAGATTGTTAAACCTCACAATCCGGTATGTAAGGAATGTCAATTTGGAAAACATGTTATAGAATCTTTTAAAAGTATTCCAAAAAAATCCAATAATTCTCTTGACTTAATTCACATTGATTTATGTGGTCCAGCTAGAACTAAAAGCTTGCAAGGTGATATATATTTCATGTTAATAATTGATGACTATTCTAGAATGTGTTGGGTTACTTTTCTTGGAGAAAAATCAGAAGCACTTGGGAAGTTCAAACTATTCAAGGCAATGGTAGAAAATGAAACTGGTAAGAAAATCAAATGTCTGAGATCAGATCAAGGAGGTGAATTCACATCTAAGGAATTTAATGCATTCTATGAAGTGAATGGAATCAGAAGACAGTTATCAGTACCCTGGTCACCACAACAGAATGGAGTTGTAGAAAGGAAAAACAAAACTATCTTGGATGCATCTAGGAGTATGCTATCAGAAGAAAATCTACCACATGTATATTGGAGAGAGGCAGTAAGAATAGTGGTTTATACATTCAACAAAGTTCACATCAAAGGTGAAACCGGTAAGACCCCTCATGAACTATGGTTTGGTATTACTCCTACTCTTAAATATTTTAGAATATTTTGAAGTAAATGCTATATTAGAAGAGATGAGTATATTGGAAAATTTGATCCTAGAAGTGATGAAGGAATATTTCTTGTTTATTCATCGAAGAGCAAAGCATATAGATGTTTTAACAAAAGATTGCAGAAAATTGTTGAGAGTACAAATGTGAAGATTGATGAACAGTTTAGAGGAACTTCAAGGTATATAGACTCTGAACCAGAGATACTGACAAATGAACCTACATTGAACCCACTGGTACAGAATGAAAATCTAGTTACCCCGGTATCATCTGAAAATTCCACTGTAACTGTGGAACAATAGCAAACGAAGACACCCTGATATGTAAGACTGAATCACTTAGAAAATCAGATAATTGGGAACAAGTATCAAGGAGTTATGACAAGAGGAAGACTAGAAAATGAAGAGGTATGTCTTATTTCTCAAATTGAACCATCATCAATTAATGAGGCATGTGAAGATAAGCACTGGATTAAAGCTATGGAAGAGGAACTAGAACAAATTGAGAAGAATAACACATGGACATTAGTTCCCCGACCTAAAGATAAAAATGTGATTGGAACAAAAAGGGTATTTAGAAATGAAATTAATGAAGATGGTAAGGTAATAAAAAATAAAGCAAGACTAGTGTTTAAGGGACATTCTCAGAAAGAAGGAACTGATTATAATGAAACCTTTGCACCGGTAGCTAGAATTGAGGCAGTCAAATTATTCTTGGCTTTTGAAGCACACAAGAACTACAAAGTATATCAAATGGATATTAAATGTGCATTTCTGAATGGAGATCTCAAAGAAGAAGATTACATTGAGTAGGTTAAGGAAAGCTTTGTATGGGTTGAAGCAAGCTCCAAGAGCTTGGTATGATAGATTGGATAAATATCTTTTGAAGATTGGATTTTCTAAAGCTAATGTTGACAACAACTTATACTATAAGGTGACTAATGATGACATCTTGGTTATAGAAGTTTTGTTGATGATATAATCTTTGGAGGAGAAGATGGATTATGTAAAGACTTTTCTATTGAAATGCAGCAAGAATTTGAAATGTCTATGATTGGAGAGATAAAATTTTGTATAGGATTGTAGATTTCATAAACTGATAAAGGTATATTCTTGAGTGAATCCAAGTACTTGAAGGAGTTACTAAAAAAATTTGGGATGAAGAACTCCAAACCAGTAAGCACACCTATGACTACAAATGACAAATTATCACTAAGGGATGAATCTACACTTGTTAATCTGACAAGGTACAAATCTATGATAGGAGGCCTACTGCATTTGACACAAACAAGACCTAATATTATGAATGCAGTATGTATTGTTTCAAGATTTTAGAGTAATCCTAGAGAAAATCATGAATCAATAGTAAAAAGGATTTTCTGGTGCTTACAAGGCACTATAAATCTTGGTTTATGGTATCCTAGAGATGAAAACTTCAAATTATGTGCATACAAAGATGCAAATTGGGCAGGAGATGTGGATGACAAAAAAAGCACCACCAACAGAGCATTTTTTCTTGGAAGCAAATTAATTTCTTGGTTGAGTAAGAAACAAAGTTGCACATCTTTATCAACAATAGAATTAGAATATGTTGCAGTAGCAACTAACTGTACACAGGTATTATGGCTTAAGCAAATGTTGAAGGACATAAAGGTAAAATACAAGGAACCTATAACTATCTATTGTGATAACACTGCAGCAATTGATATATCTAAGAATCTGGTACTACATTCTAAAACTAAACATGTTTCTATTAAACTAAATTTTCTGAAAGAGAATGTTGAAGCAAAAGAGGTAAAACTGGTTTATGTGAATACTAAAGAACAGATTGCTGATATTTTCATTAAACCTTTTCCTAAGGAGACTTTTGAATATCTCAGAGATCAGTTTGGGGTCATACCCCCACCGGTAGAGACTTAGACAGTTGATGTTTGTCATCAACCAACAGAATTAACAAAGACATCTTTTACTCTGGCTTTGATGAGGAGAGCTACTTCTCAGGGGGAGTAGTTGGCATACTAAATTGGTTGGTATTTTGTATTTGAACCTGGTTTTTGCATTGGCTTTGGCATTTGATGTCAAAGGGGGAGAGATTGATATGGAAAAACACAAGGAAAACTCATGTTACTCTTAGGGGGAGAGATTGATTACTCTTTGTATCTGAATTTTGATTTTTGGTTATGATCTCTTTTGGGAGATTGTTGGTTTTTGGTATTTGGCATTTCTGTTTTGGCACTTTGATGGTTTTTCCATCTTGTGTTGCCATCAATGCCAAAGGGGGAGATTGTTGGGATTTTGTTTATGTTAATATGGTTTTGTCATTGATTTCAACACCCATTAACACTTATCAACTCTGGCAATTTGGAGGATTGGCAATGTTCACCGACAAGCAAGTGACTTTATGAATAGTCACCGGTATCTAGTACACCAGCATGATATATTGTTCACCAGCACTTGCAATAACATGGAAAACACTTGGTTATGTTGAAGACATCATTTGGACACTTTGTCTTGGAGATTTGTTCATTGGATTATTTGTATTTGCATATTTGTTGTTACCAACAAATAGGTCCGGAATAAGCACCAGCAGGCTTATCCATTCCAGATCAGCACAAACGCTTTGGAGATGATTTTGTTATTATTGTAAATGTATTAAGCTGACATGTTGAATCAGATATTGCATCAGTTATTGATTTACTTGTAATTATTTTATTGTAATATCTTTTAGAGCCGACTTACTAAAATTGGTGTTAGGTTATGGTATATATGTAAGATCTTATTTGTAAGATCAAAATGTGATTGGGAAAGTGAATTGTAAGAAGGTATATGCGAGATTAAGAAAAGTTATACATGCAGACATCATTTGAAGGTGAAGCAAGGTTTTTTGTGAAGGCATATCAGAACTACACTGGTACTGAATCTAGCATATGAAGATGCTATTTTGAGCAGTACATCTGTATTGGATTTAACCATCAAATTGTAGTCAGTGTGACTCCTATTTGTGTTTGAGCAGTGAGCTCTAGGAGCTTGGCCTTTCTGCATGTGTAGACCCCATTTGTATACACATACTATCTATAGTAGTATCATATGATTATGGGTAAGGTTTCCCATTGTGGTTTTTCCCCTTACAGGGTTTCCACGTACAAACATTGGTGTTATGTGTTGTGGATTTTATTGTCTTTCTATTTCATGCATTAATATTTACCGGTACTGCAATTAACTAATAAACTTTACACCGGCATAAAGTTTGGTTTACTGATATGAAGCATTAAGGTTGGTTAAGTTACTTTTGGTTTGAATTTATTTGACAACTGATTCACCCCCCCCTCTCTGTTGTCTCTGGGACCTAACACTAAGAGGGGGGGTAAATCAGTATCTAACTAGTTAACAAAATATTTAACCTTATTAACTATTTTGCATTCCAAAACAGTGTATCAGTAAACAAGAATTAATGCAGTAAATAGGAATAGTAAAGACAACATAGAAAACACACCATAACACAAGATGTTTAACAAGGAAACCCATTGTGGGAAAAACATCGGTGGGATTTGTGACCCACAATAGTCACTCACTGGCCAATGAATGGATATTTCTTACAAGAGGGGCCTGCACATGCAAGAAGGCCAACTTCCTAGAGCTCACTGCTCAACCACAAAAAGGAAGTCTCACTGACTTACAAAATGGATTATGAAAATTAACTATAATGTACTACTACAATTCAACATCTTCTATGCCAAGTTCAGTACCGGTTTAAGCTCATACTATAACCATAAACCTTATACAAAATCTACCTTAATATTCGCTCATCACTTCTACCATGTGTACATCATTACAAAATGATTTACAAGATCTCATACATATATGAGTCTATTACAATATTCCATGTTGACTTTACAAAAGATATTTACAATTAAATACAATAAACAAAACTTTATTCATGTTGGTTGGGATGCTGGTATACATTGTTGTTGCTGCTGGTGAAGTGTTTGCCGATGTCGATGCCTATCGGTGCTAGTACCTGAAGGTATCCGCAAGGTTGTTGGTAGGTTGCCATCAATGACAACACCATCATTTCTCACTAGAGTGTAGAATGCCAACAATCTCCCCCTTTGGCATTGATGGCAACACTCATGAGAAAAATCCAAAAATCTGTCCCAAAAAGTGAAGTCCAAAATTTTACCAAAAATGTGTGCTCCCCCTAAGCAGATGATCTCCTCTGATAACCATTTTTCTCTGTCCACTACTCCCCCTTTGACATCCATGACAAAGGTTGTCAAAAATTGTCAAATGAGTGCAAAATATCAACTTGAACTTTGTAACCGATTGGTTGCAATCTGATATAGGTCAGCCAAAACCAAGTTTAAACTTTGTAGGAATCTGTTGTTGTCCTTCATAGTTGCCTCAGTTCTCTGTATTGTGCCGGTGAGATGATGCATATGTTCCTCCGCTGTCTTTTGTCCTTGAATTAATGCCTCAAAGATTTCTTCCCTTAGAGAGATATGGTTATCTAACTTAGGACTAAGTTTGCACTTAAGCTCTCTGGCTTTTCCCTTTATCCTTTCCTTCTCTTTCTCTAACTTCTCCAGTTTTTCTTTAAATTCAGCAATTTCTTGCTCAATAACTGATATAGGCTCAGATCAACCAATGATATTATTAGCTATATCATCTATCTCCTTTTGTACTATGCTTATTTTCTTTTCAATATCCACTATTAACAGATTTGTCTTACAAGTATCTCTGTATAGTTCCTTGTATTCCAAAGTTGTCTTGTTCAATGCTGGTAAAAGTGTGCTAATGTGTTCTATGCACTTCTTTATTGTTTCCTCAAAGAATTTTCCCTTTTCCTTTTCCATTTTCTCCTTGAATGTTTCCTCATTTATTTGATCAATTGTCAGTATATTATGAGTAATATATTTAGACAATGTATCTAACTGATCTAAATAATCCTTTACTTGATCTAACTTGTATTTGGGTGCAATCATCTTAAGAATGGGAATTGTGTCATCAATTGCCTTATAGGCCAATGCATTACAATCTATTATTTTCTTTATTGAGTCCAAAAGTAATTCAGTCACATTAATAGGTCCAAATTTTGTTAGTGAAGTACCAAATGTTTGACCAACTACCTTTACAGTTTCTATGCTGTCGGTGGGAGTAACCGATTTTCTTGAATCGACCTCTGGTGGGTCAGCCTGTGTTTGCATTTCCACTAGCAATGGTTTTGGTTTCTTTGTGATTGTTGGTTTCACTACCTCAATGTGTACCTGTGAATCAGTTGGTTTCTCAATTGGTTTTTTTGTGTTATCCACTGCTAGTGTCTTAGTTATTGTCTCTGTAGGTTTCTTAGTGCTTGCATCAATATTATTAGTAACCATTCCACTATCCAATGTTTCAACTAAATGCTCAGCTTTCTTTGCTTGTGTCTCAACCCCAATATTATCTGTTTGTGTTCCAACCTCAATATTATCTACCGATTGCTCAGTAGCAATATCATTTTTATTTTCCTTTGTGTTCTCCTTATCAATTACAATGTTTACTTCCTGAGTATCAATGTTCATTGTGAACAAAATTTCTGACTCAGGTTTGGTATCCTCATGTGGTGTATCCACATTCTCAGTAGCTGATGTGTTATCAGTTTGTACTAGTGGAGTAACCAAAGGTGGTGGTAGGTTGTTAGTTACTTTAATGTTGGGTAATCCACCTACCTTACCCTTCCCCTTGTCTCTGTCCTTCTAATAAACTTTGAAAGTTTTATTTGGTTTGTTCAACTCTTCTTGTTTTCTTTCTCTACAAAGAAAATATCCCATTTGTCTGTTGTTTCTTCTGCAATTTCATTTACCCTCCCAGCCATTAGGCTCACATGCCGCTGTCCACTTGCAAAAATTGATCTATTAGCTTCACTAATTAATTCATCAATTTCCTCTACAGAGTTAACCGGATGTATAGCTAGTAGTTTTTCAATCTTTAGTTTCTTATCAATCTCTATGACTGCAATCCTTTTTGCATCTAACCTCCTGTACAATTCACTTGGAAAATCATCTACAACTTCTATTAATACTTTCTTGTATATATCAAGATGTAGTATTATGCTATTCTCAATACTTTCCTTTTCTTCATTAGTGAATGTAATGTATAGTTTGATAACATTAGCTAAGTTACCATCATCAATTATTTCACTTAATAAGTTGTCCAAAAGTGGTATAACCTATTGTTGTTTCTTCTTCTTTGGTGTCAACTTATTTATCGGTGGTCTCACTGCCTGTTGCTTCCTCCTTGGTGTTCTTGTTTTCTTGGGAGGAGGAGAGGGTATCAGTGAAAGTTTTCTTTTCCTATCAACTCATTTAAACTTAGCAAGAATTTCACCATCAGAGGATGTACCAACTGGTGAGAGATGTGCCTCTGGTTGTAATCCTTCTAGATCAATTTCCTTTATTCCTATTATGTTCATGATGTTTTCTTTTATTTCTTTAACTTGCTTAGATGCACTCCTTATGTACTTTTCTCTTCTCTTTCTCTGTTTCAATGTTTGTACACCACTTTCTATAGTTTCTGCACTACCAAAAACTTTTTCTTTCGGTAAACTAGGGGATTCTAATAGGGCTTTAGCATAAGTTTCAATGATATTTACATCTGCCTCATACCCCATTTCTATTACCCATACAGTTCTAGGAAGAACTGCCTCCATCCATATTTCATCCTTTTTAATTACAAAACATATTTCTATTTCATACTTGTCTACAATACTTTGTGGTAATCTCTCTCTTGTTTTCATTTTTGATTTGAAGGTTTTGAAGTACTCTGTTATATTGTTATCCTTATCAGTGCCCATACCAGTGAAGAGTTCTAACAGTTGTTTGCCTACTGATATATCATAACCAAAGTCTTTCTTACAAATACCAGGAAGCTCTTTTGTGAGATACAACATCAGACATACAAGAAGATTGCCAAAATGAAAAGTGCCTTTCTTATCACCTTTTATCCTTTTCAGATTATCTATCAATGCATCCTTTAACCACTCACATACATCTATTTTTGCATCGTTGTTGACCATAACATATGCAATTTTAATACAAAGACTGGAAACAAAGTTGAGTCGGTTTGCAGGTGTGGTTTTGTAACCTAGGATCATGCTTATAAATCTGACATTCTCATCTTTGACATCATTTACTCTTAGGGATCTGCTATCATATGTTGCTCCTGTTAATGTCATGATAGTATTATTAGGAAACTTCTTAGTCTTATCTGGCCTGCTACCGATGGAGGGTAAACCAGTCACTATCCTAACTGCTTCTCTAGTGATTTTACAAATAGAATCTAGCCAAAATAATTCTCCATTGTCTTATCTTATTACCTTGTGTTCGGGTTTTACATTTCTATTTTCATCACAGATAATAGTTTTAAACATCTTCAATATTTCCTCAGAACCTAATTCCTCAATATGGCAATGAATATAGATTCTAGGGTCTTCAGCATATGCAACACCTTTTGGAATTTTTGGAAAAGCACCTAGGGAATCATCTTATTTCGCTATCTTGGGAATTATCTTAAAAATGGGCCTAGGGCGCTTCATAACTTCTATAATAGTAGGGTTTGCAATAAATTCCAGAGTAGAGGAGGAAGCCATTGTTAAATACCTTAATCTGCCTGAGAATGGTTTAAGTGCTTGAAAAGACTTGCTTCACTTCTTCGCCTGAGATGCCTTTGCTTGGATTTTTGCACTCTCTGAAATTTTGAATGCTCGATGAATTGAAAAAGAGAGAAAATCACTAATTTATAATGTCATTTCCTCCAACAACTGCATTAAATTCTCACCAATCAAGTGAAACTTAACACATCTATCAGTAGAGAAGAAGTCCATCTTCTCACCATCAACTGAGGGTAAACTTGCATGATTTTCAACTTGCTGCAATACCCCCAAAGGGTTAGTTCTTAGTTGGATGAAGAATCTCCTGTCGATTGAGTAATACTTTGTTCTATCGGTGAAGGAATAGTCTCATCAACATTTTGATCTCTCTTTCTAATCCATTGTCTTGAAAATTCTTGCTTTACCTCATCAACCTTCTCTTTGCCTTTCAAACTGGGTCCTTTGTTGTTTGTCGATGAAGTCTTGCTTCTACAAAATTTTACAATATGTCCAATCTTGTTACAAGCATAACAAGTCACATTGTTTTTTTGAATAGCCTTTCCATATCCTATGCCAGTTTTTGTTTTGCATTGATTAGATAAGTGCCCAAATCTTCCACAAACATAACATCTTACATTCATTCGGCAGTTTTTTGAATTGTGACCAATTTATTGCATTTGGAACATTAACCGGTGGGTGCATTAATGTTCTGATTGTTTCTAGATCTACACTGATTTTCTCTATGACCATACTTGTTACAGTTAAAGCATTTCCCATTAAATTTGTAAGCATTAGGTTGTCTTACTGGTTTACTATGATCATGATTGTTTGCAGTACCGAAACTTTCTCCAACTTCAAATCCAAGTCCATTAGTGTCTCCATTAGGTTTCTGACTTTTCAGCATATCATCAAGTTCTTCTGAACTTTTCTTGAATTTCTCTTTATGTTGATTTGCATTAGCCAACTCATTTTCCAGAAATCCCTTTTGTCTCATAAGTTCAGTTTTATCATGTTCCATGTGAATCAAATCTGTCTTCAACATATCATTTTCATGATTGAGTCTTAGATTTTCATTTCCAACATCATTGAGTCTCCTAGTCAAGTCATCTTCATTCTTCTTTCTGTCTTCAATGTCCTTACAAAATCTCATGGTCATGTCTTGCATTTCATTCCTTAAAGTCATGTTTTCTTGCCTCATCTTGCTTACAAGCTCATCAAGAGTTTCCTTTTCATCATCATCACTCTGCATCTTCTCATGAAGTTCTTTTCTCTTATTTCTAGCAATAGTGAGATTCTCCTAAATTCCTTGAATGAATTCCTATGCAGTCCTTAGAGCATCTTCAAGTTTGATGTTCTTCAACTTCTTTGCATCATAGTCCACAAGAGCTCCTTCTAATTGCTTTCTCAAGTTCTCCATCTGTACTGGTGTCAAAATCTTCCTCAAGTTGTTAGACTTTTGAAAATAGAGGACGAGGCTCTGATACTAATTGTTAGGATTGATGATAGTCCCAAAGATACTGAGAGGGGGGTGTGAATCAGTATCTAACCAGTTAACAAAATATTTAACCTTATTAAGTATTTTTCATTCCAAAATAGTGTATCGGTAAACAAGAATTAATGCGGTAAATAGGACCAGTAAAGACAACATAGAAAACACACCATAACACAAGATGTTTAATGAGGAAACCCGGTGTGGAAAAAACCTCGGTGGGATTTGTGACCCACAATATTCACTCACTAGCTAATGAATGAATATTACTTACAAGAGGGGCCTGCACATGTAGGAAGGCCAACTTCCTAGAGCTCACTGCTCAACCACAAAAAGGAAGTCTCACTGACTTACAAAATGGATTATGAAAATCCAATATAATGTACTGCTACAATTCAGCATCTGCTATGCCAGGTTCAGTACCGGTTTAAGTTCATACTATAAACATAAACCTTATACAAAATTTGCCTTAATATTCACTCATCACTTCTACCATGTGTACATCATTACAAAATGATTTACAAGATCTCATACATATATGATTCTATTAGAATATGCCATGTTGGCTTTACAAAAGATATTTATAATTAAATATAATAAACAAAACTTTATTCTTGTCAGCTGGGATGTCAGTATACATTATTGTCACTCTTAGTGAAGTGTCTGTCAGTGTCGATGCCTGCCAGTGCCGGTGCCTGAAGGTATCCACAAGGTTGTTGGTAGGTTGCCATAAATGACAACACCATCATTTCTCACTAGAGTGTAGAATGCCAACAAGGTGAAGCACCAAAAATATTTTGGAGAGAAGTAGTTAGCACTGTTGTTTACACTTTGAATTGGGTACTTGTCAAGAGAGGTAACAACAAAACACCTTATCAATTATGGCATGGTGGGTCTCCTAATGTAAGGTACTTTAATTTTTTTGGGAGTAAATATTTAATAAAACGTGTTGATTTCACTGGAAAGTTTGATGCAAAGTGTGATGAAGGTATTTTTCTTGGTTACTCTACAAAGAGTAAGGCTTTCAAATGTTATAACAAAAGAAAACAAAGGATAATTGAGAGTGCAAATGTGAAGGTAGATGAACTCTCTATGAAATCTAATGAGACTAGTAGATCTCAACCTGAGAAATATGAGGAAAAACTTGTGTTTATTGAACTGGAAGTACAAAAGAATGATGAGCAAGAAAATGTAGAAATAGGTGCTCAACCAGTAAATGAAGAAAGCGATGAAGAAGATGAAGAAGAAGGCACAACACCGAAACCGGTAATACCAAGGTATGTTAGATTAAATCATTCAAAAGAACAATTTATAGGAGATAAAAATGTGGGTGTACAAACAAGAAGGAAAATTAGAGAAAATTCCCATCTAATTTCTACTATTGAGCCTGTTTGTTCCCAAAAATGGGTTTACACTGCCACGGGGAAAAGACCAAGTTGATTCCTCTGAATACCTATGGAAAGCCACTTCCAACTATCAATATTCTTCAGGCTTGGACCAACTGCAACAAGGATATAAAATCCTTCTACAATTCGGGCTCTGCAAAACCTAGGAGGGTAATCCCTTCAATGAACTTCCTGATCTCAGCACCACAGTCAAAAATTCACTAAAAACCAAAGAGAATTATCTCATAAAAGGGCTCAACAGAAACAAAGAATGCTCAAGGGTGGAAAATCCTTCCATGATCCTTGACCTTAAGCTGGAGCATGAGATGGGTGGGACAACTCAGAAAATACATGAAAAATTAACAATGAAGTTTTGATATTCAAAAGATTATAGCGATTTTATTAGTAAAATTGAAACAAGGTTGATTAATAAAACCAGTTACAAGAAATGACTAGTGCCTTACTCCATTGGGAAACTGAAGATATGAAACGTAAACTTGAAAATGTGATAGAGTTACATCTAATAGTATAAGATCTAAGATAATACTGTCTTACAGTACATCTCATTTGCAATCCCAACCCAAACTACTTATCTAAAAAAAATCATGCACAAGCCCTATCATTCTGCAACTTTGTTTAAGCAGTTTAATTGACCCATTGGGCCAAAGCATAAACAAAAACCTACGTACATGACAACAATGCACTGAATAAAATTAACCCTTAGTCAATTTCATTCAAAAATTGATAGAATCATTCAATGGAGAGAAAAGAGTCAGAATTCTATTTTTTACTTGAATAAAAATACTATTTCTATCACAAGATGAAATTTACATATAACTCCTTCAAGAACCTGTGCAAAGCTTGACACTAAAAAGTTTCTTTATTTTCTCTATAAAAGGATTTACAACTTTCTCACTTCACCTAGACTCGCTACTAGAAACAGATGAGGAAAAACCCAGGGAAACAAGAAAATTGAACCTACAAGAGACTCCCCAAAATCTGAACTATTCTTCTGGCCTTGATTTCCCTTTTTATAGAAGAAAGGGAGCAACAAGATTCTGGCCAGAAAACACACGTCAATGGCAAATTCATTCTCGACAATTAGCCTAAAAGGCCATATGCAATTCTGTTATAGAGATATTTCCATATCCATGTGCTAGCACCTGCGAATCAATATTCTTAACTGAAAAAATTGGTAGAAGCAAAACTACTTGATCCATGTCGTTATCACCCTGACACCTTCGGATGGAGTGTGAGATGTTACACTTTTGTCCTATAGAGCATTTCCCTTCTAGGAAAGGAAATCGGGTCCCAGCAAGAAGAAAAGTCACCTCCAAAATAGAAGAGGACCTCAAGCCTACATGCCCAGGATCAGAGAGTGGAAGGAGGAGCTATCAGCAAAACATAATATCTTGGGGAGGGGTCACAACTTCCATGCAGCCACATGGATGATTAGCTGCCACTCCCTACCCAAACATGTTCTTCTTTCATTCCTCTACGAGCTCACTCTCAAAACCCCCTGCCATCTAGTGACAGAGTAGAAGTAGAGGTTGTGCCATGTGTGGCCTTTCTTCATAAGAAAAGGGCTTTCAAGCCCCCTCTGGCAATCCTCCCCACTTTCACAACCCCTCAGACAATGAAAATACCAACACAAGAGATAAAACATCCATTTGGTATCACAAAGCATATAGCAACTCCATTTATGACCTTGCTCAAACACCATTTTCTTTGCAGAAGAAAAAACTGCACTGAGAAAATAGAAAGGCTTCATTTCCTCCCACCAATTAAGTCACCACCCTACTGCATTTATAGTCAAAACACTTCATCTAGCAGTACTTATTCATATGAAAAATAATCATTTTGGTGCTTTCAATTCAACCTACTAGCTATGGACTCTATAAATCATGCCTATCATATCTACTATATTTTCCTACAAAGGTTCATCTTGTGTGGACGATTTTTTCTTGATTTTATTCTTCCATGGGAGTACATTTTCTGTTTCAAGATTCCTTTCAACGAGCAATTTTTGAATTCATCAGAAAACCCATGATCCATAATATCTAAACCTGAAGCTTATCCAAATCCTTTCACATCTCTGAGATATTGTCCTTGCCTTGTTGAATCAATTTTGACTTAATGGAAAAATGAAAATAATTCTTTTGGAACGAGTTGGCATCTAAATCTCCCAACTTGTCACTATCCACTTTGAGTCGATAAGACTACATTCTTCTCATCCCATCTTTCCCATGTGGGCTATGACCAATATCCTTTAATGATCCCTTTCAATTTCAAATTTGAAACTCATCTGCAGATCCTTCCCAACCTAGCAAATCAAACGATCATTTCTGATCGATGTGGCAATTGACCTTCCATCGGTTCTTGCAGAGCCAGAGAATAGTGACAAATCAATGCCATATCATCTCTTAACTCGACACTATCAGCGGCCCCACCATCAGTCTTCCTGGTCAGCCTGAAACATGTGGCATCATCTCATGATGCCATAGTCCATAACATTCTTGCAACATCTATTCTTGTGATACAAGGGCCATTAGATATGTTCGCACTTTACCATTTCAACACAGTACCCATTAACCTTTTTAGAATTAAAAGTCAACTTTTTTATCTCAGAACATAACATCACCATTCATTTTGAACATGTGTCAATTGATAGGACTATTAGTAAACTGGTCTTTACCAGCTGAGAACTGGTAACACAAGGTTTTGGTAAGTTACACCGCCATCTAGCCCCTTTTCCGCCAAAAATAGATTAATGCTATGAATGAGGAATTGTATTAGATAGAGAAGAACAAGACATGGACACTTGTTCCGAGACCCAAAGACAAAAATGTGATTGGCACTAAATGGGTCTTTAGAAACAAGTTGAATGGAGAAGGAAAGGTTGTGAGGAATAAAGCAAGGTTGGTATGCAAAGGCTATGCACAAGAAGAAGGAGAAGATTATGGATAAATATTTGCACCGGTAGCAAGATTGGAAGGAGTAAGAATGTTACTTGCTTATGTTGCATTTAAATGCTTTAAGGTCAACTAGATGGATGTTAAATCTTGTTTTCTTAATGGCATCCTTGAGGAAGAAGTATACATAGAACAACTAGATGGATTTTCTTTGTCTGAGGATAAATATATGGTTTGCAAGTTACATAAGGCACTGTATGGATTGAAGCAGGCACCAAGAGCATGGTATGAAAGATTGCATGCACACCTGATCAAGATAGGATTCTAGAATACTAGTGAGGACAATAACATATATCTTAAGACTGGTGGAGATAGAGTGTTGATAACTGAAGTATTTGTAGATGATATAATTTTTAGAGGTGGTGATGATTTATGTATGGCTTTTGTTGAGAAGATGAAGAAAGAATTTGAGATGTCTCTTATTGGTGATATTAAGTTTTTCGTTGGGTTGCAGGTCCAGCAATTAAATGGTGGAATATTTATCTATCAGAGTAATTATGTAAAGGAAGTGTTGAAAATATTTGGCATGGAGGATTGTAAACCGGTTGGTACTCTGATGGTGATAGGTTGTAAATTATCTAAACGAGACGATTCGCCCTCTATTGATGAAAACGAATACAGATCCATGATTGGTAAGTTGCATTATGTTGTTCACAATAGGCCTGATATTGCACATGTTGTTGGTTTGGTTGCTATATTTGAGAAGGATACCAATGAGACTCACATGGTAGCGGTGAAAAGGATTTTCAGATAGCTAAAAGGCACAATGGATTATGGCTTATGGTATCCTTATAAAAATGATTTTTCTTTGGAAGTGTTTATTGATGCAGATTGGGTAGGCAACGTTGATGACTGAAAAAACACTACCAGTGGAGCTTTTCTTCTTGGAGGTAGATTGGTTGCTTGGACAAGTAAGAAGAAAACATGTGTATCATAGTCAACAACTAAAGAAGAATATGTTACAGCATCTATGAATTGCACATAGGCAATCTGGATGAGACATGTGTTGGAAGGTTTTAAGCAAGATATGTCTGAACTGGTGATTATTTATTGTAACAATACGAGTGCAATTAATATTTCAAAAAATCCTATATTACATGCAAGAACTAAACACATAGAATTGAAATATCACTTTCTAAGGGAGAGAGTACAAGAAAAACAAGTCAGAATGGAGTATGTAACAAGCAAAGAGCAGCTAGCAAACATTTATAAAAAAACATTGCCGAAGACTACCTTTGAGTACCTCAGAGGTAAATTAGGGGTTAGACCCCTATACAAGAAAAACTAGGATGCAACAGATGCATCAATCCAACATTCTTATTGAACACTTTTCATGATGGATTGATGAAATGATGGCTACTCCATAGGGGGAGTAGCTTAGATGAGATTTGCATAGATGTTGAAGATAACAACAACAGATTTGATGATTGACGATACATATACACCTTTGGCATTACTGTCAAAGGGGGAGAATAAGAAATATGATTGGGACAATAAATGTATTAGCCTTAGGAGGAGAAAATGTGTAACAGAAAGGGGGAGAATAAATGAAGATTTAGTTCCAGATGGAGAAGAGAAGAACTGACAGAAGAGTGAAGTGCAACAGAGAAGTTCTAGAACTAAGCAACATGATTTTAGTTGAATATTTTGGTGTTTATGCTGGTGTTTTCATCAATTCCAAAGGGGGAGAATGTTGGAATGATTGGTATAACTAATGCAGATGAAGAATGATGACTAAACCAATAAAGGATTATTTGTGATGACTTTGTGATGAAGAGATTGAGATTGCATGATTGGATAACTTTGATAAGTTATTTGTGTTGTCATTGATGGCAACTGATGTTTAATATGTTGTATTTTGTCATCTTAGTCTTTTTTGGTCTACTGGAAAGAGCTTACTAGTAAAGAAATAGGAAACTAGGAATTAGGACCTTAACTGGTAAACAAGGAAATGTTTTGATTAGATTCGGCGATCGGTGAGGATTGAAGTGTTGCGGTTTTGAAAGTGAGTTTGTATCATTTTAATATGTATCTGATGGGAACTGCATCATGATTTGGTTACTGGTAGTCATGTTTATGATTTCTATTGTATTTTTGCTAGGGTTTAAGGACCGGTAAAGAATTCTCTTAACTGGTAATGATTTTTGGTTTGGTGGTGATCTACATCAAGTTCAAATGTTGGAGGTGATGTGGCACAACCCGCATAGATGGATGCATTGTTATTTTGGCACGTTTGAAGATGGAATTTCTTGAGAATGTGCAAAGTGCTTAGTAAAATGAGCTAAGGGTTTGAAGGAGTATCAGATCGAGGTGCAATGATCATTCAATGATTGAAATTGATTTGTAATTGATTGTAATGATCCATATGATGATCTGTATTGTAAATTCTTGATGTGTCTCTGGTTTAGTTGTTAGAAAGTCCAAATAACTGGAAGACAACTAAGAGTGGGGGGGGTGAATCAGTTGTCATTGATGACAAGAACATTTACCAATTAAAAATTTAATACCAGAACCCAAAACATTAATACCAGAATACTTAAACCAAATACTGAAATAGAAGTTAAACCGATTAAGCATAAGAAATAATCACAAAATAAATACCATCCACATGACGCCAAGATTTATAAGTGGAAAACTCAGTAAAGGGAAAAACCATGGTGGGAAGCCTACCCACAGTCAGATAATACTTCTGTAGTAAGTATGTGAATTATAATTAAGGGGCCTACACTTGTAGGAAGGCCAACAACATAGAGCGCACTGCTCATCACAAAAGGAGCCTCACTAACTACATAGAAATCCATACTACAATCTGGAGAAGTGTTTGAACATCAAATATAGCATCTCGTATGATTGAGTATAGTTCAGATTAAGCTCTATACCGGAGGACTATATCCTCTTACATAAACTAAAACCGATCTCCAATGATCTACCAAATCCTCTTCCTAAATGATATTACATTATTCGCATATTACATATCGATTTCCTTGACCTTGATCTCTACCACATACGATCTACAATGAGATCTTATATCATATATATACAAACCCTCAACCATAAACAATCAGGTCAACCACCAGAAAATAAACCAATTACATAATTACAAAATATGTCGGCCTTAGACAAAAACAAATAATATCCAAAACATAAGACATCCCGGAAACACATCAAGAGGTCTGATCCACATGTTACATTAAGTCAGTCCATAACCTAGATCAACCAAGACCCAATATAGGTCCACACGCTACAACAATGATCTCCATCCACCAATTCTCAAACATTAACACCAATAGCATCCCGAGTCTCCAGCAAAAGTTGCACCAACACCACTTATGCAATTCATCAAAGATCTTCATCAAAAGCTCTATCGATGAAACCCTCGCCGGAACCAGAAGCCAAGCTTCCAAGCAAATAGGATAGTATCCGATTACCAGACCAAAACCAAATGACTGAATATGAACATGAGTATCATGAATAAGCTAATTTCATAACCAAATCATACCGAAGCCTACCAGATCATGCTGGATCCAGACCAGCCAGAAATTACTCAACCTAACAGTACTAGAAGGGTGTCGGTAAAGCATCCAAACAACTAGTAGTGACATCAATGACAAAACATCAATGCAACACATAATAAATTCCACCAAATGGCCAACAATCTTCCCCTTTGGCATTGATGGCAACACTAGATATGAAAAACATGTAAGTACCAAGAAATACCAAACAAGTCTCTCCCAATGGAAGAAAGCCAATCAATCTCCTACATAAAGATATAGAAATAAAAACACCAAACTCACCCTATGAATAATATCTTTGTCAAGCTCTGAATCATACATATATCTCTCTCCCTATCAATATCTCTCCTCTTTACATTTCCTTTTTCACATCAATATCTCTCCCCTTTTGACATCAATGCCAGAAATTTGATAGAAATATCAAAGCAAAAACATAAACTATTGAATCATAGAGATGACTACTCCCCCTGAGCAGTTGCATCCCCATCAGGGCTGGAATGAAAAATATCTCTAATAATGCATACCGCACTGATGCCAAAATGCATCAATTAAGTTTCTACCAGAGGTGCGAAAACCCCTAATCTATCTCTTAGGTACTAAAATGATTATTTAGGCAAAGGTTTAGTGAAAATATCTGCAATCTTCTCTTTAGTGTTCACATAAACCAGTTTGACTTCATTTTCTTCCACCTTTTCCTTCAAAAAGTTATGCTTGATAGATATGTGCTTTGTCTTAGAATGAAATATTAGATTCTTTGATATATCAATAGCAACAGAGTTATCACAGTGAATAACTACCGGTGTATCACAATCCACCTTTATATCCTTCAAAATTTGCTTCATCCATAAAACTTGTGTATAGGTAGTAGTAGCAACAACATACTCAGCTTCAACAGTAGATAAAGAAGTACATAATTGTTTCTTGCTAATCCATGAAACCAACTTCTTTCCAAGAAAGAAAGCTCCACCGGAAGTACTTTTCCAGTCATCAACATCTCCAACCCAATCAACATCTGTATATGCACATAAAGTAAATTCATCATCCTTAGGGTACCACAAACCATATTTTGATGTACCTTGCAAGTATCTAAAAATCCTTTTCATCGCCTTCTCATGATTTTCTCTAGGATCACTCTGAAATCTTGATACAATACAAACAACATTCATTATGTCAGGCCTAGTCTGAGTCAAATAAAGAAGACCTCCAATCATAGATTTGTATCTAGTAGGATTTACCAGTGCAAAAACATATTTTCTTATCAATTTCTCACTTGTAACCATAGGAGTACTTAGCGGTTTAGAATCTCCCATACCAAATTTCTTCAACAATTCCCTAGCATACTTAGTTTGACAGATGAAAATAGCTTTGTCATTTTGAGTAATCTGCAAACCTAAGAAAAATGTCATTTCCCCAATCATAGACATTTCAAATTCATTCTTCATATTGTTGAAAAATTCCTTACACAACTTATCTTCACCTCCAAAAATAATGTCATCAACAAATACTTCAATAATCAGTATATCATCATTATTGATTTATATAGTATAAATTATTGTTAGCATTACCCTTAGTAAAACCAAGCTTCAAAAGATATTTATCCAACCTTGCATACCAAGCTTTGGGTTCTTTTTTCAATCCATATAAAGCTTTCCATAACCCGCAAACCATGTTTATAGTGAAAAACCATCAGGTTTCTCAATATAAACTTCCTCATCAATATCCCCATTCAAAAATGCACACTTAACATCCATCTAATAAACCTTGTAGTTTTTATGAGTAGCATAGGCAAGAAATAATCTTACAGCTTCAATCCTAGCTACAAGTGCAAAAGTCTCTCCATAATCAATTCCTTCCTTCTAAGAATATTCTTTACAAACTAAACTAGCCTTTATCCTTATAACTTGACCATCCTCATTCAATTTATTCCTAAAAACCAATTTAGTTCCAATAACATTGTTATTTTTAAGCTGGGGAACCAAAGTCCATATGTTATTTTTATGAATTTGATGTAATTCTTCTTCCATATCTTTCAACCAATATTTATCTTTACATGCTTCAATTACTGATACCAGTTCAACTCGTGAAATTGAACATACCTCACTAGTTTCCAGTCTTCTTCTTGTCATCACTCCATTGCTTTTGACTCCAATGATCTAATCTTCTGAATGATTCAATCTCACATACCTAGGAGTCCTTTGACTCTCTATTCCTCTTCCCTATTGTTCAGTCGTTGTAGAATTTTCAAATACTATCGGAGTAATTGGTTCAATACTCTATTCGGGTAAAGGTGCTACCAGTTCAGATATAATCATTTCCACTATAGGTTCCTTCTCATAAACTCTAATTTGATCTTTATTCAGCTCATCCACTTTGACATTAGCACTCTCCACAACTCTCTATAATCTTTTGTTATAACATCTATATGCCTTGCTTTCATTAGAATAACTAAGAAATATGCCTTCATCACATCTAGGATCAAATTTGCCAATTATATCATCTCTCCTGATATAACATTTACTACCAAAGATTCTGAAATACTTAATTGTAGGCGTATTGCCAAACCATAATTCATAAGGTGTCTTACCGATTTATCCTTTGATATGTACTATGTTGAATGTGTAAACCATTGTGCTCACTGCTTCTCTCCAGTAGATATTGTTGGCATAATACACTCAGATGACAATGGTGGATGTTGTCATTGATCGCAATAAAATTCCATAGGTTCAACTGGCCATAGACTTCACCTACCAGCAACGACAGATACAACAAGCCTTATTCACACCGGCATCCAGTTTACACCGGCAGAAGATTATACCGGCATTCCAGACTGACTTGTCAATAAATACTGTTTATCCAAAATATATTGTAATGTAAATTATAATTGTATGGCCGACATGTTGTATTGTTAAGACTCATATATTTATGAGCTCTTGTAGGTCATTTGAAATGCATCGAAGAAATAATATGAGATAAGATAGGATATGATAGTGAATAGTTGTATATGCATTTTGATGTTTTTATTTTGGAACGAATAAGAAGCAGAGCTAAGCGAAGATTATTCTGTATAAGCAAAATCATTTGACAGCATACCGGCTAAAGTTTTTGGCAGAGGTAGAACTGGTATCAGACAGATCTGTTGGGACTCATTAAATTTGAGTCAAGTTTAGAGGCCCATTTCAAAATTTTGCTCTGCATTTCCAAATGAGTCGATTTGAATGGCCTAGTTAGAGAGAGGGCAAAATGGAGACAGTTGATTTTCAAAGGGTAAGGCTCGGGAATTGTGTACTATACCTTTCATTTGGCCTATACAGTGATGTGCAACTTTTAGAATTCAGTTTGGATCATTTTACTATGTACCCATTTCGAGGGGTGAGCTAAAAGTGCATTTTAGGCACAAATGCAGATTTTACAAAGTAGCCTACTTTGAGTGCTCATATCTTTTGCCCTGTTATTCGTCATGAATAATTTCAAAATGGATTGAACTATATGTATAAATGTGAGTCAGTATGCAAAATTTCAATTATTCATGAATCCATTTCCTTAGTTTACCAAGCTTGAATTGTTTGCAGTTTGAATGTTTTGACAAGTCTCTATTTCAGCGCCTAGTTGTAGCCTTGTTTCACATAAGTGTAAAAGTTGCCTCAGTAAGTGTTATGCCAAAATGTTTGTTCCAAGATATTTTTGATATAAATGATGAGTTATGTTTAAATTTTCAAGTCTCTGCCAATCCGATTGATCGGTTTTCAAAAGGGTTCATTGAGCCATCGTTTTCAGTCTTCCGCACTTTCATTGCTATATCAGTAGATTGTGGCTATTTTCATGAGCGCACCATTTGCACCCAGTCAGACTTTTGATCAAAATAAGAACTAAAATATTTAATATGTACTTCAAGGTACCTGTGTTTCAATTTTGAGGGTCTGCGGAGGTCGTTTGATATTTTTGAGAAAGGCATCATGTGTTGCCAGAACATTGACTTCATCAAGTCCACAGTGCCAACAAAGCCAGTTGGTCGTTTTTGAAAATTAGTATCTCTTCGCTTGGGACTCTTCTTGAGAAACTATTTGGTAGAATTCAAGCTTGTATATCAAAGTACACGGCTGTCAGATGGAGAGGTCCAAAAAGATGTTTTGACCGGTTTGAAAATTACGTCTTCACGATTAAATGTGAAAATGTGGCGCAAGCGCTTGAAAGTTGCAAAACTCAGTTTGATGATCCGAAAAATGGTGTTGATCGATTCCAGAGGTAATTTTAAGGTTCCTAAGGTATTTCAGACGTCAGTTGCATGAAAACAAAAAAAAAAATTAGTTGGACCCACTTTGGGGCCCGCCCTGGCTCGTGCCTGTACATTGATTTTATTGGCGATTTTTGTTTAACTAGGGGATTTGCAGAAATTTTCAAGCATAATGATTTGGTAGGTGTAACAACAGTCCTCCCTCATTGAAATGTGGAACAAGGGGTAACTTCAAAATTAGGCACAAGTTTACTCAAATGGACCAAACATATGTGTAACATTTATTCCAAATATGGACCCTCAAAATGATACAACTGTGAATGTCAAGGGTGTCTCCTATGATTTGCCAGCTTGGTCTGTCAGCATTATTTCAGATTGCAAGAATTTCATTTTTAATACAGAAAAGGATAAATATTGTGATTGAGAAGCATCACATGACTTATGTCAATGTTCTCTTTATATGAGAATGGAGTATTCCAACTGCAATTTTAGTAGTGATAATTACACCTCCTCCCAAATACCATTTTCTAAAATGGAAATAGCAGACCAAAATTCATATCAAACAGCATGCTATTCCAAAGCTCATGTGGTGATGGGGAGGGCAGCAAGGAGTTTACCTGAAATTCCAATTGCTCACATAGTGGCTGAAGAAGCCCTCTACATGCAGAAATCAAGCAATGGGTTTGCAAACAAACTATTGGTACCTACTCCTCCCTCATGTGCCCTCCTTTCTCTCTTCCCTGCTGCACGTGGTGTGTGTAAAGGAGCTGCAAAAGACCTCCCTACTGGATGTGAAGTTGAAGAAGGCTGTTAGAAGCAAATAAATGCCAACCAAAGCATGCTCACGTGGTGGTCAAAGGGGCAGCAATCAAATGCAAGTTGGTGGGTTTTTCCCCCAATTCCAACAATGGTCAGCAGTCCTCCTTCCCACGCATGGTATGGGTAGCAAGTGTTTTCAATTCAGCTGCAACTAGAAGGTCACGTGAAAGGTTTTAGATTGCAACAAGTGCAAATTGGAAGCCCTACGTGGAATGTGGAGGAGAGGTAATGTGGAAACCCTTCAGCAAATGTCACGTTGCAGAGTGTTTTCCCCCTCCCACATTGGACATGGTGAATGTGTAGAACTCTTGAAGCAATAGCCATTGGCAAGTGTAATTGAAGCTTCAGCAAATGGCAAATAGCAAAGTAAAAACCAAGCATTCTCCTCCTCTGCACTATGGCGCCATTAAACTCAGAAAAAAAAACCTTCAGAAATGCATTCTCAGGAAAATGCATATATCCCACATTGGTGGTGGGGGCGTTTTTTTTTATGTTTATAAGTAAAACTCCACATATCTAATATGTCAAAGCCTCAAGAGGCTTTTGATGAATGGTGCTATGGGTGCCCAAAGTGGACCCCACGGAGATCGGCACACTTCCCAAGGTGACCAAGGAGGCTGAGCAACAACAAGTGGACCCCACGTAGGCACAGATCCCGAGGTAGGTGAGTTTTGTAGATGGAGGGCGGCTTAACCAATGAGCGTGTTCCAAGAAGATTGATGGTGCACATGATTTTGCAAGCCGAAGATGCACACTGTTTAGCCATCACGAATTGGCAAAAAGCTCAGGCCGAAAATTGTATGAAATGGTGAAGGTTAAAGACCCTGCATGTTCAAGATGATCTAACGGTCAGTGCGACTTCGCGAAGGAAAGATGCATGCCAAATAAGGTCTATGAAATGGCAAAAGGCAGGTGGTAGGATGACATGGCAGTTTCGCTCATGGGTCCTGTCCAGTGGCGCTGATGTGGCGCTGAGGTGGTGCACAGGTGGCAGACACATGGCGATGACGTGGTAGTCCACCAAGTAGTCCAGTGGCGGTGACGAGGTGGATACATGGCAGAGTAATGAAGTGTCATCCGAGGTGGCACCCAGTGGATCCTATCGACGAATCGCAGGTTGCCACATGGTAGCACATCAGTATGTAAAATGGGTGAAAAATTAAAATTAAATGTATAGTTCAAACTATACAAGAAATTCGAAAAATTTAAATGATGGAGGCATAAAAATGAATTAATTCGTCCAGAGGTCTATTTTTGGCCAAAATATGAAGTGTTATATATCACCGGAAAGCTCTCGACATAAGGAATCCAATCATGTAGTTAATTTGAACCGATTTGGGATATTTTGAGAGTAGTTTTCATGGGAATGAAGAAGATATTTTTGCAGTTAGGGACAAAGGAGACACTTGGCAATTTCGGTTGCAGACCTAATCTTTTCCCTCTTCCTTCTTATTCCAATTTTCTTCTCATTGTAAGGGTTCTAGAATTCTATGAGAGTGGCTCTAGTTTTCATGGCTTCCAATTCTGAGTTCTCTTCAAAATTGTATAGGGCAATGTCCTTTTCCATAGAATAGAGTTTCTTCTTGCTATAAATGTTTTCTGTTGCAGTCACATTTATGTAAGGCATATACAATTTATTGGATTTTCTTCAAGCATTCTTCATTTTCAATAAATCCAGTCTTCAAGGGACTTTGGGTTTATCCTCTTAAATGAGAGTGTAATTCTTGTTCTTAGGCATCCTTTACAAAAGAGATTTAAATTCTATGAGCAAAAATTATGAATCTGAATTATTGTTTGGATGTGTATGATCCTCTGTCTGAGCTTAGAATTCATTTTTGTAAGTCATTAATGCAGGGATATCTTTCTTCAAATAAATTGGATTTGTAATAGAGGTTTTCATTTACAGATTGATGTATGACTCTATTACCCTTGGATAAGGCATTGATCTTGCAGATTGGGGAGATTCTTAGAGATTTTAAATCAATATCCTCATTTAATTTTATGTTTGTAATGTTAGTTTGTTCTATCCATCTCAGGATTCAAACATTATTGAGTTGCAAGTGTGGATCTAGCACATCTGCAGTAACCTCTTAGTTTTTGAACCTTTTGAGATCCATCTGCTTTCGTTGATGCAGTCTTGTGTGTAATGGGTTTGATTAAATGCATCACAGGTACACCCACCTAGGTTTTGCAGAGCCTGAAGAGTAGAAGGATTTAGGTCCTTGTTATGTTGTCCAAGCCCTGAAGTGTTTCATTGATTGAGATTGGCTATCTCATAGATAGATTTGCAGGTGTTCTTGGGTTAACTAGATTTGGTGAACAATAAAAATGGTGACTCTGCCGAGGAATAATGATGTAAAAAAAAAATTGTCAAGTGAAACCCAGAGTTGTGCCTATCCAATTTCAGGAAAGAGTCTTATAAGTCTACAAATCTTAAAGTTATTTTTAGATTTGAAAGTGTGTATTCTAGAAAATTTTGTTGCTATGAAATAAGAAAATTATTATGTGACTCTGCTATGTGTGGTGAGAACCAAAAATCTGAAAGTGTTTCATAGTGTAGATCAGTGGTTAGATTTTTTCCTCTTCAGGGAGGTGGCGACTCTGTAAGAACAAACTTGAGATTTGGAGGAGTTCTTCAAATTTCTAATTAGAAGTGAAGTGAACAACAACAACAAATTTACTCTAGGTATTCCTCATTGTTGAGGTAGTTATTTGTTCCTTATTAGGTGAAAAGGTCACCATAAATAGGAAAAGAAATTCATACTTCACATATTTCCTATTTTGAAAAATTTCAGTTAAAGCATGGGTGAAGTATTTTGAATAATAGAGAAGATAAACTCTAGCTGCAAATAAATTTTATTGGTTGAAAATAGTGAATGTATTCAGGCAAGATTGTAGCTAGTAATGGATTGTTGTAGAAATTTCTCTATTAAAGGTTATGTGTCATTTTGTTTTGATGGCATACCTGGTTACCCGAATCAGATTCCAAGTGACATTAGGAAGCATTTACCATTGTTTAATGGGGACCAGTTACAATCAGCAAGAGTGCATGTGCAAAACTTTGTTGATTTAATGAATGATTATGAGATTTGTCATGAGGATGTTTGCATGAAGTTGTTTGTACAAAACTTGAAAGGGGATGCCAAGATTTGGTTCTCATTTTTGCAGGAAGCTTGTATCCCCTCATGGGAAGAATTAGTTGCATCTTTTCTTGAGCAGTTTGCTAAGAGAATAAACTTTAATGATGCACTGAGGAAATTGATGGAGATCAAAATTGAGGAAGGTGAGTTAGTGTCGACCTTCAATGTCAGATTCTCCATTGGTTGAGATCCCACAAGGGTATAAACTAAATGATGAAATGTCTTTAGTGATTTATTTAGATGCCTTTGGAAGTAAGATGAGTTACAAGTTGAGGGATAAAGAGCCAAAGACATTGCATCAGGCATTTGAGATAGCCATGGACATAGAGAAAAACTTAAGATATGGTATTCCTAAAAGACTTGTGTCTACTGGTGTCTGTTGTCATAATGTTTGTAATGTTGTAACTAAGTGTGAAGTGAGAAGTAATGTTCATAGTTTTGGTGTTCATACTTGTGTTGGCAACCACGATAATTTAATTCCCTTTGAAAATCAGAGTTGTTTGGTGCAAACAATGGTTGATCCTCACTTAAATATTGATAATGTCAATTGTGTTGAAGATGAAGTAAATGTATTTTTAGATTTCACTTCAGATTTCACTTCTTCTAATCATGTTGATGATCTTTCTAATTTGAAAGTTATGCACAAAGTTAATCAGAAAATTGTAATGGTATGTATGATTGCAATGAAAATATAGCACACATTGATGAACAAATTTTTAAACAATGTCATATGGAACAACAAAGTGCAATACAATTCCAGAAGATTACTGAACTTAGGCAAGATCTTGAAGTTGTGGATAAGAAAGTTCAAATGTTGGAGAGCCTTAGAGTTGTTAATGAAGACCTTCTACAATATGGTGAAGAGGATTTTTTAGAAAAGGACTGTGAACCAAATGCTTGTACACTTGATGAGCAACATGTTGATCTAATAGATGGTTTTATGACAGAAAATTTTAGTGAACATGCTAAAAACTCATCAGATGAAGTAAATGGCAGCAATATTCATCTTTGTTCTTTGGCTGATGACAAGTGTTCTATTGGTAAAGAAGATCAATTGTGGCAAGATAAGTATGATTATCTTGATTTTCAGATTGATGGTCATAGGATGAAAATTTGTGGTTGTGAAACATGGAACATTGAGGATAGTTCTAGCCTAGTTTCAATTTCTTCTTTGTCTGATGAAGATGATTATGATGATATGGCGGATGGTATTTTTAGCAATTTTTCTAATGTTCTATTCAATGTTGACATAGACATGGACCAACCACTTCATTGTCATAATGTTCATAAGGGGATTTTCCATTTGGTTTCTAACCCTTTGTATGAAGAAACAATTGATCAGCTAGATGTTGTGAATGATGAACTAGTCCACAATGCTGATACCATTCCATGTAGTTGTGATATGTTTCATGATGAAGATAAGAGGCATGAGTTGCGTGATGATTACTTCAAACCAAAAATGGAAGTTTTTCAGGTGGATATAAGCCTGAATGAGAAAGACTTAGCTGAGGACTTGCTTCAGCTAGAGGTATGCCTCCTTTTCTATGAATGGGATCTTGAGAATGCAGAGGTTTTGAGCTTGATGAACAAGGATAGTAAGGAGTGTGATCAACATAGTGAAGTATCATATCCAGATTGTAACATTTATGTTCCTTTTTTGTATCAATCAGTAAGTAAAGCCCCTCATTCTATGAATTTAAATGGTAATAAGGCATGTGCTGATAACAACTACAATAGTGAGATTAAATGCTTTACTTTTGAAGTTCAGCATGATGTTGTCTTTGCAAATGATAGAATTGATTGGGATAGTGAAATGTATGGTATCTTGTGGGAAGGCCTCTATTGTGCCTTGTCTCACGATTTTACTTTTGTTGAAGTAATGTGTGACTATAAAGTTCAAAATCAGACAAAAGGCATGTACACTAGTTGTTTCAGTAGTATGATGGTAAGGTTTGATTATAATGATTATGCTCAGTTGTTACTGGAAGGTGCCTTTGTTTGGATCATGATATCAAGAGATGAAAATCAAATTTTTGACAAAGGTAAATGTTGAGGAAAGTGGAGCAGTTATAATCAGTTGTAAGTATGTTTAAATATTTTGTACAGTCTCTTTTCTTCAGTTGTGTGGTTTTCAATAAAGTGCCCTGTTGTTTGGGTAGAATAAGGAAGCCTTGTTTTTTAGAAGAGAAGAGATGTGATCCATTTTTGGGTGGTCTACTTAACCATAGATTCTATGTTCTTGTGTTAATCTTGCAATCAATCATCCCCGGTCAGAGCCACTATTGGGACTCATTAAATTTGAGTCAAGTTTAGAGGCCCATTTCAAAATTTTTCTCTGCATTTCCAAATGAGTTAGTTTGAATGGCCTAGTTAGAGAGAGGGCAAAATGGAGACAGTTGATTTTCAAAGGGTAAGGCTCAGGAATTGTGTCCTATACCTTTCATTTGGCCTATACAGTGATGTACAACTTTCATAATTTAGTTTGGATCATTTTACCAGGTACCCATTTCGAGGGGTGAGCTGAAAGTGCATTTTAGGCACAAATGCAGATTTTACTAAGTAGCATACTTTGAGTTCTCATATATTTTGCCCTATTAGTCATCATGAATAATTTCAAAATGGATTGAATTGTATGTATAAATGTGAGTCAACATGAAAAATTTCAAGTCTTCATGAATCCATTTTCTCAGTTTACCAAGCTTGAACTATTTGCAGTTTGAATGTTTTGACAAGTCCCTATTTCAGCACCTAGTTGGAGCCCTATTTCGCATAAGTGTAAAAGTTACCTCAGTAAGTGTTATGACAGAATGTTTGTTCCAGGCTATTGTTGATATAAATGATGAGTCATGTTTCAAATCTCAAGCCTCTGCCAATCCGTTTGATCAGTTTTCAAAAGGGTTCATTGAGCCATCGTTTTCAGTTTTCTGCACTTTCATTGCTATATCAGTAGATTATGGCTATTTTCATGAGCGCACCATTTGCACCCAGTCAGAATTTTGATCAAAATGATAATTCAAAGATTTAGTATATACTTAAAGGTACCTGTGTTTCAATTTTGATGGTTTACGAAGGTCGTTTGATATTTTTGAGAAAGACATCATGTGTTGCCAGAACACTGACATCATCAGGTCAGCAGTACCGACAAAGCCAGTTGGTCATTTTGGAAAATTAATATCTCTTCGCTTGGGACTTGTCTTGAGAAACCATTTGGTATAATTCATGCTTGTATATCAGAGTACACGCCTGTCAGATGGCGAGGTCCAGAAATATGTTTTGATTGGTTTGAAAATTACGTCTTCGCGATTAAATGCAAAAATGTGGCGCAAGCGCCTAAAAGTTGTAAAACTCAGTTTGATGATCCAAAAATGGTGCCAATTGATTCCAAAGGTAATTTTAAGGTTTCTGAGGTATTTTAGAGGTCATTTGCATGAAAACGAAAAAAAAAATTTAGTCAGACCCACTTTGGGGCCCGACCTGGCTCATGCCCGTACATTGATTTTATTGGCAATTTTTGTTTAACTGGGGGATTTTCAAAAAAATTCAAGCATAATAATTTGGTAGGTGTAACAACAGTCCTCCCTGATTGAAATGTGGAACAAAGGGCTGTTAGGCCCAATATGGAAAGCTAATGTACTGAGAGGGGAGGGGTGAATCAATACTTCAAATCCTTTCTTCAATATTAACTTTATTGTTAAGCATAAACTGAATATTGTTGTAACATAATATAATGCTAAAACAAATAAATAACAATCATACATGATTCACTCCATAACACATATATTTTGGTTACGCAGAAACTCTTGGTTAGAGAGAAAAACTGCGGTGGGGATGGCACCCACAACTTCACTACTGCAATAATAAAGGTTGCTCGGTTAGAGCTACATGTTTAGCTATTTCTGATAGCTTACCCTGTTAGGAGTATCAAGATCTTTAGATCTACCTTGCTAAAGGATTTTACAACACTTATACTAAAATCCTGCACCTGGTTAAAGACTTTACAATTTATAGACTTTGTTAGAGTCTTTTACCCTGTTAAAGGTTTCTCTTACAACTCAAAATATTACAATCAAAATCTTACAAAATATCTGCAACTTCACATCTGAAATGTTATAGCAGATTCTCTGTGCTCAAAATGAAATTACCTTGCTTATAGCATACCTCGGTAACCCATAAAATAACTCGGTAAACCTTTCTGTTTACTCTGTTCCTTGACTGTTCTCTGAAATCCTTCTCGATGACCTCTGTGTATCTACAACAGTCATAATACTCAGTGCTTTCCCATGATTTTGCATATCACATATGTCTTTCTTCACACTCCTGTTTGATCCTTAATTCATGTTGTATAAATAGATGTTTTATGACGGTGATCTTGTTCATGCTTCGATCTTACAAACATGATTCATCAAATGAATAACCATACAAAATATTTCATTGGATAGATGACCTCAAAATCATACAAAATATTAAGTGCAATTTCCAATGTGTTAACGGTTCCTTGTTCCTCGATCTTTGTAACATGTTTCCCATATGTGTCTAGGTTCAATGAATCTGGTAACATGTTTCACTCGGTGTGTATCAACTTAGTATACCATCTTTGCTACTCGGTAGTCATAGAATGTTACTCAGTAGATAGCTTGGTGTATACTAAGCTCTGTGACTCCTTTCTTCTATGACCGACTGCTCTGTGCTTACCAACTGAATATTTTGGTAGTAATAACTGACTAGAGTATATAGAATGACTTTGGACATAAAACTAATGACAAATTAGTAAATAGTAACAATCTCCCCTTTTGACATTAGTTTTGAAATGTTTGACAAAACTTCTTTCAAAGTCATAACTCAAAAAATTTATATACTTACAAAATTTGACTAAACTGACAGTATATACAATTGTCAATAAAATAGTATACTCGAATATACTCCCCTTATCAATATATTGTACATAACTCTGATTATGCATGTGTTGGGATCAGTTCACTACTCGGTTCACTACTCCCCCTGTCAAAATTATCTATATACTCGAATTATGTTGATCTTCTTGGTATACTCCTTTTGTAATACACTATACACTATACTCCCCCTTTTTGACAAACATCAAAACTAGTTACCATTCGAAGGAGGCAATTGGTCAAAAATGGATTTATACTTTGTTCTTGCATTGGTGAGAGCGACAGAGAGTGCATCCTTGACACTATCCATGAGTGAATTCTGAGCTGTAATATCAGCTAACAGTGAAATCAGTCCATCTAAAGTGCTTCCCTCTGGCTAAGTTGATAAGGAGGTAGCCTTGTTGATCTGTTCTTGAACGCAGGACAAGTGTAGAATGATTAAAGTTTGAAGAGTCATAATGTCCATCCTTATTTTGTGCTCTTCATTCCTAAGTTCCAATTGTTGAGCCATGAGCATTTGTAACTTGGTATAGAAATTTTGAATGGAATTTGGCTCAGTGGTCAATTTATTGGAGAGATCGGTGATCTCTTTCTCAATCACTTCTATTTTATTCTTGATATCTTTAATGAATAAAGAAAATGTATAGAGTTTCTGAAATAAATAAAGAATGTGCTTGAGTCGAGGGGATAAATCAACAATAAATTTGACAAGTTTAAGTTTGCCAATAGCAATGGCTTTCTATACCTCTTCAATCATTTTTGGAGTGAGCTCTTTGTCCTTCAATTTGCTCAAGTATTCAGATGTGTCTACTCCATATGCTTCTATTTCAGTGAGGAGTTCATCCAGTTGAATACGAATGGCTGGATCTTTTGTCACTGTAGCTTCAGGTAGCATATCTGTTAATAGTGCTTTGACCTTCCAAAGTACCTTGTTTTTCTTTTGAATAGCCATTTGTTTTTCTTGTTCTACTTTGGCTTTGCATAGTTCACCAAATTCAATAAGTGCTTGCCCTTTTAATTTGGATATGTCAACATTCGACAACACAAATGGTTTTGATAAATCTAACTTGAAACTATGCTTTTTCATTTTCTTTTCTTTAGAGGAGGAGGCTTTCACCAGTTGAACTAGTACAATGGCTTGGGAGGCTTGTACACCCTCGATAGGTTGCTCGGTAGAGGCAATACTTTTGTTGGTTTCTTTAGCCTCAGATGTAGCCTTCGGTGAATCCTTGCTCTGGGTCTCAGTTGTAACATTGTCAGTACTTGTAGGGGCTTGAGAAGTTTGTTCCCCGGTGGCCCGAGAAGTATCTTCTCCTTTGGTAGACTGTTGACCCTCTTTTCCTTGTTCAATATCCTGAGGTGTCTCGGTTGAAACATGTTGACTTACCAGAGGATAGGACTTGACTTGTTCCAAAACTGACTCACTTGATACCAGTTTGGCATAAGCATTCCCTCCTGTCATTTCCTATTCTTGTTCCTCGGTATCCATGACATCCTCATTAGGTTGTATAGTTTCAGTGGGATTGTGCTCGGTGATATCTGCTATTTCAACTTCACCTTGCTCATCGGTATTCTTGATTCGAAAGATTTCTTGCCATTTTTCTTTTGTCTCTTTCTCTACATCAAGATAAAGGCCATTCATTAGT
This sequence comes from Cryptomeria japonica, assembly GCF_030272615.1. NCBI lineage: Eukaryota > Viridiplantae > Streptophyta > Pinopsida > Cupressales > Cupressaceae > Cryptomeria > Cryptomeria japonica. The sequence goes on along the minus strand of NC_081411.1, from coordinate 703,958,611 downwards.
TTCAGGGCTCTTTGCTTGACTAGAAAGTTTGTGTGGTAGTTTTTCATATGTTCACTTATCTCATCTACTGACATGTCTGGAAAGAGATGTACCAAACTTCTTTCTCTCGTCTTCTTTTCTGATTCCATGGCATATTTCCACCTATTATCAATATGTAAATACAATGCTTTTGGAAGAGAATTAGTTACTTCCAATGGGACCAATCAAAATTTCAGAAGAGTGCAGATTACAACTTCTTCAATTTGTCTCTTTTCTGCATCATATTTGGAGTAATATTTTACATATCTAAATGCTCCAAATCCACCATATTGTGTCAGATTGGCACAAAAATTATCAACACTATGTACATCTTCCTTTTTACTCTTAACAATCTTAAATTTACTTTTGTCTTCAGATTCGGTGTCACTGGACTCTTTGTTCAAAATGAGTCTCTGAGTAGACTTCTTGTAATTTTTTGTTACCTTTGGAACTGCAACATTTTATTGTTTCTTGCTCGGTGACACTGCAGACGATCTAGTGTTTAGGCATTTCACTAGAGGAGTCGGTGATACATGTGATGTATCCTGTTTCTTCCTTTTCAAAATTTTCCCTTTTGGCAACTTGGTGCTCAATGTAATAGCTACTTCTTGGGCTTCAGATTCCTCCTCGGTGATGACTTGAACACTCTTGACAAGAGTGGAGGAAGAACCTTCTCTGAATTTCTCCATTAATGCTTTAATCATTTTTGTTGCTTTCCTTGTAGCCTTTGGTACTACAATGCTCATTTTGACTTTTTCTTTAACTTCTTCATATGTACTGTATCTGATCTCGGTAGCATGTCTTGGCAGTGCAAGAAAAGCATCTATCTGTTGTTGTGTAAGTTCAAAATTAATCTCATAACCCATAGGTGGCAAATATTGAGTTCTTGGTTCTATGGCATTGACATAGCAGTAGTCGCTGTCCACTTCAAAACATATACTATCCTTGTATTTCTCCACTAACTGGGGTGGAATCCTGTGCCTGTTATGCATCTTTTCCTGAAACTTGCTAAAATAATCATCCATAATCTCATTGAAGTTATCACCTAGCTGTTTGATGAAGTCATTGATTTGATGGGTGATTGGTCGGTGTAGCTCCCAAACTACATTACTGATTGATGGAAAGAATTTCTCAAAATAGAAAAACATGCATACCAAAAGTGAGCCAAACTTCAGTGTGTTTTCCGAGTTGTTCTTCTTTGGCTTCCTTGTGGTGTTGAGATTTTCAAACAAATTTTTCAACAACACTCGCATAGATCAATCTTCATGCCTTTCTTCACAATTTTATAGGCTAAATCAATAGCTGCACAAGGTACACTATTTTCCCTTGCCGATTGAAAGAAATAATAACCTATGACTCTAATTGCAAACTTCAGCTCTGCATCTATGACATTGTTCAATTTCAGACCTCTACAATCAAATTCAACTCCGCTTAAAGTGATCAATTCTTTCTGTGAAATCATTTTCTGAGCTCGGGCATGATCGAAAATAGGGTAACCGGTGATCAAGTGGATGATTTCCTTGGTGATCTTGAATGGTTTCTCCTCTAACCACATAAAGTCATCATGAACTCTGCTCAAAACAAATTTAAACCATTGGGGTTTGAAGACTCGTGGGTAGGTTAGGGCTTCGGTCAATCCCTTGATTTTAATGTGTTCATACTTGCTATCCAATTTTCCATCGGTACACAATTCATCATATGTGTCCTTGATCTTAGTGTGACCTAATTCCTCAACATGACACTTAGTGAAGAATCTGATATCCTCAACTAATAAAACCCTATCCGAAATGAGTGAAAATGCGATTTTATCATCTGGTTTAGATGCTACTTTGGGAGGTAGTGAGTATTTCAATACGGGCTTCTCAATGTTCTCAACAACAACGAGTTTCTGAATCTTAGGAGCCATTTCAAACTTTAGATAATCACTAATGAACTAGCCTTAGGGTTTGAAAACTTTTAATTGGTAGACATCTTCCACTTAGTAAATATAACACAATTGATATGATTGGTTAACTTGCTTAACAATGCATTGTGATTGATATAAATACCTTGAATTTCTCTTCGGAAGAGTTTTGGTCACCTTTGAATCGCTTTGCTCTGCTTTCTGAAAACTTGGTAAGTGTAAAATGATCACGCAAAAGCTTTAAGTACACAATATACCTTATCGGGCTCCATGCAGTTAGGTCAAAAAACATTAAATGCACTCGGTTCCTTCCTTTTTGTGCTTTTACCAAGTAGCCAGACTTCCTACATTTACCGACTTGATAGGCATCCAACATTTACCGACTTAACTAGTGCTCCAAAAGACTTGATAAAATTTCAAACTTGCTAATGCATCTTAGCTATGTAGATTTTGAATTAAGTACATGATAAAATAGGAACTGTTAAGATTTAACCTTGAGAGAATGCAGTCCCTTCATACCTTTTACTGATTAATTTGGAATAGATGCACCTAACTCAGTAGGTAAGATACTTTCTTCATTTGACACAATTCCCTTCTTTTTCCAAATTATTTGGAATTTGCTTTTTATTTCTTCAATATCTCCTCTAGGTTGATCTCTGCAATCTCTAGCCAAGTGTCCAACTTTGTGACAATGAAAACATGCCATACCAGGATTTCTCCATGATCTTCGGTTGTTCATTCCAAACCTTATAAAGCAGTTGGGACTTATATGTCCATATCTTCCACAACATTCACACCATATCCTTGTATTGTAATCCCATGGTACTATAGTATACTGTCGGTTAAGATTTGTGTGAGTTCAGTAGCCTCTAGCATTTTCTCAGTGTGCAGACCACATATAGTTCTTCTTCTTAAACCAACACTTCTCGGTACTGTGTCCATATCTATTGCAGTTTTTACAAAACCCTTTGAATTTTGCCTTTTGGTAATTGTTAATAGACTTAATCCTACATTGTTTAGATGTATGACCATACTTATTGCAATTGTTACAATAGCCATTAGACCTAGTGACATTCGGTTGCTTACCTTTTCTAATTTGGCACATGTTGGCAATATGTCCTTGTTTTCCACAGTAGTTGCAAATAGGCTTCTTTCCTTTGATGTTCTTCTTGTTTTCAGCTTGCTTTGATGATTCTCCTCTCTCGGTAGTGTGGATTACCTTCTCGGTAGAGTCTTTTCCTTTGCAACCGAGTCCTACATCTTTGTTGGGTCTTCTTATATTTACTTTCTCATCCAACATCTTTGATGCTTCATAGCTCTTCTTCAGTGTTTCCTTTGACTTCTTTTCTATTTCAAGTTCATTGGTCAACTTTGATATTTCAAGTTTCAATGCTTGATTCTCATCATCTTTCAGATTTTCTTCATGATGTGCATAACCTAATTGATCTGACAGATTACTTTGAATTCCAGTCATCTTTGTGATTTCATCATTCTTTTCAGACACTAATGCTTCAAGCTGTTGTTTTTCTCTTTCTAGATCTCTTAATTTATCCTTGGCTATCCTCAATGCATCAAGATTTTCAGTCATCTGTGTGCTGAAATGTTCATGTTCTCTTTTCATTTCTTTTAGCTGGTCAGTTAGTGCTTTGTTCTTTTCTTTCAATGCTCCAATCATTTCTTTAGTCTCTTTAGATATACTATTCTCGGATGATGTCTCAATTTGTTCCACCAGCTCTTGAGAGTCCTGCAAATCATCAAACAATCTTCTTCTAAGTTTCAGAGATTTTTGCATTTGTTTCTGCATGTTAGCAATCACTTGATTAGCATGATCCAATTCATTTTGTACATTCACAATTCTCCAAGATTGTTTGTAGCCTTCCATTGATAAGATCTTTCTCTTTAGGCAGTTAAACCCTTTTCCAAGATTCAAGCTCTGATACCAATTGTTAGGCCCAATATGGAAAGCTAATGTACTGAGAGGGGAGGGGTGAATCAGTACTTCAAATCCTTTCTTCAATAATAACTTTACTGTTAAGCATAAACTGAATATTGTTGTAACATAATATAATGCTAAAACAAATAAATAACAATCATACATGATTCACTCCATAACACATATATTTTGGTTACACAGAAACTCTTGGTTAGAGAGAAAAACTGTAGTGGGGATGGAACCCACAACTTCACTACTGCAATAATAAAGGTTGCTCGGTTAGAGCTACATGTTTAGCTATTTCTGATAGCTTACCCTTTTAGGAGTATCAAGATCTTTAGATCTACCTTGCTAAAGGATTTTACAACACTTATACTAAAATGTTGCACCTGGTTAAAGGCTTTACAATTTATAGACTTTGTTAGAGTCTTTTACCCTATTAAAGGTTTCTCTTACAACTCAAAATATTACAATCAAAATCTTACAAAATATCTGCAACTTCACATCTAAAATGTTATAGCAAATTCTATATGCTCAAAATGAAATTACCTTGCTTATAGCATACCTCAATAACCCATAAAATAACTCGGTAAACCTTTCTGTTTACTCTGTTCCTTAGTTGTTCTCTGAAATCCTTCTCGATGACCTCTGTGTATCTGCAACAGTCATAATACTCAGTGCTTTCCCATGATTTTTCTTATCACATATGTCTTGCTTCACACTCTTATTTGATCCTTAATTCATGCTGTATAAATAGATCTTTTATTACGGTGATCTTATTCATGCTTTGATCTTACAAACATGATTCATCAAATGAATAACCATACAAAATATTTTATTGGATAGATGACCTCAAAATCATACAAAATCTTAAGTGCAATCTCCAATTTGTTAACGGTTCCTTATTCCTCGATCTTTGTAACACGTTTCCCATATGTGTCTAGGTTCAATGAATCTAGTAACATGTTTCACTCGATGTGTATCAACTCAGTATACCATCTTTGATGCTCGGTAGTCATAGAACATTACTTGGTAGACAACTCGGTGTATACTAAGCTCTATGACTCCTTTCTTCTATAACCGACTGCTCTGTGCTTACCGACTGAATATTTCGGTAGTAATAACCGACTAGAGTATATAGAATGACTTTGGACATAAAACTAATGACAACTTAGTAAATAGTAATAGGGGCAAGTTCAAAATGAGGCACAAGTTTACTCAAATGGACCAAACATATGTGTAACATTTATTCCAAATATGGACCCTCAAAATGATACAACTGTGAATGTCAATGGTGTCTCATGTGATTTGCCATCTTGGTCTGACAACATTCTTCCAGATTGCAAGAATTTCATTTTTAATACAACAAAGGATAAATATTGTGATTGAGAAGCATCACATGACATATGTCAATGTTCTCTTTATATGAGAATGGAGTATTCCAACTGCAGTTTTAGTAGTGATAATTACACCTCCTCCCAAATACCATTTTCTAAAATGGAAATAGCAGACCAAGATTCATATCAAATCGCCTGCTATTCCAAAGCCCATGTGGTGATGGGGAGGGCAGCAAGGAGTTTACTTGCAGTTTCAAATGCTCACGTAGTGGCTAAAGAAGCCTTAAACATGCAAAAATCAGGCAATGGGTTTGCAAACAAACTATTGGTACCTACTCCTCCCTCACGTGCCCTCCTTTCTCTCTTCCCTGCTCCATGTGGTGTGTCTGAAGGAGCTACAGAAGACCTCCCTACTGGACGTGAAGTTGAAGAAGGCTGTTAGAAGCAAATAAATTCTAGGCAAAGCATGCTCACATGGTGGTCAAAGGGGCAGCAGTCAAATGCAAGCTGGTGTTTTTTTTCCCCAATTCCAACAATGGTCAGCAGTCCTCCTTCCCACGCATGGTATGGGTAGCAAGAGTTTTCAATTCAAATGCAACTGGAAGGTCATGTGAAAGGTTTTAGATTTTAGCAAGTGCAAATTGGAAGCCCTGCGTGGAATGTGGAGGAGAGGTAATGTGGAAACCCTTCAGCAAATGTCACGTTGCAGAGTGTTTTCCCCCTCCCACGTTGGACACGATGAATGTGCAGAAGTCTTCAAGCAATAACCATTAGCAAGTGTAATTGAAGCTTCAGCAAATGGAAAATAGCAAAGTAAAAACCAACAATTCTCCTCCTATGCACTATGGCGCCATTAAACTCAGAAAAAAAACCTTCAGAAATGCATTCTCAAGAAAATGCATATATCCTACATTGGTGGTGGGGGTGTATTTTTTATGCTTATAAGTAAAACTACACATATCTAATATGTCAAAGCATCAAGAGGCTTTTGATGAATGGTGCTATGGGCACCCAATGCGGACCCCATGCGCGTAGGCATGCTTCTCGAGGTGACCAAGGATGTTGAGCAATGACAAGTGGACCCCATGTAGGCACGGATCTCAACGTAGGCGAGTTTTGCAGACGAAGGGCCGCTTAACCGATGAGCATGTTCCAAGAAGATTGATGGTGTGTGTGATTTTGCAAGCCGAAGATGCACACTGGTTAGCCATTGCAAAATGGCGAAAAGCTCAGGCCAAAAATTGTGTGAAATGACGAAGGTTAAAGACCCTACATTTTTGAGATGATCTGACGATCGGCGTGACTTCGCAAAGGAAAGATGCACGCCGAATAAGGTCTCTAAAATGGCAAAAGGCAGGTGGAAGGATGACAAGGTGGTCCGGCTCGCGAGTCCTATCCAGTGGCGCTGACGTGACATTGAGGTTGTGCATAGGTGGTAGACACATGGAGATGACGTGGCAGTCCACCAAGCAGTCTAGTGGCGGTGATGAGGTGGACACGTGGTGGAGTGATGAAGTGTCATCCGAGGTGGCAGCCATTGGATCCTATCGATGAATCATAGGTCACCACGTGGTAGGACGTCAGTATGTAAAATGGGTGAAAAATTAAAATTAAATGTATAGTTGAAACTATACAAGAAATTCGAAAAATTTAAATGATGGAGACATAAAAATGAATTAATTCGCCTAGAGGTCTATTTTTGGCCAAAATATGAAGTGTTATATATCATTGGAAAGCTCTCGAGACAAGGAATCCAATCATGTAGTTAATTTGAACCAGTTTTGGGATATTTTGAGAGTAGTTTCCATGGGAATGAAGAAGATATTTTTGCAGTTAGGGACAAAGGAGACACTTGGCAATTTTAGCTGCAGACCTAATATTTTTCCTCTTCCTTCTTATTCCAATTTTCTTCTCATTGTAAGGGTTCTAGAATTCTATGAGAGTGGCTCTAGTTTTTATGGCTTCCAATTTTGAGTTCTCTTCAAAATTGTACAGGGCAATGTCCTTTTCCATAGAATAAAGTTTCTTCTTACTGTAAATATTTTCTATTGCAGTCACATATATGTAAGGCATATACAATTTATTGGATTGTCTTCAGGCATTCTTCATTTTCAATAAATCCAATCTTCAAGGGAGTTTGGGTTTATCCTCCTAAATGAGAGTGTAATTCTTGTTCTTAGGCATCCTTTACAGAAGGGATTTAAATTCTATGAGCAGAAATTATGAATCTGAATTATTGTTTGGATGTGTATGATCCTCTGTCTGAGCATAGAATGTATTTTTGTAATGCAGTAATATAGGGATATCTTTCTTCAAATAAATTGGATTTGCAATAGAGGTTTTCATTTACAGATTGATGTATGACTTTGTTTCCCTTGGATAAGGCACTGATCTTGTGGATTGGGGAGATTCTTTGAGATTTTAAATTAATATCCTCATTTAATTTTATGTTTTTAATGTTAGTTTGTTATATCCATCTCAGGATTCAAACATTATTGAGTTGCAAGTGTGGATCTAGCACATCTGCAGTAACCTCTTAGTTTTTGAACCTTTTGAGATCCATCTACTTTTGTTGATGCAGTCTTGTGTGTAATGGGTTTGATTAAATGCATCATAGGTACACCCACCTAGGTTTTGCAGAGCCTGAAGAGTAGAAGGATTTAGGTCCTTGTTATATTGTCAAAGCCCTAAAGTGTTTCATTGATTGAGATTGGCTATCTCATAGATAGATTTGTAGGTGTTCTTGGGTTAACCAGATTTGGTGAACAACAAGATTATAACAATGAACTCATCCAGCATTTTGATGCAAGTTGTAAGAGTTCATTTTATGTTTACATTAGTGTGATGTTGTAGTCAGTGAGATTCCACTTTTGTTGTTGAGCAGTGAGCTCTAGGCAGTTGGCCTTCTTGCATGTGCAGGCCTCTTTTTGTTGTAAGTAATATTTATTCATATGGCCAGTGAGTAAATATTGTGGGTGACAAATCCCACCGAGGTTTTTCCCTTACTAGGTTTCCTTGCCAAAATATTTTTGTTATCGTGTGAATTGTTGTTGATTCACTTGTTTCTCTTTACTACGTTATTATTTGTTTACTGGTATATTAATCTCAGTTACAAAATTTCAAATAAGTTTAAATCTTTCATTAACCGGTTTGACACTGATTCACCCCCCCTCTTAGTGTCTTTTGGATTAATCAATTATCTAACAATTGGTATTAGAGCCTAGTCCTCTATTTGCAGAAGCCTAACAACTTGAGGAAGATTCTAAAACCAGTAGTGATGGAAAGTTTGAGACAACAGTTGGAAGGGGCTCTTGAAGATTTTGATCCAGAAAAATTAAAGAATATCAAACTGGAAGAAGAACTCAGATATGTTCGAGAATTCATCAAAGCACTTCAAGAAAACCTGGTCATGGCATAGAATAAGAGAAAATAATTACATGTGCAATTGCAAAAACAAGATGATGAAGAAAAAGAAACTCTTAGAGATATTGCAGAGAAACTGAGACAAGAGAACTGTAACATGAAGAATGAGATGCAAGATTTAACCATGACACTATGTAAGGATATTGAAGATAGAAAGAAGAATCAAGAAGATTTGGCCAGACAATTTAATGAAAGAGAAGATGAATATACAAGGCTTAGTCATGAAAATGATATGCTTAAAATAGAGTTGATTCAGATGCAACATGACAAAGAGGAACTTATGAGAAAAGTTAGCACTCTATAAAATGAGTTGGTCATTGCAAATGAATACAAAGACAAATTCAAAAAGAGCTCAGACAAGCTTGATGATATGCTGAAAAGTCAAAAACCTAATGGAGAAAAAATTGGACTTGGATTTGAACATGGAGAAAGTTCTAGAACTGCAAAGAATCATGATCACAACAAACCAGTAGGGTAACCCAATGCTTATAAATTCAATGGAAAATGTTTTAATTGCAACAAATTTGGTCATAGAGCAATCAATGCAGCTATAGGAATAATCAGAATACAAACTCATTTACCGGTCAATGTTCCAAATGCAATAAATATGGTCATAAGTCAAATGATTGCAGAATGAATGTAAAATGCTATGCTTGTGGTGATTTGGACATCTATCTAATCAATGCAGAACTCAAACCAGGCAAGGTTATGGAAAAGCTATTCAAAGAAACAATGTAATTTGTTATGCATGTAACAAGATTGGGCATATTGCAAGATTTTGCAAAAGCAAGAATATATTGGAAAACAACAGAGGATCTAATGTCAAAGGAAAGGAAAAGGTGAATGAAATCAAGCAAGAATTCACTAAACAATGGGTCAAGAAGACAGATCAGAGAAATGATGAATCTAGTTTTGCACCGACAGAACAAAGCAATTGTGCACCGGCAGGAAATTCTTCATCTAACTAAGGAATAATCCTTAGGGGTAAGGCAACTAATTGAAGATCATGTATTTTACCCCTCATATGATGGTAAAGTCATAATCCTTCTTTACTGGCACATATGTTGAGTTACAGTGGAAATTCAGTAATTGACGAAGCATTTAATGTGGTTTTTAGTTAACTTTTTGGCTATAAAGCATTGAAATTTTCATTTCGACTCACCAAGCATTCAAGTATTCGAAGAGAACATAATTAGAGTACCGGTATTCAAGAAGTGAAGCAAAAAAGGTTTTCTAGGGTATCCAAGGTTTTCACTTGCATTCGATAGAAAAAGGTATTTATTTTACATCATGGCTTCTTCATCTTCTGTTCCTGAATTCATAGCAAACCCTGCTATTGTGGAGAATATCAAATGTCCTAGGCCATTTTTTAAGATAATTCCTAAGATAGCTAAGATGGACGACTCTATTGGAGCATTTTCAAAAATTCCGAAGGGAGTTGCATTTGCAAAAGATCCTAGGGAATACATTCATTGTAATATTGAAGATTTAGGGTCTGAGGAGATAAAGAACATGTTTATGAAAGTTATCACAAATAACTAAGGTATAATCAAACCGAAACATAAGATTGTGGAAGATTTAGGGTTCATAGACATCCTTTATATGCCTGAATTCAAAGATGAAATTGTCTAATATGTTCTAAGTAGAGTTCATGGTGAATTCTTATGGCTTGACTCCATCTTCAAAATCACCAAGGAAGCTACTAAAGTTGTTACAGGTTTACCCTCTACTGGTATAAGGTCTGAGAAGAAGAAGAAAATTCCAAACAAAGATGTTATGAATCTAACCGGTGCTACATTTGATAACAGATCACTCAGGGTAAGTGACATAACTGATGACAATGTTAAATATGTTAGAATGGTTATTGGTTACAAGGTTGCACATACAAATAGGTTGAATTTTGTTTCTAGTCTATGCATTCACAGTGCTTATGAAATGATAAAGAATAATGCAAAAATTGATCTTTGTGAATGGTTAAAAGATGAATTGATACATAACTTGCACAGTTGAGTGATGTTGTTGCAAGCATAAAAGAAAGAAAATCTGACCAGCAACCGGTAACACATGTTTCCCCTGTTGTTACCTGATTCGAGATTGATAGTGACAAAACTGCAAAATTTAAAAGGGTGGATAGGAAGAAGAGAAAATTGTCATCGGCACCTGCTCCATCACCTAAGAAGACAAGGACACTTAGAAAGAAAGAACAGGTTCTGAGAGAGCCTAGCGGTCTAAAGAAGAAGATTACACAGAAGCAACCGACACCAAAGAAATCTGATACACTTTCCCCTGTAGGGCTCATTAATGAAATAACTCAGGATTGTAATCTCAGCAATATCAATAAGTTTTATCATTCTTTTAATGATTCGGATAAGAACACTATTGAAGAAAGCATAATCTTGTATTTAGATATATATAAGAAAGTTCATATTAAAGTCATTGATTTTCTCCCCAATGACTTATATCTAAGACTTGAGGCAAAAAGAATGTCTATCATGGAATTGGATAAGAAATTGAAGGTTGAAGCACTGTTGGTTGTTCATCCAGCTAAGTCTAGACAAGAAATAGATGAATAGATAGCAGAAGCTAACATAACTATTTTTATAAGTGGTCACTGACAAGTAAGCCTCATGGTAGGCAAGATAAAGGAAATCATAGATGAGACAATAGACAAATGGGATATTTTCTTTGTGGAGAAAGAGAAAAGAGAAGAAAAACAAAAACAAAAAGTTGATAAATATTTTACTAAGGTATATCAAAAGGGAGATAAAGGGAAAAATAAAGTTGGTAGTGTTCCTGACTTAGAAATAAAAGATAACTTACCACCACCGGTTCAGGACACCCCACCAGAAGCAACAAATGTCATTGATTCTGAGTCAAACATTTTATTCACAATGAAGGTTGACACTCAAGGCATCAACATTACAATTGATGATACATCTATTCTAAAAATTGGTAAGGACCAGCCCATGGACACTCCTTTAAATGTTGATATTGATAAGATAACTATTGATGATACAAATAAAGTTTTAGATAAAGAAATTTTTGAGGAGAAGGAATTAGAATTTGCAAATATTGAGATCTCTGACTCACCGGTAAAGGCAGTTGACACTCAGTAGGATATAAGTAATGATAAGGTCATCAATGTTGAGATAGCAATAGATAAAGAAAAAGAACAGATAGCATCTGAACCGACAAAGGATAAGAATGCGAATAAGGAAGAGGAAGTGATTAAGGTAGCTGAATAGAAAATAGAGGAAGGGTCAAAGATATCAGGAGAAGAGAAAGATAATGTAGAACCTAGCACTTCTCCCAGTACTTCAATTTTGGACTTCAGACCAATAGCTGTTATAGAAGTACTTTTGGATTCTATAAATAAAATAATGAAATGTAATGCCTTAGCATTTAAGGCTATCAATGAATCTCTACCAATTTTGTAGATAATTGCACTAGAGTGCAAGGTGGATCATATTGTTGGTTCGATAGGTAAATTGGACACGTTGTCTAAATTCATTTTTGCTAACATTCAGTCATTAGACAAAATAAATGAGGAGACTATTCAAGAAAAAGTTGATAAAGAAAAGGACGTATTCTTTGGAAAAACAATAAAGGATTGTACTCAGTAGATTGATACACTGCTACCGGCACTAAATTCTACCATTTTGGAATATAAGGAATTATACCAGGAAGCTTGTAAATCACATCAACTAACAAAAGATATTGATGATCATATCAGAAAAAATCAGAAGGAAATTGATGATATTGTGGAAATTGGTTCCTTGGAACTAACATCAGTCATAGAATAGGAGATGGCTATATATGAGGAAAATATTGAAAATCTTGAAAAAGAAAAGGCAAGACTGAAAATGAAAACTAGGGAGTTGAAGAATAAGCTTGGTCCAAGACTAGACAATCTAATCAATCACTGGAATGCACTATCAATGACTACAATTCAAGGAGATAGATCACCAGAAAAAGAAATGCATTATCTTATCGAGATGATCAGACAAATAGAAACAATAATCATCGACAGTACGAAGTTCATGCAGGGTCTGAACTTAGCTCTGGCACATATTTTTCAAGTTGTACACAACCGACTTCAGGGTTCTAAGTAAATTTTTGAATTTTTGAAAAGTTTTGATATCCTTTATCATTGATGTCAAAGGGGGAGTGGTATAGTGAGAAAAATGTATAGTGAACAGATCATTTTCGAAGGGGGAGCATTCAAAGTTTTGGATTCATGGTTTTGATTTTTCTCATGAGTGTTGCCATCAATGCCAAAGGGGGAGATTGTTGGCATTATACACTCAGATGAGAATTGTGGATGTTGTCATTGATGGTAACAAGGTTCCACAAGTTCAACCGGCCATAGACTTCACCTACCGGCACCGACAAATACAACAAGGCTTATTCACACCGGAATCCAGTTTACACTGGCAGAAGATTATACCAACATTTCAGGCTCACTTGTCAATAAATATTGTTTATGCGAAATATATTGTAATGTAAATTATAATTGTATGGCCGACATGTTATATTGTAAAGACTCATATATTTATGAACTCTTGTAGGTCATTTGAAATGTATGGAAGCGATAATATGAGATAAGATAGGATATGATAGCGAATAGTTATATATGCATTTTGATGTGTTTATTTTGGAGTGAATATGAAGTAGACCTTTTTAGGACCCAGAGGCAACTAAGAGGGGGGCTGAATCAGTTGTCTATTAATTTCAACCCAAATATAACTTAATCAAACTTGATACATAATACCGGTAAACCAAACTTAATGTCGGTGGACAGTTTAATAGTTAATAACAGTACCGGTAAAGTTCAACGCATGAAACAGAAAGACAAATAACATCCACAACACATAACACAGATATTTGTACATGGAAACCCTGTAAGGGGAAAAACCACGATGGGAAACCTTACCCACAATTAGATGATACTACTACAGATAGTATGTGTGCACAAATGGGGTCTGCACATGTAGAAAGGCCAACTGCCTAGAGCTCACCACTCAATTACAAAATGAGAATCACACTGACTACAATTGGATGGTTAAATCTAAAGATAATGTACTACTCAAAGTAGCATCTTCATATGCTAGATTCAATACCGGTTAAGCTCTGATTGTCTTCTTCATACCTTCCTTGAATCTTCAAATGATGTCTGGCTCTTCTTATATTCGCATATACCTTATTACATTCCTCTTCTACTACCATATTAATCTCACAAATGAGATCTTACATATGTACCAAAACCTAAGACCAAATGTGTAGGTTGGCTCACTAAGAATATTACAATTAAATCAATTACAAATGAATCAATATGTAATGCATCATTCTGGCTTAATGCATTTACAATAATAACCAACCAATAAATCATCTCCATAACATGTCGTGCTGATCTGGAATAGATAATGCATGTCGATCCATAACCTAGACCAATTTGCCGGTAACAACAAATATTCAAACTCAAGTAGACCAATAACCAAATCATGAAAACCAAGTGTCGAAACCATGTCTTCAATATAACCAAGTGATCTCCAGATGATAAAAAGTCATCCTATGTGCTGGTGAACAATATAACCTGCCGGTGAACCAAATACCAATGACTATGCATAAGTCACTGAACATGCTTGTGAACATAACCAAAGATCTCCAGAAGGATAGGTGTTGACAAGTGTTGACATCAATGACAAAACCAATGCAACATATCCATAATACCAACAATCTCCCCCTTTGGCATTGATGGCAACACAAGATGGAAAAACCATCTAAGTGCCAAAGCAGAAATGCCAAAAACCAAAAAGCCAACAATCTCCCAAAGAGATCAATTTCCAGAAATCAAAATACATAATACCTCTCCCCCAATGAATAATCTCTCTCCAAAAGATAATGTGTTTTTCCATAATATCTCTCCCCCTTTGACATCAAATGCCAAAGCAATACAAAAACCAGATATAACCAGTTCATAGAACTAATTACAAATACCAATTGTTATAACCAACTACTCCCCTTGAGAAGTAGCTCTCCTTCATCAAAGCTGGAAAAAGATTTCTCTGTAAATTCTGTCGGTCTGATGCCATTCTCCAACTGTCTAAGTCTCTACCAGTGAGGGTATTACCCAAAGCTTCTCTTTGAGATATTCAAAAGTTTCCTTAGACAAAGGCTTAGTAAAGATATTTGCAATTTGCTCTTTAGTATTCACATAAACCAATTTCACTTCTTTTTCTACAACATTCTCTTTCAGAAAATTGAATTTGATAGAAACATGTTTAGTTTTAGAGTGAAATACTGGATTCTTGGATATATCAATTGCTACCATATTATCACAGTAGATGATTATAGGTTCTTTGTATTTTACCTTTATGTCCTTCAACATTTGCTTAATCCATAATACCTGAGTACAATTAGTTGTTGCTGCAACATATTCTGATTTTGTAGTTGATAATGATGTACAACTCTGTTTCTTTCTCAACCATGAAATCAATCTGCTACCAAGAAAGAATGCTCCACCGGTGGTGCTCTTTCTGTCATCTACATCTCCTACCCAATTATCATCTTTGTATGCGCATAAAACAAAATTTTTATCTTTAGGATACCATAAACCAAGATTTTTTGTGCCTTGTAGATACCTGAAAATCCTTTTTACTACTGATTCATGATTTTCCTTAGGATTACTCTGAAATATTGAAACAATACATAATGCATTCATAATATCAGGTCTTGTTTGTGTCAAACAGAGTAAACCTCCAATCATAGATTTATATCTTGTCAGATTAATAGGTGTTGTATCATCCTTTAATGATAGTTTGTTAGTTGTAGTCATCAGAGTACTTACCAGTTTATATTTTTCCATACCAAATTTCTTTAGTAGTTCCTTCAAGTACTTAGATTGACATATGAATATACCTTTATTAGTCTATGAAATCTGCAATCCTAAAAAGAATTTTATCTCCCCAATCATAGACATTTCAAATTCTTCCTGCATCTTATTAGAAAAGTCTTTACACAATCCATCTTCTCCTCCAAAAATTATATCATCAACAAAAAATTCAATAACCAAGATGTCATCATTAGTCATTTTGAAATATAAGTTGTTGTCAGCATTACCTTTAGTGTAACCAAGCTTCAAAAGATATTTGTCCAATCTAGCATACCAAGCTCTAGGAGCTTGCTTTAATCCATATAAAGCTTTCCTTAACCTACAAACCATATCTTTGTCATTTGTCAAATAAAATCTATTAGGTTGTTCAATGTAATCTTCCTCTTCAAGATCACCATTCAGAAATGCACATTTAACATCCATTTGATATACTCTATAGTTCTTGTGTGTTGCAAGTGCTAGAAATAGTTTGACTGCCTCAATTCTAGCTACTGGTGCAAAGGTTTCATTGTAATCAATTCCCTCTTTCTATAAATATCCCTTACACACTAGTCTTGCTTTGTTTCTGATTACCTTACCATCTTCATTATGTTTATTTATGAATACCCATTTATTTCTAATTACATTTTTGTTTTTAGGTCGAGGAACCAATGTCCATGTGTTAATCTTTTCAATTCTTTTCAATTTGTTCCAATTCATCTTCCATAGCTTTAATCCAATGTTTATCTTCACATGCCTCAATAATTTATGCTGGTTCAATTTGAGAAATTAGACATACCTCTTCGTTTGCCAGTCTTCCTCTAGTCATTACATCTTGATACTTATTCCCAATTATCTGACTTTCAGAGTGATTCAATCTTACATACCTGGGTGTATTCACTTGCTGTTGTTCTTTAGTCATTGTGGAATTCTCAGATGATGTCGGTGTAGCTGAATCAACAATCTGTACCGGTGCATTCTATATAGATTCATTTGTGATTATCTCAACTGCTGGTTCAGAGTCCATAGACCTTGAATTACCTCTAAACTGTTCATCAATCTTCATATTTGCACTCTCAATGATTTTCTGCAATCTCTTATTAAAACATCTACATGCCTTGCTTTTAGATGAATAACCAAGAAACATTCCTTCATCACTTCTAGGATCAAATTTACTAATATAATCATCTCTCCTAATATAAAATTTGCTTTCAAATATTCTAAAATATTTAATAGTAGGAGTATTACCAAACCATAGTTCATGAGGGGTCTTCACGATTTCACCTTTGATGTGAACTTTGTTGAATGTGTAAACTATCGTATTCACTACTTCTCTCCAATATACATGACGTAGGTTTTCTTTGGATATCATGCTTTTGGCTACATCCAGAATAGTTCTATCTTCCTTTCCACAACTCCATTTTGCTGGGGTGTCCGAGGTGCTGATAACTATCTTCTAATTCCATTCACTTCACAGAATGTATTAAATTCCTTAGATGTGAATTCACCTCCTTGATCTGATCTTAAACATTTGATTTTCTTACCAGTTTCATTCTCTACCATTACCTTGAATAGTTTGAATTTCCCAAAAGCTTCTAATTTCTCCCTGAGAAAAGTAACCCAACACATTCTAGAATAATCATCAATGATTAGCATAAAATATCTATCTCCTTGTAAACTTCTAGTTCTTGACGGACCACATAAGTCAGTATGAATTAAATCAAGAACATTATTGGATTTCTCTAGAATACTCTTGAAAGTTGTTCTAACATGTTTTCCAAATTAACATTCCTTACATACGGGATTGTGAGGTTTTATAATCTTAGGTAAATCCCTTACTGCCTTAGTTGTACTAATCTTTATAATGCAGTCAAAATTCACATGACAAAGTCTCTTATGCTATAACCAACTTTCATCAATATGTGCAATTAAGCATGTCTTCTCATTTTTATTCAAGTGAAAGATATTACCTCTAGTCTGATTACCGGTTGCAATTTCCAAACAAGTTCTATTCATGATTTTGCATTTACCATTCTTGAATTGTAACTGAAATCCCTTTTCAACTAATTGTCCAATACTTAAAAGATTATGTTTCAAACCTTGAACATAATAAGCATTGTCAGTATTGTCCTTACCATCAAAAGATATAGTGCCTTTTCCTCTAATCAAACAAGGTTTATCATCCCCAAATCTTACTAGACCTCCATTGTATTCCTAAAATGTTAAGAATTTACTTTTATCACTAGTCATATGATGTGA
This sequence comes from Cryptomeria japonica, assembly GCF_030272615.1. Taxonomy (NCBI): domain Eukaryota; kingdom Viridiplantae; phylum Streptophyta; class Pinopsida; order Cupressales; family Cupressaceae; genus Cryptomeria; species Cryptomeria japonica. Next base: position 703,940,867 of record NC_081411.1, on the reverse strand, counting down.
ACATCCAGAATCAATGATCCATTCATCCTTTTCTTCAATTTTAGTTGCTAGGGCTTGCTCTACCGATTGTATAGTAGGTGACGGTTGATCTTCTATTATTGCAACAAAATCCCATCCATTGTCTGTCAGTTCCTCATCTGAATCATCAGTAACTCCATCAGCATAGCAACATGATTTGTCTATATTCTTCTTAAATTTATATCTTTGATATTCAAGGTTAGGCTTATATGTTCTTTTATCTTCTTCTCTCAATCTTGCATGTCTATCAAGACACCTAGATGCCATATGACCAATTTTATTGCAGTTAAAACATTTAAATGGTTCTTTACCTTCATACTTACTTCTAACTGGACCTTTAGGCATTTTCCTTGCAAATAGTGTTTCAAGCTCTTCCAATTCTTCATTCTCTCTTCTGATGTCTTCAGGTTCTCTTGCATAAAGTTCTTTCCAATCAGATTTCTCAGATGATGATGATGATGCTGCAGATGATGATGATGCTTTGAAAGCTAAATCTATTTTAATTGTAGCAACAGGACCAAATTCCTCAAGTTCAAAAGCTGAAAGTTTTCCAACCAAGGTATCTCTAGATACTGATGTATTAGGCATTGTTCTTAATTCATTAATAGCAGTTAGTTTCATTTTGTATGCCAATGGAAATGCTCTTAAAACTTTAGAAACAATCCCATCTTCACTTAAGGATCCTCCACAACATTGTATACCCAAAACAATTTCATTAACTCTTTCCATAAAAGCAGAAATTCTTTCATGTTCTTCCATTTTCAGATTTTCATACCTTACCCGAAAGTATTCCTGTTTTACAATTTTGATAGTTGTATCACCTTCATTCAATGTCTCCATTTTTTCCCAAATATCTTTAGCAGTAGATCGGTCTTATAATCCCACGATTTGTTGATCTGATCATGCGCTCAAAAGTGCTTCTCTTACTTTGCAATCATTCTCCTAATCTTTAGCCAAGTTTGGTGGATTAGGTTGACTGTGTGTAGGACCAACATAGCCATTATTTGTAGCATCCCATATGTCTCTTCTAGTGCAATTCAGATGTGTCTCCATTCTTATCTTCCATATACCATAGTTAGTTCCATCAAGTTCCGGACTGTCCTTCCTGAAATAGTTAGTTGCCATAGAATCTCCTCAAGCTGTTAAAATTCTGTAAAAAAAGGACTTGGCTCTAATACCAATTGTTAGGACTCGGAGGCTACTGAGAGGGGGGGGGTGAATCAGTTGTCTATTAATTTCAACCCAAATATCTTAATCAAACTTGATGCATAATACTAGTAAACCAAACTTAATGTCGGTGGACATTTTAATAGTTAATAATAGTACCGGTAAAGTTTAATGCATGAAACAAAAAGACAAATAACATCCACAACAAATAACATAGATATTTGTACATGGAACCCTGTAAGGGGAAAAACCACAATGGGAAACCTTACCCACAATCAGATGATACTACTGCAGCTAGTATATGTGTACAAATGGGGTCTGCACATGCAGAAAGGCCAACTGCCTAGAGCTCACTACTCAATCACAAAATGAGAGTCACACTAACTACAATTGTATGGTTAAATCCAATGATAATGTACTACTCAAAGTAGCGTCTTCATATGCTGGATTCAGTACCAGTTAAGCTTTGATTGTCTTCTTCATACCTTCCTTGAATCTTCAAATGATGTCTGCATGAGTAGCTCTGCTTATATTCACATATACCTTATTACATTCCTCTTCTACTACCATATTAATCTCACAAATGAGATCTTACATATATACCAAAACCTAAGACCAAATGTGTAGGTCAGCTCACTAAGAATACTATAATTAAATCAATTACAAATGAATCAATATGTGATGCATCATGTCGGCTTAATACATTTACAATAATAACCAATCAATAAATCATCTCCATAATGTGTCATGCTGATCTGGAATAGATAACACATGCTGGTCCATAACCTAGACCAATTTGCCGATAACAACAAATATGCAAACTCGATTAGCCCAATAACCAAATCACCAAAACCAAGTGTCTAAGCCATGTCTTCGACATAACCAAATGATCTCCAGATGATAACAAGTCATCCTCTGTGTCATTGAACAATATAACCTGTCAGTGAACCAAATACTAGTGACTGTGCATAAGTCACTGAACATGTCGGTGAACATAACCAAATATCTCCATAAGGATAGGTGTTGACAAGTGTTGACATCAATGACAAAACCAATGTAACATATCCATAATACCAACAAAGCTGAGCGAAAATTATTCTGTATAAGCGGAATCATTTGATCACATACCAGCTAGGGTTTTGGGCAGAGACAAAACTGGTATTAGACAGATTATAACAACAAACTCATGCAACATTTTGATGCAAGTTGTAAGAGTTCATTTTATGTGTTACATCAGTGTGATGTTGTAGTCAGTGAGACTCCACTTTTGTTGTTGAGCAGTGAGCTCTAGGCAGTTGGCCTTCCTGCATGTGCAGGCCCCTTTTCATACTAAGTAATATTTATTCATATGGCCAGTGAGTAAATATTGTGGGTCACAAATCCCATCGAGGTTTTTCCCTTACTAGGTTTCCTCGCCAAAATATTTGTGTTATGGTGTGCATTGATGTTGATTCCTTTGTTTCTCTTTACTGCATTATTATTTGTTTACTGGTATATTAATCTTAGTTACAAAATTACAAATAAGTTTAAATATTTCATTAACGGTCTGACACTGATTCACCCCCCTCTCAGTGTCTTTGGGATTAATCAATTATCTAATAGATATGACATACCCTAGCTTCCATCCTCATTGTTCTAGCATCATCCAAGATAGTTATGTTCTTCCTTTCCACAACTCCATTCTGTTGAGGTGTCCGAGGAGTAGAAAATTGTCTTCTTATACCATTTATTAAACTCACTAGATGTGAATTCCCCACCATGATATAATCTCAAACATTTAATCTTCAATCCTATCTCAATTTCCATTTTAGCCTTAAAGATTTTAAACTTTTCAAATGCTTCTTATTTTTCTCTTAGAAAAGTAACCCACATCATTCTAGAATAATCATAAATGATTAACATGAAATATCTATCACCTTGAAAACTTTTAACTCTAGCAGGGCCACACAAATCAATATGAGTAAGATCAAGAACATTATTAGATTTATCTTGTATAATCCTAAAAGAGGTTCTAACCTATTTACCCATTTGACATTCTTTACATACTGGATTATAGGACTTCATAATCTTAGGTATATCTCTAACTGTATTAGTTGAACTGATCTTCACAATACAATCAAAATTCACATGACACAACCTTTTATGCCATAAACAACTCTCATCAATCTATGTAATCAAACATGTCTTTTCACCAGAGTTCAAATGAAATATATTACCTTTTGTATGTGTACTAGTTGCAATCTCCAAACCAGATCTATTAATGATTTTGCATTTTCTATCCTTGAACTGTAATTGAAATCCCTTGTCCACCAATTGTCCTACACTCAAAAGATTATGCCTTAAACCTTGAAAATAATAAACATTGTCAGTATTGTTCTTACCATCCAATGATATAGTTCATTTTCCTTTGATCATACATGCTTTGTCATCTCCAAATCTAACTAGACCGCCATCAAATTCTTGTAAAGATATAAAATTCCCTTTATCTCTAGTCATATGATGTGAACAACCACTGTCAATTACCCATTCATCCTTGTCTTCAATTTTAGAAGCAAGTGCCTTCTCTTCAGGTACATTCTCTTCCAGTGCCGGATCATCTTCCTTGATAGCTAGGAACACCCATTCAATCCCATTATCAGAACCACTAGCAGAGTCTTCTATCGGTTCATCATCAGAATCAGTAATGTCTTCCTCATCTGCTATGTAGCATGACTTGTCTCTATTTTTCCTAAATTTATACTTGTTATGATATCTAGGGTTACACTTAAAAGATCTTCTAACTCTTTCTTCAAATATTGAATTCCTTTCAGGACATCTAGATGCAAAATGACCAATCTTATTACATACAAAATATTTAAAAGGTGCTTTTCCTTTATACTTACTTCCTATTGGTCCTTTAGGTACTCTTCTAGAAAATAGTGCTTCAAGTTTCTCAAACTCTTCATCTTCTCTCTTCATATCATCCAATTCCTTTGCATGTAAAGCTTTCCAATCTTTCTTATTGGTTGCAAATATAGATGCATGAAAAGTAGGTTCAGTCTTCACAGCTCGAGAAGGTCCAAATTCTTCAAGCTCAAAAGTAGATAGTTTCCCAACCAAGGTATCTTTGTTAACAGATGTATTAGCCATTGTTCTCAGCTCATTAGTAGTAGTAGCCTTCATCTTGTAAGTCAATGGTAGGGCTCTCAAAACTTTAGAAACAATTTCATCTTTTCTAAGAGTTCCACCACAAGATTGAATTCCCAAAACAATCTCATTTACCCTTTCCATGAATACAGTAATCCTTTCTTCTTCTTCCATCTTCAGGTTTTCATATCTCACTCGGTAACCATAAAGTTTTTCAATTTTCACTGTAGGGTCACCTTCATTAAGAGTCTCCAACTTATCCCATAGTCTTTCCAGATGATTTGTCAATCAATCCCATTATTTGCTGACCAGAAAGTGCACACAATGGGGCTTCTCTCGTTCTACAATCATTCTCAAGCTCCTTATCTAGGTTTGTTGGAGTAGGATTGCCAAATACTAGATTATGAGGTGTGACACCATTCTATGTGATCTCTTAAATCTCCTTTCCAAGACATCTTAGATGAGTCACCATCTAAATCTTCCATACTATGTAATTTGTTTTATCAAGTCTAGGAATATCTCTCTAAAAGATTGCTCCAGATGAACTGGATGAACTTGAACTCTTAGATGCCATAGGATCTTCCTCAAGTGGCTAAGCTTTCTACAGAGAGGACCAATGCTCTGGTACCAATTGTTAGACAGTTCAAATAACCGGAAGACAACTAAGAGGGAGGGTTGAATCAGTTGTCATAGATTACCAGAACATTTACCAATTAAAACTTTAATACCGGAACCAAAAATATTAATACGAGAATGCTTAAACCAAATACCAGAATAGCAATTAACCAATTAAGCATAAGCAATAATCACATAATAAATACCATCCACATGACACCAAGATTTATATGTGGAAAATCCAGTAAAGGGAAAAACCATGGTGGGAAGCCTACCCACAATCAAATAATACTTCTACAGTAAGTATGTGCATTACAATTGAGGGGCCTGCACTTGCAAGAAGGATAATAGCCTAGAAAACACTACTCATCATAAAAGGACCCTCACTGACTACATAGAAATCCAGACTACAATCCGGAGAAGTGTTTGAACTGCAAAGATAGCATCTCCTATGCTTGAGTACAGTTTTGATTAAGCTCTATACCAAAGGACTAAATCCTCTTACATAAACCCAATTTGATCTCCAATGATCAACCAAATCCTCTGCCTGAATGATATTACATTATTCGCACACTACATATCCATTTCATTGACCTTGATCTCTACCATATATGATCTAAAATGAGATCTTATATCATATATTTACAAACCCTCGACCATAAATAATCAAGTCGACCACCAGAAAATAAACCAATTACATAATTAAAAAACATGTCCACCTTAGACAAAACAAATAATATCCAACACATAAGACATCCCAGAAACACATTGAGAGGTCTGATCCACATGTTACATTAAGCTGGTCCATAACCTGGATCAACCGATACCCAATATAGGTCCACATTCTACAACAATGATCTCCATCCACCAAGTCTTGAACATGAACACCAACAGCATCCTGAATCTCCATCAGAAGTTGCACCAACACCACTTATGCAATTTATCAAAGATCTTCATCAAAAGCTTTGTCAGTGAAACCCTCGCCGGAACTAGAAGCCAAGCTTCCAAGCGAAGAGGATAGCATCTGATCAGCAAACCAAAACCAAATGACTAAATATGAGCATGAGTATCATGAATAAGCTAATTCCATAACCAAATCATACCAGAGCCTACCAGATCATGCTGGATCCAAACTAACCAGAAATTATTCAACCTATTGGGACCAAAAGGGTGTCGATAAAGCATCCAAATAGCTAGTGTTGACATCAATGACAAAACAACAATGCAACACATAATCGATTCCACCAAATGGACAACATTAGTAACCAACCTAGTTGTAAAGGCTATTTATGTCACTTTAGTTGATGTTTGTTATGTCGGTGGTTTTCTAGAAGAGTGTGAAGTTGAACCAGAGTGTAAGAGATCTGCCAGAGTGTAGCAGATTTGTAGTAGAATTGGATTTGATCTAGCAAGCAATTAAGTGCTATACCGAGATCATTAACTGTTGTTCCCTAATAGTTGCAGTAGTTAAAATCCCTTAACCGGGTATGTCCTAACATGCCTTACATTGTAAATCCCTTAACCGGGTAGCTCAACATCTGAGTGTTAAATCTTCTTGTGAGGTTGATCCTAACAGGTCAAAGCTCCTAACAGGGCTCATCATCTGAATCCCTTACTCAAGTGACTCCTAACAGGGTTTGCTCCTTACCAGGCATCATTGTAAGGTCCTAACAGGGCTAGGCTCCTAATAGGGTGCATTTCGAAAGATTGCACAACTTTTGTGGGTACCAATTCCCACCGTGGTTTTTTCCTATTTCAGTTTCCACGTGGAAAACATGGTGTTCATATGGTGAGTTTTTTTTATGTGTTGTGATGTTTTATTTTCAGTTAAGCATGGTTAATGAACACTTAATGTGCAGACTTGATAAATCAGATTAGCAGATGATTATCAACATATACCCATACTGGTAAATGTTGTTGATGGTTATTGTTTGATTTGGTGAAATTTTTATAAGGTTGAGTTTCAAATTTGAATTTGTTGTTAATACTGATTCACCCCCCCTCTTAGTATTAACTGAATCCTCTAAAATTAACATGCTCTTCCAAGCTGAGAGCCACCTTGCATCTTGAAGATCCTTGGAGATAGAGGACCATGAGATGGTTTTGAGCAATTTGATTTGATGAACATGTTTTCTTCATTTATATTTCTTGATATAATGTTTATTGGGTGAATTTTATGTTTTCTTGTTGTCTTGTAGGCCTCAAAAAAATTAGGTGCACATTTTTGGCACTCATCGTGGGGCTAGACCCCTAATTTGATCAAAATTTTAACATTTTTGTGTAGGTTCGGCCAAGAAATTTTCCAAAATCTTTTAGCGCATACGTGGTATCTTGCAACGCATTTGGTCTCTGTTATAGCATGTTTGTTCTCTGTTATAGTGCATACAATCTCTTTTATAGCACATTTGCAGTCTGACGTAGCACATTCACTCTTTGTTTTAGAGTATTTGCATCTTTTGTCTTTTTTTGGTTCTGGACATTTTAGCACATTTACAGTGTCTTTTACCGCATTTGTGGTATGGTGCAACACATTCACTTTCTTTTTCAGCACATTTGCACTTTGTTTTAGCACATTTGTCACAGAGGTAAAAATTTTGTAATCTCATTTGGCAAATTAAGCTTGTCTAGCCCACCAAGTGATTGGAATTTTCACTAACTTCTTTTTTTTAGGTTTCCAACAGTTTCTTGCAGGTTGGAGGAGTTAAATTAGGATTTTTTATTTCTTTATAGCTTTTTCAAAGTTGGGTAAAAATAATTCATATTTCCTTTTTGGTAAAAAGAACCTCACAATTTCGTTTTGGTGCTCTAAAATAAATCAAACTTATTTTTGGGCTTAAAAAGAACATCACTTGGAAAGGTAAAAAGAATTACAAATCAAACTTTGTTTTCTTGCAAAGGTAAAATTCACAATCAAGCTTTGTTCGCAAGTTAAAAAGAACAATCAACTTGTTCATTTTTGCAAATCGATTTACTTTATAACAACATGCTTTCATTTTGTTGATCAAGATTTCACTTTCCTAGTTAAAAAATAATTGCTATGTGGGACTAAAATAAACACCACGCTTGATTGGAACAACATTTCCAATTAGGACTTAGATAATCATTGCTTTGAAAGGTAAAAAAAACATTGTATGCTTTGTCTTGAGTGGTAGGTATATGCTCTCCCCTTAATTGGGTGACCAAAAAGCCAAACCCATTCTTTTCATTCTTTATTTACTTTCAATTATTTAAAACCTTTAGAGGGTCTACCTTCCCGAAGCCTTGAGGGGGCTAGTGAGAAGGGGATGACCCAAGTGGGAAATGACTAAATAAAAGTTTACCAACCCACTATAATCAAATGAGGCTGATGAAAATCCCCTCCAACGGCAGTGTGTATTTGATAGCCTTCTCCTAGTATCCTTGTGATGCGAAAATCCTTTGTTCTAAAGGTTGGGAAGCCTCTTAATTGAGTTTATCATTTGTTGCACTGAATGAAACCTTTACTAAGAGCCATAGAAGTAGAAACTTTGAGCTGAGTCAGTTGCCATACATTGGCAATATCATAGTGCAAGGGTGGGGAGGAATCTTCCCCCAAGATCACTCACCATACATCTCCCAAGATAACTACCCAATTGAGGAGCAATCCACTTTGGGTTAATTTTTGGAAAAAGGCAAAAAAATGAGTGCCCTCTAGGGGGTGACACAGTTGTTTGAGCTGAAGGAGTATTGAGCTGTGGGCTATGGTATTGTCAATGATCCTTGAATAAAGAGTCTACTTGGTGTGTCTTATTTGTATCCAAACCAGTGAAAACATCCAAGATTTGAACACATCCTCAAAAGAACATACACTAAATGTTTATCATTAGGATGACCATTTTCTTCATGTGTGCTATGCATTATTGTCACAAATGTTAGAACATCTTGCAAAAATACCAATCAAACAAAGAGAAATCATAGGGTGAGAATATTTTCAAATCCAACAAAGCACCTTTGGAGGTGGTTATAAACTTTTCAAACTATCTTTAAGCAATAATTTCATCCAACAAAATTAGAGGAGTATCAAACCAAGTGATCACAAGTTATGATCCAACTATCTCAACAACAATACCTAGCTAGGTATTCAAGTTTGTCATATTTGGTTTCCACATTGGGAAACTTGATCCATATCATTTGATGTACTTTTTCATAGGGTCATATCGAACAAACCCTCTATCTAGACTAGTAAGATTGAGTATCAAAATTAAGTATCCATATCAACCAACAATATCAACATTTTGATCATTTGTATGATCACTCCCCGCATTTTGAGAAGAAGAAGTCTTCGTCAAAAGACTAAGTTGAAGAAGAGACAACCTAGTCCTAGGGATCTTATCAAGAGGAGAAAGTTTCTCTACATGAACCGTCAACTCTTTGTATCACATTGTATCTTCTTATGTCACATGAAATTATATCTTCAAGGAAAAACCAATGAGTTTGACGAAGAGCCTTTGAGAAGTAAGGCTTTTACTCAAAAGTTAGCATTCAGCCAATGTCTCAACAAAGGGGAAAAAATAAATCATGCCTTCTTTCCAAACATTTGCATCACTTACAATGAAGCTCGACCTAAACCACCAACTCCAATAAGAGAAGAGGAAATATAAAGCCTGCTAAGAGAAGAAGAACTCACTTATTTAGAAGTATATTAATCCTCGTTGTCACTCGATCTTGGAAAAATAGGGACCCGCAACCAAAATCAAGCATGAGTCATAGGGAGTCCAATCATTTTTATGAATACATGCATATGGGGGAAGAAGAGATCATTGATGATCTCATCCAAAAATGCCAACAAAGTACCACCTTCAAAAGCTCATGGAAAGGCTTATAGAATCAGACAAACAAAAATACCTCCTCATGCTAAATAGTAAAGGTTTCAAGATTCCCGAGGAGACATGGAGAATTCAAGGAACACCAATGAGAGAATCCCAAGAACAAGGGCAAGGACCTACACATTAAATACTCATAATCAAGAACACTTGGGAGGAGAGAAGACCCATGAACAAGACATTGCCCACGACTGAGAGGATACTCATAATCATGACAACATTAGTGAACAAGGTGATGCCAATCATCAAAGGTTCAATGAAGAAAATGTTCCCTTAGCCAACATCACATAACAACTTCAAGCACTCCAACGACAGTTGTGAGATATGCAACAAGGGTCCACAACAAGGTACTCTTTGGAGGACATTTGTCCTTATCCTTTTGATAGAAGACTAGACATGGTGCCCTTTCTACCAAACTCAAATATACCAAAGTATGACAAATACAATGGTAAGAGTGATCCCTGGGATCACGTTATGTAATTTTTCACTATGAGCTTAGAGTTTACCCATAATGACACTTACATGATGAGACTATTCCCAAGAAGTTTGGGAGGACAAACAATGGAGTGGCTTTCAAAACTCACACCTCCTATCAGGTCATAGGATGAGTTAGTGAACAAATTCATTTCACAATACTCCAATAATAACCAACACGAGGTCACCATGCTTGACATATGCAATACCAAATGAAAGAACAATGAAACTTTCATGGTTTTGTTACAAAGATGGAGGTCCATGGTCTTAAGGTACCCACGTGATGTGCCTAAAAAGGAGAAAATGGAAATTTTTATAGACAACTTGAATGACGAAATTAGTTATCAACTCAAAATACAATGTCTACCTATTTTCCAAAAGTTAATCGAGAATGACATTCAAGTAGAATAAGCCTCAATCAAGAAGGGAACATTGAAATTCTCTAGGGAAAGTGCTAGTTCATCAGACAACAACACCTATAACAATCAAAACAAAAATAACTCAGACAAGTCCAAGTTTTGGACTAGGAACAAAACATTATTGTGAAAATGGATAAAACAATATTGAAAGACTAAATGAATTCAACCACAAAACCCTAGCCTAACAACAACAAAGATCCACCATAACATATGAAGATTACCTAAGACAATGCAAATCAAATGAAATCACAAAGATTATACCATCACATGTCCAATAGGGTTTGAATCTCAATTCTTCCTATCTCCATTGATCTTGCTTGATATATTTGCTCTCAGATTTTATATGTACATAAGAGCTCAACAAAGAATGGAAACGTGGTTGCAAGTCGGATCACATATGAAAGTTCAAAGTGTAGTCGGGGATGAATGCATAGTGAGTGAGCTAGGGTTTGATAATGAAGGAAGTATCTCCTTATATAGAAGACACTATATGAAATGGAGGGATAATATTGAGAGGTGTAAAAGAGGTCGGCTATGATTAGAGGGTAGGTAAAGAAAATAATAAAATAATGAAAGGGGTAGGTAGTGTATGAATTAAGAGATGAATGACATGTGTCATAAGTAGAAAAGGCTAATGAATTAATTAAATAAATAAAGATTTATTTAATTAATAGAAGAAGTGGGATCAATTAAATAAATAAGATATTTATTTAATTTAGGAAAAGGATAATTTAAATAAATAAAAGTATTTATTTAAATGAGAAATAAGGCTAGAAGAGGATAAATGAATTAATTAAATAAATAAAGATTTATTTAATTAATAGAAGAATTAGGCTAAAGTGATTAAATAAATAAAATATTTATTTAATTAGACATGACAATTTTAGGTGTCTACATTTTGCCCCTCTTTGAGACAATGTAGCTTGTTGCGTTGTTTCAAAGAAGATAATATGAACTAATACAAAGTTGCCCCAAGATGGGAATGATATGCCCCCTTGAGAGATTGGATGAAAATGTGTGAAAAGATCACAGACAATCTCTTAATAAGAAAGAAAGGGCTAGAATGGACTGATCGGATAGAGTGACAGAGTCACGGGATAACGAAGACTAACACGGGAGACGAGGGCTAGGGCTATGGTTAGGGCAGTCTATAAAATAGACCACAAGGGGAATACATCCTCATTGTCATCCACACATCTAAGAGATCAGAGTGCAGAGAGAGAATAGAATAGCAGCAGTCAACAACAATGGCATTGGTGCATAGATTCGATCATGTTCGTCGATTTCAGAGGCTAGCAAATGCAGGAGAGACAGTGAGTACCACAAAACCTCCTTGTACTTTGTTGCAATAATTGTTTTCATTAATGCATGTTAGGTAGTGCAATAAATAAATTTTAGAATATGTCAAACAAGGTCAAAAAATGCTTAGGCATGTCTATGTCTCCTAGGTTAAATCGGCAGTTCTGTGATGAACATACATTGTCGATTAGATAAGCTGTTGAGAGGATACACTCAAGAAGGTCCTCTAGGGAAGACTATGATAGATCAAGGCACTTTGTGATGAACAGGGAGTACCAAGACATAGTACTTTGTGATGAACAAGGAGTACTAAAAAAAAGAGCAGCACTTTGTGATGAACAGTGAGTGCAAATGTAAGCAACACTTTGTGATGAATAGTGAGTGCAAAAACATGTAGTATTTTGTGATGAACAGGGAGTACCACTAGAATAAATAGAAACACTTTGTGATGAATAGTGAGTGTCACTAGGATAAATAGCACCATATGATAAATATAAGCACTAGGATAAAGAGAAGCATTTTGTGATGAACAGGGAATGCCACTATGACTGACATGATTGATTTGCTTGACTGCAGGAGTACCTACCTATGCTGGAGTCACGGGAGAGATTCCCATCGACTCAGAGGTTACGACTAGAGATGATATTTGAGGATAGAGCCACGATTGAGGTTATGGGCCTACGACATATTTTGTATGTTCTTGAGTTTTGGGCAAACATGGGATTGCTGACTGCATTAGCTGAGAGGTGGAACTCAAATACTTGCAGTTTTCATTTGCCGATGGGTGAGATGACAGTCACCTTAGAGGATGTTTATAGGATTTTGAGGATACCGATCGATGGGGAGTTAGTACCCTATGACCGAGATGGAGACATGGATGCACTGAGATGAGTGTTCCAAGATCCGGGATTGGAGATGAGGTCTGGACACATGGCTTGGGATACCATGACACAGAGAGGATTAGCACTACTAACAGTGTTGACACGAGTTATCAGTGGGTTCCTTTGTCTGGATAGGGTGACACGAGGGTTGGTAGTGTAGCCATATGTATTTTGACATCATTGTATCATGACACTTATGATTTTGATATATATATATGAGATGATTCATCCTTGCGGCAACTATATGCATGTGTACCTATGTGATGCTTTTATATGTTTTATGATGCATGTTTCTATGTGATGCTTATATGTACATGATGGAATGCAATATTTTTGTTCTTTTATGTTTTTGATATGTTATGCATATGTGAATGTATGAAATGCAAATGAATATGATAATGCAAATAACTATTTACATGATGAAAATGTAAAATGTGCTAATATGTGTTGTGTGTAGGATGTGATGCAATTGTGATATCTATATGTATGTATGAAATGCTAACATGTGATAATGCAGGTGCAACTACATGAAATGCAAATGTTTTTGGCATGTCATTATACTCAGTCGTATGATAGCAGGCTACACGGACTCAAGAAGGATGATGGAGGTCAATCAAGAAAGGGGGATGGAAGATAGAAGATATGAAAGAGCTTCTTGTGCGTTATCATCAATGAGCTTTATTATGGCAAAATAGGTTATGACAATCGAGGTATATGTTCGACCCAGAAAGTCATTGTACCTGTTTGCATGGAGATAAGATAGTCACAAACAAGGAATGCCCCAGTTCATACTAGACTCTCAGTGTCCTCATATCCTTGGACAAGTCATAGCATTACTAAGAGACAATCCACAGACAGCAAAGAAAAATAGGTGACAATACCCCATCCTCGCCTTTCTAGTCAAAGACATCCTAGAGATAGAATCCCTAGTCAGAGACATCCCGGAAAAGCTAAAAGACATGTCACCAAAAAGATAAAATCAAAAGAAAACCAAGACTCAACACCAACATTCATTGTAGTCCTCAAGTTTAGTGTCTCTTGTCACTTGTATAAGTCTTATTTGATTGTGGTCACAATGTTTACTTTCACAAAAAAGGATAGATAGCACTGAACCATAATGTTGTCTGAGTCTGTTGAAAGATTTGATTTGTTGAAGCCCATTGTTGTTGTTGTGTCTCATCTGAAACTGACTGAATCCATGAAACTGATACTTTATTGCAGAGAAAATCGAACTTTATTGCAGATTTGCAATGCAAATGTTGCCTTATTATGAATTGTGCGCGAATAGATTGAAGAAAACTGGAAGAAACTGTACTACTCAGAACATGTGATGTTCTCAGTTCCACACCCATTACTAGACGTAGGATTTTCCTTAGCCACAAATAGGAGCTAATTTATTATGGATTGAAATGAGTGAACAGGAATGTTTATTATCAATGGCTAACCATTCTTGGGTAGATCAATAACAAGCCATGATGGGAATGGGCAAGTTTGTTATGAATGGATAGGTTGTGGGTGTGTGCAAAGTGAAGTATGAAAGAAATGGAATCCTAGAGGAGGGAGGAGCAATGTCTCTATACATGGCACTAGTGACCTAGTTTTCACCATGGTACTTGCCTAGGGCGCCACCGAAGTGGTTTTCACTGTTGGATGAAATGTTTTTCTTTACTTTTTTAATCTTTTATTTTATTTTTTTGTGTGTCACAAGGCGCCTATTTGCCAAGTTTTCACCAAGTAACGATTTTTTATGTTTTATGATTTTTTTGTATTTTTGAATTAGGATATTTTGAAGATCTATGTGTAAAAACTGCGAAGGTGCATGCTGTTGATAGGATCCTCTAAAGGTTCACCCTCTGTAGTTCAGAGCTGATATGCACCAGATCCATATGTTGTTGTAATGATGTAAGGACCAAGCCAATTTGGTTCAAACTTGCCCTTCTTCTCTCTATCTTGTTGATTTTTAGGATTTTCTCTGAGAACCAAGGCACCCACCTCAAATGTATGAGGCTTTACCTTGTGATTGTAGCTGCATTGTTCCTTGACTGAATGATGTGTATCTTGAGTGATTGTCTTCCTTGATGAAGAAACTAAGATAGAATTACTAGTGTGTGGACTACATAGGCCCATATGTGTGTCACCTAAAGAAGTTTGGGCATCCCTAATAACAAAGTCCTTCAAGGAAGCTCCATTAAAGTTCCATGATGTATTGCCAAAAGGGAATGGATGTATGGAACAAGTGGATGATTGATGAAGGCTTATGATTACAAAAAGAAGTGAAAGTAGGATAGCATGATAGAGACTAAGGATCAGAAAGTATGCCTTTTGACTTGAAATTTTAGAACTTTTGCCCCCAGTTATTTTGATATTAGGGGAGATCAACTCTTTCTCTTTTTGCTTCATAGGATTTTTATCCTTGACTTTGATTTTTGCAAAGTCCAATAGCTTTTGATTTTGATTTGAACTAAAAGACTTTTCTTTATTTTTGACTTTTAGATTTTTCTTTTCAAATCTTGATTTTTGATCCCCAATAAGTGAGGGATTTTGTAATTCTTGTTGGTCCAAGTCTGGGAGAGGAATGAAAATGGAATGAGTGGATGAAATGGTAAGGCTATGTGAGTTCTCAAGAGGGCTGATGATACGCTCAATAGATTCTTTGCTGGAACCACTCTTAGGACTATTGATATCAAGAGTTTCTTGCGCCACTAGAGGAGATTTGCATTCAGACTTAGTAGCCACAACACTAGGTGGTTCACACCCAATTCCTTGATATTGCAAATTGTTTATAGATTGTTCATGTTGACTGAATACCTTAGGAGATAGTGGGAGTTGATCAACATGGAAGATATACTCACTACATCCAATGTCTTTAAACTTGAACTTTTCTTTGATCTCTGCTTGTTTTGATGTAGAAGCTTTTAAGGATTCTGGATCAACATATGCTGATGAAGAAATAGCCTCTCGATTGACTGGTATTGTTGTTTCTGATCTAGGGAGTAGATTGTTGCAATATATGAATGGATTTAGATCTGCTTTGACTATCACTTCAACTCCATTGTGTGGAAACTTAATGCATCGATGATATGTAGATGGGACTACGCTCATCTCATGAATCCATGGACGTCCTAGCAATATGTTGTATGTGAGATCAAGGTCTAGGACTTGACAAACCACATCCTTTGTAACTGGCCCAACTCTGAGAGGCAAGGTGACTGTGCCTTTGGATGAACACTCTTCATCATCATATGCTTTGATGGTAATTTTGTTTGTAGAATTCACATCTTTATCTGAGTATCCCAATTGTTTAATAGTGCTCAATGTGAAAATGTTTAGACCTGCTCCTCCATCTATCAAGACTCATTTTATTTGATGTTTGTGTATGAAGGCTTCAATGTGTAAAGGTGCATTATGTGGTTGGCTTATGGAGGCATCATCATCTTCTGTGAATGTAAGGGAGTGTGGAATGGAAAGGTATCCCACCATGGCTTGAAACTGGTCCACGTTCAGATTAGTAGGGACAAAGGTGTCTCTCAAAATTTTGTCAAGAATGGCTTTATGTGCGGAGGATATGCGTAAGAGCTCAAGGATTGAAATGAGCGTGGGTGTCTTCCCTAATTGTTCTATAAGGTCATATTCAGGCTTGGTTGATGAGGAAGTGGTGTTTTTGGTTGGAGCACCTTGCAAAGTGAATTTACCTCGACGAGTTGTAACATTACATTTAGAGGTAGGTTCGGAAGAAGATCCAATGCCTTTTAGGACAATTTTGGGTCTTTGGGTAGAATTCTCAGGCATTTTGTCCTTGATGATAATGGTAAAGACATAATTGTCCATCAAGATGTGATTGATAGTTGAATCATAGTTATAAGATGCTCTGGTATAGTTGGTCTGGTCATCTGTGGCTTTAGCTTTTCCCTTGTCATGTTTTGGGAATGGTTCCTTAAACATCTCATGTTCTTGATAGGATGAGTGTCCTTCAATTTCAATGTCACCTCTATCAATGAGATCTTGTATGATGTTTTTCAGTCGATGACAATTTCCTGTTTTATGACCTTAGCTCTTATGAAATTCACAATACTCATCATCATTCCACCAATTTGGTTTAACCTTTGGTTCATATGGAGGAAAATCTGGAATTGTGATTATTTTGTTTGCCAGTAGTTTTTTGAAAACTAACTCTGGTGGTTCTCCCAATGGAGTGTACTTCCTTCATGACCTGGAAGTTGTTTGAGTATTCACTTGATTGTTTGTAGAGCTTGATCCAGAAAAGATGATTTCTGGTCATACCATATTGGCATCAACAACACCATCATTGACTGTGTTCTTATTTTTATTCCAAAATCTTGGCTTGTCTTTTCCTTTAAAGTCATCTTTGTTTTCCTTGAATATCTTAATGACTCCTTGTTCAATTAGGACCTTCTCTATTGCTAAGCCTTTTTCAATGACATCCTTGAAGGTGGACAAACAAGATTTCCTTAGGTCATAACCAATGTCTTTGTTAACATTTTGGATGAACATCTCTACCATTTGTTTTTGTGGAATTTCACAAGAGCATCTGCTGGCTAGATTTCTCCATCTTTGTAAAAATGATGAAAAGGATTCTCCATCCCTTTCTTTGGTGTTGCACAAAGTAGTGACTGATATGTTTGTCTCTATGTTGTAGGAGAAATGTTGGATAAATGCCTCAGCTAAGTCACCCCATGACTTAATACCAGGTGGAAGTTGGGAGAACCATTTCATAGCTTGATCACCTAAGCTTTGTGGGAATAATCTCATCAAATATGTCTCTTCTGAAGCTACCTCAATGCAAGCTGTGAAAAACTGTCTTATGTGTGCCTTAGGATCTCCTTTTCCTCTATACTTATCAAACTTACGTGTCACAAAGTGTGTAGGAAACAGAGGCATTGGAATGCTTTTGTCAAATGGATAAGGACATATGTCTCTCATTGTGTAAGTTGGCTTTGGTGTATTTATATCCTCCATTTTCTTTTGTAAGTCCTTGATTTGTTGTTCCAAATTATTCTTAGGTAGAGACTGACTTCTTAAACCATATCCCATGCCTGCCCCAATGTGTGGAGGAGAATGTTGCATATATGGATGATATTGATCATGCACATGTTCATATGGAGGAGGTCTATAATGATGTTGTGTATATGGACCACTTGGTATAGAGTCATGTTGAGGAATGGAATATCTGCTTTGTCCATGTATACCATACTCTATAGGCATGTCATGAATTTGTTCTAGTGTGTTGCCCCCAAATTTGATGCGGGGTTTCCTTGTGTCCAAATTTTGAGCATGCCTTTGAATATCCAATTGCTTTGGTGGTTGATCCTTATCATTTGTATGTGGTTGAGCATATTTCTCTACATAAGACTTCCATAATGGTCTGCGAAGGTGAGTATCATATGCTTGACCATGTGTGTATGGGACCTCTAGTTTTTGAAACAAAGATGATGGTGATTCAGGCACAACATGTGGTCCTCTATTGCCTCCACTATTAGGCCTCCTTTGATCCATGTTGAGGTGAGTTTGTTGCAAAGGTCTATGTTCCATTATTTGAGACATGTCAAAATCATGAGGGATCTTGGCTCCATTTTGTGCCATCACTTGTAAAAAATATTGTCTATCTCTCCTCATTATTTCCTCAACCAATCTATTGAAATGGGGATCCATAATGGTGTCTTCCACTTTTGCTGAATGTATGGAAAAGTTGTCCATATTGTCATTGTGTGTATCATTGTTGTTTATAGTATCCATGTTCTCAACATTTGGAATGTTTCTATAAGCATCCATGTCAGGTAACGTAGTATGATCAGAATTTAAAAAGATATCATTGTCATACTCATAGGAACTCATGTTTGCAGATTCTTGAGCCTCTTTAGCTTCTCTCCTATATTTTTGGGAACGGGTTTCAACCATGAACTAGGTATTGACCAAGATGTGTGAGACTAGATGAAAATGGAAAGAGTATGGAAGACCAAGAGTTGGATGAAATGTAAATGAATCTGAGGTGTACTTGCAATGTCCAAAGTGTAAGACCAAGTATGTATGTAGTAGAGTAGGTGTGACTTCCAAAGAGATGATAGTTTCTCTTGATGAGGTAAGTTTACCTTGACTCTAAGTAAGACCGAATGAGACCCAAAGGTGATAGACCTTGATGAGGGACCACTTAGCAAAATGTTGTTGTATGTAGTATGTTGACAAAGCAACATGAGGACAAGCAAGTGACCTTTTGACTCAAGTTTAGACAAATGTGAATGTAATGTAAGGTGTAAAGCAATGATGGACTTTGTGAGACCCAAAGATAGGTTGAATGCTAGATGAAAATCTAGAGAAATAACTTAGGAAGCTCAAGAATTCTGAAACTAATTGCTCTTGTTTGTTGGACTGTAAATTTTTCCAATTTGTGAAGTTGTTTGTTGTGATCAAATCTAAATGTTTGACTATTTTTTCGTGACAAGAGAACAATGTTGATGAGGACTCAATGTTTGCAAGTGTTTAGACTCAAAATGACTCCAAGAAAAGTGTGTTGTTTGATGTAAGAATGTTTTACATACACTTGAAGACACAAAAGATACAATGTTTTAATGTTTGGTCTTGAATGTTTGATTGTTTAAAATAAGTCAAGCACAATTCTTATGGCTAGCCAGAACAATAGTTGTTGATCCCACATGGAGTTTCCCCCGAAGCTACGCTATTCAAAGTGGATAATTAGATGCTTGACCCCACTGGCTCCACCCTTAGCACTCACTTCTTGGGGCAGCCAAGCATCCGTCCCCACAAAAACTCCCCATGGCAAACTTTGTATCTCTACTAAGAACCGTATGTGTGTGGGCTGCTACCAAAGGTCCGACATCCTGCCCCAACAACTAGAAGGATTTTGGCTTCTAAAACAAAAAGGTGCTAGTAAGGGCATCTGCTCATGTGGCCATACATGCGGCACTTTCAGCTCTGTAAATACAGAAGGCTCCCAGCCGGTAGGGGTTACACCCTACAACTGATCAAATAAATTTGATCAAACGGGTTTATGGGGAGACATAGTGTCGGTATGAACTAATCAGCACATGTTATCCATAGTTTCACCATGAATATAGTTCTTTATAGTGGTTCGAAAGAGGTGGGTTTTCCTCGCTACCACTTGGGTCATTCTCTCCTCACTAGTAGTCCTAATGACCACACGGGGAGACAGACCCTCTAAAGATGAAACAAAAAGAGCCTATTGCTCAAGACACAAAAGACAATGGTTCAATTTTAGTGCACCAATTGAAGTGTTTTCTAGTCTATGAAAAAAAGGCACATGATAAAAATAAAAAACCCTTGCCAAGGTCCTACAACAAAGATCTATTAGTAGTTTGGATTGTTTGAAATAATCACCCCTTCTTGCAAGCACACAAGTTAGGTAAATTTTAAATCCTAAAGACTTTATGAAATAGGGGCCTTCAACAATGCATTTTGTTGACCAATTCAAAGATCTGATTCTTCATAAAAAAAGACCACCTGTAAAATTTCAACAGATTTCCAGAAATATAAGAAAATCCAAAATATTTGCTGATTTGCTCCAAAAATTAATTGTTTATGAAAAATCATAAAAAATTCATATAAAATGCAAAATCAATCCAAAAAATCTAAAATTTTTATTGGAGAGTGCTGATGGTCTTCCAAACCTGCATAAAAATATTTTTGCAACAAATCCAAGCAGTTTGTGAGATATGAGTAAAATAATGCAAAACCCTAATTTTCAAAGATCTAATTTTTGAGGAATTATTTTGCATCAAATTTAAAATCACAAAGAATGGAATCTGTGTATAATTTTGAGATATTTCCAAAAAGTTAAGAAAATCCAAAAAGCTCGCTAATTTACTCTCAAAATTATTTTTTAATGAAAAATCATAAAAAATTCATATAAAATTAACATTTGATCCAAAAAATCTGAAATTTTTACTGAATCCTTTTGATACGTTTCCTCACTTGCACAAAAAATTTTATGCCAAAAGTTGAAGCCATTTGTGATATCTGAACAAAATAAGGAAAAACCCTAATTTTTAAAGATCCAATTTTTTAAGAAATATTTTGCATCAGAATTAAAATCACAAAGAATAGATCCTCTATATAATTATAAGAGATTTCCAAAAATGTAAGAAAATCCAAAAAATTCGCTCATTTCCTCTCAAAATTAATTTTTTATGAAAATTCATAAAACATTCATAGAAATTTAAAATATGCTCCAATAGATCTAAATTTTGCTTTGAGAGCTCTTGATGCTGTCTTCAACCTGCAAAAACAATTTGGTGCAAAATTTCCAATGCGTTTGTGAGATATGATCAAATCTCTCCAAGATCTTGATTTTGTGTCCAAAACCCTAGCTGCACAAGGTTATTCTCCAAATTGTTTTACAAAATAGCTATATAGGGTTATAAAAATCTGCAAAAAACACAGATCTAACAAAAATCCATGTCCCACGGGGTGTGCCAAAATATTTATGGTGAAAATGGATAGAACAATATTGAAAGACTAAATGAATTCAACCACAAAACCCTAGCCTAACAACAACAAAGATCCACCATAACATATGAAGATTACCTAAGACAATGCAAATCAAATGAAATCACAAAGATTATACCATCACATGTCCAATAGGGTTTGAATCTCCATTCTTCCTATCTCCATTGATCTTGCTTGATATATTTGCTCTCAGATTTTATATGTGCACAAGAGCTCAACAAAGAATGGAAATGTGGTTGCAAGTAGGATCGCATATGAAAGTTCAAAGCGTAGTCGGGGCTGAATGCATAGTGAGTGAGCTAGGGTTTGATAATGAAGGAAGCATCTCCTTATATAGAAGACACTATATGAAATGGAGGGATAATATTGAGAGGTGTAAAAGAGGTCGGCTATGATTAGAGGGTAGGTAAAGAAAATAATAAAATAATGAAAGGGGTAGGTAGTGTATGAATTAAGAGATGAATGACATGTGTCATAAGTAGAAAAGGCTAATGAATTAATTAAATAAATAAAGATTTATTTAATTAATAGAAGAAGTGGGATCAATTAAATAAATAAGATATTTATTTAATTTAGGAAAAGGATAATTTAAATAAATAAAAGTATTTATTTAAATGAGAAATAAGGCTAGAAGAGGATAAATGAATTAATTAAATAAATAAAGATTTATTTAATTAATAGAAGAATTAGGCTAAAGTGATTAAATAAATAAAATATTTATTTAATTAGACATGACAATTTTAGGTGTCTACACAAGCAACCAATGCTAAATTTATCAGGTGGTACACCACCTAACAACAATCAAAGAAATATCAATCAAGGCACTAAAAACTATCAGCGCACTCCCTATCGAGGGAACAAAAATAATCAAGGGATCAATAATCAAGGGATTAACACCAACACTCCACCTCCCCAATATCAAAGAATGTTTACACCATTGGGACAAACCCTAGAATCCACATTTTGAGAGCTCTTGGCAAACAAACTCATCACACTTCCAAACATAGGCAATTTTGAACCCCAAGTCAAACCACCATGGTGGAATGACACACTATTTTGACTATCATCGAAACAAGGGGGCATCACACAAATGATTGCCTAAGGTTAAAAAACCTAGTTCAAGACATAATGGACAAGGGTGATATAATGATTGATGGCAATAAGACCAATGATGACCACGAGACATTCAAAGATCCCCTTCCTAATTATGATAAGGGAGAAGCAACAACATCCAACAACAATAAAGGAGCCCATATAAACCACATCTATGACAATGTCATTAATCACATATCAGCATATGACAACCAAGTGAATGTCATAAAAGTCAAGGATAAACAAGAACATGCGCCCGTGAATGTGACAACAAGGGCACAAAAAATGTCTTGAAGGGGAGCACGTCTAAAGCAACAACTCTCTCTAAGGTTCAATACAACTTGGTAGACCAATTAAAAAATACACCTGCCCAAATATCGATATTAGAGTTTCTCAAAATCTCATCAACACATAAGGACTTTTTGGAACAATCTCTTATAGATACTACAATTCTAAACAACCTAGACATTGATTGATTCCAAGCCATTGTGGCACATATGATGGTGCCTAATAACCTATCTTGTTTAGAGCATGATGATGTCTCTTTGAGTCATCCACACAACACCCCACTCAATATCGAAGTTCTCGTCTAGAAACATTGGGTAAAATGTGTGCTAATAGATGGAGGAGTTGGCCTAAATATATGTACTTTAAAACTTATCCTTGCATTGGGATTCTTAGAGAAAGCTATTGATCCCAAAAAGAAAATCACTATCAAGGAATATGATGATGAAGAAAGGTCATAAGAAGTAATAGTGGTGTTAACTATTCAAGTAGGACCTATTCAGAAGGACATAATTTGCCAAGTCTTAGACATAGACTTGACATATAACATACTCTTGGGTCGTCCTTGGATCCATGAAATCCAAGCGGTACCTTCTACACATCATCAATGTCTCAAGTTCCCTTACAATGGACATAAGATCTCAATATTAGCACACCAACCCCTTTTAGTATTGTAACACTATGAGGGACACTCAAAATGTTCTAGAACCACACAACAGGGAGGCCCAAGCTTCCTCATCACCCACTAATCAGGAAAAACTCAAGTCTTTGTTCATAGACTTTGAAAAGAAGATGAAGATAAAAGACCAAGGCATGGGGGAATACTCTTTTGAACCCCTATGTCTATCAAAGTTGCTGACTTCGCCAAGGTCTCATAGACAAACTTCAACATCAAGGCACAAAGAAACACAACCCATTGAAACGTTCGATGGCAAATTTATCCTAGTAGGCAAAATCGCAAAAGAATTAGAAGACAAAGATATCCTCAACTGGCTATATAAAGATGAGGAAGATGTTAGGTCCCAGAGACAGCTGAAAGGGGGGGGTGAATCTGTTGTCTAATAAATTCAAACCAAAAACTTATTAACCAACTTAATGCTTAATACCGGTAAACCAGTTAAGTATTCCGATAGATAGTGTTAACAGTAAATTGCCATACCGGTAAGAATTAATGCATGAAACATAAACACAAAGTCATCCACAACACATGACACCAATATTTGTACGTGGAAACCCTGTAAGGAGAAAAACCATGGTGGGAATCCTTACCCACAATCAGATGATACTACTGCAGATAGTAAGTGTACAAAGAGGGGTCTGCACATGCAGAAAGGCCAATAGCCTAGAGTTCACTGCTCAATCACAAATGGGAGTCACACTAACTGCAGTTGGATGGTTAAATCCACTAAGAATGTACTGTACAAAATCGCATCTTCATAAGCTGAATTCAGTACCGGTGTAATGCTGATATGCTTCTCCAGAAACCTAAATTCACCTTTAGATGATGTCTTCATGTATGCCTCTGCTTGATCTCACATATACTTTCACTCAAATCTTTTTCGCATTCCACACTTGATCTTACAAATAAGATCTTACATTTATACCATACCCTAAGACCAATTTTAGTAGGTCGGCTCTACAAGATATTACAATAAAACATTTTACAAATAATATCTGATGCAATAACCGATTAAACATGTCGGCTTAATGCATTTACATCAATAATAAATCATCTTCATAGCATGCCATGCTGATCTGGAAAAGATAAACCTGTCGGTGTAACCTTGGATAACCTGGACCTATTTGCCAGTAAAAGAAAATATGCAAATAAGAATATATCAATGATTAGTACTTCAAAATAAAGTGTCTAAATGATGCCTTCGATATTACCAAGTGTCTTTCATGTCATTCCAGGTAGCGGTGAACATTATATCCTGTTGGTTCATCATATACTAGTAACTGTTGCATAGATTACTGCTTCCCAGTGAATGTTGTTGGATCTCCAGAGTAGGTGTATTTAGTAGGTGTTGACATCAATGACAAAACCATACCAAAATACCAACAATCTCCCCCTTTGTCATTGATGGCAACACAAGATGGAAAAACCATCAAAGTGCCAAAACAGAAATGCCAAATACAAAAACCAACAATCTTCATTTCTCCCCCTGGGAGTAACAATACCAATCTTTCAATAAAAAACTTTCCCTTGAAATCTCTTTTTCTTTCCAAAAGGATAATGTGTTTCTCCATAGATATCTCTCCCCCTTTGACATCAAATGCCAAAGTCACAAAAGGTCAAGTTCATACAAGATACCAATCAATTCAATATACCAACTACTCCCCGTAAGAAGTAGCTTCCTCATCAAATACCGGAATAAAAGATTTGTCCATTTAATTCTGTCGGTTGATGATAATCATCAACTGTCTAAGTCACTACCGGTGGTGGTATGACTCTGAGCTGATCTCTGAGATACTCAAAATTTTCCTTAGGCAAAGGTTTTGTGAAAATATCTACAAGTTGTTCTTTAGTATTCACATAAACCAGTTTTATCTCTTTTTCTTCAACTTTTTCCCTTAGAAAATTCAATTTGATAGAAACATGTTTTTTTTTAGAATGTAAATACCGAATTTTTAGATATATCAATTGCTGTAGTGTTATCACAGTATATAGTAATAGGTTCCTTACATTTTACCTTTATGTCTTTCAACATTTGCTTAAGCCAAAGTACCTGTGTACAGTTTGTTGCTGTTGCAACATATTCTGATCCTGCTATTGATAAAGATGTACAACTCCGTTTCTTACTCAACCAAGAAACTAATCTTTTTCCAAGAAATAATGCTCCTCCAGTGGTGCTTTTTCTATCTCCTACCCAGTTTGCATCTGTATATGCACATAGATCAAAAATTTCATCTTTAGGATACCATAATCCAAGATTTGTTGTGCCTTGTAAGTACCTGAAAATCCTTTTCACTGATGATTCATGACTTTCCTTAGGATTACTCTGAAATCTAGAAACTATACATACTGCATTCATAATATTAGGTCTGGCCTGTGTCAAATACAATAAACCTCCTATCATAGATTTGTATCTAGTTGGATTAACAGGTGTAGATTCATCCCTTTGAGATAATTTGTCATTTGTACTCATATGTGTGCTTACTAGTTCAGAGTTCTCCATTCCAAATTTCTTAAGTAGTTCTTTCAAGTACTTAGATTGATTCAAAAATACACCTTTATCAATCTGTAAAATTTGCAATCCTAAAAATAATTTTATTTCTCCAATCATAGACATTTCAAATTCTTGCTGCATTTCAAGAGAAAATTCTTTGCATAATTCATCTTCTCCTCAAAAGATTATATCATCAACAAATACTTCAATAATCAAGATGTCATCATTAGTTACCTTTGTAATATAAATTGCTATTTGCATTTCCTTTAGTAAAACCAATCTTTAAAAGATACTTATCCAATCTTGCATACCAAGCTCTTGGGGCTTGTTTTAATCCATACAGAGCTTTTCTTAATCTGCAAACCATATCATTGTCATTTGTCAAAGAAAATCCATCCGGTTGTTCAATATAGACTTCCTCTTCAAGATCTTCATTTAAAAATGCACATTTAATATCCATTTGATAAACTTTGTAATCCTTGTGAGCTGCAAAGGCCAAGAATAATCTAACTGCCTCAATTCTGGCTACTAGTGCAAAGATTTCATTGTAATCAACTCCTTTTTTCGGAGAATATCCCTTACACACTAGTCTTGCTTTATTTCTAACAACCTTACCATCTTCATTAAGTTTGTTTCTAAATACCCATTTGGTTCCAATTACATTTTTATTTTTAGGCCGGGGAACTAATGTCCAAGTATTATTTTTCTCAATTTGTCCTAATTCTTCTTCCATAGCTTTAATCCAAAATTTATCTTCACATGCCTCATTGATTGTTAATGGTTCAATTTGAGAAATAAGAATTTCTTCTTCATTTGCCAATCTTCCTCTTGTCATAACTCCTTTAAATTTGCTTCCAATTATCTGATCTTCAGAATGATTCAGTCTTACATATCGGGGTGTCTTAGTCTGTTGTAGTTCTTCAATTACTATGGAATCCTCTGATGATACCGGAGTAACTGGATCATCATTATGTACCGGTGGATTTATTGTAGGTTCATTTGTCATAATTTCTGTTTCTAGTTCAGAGTCTATATATCTTGAAGTTCCTCTGAATTGTTCATCAATCTTTACATTTGTACTCTCAACAATTTTCTGTAATCTTTTATTAAAACATCTATATGCCATGCTCTTAGTTGAATAACCAAGAAATATTCCTTCATCACTTCAAGGATAAAACTTGCGAATATATTCTTCTCTTCTAACATAACATTTACTTCCAAAAATTCTAAAGTACTTAAGAGTAGGAATATTACCAAACCATAGTTCATGAGGGGTCTTACCGGTTTCACCTTTGATGTGAAGTTTGTTGAATGTATAGACAACAGTGCTTACTACCTCTCCCTAGTACACATGTGGTAGATTTGCTTCTGATAACATACTTCTTGTTGCATCCAAGATAGTTCTATTTTTCCTTTCAACAACTCCATTCTATTGTGATGTCTGAGGTGCTGATAACTATCTTTTGATTCCATTCACTTCACAGAATGTATTAAAATCTTTAGATGTGAATTCTCCTCCTTGATCTAATCTTAAACATTTGATTTTCTTACCAGTTTCATTTTCAACCATTGCTTTGAATAGTTTGAACTTCCCAAGTGCTTCTGATTTTTCTTTGAGAAAAGTAACCCAACACATTCTAGAATAATCATCAATAATTATCATGAAATATCTATCACCTTGTAAGCTCTTAGTTCTAGTTGGACCACATAAATCAGTGTGAATTAAATCAGTAGCATTATTGGATTTTTCTGGAATACTTTTGAAACTAGCTCTAACTTGTTTTCCATATTGACATTCCTTGCAAACTGTATTCTGAGGTTTCACAATTTTAGGTAGATCTCTAACTGCTTTAGAAGTACTGATTTTTACCATGTAGTCAAAATTTACATGACAGTCTTTTATGCCATAACCAACTTTCATCTATATGTGCAATTAAGCATGCCTTTTCACTGTTATTTAAATGAAAGATATTACCTCTAGTCTGATTACCGGCTACAATTTCCAAACCAGTTCTATTCTTGATTTTGCATTTTCCATTTTTAAATTGTAACTGAAAACCTTTCTCAACTAATTGACCAACACTTAAAAGATTGTGTTTTAATCCTTCAACATAGTAGACATTGTCAGTGTTATGTTTACCATCAAGAGATATTGAACCCTTACCTTTGATTGAACAGGCTTTGTCATCTCCAAATCTTACTAAACCTCCATTGTATTCTTGAAAGTTCAAGAATTTACCTTTGTCTCCAGTCATGTGATGTGAGAATCCTAAGTCAATAATCCATTCATCCTTTGATTCAACTTTAGCTGCGAGGGCTTGTTCTACCAGTTGAGCAATAGGTGCTGGTTGATCTTCTGTTATAGCAACAAAGACCCATCCATTGTCTACTGGATCCTCATCAGAATCATCAATCACACCTTCATCAGCAATGTAACAAGATTTATTTTTGTTTTTCTTAAATCTATATCTCTGATATTCAGAATTAGGTTTGTATGTTCTTCTAGCTTCTTCTCTTAGTCTAACATGTCTATCAGGGCATCTTGAAGCTATATGACCAATCTTATTGCAGTTAAAACATTTAAAGGGTGCTTTACCTTCATACTTACTTCCAATTGGGCCCTTTGGCATTTTTCTTGCAAATAGTGCTTCAAGTTCTTCAAGCTCTTCATTCTCCTTCCTAGTTTCTTCATGTTCTCTTGTATAAAAGGCTCTCTAGTCTGATTTGTCAAAAGATGGAGTAGATGATGTTGATGCTTTGAAGGCCAAATCAGTTTTTATAGTAGCAACAAGACCAAATTCCTCAATTTCAAAAGCTGAAAGTTTTCCAATCAATGTATCCCTAGTTACTGATGTATTAGGCATTGTTCTCAACTCATTTATAGCAGTAACCTGCATTTTATATGCCAGTGGAAAATCTCTTAAGATTTTTGAAACAATCTCATCCTCACTCAAGGTTCCTCCACAACATTTGATACCCAAAACAATTTCATTTACTCTTTCCATAAAAGCAGAAATCCTTTCATCTTCTTCCATTTTTAGATGTTCATACCTGACTCGGAAGCTTTCAAGTTTTGCAATTTTGACTGTGGAATCTCCTTCATTCAATGTTTCCACATGATCCCAAATAGCTTTAGTAGTAGATCTATCTGATAATCCCATGATTTGTTGATCTGATAATGCACACAAGAGTGCTTCTCTTGCTTTGCAATCATTTTCTTCATCTTTAGCTAAAGTAGTTGGAGTAGTCTGACCAGCTACAGCAACAGTATAACCATTCTTGGTAACTTCCTAGATGTCTTTACCAATGCAATTCAGATGTGTCTCCATTTTGATCTTCCATATCCCATAGTTGGTTCCATCAAATTTAGGACTATCCTTTCTGAAATAATTAGTAGACATTAGATCTCCTCAAGTTTTTAAACTTCTGCAAAAAGAGGACTAAGCTCTGATACCAATTGTTAGGTCCCGGAGATAACTGAGAGGGCGGGGGGGTGAATCAGTTGTCTAATAAATTCAAACCAAAAACTTATTAACCAACTTAATGCTTAATACCGGTAAACCAGTTAAGTATGCTAGTAGACAGTGTTAATAGTAAATTGCCATACTGGTAAGAATTAATGCATGAAACATAAACACAAAGTCATCCACAACACATGACACCAATATTTGTACGTGGAAACCTTGTAAGGGGAAAAACCACAGTGGGAATCGTTACCCACAATCAGATGATACTACTGCAGATAGTAAGTGTACAAAGAGGGGTCTGCACATGTAGAAAGGTCAATAGCCTAGAGCTCACTGCTCAATCACAAATGGAAATCACACTGACTATAGTTGGATGGTTAAATCCAATAAGAATGTACTGTACAAAATCGCATCTTCATATGCTAAATTCAGTACTGGTGTAATGCTGATATGCTTCTCCAAAAACCTAACTTCACCTTGAGATGATGTCTTCGTGTATGCCTCTGCTTGATCTCGCATATACCTTCACTCAAATCTTTTTCGCATTCCACACTTGATCTTACAAATAAGATCTTACATTTATACCATACCCTAAGACCAATTTTAGTAGCTTGGCTCTACAAGACATTACAACAAAACATTTTACAAATAATATCCGATGCAATAACCGATTAAACATGTTGGCTTCATGCATTTACATCAATAATAAATCATCTTCATAGCGTGCCATGCTGATCTGGAAAAGATAAACCTACCGGTGTAACCCTAGATAACCTGGACCTATTTGTTGGTAAAAGCAAATATGCAAATAATAATATATCAATGATTAGTACTTCAAAATAAAGTGTCCACATGATGTCTTCGACATTACCAAGTGTCTTTCATGTCATTCCAGGTACCGGTGAACATTATATCCTGTCGGTTGATCATATACCAGTAACTTTTGCATAGATTACTGCTTGCCGGTGAATGTTGCTAGATCTCCAAAGTAGGTGTATTTAGTAGGTGTTGACATAAATGACAAAACCATACCAAAATACCAATAGAAGAAACAAGAGCAATTGCTTTAGAAGTTACCATCCCCACACAACAATACGGTAATGGATTCAAAATAATTCAATGAATGGGATACAAAGGAAAGGGACCTAATGAAAATAATCAAGAAGGCATCACAGAACCAATTCAACCCCATTCACAACTTACCAAAGGTAAATCTAGACTTGGGTATGGCCAACATATTCAACCTATACAAAAATGAGATTATCAAAAGCCCCGATGGAGAAGAAATGCAACACATAACGAGGAATCATGGAAAGAAGTGATACACCAAGCAACTCAAAAGACAAACAAAGAACAAAAAGATGAAGAATATGAGAAACAACAAGAGGAACTCACTATTCAAAGAGAGGAAGCTTCCTATAAATAGATACATCACGTGCAAGCAGTAATAGGACCTGATCAAGCCAAATATGGACCACAACAAGAAGAACTTTCCATTTAAAGGGAGGAGACTGTTTATGAACAAATCCAAATAGTACAAGCAAGCACATAACCTAAATCAACACAACCAACAAAACTTATATCAATTATCAGCAAACTCTTCCCGCCATACAATATTCCTGTCAGATACAGTGGTGTAGCCTTAGAAAATGATTCTGAGATAAACTCAAATGAATATGAATGGGATACTTTCTCTTATGTCACTGAAGACATTGAGGTAGATACAATCCACACATATACACCCATACCCTATGATGGATAGGGTTTGAGGTCTAGATCATTTGAATTTGAACCACTAAATATCTACGAGGCTAGTGAAAATGAG
Source organism: Cryptomeria japonica (assembly GCF_030272615.1). Taxonomy (NCBI): domain Eukaryota; kingdom Viridiplantae; phylum Streptophyta; class Pinopsida; order Cupressales; family Cupressaceae; genus Cryptomeria; species Cryptomeria japonica. The sequence continues at coordinate 703,909,689 of NC_081411.1, read as the reverse complement.
TAGCACCAATATGAAACAGGTAACATCAAAGAGAGTACCATCAAAGATGTTGAAACCATCATAGACTTTGATTCATCCAATGAAAACTATGACAATATCTCCATCATGACTCTTACAGTGTCAAACCTTGATCCACCAAATGGTCCCCTACCTCTCATATATCCTGAACATATTTATATACGAACCTTTCAAAATGATGATGTTTTTATCTAATTCCTTTTCTCTGTCAACCCAGAAACATGATCCACCAATGAATCTCATAACGAAGCTCTCAATTAGGGGAGTGCCAAGTCTCTTAGTCGCAAAATGAAAAAAATAAAAAATTGATCTAATGGTGAAAACCATTTAATGGAAGTATTAGATCATTAAAAAGTAAAAACAATGGATGTATCTAATGGGGAAAACCTCTTTGAGGTGCCTGAGGATGAGACACTTGACACTCTTCCTGGACATTATCAGGAAAGATCACCAATTTTGATTAAGCTAACTCAATCAATCAATATCAACACTGAAGCAACAACAAGAACCATACATCTGGCAAAATCATTAACAAAACAAGAAAAAATTGACTTCATCAAATTCTGTAAGGATAAATAAATCAACTTTGCTTGGTCTTATGTAGATATGCTAGGAGTTAATTTGGACCTCATTATGCATCACTTATCAATCACTCCAAGAGCTAAGCTCGTTAAACAAAAACTCAGAAAGATTTATCCACATGTCGCATTGCTAGTCAAAGCTGAACTAAAGAAACTACTAGATATCAGTTTTATCCAGCCTATAGACTATGCAAAATGGATTTCCAACATTTTACCGATCTCCAAGTCAGACAAAATCATCTGAATCTGCACCGAATTTAGGGACCTCAACAAGGCTTGTCTGAAAAATGACTTTCCTCTACCAAGCATCGATACAATTGTAGATCTCATGACATGGCACACAATGCTATCACTCATGGATGGTTTCTTAGGTTACAACTAAATAAAGATAGCTCTAGAGGATTAGGATAAAATGACCTTCACATGTCCATGGGGTACATAATGTCAGAATGTCATTCCTTTTGGTTTGAAAAATGTTGGTGCCACCTATCATAGAGAAATGACAACAATCTTCCATGACATGATGCATATTTTAATGGAGGATTATGTACATGACTTTCTAGCCAAATATTTCACAAGAGAAGGACATCGAGACATTCTTGATAAAATCTTTCAGAGATGAGCAATTCAATGTCATATTAAACCCTAAAAAGTGTGTTTTCGGGGTCACATTCAGAAAACTCTTGTGCTACATTGTATCAGAAAAGAGCATCGAGGTGGATCCCACAAAGGTTCAGGCAATCATGAAATGACACCTCCAAGGAACATTAGTCAGCTATGATCTCTTCAAGGCAGGCTATAATCTATCAGAAGGTTCATTGCTCAACTAGCAGATAAATGTCTCCCATTCAACCATCTACATAAAAATGTGCCTTTCAAATGGGAGGACAAGTGTGCAAAAATCATTCCATCATCTCAAGAAATATCTCATGAATTCACCTATCTTGGTGCCACCAATAGTAGGCAAACCTCTCATTCTCTACATATCAGCAATATAAGTGTCATTGAGGGCATTATCAACATGGGAAGACTTAGCAGGAAAGGAAAGACACATTTATTACATTAGTAGGACGTTGAATGGATACGAACTCAATTACACCTTCATCAAAAAAGTTTGTTTAGCTGTGGTATTCGCTTCCCAAAAGTTGTGACACTATATGTTATCTCATACTATCAAGCTAGTGGCGAAGATCGACACATTAAAATACTTACTCAACAAAGCCGCTCTCACGGGGAGGTTAGCCAAATGGGTCATGATCCTAAGAGAGTTTGACATTCAGTACACTTAACATAGGGCTATCAAAGGATAAGAAATAGCTGATCAACTGGTCGAAGCACCACTACTAGACAAACACCCACTACATGTGGAATTTCCAGATACAAATGTGCTCACTATTACACCAAAGCAATGGATCCTATACTTTGATGGGTCCTATACACAACATGGATCAGGTGTCGACATCTTGTTCACCACTCCATAAGGACACACAATTCTAAGATCCTATAGGTTGATGTTCCCATGTACCAATAATATCGCTGAGTACGAAGCTCTTGTGATAGGTACCAAAGTGGCCATTGAGTTAAAAATCACAGAATTGAAAGTTTATGGGGACTCTCAATTAGTTATCAATCATATCAATGATGACTATCAGACAAAGGATGATAAGATGATGCCCTACAAACACATGGTGGATGATTTTAAAAAATACTTTGTACACATCACATTTGAGAAAATTCCAAGGGTAGACAATAGAGTTGCTGATACAATGGCCACCATTTCCTTGATCCTACAAATTCCAAACAAATAAAATCGTTATGAATTCCTGGTGGAGCAATTATTTTCCCCTACCTACGACAATTCATAATCCAATGTCATATATACCCTAGATGGTTCGGATTCCCCCCTATACGGAAATATCTACACCAACCTAAAAGACAATACCCTTCCACCAAACTTATCTCGTAACCAGAAACGCAACTTCATTCATCAAGCAGCCCATTATACCCTAACCACTGACACACATTATCACTGAATATTTGATGGTACTCTTCTTCGATACCTCAATCGTAACAAATCTGACTTTGCCTTACATGAACTCCATGAAGGTATTTGTGGCACACATTCAAATGGTCCTACTCTTGCCAAGAAACTTCTAAGGATTGTCAGATTCATGGCAATCTTATACATGCACCAGCACATGAGCTGCAACCATTCACCACATCATGGCCTTTCTGCCAATGGGGACTTGACCTGATAGGAAAGATTCATCCTTACTCATCAAATGGACACAAGTTTATCATCACAACCATTGAGTACTTGACAAAGTGGATTGACGTAGTCCCATTAACTATTGTTCCCAGCAAGCAAATATCCTCTTTTATCCTGAATTATCTCATTTGTCAGTATGAAATTCCTAGTTCTATTATCACAGATAATGGACAACCTTTCAAGAATCAAGATGTACAAGAACTTTGTGAGTGACTCCATATCCAATATCACTTTTCAACACCATGTTATCCATAAGAGAATGGCCAAACAAAGGCCTCAAACAAAACAATCATGAAGATCCTCAAGAGGATAGTGAATGATGCTAGTAAAGATTGGCATGTCCATCTTAATCCTACACTTTGGGCATACGCAAAAATTATTCACACACCCACAAGAGCTACACTATACTCATTGGTGTATGGATCAAAAGCGGTCCTACCTATTGAGTTAGAAATTCCATCACTCAAGGTATCATTGAAAGGCCTCATTCTAGATGAAGAGTATCGAGTCAACAGACAGCAAGAGCAAGAGCTACTAGACGAATGCCAACAACGTGCCTTCGATCATCTCAAGGCATATCAGCAATGAATGTGTCAAAGCTACAATCACAAGGTCATACCAAGGGCATTCAAAAGTGGTGATCTAGTCCTAAAAGAAAATCCCCAAAATCAACAAGATCAGGAAAAGAAGGGGAAATTTGAACCTAACTGGTTAGGACCCTTTGTCATCATATTAGCTTATGGATCACGGGTATATCAATTATCACCTTTAGAAGGGGACGTTCTTAATGAGACAACCAAAAGCATCCATTTAAAGAAATTCTACACTTGAGTCATCCAGTGCATGGATCAAGCAAAAAAAAAAAATCAAAAAATCATCACTAGGGTGAAAAACTGGTGAACAAGCGCCTTGTGGCATAAAAAAAATCAAAAAAAAAATACAAAAGAAAATGAAAAACAAATCAAAAAGTGCAATAAAAATAAGTGGTGAAAACTTGGAAACAAGTTCTATTTGCGATAAGAGCAGCTCTTCTATCTATTAATACTTGCATCATATCTTTGGTTCCATTTGATCTAAGCCAATAGTCATCGCAGAACACTTATGCACGTGTCATGCCCAAACTTTTGGGCAAAAATGGAACAACAATTTTTTTAAAAAAATAAAATAAATACATTAAATAATCTACATTGAAAAAGGAATAAATAAGTTTTGTCTTAACTAAGGGTTAATCTCAGGATTAAAGAATGGTTTACTAAAGTTGATTTGATTATATAAATCAATATGATGACAATAATTAGAGAAGACTAATTATTCGCTAAAAGGGGTCAACTCAATTTAATTAATTAATCTAATTAAACTAATTAATTTCCTCTAATTAAAATTCTCCAACAAGAATCGAAAGATATTAATTATCTCAATAGCATTTAAAATACTCAAGGCTAAGTAAAATAATGACAATGCTATCTCATAATAAAATTAATTAATTGAACATACATGATTACACTTTTAGTTATAGCTAATAAAGTTAACTAATTCAATTATGATATTTGCCAAATAAATATATTTTATATAATAAAGTCCAATATTAAGTCCCCTTAGACATTTAAATTTCAACTATTAAATATTCGGTCAATAACGATCTCATAGGCTAAAATTTTACATTATGCATTTAATAATTTCCATTAATAAAATCCCCTAAAGGAATTTTAACCCAACATCCATATTTAATTAAATATGAGAAATAACTATATAATATTCTCATTAATAAACACTGTTAATAAAATTTATTCAATTATGAGAATAATATAGCTATATAAAAATTAGTCCCCAATTTTACTTAAACCTTGTTAATAAAGACTATATTAAAAACTAACTATATAAAATTCTTCACATGGCTATAGTCAAATGGGGGGGAAATTCTTTTTCAAAATTTAAAAAGAATTCCCCCTCCTCTCATTTTATTAATATTTTATTTCAAACCCTAACTAGGGTTGATTTATCTTTCCTTAATATACTAACCCTATTCTTTTTTTTTTATATTCTTACTATTAAGCAAACCCTAACCCGAAATTGGGTTAGGGTTGCTTGCTTATCTTATATCTCTATCTTTTTTTTTCCTATGTGTGTGTGTGCAAGTGGCGGTCGAGCAAGGGCATCCCACAAAGGCCGAAGGCCATGGCCAAAGGGCAGGGGGCGTCAAGCAAGGAGGGTCGCAGGGTTTCTTTGAAGGAAGTGGTGCGTATTACATGGTGGTGGCGGCCGCTGTGATGGGCACCCATAGTGGTGGCCAAGGCCACCACTAGGGGTCGCGGCCCGCAGTGGCACCACGGCGTCCTTGCGGGACACGACCCACAGTGGTGGCCAAGGCCGCCCTTGCGGGTTGCGGCCCGCAGTGGCACCACAGGTGCCCTTGTGGGTCACGGCCCACAGTGGCGTCGTGGGCGCCACTGTGGGTCATGGCCCATAGAGGGGCCCGAGCTAATCGCGTGGAGCTTTGGCTCCGGTGATGAGGGTTTCATATTTTTTTTATTTTTTTTCATTAAATTTTTTTTATTATATTAAATATATATATATATATATATATATATGCAGACATGCATACATGAAGAATGAACCAGAATATAAATTTCTACAACATATTTCATTTTCAGATTATAAAATGTATAATATATATATATATATATATATATATATATATATGCATATTATTTTTTTTATAAAGGCATTAAAACTAAATCCCTGATTTTTTTCTTAACAACATTCATATTAATCATTTAACTAAGGACAAACCATAGATTTAGAGGTGCAACTTTAAACATAGGCATAAACTTGCTATATATATATATATATATATATATATATATATATATTCAAGTATAAATGTATGAAGATATATTTTTTTAATTAAATCTGTTTCTTCCAAAGCATTAAAACAGGTTATTCTACAATAACAGATTAGAGTAAATTTATTCCTTTTTTGTTTTTTAAATGACATATAGTTAACATTTGAATTAAATAACTATAACTAAATTTATTTACTGCATTTATAGAATAGATAAATATAGCAGAAATGATTTTATTTATAGCTGCAACTAATTATTTCAGAATCCACTAAAATAGTAAGATAAAATGCAGTATTAACTCTAAGATATCTATTTATTTTTCCTTTGTATCTGAACTATTGACTTAAGCAAATATTTCATTTCTATATTAAAGTGACTACTTTATTAACATTTAACTCTAGATTCCTTTTTCAAAAACACATAGAAACGGAACAATAATTTCATTCCTTTCTGTATTAAATAATTAAAACAGAAGGAAATATCATTTTCCAATCTTTTTCCATTAACTATACCAATACAGAAATAAACCAAAAAAATGCATTCATCTCATTTAAAGGATAAATACTTCAAGTAAAATACATTTTATTGCATGGTAAAACTTAGTCAAATTATACATTTTCTTTTATACAATGTAAATACAATAAGAAAACTCTTTTTTTCTTTTCTGCAACTAAAATACAATAGGAGATCTTTTTCTTTTTTGCAACTAATTACAACAATAGGATCATTCCAAAGCTTCCTTTCCAATCTTTTCCCAAGCAAAACCTACAATAAAACTTGAAGGTTGTGACCATGGAGGCTCACCTCCCAACCTAGGCTTACTAGAAGCCACCCCCAAGCTAGGAGAATCAAGGCTAGAAGGGAAACACGCATTCAAGCACATACATTCAGAAACTCATAACAACAAAGACACTCCCAACCCAAGGATTACACAATATCACATATATGACTTTTCAAATGGGGTGAAGGTGGACTATGTACCTTGAGGAGAATTTTTCAAATAGAGAACATAATGCCATAACAAGGCTGCAAATAAACACATCCACAAGTTCCAAACTTGTCCCTATGATCCCTTATGTCCAGCAATGCATACAAGCCAATAAAACTCCCCTTATGACCCCCATTGCATAAACAAATCACAATGCAGCAAGGGTCACAAAATCCCTTAAGAATCACTCTCTTCCAAAGAGAGCCTCTCACTCAAAGGCTATCAAACAACCCTTCACCCCAAGGCCACTCTACCCTCCCAAGGGTGAGTTTGGCCTTGAAAACTTCCAAGAAAAAAAAACATAAAAAATCAACCAAAACACATAAGAAATAACTCTACATCGTCCTACACATATAAAAAAACAACAACAACAATGGAAAACAATTACAACCACAATCTTTTCAAAAAGGAAACAACATCATACAAGAGATAGGAGTTCAACCAACCTTAAATCTGCCAAAAGGGTAAAAAAAGTTGTAGGAGAGCTACCCAAATCCACAACTTTTTCTCCTTCAACACTTAGCCAAAATCCTCCAAAAAAACTTACAAAATTTGCTCAAAAATCTAAGTCTCCAAAATGGAGAGTGGGTGATCAAACTTCTCCCTCCCAAACTATTCCCTATGAAGACACTCCTCACTCTTTCCAACCCACTTGGGAAGGGTGAAGGATGTTCATTGGTTGGTCTTCCTAATACCTTACACACTCCCTAACCAAGGCACCTCAAAAAGGGTAAAAAGGAATGGGGAAGAGCAATGCCACTCATGAGGAGCGTTATCTAACTTAGGAAGGCTCTTCTAAAGATGAAATTCGGCCAACTTGGGAAACTCAATATTTGGGGAGGTTAAATAGGCCCTAGGGAGTGGACACATGGCTAAATTTGGCCTTCATCCATAGCTACATCATATGGCCCACTAAAAATGCTCCTAAACTGACTCTAGGAGTTGGTTTAACCCCTTGAAAGTCCACCCAAAGTTTACCTACGGGTCAACCTTGAGTTGACCTTACTTATGGCACCCTAACCAAGACATTCTTGGGACCATTTTAGGATAATTGAAAATATATGCATTGGTAAAATAAATTTCCTTAAAAGAGACATGACAATGCCAACTCATCCTACAACAAGTGTCAAGTGACACTACAAAAAGAATTACATATCACTAAAACACACATGGAAAATGTCCCTTTTTTTGGAATTTATAAATTAAACAATTTGCAAATTAAACACACATCCAAGCATAACATTTACAAATTAAAACACATTTACAAATGAGGGGTTGTCTCTCCAAATAGACAACCCCTGGCTTCACAATCGCACATAAGCCTAGGCTTGATTCTCTGAATAGTTGCCATGGTCACATGGAATAATTTTCCTACACATCTCACTCACACATTAGTAATTCCAAAAATCACATATAATATTATCAAAAGAATACAATTCAGACATCGCATAAAATTTTAATTATACAAATCAAGTATCCAATTGTCTGATAACATCCACATACAATCATCTACTAAATGGCATCATCCTCATAAATTTAGAATTAAATCATTTATAGATAATGCATCCATAATTTTCTAGTATAAAAATAAAGTACTGCAAATCAAAGTAAATGATATAATCATATCAATGTTATCCATAACACGAGATCATATAAAATTTGGGTCCATAATGCATCAAAATATAGTATCCAAAATAGGTCCAACATGAAAATAATTGAAATGCTATGGCAGCTCAGGGTAGGGCCTCATAGCACGTAGTATTATCTCGAACATACTTAGTGTAGTCATTGTCCTTGATTATCTAAATCAGTTATTAGAATCATATCCCACCATGGCTTGGTGATTAGTGTACATATCCATATTGGTGTAGTATCGGCCGCAAGGGGCCATCCTGACATTGTTGGGGGCATTTCTCCTTGAGAGCTTAGACACCAGACCAAACATGCAATAAGACAACAAGGAATAGAACAACCAATAGTGAACATAACAACATGAGAGTGCAACCATCAAGGATAGACATCAAGGACTAAACAAAAGATATATTTGCAAGATGTTTTATTTGACAAGAATACACTTCAGGTAGCATGCATGCTTACTTATTGTTGTTAATTTTTTCTTATCATATCTCCTAAGGAACTCAAGGATGTCTCAAAGACTAGAGAAGAAAGGAAGGAATGTGATGTTTTCTCTATATGTTGTTTGGGAGTGAAGCCTTCTACTATGCAAATTTGTCTTACGACCTGATCAGGCAACATATCACTGAGGACATTTCATATTTGTATTGGATTAAGGTTAACTCTTTTTTGTTTTACACAAGCAACACTCAGGTCATCTTGGTTCAATTATACCTCGATGCTTATGTCATCTTGCAATATTAAAATCCATGTAAGTTATACTCAGGTTGTTATGGTTCAATTATACCATGATACTTGTATCAACTTTCAACAAATTAAGGCTCACTGATGAAAAAAAAAGGGAAGCACTGAAAATTTGATCAAAACTGATGGCAACACAGAGAATGAGAATGCATATTAAGCTTTGCATTAGCTGCATTATCATTTTAATCTACATTTAGTTGCATCTTCATGTGTATTACCATTATCATGTTAAGGTTGCATTTAGGTTGCATTATCATTATCATTTTCATATCATGTTAAGGTTGCATTTAAGTGCATTATCATTATCATATCATGTTAAAGTTGCATTAGATCGCATTATCATTGCATTACCATAGCTCATTTCATATCATGTTCCAATCACATTTAGTTAGTTGCATTACCATATTAAGCATTGTTCTAGTTGCATCTCATATCATTATTGTTCTCATTTTCATCTCATTTTCAAGATACATCTCATATCATTATCATTTTCATTTTACATCTCATATCATTATCATTTTCATTTTCATTTTACATCTCATTTTTAAGAAACATTTCACATCATATCATCCTAATCAAATTGCATCATCATTATCATCTCATATCAAAGTACATCCACATACATGAATATTACTATATCAAATCAAAAGCATACAAAAAGAACAAACACATGTTAAACGCATTCACATATTCATCTATGTACATTCATGCATCACATTTAGCAGTACAATAAAAGGCATACACTCATCATATCAACTGCAAAACATATAATTAATCATGATCATCAAAACATCTTAAGCATATCACCTTCAAAATATATAGATCATAGCATCATAAAATTGTTGGCATTGTGTTGTCATTGATGTCAACTGGTATAAGATGGCTACCAATATAAGAGATGTATGTGCAGCACTATCCTGGATGCATAGAGGATGTGATATCTTTGATGTCACTTAGTGTTGCAGGTCATCAGTACACAAGTTAGTGTTTGACTTGTCTTGAAGATATGGACAGGAGACTGGTATGATATAACAACCAGTAAATGATGACATCTGAGAGTTGGGTTCTTGATTATGATGAAGAGGTAGGATGTTATCAAGAATCATATCAACACTGGAAGAGAAAAATGGACAGGTTACTGGTACAGTCTATCATCGGTAAGGAAAGGGTGTCAACTGATAAGTGTTGTGTTGACAGTGAGTAGTTGCCACCTGGAAAGCTTATGACCGGTGTACAAGCAGAGAGAGACAGGTGCTTGGATGTTGTTTGTGATGAAGAGATGGACTGTTACCAAGAATCACATCAACACTGGAGGAGAAGTATGTGCAGGTCATTGGTATGTTGCATGGATACAAAATAGTAGGACTCCCACTGGATATAGGTGCAATCACCATTTTAAGTGAAGACTGACTGCAAGAGTTCCCAAATTGGATCACATGTGCCTATTTGAAGATATGATGCACAAACAAGGAAGCCAAATGAGTACATTATAGGATCTAGATGATAAGGATCCACTACCACCAGTAGGTGTTTGAAGACTAACATCAGATATACTGGTGAATCATAAAGATGCCTCAAATGCATGAAATTAGGGATTTGCACTTGACTGACAAAGAAGGAACGATGAGATGTTGGGAAAGATGTAGAGTGATGGGTTTGTCTCCTTCACAAATTGGTTAAGATGATGTTTGGTCTGATGATGAAGAAGGCAAGGTTGAGTAGCTATAGATAGAGGAAAACGGTTGGATTGAAGATGGAGACTATTGAAGGTTGATGACATAGTGTCATCAAGGAGTTTATCGGTAAGTATGTGTTAGGTCTCGAAGATAACTGAGAGGGGGGGGAATCAGTTGTCTAATAAATTCAAATCAAAAACTTATTAACCAACTTAATACTTAATATTGGTAAACCAATTTAGTATGTCGGTAGATAGTGTTAACAGTAAATTGCTATACTGGTAAGAATTAATGCATGAAACATAAACACAAAGTCATCCACAACACATGACACCAATATTTGTACGTGGAAGCCCTGTAAGGGGAAAAACCACGATGGGAAACCTTACCCACACCTAGATGATACTACTGCAGATAGTAAGTGTACAAAAGGGGTCTACACATGCAGAAACGCCAATAGCCTAGAGCTCACTGCTCAATCACAAATGGGAGTCACACTGACTACAGTTGGCTGGTTAAATCCAATAAGAATGTACTGCACAAAATCGCATCTTCATATGTTGAGTTCAGTACTGGTGTAATGCTGATATGCTTCTACAAAAAGATAACTTCACCTTCAAATGATGTCTTCATGTATGCCTCTGCTTTATCTCGCATATACCTTCACTTGAATCTTTTTCTCATTCCACACTTGATCTTACAAATAAGATCTTACATTTATACCATACCCTAAGACCAATTTTAGTAGGTCGACTCTACAAGATATTACAATAAAAACATTTTACAAATAATATAATATCTGATGCAATAACCAATTAATCATGTCAGCTTAATGCATTTACAGCAATAATAAATCATCTCCATAGCATGCCATGATGATCTGGAAAAGATAAACCTGCCGGTGTAACCCTAGATAACCTGAACCTATTTGTCGGTAAAAGCAAATATGCAAATATGAATATACCAATAATTATTACTTCAAAATAAAGTGTCCATATGATGTCTTCGACATTACTAAGTGTCTTCCATGTCATTCCAGGTATCGGTGAACATTATATCTTGTCGATTAATCATATAACAGTAACTGTTGCACATATTACTACTTGCCGGTGAATGTTGTTGGATCTCCAAAGTAGGTGTATTTAGTAGGTGTTGACATCAATGACAAAACCATACCAAAATACCAACAATCTCCCCCTTTGGCATTGATGGCAACACAAGATGGAAAAACCATCATAGTGCCAAAAACTAACAATCTCCATATCTCCCCCTAGGAGTAACAATCTTTCATACCAATTTCTTCTTAAATGTGTTTTTCAAAATCTCTCCCCTAAAATCTCTTTTACCATAAAGATAATGTATTTTTCCATAGATATCTCTCCCCCTTTGACATCAAATGCCAAAGTTAGAAAGGGTCAAGTTCACACAAAATACCAACCAATTCAATATACCAACTACTCCCCCTTTGAAGTAGCTTCCTCATCAAATACCAGAATAAAGATTTAACCATTTAATTATGTCGGTTGATGACAATCATCAAGTGTCTAAGTCTCTACCGGTGGTGGTATGACTCCGAGCTGATCTCTGAGATACTCAAAAGTTTCCTTAGGCAAAGGTTTTGTGAAAATATCTGCAAGTTGTTCTTTATTATTCACATAAACCAGTTTTATCTCTTTTTCTTCAACTTTTTCCCTTAGAAAATTTAGTTTGATAGAAACATGTTTTGTTTTAGAATGTAATACCAGATTTTTAGATATATCAATTGCTGCAGTGTTATCAAAGTATATCGTAATAGGTTCCTTGCATTTTACCTTTATCTCTTTCAACATTTGGTTAAGCCAAAGTACTTGTGTACAATTTGTTGCTGCTGCAACATATTCTAATTCTGTTGTTGATAAAGATGTACAACTCCGTCTCTTACTCAACCAAGAGACTAATCTTTTTCTAAGAAAGAATGCTCCTCCAGTGGTGCTTTTCCTATCATCCACATCTCCTACCGAATTTGCATCTGTATATGCACATACCCTAAGACCAATTTTAGTAGGTCGGCTCTACAAGATATTACAATAAAACATTTTACAAATAATATCTGATGCAATAACCGATTAAACATGTCGGCTTAATGCATTTACATCAATAATAAATCATCTTCATAGCATGCCATGCTGATCTGGAAAAGATAAACCTGTCGGTGTAACCTTGGATAACCTGGACCTATTTGCCAGTAAAAGAAAATATGCAAATAAGAATATATCAATGATTAGTACTTCAAAATAAAGTGTCTAAATGATGCCTTCGATATTACCAAGTGTCTTTCATGTCATTCCAGGTAGCGGTGAACATTATATCCTGTTGGTTCATCATATACTAGTAACTGTTGCATAGATTACTGCTTCCCAGTGAATGTTGTTGGATCTCCAGAGTAGGTGTATTTAGTAGGTGTTGACATCAATGACAAAACCATACCAAAATACCAACAATCTCCCCCTTTGTCATTGATGGCAACACAAGATGGAAAAACCATCAAAGTGCCAAAACAGAAATGCCAAATACAAAAACCAACAATCTTCATTTCTCCCCCTGGGAGTAACAATACCAATCTTTCAATAAAAAACTTTCCCTTGAAATCTCTTTTTCTTTCCAAAAGGATAATGTGTTTCTCCATAGATATCTCTCCCCCTTTGACATCAAATGCCAAAGTCACAAAAGGTCAAGTTCATACAAGATACCAATCAATTCAATATACCAACTACTCCCCGTAAGAAGTAGCTTCCTCATCAAATACCGGAATAAAAGATTTGTCCATTTAATTCTGTCGGTTGATGATAATCATCAACTGTCTAAGTCACTACCGGTGGTGGTATGACTCTGAGCTGATCTCTGAGATACTCAAAATTTTCCTTAGGCAAAGGTTTTGTGAAAATATCTACAAGCTGTTCTTTAGTATTCACATAAACCAGTTTTATCTCTTTTTCTTCAACTTTTTCCCTTAGAAAATTCAATTTGATAGAAACATGTTTTTTTTTAGAATGTAAATACCGAATTTTTAGATATATCAATTGCTGTAGTGTTATCACAGTATATAGTAATAGGTTCCTTACATTTTACCTTTATGTCTTTCAACATTTGCTTAAGCCAAAGTACCTGTGTACAGTTTGTTGCTGTTGCAACATATTCTGATCCTGCTATTGATAAAGATGTACAACTCCGTTTCTTACTCAACCAAGAAACTAATCTTTTTCCAAGAAATAATGCTCCTCCAGTGGTGCTTTTTCTATCTCCTACCCATTTTGCATCTGTATATGCACATAGATCAAAAATTTCATCTTTAGGATACCATAATCCAAGATTTGTTGTGCCTTGTAAGTACCAAAAAATCCTTTTTACTGAGTATTCATGATTTTTCCTAGGATTACTCTGAAATCTAGAAACTATACATTCTACATTCATAATATTAGGTCTGGTTTGTGTTAAATACAGTAAACCTCCTATAATAGATTTGTATCTAGTTGGATTAATAGGTATAGATTCAACCCTTTGAGATTATTTGTCATTTGTAGTCATAGGTGTGCTTACCAGTTTAGAGTTCTCCATCCCAAATTTCTTTAGTAGTTCTTTCAAGTACTTAGATTGACTCAAAAATATACCTTTATCAGTCTGTAAGATCTGCAATCCTAAAAGGAACTTGATTTCTCCAATCATAGACATTTCAAATTCTTGTTGTATTTCAAGAGAAAATTCTTTGCATAATTCATCTTCTCCTTGAAAGATTATATCATCAACAAAAACTTCAATAATCAAGATGTCATCATTAGTTACTTTGTAATATAAATTGCTATTTGCATTTCCTTTAGTAAAACCAATTTTTAAAAGATACTCATCCAATCTTGCATACCAAGCTCTTGGGGCTTGTTTTAATCCATACAGAGCTTTTCTTAATCTGTAAACCATATCATTGTCATCTGTCAAAGAAAATCCATCAAGTTGTTCAATATAGACTTCCTCTTCAAGATCTCCATTCAAAAATGCACATTTAATATCCATTTGATAAACTTTGTAATCCTTGTGAGCTGCAAAAGCCAAGAATAATCTAACTGCCTCACATCTGGCTACCAGTGCAAAGGTTTCATTGTAATCAACTCCTTCTTTTTAAGAATATCCCTTACACACTAGTCTTGCTTTATTTCTAACAACCTTACCATCTTCATTAAGTTTGTTTCTAAATACCCATTTGGTTCCAATTACATTTTTATTTTTAGGCCGAGGAACTAATGTCCAAGTATTATTCTTCTCGATTTGCCCTAATTCTTCTTCCATAGCTTTAATCCAAAATTTATCTTCACATGCCTCATTGATAGATAATGGTTCAATTTGAGAAATAAGACATACCTCTTCATTTGCCAATCTTCCTCTTGTCATAACCCCTTTAAATTTGCTTCCAATTATCTGATCTTTAGAATGATTCAGTCCTACATACCGGGGTGTCTTAGTCTGTTGTTGTTCTTCAATTACTATGGAATCCTCTTATGATACCGGAGTAACTGGATCATCATTCTGTACTAGTGGATTCATTGTAGGTTCATTTGTCATAATTTCTGTTTCCAGTTCAGAGTCTATATATCTTGAAGTTCCTATGAATTGTTCATCAATCTTTACATTTGTTCTCTCAACAATTTTCTGTAATCTTTTATTAAAACATCTATATGCCTTTCTCTTAAATGAATAACCAAGAA
The DNA here is from genome assembly GCF_030272615.1 of Cryptomeria japonica. NCBI lineage: Eukaryota > Viridiplantae > Streptophyta > Pinopsida > Cupressales > Cupressaceae > Cryptomeria > Cryptomeria japonica. Next base: position 703,894,202 of record NC_081411.1, on the reverse strand, counting down.
ATATTCCTTGATCACTTCTAAGATCAAATTTGCCAATATACTCATCTCTTCTAATATAACATTTACGTCCAAAAATTTTGAAATACTTAAGAGTGGGAATATTACCAAACCATAGTTCATGAGGGGTCTTACCAGTTTCACCTTTGATGTGAACTTTGTTGAATGTATAAATAGTAGTGCTTACTGCCTCTCTCCAGTACACATGTGGTAGATTTGCTTCTGATAACATACTTCTTACTGCATCCAAGATAGGTCTATTTTTCCTTTCAACAACTCCATTTTGCTATGGTGTCTGAGGTGCTGATAACTGTCTTTTGATTCCATTCACTTCAAAGAATGTATTAAAATCTTTAGATGTGAATTATCCTCCTTGATCTGATCTTAAACATTTGATTTTCTTACCATTTTCATTTTCAACCATTGCTTTGAATAGTTTGAACTTCCCAAGTGCTTCTGATTTTTCTTTGAGAAAAGTAACCCAACACATTCTAGAGTATTCATCAATAATTAGCATGAAATATCTATCACCTTGTAAGCTTTTAGTTCTAGCTGGACCACATAAATCAGTGTGAATTAAATCAAGAGCATTATTGGATTTTTCTGGAATAGTTTTGAAACTAGCTCTAACTTGTTTTCCAAATTGACATTCCTCGCAAATTGTATTCTATGGTTTCATAATTTTAGGTAGATCTCTAACTGCCTTAGAAGTACTGATTTTTACCATGCAATCAAAATTTACATGACATAGTCTTTTATGCCATAACCAACTTTCATCTATATGTGCAATTAAGCATGCCTTTTCACTGTTATTGAAATGAAAGATATTACCTCTAGTCTGATTACCGGCTGCAATTTCCAAACCAGTTCTATTCATGATTTTGTATTTTCCATTTTTAAATTGTAACTGAATACCTTTCTCAACTAATTGACCAACACTTAAAAGATTATGCTTTAATCCTTCAACATAGTAGACATTGTCAATGTTATGTTTACCATCAAGAGATATTGAACCCTTACCTTTGATTGAACAGGCTTTGTCATCTCCAAATCTTACTAAACCTCCATTGTATTCTTGAAACTTCAAGAATTTACCTTTTTCTCCAAACATGTGATGTGAGCATCCTGAGTCAATAATCCATTCATCCTTTGATTCAACTTTACCTGCTAGGGCTTGTTCTACCGATTGAGCAATAGCTACCAATTGATCTTCTGTTATAGCAACAAAACCCCATCCATTGTCTACTAGATCCTCATTAGAATCATTAGTCACACCTTCATCAACAATATACCAAGATTTATCTTTGTTCTTCTTAAATCTATATCTCTGATAGTCAGGATTAGGCTTGTATGTTCTTCTAGCTTCTTCTCTTAGTCTAGCATGTCTAACAGGGTATCTTGAAGCCATATGACCAATCTTATTGCAGCTAAAATATTTAAAGGGTGCTTTACCTTCATACTTACTTCCAATTGGACCTTTTGGCATTTTTCTTGCAAATAGTGCTTCAAGTTCTTCAAGCTCTTCATTCTACTTCCTAGTTTCTTCAAGTTCTCTTGCATAAAAGGCTCTCTAGTCTAATTTGTCAAAAGATGGAGCAGATGATGTTGATGCTTTCAGGGCCAAATCAGTCTTTATAGTAGCAACAGGACCAAATTCCTCAATTTCATAAGCTGAAAGTTTTCCAATCAATGTATCCCTAGTTACTAATGTATTAGGCATTGTTCTAAACTCATTTATAGCAATAACCTTCATTATATATGCTGGTGGCTAACCTCTTAAGATTTTTGAAACAATCTCATCCTCACTCAAGGTTCCTCCACAACATTTGATACCCAAAACAATTTCATTTACTCTTTCCATAAAAGAAGAAATCCTTTCATCTTCTTCCACTTTCAGATGTTCATACCTGACTCAGAAGCTTCCAAGTTTTGCAATTTTGACTGTGGAATCTCCTTCATTCAGTGTTTCTAAATGATCCCAAATAGCTTTAGCAGTAGACCTATCTAATAATCCCATGATTTGTTGATCTTATAATGCGCTCAAGAGTGCTTCTCTTGCTTTGCAATCATTTTCTTCATCTTTGGCTAAAATAGTTGGAGCAGTCTGACCAGCTACAACAGTAATATAACAATTCTTAGTAACTTCCCAGATGTCTTTACTGATGCAATTCAGATGTGTCTCCATTCTGATCTTCCGTATCCCATAGTTGGTTCCATCAAGTTTAGGACTATCCTTCCTGAAATAATTAGTAGACATTGGATCTCCTCAACTTGTTAAACTTCTATAAAAAGAGGACTAGGCTCTGATACCAATTTTTAGGTCCCGGAGATAACTGAGAGTGGGGGGGGGAATCAGTTGTCTAATAAATTCAAATCAAAAACTTATTAACCAACTTAATACTTAATACTAGTAAACCAGTTTAGTATGCCGGTAGACAATGTTAACAATAAATTGCTATACCGGTAAGAATTAATGCATGAAACATAAACACAAAGTCATCCACAACACATGACACCAATATTTGTACGTGGAAACCCTGTAAGGGGAAAAACCACGGTGGGAAACCTTACCCACAATCAGATGATACTACTACAGATAGTAAGTGTACAAAAGGGGTCTGCACATGCAGAAAGGCCAACAACCTAGAGGTCACTGCTGAATCCCAAATGGGAGTCACACTGACTATAGTTGGATGGTTAAATCCAATAAGAATGTATTGCACAAAACCGCATCTTCATATGCTGAATTTAGTACCGGTGTAATGCTGATATGCTTCTACAAAAACCTAACTTCACCTTCAAATGATGTCTTCGTGTATGCCTCTACTTTATCTCGCATATACCTTCACTTGAATCTTTTTCACATTCCACACTTGGTCTTACAAATAAGATCTTACATTTATACCATACTCTAAGACCAATTTTAGTAGGTTGGCTCTACAAGATATTACAATTAATACATTTTACGAATAATATAATATTTGATGCAATAACCAATTAATCATGTTGGCTTAATGCATTTACAACAATAATAAATCATCTCCATAGCATGCCATGCTGATCTAGAAAAGATAAACCTGCCGGTGTAAGCCTAGATAACCTGGACCTATTTGCCTGTAAAAGAAAATATGCAAATATGAATATACCAATGATTATTACTTCAAAATAAAGTGTCCATATGATGTCTTCGACATTACCAAGTGTCTTCCATATCATTCTAGGTACCGGTGAACATTATATCATGTCGGTTAATCATATACTAGTAACTGTTGCACAGATTACTGCTTGTTGGTGAATGTTGCTGGATCTCCAAAGTAGGTGTATTTAGTAGGTGTTGACATCAATGACAAAACCATACCAAAATACCAATAGTATGTCCACCAGTAATATGGACAAGGTACAAGTGTAGAAGACTCGCATCTAATGAAGGTGTTCTTAAGGTAGGTTAGAAAGAGTGCTGACCAGTTGAGTGTTCCACTAGAGGAGAAGCAAAGTGCAAGATTGAAAGTAGACCAGTTAAGGGTTTAACCGACAAAGGTAGTAACTCGATAGAAGAACCTTGTAATGGAGTTGGTTGGCAATCCCATCTATACCAACACAGATGTTCAAGAAAAGGTGGATGCTGACACAGTTGCCACATGGAGATGAAGTGGCATGCATGCACAGGTTGGTGTGTTGAGTCGGTGAAGTGTCAAGCAACGAGGTAGCTGGTGATAGGTCAACATTTATGTTGACTATGATATTAATGGGATGCATAGCAGAGGTTTGTGGCTCAAAGTCAGATGGACAATAGAGATCCAGCATAGACTGTTTGAGCAGATCGAGGTAGGTGAAGGAAACCCCAAAAGCTTTCTTGGTGATTGACCAAGAAATCTACTGACAGCTTAAAAAGCAAATTGCTAAAAATAGAAGGCATGATCATAAAGGCACGACAATGGTGGGATTGTTTGATGAGTTACATTTCATCAATCTAGGCGATCAAATAGAATGAGATCTGATTGGATTTGGTTTTCCTCAAGGTCAATGAGGAAACCCTAACCGCCCAAAGTTTGAAATGGTTTTTGGTGGGAAAACCAGTTTATAAATATGGAAGCCAAAATTAGAGAAGGATGTCGCTGGATAAGAGAGTATTGTTGCTAAAGGAATGAAATCAGTCAAGTACTCATCAAGAAGAAGAATAAATAATTCAAGTGCTCAATGACTATCAGGGGAGAGACTGAGTGAATGAGAGAATTGGGTTGAAGAGTTCAACCGACATTAGTGAGGTTACCGATAGTCACCCATTGAGTCTAAGAGTGGAGAGAACTGATAGTGACCATACTAGCAGAGGAGAGTTGCAGAAGATTGTAGAGAAGGCAAGCAGAGAACCGATAGAAGATAGTATTGGTGGAGAGAAGCAATGTTCCAGAGAGAACCGACTAAGAGAAGAAACAACATAGAGTAGAATTGACAATGGACTGGATAGAAGATGCGACAAAAAGATTTCAAGAAGAGTTATAAATTTCATTTGTAACATGGCTATTACTTTTGTAATTGATTATGTCTATTAAAGATCTCTGAGTGGGAGCTTGGTGCTCCTTGGGTTGGTGCCCTAAATCAGGGGTTCTTGCTCCTTGGATTGGTGCCCTTAATCAGGGGTTGTAGCTTCTTGGGTTGGTTCCCTAAATCAGGGGTTGGTGCTCCTTGGGTTGGTGCCCTAAACATTATAATCAAAGATTCATTATGAGGTTGGATTGGAGTAGTATACTCCAGTAGCATTTCTCACCAAGTTTTTTCCCATCTTGGGTTTTCCTCGTACATGTTGGTGTTATATGATGTTCCCTTGTGTGTGACTGGATTGAGTAATCTCTCCTTAGTATACCGGTAGGTTATCTTGGCTTTTGTATGTTAACCGGTACATATACTTAGAGAGTTCAAGGGAAAATAATTTGAGTACCATTCATTCACCCCCCTCTCAGTGGTATATTGTGTCTAACAATTGGCATTAGAGCATAGGTTCCTTTTTTATAAGATTTCTTTAGCTTGGGTAGATTTTGGCTTAAGGATACAATGGTCTATTTAGTGTCAATACCTGCTCCAATTTTTGATGGTTCAAATTATTCCATTTGGAGTTACAGAATGGAAGTTTACTTGTCCTCCCTAGGGTTTGATGTATGGATGTCTATCGTAAATGGCTTCCCTAATAAAGTCAATCCTCCCATCAAGTTAGATGTAGAAAGAAGAAACTAGTGCAATGAAGAAACTATGAAGGCTATACTCTATGGATTATCAGATGATATCTCCTCACAGGTGGATAGATGTAGATCAGCAAAAATCTTATGGGACAGACTAAATAAGCTCTATGGAAATGAGCCTACTATTGCAGAACTGGTTTGTGAAGATAGGATAAGAAATACATCTCATATATCTGATGATGATGAAGGCAAATCTGCTAGCAGCCATAATGATGATGAAGGAACCCACCTCTTCATGGCACAAGAGCTAGAAGATGAGAGACACACATCTTAGAATGATCATGTAGATCACTCCTATTGGCAAGATGTGTTTGGCAGTGATAGTGAAGGTGAAGAAGAAGAGGAATCAAAAGTTGATCTTGAAGGAGAACTTGTAAATGTACTTGAAGAACTCAGAAGAGTGAGAAATGAATACAATTTATTCAGGAATGTTGCTATAGTGGAGTAGAACCGGTTGACCAAATACCTTGAAGAATCTAAGAAATGTATCTAAGAGCTTAAGACTCAAGAAGAAGACACTAAGGTGTGTCGGTGTAAAGATCTAGCATATGAGCTAGAAGTAAAAGATAAAGATTACCAGTAGCTAGTTGGAGAAATGGAGATTCTCTAAAATGACCTTGAGAAATGTCAAGATGAGCTCAAGGTGAGAGTCCTGTTTGATGGCAGTACTGATGCCTTGGACAAAATGTTGAAAAAGCAAAAGCATTTGAAGGACACTGAAACATTAGGAAGTGGTGTCGGTGAATAATCCACCAACAAGAATGTCCCCCATAATAACATTTTGTTTGTCTCCTCAAATGGAGAGAACAAGGGACAGACCTTCACAGTTAGAAATGATCCTTGAAAGAAGGTAGATCTAACCACAACCAGTGAAGACATGCAGACAAGTATAAAGTCTGGTGATGCAATAAGGAGGAATAAAACAAATCCCAAAGGAAATGGGGAGATGGGAGAAGAGAGTTTCACCAGAAGCAAACACAGAAGAAGATAGAAGAGAAGACCTCCTACCGGTAGAGGACAAGGAAATTCTATTGGCCACAAGACAAAGAAAGTGTGGGAGAAGAAGAGATGAGATGGAAGAGCTGTAGAGAATGGACAACCTAGGATCCATCCCCAGAGAAGCAGAAATGGAGATGCTAAACAGGTAAGATCTCCCCATGCATACTAGAATAAGTTTGTGAGTTGTGAACCTTCCTTCTCTAGTTTATGATTTGCATGTAATGGTCATGGCCATAGGGCACTAAAATGTAGAAAGGGATCTAGAAGGAATAATCTAGGATCACATAGAAATAATTTGTGAGCAAAATGTATCAAGGAGTAGAAACATACATATCCCTTCTCCCGGTTATGAAAATAGTGTTTATTATAACTGCAATAGATCTGGCCATAGAAGCTATGAATGTAGGAAGATGAACTCATGGCTCTATGGAAACTAGTGGAATAATATGTTGGAATCCAATAGCACTAAGAGGGGGGGTGAATTGGTGTTATACCAAAATTATCAATTTTAGCCTTATTAAAACATGCCTACATCAATCGGTATATCGGTACATACAAAATTGAAAGATGTAAAGAAACCAATAAGCCAATCACATAAATGAGAACCATAACACATAGAATTATACATGGAAAACCTCAAAGAGGAAAAACCATGGTGGGATTTGTGACCCACAATATCAATCCACTGGCCATATGAAGAGATATTATAAAATATAAGGGGCCTGCCCTTGCAGGAAGGCTTATAGTCTAGAGCACACTACTCAATCATAAAAGGAGCCTCACTGAATATATATAAATCTAGACTACAATATGGAGATGTGGGTGAGCTTCTAAGATAGCATCTTCTATGCCCGAATACTCTATCTGTTCCAGTTTGAAGCCCTAAACCCTTTACCAGAATAACCCTTACAAAATTATCCTCTCATACATAATCTCTCTGATATATTTTGCATATTCTATCCATCCATATTTGCATTATATCATATTCATTGCATTACATATATCTCTCCTCTCATATCAAAATGATCTAATCCAACTGACCTATATAGCCTATACAATTCATCATGCCTATTATCAGCTTACAAAGATAATCACAAATACAATATACATGTTGGCTAGATAATATAAATACATGAATATCAAAATCAATTGCCGATGCCAGATCCAAGAGATGTCGGCCTCCAATATCAATAACCATATTCTAAACCATGTCAGCCTGCATTGTTGGTAACCAGAGAAATCCTTCTATCCTACCAGTGTCGGTGCTGATATAGTGTCTGTGAAGTGCCTGTCGGTACACGACTGAACCAAAACATGAAGTTAGAACAAGATATCATGTTGCCATCAATGACAAAATAGTGAAACTAACCAATAGAGTGTCAATTTCCAACAATCTCCCCCTTTGGCATTGATGGCAACACTAATGTGAAAAATGGTCATGGTTTCATCTGTCGGTTTCATAAATCCTGCTCCCCCTAAGCTAAATATTTATCCATACTCCCCCTAATGTATACAACTCCTATTATTTTTCACATACATATCGCTCCCCCTTTGACATCAATGCCATCAAAAATTCTAAAAATAATTTCAAAGATCCAAAACTATACAATGAGTATCCCAAAAATATCTTATCAGATCTTAACAAATTTGAAATTTTTTGGATATGCCTTCTCCAATAGCTCAAGATAAGTATCCTAACTAGACTTGAAAGTGTTGGAAATAGATACAAGTCCATTTAGTATATGAGAAAATGATTCTTTCTCACTTATCTCTATCGCCATGGGATTTCCAATCATATCCATACATTCCTTCTTATGTACACTGAGTGAATCCAACCGGGGACTCACCAAGCCTCTCAGACTTTTGGCTCTTCTTATGATTTTGTATTTTTCTTTCTCAAGACCAAAAATTTGGGCTTCCAAGACCAAAATTTGATCATCAATGGATGTAGTCAATGAATTCAATCCATCAAACGAATTAGCTATACTTGCAATTTTCTCTTGAAATTCCTAAATCTTCTTATGCACATTAACTGTAAGTATAGTTGTGTTACAACATACTCTGTATATATTTGTACATTATTTCAAAGAGTTATCTATCAGTTTTAGATTTTCATCAATCTTCTTCTTCTCAAATTCAATCACCTAATCAAATGCTTCTCTTTTAGCCCATGTGAACCTCTTCAGTGCTTGTCGGTTTGAAATCTACTATAAGGATTGGAAATCCTTTGAAATGTGATTGTCTTAAGATTGTCCGATGGGCTCCCTTCCCTATCAATATTGCAATATGAGACTAGTCTATGTAAAATAGTGATAGACTAATCAATAATCCTTTTATCCATAGATCCTTCCTTCATTAACTTCTGTGCAACCATCATCATGAGTTCAATAGGACTCATCTCGGTTATGTTTTTCTTTACAACTTGCAAGGTGTCAATTGACAACAATGATGGACCTACTACCGGTTCCCTGCCGAATTCCTTTTTCTTCTCCTTTGATGATTTATCCTTTATAGCTTCCTCACTTGCACTGGTGGCTTTGCCACTTGGTGTAGTCTCTATAACTATTGGTTCCTCTATAGGAACTATAACCTCAACCTGTACATTTGTATCCAGAGGAGTGTTGTCCTCAACAGTAGTATCATGTACAATATCAACCTTTATACTTTCTCTGTTAGCTGGTGTCTCAATATTTGTCTGTACATTTGTATCTATCGGGGGCTTAATTTCCACTATCTTAATGTTTTTCAAAATTGAGGGTGAAGTACCCATGATACCCTTTCCTTTTCCTTCAACCGGGGTTCTTGTAGTGTCTGTATTTGATTTCAGTGAAGTAAAGAAACCGTTGTTCTCTTCAAATAACTTAACCCATGCCTTTTGAGTCTCCTTTATTATTTCATTTACCCTTCCTAACATAAGACTGGTTATTCTATGTTTGATGTGAAATATTTTTCTATCAACCACCTCAAGTGTCCTATCCAATTCCTATAGAGTAATAGAAACACAAATAGATAACAATTCTTGAATTTTTATGTGTTTGTCTTCTTCCATAGCTGATAGTCTTCTAGCATCTAACATATTATATAGTTCTGCTGGTATTTGGTTTTCAATTTTTATCAAAGTTTTCTTATAGATGTCCAAATATAATAATATTGCTTCCTCTACCTCTCTTTGTTCATCATTCTCTAAACGACCATAGTAAAATTGTATATTCTTTAAGATGCCATCCTTAGCTATTTCATCTACTAATTATGCACAAGTTTTTGATGGAACATTACCAAATTGAATAGTCGTATCAGTGTCATTATTCCTCCTCCTCTTTGCAGTACTAGATGGAGTTTAAGGTGTTTCTTTTGGTGCTTTCTTTTGTGATGGTATTTTGAATGTGACTTTTCTAACCAGTTGCGTTTTAACCTCTACCTTGGTTTTCTCTATTTTCTTCCTTATAACTCTTTTGAATGACAGGGGTGTGTCATCCTCAAATTCAGACTCTATTGTAATAGACTCAATGAACACTTCTAGTTCCTTCCTCTTCCTTCCTTTCTCCGGGACAACATCATTTAATTCTTTAATGTCTTGTGAAACCTTCTCAACAAATTTGCTTGCTTTTCCTTCTTGCTTCTCTCTCTTCTTCCATTTGAACTCTATTTCAACCTCTCTTGTCTCTTCTATTTTGCAGTACCACAAGGCTTCTCAGCCTCATCAATAGGTGCATCAATTAGCATCTTTGCATAGGCATCAACTTCATAGCCCATTTCCTCAATCCATATCTTCTGGGGCTTAACCACTTCCATAAGTATTTCATCTTTCTTCACCATGAAGCAAATGTCGGTTGAGTATTTTTCAACAATATGCTTAGGAACCCTTTCCCTAGATTTCATTTCCTTTTGGAATCCCTTAAAATATCTCCATACCTTATCATCTCTCTGACTACCTAAAGTAGCAATTGACTGTTTCAATTGTCTCCCTACTGGGATATCAAATGACCATTGTCTCTTCCCAAAACCGGGAGTATCATTCATGAAAAATAGCATTAAGCAGACAATAAAGTTTCCATGCCGGAAAGTTCCTTTCTTTTTACCTTTAATCTTCCCTAGGTTTATCAATAATTCATCTAAAATCCAACCACATATATCCAATTTCACATTTTCTCTCATCATTTTGTAAGCTACGAAAATGCAAGAGCTAGAAACAAAATTCAGTCTATTTGACTGAGTTACCTTATACCCGATGATCATGCTACCAAATCTGATGTCTGTGTCGGTAATAGTATTGATTCTCATAGATTTCCTGTCAGATGTCACATCGGTGATTTTGTTGACATAATCATTTGAAACCTTCTTATCTGGATGTTTCCCAACCTATGGTAAACCAGTGAGATCCCTGATGGCTTCCTTGGTGATCTTGTAAGGTCTATCCAATCAGATAAAATCCCCATGTACTCTTCTCAAAACATACCTAATGATTTCATCTTCAAATTTTGGAATATCCAGAATGTCGGTAAACTCTAAGTCTTCAATGTGTTTGTATGTCAGTTTGATCTTTCCAAAATCTCCCATAAGCTCACTCATGTACATGCTCTTTATATCAGAAGTCCCCAAATCCTCAATGTGACACTGTATGTATTCCCTAACATCTTCGACATAAACAACTCCCTCTAGAACATAGGAAAATGCTCCAATCGAATCTTCCAGGGTAGGCACATGTGGATACCTCTTGAAATTGGCCTGGGACGGTCCTTGACCTCTACTATAGTTGGATTTACAACAAAGATATGAATAGATGATGATCCTTCTTCCACAATTAAAGAAAAATACATGTTGATCACTTCCAGTGAAAACCTTTAACAAATTCTTCCAATCATCGGTGAAATCGCTCAAGAAGATATTTGGTCACTCTTAGTCACTCTGAATGCAAGGTGATAAAAAATGAAGTAGATTCAACCTTATATCCTCCAAGAAAAACCCTAATATTTCATTGACATCAATGACTTCCGATGAAAGATACCGGATCTCAAAAAGAACATCTCCAATTCCATATAAGGATTTCCAATGTTTGGAACATCTTCCAAAACCTCTTCTCAGGGCATATGCAGTATCTTCATGAATTTTTCCTACCCCTAAGGCATTTGCCTCGGTTATTGGATGAGCTACCTAGTGGTGCAGGAGAAACCTCCTCTTTCGGATAAGTAACTGGTGCATTCCCATCTGCTGATTGTTCTTAGTCTTCTTGACCCATCTCTAGGTATGATCTTGTCGAATTTCACTAACCTTCTCTTTTCCTTTCTCATTTGATCCTCCATTACCAACTGGTGGATTTTTGTTTCTATAGAATTTAGCAATATACCCAATCTCATTACATGCATAACATGTAACATTTTTCTTTTGAATTGCTTTGCTAAAATCGGTATAATTGCTTGAGCTGTACTGATTAGCCATTTGTCCAAATTTTCCACATGCATAGCATTTAACATTCATTCTGCAATATTTTGTCCTATGACCATACTTATTACATTTAGAACATTTATCGGGAGTAGAATCAGGGTTCTAATTTGCTCTATTTCTACATTTACTAGCCATGTGAACAAATCTATTGCAAACAAAACATCTACCATTAAATTTATAAGCATTAAACTGCCTTATCGGTGCCTTATGCTTTTGATCTTCAATAGTAGTACCAGAACTCTGTCCTTGCTCAAATCCAAGTCCACTGGAATCTCCAATATGCCTTTGTCTCTTCAATAACTCATCTAGTTGTGCAAAACTAATATTGAATTTATCTTTATACTCACTTGTGGTAGTTAGATCATCTCTTAGAATTATCATTTGTCTCTCAAGCTCTTGTTCATTACTCTGGGATTGTACTAAATCAGTTCTCAGTTTATCATTCTCATGAACCAGCCTACCTCATTCTTCAAATTTGTTCTTCTAGGATATAGCAATATTTTCTTCCTTTTTCTTCCAGTCTTCAATCTCTTTAGACATCCTCATAGTTATACTTGCATTTCATTTCTCATAACCATGTTCTCCTAAATTAATTTCTGACACTGTTCCTTAAGTGCATTTTTCTCTTAATCATCCTGATTTTGAAAAAGTTTCTTCCTTCTAGCTTGAACAGATGATAGCCTCTCATGTAGGACAAGAATGAATTCCTTAGCAGAATTCAATTAATCTTGTAGCTTTAAGATCTTCAACCTTTCAGCATCATAATCTTCAAGTGCCATCTCAAGTTGCTTTTCCAAACCCATATCCATGGATTTCAGATTTAGGATCCTCCTCAAGCTGTTAAAATTCCTCTGAGGCACAAGGATTTGATACCAATTGTTGGAATTCAATAACACTGAGAGGGGGGGATGAATCAGTGTTATATCAGAATTATCAATTTTAGCCTTATTAAAATGTGCATACACCAACCGATATAACGGTACATACAAAATTGAAAGAAGTAAAGCAACCAATAAGCCAATCACATAAATGAGAACCATAACATAGAATTATATGTTGAAAACCTCAAAGAGGAAAAACCATGGTGGGATTTGTGACCCATAATATAAATCCACTAGCCATATGAAGAGATATTACAAAATATAAGGGGCCTGCACTTGTAGGAAGTTGTACAACCTAGAGCACACTGCTCAATCACTACATATAAATCCAGACTACAATCCAAAGAAGTGGGTGAACTGATAAGACAACATCTTCTATGCCTGAATACAATTTTGGTTAAGCTATGTTTGCTCCATTTTGAAACCCTAAACCCTTTACTGGAATAACCCTTACAAAATTATCCTCTTATACATAATCTTTCTAATATATTTTGCATCTTCTATCCATATTCACATTATATCATATTCATTACATTAAATATATCTCTCCTCTCATATCAAAATGATCTAATCCAACTGACCTATATACCCTATACAATTTATCATGCTTTATGTCAGCTTACAAAGATAATTACAAATATAATATACATGTTGGCTAGTTAACATAAATACATGAATATCAAAATCAATTGCCAATGTCGGATCCAAGAGATGTCAGCCTCCAATACCGATAACCATGTCAGCCTGCATTGTCAGTAACCAAAGAAATCCTTCTATCCTATCGGTGTTAGTGCTGGTGTAGTGTCTATGAAGTGCCTACCGGTACACAACTGAACCAAAACATGAAGCTGGAACAAGATATCATGTTGCCATCAATGACAACATAGTGAAACCAACCAATAGAGTGTCAATTGCCAACACAATAATGATCAGTATAGTAGCAATTATAGAAGATATGAGCAGCAAAGACCTACATGGAACCAAAGGAGAAATGTCCCTGCAGGTTCAAGAGGTCCACTAGTTTCGGTTGCCAGTCACAGTAACATGTGACTAGAAGAAGATGGTCTAACCAGTATGTCAGAAGGTTCCCCAATCATGAAGTTGGAATGGATGTTGTGTGCTACTATAGCACTGCTTTTGGTTGTGATGCAAAATCCAGAAATGTAAGGACCTATCTATAGAAGATGGTAAGACCTTCTTCCAAGATAAAAAATGGGAAGAAAAAATAGATCAAGCAGGAATGGAGGAAGAAGAAAGAAGATGCAACCTTGGACTGGTACTGTGCATTCAATGCACAAGTGATATCTCCTAAGGCTTAAAGGAGATGCGGGACCTTAGGGGAGTAGTACACTGGCCTTATCATTCACCCCCTTAGTAAAGAAGGACACATGGAAGAACAAGTTGTTGCTAGTAAGAAATAAGAAAATGAGATGATAAGTGTGTGTAGTGGTTGCCTTGGCTACACACCTATAGATCAGAGTTGGATCACTACTGCATGTGTCTATAAATGGATATTTACAGCTGGAATCAAATGCAAAGTGACACATAATGTTGGGAGCTGTAGGAAGGTGCTCTGATAGTGATAATGGACTGGTACAAGAAACCAATATGTGCAAGATGTTACCAGTATATTTCTAATAGGTTTTTGAAGGTTATGTAAGACAATGAGGCTAGAGATCATTGAATTAGCCTCGGTAACATGGAATGAGGAGTTTATGTCTCAGGTGATATTGGAAAAGACCTAAATGACATATGTTGGCCCAGTTGTTGATCATGCAGGCATACATGTTTTGGACTAATGGGTTTTATTTATGGTATGATAATGATATTGTATGGCATTGTGTTCATCCAAGATCATGTCATAGGCTATGGTGGATATAATGGAGCTGAAAGATCATCAAGTGATCATAGTTGCACAACTTGACTGATATATAGAAATGATTTGTGTCCCAGTATTGGACCTAACTAAAACTAACGATCTGAGATGTATGACTCAGGGGGAGTTCAAGTGCTTATGAAGTGGAGTCGGCATGCTTGAACTTGTGAGGTTACTGACTACCCAAACTAAAGATGATAGAAATTGTTGTAGGAATACCTAGGATAATTTCATGATTAAGGGTATCTACTTGTCATTTGGTTGGTTGTATTCATAGTACAATCACATTTGATTCTACGGAAATTTGGGATCAAATGGGAGGTGATGCAATCTGACTAGTAGGTAAGTTGTATTCACTAACACATCCTTCTGCAATTGAGTACTTTAACAATTAGTATCATATTTGCATGCTCAATTGGTGACAATTGATGGTTGAGTCCTCCATCTTAAGTGTTGTGAATTGACAAGATGCAACGAATGATGGTTGAAGGAGAAGATGCATCCAGTAAAGAAAAAGGGGAGAAAGATTTCTATCAGTGCTCGGTAGATACAAGGAGGAGTGAAACCCTAGCAGTGCCCTTTACCATTATTGTCAAAAGGGGAGAAATATTATGTAGTAAATCATATACTAAATGTGTGAGAATCCATGGATTACACAAAGGGAGAGAGAGATTATGTAGCATGTCAAATACTACATGTATTGACATCAATGCCAAAGGGGGAGATTGTTGGCATTGTGTTGTCATTGATGTCAACCAGTATAGGATGGCTATCGGTATAAGAGATATGTGTGCAACATTGTCCTGGATGCATAGAGGATGTGATATATTTGATGTCACTTAGTGTTGCAGGTCACCGGTACACAAGTTAGTGTTTGACTTGTGTTGAAGATATGGACAAGAGACCAGTATGATATAACAATTGGTAAACAATGATATCTGAGATCTGGGCAGTTGATTGTGATGAAGAGGAGGAATGTTATCAATAATCACAACACTAGAAGAGAAAAATGGATAGGTTACTGATACAGTCTATCACCGGTAAAGAAAGGGTGTCAACTGATAAGTGTTGTGTTGATAATGAGTAGTTGCCAACCAACAAGCTTATGGCTGGTGTACAAGCAAAGTGAGCAAGGTGCTTGGATGGTGTTTGTGATGAAGAGGTAGACTGTTACCAAGAAACACATCAACACTGGAGGAGAAGGATGTATAGGTCATCGGTATGTTGTGTGGATACAAAATAGCAGGACTCCCAATGGATATAGGTGTAGTCACCATTTGAAGTGAAGACTGACTGCAAGAGTGTGCAAACCGGATCACATGTGCCTATTTGAAGATATGTTGCACAAACAAGGAAACCACATGAGTACATTGCAAGAAGCAGATGACAAGGATCCACTACCACCGATAGGTGTTTGAAGTCTCACACCGGATCTATTGGTGAATCATAAAGATGCCTCAAGTGCATCAAATCGGGGATCTATACTTGACTGACAAAGAAGGTATGATGAGTTGTTGGGACAAATTTAGAGTGATAGGTTTGTCTCCTTGACAAATCAGTTGAGATGATGTTCAGTTTGATGATGAAGAAGGGAAGGTTGAACAGCTACAGATAGAGGACAATGGTCGGATTGAAGATGGAGTTTGTTGAAGGTTGATGACATGGTCTCATCAAGGGGTTTACCGATAAGTATATCCACCAGTAATATGGACAAGGTACAGATGTAGAAGACTCCAATTTGATGAAGATGTTCTTAAGGAAGGTTAGCAAGAGTGCAGACTAGTTGAGTGTTCCACTGGAAGAGAAGCAGAGTGCAAGATTGAAAGAAGACTAGTTAAGGGTGTAACCGGTAGGGATAGTAACCTAGTAGAGGAACCCAGCTATACCAACATAGTTGCCACAATGAGATGAAGTGGCATGCATGCACAAGTCAGTGTGTTGAGTCGGTGAAGTGTCAAGCAATGAGGTAGTTGGCGATAGGTGGACATTTATGTTTATTATGAGATTCATGAGATGCACAATAAGGGTTTGTGCCTCAAAGTCAAATGAACAACAGAGATCCAACACAGACTATTTGAGCAGATTGAGTTAAGTGAAGGAAACTACAAAACCTTTCTTGGTAATCAACCAAGAAATCTGTTGACATCTTAAAAAGTAGATTACTAAAAATAGAAGGCATGATCTAGAAGGCACGAAAATGGTGGGATGAATGATGAGTTAGATTTCATCAATCTAGCTGATCAGATTGGATGAGATCTGATTGGATTTGGTTTTCTTTGAGGTCGATGAGGAAACCCTAATTGCCCAAAGTTTGAAATGGTTTTTGGTGGGAAAACTAGTTTATAAATATGGAAGCCAAAATTAGAGAAGGGTGTCGTTGGATGAGAGAGTATTGTTGTTGAAGGAGTGAAATCACTCAAGTACTCATCAAGAAGAAGAAGAAGAAGAAATTAGTCAAGTGCTCAATGATTGATCAAGGAGAGATTGAGTGAGAGAGAGAATCAGGTTGAAGAGTTCAACCAGCATTAGTGAGGCTACCGATAGTCAGCCATTGAGTGTGATAGAGGAGAGAACCGATAGTGACCATAACGACAAAGGAGAGTTGCAGAAGATTATAGAGAAGGCAAGCAAAGAACCGACAAAAGATAGTAGTAGTGGAGAGCAGTAGTGCTGTAGAGAGAATCGATAGAGAGTAGAACCAGGAGAGAGTAGAACTGACAGTGGACTGGATAGAAAATCCGATAGAAAGATTTGAAGAAGGGTTACAAATTTCATTTGTAACATGGCTATTACTTTTGTAATTGATTATTTCTATTGAAGATCACTGAGTTGGAGCTCGGTGCAGGGGTTGGTGCTCCTTGGGTTGGTGCCCTAAATCAAGGGTTGTTGCTGCTTGGGTTGGTGCCCTAATTCAGGGGTTGTAGCTCCTTGTGTTGGTACCCTAAATCATGGATTGGTGCTCCTTGGGTTGGTGCTCTAAACATTATAATCAGATATTCATTGTGAGGTTGGATTGGACCAGTAGATTCTAGTAGCATTTCTCACCGAGGTTTTTCCCATCTTGGGTTTTCCTCGTACATGTAGGTGTCATGTAATGTTCCCTTGTATGTGATTGCATTGAGTAATCTCTCCTTAGCATACTGGTAGGTTATCTTGGCTTTAGTATGTTAGCCAGTACATATAGTTAAAGTGTTCAAGGGAAATGAATTTGAGTACCACTGATTCACCCCCCTCTTAGTGGCACGTTGTGTCTAACAAAAATCACATCATCACACACATCACATAGACAATCATTTGCAAAAAAATTCATACAGATCATGCATATCATATAGCTCATCAAATAAAGGCATCCATAACATGTAGAAGCATATCTAGTATCATATCATCATGCACATGTGTGATCCATGTTGATTGATAGGGAGGTGTACTCAAAGAGAGTCTATCCTTTGTCAAAAGAGTGTCAAGTGTTGTCCTAGTGGGATCCCTTTATTGTTCATCTATTCTACTAATCAATTTAGACACCTCAACTCTCTAGGAGTGCTCCCAATCAAGATGTGCTCACTGGTTGCTCAGACATAGTTGAGATTCACAAGGGTAAATCCAATCTTACACTCTCAAAACTTCTAACAAATGCTTGCAGAGGTTGAAATAAGTGTTCATGATGTTTTCAAAGGGTAATCAACTGGTTTTGGGTAAGGGTTTGGTCCATTTCCCTATCGCTCCTTTCTTTTCCTATTTTCTAGGCCTAGTAGCCCTAGAGCCCCAATTAGCCCTACCTAACTGGTTTTTGTGGATTTTCTCACAATTTCCCCAAAGACCCACACAAACTCTTTGGTGATCTGAGTACCCTTTTGGAAGTACTTTCCAATTTGTGAAATGAGAAATCTCAGTCTGACTGTACAAGTATGGAACCTGAGAAATGTTTGTTTTAGGTGGTTTTAGGCTTGTTTTGGTCTTTTTCCAAAGGTTTGGTGTCTTCCTTAAACTGCCACACCTCCAAACTCACACATATGCTCTGCCACACCCCACTTGTTCATGCCAAACACTTTGCACTTCCAACTCTGCTCATCCCTGCAAGCACTTGCATATTTTCACTCATTTCCTAATCGAGCTATGACTGAGCTCGTTTAGGAAATGATGCTAATTTGCCTTTCAATGACCTTCAAAGGAAAATAAATACTATGTACACTATAAAAAGGTTCCATGGCTTGAGTCCCAAGGTTTATTGAGAATAACTCAAAGAACTTCAAGATGGAACCATGTTTGGGCCTCTCAAACCCCTACTCAAGCTGAGAGATTACAAAATTAACAACTCAATTCAAACCTACACAAAAAATAATCAAGATACTTCCTGAGCACTACAAGAATATGTACAATGTTACAAGCTAGGGTTGCCATTGCACCAAAAGATTGACTTGTCAATGCCCGATATAACCACTAGACTTATAGAATCCACATGAGGTTATTAAACCATGTCATGAATCCCACGAGGAACACTGGCCCACTGCCAACAATCCCCCTCCCATCATCACTCACCACAGCTTGTGTGATTCAAACCTGTGACCAAGCTCTGATACCACTTGTTACAAGCTAGGGTTGTCGTTGCACCAAAAGATCGACCTATCAATGCCCGATACAACCACTAGACTTATAGAATCCATAGGAGCCTTTAAACCATGTCATGAAGCCCACAAGGGAAAATAACCCACTTCCAACATACAAAACAATAAGAAAATAACAGCAATGCAATCAATCCATTAAGTACAGACTGTTGCTCTAATTCTTAGAAAACACAAGGTATAAACTCAAAAATGGTCACCAATTTGTATTCCAATCTGCTCCAGGCATTCACCAACCTTGTTGCATTCATGATTAGGGAATTTATATGCCATTTTTGGTCTAACTAACTCTCCATCAGTTTCCTAACCACCCCTTTGCTCAAAAATGCAAAAAGTTGCTCAATGTTGCAAAAAGTTGTCAAGCAACTTTGACAACTTTTGGCAAAAAGTGCATTTTTGCTTTACATGCTTTTTTTTCTCCTCCAAACCATCTAGGATGACTAAAAACCACTACTTTAACATGTCCCAATTCTAAACAAGTTTATTCAATACATTTTACATCAAAATGCAAGATTATGCTATTTTAGGCTTACAAGGGCTTACAAGCCAAAATTGAGCAAATGCATTGTCCTATAGATGTTCAACCTACCAAAGCATTACAAAAACATATGAGGACCTAATAGAAGACTATTATTCACCATCCCAAACCAAACTATGAACAAACACACCAAAATAAAGAAATTGCACTCAAAACTAGGTGCTCCTACACCACTGATCCAAAGGAAAATCAAAGATATAAGTCAGAATGAATCATCAGTGAAATAATAAATGTCCAAAGTCCCTGGATATCACATCAATAAAAAATTACATGAATCAAGAGACATCAACATCTATCAATGAATCAATGTGTATCATATCAAATATATCAAAATACAACAATGTACATCTCGAGGGAATCATCAAAGATACAATGATGTGTGTATAATCAATTAAATACATCACAAGTACATCATCGTCATCATCACAAAGGAGGCTAAGAGTGGCTGCCTCCTGAATCTGAATTCCTGGCCCCTGCACCTACACTGCCACTAGGAGGATCTCTCCTGGGACTCATCACACCCTCACTACTTGTTGATTCCCCATAATGGGGTTTACACTTCAATAGAGGAAGAAACCAAGTCGAGCCCTTGAATAATACATGGAGAAGGTAACACCAACTATTTAGAATACTTAGGGACTTGGACCAACATATGACAAGGATTATGCTAATCCTTCTACACTTTGGCCTTTGTAAAACTCGGGAGGGTGATCCCTTAATGCACTTGCAATCTTTGCACCGTACTTGCGAGTGAGATTAGAATAAAGAAGAAGATCTCATTCTTAGGAGGGTTCAACAAAGAGGGAGAATTCTATAGAGTGGCTAGCTCTCAATGATCCTCGCCCTACTTTGGACCATGAGATGTTTTCAACAAGCAACAATATAAAGAAAAATGAAAAGATGTTCTAATATTCACAGTTCATGGAGACCTGTCGATGAGTTATGAATACAAAACTATCCTTGGAGATAGCTACAAGCCATTACCAATGTCTTATCCATTGGGTGATTAAAATTGCAAAACATAGGCTGAAAATATAACAGAACCTTTAATGTAATAACTCAAGAACTAAGATAATATTGCCTTATAATATCTCTCATCTACATATTCCAACCTGAAATACTTATCTGAATCTATGCATAAGCCCCATCAATCTGCAATTTTATTCAAGCATTTAATTAACCCCATAGGTCAAAGAAAAAAAGAAAATATATACACCATAAAATGCAATGAACGAGAAAACCCTTGATTCTACTCATTCAAAACATAACAGAGTTACATGCTGGAGAAATGGATTTGAAATTTGTTTTCTTTCATTTAACAAGCTATTTTCCATTACAAATTATCTTACATATAACTCCTTCAAGAAACTACATAAATATGACACAAGACCCATTTTATTTTCTCTGTAAATGACTTTTACAGCCTAGTCATTTCACCTAGACTCACTGTACATGACCAAGGATTTGGACCCAATATTCGTGACCAAATTTTGTGACCCTATCTCATGGCCTTGAATTCCCTTATATAGACTAAATGGAGTAAACAAGCATCGAGCCAGAAGAGACACCTATCACAAGCCTACAAGACCTCTTGTGATTCTTCACAATCTCCAAAAAAACTATCCTTACTAACACTTTATGATGAGGTAGAGAAAAAATTCCTAACTGCATTTTGGTAGAAACAAAACCTTTTGAGATGTGCCACTATCACCCTTGATGCCTCCAGATGGACCATGAGATGCATCATTTTTTCTATAGAGAATTTCCCTTCAAGAAGTAAAGTCACCCCTCAAATAGAAGAGGAGCTCAAGCCTTCATACCTAGGATCAGAGAAAGTGGGAAAAGGGAATCACAAAGGAACATAAAGTGAAGGGAAGGTGTTGCAAATTGCATGTCGTTGCAAAGATGAATGGTTGTTGCATCCTTCCCAACCTTGATCTGCTCTTGTTCCTCCATGAGACCCTTCCTAGAACCCTCTGTCAACCAGTGGCAAAGGAGAGGTACGGGATGTGTCATGCAGGGCTTGTTCTAATGAAAAATTGATTTCAAGCCTCCACTGACTATCTTCCCAACTTTCAAGGCTATACTAACTATAAGCATACTCACTCAAGAAGAATTTTCATCCAGTATCACAGAGCTCACTATAACTCCTTGCACAATATTGCTAAAAAATAATTCTCTTCATCTCTAAACCTTCCTAGAAGATAATAAGATTTATGTTCTTTCTACCAACTAAGAACACCACTTAGCAGTATTTATAATCAAAACTGTCTCACTTGGTGGTACTCATGCATGAAAAATAATCACTTCATTGCCTTCTACTCATCCTATCAGCAAATGGACTTAAGACATCATATCCTTTAGATCTAGGACACTGTCAGATTCAAACTGTCAATCTACTACCTTCTGACAAAGCTCATCCTACATGACTAATTTTATTCTAATCATATTATTTTGCTTGACTACAAAACTTTGTTTTAGAATCTCTTTTTTGGATATGGAGTCCTTATCCTTTTAAAGTTTCCTCGGAGATAGTTTCTTGATTCTTACCTTTTTGTGAGAATCCCTGATAGTATGCAACCTATGATCTTGTTGACAGGTCCTTGATCACTTTATTTCCAACTCAGAAAATATCCTTATCCCCTTATGCTTCAGGAAATCTCAATCTCTCATTGTCATGGCAATGGAACTTGCTAAGACAGCTCCCTGAAAACTTGCCAGCATTGCTTTCCAATTCACTTCAACCTATAAAAAAACCTTTAGAATGTATTTCTTGAAAATCACTCGACATCCATATTTCTCAACTTATCTCTATTCATCTTATGTCGACAAGCTTATTTCGTCCTACCCTTATTTTCCTACGCGAGTGACAACAAACAATCTTAATCACCTCTACTTTGAAATACATTCTTCATCTACTATAGATTTTGTCCAGCGTGGCACATTGCATGATCACCATTAGTCAATATGATATTGACCTTCGACTATGGCAAACGGGTCCACAAAAGGTCTGACCGAGCATCATCCAATCATCTTCCAGCTCAATTTTGTTAGCGGCCCCACTGTCAAACCTTCTTGGTCTGCCTAGGAAACATAGCATCATCTTGTGATGCCGTGGTCCTTAACTTCCCCACATCTTCCTTCACGAGACTGTGAAGGCCGTCAAATATGTTTTCTCTTTAAAAATAGCTACAACAACTGCTTAACATTGACCACTATCCTTCATTCATCTTCATGCTTGGGTTAAAACATCGTCATCCACTTGATGCATGTGCAGAATTATAAAGCCTTTAGTTGTTCGATAATTAATCATAGAGACATTAGCCAAAATATTTAGGTTGGACTTAGGGAAAATAATACCCGCTAAAATATTAAAGGGGGGGCCGACCATAGTGAAAAAGATGTAGACTTAGGAAAATTTAAAAAGGTCGCCATAAGAAATAATGCCTAGGAAAAAAGACCAAGTCCCCTCAACGATGAAAAACACCCTCATCTTTAAGTGAAAAGGTAATGAAGAAACATAATAGGCTTTGGGTTTTTTAACAAAAGACTTACTCGGACACACATAAACCTAAAACTCTAAACCTTGAGGCTAAGAATAGAGAGCGTCATTAATTCAAAATGACTAAAAATTTTATAGGGACATCAACTTTCCTACACAATTATTTTCAAGACTATCAATGGCACTGGTTAAGGATGATCATCGCTCAAGGATGATATGAGTATCCAGAGTCTTAGGTGGAGCAGACCAGCTACAGAGTAGACCCAAAGGAAACTACCTAGACAAGGCAGTGCAAACAAAAAAAAAAACCCAATCTAATATGTACAAAGCCTAATCTACTACTCATGGAAAATAAATACTTCAAAAGAAGTAAAATTCCAAGAACTGTCCATGAACAAGTAGTTCAAGGATTTTATCTATCATTCATTGGAGAAAGTATGAAATAAAATCTTCTCCCCACTTGTTTTAAATCAGATATGGGTCTAACTAAATGATACCAAACTTTCCATGCCTTCCTTTGTCTTCCAATCTAGCATTCCACATCAAGACACATCTTTATTTGGAAACTCCTTATAGTTGCTTCTACTACAAGTTCATGACCTATATTTGGGATTCAATCACTAACACATTTGGGGTCATCTTCCTACAAACTATCATCATAATTTCGACATATTATTGTCATAGATCTGATGAAATGGAGAAAAGATTTTTGTCGCTCAAATTTTGTCAAGTTAATCAATGGATAAATGTTTGTTGGAATTCCAACGCATTCTTTGTCCAAAGTTGACACATAATGTGGTAGTCTAATTCATTGGAATTTTGACAAAGTCACCAATCTTCTGACGAACCATGCACTGGGTTTTTCGTTGCTAGTAAAACATTCCCATCGGAGCATACTGCCCTTTTTTTTGTCAAAATTCTGACGAACAATGCAAGGAAGCTCCGATGGGAATGGTGCACCTGAAATGAAATGTTTTATCATAGGTACAACATTCTTGTCGAAACATAGTGTCCTTTTTATCGGAATTCTGACAAAAAATTCAAGGAAGCTCCGATGAAAGTGTTGTGCCTTGCCCCCCCCCCCCCCCCCCTCCTAACATCACTCTAAATTCCCCATTAACATATAACATTCATACTTTCACCCATTAATTAAATATAACATTCATTCATTATCACATAACATTTATTAACACATACCATTCATTAACATTTATTATCACATAACATTCATCAACATTCATTAACACATTATTACATTCATTAACTTATAAAATTCATTCATTAATAAATAATATGATTACAATCATTTTTATTTTTTGAAGCTAAGTAAACTCTAAGTGGAGCATCATTTTCTTCATCATTTTTTCTCTCTTCATTTGTTGTGCCCTTTTCTCATGATCTTAATGTATACCTAGTCCTATACTCACGACAAGGATGCCTAGGCAAGGGGGGCTCTGCTGCAATAACAAAAAAAAAGGGTTAAATTCATAAGATTTTTTATTATTGTTACAAGTATTTCATTAATTAAAATAACATTACAAGGGTTCTCTTTACCTGATGGGGCCACATCATCTTCTTGATCATTTTGTCTAGCCTCATCCTCAACATGTTAAACACCCTCTAAATCCTCTGGAGTTGAAACACACATGAAAGGTTACATTAATAATTACACCAATTGCAATTAAAATCATTTAAAGGAATAACAATGGTCCTCTTTACCTGATGGGGGCACATCATGTTACAGATGTTGTCTACCCTGATCATGCTCCAATTGTTCACCATTCTCTACATGCTCTAAAATAAAAACAAAAAAGGTTACATTAATTACTACACCAATTTCAATTAAACATGTTTAATTGTATTAATAATTACATAAAAGAAATTGTATAGCACATGAATACCTCTAGTACCAAGATGCACACCACAACCTTCATCATATGCAGGTTGTAATTGGTGCAGGAGCACCTAGGACTTAGGCTTATAGTATTTTCACAATTTTGGCTTGTACTGACCTTAGCCAAGTCAAGTTACTAATAAGGGCTATAGGAGGATCCAAAGAGTGAGTGAGATGTTTGTTTTGAGTCAAGTGTAGGCCTAGTTGAGTTGGTTTTCTTCCTAGGTTTGCACTTTGTGAGTAGGTAATAGTTTGAGTAGTTGAAATGACCTTCTTGATGGTCAAAAGTGGTAAAAATTGGTGTAAGCATGAGAGAGGTTTATTATGGTCTTAGGAATGTTTAAAAATTCATGAGTAATGACTTAAAATAGGTTTTATAGATTGGAAAAGCAAAAAGTGAAAAGTTGTCATGACAACTTTTGTCCTAAAATGCTTAGCGATGGAGTTAGGGATAGCACAATTCCCTAGAATTCCTCCACATGTGGGGAAGAATATAATAACCTCCTCTTGCATGGTTACCGAGGTTGGAAGTTTGTTTTTGTATGATCAACAATCTCAAACTACTCATTTTTCAGATTGTTATCACTGTTTTTGGCTCATTTGCTTACAATGTGAATACAAATGGATTCAATCCATTGATCTAGTTATGGATTGAGATTATTTGGTGTATTTCAGAGTCATTTGTTTCATTTCAAGCTTTGTAGATAGTGTGTGTGGTGTTTTCATAGTTTTGTTTTCAAACAGCCAGTTTTGGCTTGTATATAACAATTTTATGTAAAATGGTTGCCCCATAGAATCCCTCTGTGTTGCCATCACGGCCTATTGGGACATGGAAGGAAAACACTTTTATAGTGTAAATCTGCAAGGAGAAGTTCTGGAAGTGGTGTTTGATATGGCTGCCACCTTGTTCTAGGCGAGTCCAGGAGCAACCCAGCTAGAGAAGACAGGCTGAAATTTGAGTGCATAGTGTAGAGGTGAACACAAAACCACAAAAAAACCATTTGGATGGGTCCATGAAGTCTATACAAAGTTTCCATTGCAAGGAGAAGGCTTTAAAAGACTTTTAGATTCCCATTTCACTAATTTGATCAATCACTACAGGTTAGGAGGCCTAGAAACCCTTCCAAACCCTCATTTATGGGTTAGCGCATTGTACGATGAGTTGGAAAACCAAAATAACTTGGGGATAGGTGAGTGTTTGAAGAAAAAACAACCTTTTTGTAGGGTCTTTTGGACCATTTTCCTCTAAACCCTCAAAAAATTGGATTTTGGAGACCTAATAGGGGCTCATTCCTTGTAGCCCTTTTCTAGGCAAAATGGTGAAATCGGTAGGAAGAATAATGGATGCAAACCACAAATGGACCCAAAAGGAATTAATTACATGTTAAAAGCCACCTCCACACCTTTGCAACAACTCACAATAGTGGGAGGTGAAATTGACGAGTTGAAGACAAGACAACAAGAATGAGCATATGGGAAACACTTTGAATTGGTAGGGTTCCTAGTTAAACACTTGTTGCAAACACCTTGAGATTGGAAAGAAGAAAGCCCTAGAAGAGATTGAGAAGGACTTGGAGGTCTTGGAGCATAGCTAGACCTAGAGAGGTTGGTGGAATTGAGCAACACCAACTAGGTGAAGTGTGAGCAAGCTAGGCAAAACCCCATCAAATTGTTATCAGAGCCTATAAGATTTGCGGTAGGTGAGTAGATGTCCTCAGTGAAATATATAGGAGACAAAAGCATGGTGACCAATGCAGAGTTGGAAAAGAAAGCGGATGATCAGGAGGAAGAAAATAGACTCCTGAAGGAGAAGTTGATTGAATTGGAAAGTAAGATTGGTGAGATTGAAACCAAGGCAGATGAAGTGTTGGTAAAGGTTGAAGGAGCCGAAGAGAAGGGTAAAAAAGTGTTAGAGATAGAAAAAGTACCTGAACCTGATCCTATCTTAGAACAAGAACCTTTCCTAAAGGCATTGAAAACCTTAAGTAGTAAATCACTAGAAGGATTTCCATTGTTTACTGGTAAGATGAAGGTAGAAGTGATTCTAGAATGGATAGAGGGCATGGAGAACCATTTCGAATGAGAAGGCATAATAGAAGCCCAAAGAGTCAAACTGGCCAAATCTAGGATGAGAGTAGCTTCTCTCACATGGTGGGAATTTGTGCAAGATGAGAGAAAGAAAATGGACAAAGCACCCATCTCTTCTTGGAAAGGGATGTTAGTCAAAATCAAAGAAGTCTATCTCCCTGATGACTATGAAGTGTAGATTCATACAAAAAGACAAAACCTAAGGCAAAAAGACCTTGATGTAAGTGGTTATACAGAGGAGTTCCACAAACTTAGCCTCAGATCTCATGCGGTGGAAGAAGAAAGTCTCAAAGTTGCTAGGTACCTAAATGGACTACGGTGGAACATCCAAGAGGAACTCAATCTAATGAGCCCAAAGATAGTTCATCAAAGCTATCAACTTTCCCTTAAGGTGGAAGAAAAACTAAAAATAAAACATGACTCAAGTAGTAATAGGGCCAGAGGTAGAGGAAAAGAAAATAGAGGCCATGTGGGAGGCTTTGGAGGAAGAAGTTCAGAGCAAAGAACATAAGGTGAGTCTAAACTCACTGAGCAGCAAGAGAGTGGCACTAGTAAAGGAGGATTCAATAGAGAAAGGGGGTCAAATAGTGGTTTTAGAGGAAGATCTAGTGGACAAGGTAGAGATTCCTCATATTTTACAACAATGAAGTGTTACCATTGCAACCAACTTGGTCATCCAGCATATAGGTGTCCAGAGAAGGGATCATCATCACATAATAGTGAAAGGAGAGTGAAATACCTTCAAGAAGCAAGACTTCAAAGGTTGCCTTAGAATCAGAGGTAGGCAACAACTTGATGATAAGAAGAACTTTGATAAAGGAACCTGTCAGAAAATGCAAGATAATGGACAAAGTTTGCAAGGTGATCATTGATTCAGGGTCAATAGACAACATTGTGTCAGAAGAGGCAGTGAGTAAGCTTAAATTACAAAGGATACCTCACAACAACCCATATAGAGTCACTTGGTTAAACAAAGGCCAACATGTCCTAGTCAATGAGCAAGCATGGGTGGATTTTACCATTGGGAGGTATAAGGACAAAGTGTTATGTGATGTCCTACCCATGGATGCATGCCATCTTCTATTAGGAAGACCATCGCAATTTGATAGACAAGTTATTCATGATGGAGCCAAGAATGCATACTCATTCAAGAAAGATGGAGTCACATTTAAGATCCAATCCATCCTTGAGGAAGGTGAGAAGAGGGCAGCATGTCCTAATGTTATTTTGGTGAGTGAAAAATAGTTCTTGAAGACACTTGAGGAAGGTGAAGGTATAGGGTTTGCATTAGTAATTAAACCTAAACAGGAAGACAAGAAAGAGCAACCAGATTTGCCAATAGAGGTTCAAGACCTATTGAAGAAGTTCAAAGGGATAGTGAGTGATGGACAGCTAGCCACGTTACCTCCTAAAAGAACCATAAGCCATCAAATAGAGTTTATTCCTAGAGCATCCTTACCTAACAAGGCAGCTTAAAAAATGTTGATATTGCCAAGCAAATCCAAGAGATTTTAGACCAAGGCCTAATTAGGAAAAGCATGTTGGCAATATTGCATTATAACAGACAATGAAAGATTGTTGGCATTTCATAAGGATATTGAGAAGGTTGTTGATGATTATGGATATAACTGATTAAAGATGTTTACTGTCTAGATTATTTTATTTTGTCATTGATGTCAAAAAATTGATTTTCTAATTCAGTATGATGTTGCCATATCTTGAGAAGTATGATTTAAAGAATATAAAGATGTCAAGAAAAGACACAGGAAAGAATATTATGAATAAGGGGATGAATAAGGTATTCAATGGGAAACTACTACTGAGTCAGACAATGATGAGATCATGATGTTTAGATTATTTTAACATCATACATATGTTGTAAATTGTAAAGGTTAATACTATACTATGTTACCAAGCAAAGAACCTTGTCAGTAAACCCTAAGGTTATTGCTATCGGTTAATGAAGGTGGAATGTCTACCGAGTGAAGTTTAGTATTCACCGAGGTATAATTGAGTTGCTACCGAGTTGTAACCGAGCTACAACAGTATGCATTAAATGTTTGCATGCATTATTTAATTAAGGAAGCTGATGAGCTGGAACTGATTAAATGATTGGTGAGGCGTGGATGAAGTCTATTAATAAATCTAAAGCAATGGAAAGTCAGCATGAAGACTACAGCGCAGATTGAACTGCAATACCCTGGTACAAGTTCCAAGAAATGTATGCAAGTTCCAAGGGGGGGTAAAACATTTTCAGATCAAAAGATGCATTGAACCTAGACAAGATTGAAGATCTAATGGCTATGATTGATCATGGGAAATGTGATCAAGGAGATTAAGCAATTACCTAATTGTTTATAAATAGGAAATTGTTGATAAACAATGTATGCGGGAAAGTGTATGCATAGGGATGCTACATAGTGATTACCGAGCATAGAAGCTTGAAGACCTGTTTGAATAATAGAGTATAGAAGCCCAACAGATAGACAAGATTAGTTCTATGTCTAGATTGTATTGAAAAAATAGGAATCTACTTTAACATTTTAGATGTGAAGTTGCAGATAGAGTTTTATTACTGTTATTTTGTGAAAGTGATAGAAAATCTCTTAACCAAGTGGACTTAACAGTCTTATTTGTAAAACCCTCAAGCAAGGTGACATTCTGATTGAGTGTTTGAAATCCTTTAACAAGGTCACTTCTAACAAGGTGAAGATCCTAACAGATCTGAGGGAAATCCCTTAACCGGGTCACATCTAGCAATGTGTTTGTAATCTTTAACATGATTTTGCTTTTAACCGAGCATACTCTAGAAGAGTATATTTCTTAGTGGGTCCAAAATCCCACAGTGGTTTTTCCCTATTTGGGTTTCCATGTTAAATCTGGTGTTATGAGGTTTATGATGTTTATATGCTTTTGAGTTTGCATGTTTGACAGTTTTGGTTATATTACTGATATATATGTTACTGAGGTTGAATTTGATGTTTTTATGGAAGATTAAGTTTGTATGATTCACCCCCCACTCTCATCTTATTGGCTATTGGATCTGTACTTATATTAAGTATCAGAACTATCAAAGCATTAGCCCTTGTGCTATCCCTACCATGTTATCTCCAAAGAAAGGTGGTACTTGGAGATTGTGTACTGACTCTAGAGCTATAAATTGATAAGACAATGGTGAATAGTGACTACCAAACCGGTACTAAGAGAGGGGGTGAATCAGTATAGGCACAAAAATGTTTCCTAAACCAGTTTGATTCCAGACTATAAACTAGTGGCAATCCCTAATATCGGTCCAAACCAAATTACTACCGGTTAAACACAGTGCAACTGTAAAAGACATGAACCAATCAATCTTCTTAGCTTTCCATACAACCTACTCCCTCATTTCCACTTTGTCCTTATGCATAACCAGATAATCTATAATTAGAAATATAATAACTTGCTAGATCAACATGATTCACCGCTTGACATAAAACAAAAAAGCATCACATGAAAAAGACATCACATATGACACACATATTTTTCACGTGGAAACCCAACTGGGAAAAACCACAGTGGGGATGAATACCCACAATCTATTTTTGAACTCTTTAGAAGTCCACTCTGTTAGAAGCCTAGTCTGGTTAAAGACTGTTACAATAGGTTCTGTTAGGAACCGATCCTATTAGGGATCACCCAGTTAAGGGATGGCTAGAATACCCGGTTAAGGGTTAAACCCTGTTAGAGGTTACCTTGTTAGAGGATTTTATGAAATCAATGCCTTTGAGTCACTTTGTTAAGGGATTTACAACAAGCTGGTTAAAGCTACCCTATTAAGGGATTTTCCAACTGTTTAAGTGATTAGAGATCAACAGGTATTACAATGATCTGGTAATAGCACTCAATGCCAATGTAGATCCGCTTTTGTTCCTTCCTTCTACACACACACTATGCAGGTATCAATCCTCTCAACTAGTCTGGAAAGAATCACGTATCTCTACACATAGATACACACACAACATTTGTCAACAACCTCAACATAAAACACTACATCGACCTTATAGGAAATAGATAAGTTGGTAGCATAAACCCTAAACCCTAAACACTTAGGTTGAGAAATTTAGTCGGTTCAATCCTGACCATTGAAAACTTTGAATTTGAATACAACTATCTTGAATAGATCTCAAGACATTCTCCATTGTTTGTTCTTCACTGCTTCTTAGAGGAGATAACCCATCACGCATTCTCCACCATTTGCAGAGACTTTGCACATTCCCAAGGTAGATAGGATCAATCTCCTTCATGCAAGATCCTTCACGTGCACGAGCCTGATGTGGAAACACAATCTGATCTCCATTACAATGCTAACTCATCACACCATGCCATCGGTTGAAACACATAGGCTCGAAACACTTCAACCAAAAACCCTGAAGCTGAGACTACCAACTGGTAGTCATGCCATATGAACCCTTGATACAAAACATTCCATATACTAGTTCTCATTCCAACATACCAGCTCTAGTTCACAACATCAAACCGGTTCACTTGGACAAGCACACAGCTTCACTTTTTTGCATATGTTGGTTCACAACATCATACCATTTCTCTTTATCAGTTGCTTAACTTCAATAATCCTATTCACTCTTGATCATGTTACCAGTTCACTCTTCAGCATATTATCAGTTCTCTTTCAGCATATTGACATCAATGACAACACAATATCATCATGTCAACATATTCTACACATATGCCAATATAAATAGGATCACCATCAGATATAGGTTTCCAATTCCTAGAATAGAAGACCTAATGGCTTGTTTAGGGGAAGCCAAATACTTTACCAAGATTGACCTTAAAAGTGGATACCACCAAATTAGGATTAAGGAGGGTGATGAATGGAAGACCACATTCAAGACAATATAGGGTCTTTATGAATGGCTTGTAATGCCATTTGGCTTAGCCAATGCTCCAAGCACCTTCATGAGACTCATGAATGAGGTGGTAAAGGACTTCATAGGTAAATTTGTGGTGGTATATCTAGATGATATTCTGATTTTTCAATAAGGATAGAGAATATCATATTAATCATTTGCAAATTATGTTACAAAGATTGTATGAAGAGAAGCTAACCATGAACTTGGACAAGTGTGAATTTGTTAAGCAAAAGTTGGTTTACCTTGGGTTTGTGTTGTCTTAAGGAAACCTCAAAATGGATCCTAGAAAGGTTGAAGCCATAGTAGATTGGCCTACTCCTAAGTCAACAATAGAGGTGAGAAGCTTCCATGGAATAGCTCAGTACTATAGGAAGTTCATTAGGCAATTCAGTGTTATATGTGCACCAATGTTGGACACAATTAGAGGTGGAATGAAGGAAAAGTTTCAGTGGAATGAACAAGCAAATAGAGGTTTTGAAACCTTGAAGAGAATATAGCTACTCAACCAACGTTAGTGTTGCCTAGTTTTGAGAAACTCTTCATAGTGGAATGTGATGCAAGCAATGTTACAATAGGTGTTGTCCTAAGCCAAGAAGAAAGACCGGTATCTTTCCATAGTGAGAAGCTAAGTGATGCAAAGAGGAAATACTCCTCTTATGACTTGGAATTATATGCTTTAGTGTAGGCTTTGAGTAAGTGGAGACACTATCTCCTTCCTAAGGAATTTGTAGTCTATACAGACAACCAAGATCTAAGCTTTCTAAACACACAAGACAAACTAAGTCATAAACACATGAAATGGGTGGAGTATATTCAAGCCTACACATTCACAATCAAGAA
Source organism: Cryptomeria japonica (assembly GCF_030272615.1). Lineage (NCBI taxonomy): Eukaryota > Viridiplantae > Streptophyta > Pinopsida > Cupressales > Cupressaceae > Cryptomeria > Cryptomeria japonica. The sequence goes on along the minus strand of NC_081411.1, from coordinate 703,861,379 downwards.
CAAAAAAGGATAGTTAAACTGGGTTGCTGATGCATTGAGCAGAAGACTCTTGACAGTCCAAGAAATTGAGTTAAGGAGTATAGGTGTTGACAGTTTTAGAGACCTATACCTGAAGGATGAAGACTTCTCAAATGCCTACAAGGTGTGCAAAGAATACCAAAATCATTTTCATAGTGAGTATTCAGATTTTACTTTGCAAGATGGACTATTGTTTAGAGGTGGACAACTTTGTGTGCCTAGAGGGTCAATGAGAGAAAATCTCATACAAGAGAAGCATAATGGAAACCTTAGTGGTCATTTTGGATTCAATAAGACTCAAGAGTTGGTTCAGAGGTATTATTATTAGCCAAGGATGAATCAAGATGTGGAAAAGTATGTGGAGACATGTATTGTTTGTCAAAAGGCCAAGGGCACTTCTTCAAATGTTGGTTTATACCAACCTCTTCCCATACCAAATAGACCTTGGGAGTGCATTAGTATGGACTTTGTAGTAGGTTTACTAAGGACAAAGCAGGGATTTGATAGCATTTATGTCATTATGGATAGATTTAGTAAGATGGCCCACTTTGTCCCTTGCAAGACTACTCATGATGCATGCCAAATAGCTCATTTGTTCTTCAAGGAAGTGATAAGGATACATGGTTTACCCATGAGCATTGTTTCAGATAGAGACTCAAAGTTCATGAGTCATTTTTGGAAAACACTTTGGCAAAATCTTGGCACCAACCTATCTTTTGGGTCACCCTACCATCCACAAATAGATGGGTAGACCTAAGTAGTGAATAGAAGCTTAGGGAACTTATTGAGGTGCCCTACCAAAGAGTATGGTCAGACATGGGATCAAGTGTTATCACAAGCTGAATATGCTTACAATGACACAATAAATAGGACCATTGGTAAGAGCCCTTTTGAAGTGGTCTATGGTGTTCACCCAAGGGGTATATTGGAGTTAAGAGACTTAGGGAATGCAGCAACAAGAAGTGGATATGCCGAAGACTTTGCTCAGTCAATGAAGGAGGTACATGAATCAGTCAAGCAAGCATTGATAGAGAACACAAGTAAAATCAAGCAAAAAGTTGATGAGAGAAGGAAGAACCTACAATTCCAAGTAGGAGATCTTGTAATGGTGCACCTAAAAAAAGCAAGGCTACATCAAGGAGTACCTAACAAGTTGCAAATGAGAAGGTTGGGTCCATGTGCCATTCTAGCCAAATATGGAGAAAATGCATACAAGGTGGACCTACCTAGTGACGTAGGATTGTCACTGGTTTTCAACATAGAAGACTTAGTTGCCTATAAAGGACCAATTCAAGGTTTAGATTACAGTCACTCAGACCTATCAGATGATGCAAACAACCTTCAATTACAAGCAAAACCAAATACAAAGGCTGAAAAGGTATTGAGTTCAAGGATTGCTAAGAAGACAAGGAATAAAATCTATTGGGAGCACCTAATCAAATGGCAGGGTATGGATGATGCTAAAGCTACATGGGTGCTTGAGACATAGTTTAAGAAGTTAGGTATTGATTAGAATCTGATCCCCAAGGAGGTGACATAGTTTTCTTTTGTTTGGGAGAATGGTGCAGGAGCACCTAGGACTTAGGCTTATAGTCTTTTAACAATTTTGGCTTGTACTGACCTTAGCCAAGTCAAGTTCCTAATAAGGACTTGAGGAGGGTCCAAAGAGTGAGTGTGATGTTTGTTTTGAGTCAAGTGTAGGCCTAGTTGAGTTGGTTTTCTTCCTAGGTTTGCACTTTGTGAGTAGGTGATAGTTTGAGTAGTTGAAATGACCTTCTTGATGGTCAAATGTGGTAAAAATTGGTGTGAGAATGAGAGAGGTTTAGTATGGTCTTAGGAATGCTTAAAAATTCATGAGTAATGACTTAAAATAGGTTTTATAGGTTGGAAAAGCAAAAAGTGAAAAGTTGTCATGACAACTTTTGTCCTAAAATTATTAGCGATGGAGTTAGGGATAGAACAATGCCCTAGAATGCTTCCACATAGGGGGAAGACTATAAGAACCTCCTCTTATATGGTTACCAAGGTTTGAAGTTTGTTTTTGTATGATCAACAATCTGAAACTACTCATTTTTGGACTGTTATTGTAGCTAGGAATTCGGAAATCATCAAAGCAAATAACAAATTGGACTAGTTCAATCATGAAAACTGAAATGCAGTGATAACAATCCTAAAAACATTCAATGAAAACATTAAGACAAGACATTCTAAATGAAATCTAAGCAAACCAAATGCAGATGTCTCCTTCATGTGGCTCCATTGTCCTTCTTTCTCCTTCAAATAGCTTTGTTTTGTGGATCTCACCTACAAGTGCATACGCATGAGATGAAAGCAAGATTGACAAGATAGCATGATAGCATAAGGGTACTAGAAGTGTGATTGATTTGACCTTTTGATTGAAGAAGTTCATCCAATTTATAGATAAATCGGAGAAAAGACAAGATTAGCATGAAAGTGATTCGAATGGAAATTCAAATCAAGAATAGCAAAATTATGACAAGTGTATGACAAATTGCTATACAAGGATTTATGACAATTTATGACAAATTGCTATGCAAGAATTATGACAAGAATTTGAAATAGAAATAGACATTTAGGAATTTAGGAGAAATTAGAAAATTAAGTTAGAAATAATGACTTGGAAATTAGGAAATTGATGCAAATTAGGTAAATTAATTAATAATTTCTCATTCATTAATTAATTTACAAAAATAGGAGGAAATAATTAGCCAATTAAATAAACATTTAATTGTGACAAGAAGACTTAGGATAAATAAATAAATCATTTATCCTAAAGAGAAAATGGAGAGAAAATGACAAACAAGGTTAAATGAATAAATCATGAAACCCTAGAAGATGAATTAGAAAATGTAAGGACGACAATTAGGTCTTGACGTAAGATTGATTTGATGTTGATTCGATCATGATTTTGAATTGATAAATGATTTGATTGATAAGTGCGCCAATTAACGAGGAACAATGACTAATTGATCCAAATTGACGTGATTGAGATGGACGATGATCAATGACAAATTGATCGCAAGACGACAAGATTGAAAATAACAACGATCGATGACAAATCGATCGCAAGTCGACAAGATTGAAAATAACAACGATCAATGACAAATCGATCGCAAGTCGACAAGATTGAAAAGAGGACAACGATCAATGACAAATCGATCACAAAATGACAAGATTGAAAATAACAACGATCGATGACAAATCGATCGCAGACAAGATTGAAAAGAGGACAACGATAGATGACAAATTGATCGCAAAACAACAAGATTGAAAAGAGGACAAAACCCTAATTAGGATTGACGATGTCCAAAACGATGACAAATGAGCACGCACATTGATGCAATAGGATAAGATTGACCAAAATCATGACTGAAGATTGTTGTCGACAAGACCAAATTCGAGAGCGAGATAAATGAAGAATGTAGAAGAAGGACTCAATGCTCGCAAATGATAAAAACCAAGTGCGTGACATAGGAGAAATGTTAATGCGATGCAAAAACCCTAAAATAAGGCAATGCGCAAATGTTAAAGTATGATTCCACAAGCATTGTCAAAAATTGAAAGTGTTGATAGGACGATCATGCTGTCTGGTTTCAGGGAATGCAGTACCCCATCTAAGACAGGACACAGTCTGGTTTCGAGTATACCACACCCTGTATAAGACCCATGATAGTAGTGACAAGGACAAATTATTTTGATGCTGATTGATATGACAATTTTGATCAGTTTGAATGTCTAGTTTGATTGAAAAAGTTCATCTGTGAATACATGATTGCATTAAAGCACAATGTGTGATTGTGTGTCGTTGGATGTATGCTCAGTGATCTATCTTATGCACCAAGAGGATATATTTTTTTTTTGTTTTGCTTTTCGAGTGTGTACAATTTTTTTATTTTTTTATTTTTTTGTTCATTTTTTCAGGACCTTATTTGACTTTTTAGGCATTTTCTCAGGATATTTTTCAATTTTTTTTTAATTTTTTTGAGGACATTATTTGATTTTTTTGGATTATTTAAGGACATTTTTCAATTTTTTTGGATTATTTCAGGACATTTTTCCATTTTTTTGGATTATTTCAGGACATGTTTCAATTTTTTCGGATTATTTCGGGACATTTTTCAATTTTTAAAAAAAAAAATTTCAGGACATTATTTGATTTTTTTGGATTATTTCAGGACATTTTTCAATTGTTTTGGATTATTTCAGGACATTTTTCCTTTTTTTTGGATTATTTCAGGACATTTTTAGACGTCTACAGTTATCACTATTTCTGGCTCATTTTGCTTACAATGTGAATACAAATGGATTCATTCCATTGATCCAGTTATGGATTGAGATTATTTGGTGTATTTCAGACTCATTGTTTCATTTCAAGCATTTTAGATAGTGTGTGTTGGTGTTTTCATAGTTTTGTTTTCAAACAGCCAGTTTTGGCTTGTATATAGCAATTTTATGTAAAATGGTTGCCCCATAGAATCCCTTTGTGCTACCACCATGGCCTATTGGGACATGGAAGGAAACCACTTGTACAGTGTCAATATGCAGGGAGAAGTTCTAGAAGTGGTGTTATATATGTCTACCACCTTGTCCTAGGCGAGTCTAGGAGTAACCTAGCTAGAGAAGACAAGGTGAAATTTGAGTGCATAGTGTAGAGGTGAAAACAAAACCACAACCAAACCATTTGGAGGGGTCCATGAAGTCCATATAGAGTTTCCATTGCAAGGAGAAGCCTTGAAAATACTTTTAGATGCCCATTTCACTAATTCGATCAGTCACTACCGGTTAGGAAGCCTAGAAACCCTTCAAAACCCTCATTTTTTGGGTTAGGGCATTGTACGATGAGTTGGAAAATGAAAACCACCAAAATCACTTGGGAATAGGTGAGTGTTTGAAGAAAAACCAACCCTTTTGTAGGGTCTTTTGGACCATTTTCCTCTAAACCCTCAAAAACTGGATTTTGGAGACCTAATAGGGGCTCATTCCTTGTAGCCCTTTTCTAGGCAAAATGGTGAAATCAGTAGGAAGAATAATGGATGCAAACCAAAAACGGACCCAAAAGGAATTCATTACATGTTAAAAGCCACCTCCACACCTCTACAATAGCTCACAATAGTGGGAGGTGAAATTGACAAGTTGAAGACAAGACAACAAGAATGAGCATATGGGAAACACTTTGAATTGGTAGGGTTCCTAGTTAAACACTTTTTGCAAACACCTTGATATTGGCAAGAAGAAAGCCCCAGAAGAGATTGAGAAGGACTTGGAGGTCTTGGAGCATGGTGGAATTGAGAAACACCAACTAGGTGAAGTGTGAGCAAGTTAGGCAAAACCCCATTATTGTTCCACCCTTAGCAGGTTGCATTCCAATGCCATGTGTATTGTTATCATTGCTTTCATATTTAAAAAAAATATTGTCACTTTATGTTTTAAATTAACATCGAATAGATTATTGCTCAAGTATTTAATTTTAAATAATTTTCATTTAGCTTATTTACTTGTGTGACAGATACATTAAAATCTTGTGTTTGCCAGCTCAATTCTCTTAGGCATTCATTCATGCCTCCATAGCCTTGCTGGAAGGAAATTTTGATGTCTTCTTCTATGGGCACTCTATTGAATTCAGAGTCCTGCATTTTTTCTTAATATCATGAATTTTGCTTCTATTGTTTGATTAAAAAAATAATTGTAATTTATTATTTCGATGCGATATTTCATTTATTGATACTTACAATTAGTGCAACAAATTTCATATAACCACCATAGCCAACTTTGCATTGCCCCTACTTTTATAGTCTTGCCTTAGTTGCCTTCGATGTGTCGGGCAGCCTATGAAAAGTTTGAAATATGTTAGATTATTTAAATATAAAGATCAATTAGTACATAATTACATTATTAATAGTATCACATACCTTCCTTTGCTAGGTGGTGTATGTCCTTTTCTCTTTTTAGATTTCTCCTTTCCATCTGAAACTAGGTCCTTCGACTCCCTCTCTGGAATCATGAGGGGATGCTCATACTTTTTGTTCTTCTCTAAATGTGTCCTATATTGGTCCCTCACATACTTTGGATATGTGTCAGCTTTCTGAAGGACCTTGGTTTTGTTGAATGCATTATTTCTGAACAGCATAGCCAAATGGTTTATGAGTTCATCTTTTAATTATTGATTTTGGGCATTCCACCGTGTACATATGGTGGGCCTAAATATCTCCAATGTAATATCATTTAGATGTTTATAAAAAACATCATTGCCTATAAAAAAATCATAGGATCATTAGTCCAAAACGAGTGATCGATAAGTAAATTACAATTGGAATATATATAATAATTATTTTAAAGTACATGTAACCTTCTCTATCTTTATTTGAACAAGATCATCAGTCACCACAAACATGACGGGCAATGCTCTCGTACTAGTAATATGAGAAGAACTAGGAAATGCTGCTAAAATATCACCACTAGTGGCCTCTGCATCCCTGGGTGCATGTCCTATTGCATAAATCGGTGTAGTACTCGATGATTGCATGTTGCGTGTTGCCAACATTGCAGTCGGTAATATAGGTGTCGATGATGAGGTTGAATGAGGTGTTGAATGCACAGGAACATGGACAACACCTAAATATTAATACATTAAATATAAGAGAAATAACACATTAACGGAAGGATAGGAGCATGTAAAAATGTGAGATAGTGTATGTACAGAACATGGTCATCACCTGAACTACCTAGAGTACCCTGATCATGGCCACCAACTTCATGAGGATGCAAAATTCTTGTAAAAACATGTACATATTTTAGTTCATGACATAAAAGAGTATAAAATATAAACCATGAATGAACTTATGTTATAATTAAAGATTTCATGACTGCTTACTTGCAAGTTTTGTGCTCTCTCTGTCAATTTTTTCACCCTCTCTTGTATCTCATAAGTTTCAGGGACTATGAATAAAATTTAAGAATTTATTTATTAATTTTTTTTTGCGCCTTTCTTATCATTTCAGTAGGGTTTGTAGCTACTCATAGTAGGGAAGCCTAATATCAAATAGATAATATACTAATCACATACATCATATATTTAAATCATGTCATTGATCTTCTTCATCCAACTCTTTGTTTGTATCTTCTGATCCAGAATTGACATTGTAAGGATGAGTGATCATATCATCATCATCATCATCATCATCATCATCATCATCATCATCATCATCATCATCATCATCATCATCATCATCATCATCATCATCATCGTCATCATCATCATTGTCATCATCATTGATATCATCATCATCATCATCATCATCATCATCATCATCATGAACATTAACTCCTACATCATCGTGATCTTGTTCCTCTTCTTTGACATCTTCGTCGGGCACATCATCAACTAATTGTTGATCCTAATCATCATGTACATCATCTTCTATTTCTTTTGTATCTTCTTCTTCCATGACATTATACTTTACTGGCCTTCCTCTAGGATCATGTCTAACAACAAATGACCAACCCAGTTTATGTGGAACCTCTGAGTAAAATACCTGCTCACATTGGCTTGGAAGAACATAGGGCTGATTTCCAGCTCACTCAAACAACCTTGTATTGACCATTGTAAATCCATTATCATGTTCAATAATAGTTCTATCAAGATCATTTTCATTCAATCCTAGTCTGTACCATTGGACGAGGAAAATAACTAATTTGAAGGACCCAAAGTCACACTCAAGTATATCATCCAAAATCCCATAGTATCAATTTTTTGAGACTTGAGGATGTATGTCGCTTCTAGATGAAACAATAGTCACCTAAAATACTGCAGTTATCCTAGAATCACAAGTTTTCTTCATGTCTTCCAACTTTTTGGTGTGAAATTTATGACCATTGCACCACATAGCCTTGTGGTGTTTCACCTGCAATATGTCAAACATGTAAAAATTATTGCATCACCAGTTGATAAGCATATTTATTCTTGGTCGTATGTATGAAAAAACAACATATATATACATCATTAGAATTAAAAAAAGTTAAATAATATGGGTCATTAATATATTTATACGTACCTATTTATCTGTTAAACCATATGCCAAATCAATTTCCCTTGGTGTAACATTGGAATCTCCATTACGATGAGCTTCTTTAACCAATGAAGTTACACCTTCCCATGTTAATGTGTGACCAGATTGTTGACATCGTTCAATCCATACCGTCATCCAATCAAGATCATTTGCGACATATAAATGTAGCGCATCCCACTCTCGAGCAACTGTAGAAAAAATAACTAGAAATTTACAACTGATGCATATTGAAGATTAAGAAATAATTAACTACAATATACATAAAAACCAAATATAAAATGTATTCAGATTAATGTCCATGAACATCCAATAATTACCTCTTGCTTTCCTCAATCTACCTTTCCCCATCAGGTACTCTCCTTCGAATTTGTTAATGGGGTTGGGATCCCAAATGCAATCTACATGGATCTTTACCGCAAACTTAGGGAAGCTATTCAGTAATATACACCATAGTCAGGTATACCATAAATCCCTCCACCATAGAACCCTCAGGATGTGCTCTTTGTCAAACCAAAGCCTTCAAAAATTTCAAGTTCCTCTCAACCATCCACATTGACCTTGTGTGTGTAGGTCCACACAATTCAATCTCAACTTGGTGTATGAGGTAGTGTTCTTGTGCATTAAAAAATGTTGAAGGTAGACACTTTTGCATTTCACACATTAGACGAGGAATTTTTGTCTTCCAATATTTAATATCTTCTTTATGGATTTCTTTAGATGACAACCATCTACAAGTGATTTGAGACGCAAATATATTAACAAAAATTAACAAAATAATATACAATATATTACATAACAAGTAAAACAAATGGCAAATATAATACCTATACAACAAATTGAAGAAATAACATTACTTACCTCACGTGTTTTCCAAGATCATATATAACTTGCTTGACATTATTGTCGAAGTGGTCTAGGAGAGATAGAGGTAGAACACACTACAACAATTATAAAATGATCATTTCATTGTTTTTCCAAAACTAGTACTAAACATAATACAATGAAAAGTACATGCAATATACAAATATATAGAAAATATACAAGAACATGAATTACCTTAATGAAGATATGCCAATCATGTGTTTTCATCCCTGGCCCAAATTCACTTTTCTTTGTTATGAGATTGTTTATGTTCGCAAAAAATCCTGTGGGAAAATGAATTTTTCGTATGACCTCTTTTATAGCATTGCTTTGATGCTCTGTTAATAACCAAAGAAGGGAAATTATATAATTCGGTCTCCATCACTATTTAATTGAATGAAATTTTTCATTGCATGATTGGATTCCTGAATGTCACAACAAATTTTGACAATTTTTTCTTTGTCACACCTTCCATCCAATATTTTTCATAACATATCTGTTATATTCTTTCCAATATGCATAGTATCAAACAAGTGCACAATTTGTAGCTGCTCATAGTAGGGCAGGCTACTAAATTATCTGGGATAACTTTTTAGTCCCTTTGGATGGTGGTAATTAATGCCTTGATGACCTCCATGAAGCATATACGTTTAAAAATTTAACACGACAATCATCATCAATTAAAACATGAGTAAACAAAACACAATATAAAAATATAAATTCCAAACATATCATATATGATAGATAAACAATTATATTGAATGACATTACCTTGATGATTAATTCTATTATATTCCAACTTCCATAGGCGAGGTTTTATTCTTCATGGTTTTGATGTAGTCTCCGCTTTCCCATTGAAAAGATGTTTTTCAGTGGTTCGATACTTATGATTTTTGCAGAGGAAGTGCCTATACTCATCAAAAACCTGCTTTCCTAAACTTGTTGAATGACGATATTTCATCTTTGAACCACAAACTAGACATGCAAATTTTCCCTTTGTTTGAAGACTTGCAAGATGATGTATAATTGGATTAAATATGTTAAATTTTATAATTATATGTATTGGATGGATTTTTAAAAAAATCCATGATTTATACTTTAAAAAATTAAACGTTATTAAAGTTCACAAGTTGAACATTATAACATACCACAAAAATGTGTTAGCCTTGGCGCATCATGAATTGACCATACAAGCATTGCATGGAATTGAAATTGTCTTTGTCCTATTCGTCTAGAGACATCATACATAGTGACACCATTCCATAACTCCAACAACTCGTCACTAAGAGGCTCAATATATACATTCATATCTTTAACTTGGTACTTACCTAGTTGAATGAACAAAAACATTACATAACTATTATAACCATTTTACTGCAATATACATAATATAATGTACATTACTATAAAATAAAAAAAATACCTGGAACAATCATTTCCAACATTATGTGCTCCTCTTTATTGACACCCATGGAGGAATGTTATTGTTGATTACAAAAACATACCACACTGAGTAAGTAGATCTCAGCTCTCCAAAAGGATTGACACCATCTGCTGCCAATAAAAGCCTAAGATTATGAGGTTCTTCTTTAAAGTGTGGTCATTTTTCCTCTATGTCCGTAAATGTAGAACCATCTACAGGCATTCGAAGAATGTCATCTCGACTTCTATTGTGTACATGGTAATCCATAAATTGTGCCAAGCTTTCGCACCTAAATAATCGTTGCAAACATGGAATAATGGGAATATAACGAAGAACCTTGCAAGGCACCTTTTTTGTTAATTGATCTGTTCGATATCTATTGATATGACATTCAGGGAATTCTGTTGCAAATTCATGTTGTTTATGATATATAATATGATCATTGGGGCATGCATCTATTTCTTTATACTCCATTTCAATATCTTTCATAATGGCAGATAATTCTCGATATGAGCGAGGTAGAATATTTGATGGTGGTAACAAAAAGTCACCTATCAATCTAGAACAAAAAAATGATTTGTTAATATAAAGAATATTAATGGTACATATTTCACCTTTTATTTACTAGTGATGAAATAACAATAAAAATAGATGAAAAAAGATGACATATATGACATACCTCAACATACGTGAGATTGTTATGTTGGATAAACCATTCATAACCTTCAAGTTCACCAACAACAATACAACAAAGAGAAGAGTTGTTTGGGAGCCTTCATAAAGGGGCTCGTATGCCTTCTCAAGTATAGGTAAATCATAAATAACATCAAAGTCATCTTGATCATCATGCTCAATTGTGCCAGTACTAAATGTGTCATGGATCAATGTATTTGTACCATCATCTTTAACTGTATTTCCTGGCACATGATCATCTTCTTCGAAAGGATCATTATCTTCAGCTTTGATATTCACACCTCCATGTTCCTCCACTTGGAAAACCACATTCTTCGGGTCGTGGTAGTCCATATCATGTGCCCTAGGGCACCCCACCTATATAAAAATGATCAACATAAATAAACCACGATCATGATCTCATTAACAAGTGATTTTTTATGTATATAAATTATTAAAATGATATAAACATTTACAAATGCAATCAATATAAACACATATAATGAACAACTTACCAATGGACGATAATCATGCCCCCCTTCAATGTGACCATGTTGCCTACAATGTTTTTTAGCTATTGTGATTAAAAGTCTTCTAGTCTTTAAGCCCTTACAATTTTTGCAGGGACAATAACATTTCCCATCACCTTTTCTTTTCAAGCTAGACCACAATCTAGCAATTGTCTCCTTATTTTGTTCTTCGCTGATATTATCTGAAATGATTTTTCTTCACTGGCAAAAAAATTGGACTATGGAAAATTCAGTTTATAACCTTCACAAACCAAGCAAAATGATGTCGCAAGTATGGAAAACATTGTTCGTGCACAGTTTTTTTTTCACTTTTTCACTTTTTTGTTTTTTGTCAGAATTTTGACAAATGTTGGGCAATATTTAAAAAAAAAAAACAAATTTGATACAAATTTCCTTGTAAGATCTGACAAAACAAAAGAAATCCCATAGTTCGTTGAAATTTTTTGTCGGAAAATACACCCAAATGAGTTAGTTAATATCTTTGCATCAGCTTCACTTCTTGTTCTGCTTCATTTCACCAAAGATTCAACTCTCAACTATATCTCAGTTTCCATATTATTGGCACAAATTTGGACAACTTGTGCATCTTCAATAGGTAGTAGAGTCAACCTCTTTTTCTCTACTCCCTACATTGTAGTTTTAGGAAATTAGACTATAACTAATGGCTCAAGGCAACCAAAATGGAATACCAGTATCTACCCTTATCAAAAAATTGAAGATGTTACCATTTACATGTTGACCATACACAAAAACATTTGTACACTACCAACTAACCCCGCATTTGTCATCATCCAAGCCTCCTCTGATCAAATACTCACTCAACTGATATGAAATCAAAAGTCCTGGCTCAAAATTTTGTGTATCACTATCAATAGAGACAAATATAATTCCTTGATCAGCTTGGATAGCTCCTTCCTTATCATATAAACCATGTTCAAAATGGTTTGAAATATTTTCATCACTCTCATTACAACAATTGGTAGGATAAAATTTATCTTCATTAATCAAATCAACAATCCCATTTTGATTAGCATTCAATATTCTTGGATTCTCAATTATCTCCCCATACAAAGGGTTGGAAATCAGATGAAAGCCTTGATAACTCAATGATGAAAGAATAGTACCAAACCAGTACTAAGAAGGGGTGGGGCTGAATCAGTATAGGAAAAAACACACTCTTAAACCAGTTTGTTAGCAGACACTGTGCATTGATAGACAAACAATAACACCAGTCCTAAAACAGAGTACAAATAGCAAAAATCCAGAATAACTGAGACAAGCATAAACTGGTTGATACCTATCTTCTCATATACTCTAACACTTCATTTCCATTTTACCCTAATACATGAACAAGTAATCTACCATCAAAGATATAAATATGAGCAACTAGATCAACAAGATTTACTGCTTGACAGAAAACAACAAAGCATCACATGAGGAAGACATCACACATAACACACATATTTTTCACGTGGAAACCCAACTGGGAAAAACCACGAAGGGGATGAAAACCCACAAGCTTGTTTTTGAACTCTTTAGAAGTCTGCTTTGTTAGGAGCCTTGTCCAGTTAAAAACTGATACAATAGGTTCTGTTAGGAACCGATCCTATTAGGGATCACCCGGTTAAGGGATGGCAAGAATACCCGGTTAAGGGTTAAACCCTGTTAATGGTTACCTTGTTAGAGGATTTCAAGAACTCAATTGTTTTGAGTCACCCTGTTAAAGGATTTACAGCAAGCCAGTTAAAGCTACCCTATTAAGGGATTTTCCAACTATTGAGGTGGTTAGAGATCAACATGTATTACAATGATCTAGTAACAACACTCAATGCCAATGCAGATCCGCTTAAGCTCCTCTTCACCTTCTACACTTACACTCTGCATGTATCACTTCTCTCCTTTGGTCTAGCAAGAATCATGTATCCCTTCTCTTGGATACATACACACAACTTTTGCCAACAACCTCAGAAAGAATCACAACATCGACCTTATAGGAAAACAAATAGGTCGGTAGCATAAACCATAAACCCTAAAACCTGTTAGGTTAAGGAATTCAAATGGTTCAATCCTGACCGTTGAGCATATTGCATTAAATGCAACAGTCTTCATCCAATCTTCATCATCCATTTTCCACCAATTTCATAGCGGCTGATAACCCATCACACGTTATCACCATTTACAGACTTCGCACATTCTCGAGGTAGATAGGAACAATCTCATTCATGCAAGATCATTCGCACACACAAGGCTTACGTGGCAACACAATCTGTTCTTCGTTACCATGCTAACTCATCACACAAAGTCACCAGTTGAGCCACACAGGCTTGAAGCACTTCAACTGGAAACCTTGAAGTTGAGACTACCAACCGGTAGTCATACAATGCTTCCATGTGTCGGTTCCCATAACCATATGCCGGGTCACCTTGAACAAACACACTGCTTCACTTTGGCACAAATGTCGTTTCACAGTGTTACACCGATTCACATAATGCCAACAATCTCCCCCTTTGGTATTGATGGCAATATACAAATATATCTCTCTGCTTCACATCTTCTCCCCCAATTTCTGCAGATATCTTCACTACTTCACTTCTTCTCCCTCTTTGACAACAATGCCAAAGTGGAGGCACAAGCTTCCCTATTCCACTATATTGCTCCCCCTGAGGAGTAGCATCCTTCAACACATCAATCAGAAGAAAAATTTGACTATGCAATGCCTGACTGATGTGGAGCATATACCTTTAGTTTACCTCCTGAAGGGGCAACACCCCTAATTCACCTCCTAAGTACATAAATGTAGCCTTTGGGAAAGGTTTGGTGAATATGTCTGCTAATTGCTCCTGACTGGAAACATGTTCCAGTGCAATCTCTTTGTTCTGAACATTTTCCCTCAAGAAATTATACTTAAGCTCAAAGTGCTTGGTTCTAGAATGTAAAACTGGATTCTTGGAGATATTAATTGCACTAGTATTGTCACAAAATATACTTACCGGTTCAGATACAGGAACTTTGAAGCCATTTAATACATTCTTCATCCAAATTGTCTGAGTGGAGTTCATGAAAGTTGCAACATACTCTGCTTCCGATGTAGACTAAGAGATACAACTCTGCTTCTTACTCATCCATGAGACCAGTCTACCACCGAGAAAGAATGCACCACCGGTTGTGCTTTTTCGGTCATCTATATTGCCTACCTAATCAACATCTGTGTATACTTTCAAGTTGAAATCCTTTCTATATGGATACCACAATCCATAGTCAACAGTTCCCTTCAGATTCCTAAGAATCTGCTTGAATGTAACCAAGTGGGATTCTCTTGGGCTTTTCTAGAATCTTGCAGTAATGCCAACTACATGTGCAATATTTGGTCTGCTATGCACTACATAATTCAACTTACCAATCATTGATCGGCATTCCTTCTCATCAACCAATGCTAAGTCATCTTCTTTGGATAGCTTACAACCGGTCATTATCAGAGTACCAACTAGTTTTCTATCTTCCATGCCAAAGGTCTTCAACACCTCCTTGACATACTTGGGCTGAGTGATAAAGATTCCATCTTTCATCTGCTGGATCTACAGTCCAATGATGAATTTAATCTCCCCTATGAGTGACATTTCAAACTCTTTCTTCATCTCAACTGCAAACTCATGACTCATCTTGTCATCTCCACCAAAGATAATGTCATCAACAAATACCTCACAGATCAAGATCCGGTCTCCTTCAGACTTCAAGTAGATATTGCTATCTTCACTTGTTCTCTCAAATCCAATCTTTATAAGATGGGAATGCAGAAGTTCATACCATGCTCTAGGTGCCTGCTTTAGACCATATAAGGCTTTATGTAGCCTACATACCATGTCACTATTTTTAGATAGGGCAAACCCATCTGGTTGCTCAATATACACCTCATCTTCAAGTACACCATTTAGGATTGCAGATTTTACATCCATTTGATATACTTTGAAACCTTTAAAAGTTGGATATGCAAGAAGCATATGGACTCCTTCCAATCTGGCTACAGGAGCAAAGGTTTCTCCATAGTCTTCTCCTTCTTCTTGAGCATATCCTTTGCACACCAATCTAGCTTTGTTCCTAATCACTATGCCATCCTCATTTAGCTTATTTCTGAAAACCCATTTGGTACCAATGACATTTTTATGCTCCAGTCTAGGTACCAAAGACCATGTACCATTTTTCTCTATCTGGTCAAGTTCCTCTTCCATTTCCTTGATCCAGTCTTCATCTTTATGAGCCTCTTTGAATGATTTAGGCTCAAATTCAGAGATCATACATGGGTTTTCTTTGACCTTTCTTCTTGTAAGGATTCCTGCATCCTTATCTCCTATGATCTACTTAGGATCATGATTCAGCTTGACATACTGAGGAATGGTCTTAATGGATTCCTCTTGCTTTTCTTCTTCATCCTCATCTCCATCAGTATCAGCATCTACATCTACCGATGTAGGAACACTGTTACTTGTACTTGGTTGATTGACAACCAGTTCCCAGAAGGTTACAATCGGTTCATTTACCACTTTCTCACTGTCGATTTCCTTAGTTTCCTCAGAAGTTTCATCAACTCTTACATTGATGCTTTCCATAATTCTCTGAGTCTTATTGTTGAAACACTTGTGAAAATCCATAAAACCTTCATTCAAGGGTAAACTTTAAACTTGAATCAAGAGACATATAAGAAGATAAATCACTCTTCTCAACTTCAAAACAATTTCAAAGATTATATTACATCCTTAAAACCCTTCATTCAATATTTCATATCATAAAATTCACCATAACATAAGAGAACAAATTCTTTATTGCCATGGAATACCCTAGTTTAGGGTTTCATCCCTTAACAACTTTTTTCACCAAAACAATCACAAAATATTCAATTCTTAACCAAATAAAGAAAGATGAAAAGAACTAGAAAGAAGATTCAGAGACCTTTCCAACACATATATCCTTTCTTCAATATTATCCCTTGTGTGACCACACCAAATGCTACAATCGGGTTGTTGCTGCCTTCACCAATCTACTTTTCACCATGAATTGTAACAAACAGTCATCCATAACATTTTACATATTTCTCATAAAGAAAATCACTTCAGTAAAAATTTATATTACTAAGTTACACAAGTTATCTCAAAATTTCAGCTAGATCCAACGATTTAATCAAAAGTTATGATCATTTTTCCAAAACTGGGTAACCCTTGGCAGGGTTTTGACAATCACTGAAAAAACAAACATATCTTGTCAAATACTCCACAAAAATGCACAAGAAAGGATTCATCTGAAATATATTTCATCAATATATCATTAAATAACATCTACATATAAAAATTACACCAAATGTGATCCTCCATGGATCTATGACAGCCATATATTCCTTAAAACCTCATGACAATTTGAGGGTTTGATGGATAATCTTTGTCAAATCCCCTCCAAACTAATCTCCCTTCTTGATTTTGACCAAAAATGGTTTTATAAACCATTTCCAACTCCTTTCTAACTAATCCAACCACCTCATAACTAATGGATTTCATTTTTTACACTTTTGTTGCACTTTTTGGCAATATTGCAACTTTGCAATTTTTACAATTTTTGACATAAATGACTCGAACTCTTACATGGACACTTTTAAAACTTCAATATGGACCAAATATGATATCTTTGGACAAAATGGTTCATTTAGCCTTACATATTATGATTAAATTGACTCAGATAACCTTAATATATTATGAATGACTCAAATACAATAAATTGTTCATATTATAACTTTTGACCTCCTGCTATGCTTGTGTGCTTAGGTGCCTTTGCACCAGAGAGCTTTGCTCTTGGTGGAATATCCTAGAAATATTCCCTCATCACATTTCACATCAAATTTTCTTTGGTGTTCACTCCTCTTGATGTAACATTTGCTACCAAACACTCTAAAGTAGCTAACCACAGGTGTCTTACCAGTCCAACACTCATAAGCAGTTTTATCCTTACCTTTCTTGATGAGTACCTGGTTCATTGTGTAGACTGTAGTTCTCACCGCTTCTCTCCAAAAGGTGTGAGCTACCTTTCCTTGAATCAACATGTTTCTAGCTACTTCAACCACAGTCCAGTTATTCCTCTCTACTAGGCCATTCTGTTGTGGATTCTGGGGCGCACACAGTTGCCTCTTGATGCCATATTCTTCATAGTACTTGTTGAATTCACCAGAAGTGAATTCCCCTCCTTGATCACTTCTCAGGCACTTGATCCTTTTACCGCTTTCCTTCTCCACTAATGCTCTGAAAGCTTTGAACTTTACAAAGGCTTCAGACTTGTCTTTCAAGAATGTGACCCACATCATTCTTGAGAAATCATTAGTGAGAATCATGAAGTACCTATCACCCACACTTCTAGTTTTCATAGGACCACACAAATCAGTATGCACAAGATCAAGTAAGTTGTCAGGAGTGAAAGATTTACCTTTAAAGGTTGAGGAAAACATTTTCCCCAATTGACACTCTTTGCACAAGGTATTATCTGGTTTGCTTAGCATCGGCAACCCTCTAACTTCCTTGATCTTACTAGCCTTCACAATGTTATCAAAGTTTACATGGTAGAGTCTCCTATGCCATATCTAGCTATCATCAAATTTAGCCATAAGACATTTACTTATATTTGCATTTAGCTAAAATAGGTTACCTTTGGTCTGCATGCCGGTGGCGACCAATTCACCATTCTTTCCTTTGATTCTGCAAAATCCATTCTTGAATTCAAAAGTGAGGCCACTATCATTTAGCTAGGCAACACTTAGAAGATTGTGTCTGAGACCATCAACCCAATAACCATTGTCAGCACTACTCTTTCCATTCAGAGAGATGGACCCTCTGCCTTTGACCATGCATGGTGCATCATTGCCAAAGCAAACCACACCACCATCATACTCTTCCAAGGATAGAAACTTGCTCTGGTCACCAATAATATGGTGGGAACAACCACTATCAATGATCCACTCATTGGAATTATCAAATCAGGAGACAAGAGCCTTCTTGTCGGACACATCTTCCTTGACAACAACAAACACAATATCTTCATTTTCTTCATCCTCTGACTCCTCATCTATGACACCTTCATCAACTACCACAAAATAGTTTCTCTGGTTTCCTCCTTTGAATTTCTTGAACCTTTCCGGTTTGTCCTTGTTGTCACTATTAGGACAGTTTATAGAAATATGTCCTATCCGATTACAAGAAAAGTATTTCAAAGGTAACTTACCTTTGTATTTGCCAGTTCGTTTAGGAAGTTTCCTGGCAAGGACAGCTTCAAATGCCATCAGAATCTCCTCATCATCCATTTCTCTTCTTTGTCTTGGTTCACCACTAGTGCTAGCTTCTTTTCCTTTTCTAAATGGTACAGTAGAAGCTTTAAAAGATAATTTAGTCTTTTGAACACTGGCATCAAAACTATTTAGCTCATAGGCTGTCAACTTTGCAATGATGGAGTCTAGGGATACCTTAGTCTTGTCTATTGTTCTCAACTCTTGAATAGCAGAAACCCTTATTGCATAGACCAGCAATAGGGATCTCAGGACTTTGCTTACCATAGTGGAATCTTCTATTTTACCACATGCACTCTTCATATCTCTAACAACGGTTTTGATTCTTATTCCATACTGTTGAATGGTCTCACCTTCAACCATCTGCATATCTTCAAACTTCCCTCTAAGGCTTTCTTCCTTAGCTTGTTTTACATGCTCATCACCACCATAGATATTTTCAAGAGTATCCCATACCTCTTTGGGATTTACCTTATCTTGGACATCAATAAACTCAATGTCAGATAAACTACTAATTAAGGCTTCCATGACTTGCCCATTCTCCTGCATCTCTCTCTTTTGGTCATCGGTGAGAGTACCGGTAGGGGCAACATAGGCATTCTCAACATAGCTCCAGTGTTGAGCACCCATGCTTCTGATGTATATCTTCATTCTGTCTTTCTATATACTAAAATTTTCTCTGTTAAACTTTGGACCTTCCCTCTTCATCATTAGACTGGGATCTTTACCTCAAGCGGTTAAGCTTATAACACAAAAGACCTAGAGGATGCTCTGATACCAATTGATAACTCAATGATGAAATAATAGTACCAAACTGTTACTAAGAGGGGGGGGGCTGAATTAGTACAGGTAAAAACACACTCTTAAACCAGTTTGTCAGCAGACAATGTGCATTGACAGACAAACAGTAACACTGGTCCTAAAATAGAGTACAACTGGCAAAAACCCATAATAACTAAGACAAGCATAAACCGGTTGATACCTATCTTCTCATATACTCTAACACTTCATTTCCATTTCACCCTAATACATGAACAAGTAATCTACCATCAAAGATATACATATGAGCAACTAGATCAACAAGATTTACCACTTGACAGAAAACAACAAAGCATCACATGAGGAAGACATCACACATAACACACATATTTTTCACGTGGAAACCCAACTGGGCAAAACCATGGTGGGGATGAATACCCACAAGCTTGTTTTTGAACTCTTTAGAAGTCCACTCTGTTAGGATCCTTATCTAGTTAAAGACTGCTACAATAGGTTCTGTTAGGAACCGATCCTGTTAGGGATCACCCGGTTAAGGGATGGAAAGAATACCCCATTAAGGGTTAAACCCTATTAAAGGTTACCTTGTTAGAGGATTTCAAGAACTCAATTGTTTTGAGTCACCCTGTTAAAGGATTTACAGCAAGCCGGTTAAAGCTATCCTGTTAAGGGATTTTCCAACTGTTGAGGTGGTTAGAGATCAATAGGTGTTACAATGATCTGTTAACATCACTCAATGCTAATGCAGATCTACTTAATCTCCTCTTCACCTTCTGCACTTACACTCTACAAGTATCACATCTCTCCTTTATTTTGGCAAGAATCACGTATCCCTTCTCTTGGATACACGCACACAACTTTTGCCAACAACCTCAGAAAGAATCACAACATCGACCTTATAGGAAAATAGATAGGTTGGTAGCATAAACCCTAAAACCTAAAACCTGTTAGGTTAAGGAATTCAAATGGTTCAATCCTGACTGTTGAGCACACTACATTAAATGCAACAGTCTTCATCCAATCTCCATCATCCATTTCCCACCAATTTCATAGCTGCTAAGAACCCATCACACATTATCACTGTTTACAGACTTCGCACATTCCCAAAGTAGATAGGAACAATCTCCTTCATGCAAGATCCTTCACGTGCACAAGGCTTACATGGCAACACAATCTGTTCTTTGTTACCATACTAACTCATCACACAAAGTCACCGGTTGAGCCACATAGGCTTGAAGCACTTCAACCGAAAACCCTAAAGTTGAGACTACCAGCCGATAGTCATACAACTCTTCCATGTGCTGGTTCCTATAACCATATGCTGGTTCACCTTGAACAAACACACCGCTTCACTTTGGCACAAATGTCAGTTCACAATGTTACACCAATTCTCACATATGTTGGTTCTCACCTCTTCAGCATATTGACATCAATGACAACATACAATGTCATTATATCCTCATACTGGTTCACATAATGCCAACAAGCCTCTCTCAAAAATATTAAGGAAAAGAACAAGTTGATCTATATCTATATCCTCATCAAACAGTGCATTAGAAACTTCACTGAAACTACTACCTATCTCAAGATCACATTCATCCTCATTAGTCATAAAGGAATCATAATCTGAGTTGGAACAACTCTTAGCATTATAGTCCTCACAACACAAAAACTCAATGTTATGATCCTCATAGGCTTCAGTAAGACCATCATGGCTATTCTGATCCCTTTGAACTTCATCTTTTCCAACTACACTTGTTGGTTTACATATGTTCTCATGATTAGGAAATTGAGGAACAATTCGATTCACTGCATGAACACCTATTTGTAAAGGGATAGTTGGTGTATCATTATTTGTAATATTTGTTTCAGGTATATCTACCCAGACTAACTCTTCACACCCATCACTCTGAATAAGTTCACATGGCATAAGCACGGGCTTAAGCATACCTTTTTCGTTGGAACATATCATGGAATCCTCTAGCTTAGCAGCATCATCTACCATTTTTGGTATGGCATTATCCAAGTTTTCATTATCATACAGAACTGATTCCTAGGAGAATGAATTTATGTCATCAAGATTTTGCACATCATTATTGTTTTCATCAAATATACAACCTTCCAATTCTCCTTCATACCAGCTACTGGATTCAATTGAACCATAAATTTGCAAATGGACCTCTTGTGTGGCATCTTCACTATAGGAACTAATAATTCTACCATCTGGTGTAGCCACTTAAATTACCTCCATCTTTGTACCAATTGTGTTATATTGTTTCTCGCCAATCATTTCTTTATCAACATGAGGAATAACCATTGTCTGAGACAAGTTCTCTTCACTCATATTATTGTTTGGATAATATGTCACAACATGGTTATTGTGGTTAGTAGGGATGTAAATACTTTGATACTGGCCTTCACCTCTTGGCTCACACCTTTCTTTAACATCTAGTGTCTTAGGGTAGAAAACTCTTGCCGTTAGATAACCCTTAGGAATTCCATATTTCAAGTTGTTCTCAATGTAAATTGCTGTCCTATAAGCCTGTTGCAAGGTTTGAGGATTCTTATCTCTTAGTAAATAGCTCATTTCCTCATCAAATGTAGCTAGGTAAACAACCCAACACACTGAATCATTTCACCTATAACCACTACGAATCTCATCCAAAGTTCTTGCAAATATGAGATTGAAAATAGGGACCAACTCATCTTCTTCCTTCTGAATACCCATGAATCCTTTGATATCTAAACTTGGATTAACTCTTTCACCAAATTATTCTATGAAAGCTGCACTAAGTTCATCCCAAGAAGAGATAGAATATTCTAGAAAATATGAAAACCAATCTCTGGCATCCCTTTTCAGAGACTAAACAAAAAGCTTCATGAAAACATCTTCCTAACTAATCTCAAAATCTCCCATCAAATCATAAAACTCCCGCAGGTGTTGTTGTGTTGATTCTGAACCTTTCCCATTGAAACTTGGTAAATATTTCCTAATCCTAACAGGAATAGGGTTCGGGAAACCTTGGATACCATTAATACTTAATGGTCTATATCTTTCAATAGAGAAAATTCTATTGTGATTCGACAAAGGTTGCATACATTGCATGTTTACATTTCACGGGGATGTACAGGTGAACAATACGTCTTCTCTACAAATCAATGCATAACTCAACACATATTTTAACTCAGCACAAAAATCTAAGAATTATATATTTTAAGTATGTAGAAATATTACTACGATCCATTTTTTAGTGTTTAAATCACTTAATAGGGAAACATTTTCTACAACTGATTTTCATGGAAATACATTTGACTCATAAAAATCAAAATACCTGGAGGTATTGTAGTGGTTGAAAATAAGCATTCTGGCTTGCATCAGTAATAGATCTAAAACTATCTTCACATCATCATTAGGTTCTTCTGGTAGAGTCGCCACCTCCTTGTACAGGACAAATATCTGAACAACTGGAATTTCTTCTCAAGTCAGGTTCATTCCGCACTGCACCTCTTCTTTTGTAATGTGAATTCTTTCAACTTGTCAAGGTACTTCATCATAAGAGCTCAAGTTTTCATCACCTCTACTACAAGTTTTGTGATTCTTCTTTAGTTCTTCTTCATATAATGCACATTGGTGTAGAGATCTCAAAGTCGCCACTCAAGTTTTGAGATATTATGGAATAATCATGTAATATGGAAAAAAATCTTGACAGAATTTACACTGAAAGATGAATGACAACATATTTTTAGGCAACATTCATGAGAATTGACTCACTTGACAATGAGCTAGAATATTACAGGCTCATGACACTATGATGTCCCCAACAAAGTTGCCATTTTTGTTGATGACTCAGATGGGTCAATGTGGAAACCAATTACAACTCAATTATTTAGTAGAGATACTAAAATGTCCCCAACAGAGTTGCCATTTTTGTTGGTTCCCCAGAATGGGGTTTACACTACAATAAAGGCAGAAACCAAGTTGAGCCCTCGAATCATGCATGGAGAAGCTAACTCCAACTATTTATACTACTTAGGGACTTGGACCAACATATGATAAGGATTCTGCTAATCCTTCTACACTTTGGGCTCTGCAAAACCTGAGAGGGTGATCCCTTAATGCACTCACAATCTCTGCACCGTACTTGTGAGTGACATTAGAATAAAGCAAAAGATCTCATTATTAGGAGGCCCAACAAAGAGGGATAATGCTACAGAGTGGATGGCTCTCAGTGATCCTTGACTTGATTTGGAGCATGAGATGTTTTAGACAAGCAACAACATACGCAAAAAAGAAAAGATGTTCTGATATTCATAGTTCACAGAGAGTTGTCGATGAGTTATGAGTACAAAACTATCATTGTAGACAGATACAATCCATGACCAGTGTCTTATCCATTGGGAAACTAAAATTGCAAAATGTAGGATGAAAATATAACAGAACCTTTAATCTAATAACTTAGCATCTAAGATAATACTTCCTTACAATATCTCTCATCTACATATTCCAACCTGAAATACTTATCTAAATCCATGCATAAGCCCCATCAATTTGAAATTATATTTAAGCATTTAATTAACCCCTTAGGTCAAAGCAAAAACAAAAAATATATACACCATAACAATGCAATGAATGAGAAAACCCTTGATTCTACTCATTCAAACCATAACAGAGTTAGACGTTGGAGAAATGAATTTGAAATATGTTTTCATTCATTTAAAAAGCTATTTTCTATTACAAATCATCTTACATATAACTTCTTCAAGAACCTGCATAAATATGACACAAGACCCATTTTATTTTCTATGTAAATGAATTTTACAGCCTACTCATTTTACCTAGACTCACTATACATGACCAAGGATTTGGACCCAAGATTTGTGACCAAATTTCTTGACCCTGTCTCATGGCCTTGAATTCCCTTTTAGAGACTCAAGAGAGAAAACAAGCTACGGGCCAGAACAGACACCTGTCACAAGCCTACAAGACCACTTGTGATTCTTCACAATCTCCAAAAAAAAATTGTCCATACCAGCACTTTATGATGAGGTAGAGACAAAATTCCTAACTGCATATTGGTAGAAACAAAACCTTTTGAGTCATGCCACTATCACCCTTGATACCTCCAGATGGACCGTGAGTTGCATCATTTTATTCTATAGATAATTTCCCTTCAAGAAGAGGGTTTAGATCCTAGCAAGAAGTAAAGTCACCCCTAAAATAGAAGAGGAGATCAAGCCTTCATGCCCAGGATCAGAGAAAGTGGGAAAAGGGACTTGCAGAGGAACATAAAATGAAGGAAAGGCATTACAGCTTCCATGTCGTTGCAAAGATTAATGGTTGCTTCCTCCTCCCCAACCTCGATCAACTTATGTTTCTCCATGAGGCCCTTCCTAGAACCCTTTGCCAACCAGTGGTAGAGGAGAGGTAGACGATGTGTCATGCAACGCTTATTTTGATGAAAAATGGATTTCAAGCCTCCACTGACTATCCTCCCAACTTTCAGGGCTCTAGTGACTATAAGAATACTCACTCAAGAATCATTTCCATCCAGTATCACAGAGCTCACTATAACTCCTTGCACGATATTGCTCAAAAATCTTTCTCATCATCTCAAAACCTTCCTAGAAGATAATGAGATTTATGTTCTTTCTACCAACTGAGAACACCACTTAGTTGTATTTATAATCAAAATTGTCTCACTTGGTGGTACTCATGCATGAAAAATCATCACTTCATTGCCTTCTACTTATCTTGCCAGCAAATGGACTTACAACATCATATCCTTCAGAACCAAGACACCGTCAGATTCAAACTATCAATCTGTTGCCTTCTGACAAAGCTCATCCTACATGAACGAGTTTATTTTGATCACATTATTTTTCTTGACTGCACAACTTCTGATTCAGAATCTCTTTTTTGGATATGGAGTCCTTATCGTTTTGATTTTTTCTCTGAGACAGTGATTTTTACCTTTTTGTGATAATCTCTGATAGTACACAACCTATGATCTTGTTGATAAGTCTTTGATCACTTCATTGCCAACTCAGAAAATATCCTTATCCCTTTATGCTTCAGGAAATCTCAATCTCTCATTGTCGTGGCAATGGAACTTGCTAAGACAACTCCCTGAAAAAATTACCCGCATCACTTGCCAATTCACTTCAACTCGCAAAACAACCTTTAGAATGGGTTTCTTGAAAATCAGTAGGTGTCCACATGTCTCTACTTATCTCTATTCATTTTATGTGGACAAGCTTATTTCCTCCTACCCTTAATTTCTCACATGAGTGATAACAAACAGTCTTAATTACCTCTACATTGAAATACATTCTTCATCCACCATAGATTTTGTCCAGCATGGCATATCGTGCAATCACCATCGACCATAATGATATTGACCTTCCACTATGGCAAATAGGTCCACAAAAGGTCTGATTAAGCATCATACAATCATCTTCTAGCTGAATTTTGTTAGTGGCCCCATTGTCAAACATTCTTGGTCTGTTTGGGACACGTGGTATCATCTCATGATGTCACGGTCCTTAACTTCCCTACATCTTCCTTCGTGGGACTGCGAAGGTCGTTAGATTCATTTTCTCTTTACAAACTAGCTACAAGGTTAACATTGACCGCTATCCTTTGTGCATCTTCCTACTTGGGTTAAAACATCACCATCCACTTGATGCACGTGCAAAATTATGGAACCTTTAGTTGTGTGATAATTAATCATAGAGACATTAGCCAAAATATTTAGATTGGACTTAGGGAAAATAATACCCGCTAAAATATTAAAGGGGGGGCTGACCATAGTGAAAAAGATAAAGACTTGGGAAAATTTCAAAAGACCGCCATAAGAAATAACGCCTATTTATTTAGGCTAGACTTAGGGAAAATAATACCCACTAAAATATTAAAGGGGGGCCCGACCATAGTGAAAAAGACGTAGACTTGGGAAAATTTAAAAAGACTGCCATAAGAAATAAATCCTAGGAAAAAAGACCAAGGCCCCTCGACGATGAAAAAGACCCTCATCTCTAAGTAAAATAGGTAATGAAGAAATATAATAGGCTTTGGTTTTTTTAACAAAAGACTTACCCAGAAACACATAAACCTAAAACCCTAAACCTTGAGGGTAAGAACAGAGAGCATCATTAATTCAAGATGACTAAAATTTTGATAGGGATATCAAATTTCCTGCACAATTATTTTTAGGACTATCAACCTCCTCATCTCTTAAAGCCCCCGCGTTGAGAACTGGCAGCATAGCTAGGGGCACGTCGACTCTGGGGAAATGACCTAAAAGTACAAAGTCCTATAATATGCAACCCGCTATGTTTGGTCAATGAGACTCCTAATGGTAACCCCTATGACACCCTATGTGGTTTCCTATTGTAATGTTTGCACCGTCTCCTCTGCATGGCCTTGCCACTCTATCTTTGTATCTCTCTCGGTTGTCAATTGTGCCACCTGTGCCTGCAGCTACGTGATATGTCCTTGTGCCTATACAAGCTAATTCTGAAGGCTCTTCACTATAGATTGTAATCGTGCTATGTGTGTCTACTGTTGGTGCGAGGGTAGTGTAACCCAAACCAAGGGAGGACATGGCTCCTGTGGGACCTATGCTGCTAGTACCTATGAGGACCTCACTTGTCCTATGGCCAGTGGGGGCATCTGTATCCTCCTCCATCATACCAAAGGTTGTACATCCTCCTCCTCCTCCTCCTACCCTCCCACCACCCAGCTCCTGTGACTCTGTCTCCTCATCAGGGCTCTCCTCCTCATCCCCACCTCCAACTATTGCTACGACCTCTAGATCTACAGGCCCTCCTTGACCTAGCATTTGTTGCCAGCCACCACCCATACCCCTTACCCCCTATCTATTGGATCTTCCTCCCCTCCTATTTCCACCATCACCCCCACCACCATCCCCTCCTCGGCCCAACTATCCTCTATCTTGGTCTACTCCCTGATCTCCCCCTCGTCCTCTCCTCCCTCTCTCCACACCTCATCCCTATCGCCCCCCTCATCATCCTCCATCGCCACCACCATCATCATTATCAACCTCATCTAGTGGTGGTACTAGCTCTCCTAGCCCTGTCAATCGAGGGAAATGATGGCTCGTCATCTATAGGGCATAATCCTAGTGCATGCCCGCATCAGTCACTATCGGTCTCATTTTCCAAATAACAAAAGGAAGAAAGTGGAACTCTGCATGGCCTGTGGTGTAGTCTAATGGTGGCCCCTACTCTTCTATCTCCTTGTACACTCTCACATACAAGGTTGTCCCCTGTGGTATCAGTTGTGGCTGACCAAACTTTTGATATACTTGGGATAAGAGGAATCTCTCTACCACATAGGGCATCCATCCAATCAGATATCTACTCTGTAACAAAACTGGAACCTATATAGCATACTCAAGCCATGGCTCACAATCCAAATACGAGCACTAGACCACTGCATCCATGTCATCTAAAACATGCCTCCAATACTCTAGCTTCCCAAGTATAGGCTAAGAAGTTGTTTGTCTATACATGTAAAGATATGGGTATCCCACTAGTTGAGATCTCTAAACAATGGGGCACATAATAACTATATACTCTCAAGCCCAAATCTAAAGTAATGTGCACCCTGCTGCTAGACTAGACTCCTGATCCTTGCCATATGCTATCTGGTGTAGCTCATAATATAGGTGGTCCAAAATGCATATCCCCCACGCATAATGGGTCATATCTTGTACCATCCATTGAAGCACACAACTCCATCCAACTGACAACCCCTGTAATATCCTATCAAGAAGGAGGAAACCACCAACCAATCCAGCTATAACTGATGGAAGTGGGGCATATCTGTCCACCATCTCCTGCCAACCCATTGAATATCCCACAATATGGGATCACCAAAAATCTCGCATAGCACATCAGTCCCTCCAATCTCCTTAACATCATATACTACTAGCTCACCAGTGATCAGAATCTGGAGAATCTGATACATCCTCAAGAATGACTGTGATCTCTCATGTCGACAAGTGAAAGGTATTATGCTCACTATGCCATTGCTCAGCTAAGGCTATTAGAATTTCTTTGTTCTTCTGGTAGGAAGGCATGAGCAACAAGTGTATCAATTTGCATGCCTTGATCACCGCTCGATCATCATCCGTCAATTGACCTCGCAGGGAGAGTATCTTCAGGTATCACTCCCGAAGTTGTATAACACCTAAGTCTTCCTATATCAACACAGGAGCACCATATCAATTTCACCTATTCTAAGAAATCAAGCATCAACACTCAATCAAAAAGGGGCACCTACCAAAGTCGTGATAGTCATGATATCACACAAAGAGTTCCAAATCAGACACTCTTGACAACTAAGTGGGTTCAACTTAACCTATCTATCGAAATCAAGAATCATATCAAAATCAAGAATCATATCAAAATCAAGTCTCATATCGAAATCAAGTCTCATATTGCATCAAGAATCATATCGAAATCAAGAATCATATCAAAATAAAAAATCATATTGAAATCAAGAATCATATTGAAATCAAGTCTCATATCGAAATCAAGAATCCTATCAAAATCAAGAATCATATCGAAGAAATCAAGTCTCATATTGAAATCAAGAATCATATAGAAATCAAGAATCATATCAAAATCAAGTCTCATATCGTATCATCTCATATCAAAATCAAGAATCATATCGAAATCAAGAATCATATCAAAATCAAGAACCATATCAAAATAAAGTCTCATATCAAAATCAAGAATCATATCAAATCAAGTATCATATCACAATTTGATCAATCAATCTAGGATGCATATCAAGCATCATATCAATAAAGTTTGGCCCATATTGACTAGTTTGACCCATATCGAAAATCAATGTGACTCATATCGACCTTTGACCCATATCGACAATCAAGTTTGACTCATATTGACCTTTGACCCATCTCGACAATCAAGTTTGACCCATATTGACCAGTTTGACCCATATCGATCAGTTTGACTCATATTGACCTTTGAACCATATTGACACTTGATTCATATCAACAATTGGGATCCATACCAATGTGACCCATATCGACCCTACTCATATCGAACAATGACTCATACAGACCCTAGACCAACTTTTCGACATCGCGCATCTCACTGAATGCAATCGATGCATATCAACACATCGAAAAGGTGTGAAACATCACAACAAACCCCAAAATCTAATTTGCATGTGTTTTAAATTTTAAATTTTCAAAAAGCTCAACACTGTCGCAAATGCACTAGAACAGTCGATAAATGCACTAAAACAAATGTGTTGTACGATCCAACAAATGCATTGTACAATCAAACAAATGTGATATAGAAAAAAACAAATGCGCTATGTAATACATCAAATGCGCTTCAAAATAGGACAAATGCGCTAAAACACTAAAAAATAAAAAAATGGAAAAACCCTTTCTTACGAGCGAAAATTTTGAAAAATCTAGCCTAAAAACATGAAAATCTAGCTATAAATTCACAAAAGAGGGTTAGAAATTCATACTTACTGGTGGGTCATACTTTCCTAGTCACTGGTAGCATTGAACTCACTCAAATCGATGTTTGTGATAGGGGGGATCCATTTCTTCTCTCCTCTCCAAGCTCCACTCTCCAAATGCCAAGTGCACAAATGAGGTGGAAATGGGCCCTTGAGGGTTTATATAGCCCATGCTAATGCAGGCGACTGTGCTGCCTTGGTGGATGTGTGGGGCATGTACGCGCTATGCCCACATCATCTCTTCACCATTTTTCACAATTTTTTTTAATAAAATTTATCAACAGATAAATATCAAAAAAAATTAAAACAATCAAAAAATTCCAAAAAAATTCAAAAATTCAAAAAAAATCAAAAAATTTCAAATCTGTTGGTATTTTGGATATGTTGATATGGTTTTGTCATTGATACCAACACTTGTCAACATTTGTGAAACACTTAGAGATCTTTGGTTATGTTCACCGACATGTTGAGTGACTTATGCACAATCATCGGTATTTGGTTCACCGACAGGATTATATTGTTCACTGGCACTGTGGATGATCTATTATCATCTGGAGATTACTTGGTTACGTCAAAGAAATCATTTGGACACTTGATCTCAGTGATTTGTTCATTGGTCTAATTGGGTTTACATATTTTCTGTTACCGGCAAATAGGTCCAGGATATGCACCGACAAGCTTATCTATTCCAGATTAGCACAGCACGTTATGGAGATTATTTATTATTATTGTAAATGCATTGAGTCGACATCATGCATCACATATTGATTCATTTGTAATTGATTTTATTATAATATCTTTTATTGAGCCGGCCTACACATTTGGTCTTTGGTTTTGGTATATATGTAAGATCTCATTTATGAGATTATGTGGTAGAAGTGGAAAAGGATTGTAATAAGGTATATGCGAATATAAACAAATCTATACACACAGACATCATTCAACATTGAATGAAGGTTTGAAGAAGGCAAATCAGAGCTTAACTTGTACTGAATCCAGCATATGAAGATGCTATTTTGAGCAATACAATATCATTGGATTTAACCATCCAATTGTAGTCAGTGTGACTCCCATTTTGTGATTGAGCAGTGAGCTCTAGGCAGTTGGCCTTTCTGCATGTGCAGACTCCATATTGTATACACATACTATCTACAGTAGTATCATCTGATTGTGGGTAAGGTTTCCCACCATGCTTTTTCCCTTATAGGGTTTCCATGTACAAATAATTGTGTTATGTGTTGTGTATGCTATTTGTGTTTCTATTTCATGCATTAAACTTTATCGGTACTGCAATTAACTATTAAACTATCTACCGGCATTAAAGTTTGGTTTACCAGTATTAAGCATTAAGTTTAGTTAAGTTAGTTTTGGTTTGTATTTATTGGACAACTGATTCACCCCCCCCCCCCCCTCTTAGTTGCCTCTGGGACCTAACAAAATCATCCAAAAGTTTCAAAAATCATCTTGCATCGCGACACTGGCCCAAAAATCATAATTTTTCTAAATTTATCTCTCAAGGGGGCATATCGACATCAATTTCATATCAGTCTCATATCGACACTAGCTTCATATCAACTTATCATATTGAATCAATTCTTCATATCCAGGGCTTCATATCGACAATTTTGACAACATCATATCAGGAATTTTTGGTGACATATCAAGCATTTTTCTTTGAATTGACATGTGGTCACACATCACTTCACAAAGGGGCAAAATGTAGACACCTAAAACTTGCACAATTAATTAAATAAATTTTATTCATTTAATCAACATTTATTTGCCTAATAATTAGACTAAGGTTTAATTAATATCCCTATTCCTCCAATCAGCCTATTAATCAAATTAAAGATTTGATTAAAATCCTTTTCTTCTAGCCTAACCTATTAATTACACTAAGGTTTGATTAAGTATCCTTTAGCCATTTAATTGAATAAATCTTATTTATTTAATTAAAACCCCCCTTTTCCCTATTAATTGAATTTACATTTGATTAAAATCCCTTTGCATTTAAATAGATCATTATTTATTTGTGAATAGTCCCCCCACTTGCAAAATCCTACAAATGCAAGTTGCACCCCTTTTGGCTAAAACAAATCTTTTATTTTATCTAAAAATGCCTATTTCCCTCCACTTGCATTCTCCTACATTTTCCATTAGCATGCTAATATTCTTCTAGAACCCCTCTAATTCCTCATTAATTAGCCTAATTCCTCTAATCATGTTACATCCCTAAATTTGGGGGAGTCACTTCTCCAAATTTGGTAAAATTCTTCAA
Source organism: Cryptomeria japonica (assembly GCF_030272615.1). Taxonomy (NCBI): domain Eukaryota; kingdom Viridiplantae; phylum Streptophyta; class Pinopsida; order Cupressales; family Cupressaceae; genus Cryptomeria; species Cryptomeria japonica. The sequence goes on along the minus strand of NC_081411.1, from coordinate 703,828,893 downwards.
AATGTGTTGAAGACTTTACCTTCTTCAACAAGTTAACTTGTTGAGTCTTCCAAACTTGTAAGGTTATCTAACTTTCAACAAGTTAACCTCCAACGTCTTCAAAGAGCATTTAATGCCTCTTACAAGACATCACCCTAGCCCATGATGGTTGTCCCTTTGGCCATCCCTCAACTTTCCACAAGAGTTTACCTCTTGGACAATAGCATACTCCCTTGGATAATAGCACTATCCAATGATGTCATCCCTTGAGTTTATCCCTAATGCTTACTTAGCATCTAATGCTTGCTTAGCATTCTAGTGCAGGAGCACCTAGGACTTAGGCTAATAGTCCTTCTTCAATTTTGTCTTGTATTGACCTTAGCCAAGTCAGATTTCCAATAAGGACTCCAAGAGGGTCCAATGTGTGGGATTAGACTCTAGGTTGAGTCAAGTGTATGCCTAGTTTAGTTGGTTTCTTTCTAGGTTTGCACTTTGTTGGTTGTTCTTGGTTTGAGTAGTCAATGATGCCTTCTAGATGGTCAAAAGAGGCATAGGTTGATTAAATTCTTAGAGGGGTTCAAAATAGCCTTAGAAATGTTGAAAAAGAAGTTAGTAATGATTTGTAATAGGTTGCCTAAGTTAGAAAGGCAAGATGTGGAAAATTGTAAAAGGTGTCATCACAAGTTGGTCCTAAAACGAGCTTAGCAGTGGAGTTAGGGTTCAAACATTGACCTAAGATGCCTCCACATGTGGGGGATACTATTTAAACCCTCTCTTGTATGAATACCAAGGTTGGAAGCATTGATTTTTGTGATTGACAATCTGAAACCACTCATTTTCAAACTGTTATTACTATTTTTGTCTTATTTTGCATTAAACGGTGAATACAAATGGACCAAATCCATTGGTCCAAAATTGGGTTATTGTTCTCTGGTGTGTTCTAGTGTCATGCAGTCCATTTCATGCTTTGTAATGAGGTTTTGTTAGTTCTTTTACTATTTTGTTTTCAAGCAGCCAATTTTGGCTTGTAAATAACATATCACTGAAAAATGGTTGCCCCATAAAATCCCACCGCATGATCATCACAGCCTGTTGGAACATGGTAGGAAACTTAATGTACATTGTAAATATACAAGGAGGAGCTTTGGAAGTGAAGTTTACTATTTTTTGCCACCTTGCTCTAGGCAAGTCCTGTTGCAACCCGGCTAGGAAAGACAAGGTGAAAAAATGACAAAATATTGCAGGGGTGAAACCAAAAACTTAACATAAGCATTTGGGATTGTTCATTAGGTCCATAAAGAGTTTTAGATGAAAGGAAAAGCTTTGAAAAATTCATTTGATGGCCTTTTCGCAAAGTTGAACAGTCACAGCCCTAAAAGCCATTGAAACCCTAGCAAAACCTCATTTTGGGGTTAGGGCATTGTACGGACACTTGGGGGTCTAAAACCAAAAAAATCTCTTGGGGTTCAATGAGTGATTGAAGAATCATAAAAATCTTTGCAGGGTCTTTTAGACCGTATGACCAAAAATTCCTAAAAAACCGGATTAGGAGACCTAATTGGGGCTCTTTCCTAGTAGCCCTCTTTTCAAGCATTTTTTTGAAATCAATTAGGAAGATGAGTTTAGCAACAAAGCATACGGACCTTGTTGACCAAATTCCACATTGAATGAACACCTCCACACCTCTGAAAAACACATGATAGCATTGGGCGCGAGAGTGACAAAATGTCAATTTGAAGGATTGAGAACTAGTGAAGAACATTGAATTGGTAGAGTTCCTAGTGAAGACACTTGTTGAATCTCACCTTAAGGTGGAAAAAGAAGTAGTCCTAGCAGAGTTTGACAAGGAATAGGAGGTCTTGAAGCATAGTAGGGCCTAGTGGAGTTTGTGGATTGAGCAACACCAATAGGAGAAGTGTGAGCAAGCTAGGTAAACCCTAACAAATTGGTATCAGAGCCTGTAAGATTTGGGCTAGGTAAAGTTGATGTCCTTATAATTGGAAGAGTCTGTTGGAGACAACATGGTGACCAATGCAGAGTTGGCAAAGAAAGTTAATGATCAGGAGGAAGAGAATAGGTTCCTGAAGGAAAAATTGGCAGAATTGGAAGGTGAGCTTGGTGAATTTGAAACCAAGGTAGATGAAGTGTTGGTAAAGGTTAAAGGAGTAGAAGGGAAGGGTAAAGAGGTGTTAGAAGTAGACAAAGTGCCTGAAACTGATCCTATTTTGGAACAGGAACCTTTCCTAAAGGCATTGAAAGCCTTGAGTGGTAAATCACTGGAAGGATTGCCATTGTTCACTGGTAAGATGGAAGTAGAAGTGGTTCTAGAATGGATAGAGGGAATGGAGAACCATTTTGAATGTGAAGGCATAACTGAAGCTCAAAGAGTTAAAGTGGTCAAGTCTAGGATGAGGGGAGCTACTCTCACATGGTGGAAATTTGTGCAGGATGAGAGGAAGAAAGTGGGTAAAACCCCCATCTCTTCTTGGAAAGGGATGTTAGAAAAAATCAAAGAATCTTATCTCCCTGATGACTACGAAGTGCAGATCCATAGGAAAAGACAAAAACTAAGACAAAAAGACCTTGATGTAAGTGGTTATAAGGAGGAGTTTCACAAAATTAGTCTTAGGTCTCATGTTGTGGAAGAAGAAATCTTTAAGGTAGCTAGATACCTAAATGGACTAAGATGGAATATCCAAGAGGAAATCAGCCTATTGAGCCCAAAGACAATACATCAAAGCACTAGCTTGCCCTTAAAGTGGAAGAAAAATTGAAAAGGAAACATGATTCAAGTAGTAGCAGAGGAAGAGGTAGAGGAAAATAAAAGAGAGGCCATAGGGGAGGCTTTTGAGGAATAAATTCAGAGCAAAGAACACAAGGTGAGTCTAAACTCATTGAGCAACAAGAAGTTGGTTCAAGTAGAGGAGGATCTAATAGAGGAAGGGGGTCAAATAGTGGTTTTAGAGGAAGAACTAGTGGACAAAGTAGGGGTTCATCATATTTTAGCTCAATGAAATGTTACCATTGCATTCAACTTGGTCATCCAGCATATAGATGTCCAGAGAAGGTATCTTCATCACAGAGTCATGAGACAAGGGTAAACTACCTTCAAGAAGAGTCTTCAAGTAGTAAGACCTAAGAAGTGGCTTTAGAATCAAAGGTAGGTGATAACCTAATGATAAGAAGAACTTCGATCAAAGAACCTGTCAAGGAAGAGCCTAGCCAAAGGAGATCACTATTTACAATCAAATGCAAGATTATGGGAAAAATTTGTAAGGTGATAGTTGAATCAGGGTCAACAGACAACATTGTGTCAAAAGAGGCAATGAGTAAGCTCAAGTTGTAAAGGATTCCTCATTACAACCCATATAGGGTCACTTGGTTGAATAAAGGCCAACGTGTCTTGGTAAATGAGTAAGCATGGGTGGATTTCACCATTGGGAGGTATAAGGACAAAGTGCAATGTGATGTCCTACCCATGGATGCATGCCATCTCCTACTAGGAAGACCATGGCAATTTGATAGACAAGCTATTCATGATGGAGCCAAGAATGCATATTCATTCAAGAAAGATGGAGTCACATTCAAGATACAATATATCCTTGAGGAAGGTGAAAAGAGAGCAGCAAGTCCTAATTTCCTTTTGGTGAGTGAAAAAAAGTTCTTGAAGACACTTGAGGAAGGTGAAGGAATAGGGTTTCCATTAGTGATGAAACCTAAAGGGGAAGATAAGAAAGAGAAACCAAATTTGCCAATAGAGGTTCAAGACCTATTGAAACAATTCAAAGAGATAGTGAGTGATGTACAACCAGCCACCTTACCTCCTAAAAGAGCCATAAGCCATCAAATTGACTTCATACCTGGAGCATCCCTACCTAACAAAGCAGCCTACAAAATGTTGAAATTGCTAAACAAATTCAAGAGCTTTAGACCAAGGCCTAATTAGGAAAAGCATTAGCCCTTGCGTTGTACCTACTTTCTTAGCCCATTAGATATATGTTTCCAATTCCTAGAATAGAGGACCTAATGGATTGACCTTAAAAAAGGATACCACCAAATTAGGATTAAGGAGGGTGATGAATGGAAAACAACATTCAAGATAACAAAGGGTCTTTATGAATGGCCAGTAATGCCATTTGGCTTATCAAATGCCCCAAGCACCTTCATGAGGTGTTGAAGGACTTCATAGGTAAATTTATGGTGGTATATTTAGATGATATTCTCATTTTCAGTAAGAATAAGGCAGATCATGTTAAGCATGTGCAAATTGTACTACAAAGATTGTATGAGGAGAAGATAACCATGAACTTGGACAAGTGTGAATTTATGAATAAGGAGTTGGTTTATCTTGGGTTTGTGTTGTCACATTAAAATATCAATATGGATCCTAGCAAGGTTGAAGCCATAGTAAATTGGCCTACTCCTACGTCAGCAACAAAGGTGAGAAGCTTCCATGGTCTAGCTCAATATTACAAGAAATTCATTAGGCAATTCAGTGCTATATGTGCGCCAATGTTGGACACTATTAAAGGTGGAATGAAGGAAAATTTTCAATGGACTGAGAAAGAAAATAAAGGTTTTGAAACCTTGAAAGAAAGGATAGCCACTCAACCGGTTTTGGTGTTGCCTAGTTTTGAGAAACTTTTCACAGTGGAATGTGATGCAAGCAATGTTGCAATAGGTGTTGTTCTAAGTCAAGAAGAAAGATGAGTAGCTTTTCATAGTGAGAAGCGAAGTGATGCTAAGAGGAAATACTCCTCATATGACTTGGAGTTATATGCATTAGTATAGGCTTTGACGAAGTGGAGACACTATCTCCTTCCTAAGGAATTTGTAGTCTACACAGACAATCAAGCTTTAAGCTTCCTAAACTCACAAGACAAGCTTAGTCACAAGCACATAAAGTGGGTAGAATACATGCAAGCCTACACATTTACAATCAATCACAAAAAGGGTCAACTAAACAGGGTCGTTGATGCATTGAGTAGGAGACTCTTGACAGCCCAAGAAATTCAGTTAAAAAGCATAGGTATTGACAGTTTTAAAGACCTATACCCGGATAATGAAGATTTCTCCAATGCTTATAAGGTACGCAAAGAGTATCAAAACCATTTCCATAGTGAGTTTTCTGATTATACCTTGCAAGATGGGTTATTGTTTAAGGGAGGGCAACTTTGTGTGCCTAGAGGTTCATTAAGAGAAAATCTCATACAAGAGAAGCATAATGATAGTCTTAGTGGTCATTTTGGAGTCAACAAAACTCAAGAGTTAGTCCAAAGGTATTACTATTGGCCTAGGATGAATCAAGATGTTAGGAAGTATGTGGAAACTTGTGTTGTTTGTCAAAAGGCCAATGGCACATCTTCAAATGTCGGTTTATAGCAACCTCTTCCTATACCAAATAGACCTTGGGAGTGCATTAGTATGTACTTTGTAGTGGGTTTGCCAAGGACAAAGTAGGGATTTGATAGCATTTATGTCATAGTGGACAGGTTTAGTAAGATGGACCACTTTGTACCTTGCAAGACCACTCATGACGCATGTGATTGGTATTTTGTATATGAACTTGATTTTTGTAACTTTGGCATTTGATGTCAAAGGGGGAGAGATATCTATGGAAAAACACATTATCTTTTAAGGAGAGTTTGGTATTGAAAATATTTGATAACAAATGTTGCTCCTAGGGGGAGAGATTGTTGGTTTTTGGTATTTGGCATTTTTGTTTTGGCACTTTGATGGTTTTTCCATCTTGTGTTGCCATCAATGCCAAAGGGGGAGATTGTTGGTATTTTGGTATGGTTTTGTCATTGATGTCAACACCTACTAAAACACTAGCACTTTGGAGATCCAATAGCATTCATTGGCAAGCAAGTAACTATTGCACAGTTACTGGTATATAGTTCACCGGCAAGACATAATGATCACCGACACTTGGTAATGTCGAAGACATCATGTGGACACTTTGTTTTGAAGAATTAATCATTTGTATATTCATATTTGCATATTTGCTTTTACTGGTAAATAGGTCCAGGGTTACCTAGGGTTACACCGGCAGGCTTATCTTTTCTAGAATAGCATGGCACGCTATGGAGATGATTTATTATTGTTCTAAAATGCATTAAGCCAACATGTTTAATCGGTTATTGCATCGGATATTATATTATTTGTAAAATTCTCTATTGTAATATCTTGTAGAGTCGACCTACTAAAATTGGTCTTAGGTTATGGTATAAATGTAAGATCTTATTTGTAATATCGAATGTGAAAATGCGAAAAAAGGAATTGTGAGAAGGTATATGTGAGATTAAGCATAGGTATACACGAAGACATCATTTGAAGGTGAAGCTAGGTTTCTGTAGAAGCATATCAGCATTATACTGGTACTTAATCTAGCATATGAAGATGCTATTTTGTGTAGTACATTATTATTGGATTTAACCATCCAACTGTAGTCAGTGTGACTCCCATTTTGTGATTGAGCAGTGAGCTCTAGGCTGTTGGCCTTTCTGCATGTGCAGACCCCATTTATGTACACTTACTATCTGTAGTAGTATCATCTGATTGTGGGTAAGGTTTCCCACCATGGTTTTTCCCCTTATAGGGTTTCCACGTACAAATATTGGTGTTATGAGTTGTGGATAACTTTATGTTTATGTTTCATGCATTAATCTGTACCGGTATAGCAATTAACTGTTATCATTGTCTGCCGACATACTTAACTGGTTTACCAGTATTAAGCATTAAGTTGGTTAAGCTGTTTTGGATTGAATTTATTAGACAACTGATTCAGCCCCCCCCCCCTCTTAGTTGTCTCCGAGACCTAATAGCATGTCATATTGCTCAATTACTCTTTAAGGAAGTGATAAGGAAACATGGATTGCCCATGAGAATTGTTTCAGATAGGGACTCAAAGTTTATGAGTCATTTTTTGAAAACACTTTGGAAAAAGCTTGGCACCAATCTATCTTTTGGGTCTGCATACCATCCACAAACAAATGGATAGACTGAGGTGGTAAATAGGAGCTTAGGAAACCTATTGAGGTGCCTTACCAAAGAATATGGTTAGACTTGGGATCAAGGGTTGGCACAAGCTGAATATACTTACAATGATACCATAAATAGAACCACAGGAAAGAGCCCTTTTGAGGTGATCTATGGTCTTCACCCAAGGGGTATTCTTGAACTAAGAGACCTAGGGAATGCAACAACAAGGAGTGGATATGTTGAAGATTTTTCTTAGTCTATGAAAGAGATACATGAATCAGTTAAACAAGCATTGAAAGATAACACAACTAAGATCAAACAAAAGGTTGATGAGAGAAGAAAGAACCTACAATTCCAAGTAGGAGATCTTTTCATGGTGCACCTCAACAAAGCAAGGTTGTAGCAAGGGATACCTAATAAGTTGCAGATGAGAAGGTTGGGTCCATGTGCCATCTTAGCCAAGTATGGATAAAATGCATACAAGGTGGACCTACCAAGTGAAATAGGACCATCACTGGTTTTCAATGTAGTAGATTTAGTGGCTTATAGAGGACCAATTCTAGATTCAAATCACAGTCAAATAGAGATAGCAGATGGTGCAAATAACCTTCAAATTCCAGCAAAAGCAGGTCCAAAAGCTGAGAAGATAATGAGTTCAAGGGTCGAAAAAAAGACAACACACCAAACTTATTGGAAGCACCTAGTTAAGTGGCAAGGTATGGATGATGCAGAGGCTACATGGGTGCCTGAGACAGAGTTCAAGAAGTTAGGCATTGATCAGAATCTGATCCCAAAAGAGGTGACTTAATTTTTTTTGTTTGGGAGAATGGTGCAGGAGCACCTAGGACTTAGGCTAATAGTCCTTCTTCAATTTTGTCTTGTACTAACCTTAGCCAAGTCATATTTCCAAAAAGGACTCTAAGAGGGTCCAATGTTTGGGATTAGAATCTAGTTTGAGTCAAGTGTATGCCTAGTTTAGTTGGTTTCTTTCTAGGTTTGCACTTTGTTGGTTGTTCTTGGTTTGAGTAGTCAATGATGCCTTCTAGATGGTCAAAAGAGGCATATATTGATTAAAGTATTAGAGGGGTTCAAAATATCCTTAGAAATGTTGAAAAAGAAGTTAGTAATGATTTGTAATAGGTCGCCTAAGTTAGAAAGGCAAGATGTGGAAAATTGTAAAAGTTGTCATCACAAGTTGGTCCTAAAAGGAGATTAGCGGTGGAGTTAGGGTTCAAAAATTGACCTAAGATGCCTCCACATGTGGGGAATACTATTTAAACCCTCTCTTGTACGGATACCAAGGTTGGAAGAATTGATATTTGTGATTGACAATCTGAAACCACTCATTTTCAGACTGTTATTATTGTTTTTGTCTTATTTTGCATTAATAGTGAATACAAATGGATTGAATCCATTGATCCAAACTTGAGTTATTGTTCTCTGGTGTCTTCTAGTGTCATATAGTCCATTTCATGCTTTTTAATGAGATTTTGTTAGTTCTTTAACTGTTTTGTTTTCAAACAACCAGTTTTGGCTTGTAAATAGCATATCACTGAAAAATGGTTGCCCCATAAAATCCCACTGTGTGATCATCATGGCCTATTGGGACATGGTAGGTAAACCAATGTAAATTGTAAATATGCAGGGATGAGTTCTAGAAGTAAATTTTACTATTTTGTCCACCTTTCTCTAGGCAAGTCCTATTGCAACCCTGCTAGGAAAGACAAGGTGAAAAAATGACAAAAGATTGCAGGGGTGAAACCAAAACCTTAACCTAATCATTTTTCATTGTTGATTAGGTCCATATAGAGTTGTAGATGAAAGGAGAATCTTTGACAAATCCATTTGATGGCCTTTTCACAAATTTGAATAGTCACAGCCCTAAAAGCCATTGAAACCCTAGCAAAACCTTATTTTTGGGTTAGGGCATTGTACGGACACTTGGGGGTCTAAAAAAAATAAAACATCTTTGGGTTAAATGAGTGATTGAAGAATCATAAAACTCTTTGCAGGGTCTTTTGGACCGTATGACCAAAAATTCCTAAAAAACTGGATTAGGAGGCCTAATTGGGGCTCTTTCCTAGTAGCCCTCTTTTCAAGCATTTTCTTGAAATAGGTAAGGAAGATGAGTTTATAAATAAAATATATGGACCTTGTTGACCAAATTCCATGTTGAATTAACACCTCCACACCTCTGCAAAACACATGACATGATTGGGGGTGAGAGTGACAAAATGTTAGTTTGAAGGATTGAGAACTAGTGAAGAACATTGAATTGGTAGAGTTCCTAGTGAAGACACTTGTTGAATGTCACCTTATGGTGGAAAAATTAGTAGTCCTAGCAGAGTTTGAGAAGGACTAGGAGGTCTTGAAGCATAGTAGGGCTTAGTGGAGTTGGTGGATTGAGAAACACCAATAGGAGAAGTGTGAGCGAGCTAGGTAAACCCTATCACATCCTCTCAAGCCATCTCAAGGTGATATTTGTCAACTTTGGATTGGATTGAATCCCCCTCATAGATTGATAAATTTCAATCCTATCCCTTGTTAATATTTCTCAATCTTGGCCATCCATTTTTCTATTTTCTCTATCTTGACATCCATCATTTTTTCATCCATATTATAGTTATTTTGTTGTGCAGGTTATCAAGGAGCTCCAATTTTTCACCCTCAAGCATCTAGGCCATCCTAATTGCATCATATTTTAGATTATATCATGTTTTAGATTATCATTTAGCTTAATTTCATATCAATTCCATAAGCATTCTCATATCTCATCTTCATCTTAGCTTAATTACATCACTTAATATTTCAATTTGGAAATACACCTCCATCTTGCATATCATCTCTCATAGTTCTTCATCCATATCATATCAATAGTTTTTCATCTAATCACTAGGATCTTAGTTGCATCCATTTTGATCCTAGTTCATTCTTCATCTCTCATTCTTTAGGTTTACATCTAAAAGATCAAGTGCTCTTCCAAGCTGAGAGCCACCTTGAATCTTGAAGATCCTTGGAGATAGAGGACCATGAGACGGTTTTGAGAAATTTGATTTGATGAACATGTTTTCTTCATTTATATTTCTTTATATAATGTTTCATTGGTGCATTTGATGTTTTCTTGTTGTTTTGTAGGCCTTCAACAAATCAGGTGCACGGTACTTATAGAAAAGACTGGTAGAAGACCTCATGATGATAACAAGGGAAGAGATAATCATAGATGGAATGATAGAAATAAGAGAATAGAGGATAGAGACAAACCTAAGAAGATTTATACTCAATGGAGACCTACTTGTAGAAGTAGAAGATGGTAATGACTCAAATGAAGAAGCATTATTTCCACCTATAGAGGAGAAGAATGATGTTAAAAAATTTGGTAATCCAAAAGGAATAAAAGATAGTGAAAAGCTACTGAAGACTGCACTACATGTGAAAGTTTACCCTAAGGAATGGATAATTGATTTTGGATGATCAATTCAAAAATTTCATTGACCTTGAGAAATATGATGGTGGATCAATAAAGTTTGTAGAAGAGGAAATTGCATATATTTGAGGTAAAGGTACTATTTCAATTCATGGCAAGCATAGAATTGATGATGTTTATTATGTTAAGGGTTTGATACATAATATTTTAAGTGTAAGTTAGAGCTACAAAAAATTTTATCATGTCATATTTCATGGATCCAATTGTGAAATTAGAAAAAGCTATTTCTAGAAGATTAGTTGCAAAAGGTACAAGAACCAATGGTAATGTTTATTATGTGAAAGATAACAATGGTACTAGTTGTGTGTTGGTGCAAAGTAGTTAATGTTGGTTGTGGCACAAAAGGATGGGATATATCAATTTTTAAAATATGGTAGAGATCAGTTCTACTCATATTATAAGAGATTTACAAAGATTATCAAACTTCTTGATACTATGTGCAGGGAATGCCAGATAAGAAAGCCAACAAGGACAAGATTCAAGAATAAGAAGTAGTCAACTTCAAGGCCTTTGGAGTTGGTTCATACAAACCTATTTGGAACTACAAGAACAAGAGGACTGAATGGTGAAAGTTACTTTATGTTTATTATTGACGATTATTCTAGAATGACATGGGTTACTTTCTTGAGAGAAAAATCTAAAGCATTAGAAAGGTTTAAAGTATTAAAGTCTATGGTTGAAAATCAAGTTGATACTAGAATCAAATGTTTAAGATATAATAGAGGAGGAGAGTTTACTTTAAAATAATTCTATACATTCTATGAAGAACATGGTATTAGAAGATATTTTTCTACTCCTAGGACCCTTCAATGTAATGGAGTAGTAGAAAGACAAAATACAATAGTTGTTGAAATGGCTAGAACTATGATGAAGGATGCTAACCTAATTTATTTGTATTGGAAAGAGGTTTTTCATATTGTTTTTTATTTTCTTAACATGGTTCAAATAAGAGTGAATCACATAATGACACCTTATGAGCTATGAAATGGAAGACCTCCCACAGTCAAGTATTTCAGAATCTTTGGAAGCAAGTGCTATGTAAGGAAAGTTGAAGATGATCTATGAAAGTTTGATGCAATATTAGATGAAGGCGTATTATTGAGATATTCTACAAGGAGTAAGGCCTACCAATGTTACAACAAGAGGCTAAATAAGATTGTGGAGAGCGCAAATGTCAAAGTTAGTGAAGAATGGAATCAAACTGAGGTTGTACCTAAATATGAGACTAAGATAGAAGTTATTCAAGTTGTTGTAGAAGAAAAATATGCTTTGAAAGAGAAAGTTTAGAAAAGTGCCAAATAAACTGAAACTGAATAAACCCATATTAAAACACCTGCAAACTATGTGAGGAAGAATCATTCAAAGGAATAGATTATTGGAGACAAGAATGAAGGTGTTTAGATAAGAAGAAGACTTACAGAAACTAGTGAATAAGAAAACTATTGTTTCTTATCTCAGGTGGAACCAAAGACCTATGTGGAAGCTAGCAAGAATGAAATTTTGATTAGGGCAATGTAAGATGAGTTGAATCAAGTAGAGAAGAATCAAACATGGGAACTAGTACCTAGACTGATGGATAAGAATGTGATAGGAACCACGTAGGTGTTTTGGAACAAGTTGAAAGAAGATCGAAAAGTAACAAGGAAAAAGGAAAGATTGGTATGTAAGGTTTATTCACAAGTTGAAGGAATAGACTTTGAGGAAACTTTTTTTCTAGTTGCAAGAATGAAGGCTATAGGATGTTTCTTGCATTTGCTTCTTACAATAATTTTAAAGTGTATCAGATGGATGCCAAATTGGCATTCTTGAATGAAGAACTTGAAGAAGAAGTAAACATTGAAAAATTAAATTGTTTCAAGTTGTCTAAAGATCTCTAGGGGAGATATGGTTTTCAAATTAAGAAGTCACTTTATAGACTTAAGCAAGCTCCTAGAGTGTGGTATGCAAGGTTGTATGGGTATTTTTTACAACAAAACTTCAAAAAAGGTACTACACACAACAATCTTTACATCAAAATGGAAGGTGATAAATTATTGATAATTGTTGTGTATGTTGATGATATTATATTTGGAGCAGATGATGGTGCATGTAGAAAGTTTGCAGGTGAGATGAAGAAGGAATTTGAGATGTCTATGATAAGCGAGCTATTATTTTTTAATTGGTATTCAAGTTACTCAATCTGAAAAAGGCATTTTTATTTCTTAGACCAAGTATATCAAAGAGATGTTGAAGAATTTTGAGATGGATAATCTTAAATCGATTTCAACCCCTATGGATATTGGTTGTAAGTTAAGAAAGGATGATGGATCTCTGGATGTTGATCTGAAAAGGTATAGATCTATGATTAGAGGATTATTGTATTTAACTGCTTGAATACTAGAAATTATGCAAGTTGTTTGTTTGGTGACCTTAGATATCAGGCTAGTCCTAAGAAATCTCATGATCAAGCAATGACAAGAATATTAAAATATTTGAAAGGGACTCTAGAATATGGATTATGGTATAAGAAGGGTAATGATTTTATTGTGAGAGCATATACTGATGTCGATTGGGATAAATGTGTTGATGATAGGAGAAGTACAAGTGGTGGTGCATTGTTATTGAGAGATAGATTGATCTCTTGATTATTTAATAAATTTGATGTGGTTTCATTATCTACTACAGAAACAAAATACATTACAACAACATCTTGTTGTATACTTAAGTTATATGCATAAAACAAACTCTTAGTGATATTAAGGTGAATAATGATGAGGTGATTCTTATTATGTGCGATAATACAAGTGTTATTAACATTTTAAAGAATATGGTAATGCATTCAAAGACTAAACATATTACAATATGGTATCATTTACTAAGAGAGAATTTTGCAAAGAAGGAAGTCAGATTGGAGTATGTTCCTACTAAAGAACAGATTACAAATATCTTTACCAAGGTGTTGGCGAAGGATACCTTTGAGTATCTCAGATGGAATTTGTGCATCATTGCCCTTCCTTTGTTAAACTAGATGCATTAAAATGGTGCATTTGTCTAAGGGGAGTTCTAAAGTTCATCTTTTACTCTTGGATTGATGTGTAGTGGGTACTCTCAAGGGGATTAGTGTGTGTTGTTATCATTGTCTTACTAGTAAGGGGAAGAGAGAATTCAAGAGAGTGCCCTTTGTCCTTGACGTCAAAGGGGGAGAGATATACAGTTAAGTTCAGTCGTCTTTGTTGTTGGTGTGATACACAAGTGTTGCTATCAATGACAAAGGGGGAGAATGTTGGAATCCTGATTTATTATGTTATGTTGTCATTGATGTCAATATGTGTTTTATATGGTCCAAAAAAGTATGGTATGGTGTTGTTAAATGGTCTCGTAATGAGTACGTATGAGATGTTTCCAAAAGGTAGGTGTAGTAGAAGGTTCAATATATAGGAAACAATATTTATGTAGGAAAGAGTATTAAATGTCCTAAACAAAGAATGTGTTGCATTCTTCTAGTATGTGAATATTATGGAGTGTGGTTTTGGATATAACATTTATGATATATGTATACTATACTATCAATTTTTTAGGTCCTTTGTTGCTCAGATACCTAAGTTTGTTGTTTTTTTTTTCATAGCACCAATGTCTATAAAAATGGTCTATAGAATGCTTGGCAGTTCTCTGATATATGGATTCAAGTGTTGTAGCTTTGAGGACATGTTCATTTGACTTTTGTAGTGCTCCAATTCAATTTTATAATGATGATTTTACCCAAAACTGAAGTTATGATGTTCTGAGTTCAGTGCTAATAGTTGGTCTAGGTTCTGATTAACTATGGTGATGTGTTCTTTCTAAATCGTGCCTTTTTGGTTCAAAAATACTTTTCTAGTTAATTTTTTATATTGATATGGGTCTCACCATGGTTTGTATTGATTTGCATCATGTTGTGTGTATTGGAGAATATTTTAGGACTTATTGGTTGTCATGCTACATTGTTTACCTACACGTTTCTCTTGGTGTTGACATTGGAGAATGTGTTAGCCCATACAGTTCATTGGAATTGGTTGGAAAGGTTGTGTAATGATGTTTTGGGTCCTCTCTATCTTGTAGAATAGATCACATTCAATGTTATAGGTTTGAATGGCCCAATTTGTGTAATATTGTATACTTTGTCTATGGTCGACCTAGTTTAGGGTTTCAATGAATTATCTTGTATATATAGGTGTGTCAATGTATGGGTTGAGCATGGGATACATGTGAATTAATGTGGAGTAGATATGATTGATGTGGAAGTATATTGATATTGCAGAAGTGTGAAAGACAATTGAGAAGAAAGTTGGGATAATTTTATGATCAAATACATGTTTGCTATGATATTGGTCACTTGACACAATGGTTCAAGGATAGTATCACGATCAAAATATCTTATTCATTTTAGTTCATTTGTTCTTTTGCACCTACTAGAAGAAGGTGTGTTCTTTTAGCAGTTTGTGCACCTTTATATCTTGCCCTAAGGTTGTGTGCCTTATTCTTGCAAGTCCTTTTAGTGGCAATGAGCTCCTTGGCCTCGATTCTAAACATTGTAATCATTTATTCATATTGTGAGTTTGATTCTCACTGTGATTTTTCTTTGTTTAGGGTTTTCCACATAAATTTGGTGTTCATGTGTTTGTTGTGCTCTATGCTTCCATATTTCATAATTGCAGTGATAAATTAATTGTTGTTTAAAGTTTAACATCAAATTATTGTGAGGTCTAGACTAATTCACCCCCCCCCCCCCCCCTCCCCCTCTCACTCCTATGGTGTGTTCAACAAGACACATGAATAGCAAACCTTCATCTAATTCCTTGAAGCATAAATAAATCAATCAAGATGATTACAAATTCGTCACCCAAAGTATAAAGCATATGTACCAAACATCTGGAATGATATTATACAATGAATACAACTAATAGTCTTTCATACAGACTTGCTTCAAACATGTTGAATCAATATCATCATCCTTGTCAAACCGTCTTTCTCAAACGTCAAAGCATCTCTCTGAAATGTCTCATCATACATCATTTGTGAACCTCTTCAACTTCACTAATGACCTCAAGTTGACATCAATGACAAAACATATTGACTTGACATTAGTGACAACACATATTTCCAACAAATTTATAGAGGCTATCTAAGCATAATTGAACAAAGTTAAGAGGTCTCACATATTGTCAATATTAAACTATTAGTGAGGAAGACCCTCCATAAGATCTTAGGGCTGATTCAAATTGATCGCATGTAATATGTCATTTGTTAATTTCCTCACTACTTGAGATAGTTCCCATTATTTCCTTTTCTAATTGAGTTTAAGTTAATATGACAAAAAAATAAAAATAAAATTTATCTAGGGCCTTTGGACTATATTCAAAGAATTTAGTTTTGATGTTCTTAGAATCATAATCTTTATTAGATTATAACTTAAGGATAGCACAAAACATTCAATGGTTATATAAAATAATTAATAATATACAATTTTTAAGTTTACTTAAAAATTATAATGTATTCAATTTTCTGAAGGGTAAAAACTCCACATAAAATCATCTAAGTGAAATTTCATTGAATATAATTTTACATTTAAATTATTTTTAATTAAATTGGTGTATAAGCTGAAATAAGTGAAGGACCCACCTCATTATGTTGTCGCCTAACAACTTGGTTTTATGTTTTATAATCTAAACATTGATCCTTATTTTTTTATAATTATATATAATATTATATTTTATAAATGATAAACCAGACACTTATTAGAAAAAAATAGAAACCAACATTAATTTTTTTTTAATCTTATAAATATCTTTTAACAATCATATCTATATATTTATTACCATCCTTTTGTCTGAAACTTGGGTATTAAGAGAATATAATTACATCACACTATAGATTACTACCTCTAGTGTGTATTGCTATAATCTGTCAATTCGAAAAGAATGAGGTTTCTTTATCTCAAAACAATTCTGAGAGAATAAAGTATAAACCACTCAAAACCATCTTTCACGATTTAACCTCAGAAATCCAATAGAATTCACCTCTAACCATTATAAATGGCATGATTGATGATTTATTTTATAAATATTTGTCACATTATGAAAGTGAAATGAGAAGATACTGAAACCCTATGTGGAATTAGCCAATCTTATAACCCATTAAACTGTAGGCTGGTTTGGTTTTCTTTCTTGTTGCCACTATGGTTGTAAGGTCATGGGTTCATGTTTTTTTGGTCAAGTTTTCATGATTTTGTTCCAACAGAGACATTTGACGGTGGATCTTTAATTACTGTTAGAGTATCATACAATAGGTCAGGAAGATTAATCATCTGAAAAGAAAATAAGTTGAATATCAATTCTGTGAGGATAGAAAAGACTGTTAAAACATTAATACATCTTTGCTCTCACATATAGTTAATAGTAATTACAAGATTCTGAAACAAAGTTAACATCAATCATGAAGTTTTACAGTATATACTCTTACTCATTAAGAATATGTCGAAATGTGTTTTCATAATATTATAAATGTATTATGTAGAAATGTTGATAAGAGAGATTAGATTTCCATAGTCTATTATAATTGTTGTTTAGTTTCTGAATTTTAGTATGTACAATTTTCTATTATATTAATGTTTCGTATCATGTTCTGTGATTCATCATTAGAATGAGAGAACTGTAAAAATATGATCAAAAATGTTGACGTAATCAAAACCCTTACACAGTAGAATCCTCAAGATTGACAATCATAAAACAGAAAGAAATTCCAAGTGAAAAAATTTCCACACAGATAACTGGGTTTGGACATCATTTTCAAACGGATAGAGGAAAACAATGAGCTTTCCATTATAGAAAAAGTGATTGCTTTGTGTTTGTGGTTGTCAGTGTTGTTTTCTATTAAGCTGAGACCTAATCAAGTTCGTCTACTGTATTTTTTATTATTGTTTAGATTACAATGTACAACTAACCTGAATTAAAAAATGTTATGAGATTGACTAAATGGTAGCATTCCTGTAATTGCATGTGTTTGGGCTTAAAAAAATTCGTGGTCGAACATCAGATGATGGGGACGACTGGAAAATCTTGGTTTCTTCTTATAGGTATCTTTCATTGTTAAACATCTTTATCATACGAGATTAGAATGATCACCTTTTGAAGATCAAATGATGATTGAAAGGCAATATGAGGAAGGATAGTTTCAAAATTCTTTCTGGTGGGTGAGATTAGACGTTGTAGTCTTTCTCCAAGCACGATTTTAGAAAATTGCTCCAAGTGGGGGACTGTCATGCACAGTTATTAAGTTATCGCCAAGGCATGAAAATAATATTAGATAAGTTTACTTTCATTTACGTTACAGAAGGGGAATTTTGTATTTGTTAATTAAATTTAGATGGTTCTTCACCACTCACAATTTAGTGGCCATGAACCTTAGCCAAAGTTTGGGTGGTTCGTAGTGTACAAAATCAAAATGAGTCAATAGTTTATTAGTCCTACACCTTTAAGAAGATACTAATTTAACGATAATATTTGAATGCTGTTAATAATAGCTTTTATCTTATTTAAAAAATTATCATAGTGTAGAAGAATTTGCAATAAAGGTGGTTATTTGTGGTCATATGATTTAGAATAAAGGGGAGAGTGTGTATTATCTCACTTGTATTAAAGGGGAGAGTGTTTATTAGTCCTAGACGTTAAACAGGTACTAATTCAATTAAAATATTTGAATGTTGTTAATAATAGCTTTTTTCTTATTTAAAAAATTTTCACACTGTAGAAGAACTTGCAATTAAGGTGTCTATTTGTGGCCATATGATTTAGAATAAAGGGGAGAGTGTTTATTATCTCACTTGTAACAAATAGGGAGATAGAGAATAAATAGAAGGCTGCTTACAACAATTAGAGGCTTTTCCAATGAGCGATGGGTACTTGCAACAAAAAAGAAGGTATTTGAGGCATAAAGGTAGCATAGAGGATGATGTTGTAGGTGTGGGAAACCTCAAGAAGAGTAATGGATCTATAATTGTATGTGGACTAAAGGAGCATGATGGGAGTGCTTGTGTGGTGAGTGATAAGTTGCAAGACAAATAAGGAAGGTTAGTACCATATGATAGAGAGTATAGGGTTGTTGGTAAAGTAATTGTGTAGCAACTAAATAAAGAGAGACTATATAGGTGAAGAGGTGCTCAAAAGTACATTAATTATTAACAAGGACACATGTTGGGCATAGAAAGAGTCCATTAGTGTTGTAGAGGTGTATTTGATACATAAAGAAGGGGACAAAGGTATAGAGCCAACTACATGATCAAGAGGTGCATAAGGGGCCAAGAAAAAGTTAGAAGGTTGCATAAATGTAACTGTTCGATAAGTAGGGTAATGAAAGAAGGGTTCTAATGGAAATATCAACTCATAGTTGTAAAGAGGTTTGGAAGGTCGAGATTTGAGTAGAAAAATAGTTGAAGGAAATTGCTGGGAGTAAAATAAGTTGCAATTGCATGAAGAAGGGAGACATTGGTATAATTAGATAGGTATTGGTAGCAAGGTCATAAATTTTGAAAGTCCCATGCATTTAATGTCAAAAGGATAGTGTGCAAGCCAGACATTTTTGAAAAATAAATAGAGAAATTTGGCATCTATCAAAGTAACTTGTTAGCATTAATGAGGTTTAACTATGTGTAGAGAAATGATTCCACATAATATTGGGTGAATTTGGACTTGCAAAAGCATTAATGGTACAATTTAAGAAGACAAAAAGATGTAAGTGAGTTTAAATGCCAAGACTTAGATGGGATGAAAGAGGAAGTTTCTAGATTAGGCACACAAAAGATTAGATAAAGTTGCAGTTTAGAAAACTGAATGGTTGACCAGTATGGACGATAGTAGTTTAGGAAAAGAGAGTGGGATATAAAACATAAAGTAAAGAAGGGAAATTTAATTGACAAATGATAGAGTCAAGAGTTTTTAAGAGATAACTGTAGACACCTAAAATTGTCCAGTCTAATTAAATAAATATTTTATTTATTTAATTATCTAAACTTAATTCTTCTATTAATTAAAGAAATCTTTATTTATTTAATTAATTCATTTATCCTCTTCTAGCCTTATTTCTCATTTAAATAAATACATTTATTTATTTAAATTATCCTTTTCCTAAATTAAATAAATATTCTTATTTATTTAATTATCCTACTTCTTCTATTAATTAAATAAATCTTTATTTATTTAATTAATTCATTAGCTTTTTCTACACATGACACATGTCATTCATCTCTTAATTCCTACACTACCTACCTCTTTCATTATTTTACTATTTCTTCTACCTACCCTCTAATCCTAGCCGACCTCCTTTTACACCTCTCAATCTTATCCCTCTATTTCATATAGTGTCTTCTATATAAGGAGATGCTTCCTTCATTATCAAACCCGAATGACCTAATGACTTAATGCCCTAATGATCATTTTTTACTACACTACAATCCTACTTGCAACCACATTCCATTCTTTGTTGAGCTCTTGTGCACATAAAATCTGAGAGCAAATATATCAAGCAAGATCAATGGAGATAGGAAGAATGGAGATCAAAACCCTATTGGACATGTGATGGTATAATCTTTGTGATTTCATGTGATTTGCATTGTCCTAGGTAATCTTCATATGTTATGGTGGATCTTTGTTGATTGTTAGGCTAGGGTTTTGTGGTTGAATTCATTTAGCCTTTCAATATTGTTATTATTGTTATCCATTTTCACCATATACAATAACTATTTGGCCAATACTCTAAGGAGAAAGGTAAAGAGAAACATCATAATCCAACATACAAAGGGGATAAATGCCTAATTAAGACGATAAAAATGAGATAAATGAAGGCCATGAGGTGGAGGAATAGGACAAAGCGATATGTGAACAAGAGGAGATTGAGAGAAAAGTTAGAGTTTGGGTGAAGTTATTGTTAGTACACAAGTGAAGATGAAGAGCATGTGTGAGACTAGGAAAATGGTGTGGGAGAAAAAAGAAAAGGATTATGTGTGGGTGATGAGAAGAAGAATCTACATATGAGCAATAAGGTCATTAGGGAGAGGGGTTTTAAGAGTGAGAAGCAAGGGTACAATCAAGGCAATCTGTGTGCATAGATTCAAGAGTATAAGTTCAAGGGAAGCACAAGTCTTTGTATGTCAATAAAATAAATATTATATATAATAAATGTGTTGTTTGTATTTGTTAGTTTAATAAAGCATAGGTCTCTACATGTAAAGAAAATAAATATGTCATGTAACAAAATGTAATTTTAAATTTATTGTTTGAATGGTGTCTAGTGGCTACATGTTTGGGTGCATGTAAGGCAAGTCTCCACTATTGGGTAATTTTTGTAGGTAGGTTGTAGTATTGAGAGCATAAGATAGGAATAACTTCAAGTGAACCTCAAGCATTATTGTGTACAATGTCCTATGTATTCATAAGTATGGTGTGGCTTGCACGAAAGTATAATAAATTTTAATTTAATAAATCACTAAATATAAAAGTAATTATGTTCTTGTTGAGGAGGTCATTGGAATGGGTTCCTCAAAATTGAGGTATTCAATGGAATCTTGTAGAGATTTATGGTGTTATTAGATTTGGGTTGAAGGGTTCTTTCCAAGAAATAAATAGTCTTATCCCTACATGAATGGTTCAAGTATCTTTAACCCATGATTACTAAGAAAGAAAAAAGTAAAATTTGAGGATTCAAACCTAGGGGATGGTTCTCACAAAGGATTTTCTAAAATGAATTTGATGTCATTTAGATAGGTTTGACAATTAAAAAAGGGATAATAGAAAGGAATAAATCTACTTCAACAATTTAAAGTGTAAGAATGATATTAAATTTTATACCTCTTTAAAAAAATTCAGCTTTATGTAGTTGCCTAACTTTATTTTTATTTATTTATTTTATTTTATTTGTGGAATTTCTTCTAAAAAAATTGTTATCAATTCAATTTATGTGAGAGGTATTTGTGCTCTTAGCATTGAGTATGCAACTATTAGTTTTAATTCTTTGTGTTGATGCCTCTTGCAATTTCTTCTTGGATTTTTGTTGAGCTTTATTATTAAATCTATTGTCATGCTTATATAGGTCATTTTTCATTTTCATAAACTTCCATTGACACTTAATGAAATAAAATTGGGTTAAGTAAATTAAAGTTACAATATTTAATCAAAACTATTAAATGTTCATATAAAAAATAACTATAATAGATAGGGGTACTTAGTTCTAGGAATGATATTGTTGAATAAATATATTAATATGTTGAATTCTATATTAATCAATATTATAAAATTATACATGTTGGCAAAAATGCAGCAAACTAAGAGGGGGGTGAATTAGTTTGCTCACAAACTTTACTTAATTCAAACACAATCTCATATCTGATTATTAACAATGAAATCATAAATCAACACCACTTCAATAACACACATAACACCAAAATTTTTGATGTGGAAAACCCGGTGAAGGAAAAAACCACATGGGAACCTACCCACAATGAAATGATACCCTATTAGAAGTATATGAAATATTACAATGGGTAGGCACACTACCTAGAGCTTACCTCTCAAAAAACATAACAAGAAGGGCTACAACCCTGAGGAAGACTCACTATCTCATAGAAACAATCAGATTACATCCGGAAGATCATGAACTGATAAAATAACATCTCCTCATACCTGGTTATGATTCTAGTTAATCACACAACACATACTCTTATCTTTCACACTTCTTCGCACTTCTTCTCCAGTATCGAAAGATCAAAACATTATTTGCACACAAATACCTCTCTCACATGATTATTACATATATTTATTTCAAGGTCAGCTTAACACTCATCACAAATTACAAGAGTATAACCACACGCGTTACATACGGACCAAAACAATGTCAGCTAATACATAGTATGGACTTAAATCGCCACCTCGAACATGAAACACCTTCAAGAATTAAGCCACGAACATCCACAACATGCTACAATCATCCGGACGGTCAAGAACATCACATAACATGAACATACTAGAGAAATCATCCATAATGCACGCAACGATAAATGCGAACCATCAACATGGATAGGACACAATCTAGAAACATCCACAAGTATCATGAATTACCAGAACAACAACTGCAACATCACCACTTATTAGAATCTCCATCATCATCATACCGAACCTCAAGAACATCAACTATACTAATAGCCAAACTGAAAGATTCACTTGCGGAGCTCCAAATCATGAACCATTTGAACTAAGGACACATATGAATGTCCTAAACACTTCCAAATCTGCAAACCAATATATTGCAATGCGAAGAAAAATTTAGAACACTGATCAATACAAACAACTGAGAAACCAACCATAATATTGGATCTCATAACTCAATCAAATCATCATGCAAACCTTTGAAACTATAGCTAAATCAATTAGAGATACTTATCTCAAAACCCTTTAATCCTCAACAACTCATCTACAACACACTAGCCAAACCAACTCATTTAATCTAACTGCAACACTAGAACATAGGAATATATTGACATCAATGACAGCACATCATTCCAGCAAACTTCTCAATAATATCCAACAATCTCCCCCTTTGGCATTGATGGCAACATATGAATGTGAAAAACAATCAATGCAAAGAAATAATTCAACTACCAACAATCACCCCATAACTCTCAACAATCTCCCCCTAAGATCTAGCATACAAGTTCAACACCAAATCTCTCCCCCTCATGGTTTTTCACATGATGCTCTCCCCCTTTGACATCAATGCAAAAAGCACATATGCAAAACATGATTCTCTCCCCCTTTTGACAAACTTGCAAATCTGAACATCTAAACCACACCACTGACTACTCCCCTTAAGTAGAAGAATCACTCATCAATCCATATCACAAGATGTCTTTGTAAAATCCACCGAACTTATGCAACTCAATGCATCTTAGCTCTCATCGGGAGGGGCAATCACCCCTATCTTCTCTCCGAGGGGCAATCAACTTACATCTTGTCACCATAAGTGTACCAACTAGATTTGAATCATTGAACCCAAAATTCTTCAAAAATTCCTTCATATACTTGGATTGATATATAAAAATACCTTTATCCAACTGAGTAATTTGCAATCCCAAAAATAATTTCATCTAACCAATCATAGACATTTCAAACTCATTCTGCATATCATTAGCAAACTTCTTGCACAAACCATCATTTTCACCAAAAATAATATCATCAACAAAAACTTCAACAACCAAGATGTTATCATTATCAATCTTGAAGTATAGATTATTGTCAGTGGTACCTTTATTGAATTCAAGCTTCATCAAATACTTGTCCAATCTAGCATACCAAGCTCATGGGGTTTGCTTCAATCTAGACAGTTCTTTCTTCAATCTGCAAACCATGTCTTTATGATTTGTCAACTGAAATCCATCTAGTTGCTCAATATAAACTTCCTCTTCCAACTCTCCATTAAGAAAGGCTAACTTGACATCCATCTGATAAACTTTGAAATCTTTGTAAGCATCATAAGCAAGAAATAATCTAATAGCTTCAATTCTAGCTACTGAAGCAAAAGTCTCCTTAAAATCAATTCCTTCCATCTGAGAATAACCCTTACAAACAAGTCTTTCTTTATTCCTAACAACTTCACCTTTTTCATCCAATTTATTTTGAAACCCATTTAGTTCCAATTAAATTTTTATCCTTAGGTCTGGGAACAAGAATCCATGTATTATTCTTCTCAATCTGGTTCAATTCTTCTTCCATTGCTTTAACCCAATTTTTATCTTTGCATGCTTCATTAACATCTTTAGGTTCAATCTCAGAAATCAAGCAATATTCTTTAGCAATTATTCTCCTAGTCATCACACCTTTATTCTTATCACCTATGATCTAATTCTCTGAATGATTCAACCTCACATACTTGGGAGTCTTAGGATTTTCCTGATTTCCAGACTCTTGATCTTTTTCTTCTACACTAGCACTTGTACCTTCTCCTTCATTTTTAGGCTTTTTTGGAGCAATCTAAATTTGATTTTGGGTTTGCACTTGCTTTGCTTTATCAAAGCTGACATCCTGATCATCTGAATCATATCCAGAGCATCTAGTCTAATACTCATTTCCTTCATCAACCTCCACATTAGCACTTTCAACTATCTTTATCAATCATTTATTATAACATCGGTAGGCATTGCTCTTAGTAGAATAACCAAGAAAGATTCATTCATCACATCTAGCATCAAAATTCCTTAGGTCTTCATCTCTTTTGATATAGCATTTATTACCAAAAATTCTGAAATATCTAACTATAGGAACATGATCAAACCGTAACTCATAAGGAGTCTTATCGGTATCATCTTTGATATGCACCTGATTAAAAGTGTATACAATAGTACTCACAACTTCTCTCCAATAGATATGGAGAACATTTCCTTTAATTATCATTGTTCTAGTAGCTTCCTGAATTGTTTTGTTCTTCCTCTCCATAAAATTATTCTGTTGAGGGGTCCGTGGAGCAGATAATTGTCTCTTCAACCCATGCTCTTCACAAAATGCATTAAACTTACCGAAAGTGAATTCACCACCTCTGTCATATCTCAAACACTTTAGCTTCAACCTAGTCTCTGTCTCAACCATAGCTTTGAAAATCTTAAACTTCTCCCTTAAGAAATTAAACCACATCATCCTTGAATAGTCATCAATCAGCAACATGAAGTACTTGTCACCTTGCAAGCTTCTCACTCTAGAAGGACCACACAAATCAATATGCACAAGATCCAATATTTCATTAGAACTATACTATTTTCTTTTGAAAGTAACTCTTGTCTGCTTCCCTAATTGACATTCCTTACATACCGAATTAGTAGGCTTTACCAACTTAGGAAGATATCTCACTACTTGAGTAGAACTTATCTTAACCATGCAATCAAAAGTTACATGACACATCCTTCTATGCCATAACCAACTTTCATCAATTTGAGAAATCAAACAACTTTTACCACTAGCATTCAAGTGAAAGATATTACCTTTAGTCTTTGTACCTAATACAATTTCAATTCCAGAACCACTCAAGATCTTACACTTTCCATTCTTGAATTGCAAATCACATCCCTTATCAACCATCTGTCCTACACTCAAAAGATTATGCATTAGACCTTCAACATACAAGACATCATCAGTGTTATGCTTACCATAAAGAGAAATAGAACCTCTAACACAGATTATACTATATTGTCATCACCAAATCTTACTAGACCACCATCATACTTTTCCATACTCACAAAATTACTCTTATCACATGTCATGTGATGAGAGTGTTGGCATATGGACATTCCAATGAGACATTGTGTGTGATTGAAGGTTTTGTCATTGATGGCAACCTTGCAATCCTATGGCACTGGCAAAGCATTACTCAAACAAAACAGTGCTCCGACATCAACAAAATCAATCTACACCGGCACGGGCATAGAAGATGTACACCAGCACAGAAGGAAATATGTATACCGGCACAGAGGTCGACAGGATTTTTGATATGTAATATTTTGTTTATCATTGTAAGCCGACTTGGCAAATTGTAAAATGACTCTTGTATATAAAAGAGATCATTGTAGGCATTTGTAGGATATGGATAGAAAGCAATAAATAAATTATAAGGCAGACCTAATGTGTGAATTGTAGGTCAAGGGTGTATGTAAAGAACAGAGCAAGAACCGGTACTGAATCTGGCATTGAAGATGCTATAGGAAAGCAGTACAGAATATTGGATTTGTGTAAATCCTCATTGTAAGTCAGTGTGACTTCTTATTGAGCAGTGAGCTCTAGGCAGTTGGCCTTCCTGCATGTGCAGGCCCCTATTGTAAGTAATATTCTCTTATTGGCCAGTAAGTGAATATTGTGGGTCACAAATCCCACCGAGGTTTTTCCCACACCAGGTTTCCTTGTTAAACATCTTGTGTTATGGTGTTCTTTTCATGTGGATGCTTTTGATTCTGTTATTTGCATTAATTCTTGCATACCAGTATACTGTTACTTTATATTCTGCATATTCAGTTTTAAGAAAATTTCGTTACCGGTCAGATACTGATTCACCCCCCCCTCTCAGTATCTGTCGGAACCCTAACAATTGGTATCAGAGCTTGGTCCTCTATTTTCAGAAGCCTAACAGCTTGAGGAAGATCTTGACACTGGTAAAGATGGAAAATCTGATAAAGCAACTTGAAGGAGCTCTTACTGACTATGATGCAGAGAAGTTAAAAAATATCAAATTAGAAGATGATTTAAAAGTAGCTCAGGACATTATTCAGGCACTTCAAGAAAATCTTACTGTTACAAGAAACAAGAGAAGAGAACTTTGTGAAAAATTGCAAAATGAAAATGATGAAAAGGAATCACTAAATGATATGATAAGCAAATTGAAACAAGAGATCATGACAAAAAAAAATGAAATGCAAGATATGACTATGAGATTCTGCAAAAAGATTGAGGACAGAAAGAAGAATGAAGAAGAATTGACCAGAAGACTAAGTGATGCAGCAAATGAGAACACAAGACTTAGCTATGAAAATGACATGTTGAAGATAGATCTGATGCATACTCAAAATGACTCGAATGAACTAATGAGACAAAAAGAGATCGTGGAAAGGGAATTGGAAACTGCAAATCAACACAAAGAAAAATTCAAGCAAAGCTCAGAAGAACTTGGTACCTTATTGAAGAATCAAAAACCCAAAGGTAACACTTCTAGAGTTGGATTTGAAGTTGGAGAAAGCTCCGGTACTGCAAATACCCAGGATCAAAGCAAACCAGTAAGACCCTCTAATACTTACAAATTCAATGGAAAATGCTTTAACTGTAATAAATATGGTCATAGAGCAAATGAATGTAGATCTAGGAATTATCAAAACATCAATCCTCCCACCGATCAATGCACCAAATGCAACAAAATTGGTCATAACTCTAAAAATTGCAGAATGAATGTAAGATGTTATGTTTGTGGAAGATTCGGTCATTTATCAAATAAATACAGAACACAAACCGGCATATGTTATGGGAAAGCTATTCAAAAAAATAATGTAACTTGTTATGCATGTAACAAGATTGGTCATATTGCTAAATTTTGTAGAAGTAAAGGTACACGGGTAGATAACAAAAGTACTAGCTTGAAAGGTAAAGAAAAGGTTGAAGAGGTTAAGCAAGAATTTTCAAAGCAAAGGATTAGAAAAGGTGATCTAAATATTGGGGTTACTCCTCCACTGGTAGAACCAACAAATGCTTCACCGGCAGGACAATATGATGCTCCACCAGCAGGACAGAGCAATGCTCCACCAGCAGGATGTTCTTCATCAAATTGAAGAAAATTATCTTGAGGGTTTGGCAATTTAATGACAGATGTGCTATTATTCCCTCGGTTAGAGAAAAGAAGTTGAAAATCCTTCATTACTGGCAAATAAAGTTGAGTTAATACATTGCCGGCAAACAATTAATGTGGTAGGTAGCAGAAAAGACTTTATAAAATAAGGTTTTTGGCTCCATTTCATTTCACTGTGAATTCAAACTTTCAGAGAGCGCGAAGATTTATGAGCTAACACATTCCGAGCAAAGAGGCAAAGCACTTCAGCAATCAATCCATCCAAAGGCAGAAAAAGGTATTTATCATCATGGTATCCTCCTCTGCACCTGAATTCATAGCAAACCCTAGAGTAGTCAAGGTTATAAAACGACCTAGGCCCGTGTTTCAGCTAGTTCCCGAGGTAGCTAAGAAAGATGACAACACAGGTGCTTTTTCCCAAATTCCAAAGGGTGTTGTTTATGCAGAAGACCCTAGAATGTATATTCATTGCAACATAGAGGAATTAGGTGATGAAGAAATCAAAAACATGTATAAATCTGTTATATGTGACAATGCCGGAAATGTGAAACCTGAACATAAAATTGTTGAAACCCTAGGATTCACTGAAATCCTCTGCATTCCTGAATTTCCCAAGGAAGTGGTTAGGATAGTTCTTAGCAGGGTACATGGCTCATTCTTTTGGCTTGACTCAGTGCATAAAATTACAAAGGTAGCTGTGAAAGCAGTAACAGGGTTACCTTCCACCGGTACTAGACCCGACAAAACCAAGAAGATCTCCAATGACCTAGTAATGAAATTAACCGGTGCAACATCCGACAAAAGATCATTGAGGGTTAATGATGTGATTGATACAAATGTGAGATTCATTAGCATGATTCTAGGTTACAAAGCAACTCATGCAAATAGGCTTAACTCTGTTTCCAGTTTATGCATAAAAAGTGCTTATGACATGGTTAAGGACAATGTAAAAATTGATATCTGTGAATGGTTAAAAGATGAGTTAATTGACAATTTGGCAAAAATCAAGAAGGATAAGAAAGGAACCTTTAGATTTGGAAATTTGCTTGTATGCTTAATGTTCCATATAACCAAATAGGCTCCCGGTATAGGCTATAAGGAGTTTGGATTTGATATACTGGTAGGAAGACAATTGTCTGACTTATTCAACAACATGGGTGAAAACAGAGAAAAGAATATCAATGAGTATTTTCAAGCACTAAAGGTCATAATGAATAAAAGAATCAGACTATCACAAGAAATTGTCAACAAATACAAGGATGATATATGCTTTGTAATCAAAAAGGATGAGATCTGGATGGAAGCAGTCATCCCAAGAACAATCTGGGTTATAGAGATGGGGTATGAAACAGATGACCACATAGTGGAAACTTATGCCAAAGCACTTCTAGAAGCCCCCAATGAACCAAAGGAAGAAGTATTTGGTAGTGCTGAGACCATCGAAAGTCAAATTCAATCTAAAAAGAGAGTAAAGAAAGTTGAGGCATTTGTGAGGAAAGGAACCAAGCAAGCAAAAGCCATAAAAGATGATGTATTAAAGAAACCGGCATAACAGAAGAAGAGTTGGCAGCCCAACAGCCTGAAACTCATCTATCACCGGTATATACCTCCTCAGAAGGAGATATGCTAGCAACTTTCAAAAGAGTTGTTAGGAAAAGAGACCCCTCACCAGTATCCACTCCTTCACCTAGAAGGACAAGACATAAGCAACAAGCTGTGAGGTCTCCAGTCAAGAAAGCCACACCTAAGAAAAAGGATGACCCCCAAAAAGAAGAAGAAGACAAACATTAACTTGGCCCCTTTTGACATATTAATGAATGAGATCACAGAGGAAGGCAAGTTGAAAAACATAGGGCAAATCTATGACACCCTATCAAATGATGAGAAAGGACAAGTCGAGGAAAGTGTTATATTACACATGGACATGTATAAAAAGTTTTTGATGCAAGTCCTAAATGAAATTCCTGATGAATTATATAAAAGACTTGAGGCCAGAAGGCAAGGAATAGTTGAGTTGGATAAGAAAATTAAAATAGAAAAAATACTTGTAGTATACCCGGTCAACTCACCTAAGGAAATTGATGATTTGATAGCTCAGGCCAACCGGACAGTTTTTCCACTGCACACCGCCAAATATCAGTAATGGCAGGTAGAGTTACTAAAGTTTCAAATGAAACAGAAGATGGTTGGGATACATTCTTGGTTGAAAAAGAAAAACAAGAAGAATATAGGAATCCCAAGCCCATTTTGGTATATCAAAAGGACAAAGGCAAAGGTAAAGTTGGTGGACCACCAAGTATCAAGATTAGAGACAACTTACCCCCACCTCCTTTAAATACTCCACTGGTAAAAACACAACTGCAGAAGATCAACCGGTAGCTGAGAGCATGGACACAGAGGATAATAATCCTAATCCTGAAGTCCTATATACTGTGAATGTTGATACTAAAAAAATCAACATAGTGGTAGATAAGGATACCACAGATAAATCTGATAACAAAGAGCAACCGGCAACAGGAAACAAAGAGCAACCGACAATAGGAAACAAAGAGCAACCGACAGCAGATTCAGAGAAAAAGATAGAATCTGGAACACAAACAGAGCAACCAATAGAGCTAAAGGCTCCAGAACAGATGCCACCGGTAAGAAATGATGCAGGAAAAATTGTGCTTAAAGAGATGGAGACACAAACAGACCTACCAGAGGTCAATACTAGTATGGCCACTTCCACCGGCACTCAGTTTATTGGGTCACCATCAAATGTAACAGAGGTATTGCTCGAATCTATCAAGAAAATAATTGATTATAGCTCACAAGCCTATAAAGCGATAGATGATTCAATTCTAGTTTTGAAATCAATAGCTCCCAATTGTAATATAGCCAACAAAGATTCTTTAGGCTAGTTGGATACACTTTGTAAATATATTTCTGAAAATTTTGAGCAAACAAAGGTAGAAATTGTAAAGGAAAGTGTAGAAAAAGAGAAACAGAAATTCATTGAGGAAGGAATAAAGAAGTGTAACAGGGAATTTGACACACTTCTACCGGAACTATGCAATTTAATGAAAGAGTACAAAACTCTATACAAAGACACCTGTAAGATAAACTTTTTGACCACGGATGTAGACAAAAACATGAGCAAGGTACAGGAAGAGATCAATAAACTTGCTAATAATTTTGTT
This sequence comes from Cryptomeria japonica, assembly GCF_030272615.1. NCBI lineage: Eukaryota > Viridiplantae > Streptophyta > Pinopsida > Cupressales > Cupressaceae > Cryptomeria > Cryptomeria japonica. The sequence goes on along the minus strand of NC_081411.1, from coordinate 703,797,891 downwards.
AACTCACCCTATATATTATCAGTTTTTGAAGAAAAGATAACAAATTTTGAGGAAGAATTGCTCAAATTAGAAAGAGAAAAAGAGAAAATAATAAACAAGGCAAAAATTTTGAGATCTAAACTAAGTCCAAGATTGGACTATTTAGCATCTTTGCATAAGGAAATCTCAGAGGCACTAACACAGGGTAGCAAAACACCGGCAGAGCACTTGCAACATCTCACCGGTACAGTATACAGAACTGAGATAGCAATAAAAGAGAGCAAGAAGTTTATGGATGGCATAAACTTAATTTTGGGAGATATTCTTCAGATAATAACTACCCAACTACAAGGTTGAGGTTATGAATTGGTACAACTACAAAATCTAATAACCTTTGTCATTGATGCCAAAGGGGGAGTAGTAGATGAGAAAATTCAAAACACAGAGATCACATGCTCAGGGGGAGCTCTCACATTTTTGGTAACAATTTTTTTGGTCTACACATTTTTGGATATCTTTTTGAAATTTCTCATGTTTGTTGCCATCAATGCCAAAGGGGGAGATTGTTGGCATATGGACACTCCAATGAGACATTGTGTGTGATTGAAGGTTTTGTCATTGATGGCAACCTTGCAATCCTATGGCACCGGCAAAGCATTACTCAAACAAAACAGTGCTCCGGCATCAACAAAATCAATCTACACCGGCACCGGCACAGAAGATGTACATCGGCACAAAAGGAAATATGTATACTGGCACAGAGGCTGACAGGATTTTTGATATGTAATATTTTGTTTATCATTGTAAGCCGACTTGGAAAATTGTAAAATGACTCTTGTATATAAAAGAGATCATTGTAGGCATTTGTAGGATATGGATGGAAAGCAATAAATAAATTATAAGGTAGACCTAATGTGCGAATTGTAGGTCAAGGGTATATGTAAAGAACAGAACAAGAACCGGTACTGAATCTAGCATTGAAGATGCTATAGTAAAGCAGTACAGAATATTGGATTTGTCTAAATCCTCATTGTAAGTCAGTGTGACTTCTTATTGAGCAGTGAGCTCTAGGCAGTTGGCCTTCCTGCATGTGCAGGCCCCTATTGTAAGTAATATTCTCTTATTGGCCAGTAAGTGAATATTGTGGGTCACAAATCCCACCGAGGTTTTTCCCACACCAGGTTTCCTCGTTAAACATCTTGTGTTATGGTGTTATTTTCATGTGGATGCTTTTGATTCTGTTATTTGCATTAATCCTTGCATACCAGTATACTGTTACTTTATATTCTGCATATTCAGTTTTAAGAAAATTTCGTTACCGGTCAGATACTGATTCGCCCCCCCCTCTCAATATCTGTGGGAACCCTAATAGAGAGAAGGCACTATCAATAATCCATTCATCTTTTTCTTCAACTTTAGCAGCGAAAGCTTTCTCCTCATTAATGCCGCTAGTAGAATCAGTAGTCACCGAATCATAGTCCTTGATAGCAATAAACACCCATTCATCTCCTAAATTTCCCTTATTATATTCATCATTTGTCACAACTTCATCAGCAAAATAATAACATCTTTTGATATTTAGGCTTATATGGCTTGGACTTAGGAACTCTTTTCGGACACCTTGAGGAAAAATGTCCTATTTTATTACATGAAAAACATTTAAGAGGCAACTTCCCTTCATACTTACCGGTTCCTTTTGGTAATCTCCCGACAATCAAGGCTTCAAGCTCCTCAAGCTCTCTTTCTTCTTCTTCAAGCTCTCTCATCTCCTTCTCATATCTAGACACCCTTGTAGAACTTTATCCTGGATCACATTTCTGCTTCCTAGAAATAGTAGCTTTGAATGCAAATTCTAACTTAGGAAGAGATTCACCAAATTCACTCAACTCAAAGGTAGCAAGCTTTCCAATCAACATGTCTCTAGTCATATTTGTCACCGTCCGGATCTCCTCAATAGAAGAAACCTTATGCTTGTAAGTAGGAGGCAAGGATCTCAACACTTTAGCCATAATCTCTTATTCTTCCAACACTCCATTGAAACATCTAATATTCAACACAAGCTCATTCACTTTCAGCATAAAGGAGGTAATGTTCTCATCTTCGCCCATATTCAACATCTCATACTTTCCCTTCAAGCTCTGCAACTTTCACGTAGTTGTCGCCTTCATACAAAGTCTCTAGCTTCTTCAAGATCTCATGAGCAGTCTACAAATCCATCACATTAGTCATCTTAGAATCAATCAAGACACTCAACAATGTTTCCTTAGCTCTAATATTGAATTTAACTTCCTTTATCTCATCTAGAGTTGTAGGACCATTCAGAGGAACATTATATATATATATATATATAGTAATCTTCCAATAATCTTCACCGATGCATCTCAAGTGACACTCCATCCATTTTTTCCAAAGAGTGTAGTTCGTTCCATCAAATCTCGGACTATCCTTCTTATAAGCATAGGTTGTCATCCCGTATCACCTCAAGAAGTCAATCTTCTTTCAAAGGATCTAATTCTGATACCAATTGTTTGCAACAATGCAGCAAACCGAGAGGGGGGTAAATCATTTTTCTCACAAACTTTACTTAATTCAAACTAAATCTTAGATCTGATTATTAACAATGAAAGCATAAATCAACACCACTTATCATTAGGTATTCCAAATACAAGTATCAATAAGATTTTGGAATCCAAAATAATTGCAGATTATCCATGGGGCCATCCTAATATTTTGGAGAAGCATATAGGAAAATAAGGTACATTAAAATCCTATCTTTCTTTCATCTTGTGAGCTATAATATTTTCAAAAAGCATAAGGGTATATATAATATAAAAAAATTCATAGATTAATTTTTGAAATCTAATGGAGCATGTAGTCACATTGGAGGTGCAATTTTTCTAGATGCAATGCAATCTTCCAATATTGTCTTGATTGGGGTAGTTTATCTATTGTGTGGATTCATTTCAAAAGGAGATTGTACATATAAATCAATCATGTTGCACAACACTAAAGAAGCGCTAGTAGATGATCAATAAGACACTAATTTCTTATTCTATTATCAAATAGGTAGTTCTACTTTGGAATGTAAATAGGACTTGTGAGACCATTGCTAGGGGAGATTAGGAATTACACATACATGCTTGTTGAACCTTATACACAAACTTTTCACATGCTTTATATTTGTAAGCATCGTAGAAACTTTAATTAATCTATTAAATTTTTTTGGATCTCTTGTAGTTGTTATTACACAAGAATTTTGATTATATCACTGAAATGGTCATGGATTTTTCTATCCTTCCATGTTATGATTTGTTAGTGATATTATTTTAATATTGATGTAATTTCTCTTTTAAATTCCATTGGCTATTATGTTCAATGATAGTATACTCATTCCAATAATGAGTAATTAATATATTTTGAAGCATCTTTAACTCTCCTTTTTATTAATTATTTTTAGTATCTCTATATGTTTCCTTGTTAGGGTTAGTTTAACTAGAGTAGATAAGAAAAATTCCTTTCAATTTGAAAGATTATCTTGCATTTCAAAGTCTTATATATGTGAGATTTCCCACACTAATCATTTATGTGATATTGATATTGATATTATCTAAGTATCAATATGAAGGATTAGGTCAGCCTCAATTTTAATATCATAAATTGTATGATTAACCTAGAGCATTTACATAAATTATAAATATAAATTTAAACAATTAAAAAATTAAGAACCAAAACATCATAAAATAAATATAAATAAAAAACAAACAAAATGTAAATTCCACATTACCTTTCAATACAATCATACTATAAAAATATACATATACAATCATCATTAAAAAATTAAATTGAAATAAATAAATATATAAATATATAAAATATACAATTTACAACATTGTAAAAAATCTCAACATTAAATTACCAAAATAAGTTAAAACCACCTAATCATAAAAGTTAATGTCCTAAATAACAAAAAGTTGCATAAATTCATATATAATAATTTACTCTCTACTATCTATAGAAAACCTAATAATAACCTATGCCAAATGCATAAAAATGGGGTAGCTCTAAGTACCATCGTACCACCCTTGCCACGTGACGATTTCTACTTGTTTTCTTTCTTGCTAAATGACGATTTCTACTTGTTATTATCTTTTCTTGATTTGACACTGTTTTTTGGCTAAACATCCTTATCATGCGAATTTATGATGATCCCCTCGTTTTCAAGTCAATGACAGTTGAACAACAATGACAATGGACTAAGAGACCAAATCTATGCAAAATTCAAACCTTCTTTCTCTTAACACAAATTCGTCAAACCCTAGAATTACATGACTCACTTGTTACCTCATCATTGTGTCATCAAATAGACTTTAAACAAATCCCATATTTACCTTCATATTCATTACATGAAAGAATTTTGTGCCATGATACCTAAATGTCAATAAGGCTCATAATTTAGATTATGTGATGGGGCGTATGGTGATTGTTTAACATTGTTTTACATTAAGTCAAAATGGTTACATCAAATGATGGTACTTTTGGTGTCATAATAGTTTATAGCTGAATTTTCTCTAAAAATAAATTTGATGATGACTTTTATTCACGTGTCCTCATAATCTTTATTAAGTGTAAAGGACAATTCAAGATTTGCATATATTAGATGGATGTGTCTATTCTAGCTCCAAAATAACAGTATGGATTGACTAACACGCGTGTTAGTCGCACGTTTTACACCGTCGATTTTGCAATTAACGGTTGCGATTGACTAACCTGTCGCTAACATGTTGTACGAAAGATCTGTTTTGGAGCCAGAATAGCTTCAGCCATATTAGATTGTATTTTTATTGAAATAGTTCTAATCTTATAAGGTAGAGTTAATAGATTGTATGCTTGAGAAGCTTTTTGAACTTAATTATTTGGTTGTCTTCTTGTTTTATTGCTAGTGAAGCTATCAAACTTACTTGGTTATCTAATTATTGTTTAGTCAACAATACATATTGCATGGTATTGAAAATAGTAATGTAATGAACCCCAAAATGCAACGACTACTTTTATAACATTATTTAACAACAAAACAATACATCGATCATATTTTGCATGTCAAAGTCCACAAAGATTGATAATAAATTAAATAAATATGAAAGTCTCATAAGTGCATAACTAGCAGTTACATTGAAAGGAGGTGCAATGGATACGTCGATTATAATTGAAATATAAAATGTTTGTTATTTGAATTTATAAATACTTCAGAGCACGTTACTAATCATATATAGATTTTGATAAAATATTAGATGATGAGTTTTAAAATAAAATAGTGTCTTTATATTTTTCTCGCCACTTAATTATCGCATTTGAAATTTCAATTCCATAAAATAAAACAATTATTTTAATTTATCCTTTGAACGTAAAAGAACCAAGGTTTTCTTTAGTTGAATACTTACTTATATATGAATGAAATGGTTACTAAAGATGGGAAAATTCATTTTGTAACTTTTTAAAATGGAGAGAGATAGCTAACAAGGTGATTGATTGCTGATGGCATTTTAGTAGAAGAAGAGAATAAGTTGAAAAGTTTGAAACTAGTAATAAAGTATTGTACCACAAATCACCTCTATCATTATGGATACAAACAAATGAATGTTAAGTGATTGTATTTTGTAGTAGACATTTAAAATAAAGAAAATAAAGTATAAGTGAAAAACATAAGTTACATAAAATATAAATGAATATAAATGAATATCAATGTAAGGTGATTTTTTTTACCAAGTAAGAATTATCTTTAAAGATAGGATTGTTTTTTAATAAGAAAATATATGATAAAAATTTGGTTGATTGTTGCGATTATTTTTTATACATGATATTAATTATATTTTTTATCTTTAATATTTGTATACATAAATTTTTGGTATTATCTATATTTTAAAGTTAAAATGAAAATATCTTATAGTAAGTGTTATCTATGAAACATAAAGTTTGTTTTTCATAAGTTAACTCTTAAATGGTGTGAAACAAGATGTGATAAGATTTGGGTTCATTATTATCTCTATTTTTATTTTAAAAATAAAAATAAATAAAGATAAAAATATTGTTTTGGTATGATAAGATATGATAACTAATTATATTTTTTTTCCTTTTCACATTTGCATCCAAACCAACGGAATTAATTAACATAGATATAGCATGAAAACAAAAATATACAATAGATCACACAAAGAACACCATTTATGACGTGGGAAACCCAAGAAGGGAAAAACCACGGACAATGTTAGTTCTTAATATAAACACCGGTTAAGGTGATTTTTACAAAGGGTTGCTCATTGCTAGAATGCTCATTGCAAGTGGGCTCATTGCCAAAGAAAGAGAGAGAGAAAGAAAGAATCCACCACTGAAACACAATCTGCACAAACCAGACTGCTTTCGGTGGCTAAAAACCAACGCACTCACTCACATCACCAATAGTCAGATTTTTCCTTTCCAATCTCACATATTTTCAAAACAATGTCACATTTTTTCTATATCTAACTCAATCAAATCATTGTCATATATATATTGTCTTCCAAGAAGCATAGTCTTCCAAGTCAACCAAGATAGAGATCTAAAATAGGTCAACACTAAACATTCTGGTGGTGGGGAAGAATGAGTAGTGGACCATACCACAACACATATCAACGGTTAGATCAACACGATGCAATCATTACATATTTCAGACCCAAAACATGATACACACACTACACCATAAGTTGTTGCACATCCTTGAATTTCAGACTAAATTTGGACCCAAATACCATCGCCCAAAGCAACAAAAATAAGAATAGGATCAAGATACACATGAATACAAACGATAAGGGGTAATACCCCTAACTTCTACCAAAGATATTCAAAAGTATCTTTACACAATTCCTTCGTGAAGATATCTACAATCTGCTCCTTTATAGGTACATAATTTTTACGTCATTATCCAACACCTTTTTCCTCAAGGAGTGATACTGAATAGATATATGCTTTGTTTTGGAATGTTGTACCAAATTCGTAAAAATGTTTATTGCACTAGTGTTATCACACATAATAGAGATAGGTTCTTTGAATGTTACACCAATACCCTTTAAAGTCTACTTCATCCATAGAATCTGTGTGCAACATGAAGATGTTGCAATATATTCTTCTTTAGCTATAGATAAAGAGACAGAATCCTACTTCTTACTTGACCAAGCCACTAACTAGGAGTCTAAAAAGAATGCTCAACCACTCGTACTTTTCTTGCCATCAACACTTCCGGCCTAATCTACAATAGTATAAGTCGTCAAAGTAAAATCTAAACTTTTGGGTTAGCACAAACCAAATTCCTTTGTTCCTTTTAGATATCTAAAGATTCTTTTTATTGCCACAACATGAAACTCTTTCGGTTCTTGCTAAAATCTTGTTGCCAAACAAACTGCATACATGATATTCGGTCTAGTAGAAATCAAATATAACACTCCTCCAATCATTGTTACTAACTCGCATCTTCTTTAGGGGACTTATCATCCTTTGTCAACTTGCATCTAGTGGTCATAGGTGTACACACCGGTTTGGAGTTCTCTAACCCAATCTTCTTCAACAATTCTTTGATATATTTAGACTGAGAAATAAAAAATTCCTTTGTCATTCTGATTAACTTGCAAACCAATGAAGAAATTTAACTCACTAATCATGGACATCTCAAATTCCTTCTACATTTCATTAGCAAATTTTCTGCACATACCTTCATTTCCTCCAAAAATTATATCATCAACATACACTACAACAATTAGGCTTTTACCGGAATCTGTTTTGAAATATAAATTGTTGTCAACTAAACCCTTTTAAAATCCTTGATCAGTCAAGTACTTATCTAGCCTTCCATACCAAGCTCTAGGGACTTGTTTCAATCTATACAAGGCCTTCGTCAATTTACAAACAATGTTCGAATCATCTTTCAACTTTAATCCTTTTGGTTGTTCAATATAAACTTCTTCTTTCAACTCTCCATTCAGAAATATTGATTTCACATCCATTTGATAAACTTTGAAATCCTTAAAAGCTACAAAAATGAAACATCCCGATTGCTTCCATCCAAGCAACTATGGTATATGTCTCATCAAAATCAATGCCCTCAATCTAAGTATAACCTTTGCAAACCAACCTTTCTTTATTTCTCACAAAATTTCCATCTTCATGGACAGCTAGTTCTAGAATACCAACTTAGTTCCAATTAATTTCTTATCTACAGGTCTATTAACTAATTCCCATGTCTAATTCTTCTCAATCTGATCCAACTCTTCTTTCATTTCCTTCATCTGATTCTAATCATTGCAAGCTTCTTCTACTATTTTTGGTCCAGTCTCTAAAAGTAGACATAATAGAAGTTGTTCTTAAGTTGTTTTGCTTATTTTGATGGTACCTTTGCTCTTATCTCCAATAATTTGATCCATTGAGTGATTTTTCTGAACATATCTTGGGTGCTTAGATGTAGATGTTGGAGCTTCCTGAGATTCCTTTTCTTCTTCTCCTTCTCTGGTATTCTCTTCCCTTTTTTTGTTATCTGGTTCATCAGACCCAACCTACCAATTTGTCAGACTCTTTAGAAATGTCTTCATCAACCTTCACATTTGCATTTTCAACAATTTTGTTCAGCCTTTTATTGTAACACTGGTATGCCTTGCTCCTTGTAGAATATCCTAGGAATATGCCTTCATCAACTCTACTGTCAAACTTTCCAAGATTATCCTCATCTCTTTGGATGTACTAGCACTTGCTTTCAAATACCTTAAAATATTTAACTGTTGGAGTTCTACCATGCTATAGCTCATAAGTTGTCTCTCCATATCTCTTCTGGTATTGAATTCTATTAAGAGTGTAAACTACAATATGAATTACTTCTCTCCAATAGATTTTTGAAAGTTTTGCTCCTTTGATAATTGTTCAAACCACCTCCTAAATTGTTCGGTTCATCCTTTCTACTACACCATTTTTTTGAGGTGTTCTCAGGGTAGACAACTATCTTTAAATACTATATTTCTCACAAAAGTTGTCAAACTCATCAAAAGTAAATTCTCCTCCTCTATCAGATCTCAAACACTTAATCTTTCTATCAACTTCATTTTCAACTTTAGCCTTGAATATTTTCAATTTCTCTAAAGCTTATACCATTGGACAACAGAGAGGTTATAACCACCTCAAGATAATTGGACAACAATCCAGAAGAATGAATTGCCAGTGATAGCATCTACCATGCCTGATTACAATCCTGGTTAAGCTCAATACTGAAGGCCTTTGACCTCTTACATAAACCTAATTCAATCACCTATGATCGACCAAATCTCCTTCACATATGATATTTCATTCCATGAACACGACCATGACATGATCTACAATGAGATCTTACATCAATTTATGCAAACCCTAAGGCCTAAACCAATTAGGTCAGCCGCCTAAAAGATATCATAATAAGATCATTACATACATCCATATTATAATGATATGCCATGTTGTGTTTAGACCAAAACAACATTAACCAATCCATAAATCATCTTGGTAACGTGTAGAGAACACATAACATGATATCAGTCCATAACCTAGATAGAAACCGTACCTAATTTGTGTCCACCATGCCAAAGCAATGTCTCCAATCAGTCGAGGCATGATCAAGGATCACCTTCTGCATCCTGAATTCCATCTAGAAGCCACACCAACACCACTTATGCATCATGTCAAAGATTCTCAGTAAAAGCTCTATCGGTAAAACCTTAAACCCTTACCAGTATAGGCTTACTAGAGTGTACGATAGCATCCGATCATCAATTCGATACCAACTGACCAAAACATACTCTAGAAACATCAAACCAAACATATTACATTGATCCAAACCTGTCGATAGTATCCAACTGATAGTCCCTTCTATCGGTAACACTAGTTCTTCTACCAGTAACCAATCATAACAGGTAGTTTTGATATTAATGACAAAACATCAATGAAACACATAATCAATTCCTTCATACTGCCAACAATGTAGCAATATGACCAATTTTTCCACATCTAAAGCATTTAAGAGGTAACATACCTTTGTATTTGTTGGTACCTTTCTTCAATCTCCTTACAAAGTTTGCTTCCATCTCATCTGGACTTTCATCTTCCCGATGTTCCTTAGAGACTTGAAATGTAGATTCAGTCTTAGACTTTTGTCTTTTCCAAACTTCCTTATCTCAAATGCTGATAGAATTTGATATAACTGCTCTCTACTGAATCTCTTTAGATCATAGGTTTCTTCAATAACCAAGATCTTGTCACTATAACGTTTTGGTAGGGAGATCAGGATATTCTCAATTATGTCTTCATCTGACAAGGTGTCGAGCACCAAGTTCTTTGATTTCATTTACCGCACTATCAACCCTATAAAAATAGCTAGTTATGTCCTCTCCTTCCATTTTTAAAGTCTCATATCTGCACTTAGTTGTTACTTTCTTTAATGATTTCACTATCTCATTTCCTTCATAGATATCTATCAACTTTTCCCAAACCTCATAAGTAGTATTCAATGAAATAACCTTTGTCAATTCAGTCTTAGATAAAACACTAAAGATAGCATACCTTACCTTTTCATTCTCTTAATAAGCTTGAATCTCAACAAGAGTGGTAATACCATTTGTTAGTTGAACATACTTAGTTTCCACTACTTTCCAAGTATTGTATCCCAAATATATTAGGTAACCTCTCATCTTCACTTTCCAAAAACTATAGGAAGATCTTTCAAAGATAGAAATAGTTAATTTATGTGCCATCAGATCAAGATCTACCTCAAGCAGTTAAGCTCTTCTCCAAGGAATCAAAGCTTTGATACCAATTATTGAATATTTGGGCAACTAAGAGGGGGGTGAATGAGTTGGTAACTTAAAATAATTTTGATCATTTTCACATCTAGATCCAAACCAATAGAATTAATTAGCACATATATAACATGAAAATAGAAACATACAACAAATCACACAAAGAACACAAGATATGACGTGGAAAACCCAAGGAAAAAACCATGGAGAATGTTAGTTCTTAATAGAAACATCGATTAAGGTGACACCAGTTAAGGTGATTTTTACAAAGGGTGGCTCGCTGCCAGAATGCTCACTGCAGGTGGGCTCACTATCGAGAAAAAGGCTCACTGTCGAAGAAAGAATCCATCACTGAAACACAATTTGCACAAACTGGACTGCTTTTAGTGCCAAAACCAACACACTCACTCACATCACCAATAGTTAGATCTTTCCTTTCCAATATCATATATCTTCAAAACAATGTCACACTTTTTCTATATCTAACTCAATCTGATCACTCTCATATTTATAGTGTCTTCTAAGTCAGCTAAGACAAAGATCTAAAATAGGTCAACATTAAACATTTTGATGGTGGGGAGGAATGAGTAGTGAACCATACCACAACACACACCAATGGTTAGATCAACATGATATTATCATTACATATTCCAGACCCAAAACATAATACACACACTACACCATAATCCATTGCACATCCTCAGAGTCCAGTCTAAATCTGAACCAAAACGCAATCACTCAAAGCAACAAAAATAATATTAGGATCAAGATACACATGAATTCCAATTATCAACACCATATCCAATAACCTAAAATATTCAGGTCACCAATACCAAGAACATAAGAGACATCAATGCCAACCAATATGTTGACATTAATGACAACGACTAAACAACATCACCATCACAACTATATCAATATGCAACAATTACTACTACAAATTACTTTACAAAGTGGTTCGAAGCTATACTGCTAAGATCTACCACCTCTGATGTAATTTGTAGATTTCTCTTGGACAATATCATTTCTCATTTCGGTTTACATGCTACCCTTGTGTCTGATAATGGTACACCATTTAAGAACAAGGAGGTGAAGTAGTGTCTAGAAAAATTTCATATTCAACATCATTTTTCTACACCATATTATCCTTAGTCTAATGGTCAGGCAAAAACATCCAACAAAACTATTGAGTGGATCTTACATAAAACCGTTAGTAAGCACGATAAATATTGACATACTCAATTTATCTATGCACTATGGTCCTATCACACAAGTGTGCGTACAACTATGGGAATGACCTCTTATAAACTTGTGCATGGTGTTGATGCAATCATGCCCTTAGACTTGGAAATTACTTCATTACGGATTTCCATAAATAGGCTCATTGACGATTACTCTTATCGCACCCTTCATCTCAACCAACTTGAGTTGTTAGATGAGCATCACCTAAAGGCCCTTTAACATCTCCAAGCCTATGAAAATCCATTATCCAAATAGTATAAGAAAAGTAGCCTTCCTTCAACTTTCAAAATAGGTGACCTATTTCATTATGAGAATCAGAAGAATATCAATGCGCCACCCGACCAAAGAGGGGAATTTAGCCCAAATTGGTTAAGTCCATACATAACCACCTATATCTATGGCTTTGGTGCTTATGGTTTGTCTCATATGGATAACATGCCTCTTAAAGAGCCTATGAATTCTTTGCACCTATGTCAATACTATGCGTAGAAGAATATTATGTGTAATGAGCATAACACTTAGTTCTCTAAGGTTGTTTTGCTATGGTGTTCCTTCATTAATGCAATTTCATATATCTATATGTTATGGAGTGACTATGCATGTGCATGTGGGTGTGTATATGTGTATCATACATGTATTCTCCCTATCTCAAAAGCATGTGTAAAAATATTTTCATAAGGTTTAATTATGCCTATGTGAAACCTATGTAAATTAAATCATGATATACATCTAATCTAACAATCCATCACATGAACATACATAATGAGCATAAAATAGAGAAGCATCTTTCCATGATAACACAAGATATGGTCAAATTAAAGAATCGTGCATATATATATGTATGTCAATGTCCAGTCTCAATGTACATGTATTGCATCACTACAAAAACACATGATGCCAGCATATGTCTATGAAACTACATCAATACATCTATATATATCACAAAAATATTGTACATCTCTATAAAAATGTGAATCTGTACAATATCAAAACTATACTCAAGACCCTTTGAGGGCATGAGTCCCTAAGTCCACTAGTGCTGAAGGATCTTGATCTTGGCATGAAGGCTACCAAATTGATGTTTGGCATGAAGGCTACCAAACTGATGCCAAGTGTGACCTCATAGTTGTGGTGCTCCATAAGTAGAGTCCTCTCATCTCTCCTCATAGCTCTACAATGGTCTCTCTCTGGGTCATCTGCTCCTCCTGCAAGGTGGCCTCCCTCTACCATGAGACATCTAGATCTGTCATCAACTAGCACACTATAGGATGATCAAGGTCACCAGTTGTGCCCTACAGTGCCACCGCAACCTATTGACGAAGGTCACTGATTTGGCTTAGCATAGCGTCACATGCTCTCTCGATACTCTCAGCTCGTGTCACAACCTAGTCTCTCTCCTCGATGATAGTATGTATCTCCAGCAAGGCCTAGTCTCTTTGTCCCATCATTGTGGCTAGTTGTGTTGCTCACTATACCAGCTCCACCTGACATTGCTCATATGTTGTCCTGAGTCGTGCTACGGTCTCAAACAAGTGTGTGTTCCTACCTATTGATTGGAGTGGTCAGTATGTATCCAAGAATGGACCTTGGATCTAGACATATGTGATGAATAGTAAGAGAGGGGTGAATTAGTATGCCAAAAAACTTCACACTAAAACACTCTACAAGACTAGCAGTAAACTGGTAAAATAGTTTAACAGACAAACCAGTTAACAAACATGGAAACCAAATAGCCAATAATGCATTTAGCCACAAAATCACAAACACCATAACACAAGATATTTTGACGTGGAAACCCAAATGGGAAAAACCACAGTGAGTTGGAACTCACAAGTCATTGTCTACAGAATAGGAACCAGACCGGTTAAGGTCTTATAGCATTCTTTACCATAACAGATCCTGTTAGGAATCTCAATCTCTGTTAGGAGACAAGTCCAATTAAAGACTACCTTGCTAGAGGATTTTAGACTCACAGATGTGAACCACCTTGTTAGAGGATTTTCAAGAGGCTTTTGGGCCTACCCGGTTAAGGGTTGCAAACTTGTCAAAGATGTGAGTAATCAACAAGTGTTTGATCTAGCTAATAGCATAGACTGCTTAGTTAGATCCTTGATGGCTCGTTCTTAATGCTCTATTGCATTACTTTAGTCTTCTACACATTCATAATCTCTCCAACTCCTTAACCACCTTAAACCCTAGCCACAATATCAACTATCGCAACAACAATAATAACAACAACCTAAAACCCTAGACATGATGTCCTTATAAAGGAAACTGATTTCATGTTGGTCCAATAGGATTACATTACAATTTCCTAGGTTCAATGAACCTAGAGATACTAGGTAATACATCACAAAAAGCATCGCTATAGTGTCTACACCTTCAAACAATCGGTGGGTGGTAAGTCATCACAAAGTACTACCGGTTCATACAAAACATTGATTGCCGGTTTGACAAAAATGAAGACTGGTAGAAATGTGTTATGCCGCTTTAATCCCTCATACCGCTTGAGGTCAACATGCCGCTTCAGACTGGGAAACACATTCTACAAAACATCAATAGTCTAAAGACTATAATACAACATACCGGTTGGAACAAATACCGGTTATGCTTTACCATATAGATATAAAGAGGATCTCAATGCAAGTGTGTGTCCATCAATGACAATCACAACATAAACATCAAAAATGCCAACAATCTCCCCCTTTGGAATTGATGGCAACACTTAGGAAAATAAAATTTTGACATCTAAGTGTTTTACAACAAAATCATGCCATTAGCAAAATTGCTCCCCCTAAGCATATACACTATCCCTTTAACAATACAATGTATAACAATTTTGCATAAAGAGCATAAACATTGAGATATACAGAGCATATAATCAAAATTTGATTACCAGATACTTCTCTCAATAGAATTCTTCTCCCCCTTTGCCAACAATGACAAAGTACAGCTAAACAACCCTGTTTTCACTTGATATTAAAAATAATAAAAGTTTTTGACAATAAGGAATGATACTTGTCAAAAACAGATTTAAAGTCCTGCAAGAATTGTTTCATCGACAGAGACCAGGAATCAAGTAGGGAGGTGGCTACTTCTTGCTCTGTCTGCATCTGGGAGACCTGTTCTTCCATAGCATCAATTATGCTCATTTCCTATGTAATAGTTAAGGCATCTAGGTTTAGATAGCACTTCTGAAGAATTTGCAATCGTGGGAGTAGAACCAATTGAAGCTCCTGCAAATCTCTGGACCGAGTGCTGATCTCTTGCTCCATTTTTACTGACTGGATATGAAACTGGTGAACGGTTTTCCCATAAGTTGTGAAGGAATCATAAGGTAGCTTGAATGTGCTCAAGTAGGACTGCAAGTCCTATTCAAGTTTTTGCTTCTGAGCTAGCACATCATCATAGAATAGATGGGGTTGACAGATTTTGCTGAGTAGCATATTCCCCTCATATACAGCATCCCTAATATCATTTTGTTCTTTCTTCAGTTCAGTCCGGAGCTCATTCAACTTTTCACCAGAGCTATATTAAGAGCCTTTTGATGCTCCTTCTTGACATTAGCCTCTACTGCCTCTTCAAGGCTCTACACTTGATCATCTACTACTGTGCATGGGAGCTTTAGTCTAGCTAGTGATTAATCAATGTTTGGAAGATTTGTACCGGGTAGCAAACCGATAAGCGTATCCACAGCTGCTTGGATTACATCCTGCTCCTTCTTCCATTGAATGATTTCAAGGCACTCTTGAGCTACCTTGATACTCTGCATTAGCTCTATTTCACTTGCAGACTAGAGATCTATAGGACTGGAGAGGTCAGTTGGTTTGGCTTGACTCCTGGTTGCCTTCGGAGTCTCCATCTTGGTGCTCTTCGCTGCTTCTCTTGCCTTGTCCTCTTTCGCTTTCTTCTTCTTCGCTTCTCTCCTCTTCTCTACTTCCTTGTCCTCCTCAGCTTTTTTCTTTTCTGCTTCCTTCTTCTTCTCCTATTCCTTATCTTCTTTTTCATTCTTCTTCCTCTCTACTTTCTTCTTTTTGTCCTGTTCCTTATCCTCCTCTTCTTTCTTTTTCTTTTCATCTTCTTGCTTCTTTTTCTCCTCTTCATCCTCCTTCTTCTTTTCCTCTTCATCTTTTTTCTTCTTCTCCTCTTCATCTTTCTGCTTTTACTCCTCTTCATCTTTTTTCTTTTTCTCATCCTCATCCTTCTTCTTCTTCTCTTCTTCAGCTTTCTTCTTCTTTTCCTCTTCATCTTTCTTCTTTTTCTCTACTTCCTTCTTCTTCTGCTTCTCTTCTTCATCCTTTTTCCTTTGCTCTGCCTCTTCCTTTGCCGCTTCCTATCTGTCCTCGGCTTTCTTATCAGCCGATTTAGCCTATTGCTTCTGTCCTATTGCCTCAGATGGTGTTTCTTGAGTATCATCCTCAACATCCAGAACATCGACATCAATGGTGCTGATTGGTTCAATGACTGGATTGCCTTCATCATCAAATACTTTGTCCAGTTTGGATATAGCTGGTTCTTCTTCTTCTTGTCAGTTGGCCAGACGTGCTTTGTGAGTTTGGATAGCAGTTTGCATAAACAGATGGGTGTCTTTTTTGACATCAGCAACTCCTCCTTCTAACAGCCAGAGTCTTCTTTTTCTAGTGAAGAAGAGTCTTTTATTTAGATCATTAACATCATATAATTCAGAATTTGACAGGTTGGGAAATTATTGTGCAAAAACCTTCTCTCTAATTTCCTGTTCTTTCTCTATGGCAATGCGCCATCTATTATCTAATGACATATATAAATAATCCAATGTCTGAGACTTAATCTCTGAGGGTGATGGGTCATTACTACACAAATACTGAATTATTTCCTTTTCAACTGCTTCCTTTTCATCCTCATTGAAGTCATCAAAACACTCAAGTAAATCATTTAACACTTTTCTCCTAATATTATTTATTGTTCTTTGACAATGTGTCAAAGGTTTATAGGAGGAGATATCTATATTTACTAGTGCAAAAGATGTCGGTTCATTCTTGGTCTTCTTCTTTGCTTGACGTGTTTTCTTTGGCTTTTCCTCAAAAACAGTTTCCTCTAAGTCTGAAGAGGTGTTCCTTGTCTTCCTCTTTCTCTGGAACACTTTAGCCGGTGCAGCTTCTAGTTTCTTCTTAGCTGGTGACCACTTGGTCACTTTTGGAGTTGCAGTAGTAACCGATGTCAATGTTGCAGGCACTGCCTTTGCCTTCTTCACTGCCAGTTCTTTCTCTTTTACTGCTGGTGGTTCCTCAGCCGGTGCTATCCTCTCTAGGTACGTGTCGGTTCTCTTCACCTTAGGATCAAGCAGTGAGGCAATAAGGGTAGAGGCATACCCTTCCAGCATGTCATACATCACCTCATAGCCCATTAGCTCCACTTCTTCCTATTTAGGCTCAACGACCTCCATTATGCATTTATCTACTTGGATGGTGAAGCAGATATCATCTTCATATTTCTTGATGATGTATCCTGATATCCTCACTCTTTGGCTCATCTTCCTTCTGAACTCATCAAAATACTTGTTCGGAATATCAGGGTAACCGGTTCCAAGTGCTTCAATGCTTTCCTTGATTTGCTTGGTTACCGGTTGGTCACTAGACCACTGAACATCTCCTACTCCTAGGAAGTAGCCTTGGAAATAGAAAAACAACCCTAGCAGTAGTTGTCCAAACTTGAACCTAAGTGATTATCCCGTTTGATCACCTTTAGATTCAATAGGAGTTGTCTCTACATACCAGTGCACAGATCAAATGATGCATCCTCCTTTATCATCCGGTAAGCAGCATTTACTGCTGTAGCAGATACATAGTTAATCCTACTGGCTGAGAATGTCCAGTATCCAATCACCATACACGCATACTTCACTAGATCATCCTTGATAGGATTTACTGTCATGCCTCGGGAGTCGCTCGTTGAACCGGTGAGCTTGGCCATTTCAGTTTTGCTTACCGTTCTTAGGGCTGGCACTTCCCCTGTGTTGTAGAATCCGGTGACTGCATGAATTGCCTGCAGCGTGATGTCATGTGTTCTTTCTAAGTACATCTTATCACCATGGACTCTGCTCAGAGTGATCCTTATGTGATCCTCTGTAAAATCTTCCAGGAAGTAGACAACATTGTGGAGCTTTTTCTTCTCCAAAATATTAAATTTTGGTTTGATCTTCTTATCTTTGCCACAAAATAAACCTAATTAGGTGTGGATAGCTAGAGACCCTAGGTCTTCTATTTTGCAGTCTATGTAGTCAGAGATTCCCTCTTCTATTATCACACCAGCGGGAACTTGTGATAGGGCATTATACTTGGACTTCCATTGAATAAAATTTGCAGACTCAACAAATGCACTAGAACTGGTATGAGATGCGGAAGCCATGATAGAAACCTTAAAAACTTGAGAAATACCTTTTGAAACACGTGAAACTAGGGCTTGCAGATTCTTCTTTACTTCACACTCCGTCGGTTGTTGAATCACCGCTTTGTGTTCTCCACTTGACCGTTTCCAGTTTGAATTTGAATCTCCTTCGCGGTTTCTCAATTTCTCCAAATCTCTGCTCAAATCGCCTTTTTGTCACTCCGCTCTTTGAAAAAAAATTCTTCACTTGAAAACTGATAGTGAGAAATGATTTCAAAAATGCTTTTAAACATAGTCCTCACCTACCATCATTAATGCTCCTCCATTAGGGCATAAACCCTAATTTTGCCTTTTTTACCATTTTCGATCTTCTGCCAAATGACACGTATAACATATCAGTTAAGGTCTTTTACCAGTGAAAACTAGGAGTTTGAAACATTTTGTCATTTTCTCCCCCTAAGCTTTCCTAAAGCTTATTTTGTCAGTTTCGTGATTTCCACACTAGGTGCAGAAACTGGTTCCTCTTGTAACACTGCTCATTTCTCCTTCCAAATTTTGTCCATGTCCACTTGATCAGTGTCAACATCAATGTCTCCTTCCGGAGTGACTGGTATATCATCAGATATGCTCTTTCTTGATCTACAGAATCTAGCAATGTGACCCGGTTTGTTGCAGTGGTAGTAGACCAATCCAGGTGCTCTCCACGGTCCATTGTCCATGTTTCCATTCTTCCTTCTACATGTTTCAGCAGTATGATGATGACCATGACAGATCATACAATTTTCTCTCCATCCAGTTGCCGCTTGATAACCACCTCTTCTTGGCTGATGATTGAAGGGCATTAAACCGGTTGTGATTCCGATTCACAAAAGCTTCAGGACCAACTATTTGGGTCCTTTGAGGATATCTTCTAGTGTTATTCATAACAAACCTGCACTCAGATGCTCTATGCCCATACTTGTTGCATGCATAATAGTTACCATCAAATCTATATGATCTAGGCTTATCATTTAGGAAATAAGGAAAATTATTGTAAGCCTTACTCCTACACACATTAGTAGTATATCCTTCTTTAAGACAGTTGAAACAAACAAGTTTAAACTTTTGCTTACCTTTATCCTTTGATGTCGGTTGTTTCTTTGATGCTCCAGCATTTGGACTAGAGGTCTCACCTTCCTCATGACCAAAATAACCAAGTCCATTGGTATTCTTGACCGGTTTGGTAGATTCAAGCTTTTGCTCTAGCTTAACAGTACTTTTGCTGAACTTAGCAAGTATTTCCTTTGACTCAGAGAGTTCTTTGGAAATAGCAGCATTTGTTTCCAATAGGTTTTCATTCTCAAAGATGGCAGTGTTTAGTTCTCCTTGCATGTCTTCCTTTTCCACCTTGCTTGCATGGAGTTGAGCATTTAGGGCACTCATCTCTTGTTTCAACTTGGAGATCTCAAAATCTCTTTCTTTCACTAGGTCTTCAGCTTTTCTCCGGTTCTCAAGCTCTTGACACATCCGGATAGTCAGTCCTTCCAACTCCTTTCTCAGGTTGGAGTTTTATTCATTCAGCTTATTTACTTTTGCAATTAGGGCTTCCATATCTGCTTCATCTGCAGAACTATTTTTAGATAGCTCCATCAGCTTTTCTACATGTTCTCTCCTTTTTGCTTGAGATGCCTTGTATTTGACCATAAGATCATCATAGGCTTTCTCAAACTGAGTGAGCCATTGAGTAAGTTCCCTCAAGGTGTATTCCCCCATATCTCTTTCCAAGTGGTTAAACTTATAGAAAGGTAGGCTCTGATACCAATTGATGAATACTAAGAGGGGGGTGAATTAGTATGCCAAAAATCTTCTCACTAAAACACTTTACAAGACTAGTAGTAAACCAGTAAAATAGTTTAACAAACAAACCAGTTAACAAACATGCAAACCAAATAGCCAATAATGCATTTACCCATAGAAGCACAAACACCATAACACAAGATATTTTGACATGGAAACCCAAATGGGAAAAACCACGGTGAGATGGAACTCACAAGCCACTGTCTGCAGAATAGGAACCAGACCAGTTAAGGTCAGACTAGTTAAGGTCTTATAGCGTTCTTTACCATAACAGATCCTGTTAGGAATCTCAATCTCTGTTAGGAGACAAGTCTGATTAAAGACTACCTTGCTAGAGGATTTTAGACTCACAGATGTGAACCACCTTGTTAGAGGATTTTCAAGAGGCTTTTGGGCCTACTCGGTTAAGGGCTACAAACTTGTCAAAGATGTGAGTAATCAACAAGTGTTTGATCTAGCTAATAGCACAGACTACTCGGTTAGATCCTTGATGGCTCGTTATTAATGCTCTATTGCATTAATTCAGTCTTCTACACATTCATGATCTCTCCAACTCCTTAACCACCTTAAACCCTAGCCACAATATCAACTATCGCAACAACAATAATAACAACAACCTAAAAACTGTAGACATGATGTCCTTATAAAGGAAACTGATTTCATGTTGGTCCAATATGATTACATTACAATTTCCTAGGTTCAATGAACCTGGACATACTAGGTAATATGTCACAAAAAGCATCGCTACAGTGTAGGCACCTTCAAACAATCAGTGGGTGGTAACTCATCACAAAGTACTACCGATTCATACAAAAAGCCGATTGTCGGTTTGACAAAAATGAAGACTGGTAGAAATGTGTTATGTTGCTTTAATCCCTCGTACCGCTTGAGGTCAACATGCCGCTTCAGACCGGGAAACACATTCTGCAAAACATCAATAGTCTAAATACTATAATAAAACATACCGGTTGGAACAAATACTGGTTGTGCTTTACCATATATATATAAAGAGGATCTCAATGCAAGTGTGTGTCCATCAATGACAATCACAACATAAACATCAAAAATGCCAACAATATGAGACTATATCCAAGAGTTCCTAGTGGATAAAGATCGACCATTTAGTGATGCCCTCTACAATCACAAACAACACATCAATGTCAACATATCCATCCTATCATGTCTATATCATATATGAAATCAAAAGTAAAGGGATATATCATGCAAACTAAAATCACAAAACATACCAAGATAACCCCTTTTCTAGGTTGGATCTCATGGAGGCACTCTACTAGAGGATGCCCCCATGGTCCTTGTTGTAGTTGTTGTTAGTGGTATTGGTGGTGCAACAATTTATGGTGGTATCCCTCTAGGTAGTGAAGCTCATGAAGCTCTCATTGGGCTCTAACTAGATACCCATTGCCTCCACGGTGATCTCTCACCCTTATCGTCGGAAGATGATCCCTTGTCAATGTCTCATCCTAAGGCTATGGCATCTCCTCCCTCTATATCAACTAGAAAAATGGGATTAGGACCTGTTGTCCTCCACCACTTGATAAAGTCTTAGGTTACCCCAACATTTTCAATGTCTAGTTGGGGCGGTGTACCATCATCATCACTTCCTGTTGGACTATCATGTACATCGTCGATGGTAGGTTGGGGTAGGTCTTGTAGCCTCACAATGTTCCTCACTTACTAGACATAGGTAGGTATAGTAGGTGGAGTCGTCTAAACCTATCCAACCTGTTGCATGCATCAATACTAGTAGTAGGGGATGATTATGTGGTTCTATCACTCAATAAAAAACCTATCTCATTACATCCATGGTAGTTGTGTTTGATTTGTAGCTCAGATGGCCATCTCCTAGAAAGGCTACCAAACAAAATCTCCAATCCCAAGCCAATCGATTTTGATCCACCAATATGTCAGATCATCAGTCCTCCACTTAGTCTGTCGAAGTGGGTACGCATGCACTTGAGGCATATCCATAGGTATTGTACATCAAAAACATATGGCCCTCGCGCAACTGATGTGCTCAAACATCCACACCTCCAATAATGTGCATTCCATCAAGCTTTGAAACTCATGGCGGATGTAGCATGATAGATCATAGTAGAGATGCATGGGCATGCTCCATCACCATGCAAAAATAGTACCCTCCTCCTCCTCCATCTCTTAGGCCAATAAAATGAAGCCCACTGCTAGGTCTAAGACCCATCCATCGATGAGAACTCACAGTGCTACTATCATGATCATAATGTGTTGGATCAATCGTATGGGCCTCTGTCTGTGGCCGAGTGCTTAGAGGTAGATGTGGTCGTTCATGTCTATAACCTGGCCTAGACCCTACTCTTGTAGCACCTGTAGCTCTTGCGTTGATGAGATGGCTGGTGATACTTGCCATCCGTCAATGGGTAGTCTCAATATGTGGTAAACATCTATCAAGGTCACCATCATCTCCCTTGTGGGTAGGTGAAATGATATCATGTCTACATCCCACCTCTCCATCAGACCTCTTAGCATCCATACATGGAAGTGGAACTCTAACATGTAATACACCCACCAAAGTCCCACTCTCTTGAGTCATTATCAATCTATTGCAGGAAGCTCCTCTGGTCTCTCTCATAATAGGCTAAGAAGATGTTCATATGTGTGCTCTTAGACCTTTGGTAATGTTTGCATCAAATTGAAATTATGATTAGTCCTCTATGTATTCATTAGGATGCTAGTGCACAATGCATATGCCAACGCATCTGATCGATGCTAGCACATCTGGCACACAACAAAATATCCCCTGGATGATAGCACATATGTTTCTTGTGGGACAAACACATGGGTCTAGGACCCTAATGCATCTCTCAGACACATGCATTTCTCTGAATCATAAAATCATTATAAAATGCACAAAATAAACTTGAATAGTGAGATTTGAGACTCACCTGCTATGGCTACTCACCTTGCTCCACTACAGTGTGCAACTCCTTGACCTTGCTTGCCTTTTTCTTTCATCTACGTGGCATTTTCCTTGAGGCTCTATAGAAATCTTAGAGAAAACACCCATAATGAATAGTACAAACACCCACAAGAAACATATCCCCTGGATGATAGCACATAAGTTTTTTGTGGGACAAACACATGGGTCTAGGACTCTAATGCATCTCTCGGACACATGCATTTCTCTGAATCATAAAATCATTATAAAATGCACAAAATAAACTTGAATAGTGATATTTGAGACTCACCTACTATGGCTACTCACCTTGCTCCACTATAGTGTGCAGCTCCTTGACCTTGCTCGCCTTTTTCTTTCATCTATGTGGCATTTTCCCCGAGGCTCTATAGAAATCTTAGAGAAAACACCCACAATGAATAGTGCTAATGACCCTTCTAGGGTCCCACACCTTGAGTATATAGCCGAATTGTCTTGGCTCCTTTTGAAGCTCGTTTGGCTTGTCCTTCTTCTTATTTTACCCAACTTATTGGGGGAAAAACATGAGGGGGCATATACTCACCTTCATTAGATTTTTCACTTCCTATCTATACTGACACTTCTTAAGAATTCTTCTCACCATAGTAGCTTCCTTTATTTTTCGTGCTAACTTTTGATCTTTGCAATACTCGAGTTTTCATTATGAAACATTGTGATTTTTGTGGAGAACTAGGGGCATTTCTCATGTCCACCCACTAGACCTCTATGGCCTCTACAATATCCTTTTTGGTTAGGTATTTATTGCATTTAATGCACTACATGGGTCTAATGAATTCATCTTTCTAGACTACTTTAGTCCACTTGATCCCTTGAGTTGATCAGCTCACTAAAGTGGGGGAAAAATGTACTCTCCTAAATTATGCCCAGTGCATTTATGACACTTACACAATGTACTCGATGCATTTATGACAAGGCTCGTGATCAAAAGCTCATTACTTGGACATCATGAGTTCAAAAGAAAAAGTGTCCCCAATTGCCCTTATACCTCATTTGGGACCATCTTGGTGTGGATGGAAATGCATCACGATTTCATTACTTGGACATCATGAGTTAAAAAGAAAAAGTGTCCCCAATTGCCCTTATACCTCATTTGGGACCATCTTGGTGTGGATGGAAATGCATCACGATTTCATTACTTGGACATCAGGAGTTAAAAAGAAAAAGTGTCCCCAATTGCCCTTATACCTCATTTGGGACCATCTTGGTGTGGATGAAAATGCATCACATAGACATCTGCGTGTCACACTAAAATCTCATTAGATTCCCGAATCTAGAATTGCATATCCCACATCAGACATTTTCGGATGCATACCCCTTCACTTGAATTCCTCCATAATAGCTATTCATGCCTATTCATTGCATTAAAACCTCACCACTTTGTAATTGCAAGCTCTAGATACTCTTGGAAAGAAAGATCTCAAGGACCATTCTATTGGCTCTCACATTTTTTGTTCTCATTATGAATACTTAGAAACTATCTTGCAACAACAACACTATCTCAAGCTTCATCACACTCCTATCTCAAGAGAGAGGTTTGGCTAGAACACTTTGTCTTCTCTCTTATCTCTTGTTTTGTATCTTTAACATTGCATGCCTTGCTTTGTTACATCTTTTAATGTATATACTATCTAGCTACATTTAATTTATCATTTTTATCATATATCTTGCAATAGGGGTTTTTCTCCATTAAGTGGAGCTTGTTTCTATTACATTTTTCATTTATTATTTATCATTAAATCATATGTAGTGGGGGTTTTCCTCCATTAAATGAGGTTAGTTTCTATTACAATTATATTTTTTATCAAATCTATCTATCTGGTTGTCCATGGTGATGAAAACACCAAAGTAGGGGTTTGATTGAGGCAAACCCTTATACAACCCAACACTTTTCCTCCTCTGTGTGTGTGCAAGTGGTGAATATCTTATATGTGGCTAAGTACATGTTTTGGAATGTTTATGGTGCATATATAGGTCTTTGTCCATACAAACAACAACATAGTGCATAAACATCCCCACGACGTGTTGGCGTTTGGGACCAGAGACCGAATAGGTCCTCTAGTATAATTTAACTTTATTTCCATATTCTCATAATAGTTAGAACTTTATTGCTTTGTTACATATACTTTTGTGTTGGGTGAAAAATGTATTGGGTAAAACAAGACCTAATTCCACTCTCATTCACACATTGGAATACAAAAAAGCCTAAGGAGATGATTCACTTTAACTTCCTTTTATGAAAGAGAGTCAAGGAATATCTTTACAGTTTCTATTCCTTTATTGCTATGAAGAGGAGATGAGATAAATGTAAACAAATGATAAACTAATCTAGGGAGATGAACAAAACTGAAATAACAAAGAAATGCAAAATTGAAACTGAGGTATAAACTATAGAACAAGAAATGAAACTCAGATGTCCACCTGTTACCAAATACTAAGCCATATTGAGTTGGACTAGGGGGTTGGGTGCTCTGGTCCTTGTTATTGTAGTGGTCTAAAACTCTGGAATCTGTAAACTAAGACCTTGAGGTGAAGAACTACCAAAAGATGCCCCAAAACACAAAGGATTAGGGTGTTGGGTGCCTTGGTCCTAGACTAGGGCACTGGGTGCCATGGTCCCAGAAGGTTGAGACCTTCGTCTAGATCTATACCTATCCTTGCAAACTTTGGCTTTCCTAAAGTTTGTCACTTTGTCAGATTTTTGTACCTGCACTTGCAACTTGAAAAATGGTGTTTGGGTGGCTATATAGGGTTTTGCCTTAGTCAAACCACTTGTTTTGGTGATTTCCACCTCCACAAATAGCCAATGTAATATTGAAAAGTGTGTGTGCCCTAGAATCTCATGTGTTTGTAAAATCCTTATGAGCTAGAATGCAAATTAGAGTTCTACCCCATGTTTTGGGTATAAACCCTAAATGAACGTAATGTAAATGAGAATGCTTCAAACCACAAATGTGACAATGGATCTAAAGAAATAATGTAAATCTGAAAACAAGTGTTGTGAAACTCATATAAAGATATGAAAATAACATGAAACCATACCAAACCCCAAGGGAGAGGTACATGCCAATCAATAGTCAGTGATCTCCTTTTATTCTTCAATATCTCCAAAGCTTCAATTGATGATGAAAAATGGTTGACGAAGAATTGATGAATTGCTTGATTTGTTGATTGAAGATTTCACATAAACGTGCACTTTCACTTCACAAGAGGCTCCTTCAATTGTTGGAGTTGTTAGATCCTTCAAATGAGGAAAGGAAAGGTTATATATATAAAACCCTAACTTGGTTTTTTATCACAGGCCGACCTAGAATTGATATTTTCACACAAAATTGGATTTAAACATTATAATAAAACCAAAACATGATCCCAAAATTGTGGGAGAAAAAGTCAAGACCATGGTGAATCACCATGGTCCAGCCAACTTTTTTCCAAAATTTTAGGGATGCAAGGTATCATGATTACAAACTAAATCCCAACTCGGTGCAACAATTCAAGGTGTTTAGATATGTGAAATCATGTCTTAAAGGTTGAATTAGGACCTAATTAGGACTTAATGATTAATCGATTAAAAGATAAAATAAAAAGGGGCACACTTAGGGTTAAGGGCCCAATTTTTTAATGTGTAGAATGATGAAAGAGGCCGTAGATTTAATTAAATGAATTAAATGCTTAAAGGGAAAAATGCAAAATGCAACACACTAAGGCAGGTACTAACCTAAGCGTAGAATTGTACCACTGAATTAAGGGTGTACAATTTATGATGCTACAACTTTCATATTCTGCAATTTCATAGTTTGTTTAGTGGTTATTTTATTGTTATATTTTTATATCCTGGATCACCTTTAGCGCTAGTTTAAGTGAGGTAGTAGCAAATAGTTTGTTCTCTAAAATTTGTCATCTTAGAGGTAACAAATTCTCTTCTCCACATAACTATCTTATCTATGCTTGAAGAAGTATTCCCTTTTTAGCTTGAATTTATGACATTGTTTCCTAAAGGATATCTCCTTGGTCTTGAAGGCAGGTATCCTTGTTTCTAGCTTCCTTAAGACATCAACATACGGATATGTTGACATCTTAAGGGGTTGGGGAGGGGGGAATGCATATTGCACTCTTTGTACCATATCTTTATATGTCTTAAACAGGGTGTTCAGACTCGGAATTAGAGAAAAAAAAATCTAATATGAGATGTTCAATGTCCTAAACCAGACACAACATTTGATATTGTTGGTAAATAGATTTTTCATTGTGGTTGTTTCCCTAAAACTAACCCTATCCACCCAAACAATGACAAACATTCCAACTATTGGAGTGATTACAGTGAAGCCACAATCTTCCTCTGCATTTGAAAGGAGCAACTCCCTTGTATGATGGGAGTTTTTGGAATTTTTGTGTACTTTTAACCTGAAAGTACATAAAGGAGAAAACATAAAACTAAAGAGATGTAAAAGATAGAAACCCCAATGATAGACATATGAACATCAACTGAGATCTCCCAACTGGTAACAGATTACAAGGGTAGTTTATAACATAATGATGATGATGAAAGAATAATAACAGATCTCGACATATGAAGAGATAGGCTATCCAACACATTCAAATTGAGATACCAAAGGTTGTTTGTGTATCATCACATCAATTGCACAAATCACATATGCATAAAAAGACTACCAATTTGACATATGAGAAATTGGTAACGATAACACATGAATACATTTAGAACACATGAACCAAGATGCATTCTTCATTATCATTTTGAAAATATACAAGTCCAAGATCCTTTCTATACATAATGCAAAATCAAAATACCACTGCAAATTTCTTTGAAAATTTCTGCAGAGTTTCCCCTCTATAAAAAGGGCCCCCCTTTGCAATGCTATGAGCCCCATATTTATAGACCCTTGTCATAACTAATTTTTCATGTTAGTAACCAACTAAGATAGAGCATGAAAGTTATTCACACTTTAACAACCAACTCTAACTTTTACAAAATAAAAGTCAAAATCCTAACTTTAACAAATGCTTTGACCAAAAGTCACAATAATTACAATAATAGAAAAAATTAAAATTGTGACTTTAATAATTCTTCATAGCACCTTTGAAACATGCATTGGATCAAAATCCACTTTGTGCACAATATGAACCATTTTGATGCATGCCTTGAAACAATGTGTCTTAAAGGCATTTGGTCAAACAATTCATTAGCTTTGTCCATGATTTCACATTTCCTTCGGGCATTCACATGAATATTAATGTGAGCATTTATAATTACAATGGCCTAGAGGAATATTATGTAATCTTGAAGCATTTTGTCAACTATCTCACAACTTGTTAATGTATTATCTAACACCTCACGGACCTACATGAGATTACATTCCTTTGTAACATTTCCTCAAACACATACAACTGCTTCCTCATTTGCATATATGTCAATTATGCCGAGTAAAGAACTTGAAATAACAACATAGAGCCGACATCCTCTATCTTTTGATAAATTCCTGTACTCTATTCTAGAACTTCTATTGTCTGTGATGTGATCTATCTCCTACACTAAAGCATGTCCCATTTTACAGCCTTCAATCTAAATACACCATAGTATCTTTCTAATGCCTCCATATTTCATCAATCTGCTTACTATTTGAATCTCACCACACCTGTCTACTTTTGTCTTATATTCATGAATGATCTGCAAGTACACCAAGAAGACACATCGACACAATGATCATCCTATTAATATGGTTTAAAGCATCCTCTAGATATCCACTGCGGGTAGAAAGGTGAACTGCAATCCATGCAAACAAAGATTACAATGTTAGAATGCATCAAGAGTGATTCATTAATTCAAAGATTTTTGAGATCTTCCTTGCGAAATTCATTTTTCTGTATAGACTGTAATCTTTGCACTCCCTTTGAGGTTTCTATTGAGTAGTTCACGAACATTGTTGATGCTTCTACAGTTAGCATACACTTCCACGAGGGCCATTGTAGCTACAAAACCCACCTAACAACTACATTTTCTTGGAAATTCCAAAACATTTTCAATAGATCAATTTTATACACAGGTTGCAATAATACGTCCATGAGATGACATCTCTTTTGAGGCATCCAATCAAACAATTTGCTGCCTTGTTTTTGCTTCTCAGTCGGCCTTCAACTCGCACTTCTTATAGGCAAATAGTCAAACATTTTGTGTGCTACCTCTGCTTCCACATTTGCATTCAGTGGGATGACATCTCTGAGGCATTTAGTCAAACAGTTTGTGGGCTTTCTAGGCTTACCCATTTTACATATATGTCTCCATGAGCATTTTGAATTATATATCATTGTCAGTCACATTTGCTTGACAGTTTCTAAAGCCTTTTCAACAAATGGATTCTGTGCACAAGTTTTGCAATAATGGCATACCATGCAATCATATTTCTTTGACACAGCTTATCGAACTGTACACATGCTTTGATTATGATTATGTATTTCCTTCAAAGTATTTTTATCCTTTTCAACAAGTTCATTTAATGCATACCATGTAATAATGGCAAACCATGAGATGATATCCCTTCGAGCATTCTGTCAAATATTTCACATGCATCATTTTTGCTTTGAGAGTGTGTAGACATTTTAACCAAAACATTCACAACTCTAATCTCTGACATACATTCACCTTCTGCATGCTTCAATGGATATCTTAGCGAATACAATGTTTTATTTTTACCTACAGATTGAGCTTTTCTTTTGAGATTCTAAAGCTTTTTTAATAAATCCATTATACACATAACTACAATCACAACATTTCATGAGATTAAATTTCTTTATGGCATTAATTTGCATGCCTTTTTGGTACCTTCTCTATCTATCTACACTTTGTATGCATATTGACCATGCATTTCCAACCATTATTTTGGCAAAAGTCTCCCTTTATTATGTTATGATGGATGTCTATACACTGTTCCAGAATTCCTCTGTGTGCATGAACATTGGCTTCTGCACTTGTGAATAGCATTTGCTTCTAAAATTTCCATAGCCATTTCAATGGAGAAAATTTGAAACACAAGCTGCAAGGGGTTTCATTTAATTCTTTGGGAATGTTTGTTTGAAGGTTACACATGCGTATCTACCCCAATATTTCTAACTAAAATTTCTCATAAAGATCCTTCTTCATCATGCTTTGATAGATGCCCAATGCACCTGAGACAAAATTCCCATAATTACTCACTACCCAAACCTTTGAAGATTCTTGAAGGTTCTTAAAAACACACACAAAATTTAGAGTTCAAGGATAAATTGTGTAAAAAGTTAAGGTTTGGGCTTCTCAAAATGTGAAATTTGGGGTTTGGAGCAAAAAGATGTAGAAAGTTAAGGTTTGGAAAAATTTTGCGCAAAAGTTGGCTTTTGAGTTATAAAAGTGCAAAATTTAAGGTTTGGAGTTCCGAAAGCGCACGCAAAATATAAGGTTTTGGAAAATTTTGCGTAATAAGTTAAGACTTTTGAAATTTTTTGTGTGCATCAAAAGATCAAGGGATAATATTTTCCAATTTGTGCATTTAAATACTTTAAATTTGAAAATGTATAAACATGACAACAAATATATATATCTTAGACTAAGTATAAATCATCAAAACTAGAGAAAAAAAACTCTTACATGGGATGTCCTCAAAACTAGGCATGTATCTGTCTTAAACAGGGTTACACATTCTTGAAACTAGAGAAAACAAACTCTTATATAAGATGTTCTAAAGCTAGACATTTGCCCCTTGGCATTTGCATTTTCATTACATGTCTTAAACAGGTTGAATAACACTCGAAACTAGAGAAAACAAACTCTTATATGGGGTGCTATATAATTGAAACCATACATCACTTGCACACACACACACGAGGATGATTGGAACTAAAAAAACATAGCTAGACTATTCCTTTTCTCCTCCCTAACATGGATCACCTAGAAAAACGCATCTAGAATGTATATCCACGTCATCTTTCATTATTCTTCTCATGGATCACTTAGAAAAACACATCTAGAATATGTATCCATGCTCTTTGTTTCCTTCTTCTCATCAAATCATAGTTTTTCTATTTGTAGTTCATAGATGATCTATGTTCTTTCTCTTTTATGTGATCACTTGTGTCCTTGAGAAGACATTTTTCAAGTATGATATTAGTGGTTGAGACATTTTGATATTAAGGTCTTTTTGGCTAGTTGAATTGAGGTTTTGTTTTTGGTTTTTAGTCTTTGTGTTTGTCTTTTTCCTTTTGTCTTTGTTTGTTTTTGTTACCTTTTGTTTGATTTTTTTTTCCTTTTTTGTCTTGTTTTATGTGCCCTTGCATGCATTTGAGTGAGTTAAGATCCTAAGATTGGGGGCATTGTTCCTTGAAATTAGTGATGTCTTATACTATTGTGATTATGCTCCTTTCTTCCACCTCCATCTCTATTTCATCTACTTTACCACAAGTATTTTCATAGGCTCATACTCCCATTAAAGTGGGGGTTAAATGTAGCATTTCAAATTGTCATCGGGTCAATTTACACCTCATGTTTGTTCCCCTACTTTAGCATGTCTGCCCCTCATCTCCTATCTGTGCCCATTCAGTTACTTAACTGCTATTTTTATGCCATATACACCTACCAAATGACTCTGTAGAGGGGTGTCTCCCTCTCTGAGCCTTAATTTTGGTGCCTAATTCAGGAGCACCCTGGTCCCCCTCAATGGGGCACAATTTTCAAGAGAAGGATGACACCTATCTCTCAGATGGGAAATTAATTCGGTGGCTCTATATGACCATTGGAGGTTGGCCTAATTGGTAAATTGACCTAAGATCTCATATATAAAGACATTTGATCAACCTAATTTCATCTATCAACACTAAGTCTTCATATCCAAGAAATCAAGCATTCAAGCATTCATCATCAAGCATTTTCAGAGATCTTCAAGGCTGCATATTATTCATTCAACCATTGCGGAGAAAATAACATCATTCATATGCAAGCATGTGTGTGTGATTAGTGTTTTGTCATGTTCATGCCATTTCATACAACATATGTGGTTACATTCAAAAAGCAAAGCATCATTATCAATCATTGCATATCTAAGGTATATCTTTCCACATTTCAGTATTTGCAATATTTCATTCAAGGTTAATTCTTAAATCAAGGTTTGACTTAGGCAATCCCCTATTCCCAACCTGTTTGCCCTTCTTTTTGTGTAGGAGGTAGCCACAAAGTTGCGATCTTTGGGATTAACTTTATTTACATAAATGAACAAATTCCTCTTTGGACAAAGAAAAGTGGAGAGGACCAATGTGATAGGCATACAGGTCCTGACATTTTGAGAGCTCCTTCTAGGAATAGATTCAAATACATATATATTGATCCGATCTAGGTTTGTGTCTCGATCAAGTGACTGTATCTCACTGTTCATGCATAACCACTTCAATTCCAACACATTTACCCTGATTTTAGCATTTTCACAATTCAACTTAAAAGAGGGTAATCAATTCAAATCCAGTAAATCCAATAGAATTATCTACCCTATCCTTGTTGATTTGTGGCTAGATCTATTGGGTTTACCCCTCTTTAATGTAATGGTCTCTAAGTCTAAATATTAGCAGTTTTTATATATCTAATTGTGGAAACCCTAATATTTTTCACCATTACAAATGGTATCCAAACCTTATTCTCTCTTTGGTTCCAAAATTTCTCTTCTCTGCGAAGGCCATGATTAGAGAGCTTGGAGATTCATGGCTTCAAGAGGTTTTCTTTAGTTAGCTCCTCACCCTTGTTGCATCTATATAGATTCCTTATGAAAATGTATATTTATTTATTTCTATTTACACTATAGGGTTTATTGATTAAATCATATGGTATGGTTGTAGGTGGATTCATAGGTGATTTGGAGAAAATCAAAGAAAGATCTACAAAGATCCATCCCCAAACCCTTGTTTTACAAGTGTTGTTAGTTTTTGGGTTATCATTATTTTATTTTTCTAAGAGCATAGCATAATTTTAATTATTTTTTTTTGTTTAATTATTTGGCCTCAGGGGCCATTATGCCCACTGCCACAATAGTTATAGTCTCTCCAAGGAGCCACAAATCCCCATGTGACAAGCTAAAAAACCTCATGGGTTGCAACCTCCCCCATGGGGTCTCATAGGCCCAATGGGGTTGTGGCCCCCCTCTAAATGGGGTGTCATATCTTATAGGGCTACAACCCCACATGTGATATTCATGTATTTATGTTATCTAGCCAACATGTATATTCATATTGTAATTATCTTTGTAAGCCAACATAAGGCATGATGAATTGTAAAGGGTATATAGGTCAGTTGGTTAGATCATTTTGAAATAGGGATTGATAGGAGAGTAGGATAATGTTATGTAATGTGAAACATATGAGAGAGATCATGTATGTGAGGATATTTATGTAAGGCATATTCTGGTAAGGGTTTAGGGTTTCAGACTGAAAGAGACAGAGCTAAACCATAACTATATTCAGGCATAGAAGATGCTATCTTTACAGTTCAATCATTTCTCCGTATTGTAGTCTGGATTTGTATGTAGTCAGTGAGGCTCCTTTTGTGATTGAGCAGTGTACTCTAGGCTGTAAGCCTTCCTGCAAGTGCAAGCCCCTATATTTTGTAATATCTCTTCATATGGCCAGTGGATTGATATTGTGGGTCACAAATCCCACCGCGGTTTTTCCTCTTTAAGGTTTTCCACATAATTCTGTGTGTTATGGTATTCATTTATGTGATTGACTTATTGGTTACTTTACTTCTTTCAATTCTATATGTATGGGTATACTGGTTGGTGTATGCATGTTTTAATAAGGTTAAAATTGATAGTTCCGGTAGAACACTGATTCGCAACTAGATGAGTTATTGAAGAGACAAAGGCAGATTGGAGATTCTAGTGGACTTGGATTTGAACAAGGATAGAGTTCTAGTACTACAAATGAAGATCAAAACCATAAGGCACTGATAAGGAAGTTTAATGCTTATAAATTTAGTGGTAGATGCTTTGTTTGTAATAAATTTGGTCACATGGCTAGGCAATGTAGAAATAGAGAAAATCAGAACCTTGACCTAAACTAGATCCAAGATCAAAGATCCAACAAGTTTGTATCGGTTAACCTTCAAACTAACTTCCAAATATCTAAATCAAGCTTTCAGACTACTACCAGGGGAAATGCAAGATCTATCATCAATTTGCCTCCCCCTAAGGCAAATGCCTTAGTTGCCGGATGAGTTTCCTACTAGTGCAGTAACATTCTGCTCTGTTGGTTGAGTAACTGAGTTATATCCTTCTACCAAACGAACATCTAGGCCAATTGATTCTATCAGTTGAGCCTCAGACTTCATAACCCACTTCTTCTCATGCTCCTTTTGAGTGTCATCAACTTTTTGCTTTCCCTTCTCGTTATATTTATCACTTCCTACCAGTGGATCCTTGCTTTTGCAAAATTTAGCAATATGTCCCACTTTGTTTCATGCATAACAAGCCACATTGTTCTTTTGAATTACCTTACTTTAACCTTGATCATTCCTTGACCTGTGTTGATTAGCCATATGTCCAAACTTTCCACATGCATGAAATTTCACATTCATTCTATAATATTTTGTCTCATGACCATACCTTTTACAATTTGAACATTGACCGAGAACTGCATTATTATTCTGATTTGCTCCATTTCTACAATGCCTAGCCATATGACCAAATATATTGAAAACATAGCATCTACAATTAAATTTATATGCATTGGGCTGCCTTACCAATGACCTTTGATTCCAGTTGATCTTGTGATCATCATTTGTAGTATCAAAGCTCTCTCCATGCTCAAATCCAAGACCTCTAGTGTCTCTAGTATCCCTCTGATCCTTCAATAATTCATCAAGATTAGCAAAACTAACCTTGAACTTATCTTTGTATTCATTTGCAATAGTCAGATCATCTCTTAGGATTGTTACCATTCTTTCCGATTCCTGCTCATTGTTCTGTGATTGCACCAATTCAGTTCTCAACATATCATTCTCATGAACCAACCTAATGCATTCATCAGATCTATCCTTCAGAGATATAGAAAGATTTTCTTCTTTCTTCTTCCAGTCTTCAATCTCCTTTGACATCCTCATAGTTAGGTCTTGCATTTCATTCATCATGACCATGTTCTCCTGACTCGGCTACTGACGTTGTTCCTTAAGGGTATCCTTCTCTTCATCATCCTAATTTTTTAAAAATTCCTTCCTCCTAGCTTGGGCAGTTGACAATCTCTCTTGTAGGGTAAAAATGAATTCCTTTGTAGATCTTAACTCATCTTGCATCTTCATGTTCCTCAATCTTTTAGCATCATATTCTTCAAGAGATACTTGAAGTTCCTTCCTTAAACTTATCTCCATGGATTCTGAAAACAAGACCTTCCTCAAGCTTTCAGACTTCCTCCGAGGCACCAAGCTCTGATACCAATTGTTGGAAACCAAGAAAAATGAGAGTGAGGGGGGGTGAATAAGTGTTCTATCGGAATGGATAAATTAACCTTATTAATAAAATAACTTATTAACTGATAAAAAATAAAATCATATAACAATAAGAAATAATGTAATCACCAAGATGAACACCATAACAACATAGATTTATATGTGGAAAACCTCAAAGAGGAAAAACTATGGTGGGATTGGAGACCCACAATATCTATCCACTGATCAGATGAATAAATATTACAATAAGGGGCCTGCACATGCAAGAAGGCTAATAGCCTAGAGCACACTTTTCAACACAAAAGGAGTCTCACTGACTACATATTACATCGGACAACAATCTAGAATGAAGATTGAACTGCAAGTATAACATCTCCCAGGCCTGAGTACAAATTTGGTTAAGCTCAATATCGAAGGCCTAAAACCTCTTCCACAAACCCAACTCGATCACCTACAATCGACCAAATCTTCTGCATGAATGATTATTACATTATTCACTCCTATACATATCTTTATAGCTTACATATGATGTGCAATGAGATCTTACATCATACATATACCAACCCAGGACCTAAACATATAGGTCAGCCACCTAAAAGATAACCCAATAAATTCATAACTTAAACCCATAATCAAATGATCAACCAAGTCGGCTTTGACCAAAAACAATGTAAACCAATCCTTATATCTCATCGGTAACACGCCAGGAACATCCTCCAACACATTACATAAACTGGTCCATAACCAAGATAAACCAAGACCCAATATAGGTCCACACATGCTAAAGCAATGATCCCAATCAACCAAGTCTCGAACATGATCACCATCAGCATCCTGAATCTCTACTAGAAGCCGCACCAACACCACTTATGCATAACATCAAAGATCTTCAACAAGGATCAATTGGTGAAACCCTCACTGGAATAACAAACCAAGCTTACCAGCATACAAGATAGCATCCGATCACTAGATCAAAACTAACTGACTGTACATGAATCTGAGTAACATGAATAAGCCAATTCCATAACCTAAACATACCAGAGCATATTGGATCATCATGATCTAATCCAACCATAAACGAATCATCCTACTGGGACCAACCAGATACCGGTAAACAACCAAAGCAACTAGTATAGTCGGTGTTGCAAGTGTTTCCTATATACACCTAAAAATGGTCTAAAGATAGTTAATTAAATATGCAGTTATTTGATTAATTCCCCTTCTCAATTAATTGAATTCACAAGAAATTTAATTAATTTCTTTATTCATCTACTAGTAAATAAATCTAAATGATTTATTTATATAGTTCATCTCACATCCCCCTTTGATTAATTAATTCTAAATTAATTAATGTCTCCCCATACTAATCAATTCTTCTAATCCCTAATTAAGATTAACAAACTCAAGTTTGTTGAGATTAATTGTCATTTTCCAATTATTTGAATTTCTAAATTCAAATGAGCACATGGCTCCTAACTTTAACCACCCAACCTAACCATCCCCTAACCTAACCCATTCAATCTAATCTTGGGTCTAACTAAACCTATCCTATCTTGCACGTTCTAACCTCCTTATCCTAACCTCTCAAGGTGTGGATATTCTCTCCTTGAAACACATGGCACTTTTGCCACATGTCTCCTCCCTTGGACACTTGCCCTCTCATGAGCAAGGCTCCTTGACACTTATCACCACAGAGATGACA
The DNA here is from genome assembly GCF_030272615.1 of Cryptomeria japonica. Taxonomy (NCBI): domain Eukaryota; kingdom Viridiplantae; phylum Streptophyta; class Pinopsida; order Cupressales; family Cupressaceae; genus Cryptomeria; species Cryptomeria japonica. Next base: position 703,760,476 of record NC_081411.1, on the reverse strand, counting down.
AGTGTCCCTTCCTCCAACCTCTTCTCCAACTTCCTCCATCTTGGCCCTTGATATCTTTAGATCAAATCTGGACCGTCGATTCCTGCCACCTCAGCTTTGGCCTTAGAAATCCTTTAAATACCCCTCATTTTGGAGCAATAAGGATCCCATCTCATATCAATTTAGGCATTTTTATTATAGGAATATCGATCCAATCTCATATCAATTTAGGCATTGTTACTATAGGCATTTGCATTTCACTTATCTAGTAATTAGCTTTGGATTTATCATAGCATGTTCATCTAGGTTCTTAAATCATGCATTCCATATCATCTCCATAGTTAATCATGATCAATTAGCTACTCAACTCTTTTTTTGTCACTTTGGATGTCATTGCTCTCCTGAGAGCCCATCAATCCAACACCTTCAAGGTCCTCAAGAATAGAGGAAAATGGGACATTTCAAGGAAGGCTTATGGTTTGCATCTTTGATTTAGTTGTTCAATTAAGCTTTTCAATTATATTATATTGTCTCATTATATGTGTATGCCTCAAAAATTATCCATTTGATCTCCCGAGGGGGCATCCTCGCATTAATTTTTATCAATCAGAGTCTGGGGCATCATATCAAAATTTATCATCTCCAAAAATCGAATCAGTATCATATCAAGATTTATCATCTCCAAAAATCGAATCAGTATCATATCGAGATTTATCATCTCCAAAATCGAATCGACATCATATCGAGATTTATCATCTCCAAATCAAATCAGTATCACATTGAAACCAAATCCGCATCCAATCAAGATCGAATCTGCATCTTATCAAAATCAACATCAGCAACATCATCAATCAAGTTTTCTTTGAACCAACGCGTCATCACACATTGCTTCAAAGAGGGGCAAAATGTATACACCTAAAAATGGTCTAAAGATAGTTAATTAAATACACAGATATTTGATTAATTCCCCTTCTCAATTAATTGAATTCACAAGCAATTTAATTAATTTCTTTATTCATCTACTAGTAAATAAATCTACATGATTTATTTATATAGTTCATCTCACATCCCCCTTTGATTAATTAATTCTAAATTAATTAATGTCTCCCCATACTAATCAATTTTTCTAATCCCTAATTATGATTAGCAAACTCAAGTTTGTTGAGATTAATTATCATTTTCCAATTATTTAAATTTCTAAATTCAAATGAGCTCATGGCTCCTAACTTTAACCAATCAACCTAACCATCTCCTAACCTAACCCATTCAATCTAATCTTGGGTCTAACTAAACCTATCCTATCTTGCACATTCTAACCTCCTTACCCTAACCTCTCATGGTGTGGATATTCTCTCCTTGAAACACATGGCACTTTTGCCACATGTCTCCTCCCTTGGACACTTGCCCTCTCATGAGCAAGGCTCCTCGACACTTGTCACCACAGAGATGACAAGTGTCCCTTCCTCCAACCTCTTCTCAAACTTCCTCCATCTTGGCCCTTGATATCTTCAGATCAAATCTGGACTATCAATTCCTGCCACCTCAGCTTTGGCCTTGGAATTCCTATAAATACCCCTCATTTTGGAGCAATAAGGATCCCATCTCATATCAATTTAGGCATTGTTATTATAGGCATTTGCATTTCACTTATCTAGTAATTAGCTTTGGATTTATCATAGCATGTTCATCTAGGTTCTTAAATCATGCATTTCATATCATCTCCATAGTTAATCATGATCAATTAGCTACTCAACTCTTGAGTTGTCATTTTGGAGGTCATTGCTCTGCTGAGAGCCCATCAATCCAACACTTTCAAGGTCCTCAAGAATAGAGGAAAATGGGACATTTCAAGGAAGGCTTATGGTTTGCATCTTTGATTTAGTTTTCAATTAAGCTTTCAATTATGTTTTTATTGTCTCATTATATGTGTATGCCTCTTATACTAACCACATTTTTAGCATCACATTTCCAACAATGAAAAACATCAATAAAACACATAATCAATTCCTCAAAATTGCCAACAGGATTCCCATTGGCAATTTCAGTATACTCAAAGAATGTGTCAATACAACAAGATAAGTAAATACACATGCATCAAAATCATATGCATAAATTATAATCCAATCATAACATCACATATATTTAACTTCTCAATATTATCTATTCCAATCATTCATATCAAAATTAATGGTAAAGAACACGTTAAGCTTTACACATTTTTGTTGTATCACAAATACTCATACACCACATGAACTATATATATATATATATATATGGGTAAGTGCACAAAGATGGTGTCCAAAAAGGGGGTATAAGTGGACACTTTTTTTTTTTGTGAAATTGGGTAAACCTGAACTTGGAGGAGAAATTTGAGAGTCATCCACTCAAGATATGAAGATACTCAAACAAAAAAGATTGTATTACTCCAAATCTAGTTTCCAAAATACTAATTTTTTTAAAAATTGGATAAGATTTAGGGGTTCAAATCCTTCGTGCATAAAAAATAGACCCTGATTTTTTTTGAAAAAACATAATATAGTGTTTGACATGCGCATCAAAAAAAATATAGTTAGATTTAGTATTTTGAGAAATCCTTTGGTAGAAAGATAGTTAAGAGTGAGCACTAGAAGTTCCTACAATTAGCCCCTACAGGCCTCGCAAGCTGATTAATTAACTCAATGAATTGATTTGAGCAAGAGGTATATTACTATTCACGAAGGGGTGGGGTCCCTCGGTCCATCTTCTATATCTTCCTACCTCTCCAACCAGGAATCAACGTTAGGCAGGTCAAACCCGCCTACACCCCTGCATGTATGCATAGGTCCAATTGAATGAGAATAGCTAGGGTCTCCATCCTTCCACCGTATAGTGTTCAGGCTTTCTCGCTTCTGATTTATATCCATAGTGTTCAGGCTTTCTTGCTTCTGATTTCTCTATCTTTCCTTCTCTTCAATTGCAATCCAGCATCGACTAGCTATTATTGGCGAGATCTCCTCGGACCAGATATCTAGTTTTCTCTCCCATAGAATAGTAGGGTTTGCACCCATATAATTGTAGGCATAGATTCTATACATAACATGGGTGGGTGGGAACTATATCTTATAGCTGGGAATAATCCGAGTGTATTATTTTGTAATTTTTTGTTGAGCATTTATTTTTTATGATTTTTCTAGTTGAGCACATCCTGAAAAATCAGGTACCTGTTCGTGCGTGAAATATAACTTGCAACAAAACAATAAAAAATGCAAAAAAAAATCTTTTAAATTGTAAAGAATCAAGTTCACTATATTAATATATAAAAAAAAAAAAAATTGAATAAGTAGATCAAAAGTTATTAAAAAAATGGTACACGTATGTCTTTGAGAACTATGGAGACACTAGTAAAAGAAATTTAATAATAATATGTTATTTGATGAGCCTATAAATTGACCATATTATTTTATGTTTTATGATACTTTACCTCATGTTTATAATGTCCTTCCAAGTCATTTCCAAACATTACCTTGGCTTTCTGAAGCATTAACTAGGATTAATGATGTTTGATATGCATATAAGTGTCTAGCTAGTTGATGCTAAATAATAATAAAATATTATAATAAATGGTTATATTCAATATAAATTAACATGTTTTTTTTGAGTGGTTTGATTCATTCACATAGCTAGAAAGGAGGAGGAGCAAGTTGGCAATTGACAGATCTAACAGTTGACTGAAAGTGTAGAAAAAGTCAAAAGATCAGTTTCAATAAAACAAGAATATCTCACTCATTTCTTAATGAAATTAAGATTTTCAAAATGATCTAGAAATATCAAAAGAAAATATTAAATGGGTTTAAACCATTTGAGCTGATTTGCAATATTTAATGAGTAGGATTCACTAGAAGTTGACTGAGACAAACTAGCAGATTTTCAGGCAGCAGTTAAGGATTGAGTTCTAGTTCAACTTGGACTCTTCTACCTCTTCATGAGTTCGTGTATTTGGAGTTATTGAAGTCAAGAAACATTGGAGAAGATTGTGGAAATAATATTTGATGATTCATAAATAATTATAATATTTTTGTACACATGTTCAGCCATGACTGTACTTTATAGTTGTAGAGTTTGAAGAGGATTAGAACTCTCTCAACTCTTGTTAGTTTAATCTTTATTATCAATCATGTGTAGAATAAGTCATCTCCTTGTTGTCATAGGAGAAATGAAATTTGTAATAAGTTTTTTAGTTTGTAATTACTTCAACTCTCAAGCCTCAAGCATAAATCTGAGATTTTGTTGAGTTGTGAGTAAGTGGTGTTGAAAGTAGTGTTGAGAATAGTTAGTGTTTAGAGAATATCCAGTTAGTGTTGAGTCTTGTTATTAGTGTCCATATTCAATCAACAAATCTGATACGTCCATGTAATATTTGATTTGCAATAAGAGGATTATTTGAGCATTGGAGCTTGTCTATTGAAGATGGAATGCTAATGACAGATTGAAGCAACTCAAGCAAGGGCCACTTGAGAAATTGTGATTTCATCATAGTTTAGATTTTTATTTATTATTCTTTACTCTAATTAGTGAGTTGGATATGATAGGTTTTGTTTTCAGCATATTTGATTTCACTAGTTTTAGAACAATCATCTTGTAGCCACTGTTGTTGTAAATAACCAGTCATCCCTCAGCCAATGTTGTTGCAAATAACCAGTCATCCTGCAACCACTGTTGTTGCAAATAACCAACCATCCTACAAGCCACTATTGTTGGAAATAACCAGTCATCCTACAGCCACTGTTGTTGTAAATAACAAGTCTTCCTGCAACCACTGTTGTGTAGTTAGTTTTATCTCTAGCATTGTCATGTTTTCAATTCAGTTTATTATTTTGAGTTTATTTTCTATACACAACTGATCCAATAGCTTAGAAGGATTTCATAGTGCATATACAATGTTGTCTCATTTCAAGTTCACGTCCTTGGGTTGATAATTAAATGTAGCTTCTAGTTCATGAAGGGTTGCTTAGTGTGGATAAAAATCCCTAAGTTATGAATTAATATTCCAACCTTGATTGCAATTAAGAAGCCCAACATCTTTGGTGCTGATATCAGGGATGAGTCAAGCTGTGAGAGTCACTAAGTTGTTTTAGAAGTTAATGAAGCATAATAACCAAGAGCCAATGTCATTTGCAACAAGTTTGAAAATGAATGAAGACATGTTCTCTAACATCATAGAGGAATTTTGTTCATCTATTGATGAAAAGGTGCTGGTTTGTGAGAAGGTAAAGGAAGATAACCTTGTTTTGCAAAATGAAGAAGTTACCATACATAAGGTTGCTGAACGTGATGTCAAATCAAAACTCTTACTTCAAGAAGAGAGTTGTCATAAAGCTAAATTCAGTCCTCTAATGCTGAAAAGTAAAGAAGATATTGATGAAGACATGTTTTAGGATGACTTAGAGAATTTTGGTTTAAATTTGGATGCTAGACAAGTATCTTTTATAGAGAAAAATCATGAGAAGAAAGAGCAAAGTGCATAAATTTCTATGTTTCTATAAAATAAGTCACACAAAATGGAGTTTACAAATCAAGAAGAGGACAAAGAGGCAACCCATCAACACAAAATCACCAAGGAGGATTCTAAATTTGTGCTTTCATGAGGATGTCCCATTAGACATCTAGCTAAGAAGGATGCAAGAAAACCATCACAACTTATTGCATCCAAGCATGAAGTTTTAGTTGTAGACAAAGCTAAATTTTCAGCTGCAATTAGAGAAGAATGGTATCAGCTCTCTTATCCACTTCAAAACAGTAGTATGTATGATCAATGTGAAGTTGTAAGAGAGTTTGTTATTGTCTTTGAAAATTCATTGCAGTTGTTTGTTAAGTTTCTATTGATATTGCAACTCTTTTTGGTTTCACATAAGCATGTGAAGCATTGTAAGTTGCAGAGAAAGGGAAGATATTTCACAGAACTAGTGAATGGTTTTATTTATGTCTTTTTTGCTAGTTAGTGTAGGTTAGGATAGACTAGGATAGGTTTTTCATTCAATAAGTGCTCTTTTACAATGTCTTAGATGTCTTTTTCTTCATTCGTTCATGCTTAGTTAGTTAGGTGTTGTCTAGTGAAGTTGTTTACCTAAATTCTTCTTGTTTAAATGACTCTTTCAAAGTTGTATTAAAGTCATTGGATGGAGGTGCAACAATTGTTCAAAATGTTTGCAGCCTTTATAAGTTACTTGCAGCAGTTGTAGTGTGACTAAATAGTCAACCTACACAATCTTCCAAGAAGTCTACAACAACTTTTAATGTAAAATATGTACCATTCTTAAAGGGACTTGTAAACTCAGCTACTTAGGAACCTATACTTTCAACATTTATAGCTTTCCAAAGAACCAAAGGTACTTACATTTATGATTTCCATTTATTTATAATATTTATTATTTTTAGTTAATTGGTTATGTATGCATTATAATATGTTTGTCAAATTTTCATTTTTCTTGTTGCATGCTTCATAACATATTTATTTTTCCACCCTCATCTATTCATTATCATTTGAGATGAAATGACCTTTCAGCTGGGGGGGAATATCCATGCCTTGTATTGTTGTCCCACACCATATAGATGATGGAACAAGATCAAGGAATGATTATAAATATAAAAGCGTGGAAAAAATATTTTTATATCACTTATAGCAGCAAATACAATGAGAAAAGAAGACAAGAGCCAAGGAAGAGGATATGCCAGTCACAAAATTTCATGCATAAACGATGCCTACTCCTTGCTTGAGGAAAATAAAGATTTCAGCTAGGGGGAATGATGAGCCTATAAATTGACCATATTATTTCATGTTTTATGATACTTTACCTCATGTTTATAATTTCCTTCCAAGTCATTTCCAAACATTACCTTGGTTTTGTGAAGCATTAACTAGGATTAATGATGTTTGATATGCATATAAGTGTCTAGCTAGTTGATGCTAAATGATGATAAAATATTATAATAAATGATTATTATTGAATATAAATTACTTAAGAAGGATTAACATGTTGGTTTTGAGTTGTTTGAGTCATTCATATAGCTAGAAAGGAGGAGGAGTAAGTTGGCAATTGACAGATCTAGTAGTTGACTGAAAGTGCAGAAAAAGTCAAAAGACCAGTTTCAGTAAAATAGGAATATCTCACTCATTTCTTAACCAAAATCAGATTTTAAAAATTATCTAGAAATATTAAAAGGATATATCAAATGGGTTTAATCCATTTGAGTTGATTCACAATATTTAATGAGCAGCATTCACCAAAAGTTGACTAAGACAAACTAGCAAATTTTTCAAGCAGCAGTTAAGGATTGAGTACTAGTTCAACTTGGACTCTTCTACCTCTTCATGAGTTCATGTATTTGGAGTTATTGAAGTCAAGAAAAATTGGAGAAGAATGTGGAAACAATATTTTATGATTCATAAATAATTATAACATTTTTGTACACATGTTCAGCCATGACTGTACTTTATAGTTGTAGAGTTCAAAGAGGATTAGAACTCTCTCAACTCTTGTTAGTTTAATCTTTATTATTATTCATGTGTAGAATATGTCATCTCCTTTTTTTCATAGGAGAAATTACATTTGTAATAAATTTTTGAGTTTTTAATTATTTCAACTCCGAATCCTCAAGCATAAATATGAGATTTTGTTGAGTTGTGAGTAAGTAGTGTTGAAAGTAGTGTTGAAGGTAGTGTTGAGAATAGTTAGTGTTTAGAGAATGTCCAGTTAGTGTTGAGTCTTGTTAGTAGTGTCCATATTAAATCAACAAGTCTGATACATGTCCATGTAATATTTGATTTGCAATAAGAATATTAATTGAGCATTGAAGCTTGTCTATTGAAGATGGAATGCTCATGATAGATTGAAGCAACTCAAGCAAGGGCCACTTGAGGAACTATGATTTTATCATAGTTTAGATTTTTATTTATTATACTTTACTCTAATTAGTGAGCTGGTTATGATAGATTTTGTTTTCAACATATTTGATTTCACTAGTTTTAGAATAGTCATCCTGTAACCACTGTTGTTGCAAATAACCAGTCATCCTGCAACCACTGTTGTTGCAAATAACCAATCATCATGTAGCCATTGTTATTGCAAATAACCAGTCATCTTGCAAGCCACTATTGTTGCAAATAACCAATCATCCTACAGCTACTATTGTTGTAAATAATGAGTCTTCCTACAGCCACTGTTGTGTAGTTAGTTTTATTTTCAGCATTGTCATATTTTCAATTTAGTTTATTATTCTGAGTTTATTTTCTATACACAACTGATACAATAGCTTAGAAGGCTTTCATAGTGCATATACAATGTTGTCTCATTTCAAGTTCACGTCCCTGGGTTGATAATTAAATGTAGCTTCTAGTTCATGAAGGGTTGCTTAGTGTGGATAAAAATCCCTAAGTTGTGAATTAATATTCCAACCTTGATTACAATTAAAAAGCCCAACATTGTTGTTGTTCAATTTTTTTTAAAAATATATGGTTAGAAATCTCAGAAGATGGGTGAAAATATGGTGGGAATTTTAGAAATACCCACTTGATGAAGTGCAAACTTGATGATGACAAAGTCGAGAAACCAAGTTGATAAAATAAAACACATCAAAAAGGAGGGAAATGGAGGGAAATCAAACTTCCAACCCGCAGTTTTGTCATCCAAGCTTATTCACATGCCTAAACAGTCAAAAGCGTGTATGGACTTTCTTTTGTATAAATACCGCGTACGGGGTGGTTTTTCAATAAGAAGTGCATACATGGTTTTAAAACTAAAACAACATGTACGCAGTTCTTCCTGTGATACTCCATCATAAAAATATTAATGTGTGTGTGTGCATACCTATATGTATATGTATAATATGTAAAATATGTAGATATAGTAATTATATATAATATGTGTATATACACACACATGTGCGTGTAATATGTATGTATATGTATATAATATGTGTATGATGTATGTATACATATATGTATGTTTATAATATATTAATTTACAATATATATATATATATATATATATATATAATATGTATGTATGTGTATTGTCTTTTGATAAATTATGTGTATTATATGTATATGTGTATATACATGTACATGTATATTGATAGATATTGTCCTTTGTGTAGATAGGAATTCGGAAATCATCAAAGCAAATAGCAAATTTGCCTAGCTCAATCATGAAAACTCAATTGCAATGATAAGAAAACCTAAAAACATTCAATAGAAAACATGAAGACAAGATATTCAAAATGAAATTAAAGCAAACCAAATGCAGATATCTCCTTCATAATTCTCCATTGTCCTTCTTTCTCCTTCAAATGGCTTTGTTTTGTGGATCTCACCTACAAGTGCATAAGCATAATATGAAAGCAAGATTGACAAGATGACAGCGTAAGAATACTAGAAGCGTGATTGATTCGGTCTTTTGATTGAAGAAATTCATCCAATTTATAGATAAATTGGAGAAAAGACAAGATTAGCATCAAATTGATATTAGAGGCAATTTATTTCAAAAATGGCACAATTGCGTTGAAGGAAGAAGGTTATGACACCTTCTATGTCATGAATTATGACATATTGCTAATGCAAAGGTTAGAAGACTAAAAGCCTATGACATCTTGCTATGCCAATAGTATGACGCATGAGAAATTCATGCTTCCACCAAAGCACAAAAATAGGGAAAGACTAGAGAGGAATTGATTAGGTGGAAATTGAAATTATGAAATTAGAAAATGAGGAAATTAGAAAATTATGAATTAGGAGAAATTAGGTAAATTAATTAATGATTTTTCATTCATTAATTAATTCACAAAAAGAGGAAAGAATTAATTAGCCAATTAAATAAATATTTAATTGTGACAAGAAGACTTAGGATAAATAAATAAATTATTTAACCTAGAAGGAGAAATGACAAACAAGATTAAATGAATAAATCATGAAACCCTAGAAGATGAATTAGAAATGCAAGGATGACAATTAGGTCAAGACAAAAGATAATTGATGTAGGGTCGATTTGATCATGATTTCTGACTTGATAAATGATTTGATTGATAAACAATTAAGATTGGTTGACAAATTGACCAAGATTGATAAACAAACCAAATTAATAGGCACCAATTGACGAGGAACAATAATTGATCCAAATTTCCATGATTAAGAAGGACGACGATCGATGACAAATCGATCGTAAAATGACAAGATTGAAAATGACAACGATTGATGACAAATCAATCGCAAGATGACGAGATTGAAAATGACAACGATCAATGACAAATCAATCGCAAGATGACGAGATTGAAAAGAGGACAAAACCCTAATTCTATCATCGATTAGGATTGACGATGTCCAAAATGAAATCGAATTGACAATGTCCAAAATATGACAATTGAGCACGCACATTGATGCGGCAGGATAAGATCGACCAAAATCATGACTGAAAATTGTTATCGACAAGACCTAATTCAAAAGTGAGACAAATGAAGAATGCAGAAGAAGGACTCGATGCTCGCAAATGATAAAGACCAAGTACGCAACATAGAAGAAATGTTAATGCGATGCAAAAACCCTAAAATAAGGCAATGCGCAAATGTTAAAATACGACTCCGCAAGCATTGACCATTTTTAGATGTCTACATTTTGCCCCTCTTTGAGACAATGTGAGTTTAAGCATTGTTTCAAAAAACAATAATGAAAATGCCCCAGACAACAACAATGACATATGCATGCCCCCTCGAGGAATTGGCCGAAAAAATCCAAAAAAGAGGCCAATTGATCAATAAGAATGATAGAAAATGATAGGAGCAAATGGACTGAAAATCAGGGATGGGATACACAAAGGACAAGCAATTGAAAGTGCAAAAGACCGCGACCAGCATAAGAGGGAGAGGGTGCATGTCCATCTAAGCACTAACAAAGATCTATAAATGAGACAAAGAGAGTGAAAAGAGCTCATTTGCATTAGCCAAAGTTGAGGATTTGTTGCTCTAGAAAAGGACACTTACAGAGAGATGGCAAACATTCCAATGACAGATCACCTTGGGGAATGTGTACGCACCTATAGATGACCAGATGACGCAGGAGTAGCGGTATGTATCTCAAAAACCCATATTGTCAATTTCATGAATTTGACTTGCTTGCGAGACATTATGGGGCCCACAGGGAATGAAAAGAATGACTTCTGCACCTGTGTGGGCGCATCCTGTGCTTGTGTGGGATGTCTTGTGCTTGTGTAGGGTACACAGGTGCAGAACAGGGTACACAGGCACAGTTGTGCACTGGGAACCCTAATTTGATAAAAAACAGCATGCGAAAGATCCCGAAAAGGGGGATAAGGGTAGGATAGGTCAAAATAGATTAGAAACACTCTGATTTGTGGATGAAATGAGGAAATGCAACCCATAGGAGCAAACCCTAAAACTAACAAAATGTGCCCCACTTGTGATGCAGAGTCGACAGTATCCATTGATCACGTAGGAGAACCGACGTGACTGCTTCATGTTACAACATAGACTCAGGAGCACGGACAGAGATACATTAGCAAGACTTGGATTATACTATATCACATTCATGCCTGAGATTAGGGCAAACACAGGACTATTGACCACATTGGCAGAACGATGGCATTTAGAGACTTCCTCTTTCCATCTGGCGACTGGAGAGGCGACGGTGACACTAGAGGATGTATGGCGTATCCTCCGTATTCTGATCCATGGAGAGATGATAGAGTATGACCCAGTGATAGGGAGAGATGCTTTCTATAGATTATTTGAGTGCGACGCAGATGACCTTAATATCGTAGAGAGGGAGATTGGCTAGGAGACCATGGCCTCAGAGTATGATCAGCATTATGTGGTGATAGCCATGGTTATAGCATGCCTATTAGCAGGAGACAGATGAGGACATGGATTCCCTATTGGATGGGGAAGAGTGCTAGAGTGGATGGTGACAAAGGGGACTGTATACGCATGGGGACCATGTGTGATCGCCATGCTATATTTTCAGTTGCATCAGATAGCATATCAGGGAGTGCAGACTTTGAGCTGTGGGGTCACACTATTACAGGTATGGGCATTTGAGCACATAGCCATATGTCGACCGATTGTAGAGAGACAGGTATTACCACATTGACCATATGTGTACTGCTATGGAGGAGCACTAAGATAGGGTCCTTTCGAATACATATTGTATTGGCGACATGAGCTAGACAGATTGAGAGAGTTCACATGGAGGCCATATCTTGATTGCCCTGGATGGTCAGATGGTAGTGATGAGCTTCTGTATTATAGACAGGAGAGATACCTAATTAGGCGACCAGTGAATCACCAGAGAGTGATTGAGATGTACCTGCCAGAGAGAGTCAGATGATAGTTTGGAGAGAGGTAGGATGTACCGAGAGGGACTGCACACTTTGCCCGATCTCACAGAGAGATGAGTCAGTGGGGAAGGATGATTCAACCACACATAGCATATGCTGACTTCACATAGCTACAGTAGAGATAGTGGGATTGGAGATCAGACGTGGTGGACGCCAAGATGACAGAGGAGTATGAGCAATGGTTTGCACGACGACGGCTAGTGCCATTGACAGATCTTGATATTCTGGTACCTAGGAGACAGGAGGACTTCCCACTCGCTGGAGAGGATGAGGATAGAGATGAGGACGAGGAGGATGAGGGCGGTGATGAGGATGAGGGGGATGACGAGGATGGAGATGATGAGGATGAAGATTATGAGCCAGACTCAGTCAATCAGGAATCATTGCAGGATATACCCATAGAGCCAGAGACAGCTAGCATAGAGGAGATGGAGATATGTAGGGCCACCATAGTGAGTCAGCATGATCACATTGCGACATTAGAGAGACAGAATGCTATCTTGAGGATAGAGCAAGATCAGTTTAGAGTGGAGATAGCCAGACTTGCAGCGGCTCGAGATACACCGATAGCCCAGGCACAGCAAGTAGAGCAGAGAGTGACCGAGTATATTGGGTCGATTAGGGATGCCAGTGCACGTGAGATGGCATAGATGTTGGTAGAGACTGGAGAGGAGATACGCCATTGGAGGACACTATATGAGAGTGCAGTTCCACTAGATCATAGAGCAGCATCATATTGGGCATGATCGAAGACAGAGAGCAGGCCACGTTCTTAGAGGTCAGTGAGCAGCATGGGGGTGAGTGGAACTATGAGACCACCACAGCCGAGACCAGGGATAGGAGGGACATCATCCTTGAGACATGGCGGGGATGAGGAGGACAGGGGGAGCACCTAGTGACAGAGGCGCGTACTTCTTACGAAAGAGACAGATGTAGTGTGACATTATGTATTCAGCCTGCGGGCCATACTTAGGACAGACAATCCAATTTTGTACTCCGATATTATTTTGATATATGATATGATATGCATCGATATGATGAGATGCAACGTGTTATGATTGATGTGTTTATTTTCCATGTATGGATGTCTTATGCACTGTTTATGTACTATTGTGGAACATGTATGGATATATTTTGATGTGTTTGTTTGATGCATTTATAATATGAAATGGATAAAATGCTTGATGTAATCCAAATGTACTAATCAATGAATGCAGGATGCAACATATGTGTTAGGGGAAATTGGAGCACAAGACCGAACTGACTGCCTAAACTGACGGAAGAAATGTTAGTAAGAAGAAGTTAGATGAAGAAAAACTTGCTTTCACCAATGCACTTTGTAGGTGAGAACCTTTATTTAATGTAGCAAAACGGATGCAGAGCATCATGGCATTGAAAGCCAGAGCTGGAATGCAACCCCTTTTGCAAAAGATAGACACATCGCACACAAGGAATGAGTGAAGCATCCTAGGGTGCATACATCAAGGGTCGAGGTATGTGCGGCGTTCACAGAGCGAACGTACTTATCACAGACACCCAATGATATAGTTGCCCCAATTTGTGACAAACATTCCACAAACAGCAAACACAACAAAAAAAAAAAAAAAAAAAGAACCATGAACCATCCCGATTACTCTAAATCACTCAGTGACATCATCAAGCAACATAGGAACATGAACGAAGATAAATCAATAAATGATAAGACTCGCTAACTCCAACAAGTCAAACAAACATCTTGATCTTCATTGTCAAAAGTTGAAAGTGTGGATAGGACGATCATGCTGTCTGGTTTCAGGGAATGCGGTACCCCATCTAAGACAAGACACAGTCTGGTTTCGAGTATACCACACCCTGTATAAGACCCATGATAGTAGTGACAAGGACAAATGGTATTAATGTTGATTGATTAATAAGACAATGTTGATCAGTCTGAATGCTTGGTTGAACAGTTCATCTGTGAATGCGTGATTTTTATTAAAGCGCAGTGTGTGATTGAAAGACGTTGGAGGTATGCTCAACGATCTGGTTATGCACAAAGGGGATAATTTTTTTTTTGGTATTTTATAATGTTTTTGTTCCTTTTTTTAAGACTTTATTTGAATTTTTAGGGACTTTTTTTAAGGACATTTTTCAATATTTTTGGATTTTTTTAAGGACATTTTTCAATTTTTATGATTTTTTTAAGGACATTTTTCAATTTTTATGATTTTTTCAGGACATTTTTCAATTTTTATGATTTTTTCAGGACATTTTTCAATTTTTATGATTTTTTCAAGACATTTTTCAATTTTTATGATTTTTTTGGGACATTTTTCAATTTTTATGATTTTTTTAAGGACATTTTTCAATTTTTATGATTATTTCAGGATATTTTTTCAGGACATTTTTCAATTTTTATGATTTTTTTAAGGACATTTTTCAATTTTTATGATTATTTTAGGATATTTTTTCAGGACATTTTTCAATTTTTATGATTATTTCAGTACATTTTTTTGATTTTTTTTTTTGTGTTTGCCCCCAGTGTCTAGCAAGGCAAGGAATATGACAGGTGAATAAATAGGCTTTCTAAAATGATGGTGGATAGAGGGAAGACAAAGGCCTTTTATTATGGAGACAATACAGATGCAATTTTCAAGGGCTATTGCGTGATGGGACAAAAGATTGGATATGATAATGTAAAGCAGGAACATGGCATGAGGGACATGTCAAGAGGCTTTTGAAACTATGTTTAAATTTTGTGTCCTTATGTAAGATCAAGATCAAGGAATGAAAAAGAGTGTATGGATAGTTATAAGATATGGATAGGATAAGCAAGACCAAGAATGGATAAGGGACATGGACTGAAGGTCAGGATTGGCTAAGGGATAATGGCAGAAAGTTACAATAAGCTAGGGAATATGGATGAAAGGTTGTAATAAGCAAATGGAATAATGACCAAAAGCTATGATAGACTAAAAGCTGCAAACAAGATACATGATGCTCATGAAGATCCTCAGCCTTGTCAAGATCAAAGGTGGAAAGAGAAAATGGGCATGAGAGACAGTAGGATATGAAGGGGTATGACATGGTATGAGGGACAAAAGGATATGAAGGAGGAAACCTACCCCCAAGTATGGTATGAAAGAAGTTCATAGATTATGCATGATGCCTATTTGCCAAGTTTTCACTAGTGGACGAATTATTTTTGCTTTACTTTTTTTTTCACTTTTTTTTTTTTTTTTTTGTATTTTGACTTTTTCAATAGAAGATGGACACATGATAGGGGATGGAAGAAGGACTTAAACATCTTTTTTTTTTTTTTGGATAGTAGCCTTGAAAAAAAATGGAACATGACTTTTAAAAGTATACTCAAAGATGTTGGTAGGATAAGGACATGGAAAATAAGATGAAACTAAGGCAAGGATTTATGTAAAGGATTGGACTAGAGGGATGGAAGGATGGAAAACATGCATTGGATAATGGATAGGGTATTGGAAGAATTGTGCTTGAGTGGATGGAAATAAAGGCAAGATCAGCATTGGCACACACCTTGAGGGGTGATGGACTGATGGAGGAAAAATGGATCTCAGATTGTGAGATTTGGATGGAGGAATAGCTTGGGATTTTGGGACATAAGGGCCCAAAATGGATGAAGAAGGTGGTGGAGGAATAGACTTGGAAGGTTTGGATGGAGGAATAGCAACTTTGGATGCCAAGTTGGATGTTTCTTTAGGCTTTTGTGCTTCAAGGAGTTGCTTAGGGATCCACATGGTTTTTGATTTTTTATGCTTTTGTGGTTCCTTGGAGTGCATTGCTTGCACAAGGGATTTAGGAACCCATATATATTTTGAATTTGCTTTATTTTGCTCAGTGGGCCTTTGTGGCCTTTTGGATATTTCTTTTTATTTATAGATCATTTTGTTCTTTGTTTTGACATGTCGATTATATTGGACATGTTGATCCTTGAATACATGTGGATTTTTAGACTTATGACTTTTATACTTGGCATCCAAATTGCTTGGAGGAGGAAAGGAATGCATGGATGGATATGAAAGAAATGGAGTTATTTTGGATTGATGAAATTTACTCAAGGATGTGTGCCTTTGTTGAACTTGCATAGAGGACGAAAGGAATGCATGGATGGATATGAAAGAAATGGAGCTATTTTGGATTGATGAAATTTACTCAAGGATGTGTGCCTTTGTTGACCTTGCATAGAGGACGAAGGGATATAAGGACCTAAGATGGATGGAAAGTATGATGGGGAAGGTGTATGTTTGGATTTTGAAGGGATGTTGGATTTAGTAGGGGTACCCACATCTTGAGGAATTTCACTGAGGCCATGACCCTTAATATTTTCTTTAACATGAAGGGATTCTTGCTTGTGGAGATCTACTCCTTTGCCTTTATGAATATCTTGACTTGTAGGATACTCTTTTCTTTGGGAAGAAGATGCGAGTCTATTATGAGGTGGATATGATAGGAGAGAAATAATGGGATCTTGAAGTGGATCGGATTGGACCAAAGTGGAGAACCCATTATGCATGTCAAGGGTTCATGAACATCTTGCATTGACACGTTAAAATCATGAGGGGGATTAGGATCATGAGGGGGACTAGGATTGTGTAGTGGACATGGTTCAATGACAGGCTCTTCAAGAGATGGAATGGGAGAAATAATGGGATCATCAAAGGAAATGCGATATTGGAGTGTATATGGAGCATTAAGACAAGGAGATGGAGGAACAAAAGGATCTTGTGGAGGATTTAAAGGAATAATTTGATCTTGACAAGGAGGAAGATCATTGGAATCCTCTTTAAAGGCGCTTTGCTCTTGACTTTTAATGGGATCATCAGAAAGGATGGAAGGGATATCTAGATCTTTCTTAGGAAGTGGAATGTCAATGGGATTTGAAAGGACATTGTGTTCTTGGATAGAATGGACAGGAATAATGGAATCATTGTGAGTGTCTGGGGAAATGGGATCCTGTTCAACAATTGGATGGGATGATAAGGTTTCAGGATCTTGATCTTGATATGTTTCAAGACACATTTCTTCATGCTCTAAACTGTCCTCTTGACATGAGGTTGGACTTTGGATATGCATGGGGAATTTTGGCAAGGGATTAATTCTTTGGCATGAAGGAAATGCACTTTGAACATTTGTGATGGATTTTGGCAAGGAATCAATGCTTGAACATGAGGAAGAGGGACTTCGAATGGGGTCCTCTAAAACAGGTAATGGCAATAAAGTGCATGGTTGCATTGGATCTAGTATTTCCGAAACATGACAAGGATGTGCATCATGAATTGGATTATCATGGCAATCAATTATGGATAGCCCTTGGATAATTGCATCCTTGGGTGTATTGTTTGATGAGGACAATATAGAAGGTTCTTGTGAAACTTCTAAAGGTGTAGGGATAGATGCCACTGGAGAGTTAATTTGTTTGTGGGGGGATGAGGCATTGCTAGACATAATTGTATTATCTTGATCTTCCTCAAAGAACTCACTTGGTAGTTTCCTTAAGATCATTGCAATAAAGCCACCTTTCTTGCAAGGTTTTGACATAGTTGTATCTGGAATTTGAACTTGTTTGGCAAGGAGTTGGTTCTGATCTGATGTCATGTTTTGATATTGGACTTGGTTCAATTGTTCTGACATGTTTGAAACTTGGGTTGGTGTGTGCTGCAACCTTTGTTTTTGAATGTTTGGTTGTGGTTGTTGACATTGATATTCCACCATTGGTTGAACCATTTGTGGACATTGTATAGTTGGTTGGACATATTGTTGAAATTGGACCATTGGTTGTATTGGTTGTATATGTTGAACAATTGGTTGAACCATTGGTTGTATTAGTTGAAAATCTGATTGATAGTAAACACCTTCTTGTTCTTGTTGTGGAGGCACATAATGTTGAAATTGATGTTGTCTCTTTTCTTGAAATTGTTTCATCTCTATTTGTGAGAGGAGAGCTAGTATGTCTGATCGTTCAATAAGAGATCTTACATCAATTGGCTCAATCTTTGGATTTTGACCTAGAAATTTTTGAAACATTTTGGATATTTGTGATCTATTCTTCTCAATGTTTTTCACTCTTTGTTCCTGTTTATGGTGAAAATGGATAGCAATAAACAACAATATTGAAAGACTAAAATGGATTCAACCACCAAACCCTAACCTAACAATGAACAAAGATCCACCATAACATATGAAGATAACCTAAGACAATGCAAATAACTCAAAATCACAAAGATTATACCATCACATGTCCACTAGGGTTTTGATCTCCATTCTTCCTATCTCCATTGATCTTGTTTGATATGCTTGCTCTCAGATTTTTGTATGCACAAGAGCTCAACAAAGAACGGAATGTGGTTGCAAGTAGAATTGTAGTGTAGCCAAGTCCTCCAAAATCAGTCATTAGGATATGTCATTAGGGTTTGTCAATGAAGAAAGCATCTCCTTAAATAGAAGACACAATAAGAAATGGAGGGTTAAGATTGAGAGGTGTAAAAAGAGAGGTCGGCTAGGATTAGAGGGTAGGTATAAGAAATACCAAAATAATGAAAGAGGTAGGTAGTGTAGGAATTAAGAGATGAATGACATGTGTCATGTGTAGAAAAAGATAATGAATTAATTAAATAAATAAAGATTTATTTAATTAATAGAAGAAATAGGATAATTAAATAAATAAAATATTTATTTAATTTAGGAAAGGGATAATTTAAATAAATAAATGTATTTATTTAAATGAGAAATAAGGCTAGAAGAGGATAAATGAATTAATTAAATAAATATAAATTTATTTAATTAATAGAAGAATTAGGCTTAGATAATTAAATAAATAAAATATTTATTTAATTAAACATGACAATTTTGGGTGTCTACATTTTGCCCCTCTTTGAGACAATGCGACTTGTCGCGTTGTTTCAAAGAAGATAAGATGAACTGATACAGAGTTGCCCCAGAATAAGGAAGTATATGCCCCCTCGAGAGATTGGATGAAAAAGTCTGGAAAGAGTGCAGATAATCTCTCGATAAGAAAGACAGGATAGAATGGACTGATCAGATAAAGTGACAAAGTCACGGGATAAGGAAGACTGACTCGGGAAAGGAAGACGAGGGCTAGGCTAGGCTATAAGATAGACCACGGGCAAAAGACATCCTCATTGTCATCCACACCCATAGAAGATCACAGTGCAAAGCGAGAAAAGAGCAGCAGCAGTCAGCAGCGATGGCATTCGTTCATAGATTCGACCGTGTCCGCCGATTCCAGAGGCCAGCAGATGCAGGAGAGCCGGTAAGTACCCGAAAACCTCCTCGTACTTTCACGCATTTCGAGTTTTGTCATAAATGCATGTTTAGGAGCAATAAATGCGCTAGGAATAGGATAGTTTAAAAGTGCAAAAACGCGCAACCGCGTCTGTGTCAGCGCCAGGCACGTCTGTGTCCAACAGGCGCGTCTGTGTCGGATCCAGGCGCGTCTGTGCCTGGAACCGCGTTTGTGTTGAATGCGGACACGTTTGTGAAATGCAGAAGCGTTTGTGATTTTTAGTAGCGTTTATGTCATGTAGGGACGTCTGTGTTCCCTGGTCGCGTTTGTGTCTGGCATAGGCACGTTTGTGTTCAGGAAATGCGTCTGTGTTGCAGAGGCGCGTGTATGCAGTCTATAAGTGCGTTTATGAGTTAAAAGCGCGTGTGTGTTGAAACAGTGCGTTTGTGTGTTTAAATGCATGGTTTTAGTCCTTTAGGTCAAATCGGCAGTTCTGTGATGAACATACGCTGTCGATTGGATAAGCTGCTGAGAGGATACACTCAAGCAGATCCTCTAGGAAGATTAGGATAGATCAAGGCACTTTGTGATGAACAGGGAGCACCAAGATAGGCAGCACTTTGTGATGAACAGGGAGTGCGAATGTGAGTGACACTTTGTGATGAACAGGGAATGTCACACACGTAGTACTTTGTGATGAACAGGGAGCACTACTTAGGGTAGATAGCAACACTTTGTGATGAACAGTGAGTGTCACTAGGGTAGATAACCATATGCATTTAGGTAGCAAGTAGCATTTTGTGATAAACAGTGAATGCCACGATAACTGACATGATTGAGTTGCTTGACTGCAGGAGTATTTGCCGATGTTGGAGTCACGGGAGAGATTCCCGTCGACTCAGAGACTGCGACCAGAGTTGTCTATCCAGGACATGATTTCCATTGAGGAGATGGGTCTCACACATATGCTCTATGTGCCTGAGTTTCGGGCAAACATGGGGTTGCTGACTGCGTTGGCTGAGAGATGGCACTCAGAGACATGCACGTTTCACCTGCCGATGGGTGAGATGACAGTGACATTGGAGGATGTATACAGGATACTACATGTTCCCATTGATGGAGAGTTGATCCCCTACGACCGTGACGGTGACAGGGAGGCCTTGAGATGGGTTTTTTAGGATCCTGAGTTGGAGATGCGAGCAGGTCATGTAGCCTGGGACACCATGACTGCCACGAGATTAGCATTGCCGGCAGTTGTTGGGGGAGTCATCAGTGGATATTTGTGTCCAGACAGGGCCACACGAGGATTGGCAGTGGGCTGGGGAAGGGCCTTGGAGACGCTAATGGTAGAGCACACTAGGTATGCATGGGGGCCATGTGTCCTAGCACATTTGTATTATGAGCTGCATCAGTTTGTATACCATGGATCAGTGGGTTTGGGTTGCGGTGTGACTCTCTTGCAGGTGTGGGCCTATGAGCACCTTCCCATCACACGGCCGATTCACTTCAGAGGCAGAGGACAGGGACAGAGTTTTGTACACCTATATGCCATGATTACATCCCAGCCTCGGATTGGGAGATTGGAGCACTGGAGGAGAGTCATTGATGACATTGACATGGTGATCTGGAGGCCGTACCTGGGGTGCGAGGAGTGGGAGGACGACGCATTGGAGCTGCCCTACACCTTCCGGAGCAGGTACCTGATTGGGCGGATGCCATATATATTAGAGAGACAGCTGGTGGACAGGGTATGCAGGCAGTATGGCAGGATTCAGAGGATGCCCCGAGGCTCGGGCATGTATGCCCGTACGGTCAGAGATCAGGTGCAGTTTGGCCCACTGCTATCATATGATCAGGCAGTTATGCAGCTAGCAGAGATGATGCCGATGCCATGGGACATGTGGCCAGAGGTAGATGATGCAGGGATGGACGCAGAGTACTCTGTGTACTGGGCAGAGCATCCATTTCCTAGATTGATAGATCCAGCAGAGCCAGTGGATGGAGAGGGTGGAGGAGAGGATGATGATGGAGGAGGGGATGGAGGCAGGGGCCGGCGGAGGTGGAGGAGAGTGGTGGGAGAGAGACGGGTAGCACCTCGGAGGGAGGGAGGACAGGAGAGAGCAGCTCCAGTGGTGAGAGGACGGGGTGGACTGCCCCTACAGGTGCCAGCAGCACAGGGTCCCAGAGAGGGACAGAGACAGGTGTAGCCAGAGGGACAGAGACAGGTACAGCCACAGGTACCTATACAGGCACAGGGATAGGTGCAGGCAGAGGCACAGGGATAGGCACCTGTAGAGGAGGAGCCACAGGCAGGGACGGAGAGCGGAGACTCTGAGGAGGATGAGGTGCTTAGGCTGCGGGAGATCTGCCAGGGCCAGGCAGATGAGATTGAGGATTTGGTTTGAGAGAGGAACCACCTCAGGATCAGGGTCCGAGACACAGAGCGGGAGAGGGATCAGGCCATCCAGAGATACACCGAGGCCGAGACAGCTCTGAGGGCAGGTAGGCGGGCAGCAGAGGATGCAGGGGCAGGCTACGCATATGTTTTGCGAGCCGGAGAGGAGATCACCTACTGGAGGGATCTATACTATGCAGCCGTGCCAACAGATCAGCGGGCTAGGAGCTTTCATAGATCGTCGCGCACAGCGACGGCTACGG
Source organism: Cryptomeria japonica (assembly GCF_030272615.1). Taxonomy (NCBI): domain Eukaryota; kingdom Viridiplantae; phylum Streptophyta; class Pinopsida; order Cupressales; family Cupressaceae; genus Cryptomeria; species Cryptomeria japonica. The sequence continues at coordinate 703,738,204 of NC_081411.1, read as the reverse complement.
GAGGGAGCCGCAGGAGATAGGCATCTAGTGGTGGGGTTATGGGGCCTCCACCACCACCAGAGAGACAGGGGGATCCTGGGGCAGGTCCATCTACAGCTCAGACTCCGTCGAGGTGAGGCGGCTCCGAGGGAGGGAGTTCCTCATAGCTATAGTGGGCTCCCATTGTATTAGTATATGTACCATTATTGTATTGTAGACACCTGCGGGTGATTCTTTTGTAGCCATATGATTCTTTTGACATCATTGTATTATGACACATTTGATTATATATGAGAGATGATCCATTTTTGCGGCAGCTATATGCATGTGTACCTTATGTGATGAGATGTTCTTATGTGATACATGTTTTATGATATGGATGATTATATGATGCAATGCAATATATTTTTGTTCTTTTATGTTGTATATGTGATGCATGATGCAAATGTAAATGTATGTAATGCAAATGAATATGATAATGCAAATGATTATTTACTTAATGAAAATGTGAAATGTGCTAACATGTGTTGTATGCAGGATGTGATGCAATTGTGATATCTATATGTATGTATGAAATGCTTATATGTGGTGATGCAGGTGCAACTATATGAAATGTAAATGTTTTTGGTGTGTCATTATACTCAGTCATGTGATAGCGGGCTACATGGACTCGAGAAGGACAATGGAAGTCAATCAAGAAAGGGGGATGGAAGACAGAAGATATGAACATGAAAGAGCTTCTTGTGCGTTATCATCATTGAGCTTTATTATGGCAGAATAGGTTATGACAATCGAGGCATTTGTTCGGCCCAGAAAGTCATTGTACCTGTTTGCATGGAGATAAGACAATCACAAACAAGGAATGCCCCAGTTCATACTAGACTCAGAGTGTCCTCATATCCTTGGACAAGTCATAGCATTACTAAAAGACAATCCACAGACAGCAAATGCAAATAGGTGACGATACCCCATCCTCGCCTTTCTAGTTAAAGACATCCTGGAGATAGAATCTCTAGTCAAAGACATCCTGGAAAAGCTAAAAGACATGTCACCAAAAAGATAAAATCAAAAGAAAACCAAGACTCGACACCAACATCCACTGTAGTCCTCAAGTTTAGTGTCTCTTATCACTTGTTTAAGTCTTATTCGATTGTGGTCACAATGTTCACTTTCACAAAAAGGATAGATAGCACTGAACCATATGTTGTCTGAGTCTGTTGAAAGATTTGATTTTGTTGAAGCTCATTGTTGCTGCTGTGTCTCCTTGGAAATTGACTGAATCCATGAAACTGATACTTTATTGTGGAGAAGGCAGAACTTTATTGCAGATCTGTGATGCAGATGTTGCTTTATTGCGGATTGTGCGCGGATAGACTGAAGAAAGATGAAAGAAACTGTACTCCTCGAAACATGTGATGTTCTCAGTTCCACACCCATTACTAGACGTAGGAATTGGCCGTAGTCACAGATAGGATCTGATTTATTATGGATGGAAAAGGGAGTGAAAGGGGAGGGTTATGGATGGCTAACCAATCTTGGGTAGATCAATAACAAGCCATGATGGGAATGGGCAAGTTTATTGTGAGCGAATAAGTTGTGAGTGTGTGCAAAGTGAAAGGATTAAAGTGAATCCTGAAGGAGAGAAGAGCAAAGTCCCTACGCATGGCGCTGGTGACCCAGTTTTCACCATGGTACTTGCCCAGGGCGCCACCGAAGTGGTTTTCACCGTTGGACGAAATTATTTCTCTTTACTTTTTTGGATTTTTCAATTTTTTTATTGTCACAAGGCGCCTGTTGGCCAGGCTCTCACCAAGTAACGATTTTTTTGTTTTTTATAATTTTTTTGTATTTTTGAATTTTTTTTGATTTTTTTGTATTTTTGAATTAGAATACTCAAAAAGAGCTTATGTGTAGAACCTGCGAAGGTGCATGCTGTTGATCGGATCCTCCAAGGGTTCACCTTCTGTAGTTGAGAGCTGATATGCCCCAGATCCATATACTACTGTGATGATGTAAGGACCAAGCCAATTGGGTTCAAATTTGCCCTTCTTTTCTCTATCTTGCTGATTCTTGGGGTTCTCTCTGAGTACTAAGTCACCTACCTCAAATGCGCGAGGCTTGACTTTGTGATTGTAACTGCGACTCATTCGTTGTTGGTAAGCCTTGAGATGATTAAAAGCAGTGTGTCGTCGTTCCTCCAGCAGTTCTAGTTCTTGTAAGCGAGAGACCCTGTAGTCTTCATCGTTGATTATGTTTCTCAAGGAGACCCGTAAAGAAGGCAACTCGACCTCAATAGGCAAGATGGCTTCAGCACCGTAGACAAGTGAGTAAGGTGTAGCTCCTGTAGGTGTGCGGACACTGGTACGATAGGCCCAAAGTGCGGGATTGAGTTGGACATGCCAGTTACGGCCAGCGTCGTCGACTGTCTTTTTAAGTATTTTGAGAATTGTTTTGTTAGACGCCTCAGCTTGGCCATTACCTTGGGGGTAATATGGTGTGGAGAAACGATGAGAGATATGGAAGTGCTCACAGAGTTCACGAACATCCTGGTTCTTGAAAGGACGCCCGTTATCGGTGATAATGGAAGTAGGGATCCCGTATCGACAAATGATGTAGTTCAGGATGAAAGTAGCGATTTTTTTCCCAGTAACTTGTGTGAGAGGCACGGCTTCAATCCACTTTGTGAAATACTCTGTGGCTGTGATAATGAATTTATGTCCATTGGAAGAAGGAGGGTGAATCTTGCCTATGAGATCGAGTCCCCACTGACAAAAGGGCCAAGGAGATGCAAGTGGCTGTAGTTCCTGCGCTGGTGCATGTATGAGGTCTCCATGAATTTGACACTGCTTACACTTCTTGACAAACTGATATGCATCTTTTTCCATAGTAGGTCAGTAGTATCCAGTCCTGATGAGTTTCTTGGCCAAGGTAGGACCACTAGTATGCGGACCACATATCCCTTCGTGCACTTCTCGTAACGTAATCTGAGCTTCGTCACTCTCTAAACATCTAAGGAGGGTGCCATCTAGACCTCGTCGGTATAGGATATCAGCTAGGATAACGTATCGGGAGGATTGGCGAATGAAAGTGCGGCGTTGGTTGTTTGATAGATCGGGAGGTAAGATGTTGTCGCGAAGGTATGTGAATATGGAACCATATAACTGGGATTCAGGACCAACAACACATATCATTTCCGTAGGAGTGCTCTCATATGACGGAATCAGCAGGTTGTCCACCAGGAACTCATAGCAGGTCTCATTTTGCGGTAGGTCAATGAGCGAAGCAATTGTAGCCATGGCATCAGCAGCACGATTCTATTCTCTTGGTATCTGCTCAAACTCTATCTTTGCAAAGTGCTATTTCAGATCATCTACCAGTTGTTTGTAAGGCATTAGCTTTTCATCTTTTGTTTGATAATCGTCAGTTGCTTGACGGATGACAAGTTGAGAATCCCTAAAAACACGAAGTTCTTGGATCTTCCACTGAACTGCAATCCTTAGCCCCGTTGTTAATGCCTTGTATTCCGCTATATTGTTGGTGCAAGGAAATGATAAGCGGTATGACTTTGGTATAGAATCACCTTGGGGAGTTATAAAGAGTATACCCGCTCCTGCCCCATGCTGTGTGTATGAGCCATCAAAGTATAGTTGCCATGGCTTTGCAAGTGATATTGTTAGAATGGACTCATCTGGAAATTCTGACTGTAGAGGAACATCATCTATCATGGGAGCATCTGCCAATTGATCTGCAATGGCTTGTCCTTTTATGGCTTTTCTATCCATGTATTCAATGTCGAATTCACTCAAAATCATTACCCACTTGGCCAGTCGCCCAGTAAGTGTAGCTTTGTTGAGAAGATATTTTAGTGGATCAATTCTGGCAATCAACTTGGTCTTGTGAGTAAGCATGTAATGTCATAATTTTTGTGAAGCGAAGACCACAGTGAGACATGCATGCTCAATTGGTGTGTAGTTTAGCTCATATCCCACCAATGTGCGACTGATATAGTAGACTGCTTTTTCCTTGCCGTCAGGTATTTGCTGTGCTAGAAGTGCCCTCAGCGCTGTTGGAGTAGCTGATATGTAAAGTAGCAATGGTTGATCTTGAATTGGTGGCATCAAAATTGGTGGGTTCAAAAGATAGTCTTTAAGTGCCTGAAAAGCCTGTTGACAGTTCTCATCCCATTTGAACTTAATGTTTTTGTGTAGCAGGTGCTGGAAAGGATTGCACTTATCTGCAAGTTGTGCTATGAATCTTCGTATGGACTGGAGTCTCCCTTGTAAAGACCGAAGTTGACTGATATTCTTGGGTGGCGGCATGTCCAAGATAGCCTTGACTTTTGCTGGATCCGCTTCTATTCCTCTTTTAGACACAATGAATCCTAGGAGCTTCCCGGAGGTTACTCCAAAGACACATTTCTTTGGATTTAATCTTACCTTGTATTTTTCCAACCTATCAAAAGTAACTGAAAGTATATCCAAGTGTGTATTTCTGTCTATTGATTTAACCAAAAGGTCGTCAACATAATCTTCCACCGTTACATGCATGAGATCATGGAAGATAGTAGTCATGGCTCGTTGATACGTGGCACCTGCATTTTTCAGCCCAAAGGGCATGACATTCCAGCAGAAGGTTCCCCATGGACAAGTGAATGATGTTTTATGTTGATCTTTAGGTGCAATCTTGATCTGATTATATCCAGAGAATCCATCCATTAAAGATAACATCTCATGGCCTACTGTGAGATCAACAATTAAATCAATGTTTGGTAATGGGAAATCGTCCTTCGGACAAGCCTTGTTGATATCCCTGAAGTCTGTACATATTCGGATGCTGCGATGTGGTTTGCTAACAGGTACCAAGTTGGAAATCCATTCAGGATAATCAATTGGGCGTATGAATCCGACATCTAGTAATTTCTCCAGCTCTGCCTTGACTAATAATGCCACTTGTGGATGCATTTTCCTCAATTTCTGTTTTACTGGTTTTGCCCCTGGTTTGACTGTTAAATGATGCATTACTAAATCGAGGTCTAGTCCAGGCATATCAGCATAAGACCATGCGAAGTTGACTTGTTGTTCCTTAAAGAAGCTTATGAACCTTGCTCTCTCGGCCTCTGTCAATGATTGAGCCAAAAATATGTTGTGTGGAACCTCTGCTGTACCAATGTTTGTCTTTATAGTCTCCTCTACCAACATGGATGATTTTTCCTCGTATGATGCTGGGAGAATGTCAAGCCTTCCATCTTCGGGCGCCTCAGAGAGGTTTTCACCCTTAGATACGTCTTTTCTTTTTACTTTTTTAGAGTCGGAGAGCGCCACAGTGTGGTTTTCGCCATAAGACCCTTGTTTTGTTTTTATTTTCACATTTTTGCAACTAGAAGGCCCGACACCCTCACCAAAGTATGCCATGTTATTTAGCTCTATGGCGTATCCTGCTTTATGGTCTCCAAGAGGAAGATCTTCGCGAATGCCTAGATAATCAACAATAGCTTCGTCATTTTGAAATGTATCACACTGTGGTGGTCCATCCTGATCCCAGTCAATGAGTTGGGGGTGAACGAGGGGAAGTTCTTTAGTGTTTTTAGAGTCCGCAAGGCTAATAGTGAAGATGTGGTTATATTCAGGTATGTCAAGGTAGTCATTGAGGTCGTCAATGGCACTCTCCTCATCAGTGTCGATCGTGAGTGAGTCCAAATTATCATCACTAGTAGCACCCTCAGGGACAGGTGTCCTCATCCTATGTGATCCTGACCTAGGGCCTTGAAACGAAGCTTGTGCGGGATCCTTATGGGTTGGTTCTTGACCAACTCTGAATTTCTTGTAAAACTCCTCCTCCTCTGTTAGTTCATCTGGCTCTCTAAATGTCTCATTGAGTTCATAGTCGCTGGAGGATTTGTCTGAACCCCATTCCCACTCATTGGAGTCTGTGGAATAATTATCCTCTTGTTGAACTTCAGCCACTTTGACTCGCCATATTTGTTTTGTTCTCTTATTTTGAATCTTGGGATTTAGAAAACCAAGCCCCTTGGAGCGTTCCCTTCTTGTAGTTAGCTCAGGCTGTAGAGGCTCCATGACACCTTCTTTGCGTAGTCCGAGAGGACTTTTTCCATCATACCCGAATCTCTGCAGAATTTTGAAACCTTTACCATAGTTTTCACAGGGTATTATAATTTGATCATGTGTATCATCTTCAGCGTCCTTATATAGCATTTTATATAAATTTTCTTCCTCTAGTTCGCCCCATTTTTGAAAGACGGTAGGATCCCATTTGAGTAGCATGATGGAGATTTGCTTATTAGGATGTGGCCTCCCATATTCCTTGGGGGAGTTCATGACTTGTCGTAAGAACATTGTTTGATTCAGAGTGTATTCTCCCATGCCTTTGTCTTGAAACTTGGCTCTAAGTTCACCTTGTTTGGATGTCGAGGGCTTTAATGACTCAGGATCAATATATGCTGAAGAAGGAGTAGCCTCACGATTGCTAGGAATGATAGTCTCAGTATGTGATCTCAAGTTATTGCAATATATGAATGGATTTGGATCACCATTGACCGTTACCTCGACTCCATTATGAGGAAATTTTATGCACTGATGGTACGTTGATGGGACTGCTCTCATTTCATGAATCCACGGACGTCCTAGCAATATGTTATACGTGAGGTCTAGATCCAGGACTTGAAAAATCACGTCCTTTGTGACTGGCCCTATTCTTAGTGGTAAGATGACTGTGCCCTTGGATGAACGCTCTTCATCATCATAAGCCTTAATAGTGATTTGGTTCATAGAATTCACAGCTTTGTCAGAATATCCCAATTGTCTGATGGTGCTCAATGTACAAATATTAAGACCTGCTCCTCCATCTATCAGAACTCATTTTATTCGGTGTTTATGTATGAAGGCTTCAATATGTAGAGGTGCATTATGAGGCTGACTTATGGAGGCGTCATCGGCTTCTGTGAATGTGAGGGAGTGTGGAACAGATAGGTATCCCACCATGGCTTGAAACTGATCCACGTTCAGATCAGTAGGGACAGCAGTATCTCTCAAGGTTTTGTCAAGGATAGCTTTATGTGCAGGAGATATACGTAAGAGCTCAAGAATAGAGATGAGTGCGGGTGTTTTCCCTAATTGCTCTACAAGATCGTACTCAGGCTTAGTTGACGGAAGATTGGTATTCTTAGTAGAGGTACCTGGCAATGTGATCTTACCTCGACGGGTTGTAACATGACATTCAGAGGTAGAAGTGGATGAAGATCCCACACCTTTTAGGACAATTTTAGGTCGCTGAGGAGGATTCTCAGGATTTTTATTTTTGATAGTAATGGTAGAAATATGATTGTCCATTGAGATGTGATTAATAGTGGAATCATAATTGTAAGATGTTCTGGTGTAATTGGCTTGATCATCTGTGACTTTGCCTTTTCCCTTGTCATGTTTTGGGAATGGTTCTTTAAACACCTCATGCTCTTGATTAGATGAATGTCCCTCAATCTCAATATCTCCTCTGTCAATGAGATCTTGTACAATGTTTTTCAATCGATGGCAATTACTTGTCTTATGACCCTTGCTCTTATGAAACTCGCAATATTCATCATCATTCCACCAATTCGGTTTTACCTTCGGTTCATATGGAGGAAAGTCTGGGACCGTGATCACCTTGTTTGCTACAAGCTTTTTGAATACTGATTCAATTGGTTCTCCCAATGGAGTGTACTTCCTTCATGGTTTAGCAGCCGTTTGATTGTTCACTTGATTGTTGGTAGAACTTGATCCAGAAAAGATGAACTTTGGTCTCACTGTGTTGGCATCAACAACACCATCATTAACTGTGTTCTTGTTCTTGTTCCAAAACTTTGGTTTGTCCTTTCCCTTAAAGTCCTCTTTGTTTTCTTTAAATAGTTTGATAACTCCTTGTTCAATCAAGACCTTTTCTGTTGCTAGGCCCTTTTCAATGACATCCTTAAATGTAGACAAACAAGCTTTTCTGAGATCATAGCCAATAGCCTTGTTAACATTTTGTGTGAACATCTCCACCATTTGTTTCTGCGGGATTTCACAAGAGCATCTGCTAGCTAGGTTTCTCCATCTCTGTAAAAATGTTGCGAAAGATTCTCCTTCTTTTTGTTTAGTATTGCACAAGGTAGTAACTGAGACATCTGTTTCAATGTTGTAAGAGAAATGCTGAATGAATGCTTCTGCCAAGTCGCCCCATGACTTAATACCAGGAGGTAATTGAGAAAACCATTCCATCGCTTGATCTCCTAAGCTCTGTGGGAACAACCTCATTAAGTATGTTTCTTCTGCTGCTACCTCAATGCAAGCTGTGAAGAATTGTCTTATGTGTGCCTTGGGGTCTCCTCTCCTTCTATATTTGTCGAATTTTGGTGTTACAAAGTGCGGAGGAAACGGAGGCATTGGAATGCTCTTATCAAATGGATAAGGGCATATATCTCTCATAGTATATGTGGGTTTTGATGTGCCCATGTCTTCCACTTTCTTTTGCAGATCTCTAATTTGTTGCTCCAAATTATTTTTGGGAGGAGATGGATTTCTTATAGCATGTCCCATGTTTGAAATACCCATTTGAGGAGGAACTTGTTGCATATATGGATGATATTGATCGTAGACATGTCCATATGGAGGTCTATATTGTTGCGACATGTATGGAGCACTTGGCATAATTTCTTGTTGAGGGACCCCATATCTGCTTTGTGTATATAAACCATATTCAATGGGCCTTTCATTTTCCATTGTGTTGCCCCCAATTTTGGCATGAGGTCTCCTTGTGTCAAAATTTTGAGGAAGTCCTTGAGTATCCATTTGTCTTGGTTGACCCATATCTTGAGCATATGTTTGAACATAAGGCCTCCATGATGGTCTTTGAGCGTAAGTATCATGCATTTGAGCTTGTATATGTGGGATTGCTGGTTTCTGAAGCAAAACTGATGGTGACTCCGGCATCATATTATTTGGTCCTCCACTATTTGGTCGAGTTTGTTGTGAAGGTCTACTTTCCATAAGTTGAGATAAGTCAAAATCATGTGGTATTTTGGCTCCACTTTGTGCCATCATGTTTAGAAAGTATTGACGATCTCTCCTCATTATCTCTTCAACCAATCTATTGAATTGAGGGTCCATTATAGATTCTTGTATGTCTGCTGATAGTATTGAAGAATTGTCCACATTATCATTGTGTGTAGCGTTGTGTATAGCGTTTGCGCTTTCCACATTTGGATTGTGTCTATAAACATTCATGTCTGGTAATGTAGTGTGCTCAGGATTGTAGAAGACATCATTGTCATACTCATAAGAACTCATGTTTACGGACCCTTGAGCTTCTTTAGCTTTTCTCCTAGATTTTTGAAGACAGGTTTCAACCATGAACTAGGTGTTTAGCAATATGTGAGAAATTAGACGAAAATGACAAGAGTATGGAAGACTAAGAGTTGTATGGAATGTAAATGAATCTGAAGTTTACTTGCAATGTCCAAAGTGTAAGACCAAGTATGTATGTAGTAGAGTAGGTGTGACTTCCAAAGAGAGGATAGTTTCTCTTGATGAGGTAAGCTGACCTTGACTCTAAGTAAGACCAAATGAGACCCAAAGGTAAGAAACCTTGATGAGGGACCACTTAGCAAAGTGTTGTAGTGTGTAGTGTGTTGACAAAGTATGATGAGGACAAGCAAGTGACCTTTTGACTCAAGTTTAGACAAGTCTGAATGTAAAATGAGGTATGAAGCAATGATGGACTATGTAAGACCTTAGAACAGGCTGAATGCTAGATGAAATCTGAAGAGACAACCTAGGAAGCTCAAGTATGCCGAAACTGATTTCTTTGTTCGCTTGACTGTTAAACTTTTCAAATCCTGACACAGACGCCTCTGTATACTTCACAGACGTGGTTTTAAGACACAGACGCTATTCTGTTTGACGCAGACGTGATTCTGAGATTTTCTGTTGATGTTTGCTGGGACTGTAACAGTTTTTTGCAATTGTGGACACAGACGCGCCTGTATACTTCACAGATGCGATTTCCAGACACAGACGTGTCTCTGTTCTACCCAGACGCTAATAAAAACACAGACGCTATTCTGTACTTCACAGACGCGTTTATCAGACACAGACGCGGTTTTAACAGACACAGACGCGTTTCTGTAACCTTAGTGCAATCTTTCCTATCTGTGAATTTGTTTTGCTGTGACCAAATCTAATTTTTTGACTGTTTTTCATGACAAGAGGACACAGTGTTGATGACCCAATGTTTGCAGACTGTTTAGACTCCAAAAAGTGTGTTGTTTGATGTAAAAAGTTTTTGCATACACTTGAAGACACAAAAGACACAATATTTTGCTGTTTTGTCTTGATTGTTTGAATGTTTATCATAAGTCAAGCACAATTCTTATGGCTGGCCAGGACAATAATTGTTGATCCCACATGGGGTTTTACCCCCGAGGCTACGCTATTCAGAGCGGATACTTAGATGCTTGACCTCACTGGCTCCACCCTCGGCACTCACTTCTTGGGTCAGCCAAGCATTAGTCCCCATGAAAACTCCCCATGGTGAACTTTGTATCTCTACTAAGAACCGTATGTGTGTGGGTCGCTACCAGAGGTCCGACCTCCTGCCTCAACAACTAGAAGGATTTGGGCATCTAAAACAATGAGGTGCTAGTAAGGGCATCCGCTCATGTGGCCATACATGCGGCACTTTCAGCTCTGTAAATACAGAAGGCTCCCAGCCGGTAGGGGTTACGCCCTACAAATGATCAAATAAATTTGATCAAACGGGTTTATGGGGAGACATAGTGTCGGTATGAACTAATTAGCACACGTTATTCATAGTTTTCACCATGAATACATTTGATTATAGTGGCTTGGAAGAAGATGGCTTTTCTTTTGCTACCACTTGGGTCGTTCTCTTCTCACTAGTAGTCCTAATGACCACACGGGAAGACAGGCCCTCTAAAGAGTAAACAAAAAGAGCCTATTGCTCAAGACACAAAAGACAATGGTTCAATTTTAGTGCACCAATTGAAGTGTTTGCTAAGCTATGAAAACAAGGCACACAATAAAATTACAAAAACCCTAGCCAAGGCCCTGCAACAAAATTGTTAGTAGTTTGGGTTGTTTCAAGTGATAACCCCTTCCTACAAGCACACAAGTTAGGTAAATTTTAAGAAAACCCAAAAAGACTTTGTGAAAAAAGGGGCCTTCAACAAAAACGTATTTGCCTCCAAAGCAAGCTGCACAAACCAGGTTAGCTAGATCTGCAAAGGTTAGCCGAAAATAAACCAGATCTGAAACCCTAAATACAAAATCCGAAAACCCGAATCAAAAAACTTGAAAAATTTGCAAAACAGAATACACAGATGCTGTTATACCAGACACAGACGCGTCTGTCTGACACAGACGCGGTTCTGTGATTCGCAGACGCGATCTAAGAACACAAACGCCTCTTTCTTCTACAGACGCGATCAGATGGTGCACAGACGCGATTCGGGATCACAGACGTGACTTTCGGAAACCTGCAAAAAATAGAAATGACAGAAACACAGACGCGATCCAAGATATCACAGACGCCTCTGAAATACAAAAACGCGATCCGAACACTCGCAGACGCGGAAAAAATCTAAAATGTCGTCGAAATCGTCCGATCTGCAACTTCAAAAATGTCAAATCTGCAACAAAATGTTAAATGCAAAGGGACAAGAGTCCCACCGGGCGTGCCAAAATGTTTATGGTGAAAATGGATAGCAATAAACAACAATATTGAAAGACTAAAATGGATTCAACCACCAAACCCTAGCCTAACAATGAACAAAGATCCACCATAACATATGAAGATAACCTAAGACAATGCAAATAACTCAAAATCACAAAGATTATACCATCACATGTCCACTAGGGTTTTGATCTCCATTCTTCCTATCTCCATTGATCTTGTTTGATATGCTTGCTCTCAGATTTTTGTATGCACAAGAGCTCAACAAAGAACGGAATGTGGTTGCAAGTAGAATTGTAGTGTAGCCAAGTCCTCCAAAATCAGTCATTAGGATATGTCATTAGGGTTTGTCAATGAAGAAAGCATCTCCTTAAATAGAAGACACAATAAGAAATGGAGGGTTAAGATTGAGAGGTGTAAAAAGAGAGGTCGGCTAGGATTAGAGGGTAGGTATAAGAAATACCAAAATAATGAAAGAGGTAGGTAGTGTAGGAATTAAGAGATGAATGACATGTGTCATGTGTAGAAAAAGATAATGAATTAATTAAATAAATAAAGATTTATTTAATTAATAGAAGAAATAGGATAATTAAATAAATAAAATATTTATTTAATTTAGGAAAGGGATAATTTAAATAAATAAATGTATTTATTTAAATGAGAAATAAGGCTAGAAGAGGATAAATGAATTAATTAAATAAATATAAATTTATTTAATTAATAGAAGAATTAGGCTTAGATAATTAAATAAATAAAATATTTATTTAATTAAACATGACAATTTTGGGTGTCTACAGTTCCGAAATCTCATTTTCTTGAGCTAGCTTCTCCTCTAGTTTTTGTATTTGGACATTTACATCATCATGATAAGTTTGATCCAAGTTCTGAGACATGTAGAGATTGGATTGACATGATTGATTTCTCAATTGTGATGAAATGGCTTCATAAGAAGGTTGAGATCTCATTTCAACAAACATGTCACTATGCAATGCAACTAATGGGATTGACAAATGCAACCTAAAGGATGACAATGCAACTTAATGTTTTTGGACTTTTTTAGGATTTTGACAAATTTTTTGGAATGCAAAGCTAAAGACACAACCTTGGGAAATTGAAATGAAGTCAAGACCTTAAAGGACAAAGGACCAAATGACAATAGGACAAATTGACAATGTCTCACCTATATGCTTGGATACTAGGCTAGGTTTGACCAAATGACATTGATGACAAAAAGACAAAAGTTTGATAAGGTCAAGACTTCCTAACGATAACTTAGGGTTTATCAAAGATTTGCATTACTCAAGTATGACAAAACCTAGTTTTGACACTATATGCAAAGGGACAAATACTATGCAAATGACCCTAATATGATATGATAATGACCTAAGCTTGATGAAGAGACCTAGGGTATGCAAATGTGACCTAATGTTATGAGGAAAAAGATGCACATGCAAATGTATGACAATGTCAACCTAAGACAAAACCTAAGGTTGAATTATGAAATGGTATTACTCTAATGCAAGAGGACACATGCAAATGGATGACCCTTATTGATATGCAAAGGAGTATGACCTAGGTGAAACCTAACCTTGGTAGTTGACAATGACTTTGCAAAATGCAAACCTAGGTTGAACCTAATGTTGGACATGCAATATTACACCTAAGTGAGGACCTAATAATGACATGCAAGTGGACACCTAAATGAAATGGACCAAGTGGAATGCAAGAATGATGCTCTAAGCCCTAAGTATGGACAATGGAGGACCTAAATCTAAGTGACATGAATGTTGAGACAAGATTTTGAAAAATGTTTGACAACCATGTTTGAAGGTGTTTTGAACTTTGTTGAATGAAATACTCTTGTGTTTAACCTTGTTTTGAACCAATTTGTCTTGTTTTTGAAATGAGACACAACTCAACTTTTGACAAGCAAAGAAGACAAGATATTTTAACCTAGACTCAAGACAATCATGCTCATTCACACATTTCTTATGGTAGGTAAGGAGAGTAGGTACTTGAGAGGTAGACTCGTTATGAGATTCAAGGAGAATACATAGATGCTTGACCCCACGGGCTCCCCTCCATGGCACTCACTTCTCAGGGCAGCCAAGCATTAGTCCCCATGGAAATCTCCCCATGGTGAACTTAGTATCTCTTCCAAGTATCCGAACTCCTCCTTCTCAAGCAACTAGAAGGATTTTGGCCTCTAAATACAAGGTGTTTAATAAGGATTTCTGTTAAGCGCTACTCCTTGGTGTCATGCAAGCATGATTGAGACATAGGCCCATCAAGATACCAAACAAATGTAGTCCTACAAGCATGATTTAGACCGTGAGGTCCTACTTAGATGTTGATATGAGAAAGAGTCCAAGGGTCATCACTTCCCAAGTAACTACAATTCCCACGTAACCCTTCCTTCAAAGCTTTCGCCCATCAGGTATTTATTTATAGTGAGTTAGAATGCCAAGGTACTCTAGCTATGCTCACTTTGGGTCGTTCCCATCTCATGATTATCACTTGCTTGCAAAAGAAATCAAATGGTCGGGAAGGCAGGCCCTCTAAAGGTAACAAACAATCCAAAACATGAGAATGGTATCGAAGGTCTAGATTTCTGATCACCCTAAGAAGGATGAGAGCATACTCTCCTACTCCAATGTCAAACTTGACAAGAAAAATGAACACATGTTCATTCCATCCTACTTAGAAAACATACTAGGTGCCTAATTAAAAATTGCAAACACAAAGTTTGGTTGGAATATAAGGCAACCTGCAAAATCACTAAGTTAGGAGTTTGATTTGCTTGGTCTTTGACTAGCGAACCTGCATAAGATTTGTTAGTAGTTTCATTTTTGTATTCGCCATGCGTAATGACAAGGTGCTACAGAGAGAATCAGTACCAAAGAAAACTAGAATACTAGAACAGAATGCAAAACAAAGTAATTTGCAAGTAAAAACACTGATTTTTACCTTTGTTTCTGGCCTTACATAGGCGCAAAATGTCTTGACACAGGTGCAGAATGCATTGACATAGGCACAGAATGCATTGACATAGGCACAAATCCCTTTGACACAGGCACAGAATGCCTTGACACAGGCACAGATCCCATGACACAGGTGCAGATCCCTTTGACATAGTCGCACAAGTTCCCAAAAAGCCCTGAGTTGCCCTGTTTCTTGGGTTTTTACCTGCAAATCATCTCAAAAGGAACTCAAAACATGGTTAGATGGTTAGTTCATGTCAGGTTCACCAAGAAATGTAGATAGGAATTTAGAATTCATCAAAGCAAATAGCAAATTTGCCTAGCTCAATCACGAAAACTAAATTGCAATGATAAGAAAACCTTAAAACATTCAATAGAAAACATGAAGACAAGATATTCAAAATGAAATAAAAGCAAACCAAATGTAGATATCTCCTTCATAATTTCCCATTGTCCTTCTTTCTCCTTCAAATGGCTTTGTTTTGTGGATCTCACCTACAAGTGCATAAGCATAATATGAAAGTAAGATTGACAAGACAACAGCGTAAGAATACTAGAAGCGTGATTGATTCGGTCTTTTGATTGAAGAAATTCATCCAATTTATAGATAAATTGGAGAAAAGACAAGATTAGCATGAAATTGATATTAGAGGCAATTGATTTCAAAATTGGCACAATTGAGTTGAAGGAAGAAGGCTATGACACCTTCTATGTCATGAATTATGACATATTGCCAATGCAAAGGTTAGAAGATTAAAAGCCTATGACATCTTGCTATGCCAATAGTATGACGCATGAGAAATTCATGCTTCCACCAAAGCACAAAAATAGGGAAAGACTAGAGAGGAATTGATTAGGTGGAAATTGAAATTAGAAAATGAGGAAATTAGAAAATTATGAATTAGGAGAAATTAGGTAAATTAATTAATGATTTTTCATTCATTAATTAATTCACAAAAAGAGGAAAGAATTAATTAGCCAATTAAATAAATATTTAATTGTGACAAGAAGACTTAGGATAAATAAATAAATTATTTAAGCTAGAGGGAGAAATGACAAACAAGATTAAATGAATAAATCATGAAACCCTAGAAGATGAATTAGAAATGCAAGGATGACAATTAGGTCAAGACAAAAGATAATTGATGTAGGGTCAATTTGATCATGATTTCTGACTTGATAAATGATTTGACTGGTAAACAATTAAGATTGGTTGACAAATTGACCAAGATTGATAAAGAGACCAAATTGATAGGCGCCAATTGATGAGGAACAATAATTGATCCAAATTGCCATGATTAAGAAGGACGACAATCGATGACAAATCGATCGTAAAATGACAAGATTGAAAATGACAATGATAGATGACAAATCAATCGCAAGATGATGAGACTAAAAATGACAATGATCGATGACAAATCGATCGCAAGATGACGAGATTGAAAAGAGGACAAAACCCTAATTCTATCATCAATTAGGATTGACGATGTGTAAAGTGAAATCGAATTGATGATGTCCAAAATATGACAATTGAGCACGCACATTGATGCGATAGGATAAGATCGACCAAAATCATGACTGAAAATTGTTATTGACAAGACCTAATTCGAAAGAGAGACAAATGAAGAATGCAAAAGAAGCACTCGATGCTCGCAAATGATAAAGACCAAGTACGCAACATAGAAGAAATGTTAATGTGATGCAAAAACCCTAAAATAAGGCAATGCACAAATGTTAAAATATGACTCCGCAAGCGTTGACCATTTTTAGATGTCTACATTTTGCCCCTCTTTGAGACAATGCGAGTTTAAGCATTGTTTCAAAGAACAATAATGAAAATGCACCAGACAACAACAATGACATATGAATGCCCCCTCAAGGAATTGGCTGGAAAAATCCAGAAAAGAGGCCAATTGATCGATAAGAATGATAGAAAATGATAGGAGCAAACAGACTGAGAATCGGGGATCGGATACATAAAGGACACATATGGTTGGTGTGGTAGTACCTGTCTATCTGCAATCAGTCGACATATGGCTATGTGCGCAAATGCCCATACCTGTAACAGTGTGACTCCATAGCTCAAAGTCTGCACTCCCTGATATGCTATCTGATGCAACTGAAAATATAGTATAGCCAGTACACATGGTCCCCATGCATACACCGTCCCCTCTGTCGCCATCCACTCTAGTACTCTTCCCCATCCAATAGGGAATCCATGTCCTCGTCTATCTCCTGCTAGTAGACATGCTATCACCACTGCTATCACCACATATCGTCAATCATAATCTGATGCCATGGTCCCCCAGCCGATCTCCCTCTCTATGATATCCAGATCATCTGTGTCACACTCAAATAATCTGCATAATGCATCTCTCCCTATCACTGGGTCATACTCTACCATCTCTCCATGAATCAGAATGCGGAGGATACGCCGTACATCCTCTAGTGTCACAGTCACCTCTCCAGTCACCAGATGGAAAGAGGAGGTCTCTGAATGCCATCGCTCTGCCAATGCGGTAAGTAGTCCTGTGTTTGCCCTAATCTCAGGCATGAATGTGATATAGTATATCCCAAGTCCTACTAATGTATCTCTGTCCGTGCTCCTGAGTCTATGTCATAACATGAAGCAGTCTGGTCGGTTCTCCCGCGTGATCAATGGATACTGTCGACTCTGCATAACAATTGGGGCACATTTTGTCAGTTTTAGGGTTTGCTCCTACGTGCTTCATTTCCTCATTTCATCCACAAATCAGGGTGTTTCTAAGCTATTCTAACCTATCCTACCCTTATCCTCCCATTCCGGATCATTTGCATGATGTTTTGACCAAAATTAGGGTTGCCAGAGTACAACTATGCCTGTGTGATGAGTCTTGCACTTGTGTCACATATCCTACGCCTGTGTCCCACTACACAAGCATAGAAGACCCTACACAAGCGCAAGATTTACAGTACACAAGTACAAGAGTCCATTTCTGCATCCCCTATGGGCCCCGCAATGTCCCGCAAGCAAGTCAAATTCATAAAATTGAAAACATGGGTTTTTGAGATACATACTGCTGCTCCCACATCATCCGGTTGTTTGTACATGTGTACACATTCTCCGAGGTGATCTATCATTGGAATGTTCATCATCTCTCTGTAAATGTCCTTTTCCAGAGCAACAAATCCTCTTCTTGGGCTAGTGCAAATGAGCAAATTTCATTCTCTTTGCCTCATTTATAGGTCTTTGTCAGTGCATAGATGGACGTGCTCTCTCTCCATCTCATGTTGGTCGCGGTATTTTGTGTCTTCAATTGCTTGTCCTTCGTGCATCCGGTCTCCGATTGTCAGTCAGTTTGTTCCTATCATTTTCTATCATTCTTATCGATCAATTGGCCTCTTTCCTGGATGTTTCTAGCCAATTCCTCGAGGGGGCATGCATATGTCATTGTTATTGTCTGGGGCATTTTCATTATTGTTCTTTGAAACAACACTTAAAATCGCATTGTCTCAAAGAGGGGCAAAATATAGACACCTAAAAATGGTCAACGCTTGCGGAGTCATATTTTAAGATTGGTGCATTGCCTTATTTTAGGGTTTTTGCATCGCATTAACATTTTCTCCTATGTCACAGACTTGGTCTTTATCATTTGCAAGCATCGAGTCCTTCTTCTACATTATTCATTTGTCTCGCTCTCAAATTTGGTCTTATCGACAACAATCTTCAGTCATGATTTTGGTCAATCTTATCTTGTCGCATCAATGTGCATGCTCATTTGTCATCATTTTGGACATCGTCAATCCTAATTAGGGTTTTTCCCTCTTATCAATCTTGTCATTTTGTGATCGATTTGTCATCAATCCTCATCCTTGTCAATCTCATCAATTTTGCGATCGATTTGTCATTGATCCTTGTCCTCTTCAATCATGTCAATTGGCACATATCAATTTGGTCTCTTTATCAATATTGGTCAATTTGTCAACCAATTTCAATTGTTTATCAATCAAATCATTTATCAATTCAAAATCATGATCCAATCAACATCAAATCCATTTTATATCAAGACCTAATTGTCGTCCTTGCATTTCTAATTTAACCTTGTTTGTCATTTTCTCTCCATTCTCCCTCTAGGTTAAATAATTTATTTATTTATCCTAAGTCTTCTTGTTACAATTAAATGTTTATTTAACTGGCTAATTAATTCCTCCTATTGTTGTAAATTAATTAATGAATGAGAAATTATTAATTAATTTACCTAATTTGCATCAATTTTCTAATTTCATCATTTCTAATTTCCTAATTTTCTAAATTTCCTAATTCCTAATTTCCACCTATTTTCTAATTTGTCAAATTTAATTTCCACCTAATTAATTTTCTCTAGTTCTCCCTATTTTTGTGCTTTGGTGGAAGCATGAATTTCTCATGTGTCATACTATTGGCATAGCAAGATGTCATAGGCTTTTAGCCCTCTAACCTTTGCATTGGCAATATGTCATAATTCATGACATAGAAGGTGTCATAACCTTCTCTCTTCAACTCAATTTTGCCATTTTGAAATCAATTTCCTCTAATATCAATTTCATGCTAATCTTGTCTTTTCTCCAATTTATCTATAAATTGGATGAATTTCTTCAATCAAGACTAATCACTTTGTCGAATCAATCACGCTTCGAGTATTCTTGCGCTACTATCTTGTCTACTTGCTTTCATCTCATGTGTATGCACTTGAAGGTGAGATCCACAAACAAAAGCTATTTGAAGAAGAAAGAAGGACAATGGAGCCGCATGAAGGAGATATTCAGATCTACATTTGGTTTGCTTAGCTTTTAATCTTGAATGTTTTGCTTTCATGTCTCTATTGGATGTAATTAGGATTGATCATTGCATTTAAGCTTTTGTGATTGAGCTAGATTAGTATTTTGAATTGCTTGTGATGATTTTCGATTTCCTAGCTACATTAATTGGTGAACCCGACGTGAACTAACCCCCTAATCATGCTTTTGAGTGCTTTTGAGATGATTTGTAGGTCAAAAACCCAAGAAATAGGGTAGTGCAGGGTTTTTGGGAAAATCTGTGCTTGTGTCAAGCATTCTACACCTGTGTCAGACATTCTACACCTATGTTGGACCAGAAACAGAGGTAAAAGACAGTGTTTTTCGCTTGCAAATTGTTTTCTTTTGCATTCTATTTCTGCTTTTTTGGTTTTGTTGGTACTGATTCTTTGTGCAGAACCTTGGCATACGCATGGCAAAGACAACAAATGAAACTACTAACATGTTTTATGCAGGTTCGATAATAAGAGACTAAACACATCAAACTTCTGACTTGGGTTTTTGCAGGTTGCCTTGGACTACAACTAAACTTTGTGTTTGTAATTAATATTTAGGCACCTAGTATGATTTCTAAATAGGATGGAATGAATCTATGTTTGCTTTGATTGTTGAGTTTGACATTGGAGTAGGAGAGTATGCTCTCATCCTTCTTAGGGTGATCAGAAATCTAGATCTTCAATACCATGCTCATGTTTTTGATTGTGTGTCACCTTTAGAGGGCCTGCCTTCCCAACCATTTGCTTTTCCAAGCAAGTGATAATCGTGAGAAGGGAACGACCCAAAGTGAGTATGGCTAGAATACCTTGGCATTCTAACTTAGTATAAACAAATACCTGATGGGGGAAAGCGTTGAAGGAAGGGTTACGTGGGAATTGTAGTTACTTGGGAAGTGATGACCCTTGAACTCTTTCTCACATTAACATCTAAGTAGGACCTCATGGTCTAAATCATGCTTGCATGACTATATTTTTTTGGTATCTTGGTGGGCTTAATGTCTCAATCACACTTGCGTGACACCAAGGAGTAACGCTTAACAGAAATCCTTACTAAACACCTTGTATTTAGAGGCCAAAAATCCTTCTAGTTGCTTGAGAAGGACAAGTTTGGATACTTGGAAGAGATACTAAGTTCGCCATGGGGAGATTTCCATGGGGACTGATGCTTGGCTGCCTTGAGAAGTGAGTGCCATGGAGGGGAGCCCGTGGGGTCAAGCATCTATGTATTCTCCTTGAATCCCATAACAAGTCTACCTCTCAAGTACCTAATGTCCTTGCCTACCATAAGAAATGTGTGAATGAGCATGATTGTCTTGAGTCTAAGTTGAAATATCTTGTCTTCTTTGCTTGTCAAAAGTTGAATTGTATCTCATTTCAAAAACAAGACAAAATGATTCAAAACAAGGTTAAGCACAAGAACATTTCATCCAACAAAGTTCAAAACACTTTCAAACATGGTTGTCAAACATTTTTCAAAATCTTGTCTCAACATTCATGTCACTTAGATTTAGATGCATCTTAGGTTTGCATTTTGTAAAGTCATTCTCAAGTACCAAGGTTAGGTTTCATCTAGGTCATACTCCTTTGCATATCAATAAGGGTCATCCTTTTGCATGTGTCCTCTTGCATTAGAGTAATACCATTGTCATACATTCATATTTGCATATCCTAGGTCTCTTCATTAAGTTTAGGTCATTATCATATCATATTAGGGTTATTTGCATAATAATTGTCTCTTTGCATATAGTGCCAAAACTAGGTTTTGTCATACTTGAGTAATCCAAATCTTTGATAAATCCTAAGTCATTGTTAAGAAGTCTAGACCTTATCAAACCTTTTCTCTTTATGTCATTATTGTCATTTGGTCAAACCTAGCTTAGTATCCAAGCATATAGGGGAGACATTTTTATTTGTCCTTTTGTCACTTGGTCCTTTTGTCCTTTGAGGTCTAGACATCATTTCAATTTCCTAAGGGTCTCTTTTAGATTTGCATTCCAAAAAGTTTGTCAAAATCTTGAAAAACAACCAAAAACATAGGTTGCATTCTTGCCATAGATTGCATTCTCATTTATTTAGTTTGCATTTAGTTGCATATCATATATTGTCCTTGAAAATTTCCAAAATATTGCATTTGCATAAGTGACATGCCTATTGAAACAAGATCAAAATCTAAAAAGATGGGTGAACCAATGTATCAACCCATTGACAACATATCAAATTCACAGTTTCAAACTAGTCAAACAATGCAAATTGAAGGTTCATCAAACACATCGTTACCACCATATGAAATGGTTCAACTTGGACCACCTCCATTATATGAACCAGTGTTTGTACCTATGAAACCAGGACATGGGAGTGTTCCACCAACTCCAAGAGGAAATGCACCTTTCGATTGGAATCAACCAAACTTGCAACATGAAATACAAACATTATATGAGGAACAAACTCTTTCACAAGGATCTGGTTCAGATCAAGGCATTCAACAAGAAATGAATCCAAATGTCCAACCAGATTCTTCATCAGATTTCGATGCTTCTAATGATGTTGATATGTTCCTTCAAGATCCAAAGTTGACAAAAAAGATGGATAAATTCTTGAACAAGGTCTTTAAGATGTTCCCACAAAAGTATCTTAATATGATGAGTAATGTGACCTCCTCAAGTGAGCAAATCAATGTGCAAAAACAACAAGGCGGTGAGCTGTTAAGTTTCTCTCCGCATCCAAATGAAGAAAATGCGCAACAAGCAACTCAACCTACCTTGATGAGTAAACGTGCTTCAAAGGCTTTGACAATGACTATTCCTCAAAATTCACCATTTGAGACAATAAATAATCCATTATTCAATACAACACCTGTAACACAGGATCAAATGAAGACCACGCAAATATTGACAACTATCCCTCAACAAGAAGTGGTTCCTTACATGCATAAAATTGGATCAAAATCTAAGATACAAGAAAGCTTCACGACTGGAATGCCTGATATCACCAATGTCCAAAACAATTCCATGATGCAACAAAGTTCTTATGTCCCATTAAGCTCAATATATTTGCCAAACACTATTACGACAGATCCTTCAATAATGGCAACACAAAGAGCTACAGATAGTGGTTTGCACCAACAACAATTGTTGCAACAATTGAGTAATACACAAAAGGTACAATCGAATGTGCAAACAAGCAATGTACAACAACAACAACAATTTCGCATTCGACAACAAATTGCAGCGCCTTCGGCACCATTACAAGTTAATGCAAACTTGCAACCATCACAATGGATTGGACAAACAACACAACAAGTTAATGCAAGTGCCATACCCCATCTTAAGGAGAAACAACAAAAACCACCTAAACAAAGTTTTTTGCAAATGATGGGATATACACTGCAACAACAATTGGCACAAAGTCAGCAAATTCTGATTCGTCAGCATCAACAACAACATGTGCCTCAATATGTGCCAAGACAAGCAAGCTATCATACTTCACAACCGCAATTGGCGCCTGTGCAATATCAACAACACACTCATTTACAATATCAGCCTAGGCTACAAGAAGCACAGCAACAAGGTCGATATCAAGGCATGGCACAACCACAACAACAAGAGATGTACCAAGAACATTATATGCCGGAGACACCAAAAACAGCCATTTCGGAGCATCAACAACTGATCAGAAACATGTTGTATTGACAAAGAGTACCTATTGGGATTAATGATGGACCTCCAAAATCTGATACAATTGCGCAATAGCTCAAGAAGTTGCAATGACAAGTTGACGCATTAGAAACTAAAGGAACAAAGAAGTTGTATACAAATCAAGATTTATGTCCTAATCCATTTGATAAGAGCTTATACATGCCTCCATTCCCTAAACATTTTGAGGCACCTAATTTTGAGAAATATAAAGGGAATGGCAATCCAAAAGATCACATTCGAGCATTTTTCGCGGCATGTACTGAAGTGAGTTATGAGGAGACATATTTAATGCGCACAAAGTCTCACGGGACAAGCCATGGATTGGTATTCGCATCTGCCAGGAAACATAAAGACTTGGTTGGAACTGGCTCAAAAGTTTATATCTCACTTTGCATTCAACATCGACAGTGACGTGACCATGTCAGATTTATGCAACACCAAGCAAAAGCAAGGTGAACCATTAGTGACTTTCTTGCAACGATGGCAAAGCTTGTATAGTCGTTCTTCCTTAGATATACCTGAAGAACAACAAGTGAATCTGTTTATCCAAAATTTGGTCCCAGAAATGATGTATGAACTAAAATTGAAAAGTCCCAGTACTATAGAGAAACTCATTAAGAAAGGGATGAACATTGAAACTGCTCTTGTAGCCAAGGGAATCATTAAGCTTAACAAAGATAGTGACAACACAAACAATTCAGGGGATAGAAATAGATTTTGGTATAAGAACAAGAATGTCACTAATGATGGAGTTGTTGATGCAAGAGCGGTGAATGCAAATCAACCCCCATTTACGATCAAGAAATTGAGTGTTCCTAATATGTCAACTATGGAACAAAATCAAACACCAGCGAGCAATGTTACTCAACAGCCGCAATATCAACAACATCTTCAACAATATAATCAACAACAAGGCTAGCAACAAAGCCGGCAGCGCAAACCTTTCCGATCAAGGGATGGGCCTCCTCAACAATTTACGCCACTGGGAGAGCCTATTGAGTCGGTAATGAAACAATTAATACAAGCAAAATTTATTAAGCTACCAGATATCAAGGCAGAACTAGTGGTAAAACCACATTGGTGGAATGATAATGCGTACTGTGAGTATCATCGGTCCAAAGGACATAAAACCGCATCATGTTTTCAATTGAAACATATGATTTAAGATTTGTTAGAGCAAGGAGTAATTGAGGTAGATCCACCCCATGCAACCTCTAACACTGATCATACCATTTACAAAACTCCTTTTCTTGATCATGACAAGGGTAAAGCATCTTCTTCAAACTCTACCCAAACAGCAAATTATGCAAATACTGGTTATAATAATGTCATCAATTGTTTTTGCACCTCAAATGAGTATGTGTCCACCCTAAGAATAAAGGGACAAGATCCTTCTTGTGCAGTTACCACTCGTTGATCCAAAATAGTCCTGAAAAGAGCTCCTGCAGTTCCTCCCAAACCAACTCCTGCAAGTTAGTATAATCTCTTGGATCATCTAGGAAAGACACCTGCACAAATATCAATTCTTGAGTTGTTGAAAATGTCCCCCATGCATCGTGCATTCCTAGATAAAGCTTTAATTGAGTCCACTGTCTTGATAGACATTGATGTTGACCAGTTTCAAGCCTGAATTGGACATCTAGCTATTTCCCAAAATGTCACATTTTCTGATAATGATATCTCACCTGATAAGCTCCCTCATAATGATCCTTTACACCTTGAAGTCTTTGTCCATAATTGCAAAATCCAACGAGTCTTGATAGATGGCAGAGTGAGTCTTAATATTTGTACCATGAGAGTGGTTATTGGCCTTGGTTATACAGATAATGACATTGATGCTTCCAAAAGAATAACAATCAAAGCATATGATGATGTTGAGCGCCCATCCAAAGGGATAATTACATTGCCTATCAAAGTCGGTCCAGTGACAGAAAACACTTTCCTGCAGGTCCTAGACCTTGATCTCCCTTACAATATGATTCTTGGCCGACCATGGATCCATGCAATGAAAGAAGTTCCATCCACCTATCATCAATGTTTAAAATATCCTTACAATGGAACTGAGATAACAATTCTAGGAGATCCTAATCCATTTCAATTTTGTGCTACTCTAAAGGATACCCCTCAGCAGCAAGTCCCCATCAATAGAGAGGCCAAATCACATAGTTATGTGGATCCTACTGAATTGTTAGATGCTGTCAAAGGAAAATTGAAGATACAGGACCAAGGATGCAGAGAATATTCAATGGATCAAACATTCCTCATCGAGAATTTACCAATATCTCCAAAATCATATGGCAAACCGCATTTGTTGCAAAAGGAACCTAAGATGGTTATTCAATATTAGCTTCCCACTACATTTACAAGATTGGGTGAACTTGACAAAAAAACTTTAGATGATGATGTCATAGATTGGCTTTATAAGGATCCAACTGAGACCCCACCTATCAGGTTGCTAGTGGAACAATAGGGCAAAGGATTTACTATGCTACAAAAGAAAGGATATGATGGCTGCAGTGGCTTAGGCCTGAACAAAAATGGAAGGTTAAAACCTGTCATACCCAAGATGCAACCTCCAACTTTAGGGTTAGGTTTTGTACCATTGTGAATTGGATCCTCATCTACCAAAGTGACCACGTGTGGAAAAGGGCGTGACTCTGATGATGAAATAACACTTGAGGATACCTGACCCGAAACTGATTCCAATGAATGGGAGTGGAGTTCCTTTTCTTCTAGCTCCTATGCCCTTGACAATATTTTCCTTGACCCAGATAATTTTCCTATGGAAGATAAACATGAAATAACCCCTCTTCCTAAAACATGTCCTCATGCTTGGATAGAGTCATTCTGGGATCCAAGCTCTGAATCAGATACAAGCAGTTCAGATAATGATACCACAGATGTTTACATCTTTACCATATCAACCCTCTCTCTCCTGAAAACCGATGATGACATGCCCCTCATCTATCCCCAGCTTATCCAACATGACCAACAAGAACCACTCACATTGGACTATTTTCAAAATGACGAAGCAATTGCAGAATTCCTTGGACTACGGGAAGGCATACCACAAGGTGATCATAAGGGAGGATTTGCTATTGACCTAAATTCCACAACATATTTTGGGGAGTCAACTCCATCTTCTAGTCATCAAAATGAAAAAAGAAAAGAAAAGATAAAGAATCAAAAGAATAGGTCTTTGAGTGAAAACCGTAAGGCACTCTCTGATCATACAAAAGTAAAAATAAAAGACGTACCTGCAGGTGAAAACCTCTCTAAGGTACCCAAAGGTGGAAGAATGGACATACCCCTATCAAGTCAGGATAAATCAACATTGCTCATGGAAATGACCGAAGAAATCAATTTGGGTACACCTGACAACCCTAAGGTCATTCATTTTGTTGCTTCTCTATCAAAACAGGAAAAGATAGATTTTGTCAATTTCTTTCTTGAGAAGAAGATCAGCTTTGCATGGTCCTATGCAGATATGCCTGGCCTAGATCCTAAATTAGTCCTTCATCATTTGCCATTAAAAGAAGATGCCAAGCCTGTCAAATAGAAACTTAGAAAGATGCATCCCCAGGTGGCTCTTTTGGTCAAGGTAGAACTAAAAAAATTACTGGATGTGGGCTTTATCAGACCCATTGATTATGCAGACTAGATTTCAAATTTAGTACCAGTTAGCAAAGTAACTAGGGGCATCAGAATCTGTACAAATTTTAGGGATCTCAATAAAGCATGCCCTAAAGATGATTTTCCACTACCAAATATTGACATCATAGTTGACATGACTGCTGGATATGAGATGCTCTTATTGATGGATGGTTTCTCTAGCTATAACCAAATTCGCATTGCTCCTGAAGACCAACATAAAACTGCATTCACATGTGCTTGGGGTACCTACTATTGGAATGTGATGCCCTTCGATTTTAAAAATGCAGGCGCAACATATCAAAGAGCGATGACGACAATTTTTCATGATTTCATGCATACTTTGATGGAGGACTATGTTGATGACTTATTATGCAAATCTATCACAAGAGATAGTCATTTAGCTATCCTGGGCCCAATCTTTGACCGAATGGAGACCTACAAGCTTAGACTCAATCCAAAGAAGTGTGTCTTTGGTGTCACAGCTGGCAAATTACTAGGGTACATTGTTTCTCACAGAGGCATTGAAGTCGACCCTGCCAAGGTTAAAGCAATAATGGATATGCCTCCTCCTGCTAATCTCCGTCAACTAAGAAGTCTGCAAGGAAAGCTACAGTCAATCCATCGCTTCATAGCTTAGTTGGCTGACAAATGTCATCCATTCCAACATCTATTGCATAAAGGTGCCACTTTTAAATGGACTGAGCAATGTCAATCAGCCTTTCAAGCTCTCAAAGACTATTTGTTGTCGCCGCCTATTCTAATGCCTCCTATAGAAAGAAAGCAATTTATATTGTATATTTCTGCAACTAAAATGGCACTAGGAGTTCTCTTGGCCCAACAGGATGAGAACGGAAAAGAGCGAGCTATTTATTATATCAACCGGACACTAGTAGGCTATGAGTTGAATTATTCAACTATTGAAAGGGCATGCCTAGCAGTGGTATTTGCAACACAGAAGCTCTGACATTATATGTTAAATCACCAAACATTGTTGGTTGAAAAAATTGATCCCCTAAAATAATTACTTAGCAGAGTAGCTTTGACGGGTCACCTAACAAAGTGGGTTATGATCCTCAGTGAATTTGATATTGAGTATATGGAGTGAAAGGCGATAAAAGGACAAGTCATTGCAGATCAACTTGCAGAGGCTCCTATTTATGATGATCATCCCATGTTGACTGATTTTCTAGATGAATCAGTCTTTGCTCTCACATCTTCTAATGAATGGAAGCTATACTTTGATGGATCCCATACCAAGTTCGGGTCCGGAGCTGGCATCTTGTTTGTCACCCCTCAAGGTGATGCTATTCCCAAGTTCTACAGAATAACTTTTCATTGTACCAATAACATTACAGAGTATGAAGCACTGGTCACAGGACTCCGAGTAGCAGTCCACTGGAATATCACACATTTGCAAGTCTATGGAGATTCTCAATTAGTCATCTGACAAGTGAATGATGACTACGAAACAAAAGATGAAAAGCTTATTCCCTATAAGAATATGGTAGACTTCTTCAAGACAAAATTCACGGCTATCCATTTCAATCAAGTTCCAAGAATGCAAAACAAGTCGGCAGATGCGATGGCTACGATTGCTTCCATGTTGAATATGCCCCA
This sequence comes from Cryptomeria japonica, assembly GCF_030272615.1. Lineage (NCBI taxonomy): Eukaryota > Viridiplantae > Streptophyta > Pinopsida > Cupressales > Cupressaceae > Cryptomeria > Cryptomeria japonica. The sequence goes on along the minus strand of NC_081411.1, from coordinate 703,709,743 downwards.
CAATATGGACAAATGTGAATTTTTGGTTGAATAGTTTCTTGTCCCTTCTTTTGACATTCTGATAGCAAATGTGATGTGCATTCTTATTGGTCCCAACTCCCCATGGTACAAAGATGTATATCAATATTTGAAATCCCAAACCTTACCACCTAACCTTTCCTCTAACCAATGTCGAGCCTTCATCCGACAGACAGCAAAATATGTCATCATTGTCGACACCCTTACCGTCGTTCCTTTGACCATACCCTCCTTAGGTGTTTGGATTCTGACGAAGCACAAACGGAATTACACGAGGTTCACAATGGTATATGTGGGGGCCATTTCAATGGTCTGAGCTTAGCTAAAAAGTTGATTCGTGCTGGGTATTATTGGCCCACTCTGGAAAAAGATGTTCATGATTTTGTTAAGAAGTGCTACAAATGCCAGATCCATGGAAATTACATTCATGCACCAGCCCAAAAGCTTCATTCTGTCATATCTTCGTGGCCCTTTTCTCAATGGGGATTGGATCTTATTGGCAAGATTCACCCGACATCTGCAAATGGACACAAGTTTATCATTACAGCCACAAAGTATTTTACAAAATGGATCGAGGCTATCCCCATGACCTATATTACTGGTGTCCAAATTTCAAAAATCCTATTGAATTATATCATATGCCAGTATGGGGTTCCCCTTTCCATAGTCACAAATAATGGTCATCCCTTCAAGAATAAAGATGTCAAGGAACTCTGTGAAAAGTTTCATATCCAACACCATTTCTCTAGTCCATACTATCCACAGGGTAATGGTCAAGTTGAAGCATCAAATAAAACCATTATCAAGATCTTGAAGAAGGTTGTCAATGACACTGGTCGAGATTGGCATGTACAGTTGAATCTAGCACTATGGGCCTATCGCACTTCTATTCGCACACCTACTGGTGCAACACCTTATTCCTTGGTGTATGGTGCGGAAGCCATTTTACCCTTGGAAGTGGAGATTCCTTCCTTGCGTATTTCATTGCAACATCTGATTGATGATGAGACACACAGAGTCTCTTAGTTGCACCAGCTTGAAATGTTAGATGAGAAACGTTAGACAGCCCTGACACATTTGCAAGCATATCAAAACCGTCTCTGTCACTCTTATAATAAGAAGGTCAAAGGGCGACACTTCGAAGTGGGGGATTTGGTTTTAAAGGCAAACCCCAAGAATGCATAGTCTACTAACATCATCAAAGGTAAGTTTGAACCTAATTGGGTTGGGCCTTTCATAGTGACTGCAGCCTATGGCTCAAGGGCATATCAGCTTGCCACTCCAGAAGGTGAACCTTTGTCTGATCCTATCAACAGCATGCACCTTCGCAAGTACTGGGCATAATTTTCTATCAGCCCTTCTTCAAGTATGATCCTGAAAAAATACAAAAAAAAGTGAAAAAAGCAAAAGAGAAAAATAGCAAAAAAAGTAAAGAAAAATGATTCGCCCTCTAGTGAAAACCTAGCAAATAGGTGCTTTGGGCAAGAACCTTGGTGAAAACCTAGCAAACAGGTGCCATGTGTAAAGCGAGATCATCGCTCCGTCATCTGTCATTACCTCTAGCTATGCTTTCTCTTAGCTGATTTATCATGTCTATCTTTGTCTTGACCCAATGTTCTGTTTCAAGCCTGAGATTGGTCAACATCATTGTCTTGCATACTCCAGTTTCTTGTACATATGTATTTCAAATGTGCATTGGGTGCATTCCCCTTGTCATGATCAATCACTGGAACTTTTGCATTTAAAATGTCCTGAAATAATTCAAAAAAATTGAAAAATGTCCTAAAATAATTCAAAAAAATTGAAAAATGTCCTGAAAAAAATCACAAAAATTGAAAAATGTCCTGAAAAAAATCCACAAAAAGAAATTGAAAAATGTCCTGAAAAAATCTCTAAAAATCAAATAATGTTCTGAAAAAAAAAAAAATCCCTAAAAAGTCAAATAAAGTCCTGAAAAAAATGACCAAATTTTTTTTTTTTAAAAATCCAAAAACAAGCATTTTGCAATAAATGATCCCTCTGTGCGTAGACAGATCACTAAGTATGCATCCAACAATAATTAATCACAATGTTGTGCTTTAATGCAATCATGCGTTAATAGATGAACTTTTCAATCAAACCAGACATTCAAACTGATCAAAATTGTCATATCAATCAACCTCAAAATCATTTGTCCTTGTCTCTACTATCATGGGTCTTATATAGAGTGTGGTATACTTGAAACCAGACTGTGTCCTATCTTAGACGGGGTACCGCATGTCCGGCAACCAGACATCATGATCGTCTTATCAGCACTTTCAACTTTTGACAAAGAAGATCAAGATGTTTGTTTGATTTGTTGGAATTTGTGCATCTTATCTTTTTACTAATTTATTTTTGGCGTTGATCATGTTCCTATGTTGCTCGATGATGTCACTGAGTGATTTAGAGTGACCGGGATGGTTCATGGTCCTTTTCTTTTTTGTTGTGATTGTTGTTTGTCTGCGATGTGTCTGTCTTTTGCAAAAAGGGTTGCATTTCAGCTTCGGCCTTCAATGCCATGATGCTAGGCATCCATTTTGCTACATTAAAATAAAGGTTCTCACCTACAAAAGTGCATTATTGAAAGCAAGTTTTTCTTTGTCTCTAACTATCCTCTGTTTCATTTCTTTTTACTAACATTTCTTTCATCAATTCGGATAGTCAGTTCGGTCTAGTGCTCTAATTTCCCCAAACACATATGCTGCATCCTGTATCCATTTGGTTAGTACATTTGCATCACATCAAGCATCACATCAAGCATTTTATCCATTTCATATTATCAATGCATCAAAAACACATAAAAAATACATCCATACATGTTCCACAATGGTATATAAATAGTGCATAAGTCATCACACATTGCATCATATCGATGCATATCATATCACATGTCACAATAATATCAAAGTACAAAATTGGACTGTCTGTCCTAAGTATGGCCCACAGGCTGACTACAAAATGTCAAACTACATAATGTCCACTGTCCGTCATATGGAGCATGTGCCTTTGTCACTAGGTGCTCCCTCTGTCCTCCTCATCCCTGCCATGTCTCATAGATGATGTCCCTCCTGGTCCTGGCTATTGTGGTCTCATAGGTCCACTCACCCCCATGCTGCTCAATGACCTCCGAGAGCATGCCCTACTCTCTGTCCTCGATCATGCCCGATATGAAGCTACTCTCTGCTCTGGTGGAATTGCACTCTCATATAGTGTCCTCCAATGGCATATCTCCTCTCTGGTCTCTACCAACATCTATACCATCTCACGTGCACTGGCATCCCTAATCGACCCAATATACTCAGTGATTCTCTGTTCTTCTCACTGTGCCTGAGCTATGGCTGTATCTTGAGCCACTGTAAGTCTAGCTATCTTCGCTCTAAACTGATCCTTCTCTGTCCTCAAGATGGCATTCTATCTCTCTAAAGTCGCAATGTGATCATGCTAACTCACTATGGTAGCCCTACACATCTCCATCTCCTCTATCCTAGCTGTCTCCGACTCTATGGGTATATCCTGCAATGACTCCTGATTGGCTGCACTTGGCTCATAATCGTCATCCCTCTCATCATTTCTGTCCTTGTCATCCCCCTCATCCTCATCCCCGCCCTCATCCTCCTCATCCTCATCCTCTCCAGCGAGTGGGAAGTCCTCCTGTCTCCTATGTACTGCAATATCAGGATCTGTCAAAGGCACTGGTCATTGTCGTGCAAACCATCTCTCATACTCCTCTGTCATCCCGACGTCCTCCACATCTAATCTCCAATCCCACTGTCTCTGCTGTAGTTGTGAGAAGTCAGCATATTCTATGTCTGGTTGAATCATACTCCCCCACTAACTTGTCTCTCTGTGAGATTGGGCAAAGTGTGCAGTCCTCCTAGGTACATCCTGCCTCTCTCCAAACTGTCGTCTAACTCTCTCTGGCAGGTACATCTCAATCACTCTCAGCAATTCAGTGGTCGCTTGATCAGGTACCTCTCCTATCTACAATACGAAAGCTCATCACTCTCATCTGACCATCCAGGGCAATCACGATATGGCCTCCATGTGAACTCTCTCAATCTGTCTAGCTCATGTCGCCAATACAATATGTATCCAAATGGACCCTGTCTCAGTGCTCCACCATAGCAGTACACATATGGTTGGTGTGGTAGTACCTGTCTCTCTGCAATCGGTTGACATATGGCTATGTGCTCAAATGCCCATACCTGTAATAGTGTGACTCCACAACTCAAAGTCTGCACTCCCTGATATGCTATCTAATGCAACTGAAAATATAGCATAGCCAATACACATGGTCCCCATGCATACACCGTCCCCTCTATCGCCATCTGCTCTAGTACTCTTCCCCATCCAATAGGGAATCCATGTCCTCATCTATCTCCTGCTAGTAGACATGCTATCACCACTGCTATCACCACATATCGTCGATCATACTCTTATGCCATGGTCCTCTAGCCGATCTCCCTCTCTATGATATCTAGATCATTTGTGTCACACTCAAATAATCTACACAATGCATCTCTCCCTGTCACTGGGTCAAACTCTACCATCTCTCCATGAATCGGAATGTGGAGGATACGCCATACATCCTCTAGTGTCACAGTCACCTCTCCAGTCGCCAGATGGAAAGAGGAGGTCTCTGAATGCCATCGCTCTGCCAATGCGATAAGCAGTCCTGTGTTTGCCCTAATCTCGGGCATGAATGTGATATAGTATATCCCAAGTCCTGCTAATGTATCTCTGTCCATGCTCCTGAGTCTATGTCATAACATGAAGCAGTCTGGTCGGTTCTCCCGCGTGATCAATGGATACTGTCAACTCTACATAACAATTGGGGCACATTTTGTCAATTTTAGGGTTTGCTCCTACGAGCTACATTTGCTCATTTCATCCACAAATCAGGGTGTTTCTAAGCTATTCTGACCTATCCTGCCCTTATCCTCCCATTCTGGATCATTTGCATGCTGTTTTGACCAAAATTAGGGTTGCCAGAGTACAACTATGCCTGTGTGATGAGTCTTGCACGTGTGTCACATATCCTACGCCTGTGTCCCACTACACAAGTGCAGAAGACCCTACACAAGCGCAGTATTCTCCCTACACAAGCACAAGAGTCCATTTTTGCATCCCCTATGGGCCCCGCAATGTCCTGCAAGCAAGTCAAATTCATAAAATTGAAAACATGGGTTTTTGAGATACATACCGCTTCTCCCACGTCATCCGGTCATCTGTACATGTGTACATGTTCTCTGAGGTGATCTATCGTTGGAATGTTCGTCATCTCTCTGCAAGTGTCCTTTTCCAGAGCAACAAATCCTCTTCTTGGGCTAGTGCAAATGAGCAAATTTCATTCTCTTTGCCTCATTTATAGGTCTTTGTTAGTGCATAGATGGACGTGCTCTCTCTCCATCTCATGTTGGTCATGGTCTTTTGTGTCTTCAATTGCTTGTCCTTCGTGCATCCGGTCTCCGATTGTCAGTTTGTTTGTTCCTATCATTTTCTATCATTCTTATCGATCAATTGGCCTCTTTCCTGGATGTTTCCGGCCAATTCCTCAAGGGGGCATGCATATGTCATTGTTATTGTCTGGGGCATTTTCATTATTGTTCTTTGAAACAATGCTTAAAATCGCATTGTCTCAAAGAGGGGCAAAATGTAGACACCTAAAAATGGTCAACGCTTGCGGAGTCATATTTTAACATTGGCGCATTGCCTTATTTTAGTGTTTTTGCGTCGCATTAACATTTTCTCCTATGTCACGCACTTGGTCTTTATCATTTGCAAGAATCGAGTCCTTCTTCTACATTCTTCATTTATCTCGCTCTCCAATTTGATCTTGTCGACAACAATCTTTAGTCATGATTTTGGTCAATCTTATCCTATCGCATCAATGTGCGTGCTCATTTGTCATCATTTTGGACATCGTCAATCCTAATTAGGGTTTTGTCCTCTTATCAATCTTGTCATTTTGTGATTGATTTGTCATCGATCCTCATCCTTGTCAATCTCGTCAATTTTGCGATCGATTTGTCATCGATCCTTGTCCTCTTCAATCATGTCAATTGGCGCATATCAATTTGGTCTCTTTATCAATATTGGTCAATTTGTCAACCAATTTCAATTGTTTATCAATCAAATCATTTATCAATTCAAAATCATGATCCAATCAACATCAAATCAATTTTATATCAAGACCTAATTGTCGTCCTTGCATTTCTAGTTTAACCTTGTTTGTCATTTTCTCTCCATTCTCCCTCTAGGTTAAATAATTTATTTATTTATCCTAAGTCTTCTTGTTACAATTAAATGTTTATTTAATTGGCTAATTAATTCCTCCTATTTTTTTAAATTAATTAATGAATGAGAAATTATTAATTAATTTACCTAATTTGCATCAATTTTCTAATTTCATCATTTCTAATTTCCTAATTTTCCAAATTTCCTAATTCCTAATTTCCACCAATTTTCTAATTTGTCAAATTTAATTTCCACCTAATTAATTTTCTCTAGTTCTCCCTATTTTTGTGCTTTGGTGGAAGCGTGAATTTCTCATGCGTCATACTATTGGCATAGCAAGATGTCATAGGCTTTTAGTCCTCTAACCTTTGCATTGGCAATATGTCATAATTCATGACATAGAATGTGTCATAACCTTCTTCCTTCAACTCAATTTTGCCATTTTGAAATCAATTGCCTCTAATATCAATTTCATGCTAATCTTGTCTTTTCTCCAATTTATCGATAAATTGGATGAATTTCTTCAATCAAGACTAATCACTTTGTCGAATCAATCACGCTTCGAGTATTCTTGCGCTACTATCTTGTCTACTTGCTTTCATCTCATGTGTATGCACTTGAAGGTGAGATCCACAAACAAAAGCTATTTGAAGAAGAAAGAAGGACAATCGAGCCGCATGAAGGAGATATTCAGATCTACATTTGGTTTTCTTAGCTTTTAATCTTGAATGTTTTGCTTTCATGTCTCTATTGGATGTAATTAGGATTGATCATTGCATTTAAGCTTTTGTGATTGAGCTAGATTAGTATGTTGAATTGCTTGTGATGATTTTCGATTTCCTAGCTACAACCTGATTGGGTGACCAGTGAATCACTAGAGAGCGATTGAGATGTACCTGCCAGAGAGAGTTAGATGATAGTTTGGAGAGAGGTAGGATGTACCGAGAGGGACTGCACACTTTGCCCGATCTCATAGTGAGATGAGTCAGTGGGGGAGGATGATTCAACCACACATAGCATATGCTGACTTCACAGAGCTACAGTAGAGACAGTGGGATTGGAGATCAGATGTGGTGGACGTCGGGATGATAGAGGAGTATGAGTGATGATTTGCATGACGATGGCCAGTGCCATTGATAGATCTTGATATTCCGGTACCTAGGAGATAGGAGGACTTCCCACTCGCTGGAGAGGATGAGGATAGAGAAGAGGACAAGAAGGATGAGGGCGGTGATGAGGATGAGGGGGATGATGAGGATGGAGATGATGAGGATGAAGATTATGAGCCAGACTCAACCGATCAGGAGTCATTGCAGGATATACCCATAGAGCCGGAGACAACTAGCATAGAGGAGATAGAGATATGTAGGGCCACCATAGCGAGTCAGCATGATCACATTGCAACATTAGAGAGACAGAATGCTATCTTGAGGATAGAGCAGGATCAGTTCAAAGCAGAGATAGCCAGACTTGTAGCAACTCAAGATACAACAATAGCCCAAGCACATCAAGTAGAGTAGAGAGTGACCGAGTATATTGGGTCGATTAGGGATGCCAGTAACCTAAGGAGTCATGTAGTATCCTAAGGGGTCATATGACACAATATGACCCCTTAGAATACAATATGACCCATACCGACACCTAATGAGTCATATGTTGTCGTAAGGGGTTATAGGACATGATATGACCTCTAACGACACCTAAGGGGTCATAGGACACAATATGACCCCTTAGAATACAGTATGACCCATAACAATACCTAAGGGGTCATATGGTGTCCTAAGGGGTCATATTGTATCCTAAATGGTCATATGAAACAATATGACCCCTTAGAATACAATATGACCCATAACGACACCTAAGGGGGCCCATGGTGTCCTAAGGGGTCACAAGATACCACATGACCCCTTAGGAAACAATATGACCTCTAATGACACCTAAGGGGTCATATGACACAATATGACCCATAAAAACACCTAAGGGGTCATATGGTGTTCTAAGGGGTCATAGGATAGCTCATGACCCCTTAGGACACAATATGACCTCTAACGACACCTAAGGGGTCATACGACACAATATGATCCCTTAGAATATAATATGACCCATAACCACACCAAAGGGGTCATTGTTAGGATTCCCAAAGATACTGAGAGGGGCGGGTGAATCAGTATCTAACCGGTATATCAAATTACTTGATTTAAAACATGAAAGGCATATTAAAACTGAGTACCAGTAAACTAGAAATAATGCAGTAAATAAGAACAATCGCAACAACATGAGAAGTACACCATAATAGCATTTTAATGAGGAAACCTGGTGTGGGAAAAACCTTGATGGGATTTGTGACCCACAATATTTTCTTACTGGCCAATAAGGGAATATTACTCTTACGATAGGGGCCTGCACATGCAGGAAGGCCAAGTGCCTACAACTCACTGCTCAATTACAAAAGAAGTCACACTGACTTAAAAAAATGGATTATACTAATCCAATGTCTTGTACTGATTCAGATCAACATTTGATATGCTAGATTCAGTACCGGTTTAAGCTCTGCTACTACATAAATCCTTAACCAATAATTCACATATTAGGTCTGTATATTTCGCATCCTATCTCATGTCTACAAAATGATCTACAATGATCTCATACATATATGATTATTTTACAATCCGCCATGTCGGCTTACAAAAGATTTTACAATTAATTACAAAGTATAAATACATAAAATTCCTGTCAGCCAGGGTGTCGGTATTCTTCCTTTTTGTTGTCGTTGTTCTGTGTGCTAGTGTAGAGTTTGTCGGTGCCGGTGCCTGTGTCTGCCTGCCGGTATCACATGATTGCAAGGTTTCCATCAATGACAATACCTTCAATCACCTACAATTTATCATTGGAGTGTGCATTTGCCAACAATCTCCTCCTTTGGCATTGATGGCAACACTCTTGAGAAAAATTCAAGAGTATCAAAAATTTGAAGTCCAAAAAAAATCTTTGCCAAAAATGTATGTCAAAAATATATGCTCCCCCTGAGTGGAAAATCTCTACTTCCTTCTGACCATTTTTCTCATTATACTACTCCCCTTTTGACATCAATGACAAAGGTTGCCATTCACTATCAGTGGAGTCCTGCCTGGATTCTTGTAACCGGTGGGTTACAATCTGAAAGGTATCTATCAAAATCAAATTTATACCATTACTGAATGTTTTGCTATCTTTTATTGCCTCTTGTGGTCTCTGTACTATATCGGTGAGTATGTGCATTTTCTCTTTTGGTGTCTTCAGTCTAGGAACCAGAGCCTCAGATATTTCCTTTCTCAAAGAAATGAGGTATTCTAGTCTTGGACCAAGTCTGCATTTCAAGTCCTTTGCTTTACCCTTTATTCTCTGTTTGTCATTCTCTAACTTCTTGATTTTCTCTTCTAGCTCTACAATCTTCTTTTCTATCTCCAAAAATGAATCTGATGATCTTATCAAATTGTCAGCAATATTGTTAATCAATGTCTTGTGCTTTGCTGATTTCTTTGTCAAGGTCTTCTGTTAAGATATTTGTCTTACAAGTGTCCCTATACAGTTTCTTGAAGTCAAAAATTATTTTTCCAAGTTCTGGTAATAGGGTATCCATTTTCTCCTTGTTCTTCTTCACAATTTCCTCAAAGAACTTCTCTTTTCCTTTAATCATTCTTTCCTTAAATGTATCCTTATTTATTTGATCAACGGTCAATATGTTGCCGGTGATGAACTTAGACAATGTGTCTAGTTGACCTAAAGAATCTTTGTTATCAACAATGCACTTTGGTGCTATCAATTTAAGAATTGGAATTGTATCATCAATAGCCTTATAGGCTTGTGCATTACATTCTATGATCTTCTTTATTGAATCTAATAAGACCTTTGTTACATTTGTAGGTTTGAATTCTGCCATAGATGTAACAAATGTTTGTCCAATAGTCTTTACAATAGCCATGCTACTGGTTGTGGTAATCATCTTACTATTGGCATTATAACAGACAAAGGGAGATTGTTGGAATTTCTATAAGGATATTGAGAAGGTTGTTGATGATTATGGATATAATTGATTAAGGATGTTTACTGTCTTAATATTATTATTTTTTCATTGATGTCAAGAAATTGATTTTCTAATTCAGTATGATGTTGCCATATCTTAAGAAGTATGATTTGGTGAGTATAAAGATGTCGGTAAAAGACACAGAAAGAATGTGATGAATAAGGGGAGGAATAAGTTATTCAATGGGCAACTATTACCGAGTTAGACAATGATGAGATCATGATGTTTAGATTATTTTGATATCCTACATATGTTGTTGATTGTAAGGTTAATACTAAACTATGTTACCAAGCAAGGAACCTAGTCAATAAACCCTAAGGTTATCACTATTAGTTAATGAAGGCAGAATGTCTACCGAGTGAAGTTTAGTATTTACCGAGTTGCAACCAAGTAATAACAGAATGCATTGAATAAATAAAAGTATTATTTAATGAAGGAATCTGAAGAGCTGACTATGATTAAATGATTGGTATGTCGTGCATGAAGTTTGTTAAAGAATCTATGGCAAAGGAAAATCAGCAGGAAGATCTATAGCTCATATTGAACTGCAATACCCTAGCACAAGTTCCAAGAAATGTATGCAAGTTCCAAGGTAGGGTAAAACATTTTTAGATTGAAGGATACATTGAACTTGGTCAAGTTTGAAGATCTGATGGCTATGATTGATCATGGGAAATGTGATCAAGGAGATTAAGCGGTTGGCAAATTGTTTATAAATAACGAACTATTGATAAACAATGTATGTGAGCAAGTGTATGCACAGGGATGCTACATAGTGATTACCGAGCACAAAAGCTTGAAGACCTATTTTGAATAACAGAGTATAGAGCCCAGCAGATGGACAAGATAAGTCCCATGTCTAAATTGTATTGAGAAAATAAGAATATGCTTTAGCATTTTAGATGTGAAGTTGCAGATAGATTTTTATTACTGTTATTTTGTGAAGTAACAGAAAATCTCTTAACCGAGTGGACTTAACAGTGTTATTTGTAAAACCCTCTAGCAAGGTGACATTTTGATTGAGTGTTTGAAATCCTTTAACAAGGTCACTTCTAACAAGGTGAAGATCCTAATAGATCTAAGAGAAATCCCTTAACCGGGTCATATCTAGAAATGTGTTTGTAATCTTTAATAGGATTTGCTTTTAACCGAGCATACTCTAGAAGAGTATATTTCCTAGTGGGTCCGAAATCCCACAGTGGTTTTTCCCTATTTGGGTTTCCACGTTAAATTTGGTGTTATGAGTGTTATGATGTTTATGTGCTTATGAGTTTGCATGTTTAGCAGTTTTGGTTATATTACTAAATTATATGTTACCGAGGTTGAATCTATTATTTTTATGGAAGATTAAGTTTGTATGATTCACCCCCCCCCCTCTCATCTTATTATCTTGGCATCTGTACTTAATATTAAGTATCAGAACTATCAATTGGTATCAGAGCATTGGACTCTGGAAGAAAATTTTAAAGGTACTTGAGGCAAAGATCCAAAGATGTAGAAGAGAGATACACTGAAGCTGAACAAGTCATGTTTCTCTACATGGAAGAAAAGGATGAAGCTGTACCTATCAGGAGTTGGAGAATATGTTGTATATTATCTAGAGAATGATTTCATTACAACGAGCACCAATCCATTGACAATGGAAGAGATAAAGGCAAGGCAAGAACATATTCAAGCAATGATTGAAATAACATCTACACTGACCAACTCAGAGTTTAATGATCTAGAAGGCTGCAATGATGCAAAGGCAACGTGGGACAAGCGTATATCTGTGTATGGTGGTGATGAACATGTTCAAAGAGAAAAATTGGACAGTCTAAGAGAAAAAATTGAATCCATGAGGATGAATGAATGTGAGAACATAACCCAGTATAGTAGAAGACTAAAGGAGATTGTCAATCAAATCAAAGGAGCAGGTGGAACTATTGAAGAAAAGGATATAACAAGTAAGTTGTTAAGAATCCTTCTATCAGCTTATGCAATCTGAGTCTCTGCAATCAATGAATTGAGGTCTATACCCAATATGTCAATTTCTTTAGATGCTACTACTGGTAAGCTACATGCATTTGAGTTAAGTAATTTTGATAACAGTGGGTCTTCGATAAATAAAGTTGAATCTGCATTTAGTTCTTTTCATATAGGTGAATCTGATGATTACAATGATAGAATGAGTAAGTACACTGAAGGGGATCACAGTGGAGCAACTGAAAGATTTTGCAAGAACATGGAAAAAGTGCACAAACTGTATGAGGAAATCAAAAAGCAAGAAGAGTTTGAAGCACTATTAGCCAGAAGGTTATTGAGAGGCAAAGGTAAGTATAAAGGAAAACTACCTTTGAAATGTTTCAATTGTGATAAGATAGGACATATGGCTTCTAACTATCCTGACAAGGATTCTACTGAAAAGAGAGATTACTGAGATGACAGACAAAAAGATAATCATTATAGAGGACACCGAGACTTCAGAAGAAGAGATAGAAAGTCATGCCTAATAGCTGATGAGGAATCAAATGATGATAAATTAGATGAAATTGATACAGAGGAAGTAGTTTATGTGGCTATCAAAGATGGATCAGATGAAGAAAGGTATGAAGAAAAAGACCTAATATCTCACATAAATACTAATGATTCTTGGATCATAGATAGTGGATGCTCACATCACATGACAGGTGATAAACACAAATTTGTCACATTAGAAGATTATGATGGAGGTTATGTAAGATTTGGTAATGATGCACCATGTCTAGTAAAAGGTAAAGGATCTATAACACTTCTTGACAATACAAGATGCAATGATGTTTATTGGGTTGAAGGTTTGAAATACAATTTGTTGAGTGTAGCATAGCTAAACAACACAGGTTACCGAATAGAATTTCAGAAAGGAATTGTCAAAGTTCATGACAAGCATGGAAAGTTAGTTGCTATCGAGACACAAACAAAAGGTAACACATTTCACCTTGACTCAACTCGGAACAAGTGTTTGTATGCAAAGATAGATGATACCTGGTTATGGCATAAATGGTTTTGTCATGTAAATTTTGATAATCTAATCAAGATAAGAAAGAAGCACCGAGTAAGAGGTCTACCGAGTTTGGAAAAACTTGAGAATGCTATGTGTCGAGGATGCCAGATGGGTAAGATGAAAAGATCAAGCTTTAGAAGTAAGTCCTACATTTCCAAGGGAATTTTAGATCTTGTGCGCACTGATCTTTGTGGTCCTATGAAAGTTCAAAGTTATTATGGTGATAAATATTTCATATTATTTGTGGATGATTACTTAAGGATGATGTCAGTAATGTTTTTAAAAGAAAAATCAGAAGCTTTTAAAATGTTTAAATGGTACAAGGCAAGAGTTGAAAATGAAACAGGAAGACAACTGAAATGTCTTAGATCAGAAAGAGAAGGAGAGTTCACATCTGACGAGTTCAACTTATTCTACAATGATGATGGTATAAAAAGACAAGTCTCTGCATCAAGAACTCCACAAAAAAATGGGATAGCTAAGAGAAGAAACAAATCTATTGTGGATTATGCCAGAACCCTGATGATTGAAAAGAAAGTGTCACAAACATTTTGGAGAGAAGCAATAAGCACAGCAGTTTACACCCTAAACCAAGTACAACTAAAGAAAGGAACTTTGAAGACACCATATGAGATCTGGTATGACAAGAAACCTAATGTAAGTTACTTCAAAATCTTTGGAAGTAGATGCTATGTTCACAAAGATGATAGAAATGGCAAGTTTGATCAGAAAAGTGAAGAAGGAACATTTCTTGGTTATTCTTCTAGAAGTAAAGCATTTAAATGTCTGATCAAATCATCTAACAAAATAGTAGAAAGTGCAAATGTGAAAATTGATGAATTTGCAGAAAGAAATGATGAACGAAACTCCAAAGAACCAGAAGATTATGATGAATTTGTCTATGTTCAACCGACAAGTCTTACCAAGAGAACTGTTGAAGAAAATGAAGAGAATATCTAGTTACTGAATGATGAAGAAGATCATACAGAACCTACTGAGCCTGTATTAGCCAAGTATGTCAGAAGACATCATGCATCAAGTCAGATTATAGGAGATAAAGATGATCTAGTGATGACAAGGAACAAACTGAGACATAACAAATGTCTGATATTTGAATTTGAACCGAGAATAGTGAAAGAGGCATTTAACAGTGAAGATTGGATAAATGCTAGGATAGAAGAGATTGATCAAATCAAGAAGAATGACACATGGACACTGGTCCCAAGACCAAAGGACAAAAATGTAATCAATATAAAGTGGATTTTCAGAAACAAGCTGAATGAAAAAGGTGAGGTCATTCGAAATAAAGCAAGATTAGTTTGCAAAGGTTATGCTCAAGAAGAGGGAATTGATTATGGTGAGACTTTTGCACCTGTGGCAAGACTTGAAGGAGTAAGAACATTGTTGGCATATGCTACTTTCAAGAATTTCAAGGTATATCAAATTGATGTCAAATCTGCATTTCTGAATGTTATATTAGAAGAAGAAGTTTTTATTGAACAACCTGAAGAATTTGTTGAAGACAAGAACAAAGATTTGGTATGTAAATTGAACAAAGCTTTATATGGTTTGAAACAAGCACCTAAAGCATGTTATGAAAGATCACACTCTTATCTGATCAAGATTGGTTTTATAAGAACAAGTGAAAACAACAATATGTACATGAAGAATGATGAAAATGGAATACTGATCTCAGCCATATTTGTTGATGATATTATATTTTGTGGAAATAACTCTCTATGAAAGAACTTTGGAAATGAAATGAGCAAAGAATTTGAGATGTCATTAATCAGTGAGATAAAGTATTTTATAGGTTTACAAATACTGCAAATGAAAGATGAGATTTTCATTACTCAATCCAAGTACATAAAGGAAATCTTGAAGAAATTTGGAATGGAGGACTCAAAACCAATAAGTACTCCTATGACTCCCAACTGTAAACTATCAAAGAATGATGAATCTGCATATATTGATGAGACACTTTACCGATCCATGATTGGAAAGCTACAATATGTTGTTCACAACAGGCCAGATATAGCACATGCAGTAGGTATAGTTGCAAGATTTTCTGCAGATCCCAAGGAAACACACATGACAGCAATCAAGAGAATTTTCAGATATTTGAAAGGCACCGAAGATTATGGCTTAGTATATCAGAAAGGAAATATTTTTGATTTAAAAGTTTATACTAATGTTGATTGGGTAGGCAACATTGATGACAGGTAAAGCACAAGTGGAGGAGCTTTCTTTTTAGGAGAAAGACTAGTGAGTTGGCTTAGCAAGAAACAAGGATGTGTTTCACAGTCAATAGCAGAAGCTGAATACATTGCTGCAACATTGAATTGTACCAATATAACATGGATCAAACAACTGTTGGAAGGTATAAATGAGAAAGTTACTGAGCCAGTAACTATATTCTGTGACAATACTAGTGCCATAAACATTTGAAAGAATCTTGTTATGCACTCTAAGACAAAGCACATCTCTATCAAATATCATTATCTTAGAGAAGAAGCTCAAGAGAAGAAATTGGTGTCGGAGTATGTTAGCACAAAGGAACAAATAGAAGATATCTTCACCAAGCCACTGCCAAGGGACACTTTTGAGTATCTCAAAAGTAAGTTAGGGGTCCTACCCCTATCTCCCATTCACTGACCGAGTTCGGTGAAAGCATCAATTCGATGACTCTATGGAATATCTTTTAGGAGTTTATGTTGATTTACACACTTTAGGATGTTTTCTAAACGTGTGCAAGAAAAAAATACAGGGAACAGAAATTGAAGACAAAATGCTCTGACCGAGACTAAGTTGACACATAACTGCAAGGAATTCACTTCATATAGGAAGAAATCATGTTTTAGTTCTTTACTTTTTGGCATTGTTGTCAAAGGGGGAGAAGACTGAAGAAAAGGGGAGAAGACTAATGTATGTGGGAGAATACTGATGATAGGGGGAGAGCATTTCAGCATTTGAGCAATCTGAATCCAAATCAATTAGGTCAAATCAATTGGTTTTGCCATCAATGCCAAAGGGGGAGATTGTTGGCATTATAACAGACAAAGGGAGATTGTTGGCATTTCTATAAGGATATTGAGAAGGTTGTTGATATTATGGATATAACTGATTAAGGATGTTTACTGTCTTAATATTATTATTTTGTCATTGATGTCAAGAAATTGATTTTCTAATTCAGTATGATGTTGCCATATCTTAAGAAGTATGATTTGGTGAGTATAAAGATGTTGGTAAAAGACACAGAAAGGATGTAATGAATAAGGGGAGCAATAAGTTATTCAATGGGCAACTATTACCGAGTTAGACAATGATGAGATCATGATGTTTAGATTATTTTGATATCCTACATATGTTGTTGATTGTAAGGTTAATACTATACTATGTTACCGAGCAAGGAACCTAGTCGATAAACCCTAAGGTTATCACTATCGGTTAATGAAGGCAAAATTTCTATCGAGTGAAGTTTAGTATTTACCGAGTTGCAACCGAGTAATAACAAAATGCATTGAATAAATAAAAGTATTATTTAATGAAGGAAGCTGATGAGCTGGCTATGATTAAATGATTGGTATGCCATGCATGAAGTTTGTTAAAGAATCTATGGCAAAGGAAAATCGGCAAGAAGATCTACAGCTTAGATTGAACCGCAATACCCTAGCACAAGTTCCAATAAATGTATGCAAGTTCCAAGGTAGGGTGAAACATTTTTAGATCAAAGGATACATTGAACCTAGTCAAGTTTGAAGATCTGATGGCTATGATTGATCATGGTAAATGTGATCAAGGAGATTAAGCAGTTTGCAATTTTTTTATAAATAAGGAACTATTGATAAACAATGTATGCGGGCAAGTGTATGCACAAGGATGCTACATAGTGATTACTGAGAACAAAAGATTTAAGACCTATTTTGAATAACAAAGTATAGAGCCCAACAGATGGACAAGATAAGTCCTATGACTAAATTTTATTGAGAAAATAAGAATCTGCTTTAGCATTTTAGATGTGAAGTTGCAGATAGACTTTTATTACTATTATTTTGTGAAGTAACAGAAAATCTCTTAACCAAGTGGACTCAACAGTCTTATTTGTAAAACCCTCTAGCAAGGTGACATTCTGATTGAGTGATTGAAATTCTTTAACAAGGTCACTTCTAACAAGGTGAAGATCCTAACAAATATGAGGGAAATCCCTTAACCGGGTCACATCTAGCAATGTGTTTGTAATCTTTAACAAGATTTACTTTTAACCGAGCATACTCTAGAAGAGTATATTTCTTAGTGGGTTCGAAATCCCATAGTGGTTTTTCCCTATTTGGGTTTCCACATTAAATCTGGTGTTATGAGTGTTATGATGTTTATGTGCTTATGAGTTTGAATGTTTAGCAGTTTTGGTTATATTACTGAAGTATATATTACCGAGGTTGAATCTGTTGTTTTTATGGAAGATTAAGTTTGTATGATTCACCCCCCCCCCTCTCATCTTATTAGCTTGGCATCTGTACTTAACATTAAGTATCAGAACTATCACTTACTTGATTCAACCTCAGGTAGGTCAGTTTGTGTTTGCATTTCTACCAACAAAGGCTTTTGCTTTTCAGTTTGGGTTGGTGGCACTGTCTCTGTCTGAACTTGTGCTTCAACCTGTACCTATTTTGGTTTCTCTATCTATATCTTAGAGGGTTTCTTTGAGCTTTCAACTTCCATTTTCTCAGATGTAGTCTTAGTTTGTACCTCTAAACTCTCTTTTGCTAGTTCTTCTGATGGGTTTTCAGTTGTTTCTACTAGTTTCTCAGTGGTATCCTCAGCCGGTTGCTCTACTTGTGTATGTTTTTCTATGCTTATCTCAACTTCTGCAGCCAGTGACTCAGTAGTCACATCTTTCTCCTTATCTTCAGTGGTTTCTCTATCAACCACAACATTTACTTCCTGGGTGTCTATATTCACAGTATACAAAATTGCAGACTCAAGATTTGTATCCTCTAGTGGAGTCTTCATACTCTCTGTGGCTAGTTGACTGTCATTAGTATCTACCGGTGGAGTATATGAAAGAGGTGGGGGCATATTTTTAGTTATTTTAAGGCTTGGAGGTCCAACTACCTTACCTTTCCCCTTATCTCTATCCTTTTGATATACTTTAATAGTTTTCAGTCTGAGTAATTCTTCCTATTTTTCTTTTTCCACAAAGAATATATCCCATGCATTTGCTATTTCCTTAGAGACTTCCTTTACTCTACCTGCCATGAGTGCTACATGTCGGTGAGCAGTAGAGAATACTGTCTGGTTTGCTTCACTGATAAGTTTATCAATTTCATCAGTTGAGTTGACTGATGTACTGCAAGTAGTTTTTCAATCTTAATTTTCTTGTCCAACTCAACAATTGCTATCCTTATAGCTTCTAATCTCCTATATAGATCATTTGGAATTTCATCAACAACTTCCATTAAGAATTTCTTGTATATATCTAAGTGTAAAATTACACTGTTCTCTATGCTTTCCTTATCATCAACTCATAGTGTATTGTATATTTTGTTGATGTTCTTCAGCTTACCATCCTCTATAATTTCACTAATAAGTTTGTCTATTGGGGCAATATCTTGTTTTACCTTCTTCTTCTTAGGAGTCATTTTCTTTGCTGGAGGCCTTACTACCTGTTGTTTTTGTCTTGTTCTTTTTGGTGTAGGAGAGGGTGTTAGTGTGGGTTTTCTTTTCCTTTCTACCCTTTTAAATACTACCAGTATATCACTCTCAAAAGAAGTTCCAACCAGTGAAAGATGAGCTTCTGGTTGAGGTGCTTCCAACTCACTTTCACTTATACCAGTTTGTCTCAAAACATCTTCCTTGATTGCTTTAGCCTGCCAAGTTCCTTTCCTTACGGTTGCTTCAAATTTCTTAACCCTTTTCCTCAATTGAATTCCATTTTCTATTGTTTAAGCATTTCCAAAAACTTCCTCAGTAGGTTCATTGGGTGTTTCAAGGAGGGCTTTTGCATAAGTTTCAATGATATTGTCATCTATTTCATAACCCATTTCAGTTACCCAGATAGTTCTAGGGACAACTGCATCCATCCAGATTTCATCTTTCTTGATCATAAAACAAATTTCCTTCTGATATTTATCCACAATAGCTTGTGACATTCTTACTCTAGTTTTCATTCAAGTCTTCAATGCTTGAAAATGTTCATTTAGGTTTTTCTCTCAGTTTTCTCCCATATTGTTCAAAAGATCCAACAGTTGTTTTCCTACCCGAATGTCAAAACCAAAATTTCTTACACCAATACTGGGCACTTGGTTTGTTATGTACAAACAAGCAAATTTTCAAATCTGAATGTTTGTTTCTTATCTCTTTTAATCTTTCCTAGATTGTCTATCAACTCATCTTTGAGCCATTCACATACATCTATCCTTGCATTATCATTAATCATATCATAGGCACTTTTGATACATAGGCTAGAAACTGAGTTCAATCTATTTGCATGTGTAGCCTTATAACCTAAGATCACACTGATAAATCTGACATTTATGTCTTCTATTTCATTTAGCCTTAAAGACCTTTTGTCGAATGTTGCACCGATTAGGTTTATCATTGTGTCATTTGAGACCTTCTTTGTTTTGCTAGGTTTGTTACCAGTGGAAGGTAACCTTGTTACAACTTTACCGCTTCTTTTGTGATTTTATAGATTGAATCTAACCAGAAAAATTCACCATGTACTCTGCTTAACACAATCCTTATGATATCCTTGGGAAAATTCGGGATACTAAGGATTTCAGTAAAACCTAGGGTTTCCACTATTTTATGTTTCGGCTTGACATTTCCAGACTCGTCACAAATCACAGACTTATACATATTCTTGATCTCATCATCACCTAATTCCTCAATATGACAATGTATATACATCTTAGGGTCTTCAGCATATACTACTCCCTTAGGAATTTGAGAAAATGCACCTATGCTATCATCTTTCTTTGCAATTTCAGGAACCAGTTTGAAAACAAGTCTAGGGCGCTTAATAGCCTCAACAGCAGTAGGGTTTGAAATAAATTTAGGAGTGGATGAAGATGCCATAGCTATAAATACATCAATCTGCCTTAGGGATGAATGCTTTGATGGATTGCTTCACTTCTTCGCTTAGAATGCCTTCGCTTGGGAATTTTCGCACTCTCGAAGGTTTGAATGCTCGGTGAATGAAAAAGGAGCCAAAACATTTTCTTTATAATGTTATATTCTCCAACTACCACATTTAATGCTCACTGGTTAAGTCACAACTTAAATCATCTGCCTGTATAGAAGTAATTTCAACTTCTCACCATCAGCTGGGGGAATAATAGCATGTTTTTTCATTTTGTTGCTAAACCCCCAAAAAAAATTCTTTTAATTAGATGAAGAGTCTCCTGTGGTGGAGTGATACTCTATTCTACCAGTGGAGGAGTATTTCCATCAACATTCTGATCTGACTTTCTAATCCATTGTTTTGAGAATTATTGCTTTACCTCTTCAACCTTTTCTTTACCTTTCAAACTAGGACCTTTGGTATTTGTCGGTGATGCCTTACTTCTACAAAATTTTGCAATATGTCCAATCTTGTTATAGGCATAGCAAGTCACATTGTTCTTCTGAATAGCTTTCCCATATCCTATGTCGGTATATGTTCTACATTGATTAGATAAGTGTCCAAATCTTCCATAAATATAACATCTTACATTCATTCTACAATTTTTTGAATTATGACCAACTTTGTTGCATTTAGAATATTGAACGATGGGTGTATTAGTATTCTGATAATTTCTAGATCTACACTGATTTTCTCTATGACCATACTTGTTATAGTTAAAGCATTTTCCATTAAATTTGTAAGCAGTAGGTTGTCTTACTAGTTTTCTATGATCATGATTATTTGCAGTAGCAGAGCTTTTACCAACTTCAAATCCAAGGCCATTTGTATCACAATTAGGTTTCTAATTCTTCAGCATGTCACCAAGTTCTTCTGAACTTTTCTTAAATCTCTCCTTGTGTTGATTTGCAACAGTCAGTTCATTCTCCAAGATTCCTTTTTGTCTCATGAGTTTAGTTTCGTCATTTTGTGTGTACATTAGATCTGTCTTCAACATATCATTTTCATGAATGACTCTTGTGTTTTCATTTCCAACATCATTTAGTCTTCTAACGAAGTCTTCTTCATTCTTCTTTCTGTCTTAAATTTCTTTATAGAATCTCATAGTCATATCCTACATCTCATTCTTCATTGTACTGATTTCTTGTCTTAGCTTGTTTACCAAATCATTAAGAGTTTCCTTTTTATTTTCTTCATTCTACATCTTTTCACAAAGTTCTCTCCTCTTGTTCCTTGCAATAGTAAAATTTTCTTGAAGTGCTTGAATAATATCCTGAGCAGCCTTCAGATCAACCTCAGGTTTGATATTCTTCACTTTTTCTGCATCATAGTCTGTAAGAGTTGTTTCCAATTGCTTTCTTAAGTTTTCCATCACTACCGGTGACAAGATCTTCCTCAAGTTGTTAGGCTTCTGAAAATAGAGGACCAGGCTTTGATACCAATTGTTAGGATTCCCAAAGATACTAAGAGGGGGGGGGTGAATCAGTATCTAACTAGTATATCAAATTACTTGATTTAAAACATGAAAGACATATTAAAACTGAGTACCGATAAACCAGAAATAATGCAGTAAATAAGAACAATAGCAACAACATGAGAAGCACACCATAACACAGTATTTTAACGAGGAAACCCAATGTGGGAAAAACCTCGATGGGATTTGTGACCCACAATATTTGCTTACTGGCCAATAAGGGAATATTACTCTTACAATAGGGGCCTGCACATGCAGGAAGGCCAAGTGCCTAGAGCTCACTCCTCAATTACAAAAGAAGTCACACTGACTTACAAAAATGGATTATACTAATCCAATATCTTGTACTGCTTCAGATCAGCATTTGCTTGTTGGTATTTTGGTATGGTTTTGTCATTGATGTCAACACCCACTAAACACTTATCAACTTTGGAGAATCAACAACATTCACCGACAAGCAAATGGCTCATACACACTCACCAGTATCTGGTACACTGGTAAGATATAATGATCACCAGCACTTGGAATGATATGGAAAACACTTGGTAATGTCGAAGACATCGTTTGGACATCTTGTCTTGGAGAATTGTTTTTGGGTATATTCATAGTTGCATATTTGTTGTTACTGGCAAATAGGTCCAGGTTACACCCCTAGGTTTATCTTTTCCAGATCAGCATGGCACGCTATGGAGATGATTAATTATTGTTAAATATGCATTAAGCCGACATGTTGAATCAGTTATTGCATTGGATATTGTATTGTTTGTAAAATGTTTTTATTGTAATATCTTGTAGAGCCAACCTACTAAAATTGGTCTTAGGTTATGGTATAAATGTAAGATTTTATTTGTAAGATCAAGTGGAATGCGAAAAAGGATTGTGTGAAGGTATATGCGAGAATACGCAAAGCTATACATGCAAACATCATTTAAAGATTAAAGGAGGGATTTTGTGAAGACAATCAGAACTACACTGGTACTAAATCCAGCATATGAAGATGCTATTTTGTGTAGTACATTCTTATTGGATTTAACCATCCAACTATAGTCAATGTGACTCCCATTTTGTGATTGAGTAGTGAGCTCTAGGCGCTTAGCCTTTCTACATGTGCAAACCCCATTTATGTACACTTACTATCTGCAGTAGTATCATCTGATTGTGGGTAACGTTTCCCACCATGGTTTTTCCCCTTACAGGGTTTCCACATACAAATATTGGTGTTATGTGTTGTGGATGACTTTGTCTTTATGTTTCATGCACTAATCCTTACCGATATAGCAATTAACTATTAAAACTATCTACCAGCATATTGAACTAGTTTACCGGTATTAAGCATTAAGTTGGTTAAGTTGTTTTTGGTTTGAATTTATTTGACAACTGATTCAACCCCCCCCCCTCTCAGTTGTCTCCGGGACCTAACAATTGGTATCAGAGACTAGTCCTCTTTTGCAGAAGTTTAACAACTTGAGGAGATCCGATGTCTACTAACTATTTTAGGAAGGACGGTCCTAAACTTGATGGAACCAACTATGGCATATGGAAGATCATAATGGAGACACATCTAAATTGCATTGGAAAGGACATCTGGGATGTTACAAAGAATGGTTATAATGCTCCTACTTAGAGTCAGCCCACTCCACCCAACTTGACTAAAGATGAAGAAAATGATTGCAAAGCAAGAGAAGCACTTTTGAGCACATTATCAGATCAACAAATCATGGGACTATTAGATAGGTCTACTGATAAAGCTATTTGGGATCATTTGGAAAGACTGAATGAAGGAGATTCCACCGTTAAAATTGTAAAACTTGAAAGCTTCCGGGTTAGGTATGAACATCTGAAAATGGAAGAAGATGAAAGGATTTCTTCTTTTATGGAAAGAGTAAATTAGATTGTTTTGGCTATTAAATGTTGTGGAGGAACCTTAAGTGAGGATGAAATTGTTTCAAAAGTTTTAAGAGGATTGCCACTGGCATATAAAATGAAAGTCACTACTATAAATGAGTTAAGAACAATGCCTAATACATCAATAACTAGGGATACATTGATTGGGAAACTTTCAACTTTTCAAATTGATGAATTTGGTCTTGTTGCTACTAGAAAGACACATTTGGCCTTTAAAGCATCAACATCATCTGCTCCATCATTTGACAACTCTAATTGGAAAGCCTTTTATGCAAGAGAACTTGAAGAAAGCAGTAAAGTGAATGAAGAACTTGAAGAACTTGAAGAACTTGAAGCACTATTTGCAAGGAAAATGCCTAAAGGTCCAGTTGGAAGTAAGTATGAAGGTAAAGAACCCTTTAAATATTTTAAATGCAATAAGATTGGTCATATGGCTTCGAGATGCCCTGATAGACATGCTAGACTAAGAGAAGAAGCTAGAAGAACATACAAGCCTAATCCTGAATATCAGAGATACAGATTTAAGAAGAATAAAGACAAATCTTGTTACATTGTTGATGAAGGTGTGACTGATGATTCTGATGAGGATCTAGCAGACAATGGATGGGTTTTTATTGCTATAATAGAAGATCAACTAGCACCTACTGCTCAACCGGTAGAACAAGCCTTGGCAGCTAAAGTTGAACTAAAGGATGAATGGATTGTTGATTCAGGATGCTCACATCATATGATAGGAGACAAAGGTAAATTCTTGAACTTTCAAGAATACAATGGAGGCTTAGTGAGATTTGGAGATGACAAAGATTGTTTAATCAAAGGTAAGGGTATAATATCTCTTGATGGTAAGCATAACACTGACAATGTTTACTATGTTGAAAGATTAAAGCATAATCTTTTGAGTGTTGGTCAATTAGTTGAGAAAGGATTTCAGTTACAATTTAAAAATGGAAAATGCAAAATCATGAATAGAACTGGTTTGGAAATTGCAACTGGCAATCAGACTAGAGGTAATATCTTTCATTTGGATAACAGTGAAAAGACATGCTTGATTGCTCATATTGATGAAAGTTGGCTATGGCATAAGAGACTCTGTCATGTAAACTTTGATTGCATGGTGAAAATCAGTACTACTAAGGCAGTTAGAGATTTACCTAAAATTGTCAAACCTCACAATACAATTGTTGGCATTTTTTATTTTTATATTGTGATTATCATTGATGGAGACACACTTGCATTGAGATCCTCTTTATATGTATGAGTTAGAGCACAACCGGTATTTGTTCCAACCGGTATGTTGTATTATAGTCTTTAGACTATTGATGCTTTGTAGAATGTGTTTCCTGGTCTGAAGCGGCATGTTGACTCCAAGTGGTTCAAGGGATTAAAGCAGCATAACACATTTTTACCAATCTTCATTTTTGTCAAACCAGCAACTGGCATTTTGTATGAACCGATAATACTCTGTGATGAGTTACCAACTGGCATTTTGTGATGAGTTACCATCCACCAATTGTTTGATGGTGCCGACACATTAACAGTGCTTTTTGTGTCGTGGTACCAAGTATGTCCAAGTTCATTGAACCTAGGAAATTGTAATGTAATCCTATTAGACCGACATGAAATCAAATTCTTTTATAAGGACATCATGTCTAGGGTTTTAGGTTGTTGATGTGGATATAGAAAAATTTTATGTTGTTGCTAGGGTTGAAGGTGATTGAGGTGTTGGAGAGAATATAAATGTGTAGAAGACTGAAGTAATTTTGGAGTGCATTAGGAATGAGCTACCAAGGATCTAACCAAGCAGTCTGTGCAACTAGCTAGATCAAACACTTCTTGATTACTCACATCTTTGACAAGTCTGTAGCCCTTAACTGGGTAGGCCCAAAAGCCTTTTGCAAATCCTCTTGCAAGGTGGTTCAAATTTGTTGATCTAAAATCCTCTATCAATGTAGTCTTTAATCGGACTTATCTCCTAACAGAGATTGAGATTCCTAATAGGATCTATTCTGGTAAAGAACATTGTAAGACCTTAACCGGTCTGACCTGAACCAGTCTGGTTCCTATATTGCAAATAGTTACTTGTGAGTTCCATCTCACCGTGGTTTTTCCCATTTGGGTTTCCACGTCAAAATCTCTTGTGTTATGGTATTTGTGCTTCTGTGGGTGAATGCATTATTAGCTATTTGGTTTGCATATTTGTTAAGCGATTTGTCTACTAAATTGTTTTACCAGTTTACTCTCAGTCTTGCAAAGTGTTTAAGTGCAAAGATTTTTGGAATACTAATTCACCCCCCGCTCTTAATATTCATCAACAGTATGTAAAGAATGTCAATTTGGAAAACAAGTTAGAGCTAGTTTCAAAAGTATTCCAGAAAAATCCAATAATACTCTTGATTTAATTCACACTGATTTATGTGGTCCAGCTAGAACTAAAAGCTTACAAGGTAATAGATATTTCATGCTAATCATTGATGACTAGTCTAGAATGTGTTGAGTTACTTTTCTTAGAGAAAAATCAGAAGCACTTGGAAACTTTAAATTGTTCAAAGAAATGGTTGAAAATGAAACCGGTAAGAAAATCAAATGTTTAAGATCAGATCAAGGAGGTGAATTTACATCTAAGGAGTTTAATACATTATGTGAAGTAAATGGAATCAGAAGACAACTATCAGCATCTCGGACACCACAACAGAATGGAGTTGTTGAAAGGAAAAACAGAACTATCTTGGATGCAGTAAGAAGTATGTTATCAGACGAAAACCTACCACATGTATATTGGAGAGAGGCGGTTAGTACAACGGTCTATATATTCAACAAAGTTCACATCAAAGGTGAAACTGGTAAGACCCCTCATGAACTATGGTTTGGTAATACTCCTACTCTTAAATATTTCAGAATATTTGGAAGCAAATGTTACATTAGAAGAGATGAGTATATTGGAAAATTTGATCCTAGAAGTGATGAAGGAATATTTCTTGGTTATTCATCTAAGAGAAAGGCATATAGATGTTTTAACAAAAGATTGTTGAAAATTGTTAAAAGTACAAATGTAAAGATTGATGAACAATTATTAGATCAACAAATCATGGGACTATTAGATAGGTCTACTGCTAAAGCTATTTGGGATCATTTGGAAAGACTGAATGAAGGAGATTCCACAGTCAAAATTGTAAAACTTGAAAGCTTCCGGGTTAGGTATGAACATCTAAAAATGGAAGAAGATGAAAGGATTTCTTCTTTTATGGAAAGAGTAAATTAGATTGTTTTGGCTATTAAATGTTGTGGAGGAACCTTAAGTGAGGATGAAATTGTTTCAAAAGTTTTAAGAGGATTGCCACTGGCATATAAAATGAAAGTCACTACTATAAATGAGTTAAGAACAATGCCTAATACATCAATAACTAGGGATACATTGATTGGGAAACTTTCAACTTTTCAAATTGATGAATTTGGTCTTGTTGCTACTAGAAAGACACATTTGGCCTTTAAAGCATCAACATCATCTGCTCCATCATTTGACAACTCTAATTGGAAAGCCTTTTATTCAAGAGAACTTGAAGAAAGCAGGAAAGTGAATGAAGAACTTGAAGAACTTGAAGAACTTGAAGCACTATTTGCAAGGAAAATGCCTAAAGGTCCAGTTGGAAGTAAGTATGAAGGTAAAGAACCCTTTAAATATTTTAAATGCAATAAGATTGGTCATATGGCTTCAAGATGCCCTGATAGACATGCTAGACTAAGAGAAGAAGCTAGAAGAACATACAAGCCTAATCCTGAATATCAGAGATACAGATTTAAGAAGAATAAAGACAAATCTTGTTACATTGTTGATGAAGGTGTGATTGATGATTCTGATGAGAATCTAGTAGACAATGGATGGGTTTTTGTTGCTATAACAGAAGATCAACTAGCACCTACTGCTCAACCGGTAGAACAAGCCTTGGCAGCTAAAGTTGAACTAAAGGATGAATGGATCGTTGATTCAGGATGCTCACATCATATGATAGGAGACAAAGGTAAATTCTTGAACTTTCAAGAATACAATGGAGGCTTAGTGAGATTTGGAGATGACAAAGATTGTTTAATCAAAGGTAAGGGTATAATATCTCTTGATGGTAAGCATAACACTGACAATGTTTACTATGTTGAAAGATTAAAGCATAATCTTTTGAGTGTTGGTCAATTAGTTGAGAAAGGATTTCAATTACAATTTAAAAATGGAAAATGCAAAATCATGAATAGAACTGGTTTGGAAATTGCAACTGGCAATCAGACTAGAGGTAATATCTTTCATTTGAATAACAGTGAAAAGACATGCTTGATTGCTCATATTGATGAAAGTTGGCTATGGCATAAGAGACTCTGTCATGTAAACTTTGATTGCATGGTGAAAATCAGTACTACTAAGGCAGTTAGAGATTTACCTAAAATTGTCAAACCTCACAATACAATTGTTGGCATTTTTTATTTTTATATTGTGATTATCATTGATGGAGACACACTTGCATTGAGATCCTCTTTATATGTATGAGTTAGAGCACAACCGGTATTTGTTCCAACCGATATGTTGTATTATAGTCTTTAGACTATTGATTTTTTGCAGAATGTGTTTCCTGGTCTGAAGCGGCATGTTGACTCCAAGTGGTTCAAGGGATTAAAGCAGCATAACACATTTTTACCAATCTTCATTTTTGTCAAACCAGCAACCGGCATTTTGTATGAACCGATAATACTCTGTGATGAGTTACCAACTGGCATTTTGTGATGAGTTACCATCCACCGATTGTTTGATGGTGCCGACACATTAACGGTGCTTTTTGTGTCGTGGTACCAAGTATGTCCAGGTTCATTGACCCTAGAAAATTGTAATGTAATCCTATTAGACCGACATGAAATCAAATTCCTTTATAAGGACATCATGTCTAGGGTTTTAGGTTGTTGATGTGGATATAGAAAAATTTTATGTTGTTGCTAGGGTTGAAGGTGATTGAGGTGTTGGAGAGAATATAAATGTGTAGAAGACTGAAGTAATGTTGGAGTGCATTAGGAATGAGTTACCAAGGATCTAACCAAGCAGTCTGTGCAACTAGCTAGATCAAACACTTCTTGATTACTCACATCTTTGACAAGTCTGTAGCCCTTAACTGGGTAGGCCCAAAAGCCTTTTGCAAATCCTCTAACAAGGTGGTTCAAATTTGTTGATCTAAAATCCTCTAGCAATGTAGTCTTTAATCGGACTTATCTCCTAACAGAGATTGAGATTCCTAATAGGATCTATTCTGGTAAAGAACATTGTAAGACCTTAACCGGTCTGGTTCCTATATTGCAAATAGTTACTTGTGAGTTCCATCTCATCGTGGTTTTTCCCATTTGGGTTTCCACGTCAAAATCTCTTGTGTTATGGTATTTGTGCTTCTGTGGGTGAATGCATTATTAGCTATTTGGTTTGCATATTTGTTAAGCGATTTGTCTACTAAATTGTTTTACCAGTTTACTCTCAGTCTTGCAAAGTGTTTAAGTGCAAAGATTTTTGGAATACTAATTCACCCCCGCTCTTAATATTCATCAACAGTATGTAAAGAATGTCAATTTGGAAAACAAGTTAGAGCTAGTTTCAAAAGTATTCCAGAAAAATCCAATAATACTCTTGATTTAATTCACATTGATTTATGTGGTCCAGCTAGAACTAAAAGCTTACAAGGTAATAGATATTTCATGCTAATCATTGATGACTAGTCTAGAATGTGTTGAGTTACTTTTCTTAGAGAAAAATCAGAAGCACTTGGAAACTTTAAATTGTTCAAAGAAATGCTTGAAAATGAAATCGGTAAGAAAATCAAATGTTTAAGATCAGATCAAGGAGGTGAATTTACATCTAAGGAGTTTAATACATTATGTGAAGTAAATGGAATCAGAAGACAGCTATCAGCATCTCGGACACCACAACAGAATGGAGTTGTTGAAAGGAAAAATAGAACTATCTTGGATGCAGTAAGAAGTATGTTATCAGAAGAAAACCTACCACATGTATATTGGAGAGAGGCGGTTAGTACAACGGTCTATATATTCAACAAAGTTCACATCAAAGGTGAAACTGGTAAGACCCCTCATGAAATATGGTTTGGTAATACTCCTACTCTTAAATATTTCAGAATATTTGGAAGCAAATGTTACATTAGAAGAGATGAGTATATTGGAAAATTTGATCCTAGAAGTGATGAAGGAATATTTCTTGGTTATTCATCTAAGAGAAAGGCATATAGATGTTTTAACAAAAGATTGTAGAAAATTGTTAAAAGTACAAATGTAAAGATTGATGAACAATTCAGAGGAACTTCAAGGTATATAGACTCTAAACTGGCAACAAAAATTTTGACAAATGAACCTACTCTGAATCCACCAGTACAGTATGAAGATCCAGTTACCCTGGTATCATCTGAAGATTCCATGATAACTGAGGAACAACAGCAAACAAAGACACCCTGGTATGTAAGATTGAATCATTCTGAAGATCAGATAATTGGAAACAAGTTTAAAGGAGTTATGACAAGATGAAGATGGCAAATGAAGAGGTATGTCTTATTTTTGAAATTGAACCATCATCAGTTAATGAGTCATGTGAAGATAAATTTTGGATTAAAGCTATGGAAGAAGTATTAGAACAAATTGAGAAAAATAACACTTGGACATTAGTTCCCCGACCTAAAGATAAAAATGTAATTGGAACCAAATGGGTATTCAGAAAAAAACTTAATGAAGATGGTAAGGTTGTCAAAAATAAAGCAAGATTAGTGTGTAAGGGATATTCTCAGAAGGAAGGAGTTGATTACAATGAAACCTTTGCACCGGTAGCTAGAATTGAGGCAGTTAGATTATTTTTGGCTTTTGCAGCACATAAGAACTACAAGTTATATCAAATGGATATTAAATGTTCATTTTTGAATGGAGATCTTGAAGAGGAAGTCTACATTGAACAACCTGATGGATTTTCTTTGATAGATGACAATGATATGATTTGGAGGTTAAGAAAAGCTTTGTATGGATTGAA
This sequence comes from Cryptomeria japonica, assembly GCF_030272615.1. Classification (NCBI taxonomy): domain Eukaryota; kingdom Viridiplantae; phylum Streptophyta; class Pinopsida; order Cupressales; family Cupressaceae; genus Cryptomeria; species Cryptomeria japonica. The sequence goes on along the minus strand of NC_081411.1, from coordinate 703,678,832 downwards.
GCAAGCTCCAAGAGCTTGGTATGCAAGATTGGATAAGTATCTTTTGAAGATTGGTTTTACTAAAGGAAATGCAGACAATAATTTATATTATAAAGTGACTAATGATGATATCTTGATTATAGAAGTATTCGTTGATGATATAATCTTTGGAGGAGAAGATGGATTATGTAAAGAATTTTCTATTAAGATGCAGAAAGAATTCGAAATGTCTATGATTGGAGAAATAAAATTCTTTTTAGGATTGCAGATTTCACAGACTGATAAAGGTATATTTTGAGTCAATCCAAGTACTTAAAAGAGTTACTAAAGAAATTTGGGATGGAGAACTCTAAACCGGTAAGCACACCTATGACAACAAATGACAAATTATCACTAAGGGATGAATCTACACCTGTTAATCCAACTAGATACAAATCTATCATAGGAGGTTTACTGTATTTAACACAAACCAGACTTGATATTATGAATGCAGTATGTATTGTTTCAAGATTTCAAAGTAATCCTAGAGAAAATCATGAATCAGCAGTAAAAAGGATTTTCCGGTACTTGCAAGGCACTATAAATCTTGGATTATGGTATCCTAGAAATGAAAACTTTGAATTATGTGCATACATAGATGCAAATTGGGCAGGAGATGTGGATGATAGAAAAAGAACCACCGGCGGAGCATTCTTTCTTGGAAACAGATTAGTTTCTTGGTTGAGTAAGAAACAAAGTTGTACATCTTTATCAACAACAGAATCAAAATATGTTGCAGTAGCAACTAACTGTACACAGGTACTATGGCTTAAGCAAATGTTGAAAGACATAAAGGTAAAATTCAAGGAACCTAATACTATCTATTGTGATAACACTACAACAATTGATATATCTAAGAATCCAGTATTAGATTCTAAAACCAAACATGTTTCTATCAAACTGAATTTTCTAAGGGAAAATGTTGAAGCAAAGGAGATAAAACTGGTTTATGTGAATACTAAAGAGCAGATTGTAGATATCTTTACTAAACCTCTGCCTAAGGAGACTTTTGAATATCTCAGAGATCAGCTTGGGGTCATACCCCCACCGGTAGAGACTTAGGAAGTTGATGATTGTCATCAACCGACAGAATTAACAAAGAAATCTTTTTTCCGGCTTTGATGGGAAGCTACTTCTCAGGGGGAGTAGTTGGTATACTAAATTGATTGGTATTTTATATGAACTTGGTTTTGTTGTAACTTTGGGATTTGATGTCAAAGGGGGGGATATTGGTATGGAAAAACACAAGGAAAACACATGTTGCTCCTAGGGGGAGAGACTGTTGTTTTGGAGAGATTATTACTCTCTGTATATGTATTTTGATTTCTGGTTATGATCTCTTTTTGGAGATTATTGGTTTTTGGTATATGGCATTTCTATTTTGGCACTTTAATGGTTTTTCCATCTTGTGTTGCCATCAATGCCAAAGGGGGAGATTATTGGTATTTTGGTATGATTTTGTCATTGATGTCAACACCTACTAAACACTTATCAACTTTGGAGAATCAACAACATTCACCGCCAAGCAAATGACTCATGCACACTCACCGGTATCTGGTACACCAGTAAGATATAATGATCACCGACACTTGGAATGATATGGAAAACACTTGGTAATTTCGAAGACATCATTTGGACATCTTGCCTTGGAGAATTGTTTTTGGGTATATTCATATTTGCATATTTGTTGTTACCGGCAAATAGGTCCAGGTTACACCAGTAGGTTTATCTTTTCCAAATCAGCATGGCACGCTATCGAGATGATTAATTATTGTTGTAAATGCATTAAGATGACATGTTGAATCAGTTAGTGCATCGAATATTGTATTGTTTGTAAAATGTTTTTATTGTAATATCTGGTAGAGCCGACCTACTAAAATTGGTCTTAGGTTATGGTATAAATGTAAATTCTTATTAGTAAGATCAAGTAGAATGCGAAAAAGGATTGTGTGAAGGTATATGCGAGAATAAGAAGAGATATACATGCAGACATCATTTGAAGATTGAAGAAGGGTTTTTGTGAAGACAATCAGAACTACACGAGTACTGAATACAGCATATGAAGATGCTATTTTGTGCAGTACATTCTTATTGGATTTAACCATCCAACTGTAGTCAGAGTGACTCCCATTTTGTGATTGAGCAGTGAGCTCTAGGCGCTTGGCCTTTCTGCATGTGCAGACCCCATTTTTGTACACTTACTATCTGCAGTAGTATCATCCGATTGTGAGTAAGGTTTCCCACTGTGGTTTTTCCCCCTACAGGGTTTCCACATACAAATATTGGTGTTATGTGTTGTGGATGACTTTGTCTTTATGTTTCATGCACTAATCCTTACCGATATAGCAATTAACTGTAAAAACTGTCTACCTGCATATTGAACTGGTTTATCGGTATTAAGCATTAAGTTGGTTAAAGTGTTTTTGTTAGGTCCCGGAGACAACTGAGAGGGGGGGGGGGGGGTGAATTAGTTGTCTAATAAATTCAAATCAAAAAATTCATTAACCAACTTAATACTTAATACTGGTAAACTAGTTTAGTATGCCGGTAGACAGTGTTAATAGTAAATTGCTATATCGGTAAGAATTAATGCATGAAACATAAACACAAAGTCATCCACAACACATGACACCAATATTTGTATGTGGAAACCCAGTAAGGGGAAAAACCACGGTGGGAAGCCTTACCCACAATCAGATGATACTACTGCAAATAGTAAGTGTACAAAAAGGGGTCTGCACATGCAGAAAGGCCAACAGCCTAGAGCTCACTGCTCAATCACAAATGGGAGTCACACTGACTACAGTTGGATGATTAAATCCAATAAGAATGTACTGCTCAAAATCGCATCTTCATATGTTGAATTCAGTACCGGTGTAATGCTGATATGCTTCTGCAAAAACCTAACTTCTCCTTCAAATGATGTCTTCGTGTATGCCTCTTCTTTATCTCGCATATACCTTCACTTTTTTCTTTTTCGCATTTCACACTTGATCTTACAAATAAGATCTTACATTTATACCATACCCTAAGACCAATTTTAGTAGGTCGGCTCTACAAGATATTTCAATAAAAACATTTTACAAATAATATGATATCTGATGCAATAACCGATTAATCATGTTGGCTTAATGCATTTACAACAATAATAAATCATCTCCATAGCGTGCCATGCTGATCTGGAAAAGATAAACCTGCCGGTGTAACCCTAGATAACCTGGACCTATTTGCCGGTAAAAGCAAATATGAAAATATGAATATACCAATGATTATTACTTCAAAATAAAGTGTCCACATGATGTCTTCGACATTACCAAGTGTCTTCCATGTCATTCTAGGTACCAGTGAACATTATATCCTATCGATTAATCATATACCAGTAATTGTTGCATAGATTACTGCTTGCCGGTGAATGTTGCTGGATCTCAAAAGTAGGTGTATTTAGTAGGTGTTGACATCAATGACAAAACCATACCAAAATACCAATAGTTTTTGGTTTGAATTTATTTGACAACTGATTCACCCCCCCCCCCCTCTCAGTTCTCTCCAGGACCTAACACTGCTATGCCAGATTCAGTACTGGTTTAAGCTCTGCTACTACATAAATCCTTAACCGATAATTCACATATTAGGTCTTTATATTTTGCATCCTATCTCATGTCTACAAAATGATCTACAATGATCTCATACATATATGAGTCATTTTACAATCCACCATGTTGGCTTACAAAAGATTTTACAATTAATTACAAAGTATAAATACATAAAATTCCTGTCGACCAGGGTGTCGGTATTCTTCCTTTTTGCTGTCGATGTTTTGTGTGCTAGCGTAGAGTCTTTCGGTGTCGGTGCCTGTATCTTCCTGCCGGTATCACATGATTGCAAGGTTTCCATCAATGACAATACCTTCAATCACCTACAATTTCTCATTCGAGTGTGCATTTGCCAACAGTCATATGGTGTCCTAAGGGGTCACAAGATGCCACATGACCCCTAAGGACAACATACATCCCATAACGACACCTTATGGTATCGTAAGGGGTCATATGGTGTCCTAAGGGGTCATATGACAAAATATGACCAGAATTCTCTCCCTTTATCTCCCTTACTTTCCCTTCTCCCCCCTCTCTCTCTCTCTCCCTTTTCCATCCTCTCTCCCTCCCTCCCTTTGTCTCTCTTTTGCATCCTCTCTCTACCCCCCTCTCTTTCCTCCTCTCTATTTCCCTCTCCCCCTTTCTCTCCCTCCCTCTCCCTCTCCCTTCCTCCCTTTTCCATCCTCTCTCCCCCTCTCTATCTCTCCCCCTCTCTCCCTCTATCCCCTTCTCCCTCACTCTCTCTCCCCCTCTTCCCCTCTCCCTCCTGCTCCCACTCCCTCCCCCTCTCCCTCTTCCTCCCTCCCTCTCCTTCCCTCCCTTCCTTCATATTTTCTTTACTATAAGAAGTCCATATGGGGTTTTGTTGAGTTAAATGCATGTATGGGGTGCTGGGAATATTATCGTTGGCATGCTAAACATTTTTAGAGCTAAGAGTGCATACAGGGTTACTAAAAATACTGCGTATGTGGTTCTAGGACATACTTTTAGTTGCCCAATAGGCTCAATGGCCTCAAAAGAATTTTTTGAGGTAATTGAAGGCCCCACTGCAATTGTTACTATGCTTCTGTGACTTTTTTACATGTTGAAGTAAGTGAATTTTTTAGTTTTCATGATTTCAAATGATTTAATTGTTGTTCTTATTAGTTTGGTCAATATTATTGTGATTGTTTAATAGTTTTGATTCAAAAAAATAATGATAATGCTCAATTTTATGGTTATTTGATTGTTTAATAACTTATGTTTACATATATATGTAAAATGATTCTATTTAGGACAACCGGTATTAACGATGGGAAAGAACAAGCGAGGAATGATGGAACAACAAGAGGTTGAAAAGGAAAGGCAAAGACAATGTATGAAGAAATTACGTGACATATAAGAACAATGGGACAAGAAGATACATCATCCTCAACATCTCAATTCGATTTACCAAATGAACATAATGTACCTAATGCAATTGAAGAAGAGACATTTGATTTACCTTATGAACCTAATGCAATTGAAGAAGAGACCACATTGAATAATCAATTAAATGATGAACATACACTGGCTCTATTTGATGAATTGAATGTACCCAATGCACACAATGCATCGATGTTAACACCTAGAACCATTCATAGGAAACCAAAGTATATAATTGACATCAATGAGAATTCTTTGAAGCCAATGCCCGATAAAATGAGTGAAAGAACTTGTAGGAGAATAATTAAAATAATATGGCAAAACTATTTTGAAAACTTAAATCAAACTGCAAGATGCCAATTAATTGTTGAAATGATTAAAAAATTAATGATAGAGAGAATGAGAATTCTAGGCCTAAGATCATTCGAAGGTAATAGCGAAAGAACTATTGTGAGAAATCTATTTGATGCACATCAAGCTATTGGTTCAAAATCACCTTCTAAAGATTCTAATGTTACTCAATGTGTCATTACATCAACCATAATGAGCAATAAAATAAAATAAAAATTGTTTGATAAGAAAACCAAGTAAGTCATTAAACATTAGTAGAGCAACATTACGTAAAGCATTATAGAGGTGGGATAAAATAAAGGATCCTAATAATAATTCTCTTATGGCGTTCTCGGGTAGACTACCACACAAAGACAAGGTTGTTGTTGATGCACTAAGAACATTAATTGAAAATTTTTGGCATGACAACACAAGGGTTTCGCCTAACCAGAGAGATGTTGTTAGAAGGCGAATCCGATTTAGAAATCATGAGCTACATGCCAAACACTATTTGGATATGACAAAAAATATTTTATGAAAGATTCCTTGAAAAGATTCCTCAAATAAGAATTAGTCAAAGATATTTGGAAATGGGAAAACCTTTTTATGTTAAGATTAATCATGTACGCACAACATGTTGTAGGATGCATATTGAATTTTCCATGCACTATGATATTTATCGTCATATATGTTGTCCTTTGCACACTAACAATGTACTCCAAGAATGCAATATACAACCACCTCCTAAGTCACCAAGAGAATTTATTTTAATTGTATTATGTAAAAGAGATGATGGTTGCATTTATTATAAGATGATGTGTTTGAAAGGTTCTTGTGCTACATGTGGTAGTTTGCAACATTTGCCAAGATGTCTACATTTGGATAACACACATGAAATTGGTAAGAAACTAGTATCTTTTGGAAAGTACAAGACAGTGACATATGGGGTTAAAGATAGAAAATAATTGAAGAGATGTGAGTTAGTGAAACGAAATATGTGTAGTTGATTTTATGAGAACGTTTCAAGAGAAACTAGTTTATGAGTACATAATGCATACACATAGAGCTCAGTGGTTAGATGAGAAATTCAAGTTATGCAAGGACACATTTCCTCTTGGTACCATTGTCTCTATAGTTGATTTTGCTGAAAATTATACACTACAACCTCAAAATGATGTGCAATCTATGTATTACTATTCTACACAAGTTTCTATTTTTGTACACATAACATTCATGCATGCAGATGATAGCACATAGGAGGATAGAAAGGTTGTAAGAGAGTATCACTTCTACATAAGTGATGATCGTACACATTCGTTAGAGTTTCTGCAAGGATACTTTAAAGTTTTCTATGATAGTTTAAGGGAAAGGAACATACGATACAACCAACACTTAATATGGTCAGATAATTGCATCTCACAATTCAAGAATGCAAGGATGTTCTATTGGCTGAGTAGCATGCATGTGACAAGTGGTGTACAACATTTTTGGAATTTCACTGAGGGTGGACATGGAAAGGGAAAGCATGATAGTGCAGAAGCCTGTGTAAAAGGAGCACTAGCTAGAGAAGAATTGAAGTACGAAGGTGGTGTTGAGTTGATAGATGCAACAACAATTGTGTGATGGTGTAACTCTAAAATGGGACCAGGTAATGCAGGTACGTCAATGGTTCATAGATATTTTTGGTTGATCACTAAATCTAACATTGAAAACTATCAAGCTTGTTGTACAGTTGCAAGATCCAGTGACATGCACTCATTTTGAAGTTCAAATGCAATTTCACCAGTAATTTATACTAGGCAGATTGTATGCTTTTTCTCTTCATATATGTATTTTTTGTGGAAGAATGTGAATCACAAGAGTGGGTTGATAAATGCTCTTGTAGACTGTTGGTTCCCATTGATACCTATCAAATTTTCAGAGCAATGTAGTTGAACTAGATGGAAGCATCAGTTGATTTCAATCATGTATCCGACCTAGTGGAACTAGGTAATTTTTGGGTTAATTTTATTGCAGGAATATTTTTGGCTCATTTTGTTGCATCAAACATTATTTTTGGTATTAATTATTATTCTATAATATGGAGGTCAAGTGTATGCAGTTGTTGCAGAAGAGAACAATGAAGAAGGAACAAATTACTATTTGTGTCATTGTATTGAGCCTAAGAGAAAATTGACAACTACAATCATTAACAAAGAGGGTATTGAGTATCTAGTAGGGTCTGTTGTTGTGACAGGAACATGGCTTAGTAGATACCCTATCAATAATTCTGATGTTTGGTTGTTCGAGGACTTTGAAACACATAGACATATTCTTCATTTCTCCAACCTTATTATTGCAACAAATATTCTATTGATTAAATATCGTGGTAGACCTCATAACAAAATTTTATGGAAAGTTCATGAATCTAACCACGAGGCATTACTTGACATAATATGGGTTAGAGCTGATCCAAAAGGCTCATTTGATTGATTCTACAATTCAAGGTAGAATGATTTTGAGAATTTTGTATATATCATTGACGAATTGTTCTATATTCATTTTTTTTGGATGACCCGATTCGCACATATTTAAATGACAAATTTTGTATAAAAGCCCATGAGATGATTTGTAACACATTTTTTTGTATATTTAAATATCCAAGAGCTGATTTGTCCATATTTAGAGGTAAATTTTTGAATATATGTGACTATATTTTGTGACTTTTTTTTGAATATATGTGAATATATGCATCTATATTTTGAATATCTTAAGGGTTTTGAGTTTATGTGCTATAAGAAATAATCATGGAGATCTGTGTTGTACATTATATAATCATGGAGAATTATTTGGGTCATGGGAGTCATAGATTGAGTCTAGATACAATTTGAGAAAAAAATGTCATTATTGTCAAAAAAGTTATCAAGCAACTTCCAGATTGCATCGGTAGGGTATGCCTCTTGACGTTCCAATGCTTTAGGAAGCATAAAAGGAGAATGCCTAGTGTAAAAATTCCCACTCAGACATGCTCATGATGTTGGTTTGTTCCCACAACAGACATAATCGATTCTAGCCTATCTTGCAACTTTGTATTGCATATGATTGACGGTTTTTGCAGTAGGCAAAAAAATGCTACCATTTGAAAATGGCTCTGAGTCATCCAAAAACAAGATATACCATTGTAGAAGAGCCTCATGTGACCATACAGGTTAAAATTGATCGATCATATGTGTCCTGGATTAAGAGAAACAATCTATCAAAGTTTGACATTTTTTTGGACTTAGGGCACTTGAGAGATCGCATAGGTAGGATATGGCTCTCGACATTCTAACACTTTGGGAGGCACAACAGGAGCATTCCTAGCATAAACCTACCCACTCAGAGGTTCTTGTGATGTTGGTTTGTGCCCACGATGAACATTATCAATTCTAGCCTATCTTGCAACTTTGCATTGTATGCGACTGACGATTTTTGTAGCAGGCAAAAAAATACTACCATTTAAAAATAGATCCAAGTAATTAGAAAATGAGATAGGCCATTGTATAAGAGCCTCATGTGACCCTATAGGTTCAAACAGATTGATCATATGTGTCCTGGATTGAGAGAAACAGTCCATCAAAGTTTGATAATTTTTTGGACTTGGGGCACTTGAGAGATTGTGCAAGTAGGGTATGGCTCTCAACATTTCGATGCTTTGGGAGGCACAATAGGAGCATGCCTAGCATAAACCTACCCACTCAGAGGTTCTTGTGATGTTGTTTTGTGCCCATAATGAATGAAATCAATTCTAGCCTATCTTGCAACTTTTCATTGCATGCTATTGACGGTTTTTGCAATAGGTGAAAAAATATACCATTTGAAAATGATTCTGAGTCATTAGAAACTGAGATAGGCCATTTTTTAAGAGCCTCACATGACCCTATAGGTTCAAAGGATCAATCATATATGTCTTGGATTGGGAGAAACAGTCTGTCAAAGTTTGACAATGTTTTGGACTCGAGGCACTTGAGAGATTGCATCGGTAGGGTATGGCTCTCAACATTACAATGCTTTGGGAGGCACAAAAGGAGCATGCATAGCGTAAACCTACCCAACCAGACATGCTCATGATGTTAGTTTGTGCCATGATGAACATAATCAATTCTAGCCTACCTTGCAACTTTGACAACAACAGAGCAACTTTTACATCATTTATCCAAATGACCCCAAACTTTCACAAATGACTCAAATGAATATTAATGGTCCCAAATCACCTTATTTAGATTAAAAAAAATGAAGAACAATATGAAAACCAAATATTACCATTGCGAGCATGAGGGTGTTATCGCACCACTCATATTGACAAATATAAACGAAAGGAATCAAAAGCATCTAATGATCATTACCATGGATCAAATCTAACCATTACCAATTAATTTCATTTTCATTGAGACAAGGAGTTTTGTAGGGTTAATTCAATATTTTATAAAGTTTATCAAATCATATTCCATGATTGCAATGCTTTCTATCATATATTTTTGTTGTTTATATTCATATTGTTGATTACATAGGCAAATATTCATTTAACTTTATAAAAGGGCAGCCACCAAATACAACAATCAACAATAATCATTTAACCATATCAATAATTATTTAATCATTTATATATATATATATCAAAATGCACAATAATCAACACAATGAACAAATTCTGTATGTATCAAAAATGCCTATCAATATCAATGAAATACACAATAATAAACACAATACACATTTATTGGATCGAATATCAACATTTATATATATAAAAAGAGCATGTATTCCAACTCAATACAAGTTTTACAAAAATGTAGCATATGCCATGTCCAAATCGATATACAATAAAAATGTATAATATATCTACATGTATTGGCCATTCAATGACCACAACTAACACTATATGATCTTATACAGTTTGTGGTGGATTATCAAAATCAAGCCTCTTCGATGTAGTACACGGTTCTGTAGATGGCTGCAAAACCACAATACAAAAGATAAGTTGGAATCCTTTTGTAGAAAATAGTTCACAATTATCAACATAACTATGCATTTAACTATAATTGCTTTGCAATAGAAATGTAGATTACCTCATCTACTGATCTAGGATCTACTATCTTCTCTGTCTTCTCCTTGTCAGCCTTAGGAGTTCTCTTGAATACCTTCTTCAAAGGCTCCAATTTATGGCCGAACCGCGAAGGGGGCTATTGTCGATTAAATACAATTAATACAATGTACTAACATATATACATCAAAAACACTAAAAATCTATGATATACAGAACAAAGTTGTACCGAAGCCTAAGATGCTTCTCCAGTACATGGAGGAGGGCCAGCCATTGATGAAGTAGCTATGGATGTTTCCTGTATGAAAAATGATAAGATTATAATTCATCACAAGTTCACATGTACACGTGCATACAATCGTCAAATCAAGAAAATAAAGTAGAGATACATACCTCTGCCCTCTCTTGATCCTCAGGCGTATCAGGTGTATTCAACATATCTACAAAGCTCAATGGCCACTATATATAAAACAGACAAAAAAAACTAATCAATCTACTTCCAACTAAGACAATTTCAAACTTTTTAAACAATTGTACAATTAAAAATGTGTTCAATTACCTTCTTCCCCCATTTAGGCATCCTCAAGGATTTCTTTCACTGAGGACTAGGCCTAGATACGGAGGGAGTGCCCTAAAAAAAACAAAATTAACACAAGAGATATTAGTATAGATAATATTAAACATAATTTAACAAATCTAAAATTAAATTACTTGCATAAATTATATCAAAAGAATACTTAAAATAAGGTGTACAAAATATGATACCACATAGCTCTGTAGGCCAAAATCAATCGCTGAGAGTGTGACATCATCAATCTGGGATATTTGGTCCCTTGACAATGCCTACAAAACAAAAAATTGTCAAGCATTAAAGAGAGTTAGTATATCTTGTAATTTTTTTGAATTTAAAGTGTAATATTCTATTTTAACATGTTAGAAAATTTATACCTTAGGGATTGAAGTTGCAGCTGCAATAACTGCGGGAGGAATATTAGATGTTGTTGCTGCATCCTAAAATTCATATTGTTTGCATCAATTTAAATCGACCTATAAATAAAAATTCATTTACAATTACAAATTTTAAGTGACTGATAAATAAAATGTTATGAATTCAAATCAACACACCTATGTCTATGGCTGACATAAAACAACATATCCATCAATTCATCTATCAACACCACATCCTCAATCATGCTAGTCTAACATCTACTCCCACAAATAATGCATGAATGGGCTATGGAGCCATTTGCAGTGGCCTCATCATCCATCCTTGTGCATATACGTGAGCAAGTGGGACACACATGTTGAATGGGTTGACCAACACCAGCTACCCCAGCTAATGGATCATCATCTGGTACAAGAGGGTGTGCTAACTGTGTCCCATGTTGGATGATCACATCAGTCAATGTTGTGGCTGCGTGAAGAGTCTATAGCTCCATAGACTCTTTCAAGGCTATTGGGACAGTCACATACACCTTGGGTTTGGGTGTTAGGGGGCGACGAATTTGTAGGTCTACTACCCTACAAGCTCCAGGTTTATCTTGGCCAGAGCTGCCACCTCTACCATCGAACTCTCTCATGTCAACATAACTAGGCTTCTCATTAAGGACAAAATCATAATATAATTTCCTCAAAAAATACAATGGCACCTCATAATTATTACAAGGTGGTTCTTCAAAGACCATCCACCACCTATTCCAAAACAGATTCCTCATCTACACATTGGTACACCACTATATGGGAAACCTTTGTGCATTAAGAGGTAAGGACTCACTTGTTCTAGGATAAACAAAAAGAGCACATATTTGTGCTTTACTTATGTTTTTGTTTTTCACTCCCTCATATGATAATCCATTCTCATAAAATGTACAACTGTCCCTATAGTTTCCCCATTTTGTAATCTATGTGGAAACTGTAGTGGCACCACTAGATAATGTTTCCAGGCTAGTGGAAAGAGATAAATGATGCTCAAGGTTAGATGTTTTCAATTTATTAATTAGTCTACTTATTTTAGCAGTGTTTTGCCCTAACTAATTAAGCAATTGCTCCTATGTAACTAGTGTACACTCTAATGGAGGAGATGGAGGTGTATTTTGTGGGTTTTGTTGTGGGTTTTCATCTTGTTGTGGTTCTGGATTTTGAGAATCTGATATATTTGTAACAAAAAATTAAAAAACTAATCAAAATCAATGATTTTAAATTTAAAGTGTAAATAAAATTTATCAAATATGCAAAATAAACAAAAAAATTAACAACCTACCTCTTTTCATGGCATTGGGAAGTGGAAATCGGGATCCCATGCATGATTTTGTAAGAAAATTCCCCTCCAAACTATTTTCGGCTACGGTTTGAAAATGAGACCCAATCAGTGTCAAAAAAAAAAATTGACAAGCAGCACATACGTGGTCTTAAAACACTAAGATCGTGTATAGGGTGCTAATTTCTAAGGGACTGTGTACACAGTCTTAGCTTTTAAGGACCGTATATGCGGTCCCTTCCCTTTAGGCTCAACATAAACAAACCAAAGCTTGTACGGGGTTATTCAAAATTCAAAAACCACATACGTTCTATCCATTTTTTCAACCTTTTTTTGCCGTGTGTCTATTTTTTTGGCACCATCTTGGTGCACACACCCACACACCCATCTATTAAAAACAACCATAATCTTGCATATGATAGTGTGAACTCTATGAGATATCCATGAACAATATAAAATAAGGAAGTCATCCATATGAGCACATAAATTGAAGAGCATGGTACTAAGAGATATCCACATATGCTCCAAAATTTTAAAAAATAACATCACATAGTTCACCATAACGTCCATAACATGAAACAATAAGGGTACATGACACATTATCTAACACTATATCCCTATTAGAGGCTATCACTATGAATTAATTGGGGAAGGGCCTTAAATCCTCCCCCCTAGGAATTGGCATCCTCTTGGAAGTCCTTGAATAGGTGAGGGTATTGCATCCTCATTTGGGAGGTGTCCTCCAATGTAGTTGATGCCTCATCATAGCTGTCACATCAGACCTTTACCTATTCAAATGCATACTTGCAAAGAGCTATGGATCTTCGCACCAAGAGTTTTATTGGCTCCAATTCCAACCGATCTCCCTCCTACGCCTATAAGGAACTCCAATCCAACACATGAGAACTATCATACTCATATCACCTCAACACAGATACATGAAACACATCATGGATCCGTGACAGGCTAAGTGGCAAGGATATACAATAAGATACAAGACCAATCCTCTTAAGTGTCTCAAAGGGTCCCACAAATCGAGGTGATAGCTTAGAGCCCTTCCCATATGGTCACACTCTAAAAAAAAACTGATATCCCACATCAAAGCTATGATAAACTCTCTTAGCATCCATTGGTCTCAATTTCTGATTACTTTGTTTTCTATCTAAAATCCTTTGCCTCTGTTCACAAAAGAAGAGAACAACAAGAATATGAAACAAGATAACAATTAACAAGGTTTATAAGGAAACTTCCTACACTTCAAGCTTGACAAAGCTTAGGTGGGTATACCTACTTGTAACTACTTTCTCACAATTTAGTAGATGATTTACAGAAAACCAGTGCAAATCTCTGCAAACCTTTTCACTTTAGTGCAACCGAACATAAATGAAAGATTTATTTTCATTGTAAAGGATCACAAAGAATGTCACAAACAATAGTAACTTAAACCAGTGCCTTATCTGGGCCTCAGACTCATCAAAATCAAGTTAAAATTTGACAATATAATTCACATACATATCACCACTTTGATCTACTGAATCTATATATGCCTGACATATATAAACTCTCAACCTATGCTAGACACAGTCGTCAAATTCATGTAAATTTACTGATTATCAATGAAGATGAATTAAGTATATTTAATTATCCTCCTTGAGGAAAAGACCTAAAACATTCCCATCATTTTCCTTGCAAATCATCTAAGTAAACAATCCTTGATCATCTAATCAAAATGATAATTAGCACACAAACACAAAGACAACATGGATCTGGGCTCAAAAAATATTCTGATTGTATATTACTATTCTCTCATCAAAATTTTACATAGACACAAGAATGATTCAAAATGCCAAAACAAAAGCCTACATATATTTTGCTAGAGATTCGATACAAAAATTATTGCGATCCTTTTCTAGGTAGTCCAGGTATCCATTTATAAAAATTGGACGCAACAAGCTTCGGACTTCCCTAGAAGAATATTCCTATCCTAACCATAATTACCCCCAAAAGTTACATCGATTACAAAAATACAACTAAAGTAGGAGCATAACCAATTTTGGAATGTACTCCTCCACAACTAATTAGTTGTCTAGCTGGAAAATGGCCAACCAACTTCTCAATATTTGCAGATCAGGTGCCAGGTGTCTTCAATTCTTCAAAAATCTAGTTACCCAAAGAATCTATTGCAAGAACTAACCGCTTCAAGTTGCCTATGAATTGCCACATGCTAAAGCGTCAGTGGGATCTTCTTGTGCTTTTGTCTCCTTCAAAACATATTTGCTTTCCCATACCTTGAATATATCATCATCGGGCCAAGAGAAGATAATAATTTTTTGCTTCAATTTATTCAAACTTTTCCATGTTTCCCTTAACTGTTTGACTTCCTTCTCCAAAAAGCCAAAATTAGATTTTATTTTCTCAATTTCTTCAATTTTGAATAAATAAAGAAGTATCATCTATATTTATAATGTTATTTATTCTCTGAGACAGCCTATGACCTAGCTCCCCAAGCCATACTTCTTTATCTTTCAATTTACTGACACTTAAAAAACCTCTAGGAAACAATTCAAATTTTTCATTTGCGTACTCTTTTCGGTACAAGTTTGCCCTCCTTTCTATGTTGACTCTTTCTGCTACAAACCTAGACAAGCCTTTTACTAATTCATAAGTAGGTTTGATAGTATCATCAACACCTACTTCTTGCTGGGATAAAGAATATATGGACTCTAAGTCCACCTCTCTGGCAGTCCACTTATCCAAAATTGGCTCCAAAGTAGCCTTTTCTTCTTTCAAAGAATCCAAAAGAGTCAACATTTTTTTCATGTTTATATAAACAATTGCTACTCCAATAGTATCAACAAATTTCAAAATGGTACCCCTGATCTTTTCCTCATATTTGTTTGCAAAAAATGATTGAGCCTACTTCAATTTTTCCATCTCATCTTGAATGTTCTCGGTTGATTGGAAGCCAGAAGTCATGGGGGAAGGAGGGAATTCAACAATAGGACTGGAAGGAGGGGGCCTAGCAAGAGAAGAAGAATTAATTAGTTGGGAAGACTCACCCTTTTGATATTGTCCTTCTAATTTACCTTTCAGCTCTGCAATGGTGTTATCTTTAGAAGATATCTCAAGCTTTGCTTCGTTGTAGGCCTTGAGGACTACCCCTAGTTTTACTTGGAGATCAACTTTCTCTTTTTCTTCCTTTTCAGCCACTGCCACTCCAAATTTAGAAAACTCTAAGGTCGTGCTAGCAACTTCAATTACCCATGTATCTTTGACTCTCTTTACAATCATGCCCACTGAGTAGTCGGATCCTGAGGATTCTCCCCTTTTTCTATTCTCTTCTCTTTTAAGTGACCACATTACTAGGGTTGCATGGTCATCACTATAAGTTATTCCCTCTAAGGGTTTGGTTTCTTTCCTCACTGCATCAAAAATTATTGCATCGGCTATGTCCCATTCTGGGACAATTAGCACTCCAACATTTGCAATCAATTTTATCCCTTCCTCAGGGGTAATTGCCTCAAACTCTTTTAGCATCTCCTTCTTTATTTGTGCTTCAATAGCAGATGTATCTTTATGGGATTGTTCAATTTTCCTCTTTTCACATCTTTCCTTAAATTGCCCCATATGCTTCCTCCAAACAAATTGCAAAAAAGCTCCTGACTTTACAAAATTGTCATCGGCCAAAAATTCCTCACTAGCCTATTTAATGACAGGATCCAACTCCCTGCCTGCAAATTCTTCAGTAGTCAGGTCCATTTTAGCACCAGCTGGCTCTTCTGGCATTCCTTCTTTCAATTCTCCATAAGTAAATTAAATCTCCCCCAGGCTTCCTAGTTGCATTAATTGCTCGGCAACTACCTGTTCATCACCTATATGTAATGTGGATTGAGAAGGTGAATACAAAGATTCACTTGGTTGTGCCTCCTTTTCCAACCTTTGCCTTTTTGGGGAGGTTTGTGACTCAGGAGCATCCTCCATTGGCCTTTTTCCCTTTGATGTGGAATGTTCATCCACCTTAGGCATCACTACATTGTATTCTGATTTATTGTACATTACATACTCTCCAGGGGGAACAATTTTAGCAAACATGGGCTTGGTCAAGATGAGCTTGGCCTTCTTAGGGTCTGCCTTCATTACGACATCTTTTTTCTCATTCAAATTTTGCATGGAATCCTCAAAATAATCTATCAAAAATTTAACCTTTTCCTCAAATGGGTGGAAACTCTTTAATGGATCATAATTCTTATCAAAAATTTGGACAAGATCAAGAGTTTTCTTGAATACTAACCATTTTTCCTTTCTCACCTCTTGCTCTGCCAAGTTAAATTCATTCCTTATTAGATCTTTGGGGAAGTGGAATTGATGCACTTTGGACCCACACCTAGCCTTCTTCATGAACATACCATTAAAGAAGTCTTCAGGATCAACCAACCTAGCCACTATTGTTGGCAATCTGTAAGGCTGGAGGAACTTCTCAAAATGTAGTCAACCCCCTTTGGTAATAACAAATTGATGTGCCATGGTGACAGTTGGAAAGATTGTCCCTCTTTCCTTATTTGTCAGTTCTCCTTCTTGCAGACCCCCAATCTGCCTTATAATTTCAGCAATACCATCTTCAAGGGGACTTGATAGGGGAACAAGTATGGGGTTCTCCTGAAATCATATACTCTAAAGACAGTAGAAATAGGATATAAAATTATGTCACCCCAATTGTGTACAATCTTAATGTCTTTTGCAAACTCCTTGGGTCTAATGAATTCAAGGAGAACCTTTGGGATCCTAGGGTTCTCTTGACCGAATAATTCTAAGCTTAGATACAAAATCTATCAAACTTCAGATAACTGGCATCTTCCCTGTCCCAAGATAGATTTGCACTCCACAATTGGACTAGCATGTCTTTCCCATCTTTTTCTCTTAACAGGTCCATACCTTTTTCAAAATACTCTGCACCTTTAAACAAACATATGCATTAACATGGAATACCAGCCAAAAGGTCTATCCACTTTGGCATTATTGATCCCAATTAAACCCTCATGGATGACATTTGCAAGATAGGGTGCAAAGTCATATGCTACTGCTATGGATGGGTTCAGAATTTGTGCCATCATAAGCATGTAATGAGTGGGCATGGCATTCTCTGCATCTTCTCCAAAAATTTGACACAAAGACCAATATATACCCTTAGCCCTCAAGGTGAATAAATTCATAGGGAAAGGTTCCGCTATACTAGGGCCTACCAGTTTTAGTCCTCCTATCTTTGCAAAAAATTCCCTCAATGGCCCATTCCTAAGATGATCCTTCTGGGCATCATAAACCTTTCCCAACATTTTCAAAATAAATGGGCTCTAGATAACTTGAGGGTTCATTTAGCCAAAATACCTTCTTAAGTTCATCAACTGTAATTTCAATTAGGGGGCCTCCACTTATATTCCTCACAGTCCTAGTGATGGGATCATATCTCTTCACAATCTGAGTCAATAAATTAATATCCATGAAAACCCCAAGGACCACCAATTTCCCAAGATCTAGTTCCCATATGTTATTTGTAGGAGCAGGTGCATTCTGTTGACCAAACCCTACCCTAAACAAACCTAGACCTGCCATGCCTATCTAGGGATCTCTTAGCCAACATCCCTTATCATATAAACCATCACCAATCCACAGGCGGGGAGACTTAGGCACAAGCTCCTTTATCTTGGCAACACTATTCATGGATTGAACCAATTGTTCCCAAAAATCATCACAGATAACCATCTCCTAATAGTCTACCTTTCCCTTAACTTCTCTTTGTAGTGCTATTTTAAGAATCTAAGGTTAACCTTACTTCAATTTTGTTATTCAAACAACCCTTCAGAACTTCTAGCACCAGACAATATCGACACAAGCAAAAATTACAAACCACAGTCACATAATAACTTACTTGTCACCTGAGAATTCACAGAAACTGTGCACTTGTCTCTGCTAATCTTCTTGAATGCCTTTTGCAATTAAAATCTCAAAACAAGATTTTATGAAGGCACCCTGGCAAAAAATGAGCCTTAATTACCATCAATGGAGCCACACGCTCTGCAATTAATCCATTTACATTTCAAATTTTCCACTCCAACGGACCAAAAAGATGTCTTTAGCATGCTTTTACTTTCAGTCGCTGATCCGTGAAGAATAAAACTCGAGCAACTTTCCATCGAGATCGAACGACAACCATTAGATCACACAGAATTAGTGCACCTTTTAATCACTTAAGCCTTTGAAGAGGTCCCACGATTTAGTCACCCTCTAGCCCTTTGTCGCTGATCCGCGAAGGGTAAAGGACTAGCATCTTCCCATCGGAAATTGAATCCCCTGGACTTGTCAACTGTTTAAAACACCTGGGCTGCTCACATTGGTCGGACCCACCATTCAGTCGCTAGTCCATGAAGAGTAAAGCTTGTGCAACTCTTCATCGCAGTCTAGCGACAACCGTTAGATCATATCCTTACTACTCAATTTTTAAGGTCCCTTTTCACTTACTCGCCACCATTGGTTGTTAGCACTTAACCACCACCGCTGACTCTCTAATCGGCCCCACCTCTAGTAGCTTGTCATTGAGTCGCAATGAGTATTCAACATGCAACTTCTTATTGCGGTATCACGACAACCATAGGATCAAACAAGACTTACCTAGGTATTAAGAACCTGATGCATACATTAAGAAACATACTTAGGACATTATGAAAAATATAAAGTGTTCCAGTTTTAATAAAGCCCGCCTAAGCCTAAAACTCAAATGGCCCCTTTTAAGGATGTGGTGACCCTTCTAGTTAAGTGAAAAATGTAACGGACAAACAAATGAGTCTTTAAGACAATACGACATAAAGACTTTTTAACCATATAATTTTAAAATTATTAAACCCTAAACCCTTAAAAACCATTTAATTGTAGACATGGAACAATCCAAAAAATGAAAAATTTAAGGATATTAGGAAAAAGCAACACCATCCAAAATACTTTGTATGTCTATCTTGAGCTTGTTGTAGTCTCTATCTAATCAGAGTAACCTATCTCTCCATATCATGTACTATCTTAGATCCAAGAGAAACTCTATTCTCAAATTGGTCCCAACTCAATGGAGTCCTGCAAGGTCTACCATAAAGAGTTTGATATGGTGCCATGTCAGGAGAACTATTGATGCAGCCATAACTAGTGAATCCTCAAAAGAGAACTGATCGGTTTATGCAGCAAGAGTAATACAATGAAAGAAACAATAAAACATAGAATCATATTATTGTCTTAGAATCTCCAACAACCAATCGGTTATCATCATACATTCATAATTGAACATCTAGTAAACAACCAGTTACATGGAGGCTAACATGCCAGATTACAGCCCTACCAGAACTCTTAGAGTAGTCTAGATCACTAATCATGAATCTTGAATTATATCATCCGCCACTGTCCTACAAATGATCACATAAAACCATATATATACCCTCCAGAATATATTTGGGTTGGCCACAAAAGATTACATTCACCAATGTAGGAAAATGAACATTGGACAAGACCCCAAATAGATCCACACACCAAGAAACCACTCCAAAAATGAAGGAAAACCAACTAGTAAGCTCAAGAACTATCCCGAAACCCATAAATAGTCAAACCGAGAGTGATAACTAGCCGGAAAAGAATCAAAATGGACTGAAAAATATGGAATTAAGCACATGAACTATCCTAGAAACCGAGAATAGGATCTGTAATAAAAAGAAAGCAACTACTGGTACCTACCAGAAGGAACACAGGATATTGCACACAGAACTAAACAAGAACCAGAATGAATGGAAATATTTTTGTTTAATGCAAGATTTCTCAAAGACCCAGGATGCTCCTGCATCAGACACCCTAGGTAGAAAGAGATACTCATGAACATCGAAAAGGATTCTGGAAAAAGACTCCATGCTCATTTATGATCCAAACATCTTTCTTATCTATAAACCTCCTCCTTAACTCCTCTAGAACCTCAATTGGATTCTCTAACTCCTGACTCTCTTTATTTCTCTTCCTTTGCCTCAAATTCGCGCATTGTCTCTACTTACTACTTTCTTTCTTCTACAACTCTGATTTCTTTCTACCACAAGACTTCATCCAGTGTGTCACCATAAGATTTATGTCATCCGATTCTATCTATCCATCAGGCTTATCTATCAGATCCTTTTGCAAAGTCATGCCACCTTTTGGTATAACCTCTGCAACCGGTTTCTCAGTACTGCAACTTTTCTCAAGACTCAGATTCTTCACCTCCTTCTCTTTCTACTTCAAATAAGTCAATGTGAACCTCTTCCCATTCCTTCTCAATAGTGACTAGGTTTCTTCTAAAGTCATAAATAACTTCTCTATCAAACTGACAAGGTCTTCCCAGCAAGACATAGAAAGCACTCATAGATACAACATCACACAAGAACTCATCCCTAAAAGGTCCAATATTAAAATTCACCAAACATTGCTCCTTTACTTATACTTTTGATCATATTGTAACCAACTTACCTTATAAGGACAAGGATTCTCAAGTCCTTTCAATCCAAGATTCACTACCATCTCCTCATATACCAAATTATCACTACTTCCACTATCCACAATAACCTTGCAACACTTACCACCTGATCTGTACACAGTCCAGAAAAGATTCTTTTGATGAATACTAAGAGGGGGGGATGAATTAGTATGCCAAAAATCAATGCACTAAAACACTTACACAGTCTAAAGATAAACCAGTAAAGCAGTCTAACAGTTAAATCAGTTACCACACATGCAAACCAAAATGTGAATAAAGCATTCACCCACAAAAGCAATACAACCATAACACAAGATATTTGATGTGGAAACCCAACTGGGAAAAACCACGGTGAGATGGAACTCACAAGTCACTATCTGTAGAATAGAAACCAAACCGGTTAAGGTCAGACAGGTTAAGGTCTTACAATATTCTTCACCAGAACAGATCCTGTTAGGAATCTCAATCTCTGTTAGGAGATAAGTCCGATTAAAGACTACCTTGTTAGAGGATTTTAGATTCACATGTGTGAACCACCTTGTTAGAGGATTTTACAAAGGCTTTGAGGCCTACCCGGTTAAGGGTTATAGACTTGTCAAAGATGTGAGTAATCAACAAGTGTTTGATCTATCTAATAGCACAAACTGCTTGGTTAGATCCAGTATTGCTCATAGCTAATGCATTCTAGCATTACTTTAGTCTTCTCTCTCTCATAGTTACAACTTGATCTTCTTAGATAAGATTGTTCTCAACTTCCACCTTAAACCCTAGCATGACATTAACCCTTTCAGCAACAACTTAAAACCCTAGACATGATGTCCTTTTAAAGGAATCTAATTTCATGTCGGTCCAATAGGATTACATTACAATTTCCTAGGTTCAATGCATCTAGACATACTTAGTAACACGACACAAAAAGCACCATCAATGTGTCGGCACCATCAAACAATCAATGGATTGGTAACTCATCACAGAGTATTACCGGTTCATACAAAATACCGGTTGCCGGTTTGACAAAAATGAAGACTGGTAAGAATGTGTTGTGCCACTTTGCTCCCTCATTCCACTTGGGATCAATGAACCACTTGGGGTTGACATGCCGCTTCAGACCGGGAAACACATTCTACAAAATCACCACTAGTCTAAAGACTAGTATACAACATACCAGTTGGAACAAATACCGATTGAGCACAAGCTCATACATATAAAGGGGATCTCAATACAAGTGTGTGTCCATCAATGACAATCACAACATAAACAACAAAAATGCCAACAATCTCCCCCTTTGGCATTGATGGCAACACTTAGGAAAATAAAATTTTGACATCTAAGTGTTTTACAACAAAAACTTGCCATTAACAAAATTGCTCCCCCTTAGCATATACACTATCCCTTAATCAGCACAGTGTATAACAATATTGCATATAGAGCATAATCATTGAGACATCAGAGCATATAGCATATATCAAAGCATATATCAAAATGTCAAAACCAGATACTTCTCCCCCTGTGTCAGAAGATCAAAATTTTATAACCAAAAACTAGATATACTTCTCCCCCTTTGCCAACAATGACAAAGTACCGCTGAATAACCCTGTTTCCATATATATATATATAAAAGTTTATGACAATAATGAATAATACTTGTCAAAAACTGATTTATAGTCCTGCAAAAATTGTTTCATTGATAGAGACTAGGACTCAAGTAGGGAGGTTGCCACTTCCTTCTCTGTTTGCATCTAGGATACCTATTCCTCCATGGCATCTACTGTGCTCAGTTCCTGTGTGACTATCAGGGCATCCAGGTTCAAATAACACTTCTAAAGAATTTGCAGTCATGGAAGTAATACTAGTTGAAGCTCCTACAAATCCCTAGACCATGTACTGATCTCTTGCTCCATCTTGGCTGACTGGATCTGGAACCGGTGAACGGTTTGCCCATATGCTGCAAAGGAATCATAAGGTGTCTTAAATGTGCCCAAGTAGGACTGTAAGTCCATTTGAAGCTTTTGCTTCTTGGCTAGCACATCATCACAGAACAAATGAGCTTGACAGATTTTGCTAAGTAGCAAGTTTCCCTCATCCAAGGCATTCCTTATGTCCTTTTGATCTTTCAGCAGTTCAGTCCTAAGCTCATTCATCTTTTTCACTAGAGCAACATTAAGAGCCTTTTGGTGCTCTTTCTTGACATCGACCTCTGTTGCTTCTTCCAAACTCTGCACCTAATCATCCACTATAGTACATAGAAGTTTGAGCTATGCTAGTGATGATTCAGTGCCAGGAAGATTAGTACCGGGGATTAAATCGGTAAGTGTGTCTACAGCTGCCTGAATAATATCTTGTTCCTTTTTCCTGTGAATGACTTCAAGGCGCTCTTGGGCAACCTTGATGCTCTGCAACTCAGACTCACTTGTAGATTGGAGATTAATAGGACTCGAGATAGCAGCCGGTTTGGCTTGGCTCTTGGTTGCCTTAGGAGTCTCCATCTATGTGCTCTTCATTGCTTTAGCTGTCTTGTCTGCTTCTTCCTTCTTTTTCTTCTCCTTCTCTTCTTTCTCTTTCTCTTCTCTCTTTTTCTTCTCTTCCTCTTCCATCTTCTTCTTGTCTTCCTCTTCTTTCTACTTCTGCTCTGCTTCTGCCTTCTTCTTTGTTTCCTCTTCCTTCTTCTTCTGTGCTTCCTCTTCCTTCTTCTTTTGTTCTTCCTCTTCCTTCTTCTTCTTCTCTTCCACTTCCTTCTTCTTCTTCTCTTCCTCTTCCTTCTTCTTCTTCTCTTCTTCTTCCTTCTTTCTCTTTTCTTCCTTATCCTCTTCTTCTTTCTTTTTCCTATCATCTTCTTGCTTCTTCTTTTCTTCATCTTTTCGTTTCTCCTCTTCTTCTTTTCTCTTCTCTCCCTCTTTCTTCTTTTTCTCATCTTCATCCCTCTTCTTCTTCTCTTCCTTTTCCTTTGCCGCTTGCTGTGTGTCTTCGGCCTATTCACCACCCTATTCGGCTTATTGCCCCTGTTCAGTTCCCTCAGAAGGTATGTCCTGAGTGACATCTTCTACATCCAGGGCATCAACATCGATAGTGTCGATTGGATCTTCCACCAGGTTTCCTTCCTCATCAAAAACCTCATCCGGTTTGGAAATAACCAGTTCTTTTTCTGCTTGGAGGTTGGCCATTCGTGCTTTGTGAGAGTTGATAGCATGAGCCATATGCTGATGAGTATCTTTTTCAACATCATCAATTCTCCCCTCCAACAACCAAAGTCTTCTTCTCCTTGTGAAGAAGAGACCTTTATTTTGATCCAGGGCATCAGATAATTTTGAATTTGAAAGGTCAGGAAAGTACTGTGCAAACACTTTCTCCCTAATCTCCTATTCTTTTTCAATGGCACTGCGCCATTTATTATCTAATGCTTTAAATAATGAATCCGATTTCTGAGATTTAATCTCTGATGGTGACTGGTCATTTTTACACAAATAAAGAATGATTTCCTGTAGTACTTCATCTTTCTCCTCACTATTAAATTCATCATAATAGTCTACTAAATCATGAAGTAATTTTCTCCTAATATTTTTTACTGTTTTTTGACAATGTGTCAAAGGTTTGTATGAGGAGATATCAATATTTACCAGTGTGGATGCTGCCGATTCATTCTTCTTCACCTTCTTTGTCTGTCTTGCCTTCTTTGGCTTTTCATCAGACTCGGTTTCTTCAGAGTCTAGTTCATTTGTCTTAGTCTTCCTCTTTCTTTCGAAGACTTTTTTCGGTGTTACCTCTGGTTTCTTCTTTGCCGGTGACTACTTGGTCACTCTTGGAGTTGCAATGGTAGCCGATGTTGATGCTGCAGGCACTGCCTTGGCTTTCTTAGCTGTCAGTTCTTTTCCTTTCTTCACCAATGGTTCTTGAACCAGTGCAATCCTCTCCAAGTAGGTTCCGGTCCTCTTAGCCTTTGGATCAAGAGGCAAGGCAATAAGGGTTGAGGCATACCCTTCCAGCATGTCATACATAACCTCATAGCCCATTGGCTCCACTTCCTCATTTCTAGGCTCAACAGCCTCCATTAAACATTTGTCCACCTGAATAGTGAAACAGATGTCATCTTTGTATTTCTTCACTATATCACTTGAGATTCTTACCCTCTTACTCATCTTTCTCCTGAACTCATCAAAATATTTGTTCAGTACTTCAGGGTAGCTGGTTCCAATGGCTTGAACGCTTTCCTTTATCTGCTTGGTTACCGGTTGGTCAGGAGACCACTGGACATCTCCTACTCAAGGAAAGTAGCCTTGGAAATAGAAGAACAACCCTACCAGTAGTTGTCCAAACTTAAACCTCAATGAATTATCCTGTTTGATTGCCTTAAGATTCAACAAGAGTTGCCTCTACATACCAGTGCATAAGTCAAAAGATGCATCCTCTTTTATCATCTCATAAGTGGCATTTACCGCTGCAGCAGATACAAAATTAATCCTGTTGGCTGAAAATGTTTTGTAGCCTATCACCATGTAGGCATATTTCACCAGATCATCCTTGATAGGATTGACTGTCATACCCTATGAATCACTGGTTGAACTGGTGAGCTTGGCTATTTCGGTTTTTGCTCACTTTTCTTAGGGATGGCACTTCCCCTGTGTTACAAAAGCCAATGACTGCAAGAATTGCCTGAGGCATAATATCATGTGTCCTCTCTAGGTACATCTTGTCACCATGGACTCTGCTCAAAATAATTCTGATGTGGTCCTCCGTAAAATCTTCCAAAAAATATACTGCGTTATGGAATTTCTTCTTCTCTAAGACACTAAACTCTGGTTTTATCTTTTTGTCCTTGCCGCAAAATAGACCTAACTGAGTGTGAATGACTAAAGACCCTAGGTCTTCTATTTTGCAATCAATATAATCAGAAATTCCCTCTTCAACTATGACTCTAGCTAGAACTTGAGATAAAGCATTATATTTGGACTTCCTCTGAAGAAAACTTTTCAACTCTATGGATGTGCTCGAACTGGTATGAGATGCAGAAGCCATTGTAGAGTATTTCTAGAACACGAAAAATACCTTTCAAACACGAATTTAGGGCTTCCTGATTCTGCTTCACTCCACTCTCCGTCGGTTGCCAAATCACCGCTTTGTGTTCTCCACTACTGCTTGCAAACTAGATTTGAATCTCCTTCAAGATTATTCAATTTCTTGAAATCTAAGCTCAAATCACCTTTTCTTCGCTCTGCGCTTGAAAACTTCTCTTCGCTCGAAATCAGATAGTGAGAAATGCTTTGAAAAATGCTTATATACATATCTCTCACCTACCACCATTAATGCTCCTCTATTAGGGTGTAAACCCTAATTTGCCTTTTTACCATTTCTAGTCTTCTGCCAAGCAATAGGTATCGCATACCGGTTAAGGTCTTTTACTGGTGTCAACCGGGGGTTCGAAAGCATTTCACCGTTTTCTCCCCCTAAGCCTTTGAGGCTTAGTTTGTCAGTTTCGATATTTCTACACTAGGTGTAGAAACCGATTCCTCTTCCAACATTGTTGGTTTCTTCCTCCAGGTTTTCTTCATGTCCCTTTGAACTTTTCCAACATTGATTTCTCCTTCCTGAGTGACCGGTATATCATCGGATATACTTTTTCTGCTTCTGCAGAATCTTGCAATGTGACCCAATTTGTTGCAATGATAGCAAACAAGTCCAGGTGCTCTCCAAGGTCCATTGTACATGTTTCCACTCTTCCTTCTGCATGTTGCAGCAGTGTGACCATGACCATGACAGATCATACAACTTTCTCTCCATTCGGTTTCCATTTGATGGCCACCGCTTCTTGACTGATGATTGAAGATATTAAACCGGTTGTGGTTCCGGTTCACAAAAGGTTCAGGACCAGTTCCTTGGGTCCTTTGAGGATATCTTCTAGTGTTATCCATCATAGACCTGCATTCAAATGCTCTATGCCCAAACTTGTTGCATGCATAACAATGACCATTGAACTTATTGGATCTAGGTACATTGTTGATAAAATATGGAAAATTATTGTAGGCTTTGCTCCTACTTACATTGGCATTGTGTCCATCTTTAAGATAGTTAAAGCAAACAGGTTTGAATTTTTTCTTACCTTTTCCTTTGAGTGTTGGTTGCTTCTTTGATGCTTTAGCATTTGTTCCTGAGGATTTTCCTTCCTCATGTCCAGAGAAACCAAGACCATTGGTATTCTTTGCCGGTCTAGATGACTCAAGCTTTTGCTCTAGCTTGACAGTACTTTTGCCAAACTTAGCCAGTATTTCCTTTGACTCAAAGAGTTCTTTGGAAATAGCAGTGTTTGTCTCCATTAGACTTGCATTTTTAGAGATGGCAATGTTCAGTTCTCCTTGCATGTCTTCCTTTTCCATTCTTCTCTCATGAAGGCGAGCATTCAATGCATTAATCTCTTGTTTCAACTTGGAGATCTCATGATCTATGTCCTTTATCCGATCTTCAGCTTTTCTCCAGTTCTCAAGCTCTTGACTAAACCGAATAGTCAATCCTTCCAACTCCTTTCTCAAATTGGAGTTTGAATCATTCAACTTATTTACTTCAGCAATCATGGCTTCCATGTTAGCTTCATCTTCAGAACTACTTTCAGATAGTTCCATCAGCCTCTCTGCATGTTCTCTCCTTTTTGCTTGAGATGCCTTGTATTTGACCATAAGATCATCATAGGCTTGCTTAGACTTAGTGAGTCCTTGAGTAAGTTCCCTCATGGTGTATTCCCCCATATCTCTTTCCAAGTTGTTAAACTTATAGAAAGGTAGGCTCTAATACTAATTGATGAATACTAAGAGGGGGGGGGGGTGAATTAGTATGCCAAAAATCAATGCACTAAAACACTTACACAGTCTAAAGATAAACCAGTAAAGCAGTCTAACAGTCAAACCGGTTACCACACATGCAAACCAAAATGCAAATAAAGCATTCACCCACAAAAGCAATACAACCATAACACAAGATATTTGACGTAGAAACCCAACTAGGAAAAACAACGGTGAGATGGAACTCACAAGTCACTATCTGCAGAATAGAAACCAGACCAGTTAAGGTCGGACCGGTTAAGGTCTTACAATGTTCTTCACCAGAATAGATCCTGTTAGGAATCTCAATCTTTGTTAGGAGATAAGTCCGATTAAAGACTACCTTGTTAGAGGATTTTAGATTCACATGTGTGAACCACCTTGTTAGAGGATTTTACAAAGGGTTTGAGGCCTACCCGGTTAAGGGTTATAGACTTGTCAAAGATGTGAGTAATCAACAAGTGTTTGATCTATCTAATAGCACAAACTACTTGGTTAGATCCAGTATTGCTCACAGCTAATGCGTTCCGGCATTACTTCAGTCTTCTCTCTCTCACAGTTACAACTTGATCTTCTCAGATAAGATCATTCTCAACTTCCACCTTAAACCCCAGCACGACATTAACCCTTTCAGCAACAACTTAAAACCCTAGACATGATGTCCTTTTAAAGGAATCTAATTTCATGTCGGTCCAATAGGATTACATTACAATTTCCTAGGTTCAATTCATCTAGATGTACTCAGTAACATGACACAAAAAGAACCGTTAATGTGTCGGCACCGTCAAACAATTGGTGGATTGGTAACTCATCACAAAATGTCGGTTGGTAACTCGTCACAGAGTATTACAGGTTCATACAAAATACCAGTTGCTGGTTTGACAAAAATGAAGACTAGTAAGAATGTGTTGTGCTTCTTTGCTCCCTCGTGCTGCTTGGGATCAACGAACCACTTGGGGTTGACATGTCGCTTCAGATCGGGAAACACATTCTGCAAAATCACCACTAGTCTACAGAATAGTATACAACATACTGGTTGGAACAAATACCGATTGAGCACAAGCTTATACATATAAAGGGGATCTCAATACAAGTGTGTGTCCATTAATGACAATCACAACATAAACAACAAAAATGCCAACATATTTCTTTGAGTAGGTCTAGTATCTTCACTTCTCTACTCCATCATGACTCTTCTGAACATAAGGGATTCTCCTTGCTCTGATGCACAGTCAGTTCCAGTAACTGCACCTTCTGGTTCCTCATTTTTCACTCAACTTCTTGCCATTCCCTGCTTACATTCGTAAAATCTATGTCCAGTTTCTCCACATTTGAAACATTTGCCGGTAAATTCCTTGTTGGTATTGTCACTGCCTTTCCTCTGTGTTTTCTTTTCTAGTTGTTTATTCCACTTAGGTTTTTCTTCTTCTTCGACATTCTGCTTCTTTGTATTCTTCTCACCTTCTACTTAGCCTTCAAATCATATTGGTAAGCTTCTTCAACTGTGGAAACCCTCAACATACTCATCTCATCCTGAATGTTAAATGCAACTCCATTTAGGTACCTCACCACCTTTTCTCTATCCATCTCTCTATGTCAAGATTTGATCATCACCTTGTAGAAATCCTTGGTATACTCTTTCATAGTCATGTTTCTTTGTTTCAGGTCTCGCAACTTCTTGAACAATTACAACTCATAGTCTCCTAGTATGAACTTGGCCTTCAATGTTGTAACCATCTATCTCCACCGGGTGATCTTCATTTCACCATTCTCCACTTTGTCTCTCTGCAATTCTTTCCATCATAAGGCAACATTCCCTTTCAACTTAGTCTATGCCAACTGGACTCTCTATGAGTCCTTGACATCTGCAAACTCAAAGTAATCCTCCAACTCTTTGATCCAATTAATCAGATCGTCCAGGTTCAGCATTTTGAAAATGTTTGAAACCTCCACTTTATGAACTTTACTCACTTGTGCCACTACTCTCAGGAATCTTTCCTCTCTTCCATCTTTTGGCCCTTCAACCTCTTCCACCTCAAGCTCTTCACCAACTTCTTCATACTCATCCTTAGAATCCGGATTCCTCTGCAAACCATCCAGTGCATTTTGGATCTCATTCCTCATATCATTCTTGAAATCCTTCATCATCTGCTCTACTCTCTAGGGGTTCATCCTTCTAGGTGGCATCTCCTCCTCTACCCCGATGAACTACCTCAAATTGGTGATTTGACTACCGGTTTCAATTGCCTCTCACTTGACAATCTATTGAACACACACGCAACCTTCCTTGAATCGACGATCTGTCCACCCAAAGGAATGCCTCAAGGTTCGCAAACAACTCTTCCACCAATTGGTTCATAACCAGCTCATCCTTCTAGGTGACATCTCCTCCTTTGCTCTGGTGACTACCTCAACTTGGCGACCTGACTACTACTTCTGATTGCCTCACATTCAATGATCTATCAAACACACGTGTAGCCTGCCTCCAATCAATGATCTATCCACCCAAAGGAATGCCTCAAGTTTTGAAACCAACCTTGATACCAATTGATGTGGCCATAACTGATGAATCCTCAAAAGAAAACTAATCGACTTATGCAACAAGATTAACACAATTAAAGAAACAATAAAACATAGAAAGATTACAAAAACATATCATATTATTGTCTTAGAATCTTCGACTACCAACCGATTATCATCATACATTCATAACTAAACATTTGGTAAACAACCGGTTACATGCAGGCTAACATGCTAGATTACAGCCCTACCAGAACTCTCAGAGTCATCCATATCACTAATCATGAATCTCAAATTATATCATCCTCCACTATCCTACAAATGATCACATAATACCATATATATACCCTCCGGAACATATATGGGTCAGCCACAAAATATTACATTCACCAATACAGGAAAATGAAACATATAACTAGGTCAACCCTAAGAATGAAAGAAATTCCTTTGGAAAATAACAACCAATAAATGCAGATCAATAGGAAGGTTGGCCACATGCCAAAGAACATCGGACAATACCCCAAATAGATCCACACACTAAGAAACTGCTTTGAAAATGAAGGAAAACCATCCGATAAGCTCAAGAACTATCCCGGAACCTAGAAACAGTCAAACTGGGAGCGATAACTAGTCGGAAAAGAATCCAAATGGACAAAAAATATGGAATTAAGTACATGAGCCAGCCTGGAAACTGAGAATAGGATCTGCAATGAAAAGAAAGCAACTACCAATAGGAACACAGAAAAAATGCACAAAGAACAATCTCCATAAGGAAAGTCTATGCCACAACTAGAGTTGTATATGAAGATCTGATTGAAGAAAAATATGCAACCTTGGTTATCAATTTTGACTCACTTGCCCACAAACAGAACTAGTTGCAATTAGGCTTACGTTTGAAGAAATTGGGTGATAACTTTTGACACCCTGAGGATCTAGGAAAACAAATTATATTTTTAGATACCCTTATGGGAGTTATCAACAATATCTCAATTTGTGGTACCAAACCAACTTGCAGATATCCCAACCTATACTGCACTAACAGACCTAATAGGGCTATTAGACTTATTTGATTGAACGCCTTCCACAAACTGGCTTGGTTCTCCTAATTGGTGACCATAATTGACCATGAAATTTTATGTAAACCTCCAAAGTTATCTTCTACCATATTCAAACCCCTTTCCAATGCTCTACCACTCAATTCTTACGCATTGCACTCATCAAACTGGTCTGTCACATAGGGATGTCAGACGTAGGGTTAGTTCTCCATCCTCTTTGCCCTATTGTGTCCTCTTAATGGCTCTTAGAATTGACATATGATATAGTGGCCTATCGGGCAAGTGCAAGGTAATGAGTCACAAATTCGCGGAAGTCCGCGCGTTGGAAAACGCGCTCTTATAAACGGGGGCCCGTTTGTGCTTCGGGCTCCCGAGCCGAAAGGTAACGGGGGTCCGAAGCAAAAAAAACGGGCCCCCGTTTTGTTCTAAAACGGGGGCCCGCTTTTAAACAAAACGGGGGCCCGTTTTGTTTAAAAGCGGGCCCCCGTTTCTAAATGGCATTTTTCCTTTTTTTTCCACAAGCCGCCCTTATTTGAAAACGGGGGCCCGTTTTGTGGAAGTTGATTCCACAACCCGCCACTTGGCTCGGTATTAGACCCGGGATAGGCCTGGGATGGCCACACCTGAGACATGGACCTGCAAATTCAAATCTCCATGAATGAAAGCACAAATATGAACTTCAGAAATAGTTTACGCGCCTCTAATCAGAGAATTTTTATATGAAAATAAAACCCATTTCAGATTATACTATCTAGATTCTAAATATGTAAATTTATTTAAAAATTGATTATTTTAACTATTTTTCAGTTAATTTATACTAAATCGGGTCCATAAATTTGAAATATTAACTAATTTTGTTAATTTAATAACTTTTTTATTTTAAAGAATTTTGGAAAAAAAATTATATGTCATCAATCTACACAAAATTCTTTTGTATTTAAAAAAAAAAAAATCAAAAAATGTTAAGTTTACATCAAATTATGTGGGTCGTACACGTCAAATTCTTAAAACGATAATTACGGCCATTAAAAAATTAATTAAAAAAAAATATTAGAAAAAAAAATACAGAAAAATATGCTCATCAATCTTCAATGTGTTACAAACCATTTCCCAAAACGGTTTGAGAAAATAATTTTAATTGTGTCAAAAAGTGTGGGTCGTACACATGCATGGTATGGTCCTGAAACAGGCATTTTTAAAACATAGTTTTCATAACTCCATTTAAAAAGTTATTTTTTATTATGTGGGTATTAAAATAAATTATATATTTGAAAAGTACACTCAGAGGGCTATCTTTTATATTACTGACTTTTTCCAAGATTCAATCTCTAAGTGTTTCAAAATTTAAGCTCAAATGAGACAAAATCTGAAAATCAGGGAAAACACTTCCACTTTTTGGCCAAAAAGTGGACTCATCTTCTTGCACTGACCCTATCATCTCCTTTAATGACAGAGTGTTCAGTTAAGGATTGATAGGCCAAAACACATTATTATAGTCAAACCCTGGGGATTTGAGGGTTTTAGGCTACCTGGTAGAGATTTTCTTGTAGAATGGGGAAGTGATCACTTAAAGACTTCACACCAAATTCAAAAAAAAGGTTAAAAAATATAGTTTTAGGATCTATGTCATGAGAATTCTTACCAGTCCACCTGCAGAATGCAAATAACAGAAATTAGACGGTTTCCTATGTTTCCAACAATTTTGATGCTTCAATTTCCTTTCCAAATCAACCAAATCAATAAACTTACATCTTTAAGGGTTTGGATTCCTTAAATGTTTCAAACTAAATGAACACAACCTCCTCAAACCATTTTTCAAATTGAATTGACCGTTGGAGAATCACGACTTACAAAATGTGCAAAATTGTCATGACAATATGACAACTTTTGTATTATTCAACCAACTTAGACTCCAGACTATCATAGTCCCCGAAAATGATTACATTTGATTCTAAAACATAAAAAATGACTCAAATAAACCTTTAGCCACTTGATCCCTCAATTTAGACCATTGTGACCCTTATTGACTCAATTTTCTCTAAAAGACCCTAGATGACAATTTGACGCAAACATGGACAAACTTGTCACACTCCTGGGACATTGAATTACAAAAAGGACCCATATCGTCTTATTACATTCCTTCTGGGCTAATAGAATATCATCTTGTTCTTGGTTCATTTCTTCATAGGTAGGTGCTCCTACACCAACATGTTGCCTTTGAGATGAGTTAATTTGAAGAATCACATGGCAAATCTGAGACTGCATTTAAAGCCTTTGTATTAGGGAAGCTAAAGTATGATCCGGGATAAATGTCATCTAGGGTTTCTAGATATGAAAGAGAAATGAAAGAGATGGAAGAATGGGAAAGGAAATTGGAAGATCTTGAAGCACTTATTGCTTGAAGATTGCCTAAGGGAGCCGGTAAGTATGATGGGAAGTTATGTTCGAAATGTTTCTCTTGTAATAAGATATGACATTTTTCTTCTAGGTGTCTTGAAAGAATGTCAAAGTATAATAAGCATGATAGATATGAGAAGCATGATACATATGAAAGCATGATAAGTATGATAAGCCTTATAAGCCTAACTGGAAGTAAAAATATCAGAAGAAATGTTATTATGTTGTTAATGAAGGTGTGACAGATGAAGGATCTGAGAATGGGAATTCAAAAGATGATTTTGCATTTATTGCTATCAAGGAAGATAATCTGGTACCAATGGATTCCACAAGCTGCATTATTAAGGAGAAAGCTTTGGTTGCTAAGATTGAAGAAATATATGAATGGCTAATTAACAACGGTTGTTCACATCATATGATAGGTGATAAAAGTAAATTATTGAATATGGAGAGGTATGATGGTGGTATAGCAAGATTTGGAGATGATAAAGCTTGTGTAATTCATGGTAGAGGTGCTATTTCTCTTGATGGTAAATATAATATGGATGATGTCTTGTATGTTGAAGGTTTGAAGCATAATCTTTTGAGTGTTGGACAGATTATTGATAAGAGAACTAAGACTAAAGGTAATATCTTTCATTTGAATGCCGGTGAGAAAAGTTGGTTGATTTCTCAAATAGATGAAAATTGGTTGTGGCATAGAAGGATGTGTCATGTTAATTTTAACTACATCATTAAGATAAGTTCTACTCAAGCTGTTAGAGATTTTCCTAAGATTGTGAAACCTTCTAATCTGGTATGGAAAGAATGCCAATTGGGAAAGCAAATAGGAATTTCATTCAAGAGTAAGCAGTATACATCTAATGGATTATTAGATCTTGTGCATACCGATTTGTGTGGTCCTACATGAGTGAGAATTGTGCAGTGTGACAGATATTCATGTTGTTGATTGATGACTATTCTAGAATTATGTGGGTTACTTTTCTAAGGGATAAATCAGAAGCACTAGAGAAATTCAAAATATTCAAGGCTAAGGTGGAGACAGAGATAGGATTGAAGCTGAAATGTCTAAAATCTGACAGAGGAGGATAAGTCACATCCGGTGAGTTTGATTCATTTTGTGAAAATCATGGAATTAGAAGACAATTATATGCTCCTAGAAGCCCTCAACAAAATGGAGTTATTGAAAGGAAGAACAAAACTATCTTGGATTCTACTAGGACTATGTTGATTGAAGAGAATGTTTCGAATGTATACACATTCAACTAGGTGCATATAAAAGGTGATTCTGGTAAGACTCCTTATGAATTATGGTTTGGTCATGTTCCAATAGTTAGATATTTTAGAATTTTTGGAAGCAAATGTTATATCAAAAGAGATGAGGATATAGGAAAGTTTGATGCAAGATGTGATGAAGGAATCTTCTTGGGTTATTATACTAAGAGAAAGGCCTACTGGTGTTACAATGAGAGGTTGAAAAAGATAGTGGAAAGTGCAAATGTGAAGGTTGATGAATGTCATGAAAATAATATCAGAGTATGCAGATATGAATTTGATGTTCAGGATGTTATTTCAAAGCAAGTGCATACTGAGAGCCTAAAGCAAAATGATCTAGTAGAGACAGTTAATCCAAATATTGTTGTTGTCAGTGGAGAAGTTCAAGAACTAGAGAATGAGAATCATAAGAAGACTCTAAGGTATGTGAGATTAAATCATTCAGAAAATCAGATTATTGGTGATAAAAATAAAGGTGTGATAGGAGAAGGAAAACTGTTGAAGAGATATGTTTAATTTCCAAGATTGAACCTAAAGATTTTGTTGAAGCTTGTAAAGATGAGAATTGGATAATAGCTATCGAAGAAGAGTTGAATTAGATTGAGAAGAACAATACATGGGAACTTGTTTTGAGACCTAAAGACAAGAATGTGATTGGTACAAAATGGGTATTTATAAATAAATTGAATGAAGCTGATGAAGTGGTTAGAAACAAAGCAAGATTGGTATGTAAAGGATGTTCCCAGATGGAAGGAATTGATTATGAGGAGACTTTTTCTCCGATAGCTATAATTGAAGTTGTTAGATTACTTCTTGCATATGATGCTTATAATAATTTCAAGGTATATCAGATGGATGTTAAGTCGGCCTTTTTTGAATGGTGATTTGGAAGAGGAAGTCTATATTGAGCAACCAGATGGGTTTTCATTATCAGATGAAGGAGACATGGTATGCAGATTGAAGAAAACAATGTATGGACTTAAACAAGCCCCTAGATCCTGGTATGCTAGATTGGACAGGTATTTGATGAAGTTGGGATTCTGTAAAGGTACTGTTGATAGTAATTTATACTTTAAGGTTGATTATGATAACATTTTGATTGTTGAAGTTTTTGTTGATGACATTATTTTTGGAGGAGAGGATGATTTGAGTATGAATTTTGCTGATGATATGCAAAAATAATTTGAAATGTCTATGATAGGTGAGGTAAAATTCTTCTTAGGATTGTAGGTTACATAGATTGATAAAGGCATTTTCATTTCTCGATCTATGTATTTGAAGGAATTGTTGAAGAATTTTTGGTTAGATAACTCCAAACCTATTGGAACTCCTATGGTAATTGGATGCAAGTTGTCTAAGCATGATGAATCTTCGAAAGATAATCAGACCTTGTATAGATCTATGGTTGGTGGACTGCTATACTTGACTCAGACTAGACCAAATATTATGCATGTTGTTTGTCTTTGTGAAATATTTCAAGCTTATCCTAAAGAAAATCATGTTACTATTGTGAAGAGGGTTTTCAGATACTTGAAGGGGACACTTGACTATGGTTTGTGGTATCCGAAGAATGATGATTTCATGTTATGTTCTTATACTGATGTTGATTGGGCAGGTGATGTTGATGACCGAAAGAGTACCTCTGATGGTGCATTCTTTTTGGGAAAGAGGTTTATCTCTTGGATGAGTAAGAAGAACGATTCTATTTCTCTATCTACTGCAAAAGCTTAATACATTGTTGCTGCTAGCAACTGTACTCAGGTAGTTTTGATGAAGTAGATGTTGAAGGACATTAGAGTTATTTATGATGAGCCTACTATTATATATTGTGATAATTCAAGTGCTATTAATATTTCCAAGAATCCGGTATTGCATTCTAAAACAAAGCATATATCAATTAGGTATCATATCTTGAGGGAGAAAGTCATTGAGGAAGATGTGTCAAATTGGAGTATGTATCTATAAAGGATCAGATTGTAGATATCTTTACTGAGCCTTTTCCTATAGATAAATTTGTATATCTGAGAGATAAGTTAGGGGTCTATGCCTCTCCTAATGAGAACTAGATGCATCAAGATGCATCAATCCAATGGAATTCATAGTCTTAACTTCTTATCCAAATTGATGAGTTAGTGTTGCTACCTAGCTGGAGTAGTCAGTGTGTGGTTCAGTGGTTTGTGAGTTTATCCTAAGGGAGAGAGATTGTCCTTCTTAGAGGGAGAGATGCATGATGTGTATGTGTCTTTGACATTGCTATCAAACATGGAGATAAGCATGTGAAAAACAACCTTATCTTGGAAGCTTTGTGTGCATGATCTCAGGGGGAGATAGCTGGTGCTGATTTCTTTCTTTACATTGACTTTTTTTCACATCCATATGTTGCCATCAATGCCAAAGGGGTGGATTTTGTATATTGTTGCTACTAGGATATGTTTTGATTAAGTAAAAATAGGTATTTGAAAGGTACCCAAACCTTTTACAAGCCAGGAAAACAGAATAGCATAAAAAAGTGCCTGATCACTTCAAAAAGTCAAAATGAACCCACCGGAAGGGCACAGGTTAAAACATCATTACATAATTACCTAAAACTCGAAACAGAAAGCAACAGGAAAGCAAAAGACAACAAAGAGACAGAACCAAGGACAACAACTGGAACTAAATACTATTCAGGATCTCCTTAGCATGAACAACCATTTGTTTCATGTTGTTCGCTGAGGTCTTCATATCCTCCATCTCACGACCTTCGATGTCGACCTTATTCTTTGTGTTGGCTCTGGTCCTCCTTTCATGACCCTTCTTATTCACCTACTCTTTATCACCTTCCTTCTCTGCATTGTTCTTGTACCTGTTGATAAAGATGTTCATGTTGTCCACCGAAGATTTAAGAATTTGGAAATTTTGATTAGCAAGCTGCTTGACATTGTGCTCTAGCTTGTCAATTCTGCTACCAAAATCTTTCAGTTTGTTGTCCATTTCCTTTCTATCTCCCATCTCATTGACCTTTTTCTCCATGGCTAAGAATTTTCCAACCATACATTCAATAGCTTGCTCATTATGCAGAACGGCCACTAACTCTTTAATATGCTCTACCAAGGGCTTGTCGTCAACTATAATTCTTGCCATGGCCTATGTATCTGTTTTCAAACTATTAATATCCTTCACCAAAGTAGTGATGGTCTCACTGAAAGCCTTAATGGTATCTTTTTCACCATTATAACTTTGACCCCCTTTTTCCTCGTTATGCAGTCTAGCGGTTTTCACGGTCTCCACAGTTTCCAAATTATCCTGAATATCAATCCTCTTATTATCATCATCCTCCTCCTTAGACTCAACCAGAACATAATTGAGATCAGAATTGCTACCCTTTTTAGTGTTCTTTTTCTGAGCCTTCTTTCCAGAGGCTTTCCCTTTCCTCTTTTTAACAAATTTTTCCTCAAGGGAATCAGTTTCAGAGTTTGACATTTCAAATTCCACAATAATCCTCCTCTTCTTAGCCCTAATCCTCCCTTTTTTGCTAGTTTCTTCCAACTCTCCCTCGGTCTCAGAATCAAAGTTGAAACCACTATCCTTACTTTCCGTAGTCTCGTCTCTGGCATTTTTGCCTTTAATAGGCTTTTCAATGCACTTCCTCTTTAGCATTTTATAAACCAGGACCATGAGCCCCTGGTGGAGGGCATGATCGCCTTTAGGGTCCTTCTGGATCTCCTTTATAGTATGATCCATTGAATGGGCCAGGTAATAGGGAAGGCTAACCCTTTCACCATGACAGAAATGGTTAAGAAGGATGAAGTGATGCCCATAAGCTCTGGTAAACCTACCATCTAAGGTAATATATTCAATAGAAGCAAATAAGACAAACCTACATGGCATGCAAATTCTCTTCAGGGAGTGGTAGGAGTTGTCAATTTTGATCATCTTTCTTCTCTCACCATCCATAACAGGAAACTTGTCTACAGCCTTATCTGATATCCCTCTGTCCCTATAAAATTTCATACCCTCGGTAGTCATCCCTGTGGCCTCAGCGATAACCTCTCCATCTACATTCATCATATGTGATCTAATCAGAACTTTTCTATTTTTCCAGTTCTTGATGAAGTAACTGGTAATTGTGGGGTCCTTCCCATTCAGTCGTTCCATGAAAACATTGAGCCCCCCTACTGAAGGATACTCTAGACTTCTTTGTTCTTTCTCCATTCAGAGCAGGATGCAGGTTCAAATCTCTTCTTGTTTCCTCCCATTTTCTAGCACCTTCCTTGCAATGCCTTCTCTCATTTTGATAACTTTTCCTCTGGTTTCTGTGGTTATTCTATAAGAGTGTCCATAATCTGTGCCAAATAATGATGATATGACACCTATTTAATAGCTCATTATCTTCAAGCAAGCCCTGCACCAAAAAAGGCAGAAAGGTCATTAGAAATAATGATTAAAAGTACCACGTTGCCTTGTATAGCTTCGGTCCTGATTGAGCAAGGATTTCATTTCACTTGCAATCTCCTTTTCACCATACCTAGTGATGATGTCTCCTGATTGGCAAGCCAGGTTGGCTACCCAATTAGCACAAGAGTTGGCCTCCCTATAAACATGTGTAAAAACACACATTTCAAACTCTTCACTGATTTTCCTTGTTGCTTTAATAGCATTACTAATCGACCATGACAGCGGGAATTTCATATTTAAACAATTGATAATGTTTAAGGAGTCTCCTTCACACCAAACTTTAGTGCATTTGGCTTCTTTGGCAAGGATAATCCCATGATAAGCCGCCATGGCTTCGGCAACATGGTTGGTCTGTTTTCCTATAGGAATACATTTTATGATTTTACATATTCCCCATTCATCCCTTAGGACCACTCCACATCCTACAACCCCCAAGTTTCCCTTAGAGGCCCCATCAAAATTGATTTTCATCCATCCCCTAGGTGGGCTGGTCCATATCACTCCCTCTCTAGGGTTACTTTGGATACTCTCTTGAGCTTTTAATCTCCATTTTTTATACACAAATTGATCCTCCTTAGTGTTAGGATTATCAATACCACCTATAATATTCATATTTTCCACTATGCTTCTTCTTATTTTTTTAAACACAATGTTATCCTTAGTATACTTTTCTTTGAAAATCCTATCATTTCTCTCTTTCCATATACCTCAGCACATGTGTGTTAAAGCAATTCTCCATAGCAAGGTAGTAGTTCTATTTTTTGAAGGATGATGCCATGACTTGAAAATCTCTTGAATCGAGTTGGGGAAGCTCCAACTGATATTGAATTGATCCAGACAACTTCCCCAAACATCAGCAGAGAAGGGGCAATGAAAGAGCATATGATTTATTGTCTCCTCATTTTGCTTACAAAGTGTACAGAAACTTGGTATGCTGATACCTCTTTTTTGAATATTCTATGTTGTAAGAATTTTGTCTTGGAGGGCTATCCAAAAGAAAATGTTGATCTTGGGGGTAAGGCCTTTCACCCATGCTTTAGCCCAGCAAGGACTTTCCATGTTATTGTACTGTTGATGATAAAGAGATGCCACAGTAAAAGTACCACTAGTAGTGAGTTTCCAAATTAATTGGTCTTCTTCTTCAATCCTCACCATTGAGTTCATGACTTTGTTCAAACTACCCAAAGACTGATCCACTTGAGATAAGTCTTTCCACTATCCATCTTTCCAATAATCCTCCACCTTGGTTCCAAATCTTTCCTTGCATTGGTTCTGATATTTGTTCCACTCAGGGTTTTCATTTAAAGGGATCTCCATAAGCCAAGGATCCTCCCAGAATTGAATAAGATTCCCTTTCCCCAACTTCCATTTTGTACCTTTGATAATTAAGTCTCTAGTCCTAGAGATATTTTTCCAAATATTGGATCCAATTGGGATAATCTCCACTTTGAGGAAAATTTGAAGATTTGGACATTGGCTTTTATATTTGTCGTCCCATATTTTTTTCCACTCTCCTTGATATTGTCATTGATGTCAACATATTCCTGTATTTTCGTGTTCTGGTGATTGGAGAGAGTTGATCTGGTTGGTTTATCTGTTTGATATGTTGAATCAACTAGAGATACTTGAATTAGTGATGGTTTCATGATGGTATGTGGTGTTTTGATAGAGTTATGGATTCTGGTATGAAGATTAGTTTTTTAGTGTTCAGTGTTGTAGTGTTCTGGTATTTAGTCCGTTGTTCTCTGAAATTATTATATCTTGAGTTGCGGATTTGGGAGAGTGTTTGGGATGTTCATGTGTATCTTCAATTTAGATGGTTTGTGATTTGGTGCTCCACAAGTTATCTTTCTAGTCCCAGTTGCTGCTATTAAGTATTAGTGTGTTGATCGATGAAGATTTGATTAAGTAGTGTTGGTGCAGCTATTGCAGATGGTTCTAACATGCTTGTTGGTGTTTCCTAATCATGTCATATTTGTTTTGTTGGTCTGCATTGATCTTTATGTGTGTTATTGAGGATCTTATGGGTCTGGTGATGTTCTCTGTGTTATGCGACATTTTCAGTGGTCTAACGTGTTGTGGATGATCATGGCAAGATTTCTAGTGGTTTGCATGTTCAAAGATTTTATTTGGGTCCTTTCTATGCTGTCATGGGATTGAATTGGTCTAGTGGTTGATTTATGTATCAAGTGATGAAATTTTGTAATTAGGTCTTAAGGGTTGAGCCGACCTTGTAGTCAAGGTTGATGATTTGTATAAATAGGTGTCATATTCATGTAATTTGAATATCGGTATTAGGTATGCTTTATCAGAGAGTGGTATATGTGCGAACAAGTGAATTCATCTTTCGGTGAGAAGTGTAGAGCAAAGAGTGTTGCAGGGCAAATAAATGTGCTTAATTGGAACTGTCATCAGGCATTAGGATATGTTATTATTTTAGTTCATCTAATCTGGATTATTTTTTATATCTTTGTAAAGCAGTGAGCCTTCCCTAAAGGTTCTAGCCTTTCCAGAGTTTCTTATTTTGAGCAGTGAGCTCTAGGCAGTGTGCCTGAATGCATGCGTATTCCCCATTGTAATATTTTCACATACTACTACAAAGTATCATCTTATTGTGGGTAGGTTCCCACCAAGGGTTTTCCCTTAACCGAGTTTTCCACGTCAAAAATCTTGGTGTTATGTGTGTTGTTCTTATTGTGTTTATCTTTGTTCTTGTTGTAGTTGATCAGATTTGAAGTTTTGCTTAAATTGTTGTATCTGATGAAAACTATTTCAACCCCCCTCCCCCCCCCCCTCTTAGTTTTCCTTCATTGTTGTTGCCAACACTAGGGGCCTTGCTCCAAACCAAAGGGGTAATTTAGTGACTGTGAAGGGATCCTATGTGGGTGTATAATTTACACAACTCACATCCACCACAACCAAATTCCACATTTCACATTTATGAAATAATCACATTTACAACATATAAGTCATAACCCTTCCACGAAAGTTAAAACTAGTTTAACTGGAACATTCACATTAAGGGCTACACCTTGTCCCTAGATGCCCATTAGAAATTCCTACAGACTCAAAGAATGTGTCAGTACAACAAGATAAGTCAATACACGTGTATCAAAAGCAAGTGCATATATTATAATCCAACCATAACATCACATATATTTAACTTCTCAATATCATCCAATCTGGTAATTCATATCAAAAGTAATGGTAAAGAACACATTAAGCATTACACATTTCCACTGCATCACAAATACTCATATACCACATGAAATATATATATATATATATATATAAGACAACCATAATCTAGCATATGATAATTTAACCTCTATGAGATATCCATGAACAACATAAACTAAGGAAGTCCTCCATATGAGCACATAAAGTGAAAAGCATGGTACCAAGAGATATCCACATATACTCCAAAATCCTAGAGCATAACATCACATAATCCATTGTAATATCCATAACATTAAACAATAAGGGTCCATAACACAATGTCTAACACTACATCCCTGTCGGAGGCTATGAAGTAACTAGGGAAGGGTTTGAAAAAATTGATGCAAATGAATGTTTTTAAATAGAAAAACATTGCATAAAATCATTCAAGCGTGCATTTAGTCCATTCATAATGGATATTAGATATGATGGGACTCAGATAATTTATATTCGAATTTTGAAAATGTAAGAATTGAATATGCATTCCCATATATGTATAGAGTTTGACAAATGCATGAGAAAATATGTAGTAGAACAAGTGAAAACTATTAAAATGAACCCAAATTTATATAAAAGTTATAAGTCACTTACATATATATAAATAAAATTAAACTTTTTAATGTTCTAATTATTAATTCCTTCTAAATTCCTACTAAAGAAACATACATAAGCATTCATGAACTTGAATTTCATGTGAATATATTTTTTGTAAGGAGAAAGATAACTTGTAGAATAATTATCATTTATACTCTCTTATCAAAAACCAAGATTCCAACATTTACAAGATAAAGCAAATGGAATTTTGAAGGTTCGGTATGAAGATGTAAAAAATTGAAAAAAATTAATTGAATATTACTTTGACTTGAAAAGAACGTACAATAATTAAAACAAATAAAAAATAAGCATTCATGTTCTTGGGCATTTGCACATATTGAATTATTAATTTAAAAAATTCTAAATCGACGACTTTTGTACAAAATATGTTCTCGTGATAAATGACTTTGAAAAACGAATATGAGGAAATTGTATGAAAAGAAGGATGGCTTCACAAATGTTTTTAATAGGAAACTTTCATTTTCAAATCCAAGAGAATCTTTGAATTAAAGGAAATGCAATGAATTTAAATGAGCGACTATATATAAGTATGTATAATCATTAAGGTGATGATGTTTAACAAGTAATTATGTGGATTTGTTAAATTTTGATTCCCCTCTTCATCACCCTAATGAGTGGAGTGATTCGATTGAAAATATATATGGTGTGACACAATGTATATAGTCTAGTGGCTTCCATTTTTAAAGGATTAATATAGTTGTAATGGCTAAAGAAGTGCATGGATGTTAACCTAAAATTTAATGTGGTATAGTGTTATGTATATAATATAGTTTATGGAAAGGAATTATA
Source organism: Cryptomeria japonica (assembly GCF_030272615.1). NCBI lineage: Eukaryota > Viridiplantae > Streptophyta > Pinopsida > Cupressales > Cupressaceae > Cryptomeria > Cryptomeria japonica. The sequence goes on along the minus strand of NC_081411.1, from coordinate 703,634,534 downwards.
AATAACTTTAAAATATTTAGAGTAGGTTAATTAATTTAAATTAAAAGAATTAGAGATAAGAGTTGTATGTGTTGAAATTGAAATGAATGATTTAGAGTTTGCGCATGTTTTAGTGTGAATTTTATTATATTTGGAATTAATTTTTGAATAAAAGAAAGGTGTTTAAATGTTAGGGATCTAAGTTTTATATATAGCATTCATGGTAGCAATGTTGTTTAGGGAGTTAACTTGTCTTGATTTTTATGATCATGTCCCTTGTATAATGGATCTTTGCTACATAAAACACATGTTCTCATGATGGTAACTAAATCAAAGGAACATTTAGTTCTACTAAGGAATATCTTTGACGTTTCTATCTTAAAATTGTAGATGAGATCATCCTTGTGTCATTTGTAGGTCCCTTTATTAAAAAAAAAAAGTGAAATTATATTGGCAATCAATCTCCTTCGATAACTCTTTGGTACTATGATCGCAGCCTACTACCCCATGTGAATGGTAGTGAATATTACCAATTTGATTGATGTTGGAGAGCTTCCTTGAAGCACGTCTTGCCAATGAATGCTACTTTTTCTTGTAAAGACATATTGAATATTTTTAATGCTTGAGAGAACCTTTGAGTAATTTAACTACAATTTAAGAAGACAAAATATTATGCTCTTACAAATGATATCTAGTGATCTCTTATGGTCTCGTGACTCAATTTGTAAATGACCTAGGATTATTCCTTTAAATATATATCCCTAGATGTAAGGATCTAAATTTTATTACCCATGTAAATTTACAATGATAATTGGCTAGGAATATCAACCTTAGAATGTGAAAACTTAAACTTTGAAGATATACATTGAGATTGTGCCAATATCTAATATGAGATATATATTAAGGGTTTTGTTATGTCTCAAAACTTCTCTCCTAAATCTTAGAGCTCTTCTTCAACCTTCAAGGATGGGGGTTTTTCTTCAAGATATGAAATAGAGAATCATCAATAGACTAAGAATGATTAAAAGCTAACTCTTAGACTCCTAGAGTGGGTATCTCTCATAAACGTTAAGCTCATATTAAATTTAGGAGGGTGCTCTCAAATGCGTTCTTTAATAGGTATTTAAATCAAACTAAATAGACAAGCATAAATAATAAACAACAAATATACTAAAACTGTACACTTGACCTATACAATTGTCATTATGTCAAAAGTAACTAGCTACAAGGACCTCTTTTATAGATAATGAATACTTTTCACATGCATTAACACATGATTTTAGTATAATATCTCTTGAAAATAGTTTTATTTTTTATTCTATAGAGATTACAAAAGTATGTGTACTAAACAAAATATTCATAAGAAATACAATGGTTAGGTCTTTCATGAAGGTTTTCCTTGGTTCTTGACAGTAAATAATGAATAGCATACAATAATATAATTCCTATTTTCTTTGCTACTAGTGACTAGTTTTTTAGGGTCTCAATAGATATATAAAAGGTGATTCCAAAGTTTGTAGGGTAAATCTCAGTACAATTAAGCACATATGATGTCAAAATATACACTATAAAAAATAATTCCTACAACATTGCCAATGATAATCCTTCAAGCATGCTTACCCCTTTGTGTGGCTAGTTTAGGGATGAGTCCACATAGATAAGGAAAATAATTAAGCCACCTAAGATTTGTCAGGATGCGCTTTTGCCAAGACTCATAATTAGCCTTTGCCAAGACAATAACAAAAGGATGAATAGAAAAAACCCGTGATACCTCCTCAAATAAAAAATGCATCCAAAAAAACCTTAATGCATATAATTCAGATAAAATAAAGTCCTCTCCCATAAACAAATTATTTCTAGGTGCCAAAATGTCCAAGTAGTTGGCTAGAAATTGAAAACACAAACATATAAATAAAATGTACCTAGAGGAGTTTCTAGAAAATTGCATGAATACATCTAATGAACTTTGAATCACCTTTCCAATGCCACAAGAATCACAAAAATTAAGATACTAGTGAAAATATATGATCTTAGAAGAAAACATAGAAGATCTAGCTTTAGCTAAGTATAACAAAAAATTTAGAGTTGAAACAAAAGATGAAACCTCCACCATGAGAAATTACTTGGAACCAACTTTCTAATGATATCTTGTTTGCCAAATTTTGACATTGTATGCAAAAGTAGTGACGAAAACAAAAAAAAAAAGAACCCATCTTTAGGCAATATGAAGGGGACTAGGGACCACTTGGTACCTATTGATGTCACAAGGAGTATTGTAAAAATATTTTGAGCACCTAAAAAAAGTTAACTATTGGATAAACTTGTAAGAATATGCTAGATGCCTACTAGAATATTCTTTAGGAGCACTAGAAAAAGTGTCTAGTCTAGATTATTCACATGTGACAAAGGGAATATTCCCTATTTGAAAGGTCAAAGGAGCTGCATGCTTGGGTGCCTAAATTTTTATGATGCCAGTGCATGCCATGTTGGAGAGTAGGAATGCCAAACAATGAGGTCTATGGGTGCACATGCATTGGATACCTTCCTTTTTAAGATTCGACTTTCTTTTTTAAAGTATTTTTGAATAATTTTTTTTAAAACCAAAAAACTTGTGTCTCTCTTTTTAACATTTGGTATAGATGATTTACCTTCTCCTCTAACTTTTCTCATTTGACGTAGTCTTTTCATGCACTCTCTTTGTTTTTTCTTGTTAACCTCAAGTTTCTTGGGTGGACCTTGCTTATTTCTTCCCATGGTTAATATCAATTGTTCCTAAATAAAAAATATATGTTAATAAGTATTGTAATTTGAACAAAAAATAATAAAATTATGATAAAAACAACACATATTGATCACATCTAGACTCTTTGTTGACATATAAATGATGAATTACTTTTAAAAAGTAATAAATTATCAACAAAATATGAAATAGTCACAAAATTGACAAAATAAAATGTTAAACAAACAAAAAATAAGCAATGATCAATTAATTATAAAATTCCAATGCATTTCAATCATTTTAACTCAAATAAAACAAAATCATATCTTACACCATCAAAAAAGTCATATAGGAAGTAGAATTACTTGTAGTGGGACCTTCAACATGACTATCATGTGATTTTTTGGTCACTTGGAATTCATTTAAACTTAAAAAATTATGCTTCTATAGTGCACTTGCATTATTGGTCCCTAAACTTGTAGTGTTTTGTAGTTTGGCCTCCAATCAAAAATGTCTATAATGTGAAAAACATGTGCATTCTTTTAACTTAACAAAATGTGAGAGTGTTTTGCTTAATTTTGGATTTATATTACATTTGAAGAACAATTTGGGGATGGAAAGGAGTGAGACGAAGGGAGATGGAGGGTAGGTGAGAGGGAGAGAGTAAGCAAGAGATAGAGAGAGAAGGTTAGAGGTGGGGAGGGGGGTAGAGAAAGAGTTAGCGAGGGCTCTAAATAGGGGACAAATAAGAGGTAGAGATAAAAGTGGGTGATAGAGATAGGTAAAGAGGGAGGGAGAGGTAGGTAGTGAGATTTAGGTAGAGAGAGATAGAGAGCCTCAACCCTAAGCCGTATCATAAAACCTAAAGCCTACATGATAAATCCTCAAACCTATAAACTTAACCCTAAACTCTATACTCATAATCCTATACCCTATTGTAGTATCATAAAATTGCACCTCCTACAATTTTAACCACATTCGAAGTCCCCACTTTAGCGACGACACCCTCCTTCTTGACTAAGACCCTTCTCTGCTTGGACCCCTCCTTGCTCAGGCCTTGTCCTTGCTTCCAGACCCTGTTCGGGCCCCAAAATAGGGTAGGACAGGGGCGTGGTACCCCTGTCCCCACCTCTTAGGGTGGCCCTATGTTGGGTTTACCTGGTCCCCTATGCACGATTTGACTTTGGGGTTTGCATTTCCTCTTTGTTGGCCTTCAGTGATTGAAAATTAATCCTTGAGGCATGTATAAAAGGAGATTCAATTCCCTCATTTGGGGGGAGCGATACATGGGCAAGATAAGGATAAGAAGCGAAATTCAAGTGAAGGGTCTTCATCATCAAGCATTCAAGCATTGTTTATTCATTCATTGGAGCAATATTACAAAATCCATTGGCAAGCATGTGTGTGTGTTAGGGTTTTGTCATGTTACATGCCATTTCATGCAACACTTATGATTACATTCAAGAAGTAAAGCAATCATCATCAACAAGTTGTAGATCTACAAGGTATACATGTCCATTGTTTATATTCAAGCATTTGTAATTACTTTCTTTCAAGGTTGGTTCCTCAACTGGGGTTTGACTAAGGCAAACCTCTATCCACAACCCTTCTTCCCCTCTTTTATGTGTGTAGGTTGTAGGTGCGCAATTGTAATTGTAGGTTTGGGCTTCATTTGTAGAGATAAAAGAACCCTTTTCGTTTCACAGATTTTGTGGAGGACCATGTACACTGTCGCCACGATCCTGACGACTTTTCTCCAAATTTGCAGGGCAGATCCGTATCAGTCTAATTATCTCATATCCGAAGTTACAAAATGATCCCGAACCGGCAGCTCCTCATTTCACTCAATTTCTCTCTTTCTTCCACATAGTCAACAAGTCAACTTTCTTATTTACAAAAGAGGGGAAAACACTTCGACCCTTGCAATCCACTTAGAATTCACATTCCTTGCCTCCCTGGGATTTAGATCTAGTGGATTCAAGCCCCTCTTTTGAATTTAAATTTCCTCCAAGTGAAAATCATCCTAGTGATTTCCTTTCTCTCTCCTAAGTGGGGAGTCACTAGGGTTCAATTTTTCACTTTACATTTTGGTGAACCTGACATCTTACACATTAATTATAATTTCTTATTGTTAGATCTAATTATTTGCAATTTGAATTTTAAATTTTCATTTCCAAGTTCGATCTATTTGCAAATTTTAGAGGTTAATGGCATAAAACCCCAAATTTTTCATTTTGAGAAAATTAAGCTTGTGAAGTGTAAAATTTTAATTACTTATTTCAGATCTGATTTCTATTTCAAAATTGCAATTCAAATCTCTCTTTATCCTGAAAATTCAGTGGTTAAACCATAAAACCCTAATTTTTAAGATTCTTCTATTTTTGACCTTTGACCGCAAGTTTGACCCATCTAGACATCTCCAAATCGGCTGTTTTTTTGGATTCCACATTAAAATCATAGTTTCTATCATTCCTGAAAAATTTCAAAAAAAGTTGGTCGGACTAAGTGCACTTTTGCCACGATCCTTGACTTTTTTCTCAAAATTTTGGGAGACAGAATTGACTGTATTTTTCTGCTTAAATCCAGAAATCAACGTACTTTATCATTTTAACACCCTCTAAGGTCAAACACAAATTCATATTTCATCAAATTCAAATCTTAAAATTGATTTTCATAAAAAGGTCCTAATTTTAGATCTTCTTTTCTAGCAAATTCGGATTTTAATTAAGAGACTTTAAATGGCAATTAATAAATTGGATTTATTTGCTCTTTTGCATATGATTACATTGCTTTTTGGATATATTTACTACAATCATGTGTCGGATAAGAGTTTCTTTCATTTCCTATTGCTTCTCTTTATTCAAAGCACTTGGTCATATCATGTTGTTAGGATTTCCAAATTATTTTCTTTTCAATTAGATCTCAAAGCTTCCATGTATCATTTATGTTGCATTATGGTGATGTTGTTAACAAAATGCATTTCCTATGTTAATCACCTTAAGGCTTTTGTAGATCCTAAACCTAGAGATCCTAACCTTTGTACCTCTCCTAGGGTATCTTGTGTGGATGAAATGAGACCTAATTCTTTAACCAATGATCTCTCTAAAAAAGAGAAAGCATGGGATAGTGACAAGGACCCATCTTGTTCTACGCATACCCTTGAGCAAGGGGGGCAAAATCAACACATCAACATTCTTACATCTTTAGATCCTCCTTATTGTCCTAGGACCTATCTTCAACATCAAAGTATATGTAGGGAGGATGATATCATGCATTTTATTCATGACCTTTCCCCTCGCATACAAATAACTAAAAATGAGCTTTTAGATGATGAAGATGTTCCTCCCCAATCCCCAACAAAGGATAAGCTTGATAAAGGAAAAGAGATTGCCATTTCACATGATACTCCTTCTTCATCTACAAATCCTTTTCTTCCTCCATACACATCAGCTTTCAAAGAAATTCATGATCATGTTCCTCCATCTAGTCAATTGCAACATTCTTATAGTCGGAGCTTTCATATAATTACAAAACAAGGAATTGGGAAATTTGAGCATGGAATTTGTGTTCCTATAAATCCTCCTTCACAAACTACTACAAGAGGCCTAGGAAGTGGTACTCCTCTTTCTATGGATGAATTCCTTAGGCTCCAAAACTTTAAAAACCATCTTCAAAGACAACAAATCAAAAGAGCCCATAAGAATGCTTCTTCTTTAAAGAATCCTTTTTGTTCATTTCATCAAACCCATGATCACAATGTTGATGATTGCCCTGATTTTTAAAAATCTATTCAAGACGACATAGATAGTGGCAAAATTAGAATTGTGGATAATAAACCTTCCTCTCCTAACAAACCCTCTCCTTTATGTCAAGACGATATTTACCATCTTGATAGATTAGCTGCAAGAATCTATTGGAGATTGAAATATGACAAGAACATTTCCTTTCCTCCTCAAAATAAAAACAAAAATCTTAAGCAAGTGAAAGGTGTTAAATATTGATTTTTTCATGAATTCATATTTGTTGGAATCCAAGAACACTGAGAGTGGGGGGTGAATCAGTGTTCTACCAAAATGATCAATTTTAACCTTATTAAAATATGCATACAACAACCAGTATACCGGTACATATAGAATTGAAAGAAGTAAAGAAACCAATAAGCCAATCACATAAATGAATACCATAACACACAAAATTATATGTGGAAAACCTCAAAGAGGAAAAACCATGGTGGGATTTGTGACCCACAATATCAATCCATTGGCCATATGAAGAGATATTACAAAATATAGGGGCCTGCACTTGCAGGAAGGCTTACAGCCTAGAGCACACTGCTTAATCACAAAAGGAGCCTCACTGACTACATAAAAATCCAAACTACAATCTGGAGAAATGACTGAACTGCAATGATAGCATCTTCTATGCCTAAATACAGTTCTGGTTAATCTCTATCTGTTCCGATCTGAAACCCTAAACCCTTACCGGAAAGACCCCTTACATAAACTTTGCATTACAAAACATTAACACATTATCCTATCCATCCATCATATTATAAAATGATCTAACCAACTGACCTATATACCATTTACAAATCATCATGCCTTATGTCGGCTTACAAAGATAATTACAATATGAATATACATGTCAGCTCAACAACATAAATACATGAATATAAAAAACAATTGTCGATGCTGGATCTCCAAATGATGTCGGCCTCCAATACTAATAACCTGATTCTAAACCATGTCGTCCTGCATTGCTGGTAACCAAAGAAATCCTTCCAACTTGCCGGTGTCAGTACTGGTGCCGGTGTTGGTGCTGGTGAAGTGTCTGTCAGTACACAAATGAACCAAAATATGAAGTCGGAACAAGTTGCCATGTTGCCAAAAACCAATTGAGTGTCAATTGCCAACAATCTCCCCCTTTGGCATTGATGGCAACACTCATGTGAAAAATGATCATGGTTTACAACTGTCGGTTTCATCCTGAACCTGCTCCCCCTGAGCTGAATATCCATCAATACAAAATACTCCATATCTCTTGAATATTTTTCACCTATACTCCCCCTAATGTATATAACTCCCTTTTTTATTTTTCACATCAATATCTCTCCCCCTTTGACATCAATGCCATCAAAAATTCCAAAAAGTATAAAAAACCAAGACGAAGAATGAAAGACTGTACAATGAGTATATCCCAAAGTTTCGGTTAAGCTCTATCTGTTCCAGTTAAGCTCTATTTGTTCATGTCTTTGTATGAGCTTCTTTACATAAAATTGCACATTTACATTCATTCTTTAGATCATTTAGAATATTTGGTTTCAAGCATTGTCATTTAAATTCACATTTACATTTAGGGTTTATTCTTACATGTGAGGTAGCTCTAGTTTCTTATCATTTAGGATCTTGCATACACACAAGGTTTTAGCACACACATTCTCAGTACATTATCGACTATTTGTGGAGGTGGAAATCACCAAGAAAGGGGTTTGACTAAGGTAAAACCCCATATATAGCCACCCAAACCTTCCCTTTTTAGTTGTAGGTGCATAAACAGGTACACGGAGACACTTTCATCTCAACAAAAGGCATAGGAACCACCCAGAATCATCAAATCTACCCTAATCTTCTTGGTACAAGGGTGTGGTACCCTAGTCTTGCCCAGGACAGTGGCATGGCGCCATGGTCCCTCTGCTTTTTAATGGTTTTTAGCAGGTTGCAGCTTCAGGTCATCAGATTTGCAGCTTCTTAGTTGCAGCCTCCTGTCTACAAAAATAGGATAGTGACATGGCACCCTGGTCTTGGCTAGTTTTGTTCAATTTGTAGCATCGGTTACACGTCCAGAATCCCCCCCCTTTCATGCTTATAGTGTCTCAATTTTAGATCTGCAAGTTTGTGCAATTCCGAGTTCATTTATGCTTCATTATTTATCTCCTAATCTAATTGATCATTCAAACCCTAGTTTTTCTCATCATTTGCAACAAGAGGAATAGAATCCCTAAGAGACAAACCTTAGCTCTCTCTTTTCCACAAGAAGTAGCCAAAGTGATCTATCTCCCTAGGCTCTTTCTTATTCCCAATGTGTTGGCAAAAGTGGGATTAGGTCCTAGTCACCCGGTCTTGCTTTCTCGCCACCACAATTAGCAAGTATGACTTTTTGGCCACTACAACAAATGGTGTCTAGTTAGATTTGGGGAATGCCAACACCTTGCGTGCACCAAGGAAAGCTTACTTTGAGTGTGAAACTCATTTTGTATTGACAAGAACAACATAGCTAATACTAGGGGACTATGAATTTTATCTCACCCTTTTTTATATAGTGAACCAAATTAAAGTACTGATTGGATCGTTCCCTCTCACTTGCATAAATGCTCTAGGAGACAAAACTTCCAAGAAAAATATCATAATTATCCTCACCCTCCATAGAGGGGAGAATACACCATGATATTTTGGGTTCTAACTACAACAAAAATGGCAGTAGGTCTAGTTTTTTATAACACAAGCTTTAATATACCTACTACCCCACACAAGCACAACAAACAAAATATTCTGACTATTTACATGAAAATAAAAGGTCCTAAGCATGCACTTAGTAGAAAAATTGGTCTTTGACAAGCATACCTATAGAAAATATGTTAGTAGTTTGCAAATGATGGTCTTGGATAGTCGAAAAGAAGATGCAAAAACAAAATTGTTAGCAAAATCTGAAACCAACTAAACTAGAGCAAAGATGTTGATTAGCAAACAAAGACAACACTTTGTCTATGTAGACGCTGAAACGAAGATGCCAACACAAAAGTCTAAATGTTGTTTCAAGTTTTTGTGAAAAATAGTTAGTAAAAAAAATCAGAAAAATTGTCGTCTATCAAAACTAATAATAATAAAAAAAAGTAAGCCCTAGAAAATCATAAATGTTACAACCTCCAAACAATGAGAATTAGAAAATAGAAAAAAAGGGTTTTCTACTTTTTTTTTCCTTTTTTAGATTTTTAATTTGTTAAATTTGTTAAGGAAAAAAAAATCCTGCATAGAAAGAAAAATAAATACAATGAAGATAGTGTTTTGTAGAGGCGAAGATGTCATTTCTGAGGTGGAGACTATTCTTTAGTTTCAAATGTTGATGTATAAAACCTACACAAATAGAAATATTAGCAAAATATTAAACACGAAGACATTGTTTTAGTGTCGTAGATGGCATAATGGGATGGAGATGGTGTTTTCCTGCCTATGTGAGCTAAACACAAAAAATCTCAAACTTTTCATTAAATTAGGGACATAGGGTCCCACTGAGTGTGCCAAAATGAAAGGATGAAAATGGTATGAGGTTAATTCAGCATGCAAAATACATAAAATAATGAAAGCACCTAAATCAACTAAACTTAGACCTTTTCAAGCCCCTTCAATTGAGCTAGAAGTGGAATGCGCCCATGCTCCACTTGATTTTCTCCTTTGATGAGTGAATGTGGGATTCTCTCCAAAGCTACATAACAATGTGAGTGAATAAGATTGAACATGATGGATATGTTAAGGCCAAATTTGGGCATAATATAGGTTTAAGGGATGGATTGTAAACTCAAATTAGCAGCATAACAATGTCATGAAAGTGGATGATTTGTGAAAGAAGGAGACTCCAATTTATAGACTTGAGGGGGTCAAAATAGAGAGTTGAGATTGAAAGGAAATAGAGTGTCAAGATTGAAGGAAGGTGAGATGGCTTGGGAGAGGACAAGTGATAGATCCAAGAGATTTTTTCATAAAGGCATATCTTGTCTCCACACTCCTCAAGGACATGGACAAGAGATCTTAAGTACACTTGGAAGAGGGACAAGGAATTAAAAATTCCTTGGGAAGGAGAAAAGGAATTTAAAACTTTGGGAAGAGAAACATGGGGAGAATAAAAGGATTAAGGAATTAAAAATTACTTGGAAAGAGTGATTATGGGGAGATTTAAGGAATCCAAAATTCCTTGGATAGACAAACATGGGTGGCATGTTGTTGACCAATCTCTAATCTTGGGGATTAGAGGTGTGCAAGTGATTAGTGAGAGTGATTAAATGAGTTAATGAGGGATAAAGGTGCAAGTGGACAAGTTAGGAGGATGTGACATGAGGAGAGAGAATGAGTAGAGAATTTTAAATTGGATGAAATGATAATAAAGGTTAGGCTTAGATTAATTAGGCTTAATGACAGGGATTAGAGGAGGATTTGTACGAATCAAGATATTAGTTAATTAATTGAGAATCATTTAGCTAGCTGGGATTAGAAGAAATATTGAAGAGATTGGCTAATGTTAGTGATTAAAATGGATTTTTAAAAGAATGAAGATTTATATAATTAATTGATAAATTAATTATATGGCTAAGGGGTAAAATTATTAAATATAATTTCATTTATTTTAAGAAAAACAAAGATTAGCACAATTAATACAATTAATTATGTGAGAAGGGATAAATTAATTAAATATTAATTTAATTTATTTTGGACGTCTACAACGAGCTTTTTTTAGACCTAAAAAATGTGAGAATGTTTTGGTTTTTACAAAATGCACTTGCATTAAAAGAAAGTGCATTTGGCTTAGAAATGAGCTTGGATGACAAGCTCGCAGGCTTGGATTGCTCATTTGCCTCGAATTCACATGATTTTTTCTACATTCTCATTTCTTAACTTGCACATCATCAAGTTTACACATTGTGTATTGAGTTTTTGTAAAATTACCACCATAATTTCACATGTCTTCTAATATTTATAACCATATAAATTTTTTTAGATTTGAACTAAATAACATATTTCTTGTTAATTTCTTTCACTAATGTTTCCATAGTTCTCAAAGACAGATGTGTACACTTTTTTTAATAGTTTTTGACATACTTGTTAAAAAAATTAAAAAAATCATATAATATTGTTCTACACTTCATTCATTACACATTAAAACTCTTTGTTTTTTCATTTTTTTGGGGTGCAAGTTATGTGATGTGTGCACTCAGTGATGTAATTTTTAAGATGCATCCATTTTGAAAAAATTATAAACAAATACTCAATAAAAAATTACAAAAAAATATACAACTTCCAATACTCACTCTTAAATATATTTTTACCAATAGGTTTTCAAAATACTAAATGCAACTAAAAATGGAACACATTGTGTACACAAAACATTTGATCCTCTTTAACTTAAATATTTGTCAAAAACTTAAGTATTTAAGAAACTAGATTCAGAGTACTACAATCCTTGTTCTTTTGACATTTTCAAATTTTGAGAAATTACTCCTCCAAGTCTAGATTTGGCTAATTTCAAAAGAAAAAAAAAATGGCCACGTTCGACCCCCTTTTTTGTGCATCATCTTGGTGCACATAGCCAACTTGAGCATATTGTATTCTTATCAAAGTTTATTTGGTATATGTTTCATGCAATTTGTTGCTATGTAATGATAATTAATGAATTTTAATGCACATTCATTATCAAAAATCAATTGTTTGCATATTGTATGCTCTAAAGATTAGAATTGTTCTATAAATACTTTGATTTAGAGCACCAAAGGAACATAATCTGAAATCATCAATCTACAGAATTTGCATAAGTATGTTGTCTTCATTCATTTTTATAACTACAAATTTAAGTTTGTCAAAAGGATCCCTAGGATATTTTAAATACCACTGGTTCTTGACAATCAATATGGACCAAGAAATTCAGTAAAATAGAAAGTTAAAAATAAAAGACGTCTTGATCAAATCCATAAGAACTGACATAAATCCAAACCCATAAAAATGACCCTTAATTATAGAATTAACCCATAGTAAAGTTGACTAACTATTTCAATTTGATCATTCTTTTCTAATCTCATGTAGATAAAATTTCAATAAAATATTAAAGTTATTCTCTACATCAATATAAAAACTAATCATAAACACATTCTCTTTTACTTTCCTATTTAGCAATTCAATTACTCAGTTTATAATTTCCAACTTTAACTTATTAAACTAAATTGATTTATACATGATTTGCATGTATTAGGCAATTAATATAAAATAATAGTTAAAGAAAGCCTATTTTCCATTAAAAAAATATGTACATAGGTGATCATTGCAAAGTTATTTTTCAATGAAAAAAATAATAGTTATTGATATGTACCTTTTATTTCGCCCTCAAATTACACCTCCAAAAGGAGATGATGCATATTGGAATCCAACTCACTGAAATTACAATGAATTGTTAAATAATGATAATTAAATTTAATGCTTATAAATGCAAATGTTTTTGTTTGTCCTTCATAATTTAAAGATTCGATAATGCTTTGAAAATGAAAAGCATGATGAAATTCAATTATAAGCCAATCCACCATTATTTTCATGCTATTGCTCCTCTCTCTTTCGGTACACTCTCTTAAAGGCTTTTCTAATTAACAATTGTCTCATGTTTATTCTTTATTAGCTCTCATAAAGTATATTCCATTGATCCCATCAATTTGTCATCTTTGTGCATGGTTAAAAAGCCTGTGTGTGCATAATATAATCCTGTAGCTTTTCTTTGTGATCCTTTTTTTAAGCTTTGATCCAATAACTACATATATTTTGAAGATGCCATTGCCTACCTACTTCTTTATTTAACATGGTCTCTCTTTGATTTGATTCCAAGCTTTCCTCAAAGCTTCTTTTTAAAACAAGATTGAATTATTCTTCAAGGCCCAACTGGAAGTTTGCTGTTATAGTAGAGTTTTGTTTTATATAAAATGTAAAGTTCAAAATTCGAGTAATTTTAAATATGAGAAAGCGGATGGCTTAAATTACACACACTAAGCTTTGGTTTTTAGGTTTAAAAGTGTTAAATACTTAGGGTTGATCGACATTTGTTTTGGCTTTTAGACTTAAAAGTGTTAAATACTTAGGGTTGATCGACATTCTCTAAGCTTAATATGTTGCTTAGTGTGTGTGGTTTAAAGCTGGCCATGAGAAAGAGGCGTGGAGAAAATCTCAGTATCGATTGCATAAAACATAAGTAAACATAAATGGTTAATATTTTAAGTAGTTTTAATTATTTTATTTTATTTGTATCTTTTAAATTTTTCAATCATTTTGATAGAAAATATATTATTTATTGTAATCTTTTATAATTTTTACGCCAGCAGTCAATAAATTTGTAATTTTTTAAAATGTATTTAATATTTTTTATCATTAATTTAAAAAAAAACAATTAATTTCTTTTATTATTATTAGATTTTATAATATTTAAATGTTTTGTTTTCAAATATAAGCATGCATTTTCTTTATTATTATAACTTTTATAAATTTATTATTATCAGATTTTATAAATTTAAATACAAAAAAGTATCTAGTTTCATGTATTATTATTAGATTATATAATTTTTAAATGTATAGATTTTTTTGTTTTTAAAGAAAAGAAAATGCATTACCTTTATTATTATCAAATTTTATGAGTTTCAAATGCAAAGTTTTTTGTTTTCAAACTAGAAAAAAAAGAATATTTAATTTTCTTTATTATTATTAGATTTTTAAAATTGTAAATACAAAGTGCTTTTTTTTAAAGTAAAAATCTTGGCAATTTTTTTTTTCAAAATATAAATCCTCTATTTAAACATGGTTTTAGTGTGTATTTTGTATAGTGTCTTAAAATTTGGTGACTGCAAAGGTAGATAGAAACTATATTTTTACTTTTGTTGCATTTTCTTTACAATTCTTCTCAAAATTTAACCAATGATTTGTATCTAAATTTGTGATATACAATTTTCTAACTTCATATTATAATAGTCATTTTTTTACAATTTCCTTTTTTAACTATTTGGGATGGATACCACTTCAAATTTTACATAAAATAGCCAAATTCAATAAATAATATTTAGTTTTTCAGTTTAGATGTACAAAATTTAAGAATGTATTTTCAATATCAACTTTCACCCTCAATGGTCTAGCTTGAATTATAGTTGAAGCTTTATATTTTGGGTTTTACAAATGTCATGAGTTTTATTGAAGTTGTATTTTTATTCATATATTGGTTTGTGTCTTAAAATTAGTTGTGCAATAGATTGAACAAAAAATTGCACAATAAAATTTAATAATTTAAACAATATGTAAAAAAATTAGCAATTAGAAATTTTCAAAAAGTTTACAATATTTCAAACATTGTTTTTTTATTAAGGATCAAATAGGTTTTTAGGGGTCCCAAAACCCCTTACAACAAAATTTGAAGGGATCTAAAACCCTCAGATTTTACACGGATCTGAAGCCCATAGAAGAACACTTCTATAAGATACAACAAAGGAAACTAGTAGCCCACCTACAACCTAACATTAAAGATTCAATTGAAAGAGAGAAAGGCCAAAGCCAAACACCAAAAAATCCAAGCAAACATGAACATAGGGTTTTTCCAGTCTCCCTCAACCATGACAATGGATTTTAGCAAGGTTCCCATAACCTTAACTTTGAGAATAAACAACACTGAGATCACCTTACCCTTCAAGATCTCCACCTCAATAGGAGAGAAGGGAAAACAGGCAGTAAAAAGGCAACAACAACTCCCTTACAACCAAGAAACAAGTTGCCATCAACTCCACAATAACTCCTCTCGACATCACCATCAACATTGAACTCCACCTCCATAGAAGAAAGGTCATCTCTAGCAACATCCATCTCCACCTCAATAGAAGATAGGACCACCTCTACAGGAAAACCCAGAGACAATCGAAGAGTTGAACATGAAGTATAAAGGCCAAGGTTGGAGAAACAAGAAGGGGGAGGATGACCTAACCCCCCAAAAAGAGAGACCCAGAAAATAAAAGAAACAAATTGGAAGAAGTAGTTCCCAACACCACAAAGATCTCAAAACCATTCGGATTAAAAGAGACCCACAACAAAATAACCTCTCTCGTAGGAACAATAAAAACAAAGAAGTGCAAGGAGACAAGAGGGAAGAGATACCATCATAGAACCAATAGAACCAATGCAAGGGCAAGGAAACAAAACCACTACCAACCTCCTTGATAGCCTCAACATAGCCTTCCTCATCAAAAGGAACCCTAGCCCTGCTCCAAACACTCCTACCTTTTAATGACGTAGAAAGCCTCCAACAAAGAATGACACGGGGAGTACAAAATAAGGAGGGGAAAAACCACACAATCCACATGACCCCACAATTGGGCAAAGGACACATCAAACTAACACTGTAAAGGCCCCCTCTACAAGAAACACCAATAATGATGACTGTAAAGTAATGCAAGTAGGATGAAGCCATCAAAGAAGGCGAAACCCTTTTGCCACACCAACAATCAGGCCCACAAATAGACAGGAAAACAAGAATAGAGCCAGAAACCCATCCAAAGTCCACAACCAAGAAGCAGAGAAGGAGCACACCAGCAGACCCAACATGAGCAAAAAAGGAGAAGCCCAAGCAAAGCGAGCAACAAATCCAAAAATCAACAATCACATCAATAAAAACATCCCCAAAAAAATCTTGAGAAACTCCATACACACCAGACGACAAAGGCACAAACCTTGCCTCTAACCCCACTTCCCCGAGACCCTCAAACCCCTACACGCCTCCCACAAGACCAATACCAAGCCATAAGCCATAAGCCATGAAAACCGACTGAATCAGGGGGGATCGATGGTATCATCCTCCTCTGCACCTTCATCTGCCTCTCCATCACCATCACTGCAACCGGAAGAGACCCTTCCTGCCGCTCCTCTGCGCACGTTCCTCATTTTAAAAACTTTCGAGAAGCTTTCAAACATAGTATTTTGTTATTATATTCTAGAGATTTTCTTAAATTTAAGATTACTGTCTTGTAAATATTTTTGAAAATTCATATAATTTGGGAACAATTTTTAGTTTTATAGCACGTATGTTAAGAATAATGATGATACAATCTGAGATTTACCTTTGCAATTAGTTTTATACATTCACAATAATAGGTAAAATTTTAAACTAAAACAATATTCAAATAGCAAATAAATTTGTGATATACTCCATAGCTACATATGTAGATTTGAAGTATATGTTATAATTTTAGAACAAATTGCAACTTTCATACCTGATTAAATAAATGTTTATTTTATGAGTTTGACCCATGAATATATCAAAATAAAATCGCCCTCTAGCAGAGGATTATTATTATCAACATGGATCTTAGATATGATATTGTAAGGATGCTACTGATAACAATCCCTAGGTGCACACATATAAATGCCCATAATTTAAAAAAAAATCCAAATGTTGAATGCAAAACCTCATTTAATATCTCTTATATCTAACTATTTTGTTTAAAAAAAGGAATATTCCATTGAAGTAGCTAGTTACATAAGTTTGCATCTGCCTCAAACCATGGAACACTATGTGGAGGATCAAATAAAAAACCTAGTTTCAAGAGACATAAATGTTGAAAGTACAATACTTGATGTGATGTCATAGGGAGCCGAATAAAATCATATATTCAACCAATGTTATAGAAATCTTGTCAAATCCCCACTTTGCAATTGATTGACCCAAAACACTTGCGTCAATGATTGACATGTTTGTTCTTTTGTTTTCATGGGGGGAAGTTGGATGTGCAACATCACCCACAAGGACCACATGATCCCACACAAGTTGTTTGAGTGGTTCTTGATCATATAAATCATTTATGAATGGTTCTGCAATTGCCTTCATATGAGCAGATAACTTTGGTCCCCATGTCTCACTAGCTTCTTCATGCTTTTGTCTGCCATAGACATTGCAAGGACTTTCATTTTAAACTTAATTTCCTTTCTTTGGATCCAATAATCTACCTTCTTCACCTCATGCATTTTCAAATTTGTCTAAAAGAACCCCCCTTACATTATGTTTTGATGGATTTACATGCTCGGATCCAAAACTCCTATTTTAGGAGAGGCAGGAAGGATTCTAGCAAAGGTTGTAAAATTTGTCTTGACACCCACTAAGTTCATTTTCTGGATTTTTCTAAGTCCTTTTCAACAAATCCATTTTGTGCTCTAAGAAAATTACTTCATTTATATTGTGTTGTGTCTAGGTGAAACAATGCCAATATACTGAAACCTTTCTATACTTAGCTTCTTTTTCTTTTGTTGAGATTTTAGCCTATCTCCCACTTGCTTCTTTAGCTCTTGAGTAGGTGAAGGGTGTGATTTTCTTTCACAATTCACTATGCTCTTCATCTAATCCTTGTTTATGTCCTTAGAATCCATCTTTCCTCATTTATTGTTTTAGATGCATTCTTCATTGTCCTTTTTAGGTTTTGTTTTGCAATCTTTATCATGCTTCTCTTCAAGATCCTTCTTTAAATTTTCATCTTCTTACCTAATATTTTGTGAAATACCATATAATTTCCACCCTTTTGTTTGTATCAATGCACTCTGAATTTTTTTTGTATGATAAGGTTCTTAGATTAGTATTTGCAAATTATTTATCCGAGGCAATTCAAGAATAATATCTAAAGATTCTAAGCAATACTTGGTCATAGCATAGAAATTTGAATGCAAATAATATTAATCCATGCTAAGTTTCAATTATTCAAAACTTGGAATCCATTTACCATATACTTGAGTCTCATTGTCATTCAAATTTTTGTGCTTCAAATTGTTGAGTCAAATCAATGAATCTATGAGTATTATAACCACCATTCATGTTTTATGGTGATAATGTCTTTATTTTGAATCCGTTTAATAAGTTATAGTAATGATTCATTTTCACTTGGAAACAAAACTCATAAAAGTTTATCTCACTTTTCTTGATCCAAGGTCAGAGTTCACTCCCATTTTTCAGTCTTTACTCTTTATTTTTTTAATATATTTGCTTCTTCAATTAGGGGTTGAGTTCCTAAATAAAGGTAAAGGTGTTCTTTTTTGGGCCACTAGGTTTGATTTCCTAAGTAAAGGTTGTCCTTGTAGTTCACTACCAAATAAGATAACAATTTGGTGTGTAAGACCCATTCTTGTAGAACTTCACAAGAGGGTTTTTTTGCCATTTACCCTTTACTTCTCAAATTTGTACATCTTTGGGTTCAAACCTTCTAACCAAATTTTAATTGAATATCTCCTCTCCCTTGTTGTGATAGTATCTCCTGTACTCAAAAGCTATGATTGTTTTATTCTCTATTAGCTCATCAAGAGCTTGAATTTTATTTCTTCATATATGATACACATGCCTTTTTAGTTGTCAACTTGTTTTTCTGTACTTCCCTCTCACTTTTTCTTTCATTAGTTTTAGATGCCTTGACCAGACTAAAATTGACCTTCTCTACTTCCTTGATGTGATAATATCTTGAACTCAAAAGCCATGTTTGTTGTACTCTTTATTTTCTCATCAAGAGATCAAATTTGATTCTTTAGATATAATAAAGATGCATTTTTAGGTGTCAACCCACTTTTTCTATTTGTAGAATTATATGTCCTCTCTTAGTTTAAGAAGGTTGTCATGTAATTATTTGACTAATAAAACTTGTTTGTTTCTCCTCAAGTGAAAACACCTCTCCCATAAGCTATTCCTCCAAAAGAGGGTTTTACTATCTAAGCTTTAGGTGAGAAAATACACCACACAAGGCTATGAAAATGAATATTTTAAAATACAACATCTATAAAAATGCAACCACAACTATATTTACAACTAATTGTTGGCGATGACTGTTGAGAATGAAATCAAAATCCTTCTAAACACCAATGTAAAAGAGTTTGCGAAAACAAGATGATTGTAAATACATCCCTCACAACTGTGAATGCTCTTGACATCATGTAGAACCTTAATTGGATGAAAAAATCAAAACCCAAAGTCAAAATCAAAAGGAAATTGTGAAATAATGTTAGAACCTAGAATTTCTTGAAAAAAATGGTATAAGAATGTTGACTACAATTTTGAAAGGCACCTTGACAAAACTTGAGAATTCACAATTTTTATGATTAATCATAATTTTTTCATAGTTTTTGCTTCAATGGTCTCATCCACCAATAAAGGGAATAAATATTAAGACATTGTTGCCTCATTTTGATGCTTTTAATCTTTTTGGGTTGATTTTGATTAAAAATTATTTTGTATTACTCACCATAGGAAGGTATTTATAGGATAAATTTTAAGACCATAGTCTAGTCACACAAGGGCTTCATTTACTAGGCAATATTATATCACGTGCATTCATATTGGGGGTTTAATATCCCCAAAATTGAAAATAATATATGCAATTATATTAAGGACGTAGGGGTTTTATAAATTTAAAATTGGAATACAAATATTATAAGGTATTTTCTATTTGAAAAATGTCAGAAGTAGGGAAAAAAATCAAAACAATTTCAGCATAGCCACGAATTAGTGGCACAGAGGACAAGTTTGATGCAATAAATGCATATTTGAATTAAGATAATATTCATTTAGATTTTCATGAAATACAATTCGATCAAATAAGTTTCATTTAGAAGCGGGAAGTGGCTAAGCAATGAAGTGGAAGGAAACTTGCAACTTCAAGCCATTATCAAGATTTACGGTCAAAGAGGACCGAGGAACAATACTTATATAGGAATTTAGAAAACTCTTATCCCCTTCACTAAACTGTTATTCTCATTTATTTATTTTAACTTAGTAATGTTGACCATGGAAAGTGCTATTTTGTTTGTCAAAATAATCAGTAAAGTAGGATGAATAACACATGAAGAACACCTTATTGATCGTCATATCAGAATCACTATTTTCATTCCCTGACCTCATCAAAGCTTAAAAAAGAATATCATTATAGGTTCAATTGTAATATGACAATATACAGAATGGGATTTTTATATTTTTTGGATGTCTACCAGTAGGATGCAGTACCCTTTCTATTAATTCAAAAAACAAGATTACATGACTAGGATTACATCAGTGATAGAGATATCCAATTACTATCAGTCTTTCTACAATCACTTCAAGGAATAGATCTTTGTTATCCTCCATGAATGTGGAAAACTTGTCCATGCTGCCCAACTCCCTTCTTCTATAGCTTCCATACCTTCAACATTTTGGTCTTCTTACCCTTAGCATTTAAATAAAAGTAGCCCATCATTATCTGAGACACAAGCACCATCTTTGGCTGGTCTAGGACCGCCATAACACCTGATAAATTCTCCTCCTTGAGTGTGCATCTCACTATCATGTTCGCATTGAGATTGTATCCCAAAATCTGGATGATGGGGAAGAATTGATATTCATACACTTCTCTATCATGCACATGACCCCCAGACCAAAAAACTAGGCTAAGGATCTTGACTACAACTAATTTTTCTTTCTCATTTCCCTGTTGGAACAAATGATACAACTATTTCTCTAGTATTTCATCAACTAAGTAAAAACCTGCACACTTGCATTTCACTCCAAAGGATTTTGAAATTATTGATCGAGTTTGTGAATAAGAAGATAAATTTAGTCCTCTGTAAATAAAATCCTACCTAACTCTTTGATGCCATAACTATCCCCAAAAATCTGCATGTTATGTTTTATTAAATTTTCCCTATATTTATTTCCTATTTCTCTATTGCCAATCCAAAATACAATCATTGAAATCTCCACATCTTTTCTTCAAACAAGTTGTGAATGATTTTTTGTCCTTTCACCTTGTCTACTAGTAGTTCCTTTTAGTGCTACCTCAAAGATTATCCTTGAGGTACACTGTTATATATAGAACTAAGTATGGAACACATAGGGCATCAAGATTTATTTTTAACATAAACAAATATTTTTGTTTACATTTATTATGAGAAAAAACCTTGACAAGACCTTTTGATTGGTCTTCAAATTCCAAGATGACATAGTCAAACCTTTCTACTAAGCCTTGTCAATCCTTGAGGTGATTGAGTATCAAATTATCATCCTCTCTGGTCTTAATCAGATTTGGTATTTCTTTGAAAACTGATGTTCATACATTTGATCCCCCTTTCAAATGCAAATAGGATCAAGATTTATCACTAAAAATGATTTTATTTTGCCGATTCCACGATTTGGAGTCCTTTCAAATGGGTAAGGTTCCAATTACTTAGCCAACTGATGGGTACATGTGGATTGAAATGTAGATGGATCCAATGGTGGATATGGAATATGTAATTATTGTCGGTGAATTAAATTTCATTGTTGGCACAATCATTTGTCAAAAAGGTTGTACACTTGCTAATATTTGTCATGAAATTGTGGATGATGAACTCATTGAATATCCTTTTGATTTTATCAGTGGGCTTGGCAATCCTTAAAATATAAAGCAAGAATAAAAAAAGAAATCTAAAACAACATTTATAGGTATTAAGAGGAAACATGACACAATGGATGTTGAAACACCAAAGTCAAATATAGTGGTTCAAGTACACCAAACCCTCAAAAAAATAGAGGGAGTGTGGAGGAAGGTATGCATAAACAACCAAGAGTTGGAGATGGGTCCGAGTTAGTGGAACAAAGTATATCTTTTTATCCTAATGTATTGACATATTAGAATCAGAAAGTGAATAGTTTAATGGAATAATTTGTCAAGGGGAAACTTACTCTCAAAGTATATTCAGAAAAGGGAGAACTTAAAATAAAAATATGTTGTGAAAGTTGTGGCATTGATTATGGAATAGGGGAAGTATCCATGACAACACAAAAAATTTGTAACTTTGTTAAAAAACATATAAAAACAATGTCCCATCAATGTCACATTTTAATGGAGGGAAATGGTGAAAATAATTCAACTAGTATAGAAAAGCATACAACAGTGGTTAGAGATCGATTTTAGATTGATCAAGAAATTAAACTTCTAGACGATTTCAACAAGACACAAGATCCTATTTGTTCAAGGTGGTGGAAGAAACACTTGTAGGATATGAGGATAAGAAAAAAGTAAGAGTGGAATGTACACAATGCAATAAATGGTTTTATTTGGTGCTAACAAGTGGTAATATTGTAAGTTCTCTAAATGAACACAGACATCAAAGAAGCACACCAATACTATAGATGAGGCTTCACATGATACAATTGTTTTAAGGAGAGGCATAGAGAAGAGACCTAAGAAGCCTACCAATGATAAGTCCCAACAAATTTTGACTAGGTTCTCAGTCCCATCATCACCATCTGTATTGCATAAGGGTTCTACAAGTGCAGATCTTTCTACTTTAGGTATGTTAACTGTTGTTCTCAAAATTTGATTCACTTCAACATACTTATAATAATATGATAACTCTGTGCATAAGAGATATTAAAGAGAAGGAAACTTCTAGGACAACATATGACAAGGTTTGATTTAACCTTCTACACTTCGGACCTATTCTAAGTCCAAGCGGGTATACCTTTGTGAACTAAATTAACACTTTTAAAAGATAAATCCACAGCAAACCAGTCCAGAAAACTAGTGGATCTAATCACCTTAAAACTTACTGAAACAAAGGAATGAAAATTGTACTCATATTCAGTATTTGACCTACAAAACATGTAATCGACAACCTCGATCTATACCAGTGCCTTATCCAAGGTCACAGAGTCATCTAAGTTTCAAACAACACTCTCACAGTCAAATATCTATACGCATCCCATTAGTTTGGCTTCTGTAGATCCCTATATATGCCTGACACACATAAGAATTTATGCATACCAAAGTAAACTATGCTCATCAAGATTCAAAATATCTCACAAGGAATTTATTGGTAGAAGTGATCCCCGCATATTTAATTTCCCTCCTGAAGAGAAAAGTTGACAAACACATCTACTAAAAGTTGCCTTACAACCCCTATTCAAATGAAATAACCCTGGATTATTCAGAATGAAACAGTAAACACTTGCAAACACATTTGAAGACAACACAAAGCTTTTACCCGAAACCAATGGTCTGTATATTGATATTTTCTTCAAAAGAGTATTACAAGAAACCTTTGAATATTCTCCATTAAAACTTGGAAAAGCTCAGATAAATTTCTGCAGCGTTTTCTTACAATTCTTTGCGATCCTTTTTCTACTCATCCTAGTATCCATTTATAACAATATGGATGCACATAGCTTCGGACTTTCCTAGGAGAATTTGTTACAATTATTGCTTCTCAAGAAGAAGTTACAAAATCTTTTACAAAAATGGTTACAAGTCCTTTTCGACCTTCGCAGCTTCTTCTACTTGTTGTCTGGTTGCAACCTCTTCTAACTATTCAGGAGCGCCTTCTAACTGCTCTACATCGTGGATGACATATTTTCTTGTCCACTCATTGCACACATCATCAGTTGACCATGCGAAATTAATCACTTTTGCTTTAGCCTTGGTTAACCTTTTCCATGAATTCCTCATCTTGTTAACCTTTGAATTGAGAAAACCGTAATGAGATTTGATTCTCTCTATCTCCTGAATTGTTACAACAAAAAAGGAAGCATCATCTAAGTCAACAATTCCTTTTATTCTGGCTGACATTTTGGCCTCTAATTCCTTAAGCCACACTTGTTTGTCCTTTAATTGATTTGGGCTGACAAAAACTCTTGGGAGCAATTCAAAAACCTAGTCAGTGTACTCCTTTTTGTATAAGTTGATTTTCCTGTCAGCATTGTCTATCCCTTCTGCTAATTTTATTAGATCCTTTGTGGTGTCACAAGTGGATTTGATGATAGGATCAACCCCTGCTTCATCATATGATACACAAATAAGCTCCAAATCATGCTCTCTAGGCTTCCACTTGTCAAAAATGGGTGTCAAAATGACCTTATCTACATTAAGCTCATTCCACATATCTAAAATCTTGCTTATGTTGTTGTACAATAGTGAAGCACGCATGGTGTCTACAAAACTTGAAATGGTAGCCCTTACTCTTTCTTCATACTTCTTGGCATACAAGGCCTAAGCCTATTTTAAATTCTCCAATTCTTGGGGAATGATCTCGATCATTTGAGAACTAGAAGGTGCTGGTAGGTGGAGGTCTTGTAGGAGAAGAGGAGATCATCAGTGTTGAAGACTCACCTTGATGGTACTGTCCTGTCAACTGGCTTTGCAGCTTAGCAATGATGTTATCTTTACCCCTTACCTCTTCCTTAGCACTGTTGTAAGCCTTCAAAATTGTCTCCAACTTGACTTGGAGGGCTGCTTTTTCCTTAACTTCCCTTTCTGCTACTGTAACACTAAACTTTGCAGTTTCTAGCACAGTGCTAGCAGCTTCCACCACCTCTGTGTTTTGCACTCTTTTTACTATCATTCCACCAAGGTAACTTGACCCTGGGGTGTCCTTATTTCTCTTATTTTCGTCTCTTTTGAGGGACCACATGACCAATGTAGCATTGTCTTTGCTAAAAGTGATTCCCTCCATGGGTTTAGTTTCTTTTCTCACTGCCTCCAATACCAAGGCATCTGCTATGTCCCACTCAGGGAGAATGAGTACTCCAGCTTGTGCCACCATATCTCTTCCTTGCTCAGGAGTGATGGTCTTAAACTCATCCATCATTTCTTACTTTATTTCCTCCTCAATCACAGCTGGATCTTTATGAGGTTGCTCACCTTTTCTCTTCTCACATCTTGCATTGTATTTGTCAATGTTTTGCTTCCATACAAACTGCATGAATGCTCCTGATGTAGCAAAATTATTGTCAGCCAAGAAGTCATCACTGGCCTACTTGATCTCAGGATCCCACTCCTGGCCTTTGAATTCATTGGTAGTGATGTTCATCTCAGCAGCAAGGGGCTCTTCTAGCATTCCTTCTTCTACTTCATCATATGTGTATGCTATTTCTCCTAGGCTACCTAACTGTATCAACTGCTCAGTTGCTGCCTGTTCATCTCCTATATGAATAGGGGATTGGGATGGAGAGTACAAGGGTGTATCAGATTGTATTTCTTTACCTACTCCCTGCTTCTTCAGGCTATCTTGGATGTCAATGACATCTTGTATCTTCCTCTTTCCTTTATAGGTAGAGGGCTCCCCTGTTGTAGGCATCAACACACTATAATTAGACTTCTTGTGTAATGTATAGTCACCAGGAGGGATTGCTCTAGTGGGGGCAGACCCACTTAGAACCATTCTTGCCTTTTCAGGGTTTTTTTTAATCACAACCTCCCTTTTTTCTTTTAGAGTCTGCATTACATCCTCAAAGCAAAGAATTAGGAACTTTATTTTCTCCTCAAAAGGGAAAAACCTAGACAATGGGTCATAGCTGGTATCAAACTGATGTACAAAATCTAAGGCCTTTTTATAAGCCACCCATTTTTCCTTCCTCAGCTCCTGCTTATCTAGATCAAACACATTTCTAATGAGGTCTTCAGGAAACTAGAACTGATGGGGTCTACCTCTGCACACTACTCTCTTTCTAAACGTGCCATTAAAGAAATCTTCAGGATCAGCACACCTGGACATTGTAGTTGACAAATGATAAGGTTTAAGAAAATCCTCAAAACAATTCCAACCTCCCTTGGTTATTACAAATTGCTAGGCTATAGTAACCGTAGGGAAAATAGTCCCTTTACCCTTGCCTGTTAGCTCTACTTCTTGCACACTACCAATTTGTTTGAGGATTTCTGCAGTTCCTACTTTGAGAGGGACCTGATAGGGCAATAAAAATGGAGTGCCTCTAAAACCAAATACTCTGAAAACTGTGGAGACAGGGTACAAGTAAATATCACCCCAATTATGGACAATTTTTATATTTTCTGCAAATTCTTTTGGTCTAATAAATTCCAAAAGAACCTTGGGGATTCTTGGATTTTCTGAACAGAGGAGAGTCCTAATCTTCGATGCAAAATACTTATCAAATTTTAAGAAACTAGCATCATCTCTGTCCCATGACAACACTGTACTCCATAATTGCATTGGCATCTTTTGTCCATCTTTCTCTTTTACAAGATCCATTCCACTTGCAAAATAATCACCACCTTTGAATAAAAATAGATACATAAGGAGGGAATACCATCCAAAAGGCCTATCAACCTTCCCTTTCTTTATTCCTATCAACCCTCCATGAATAGCATCAGTAATAAAGGAAGCATAATCATAGGTTACTGCAAGAGAAGGATTCAAAATCTGAGCAATCATTAGCATGTAATGATTGGGCATATTTGCCTCAGCATCCTCTCCTAAAATCTGGCAAAGTGACCAATACAATCCCTTAGCCCTAAGGGTGAACAAATTCAATGAGAAGGGATCTTCAGTGTTGGGTCCTACAACTGTCAACCCACCTATCTTCACAAATAATTCCTTAAGAGGCCTACTTCTAAGGTGGTTCCTCTGTGCACTGTATACTTGAGCTAGTGATTTGAAATTGATAGGTTCTAGAAAATTAGTAAACTCATTAAGCCCAAAAGCACTTATGAATTCCTCATTATTTATTTCAATGAGGGCTTTCCCATTTATATCCCTAATCCTCCTTGTGACTGGATCATAATTATGTGCAATCTGAGTCAGGAGATCCATATCCATGAATACTCCTGGAACTACCAATTTTCTCACATCTAACTCCCAGATGCTATTCTACGGGGCTGGGGAATTTCTCATGCCAAATCCAACTTTGAACAACCCCAACCCAGACAACCCAACCTATGGGTGTTTGAACCAATTACCCTTGTCATATAACCCTTCTCCTATCTTCAAACGAGGAGCTCTTGGCACTAGTTCTTTCGCTTTTGATGCCTGATTAGTTGACAATGTCAATTGCTCGAGAAAATCATCACAAATGGCCCTTTCCTGGTAATTAAATTTCCCTGAGAATTCTCTCTTAGGTGCCATCTTAAGATATGCGAGCAATTACACTATTACCCCCAACTGGTTCTGTGACAAATCAAGACCTCAATTAAAACACACCGATAAGAAATTGCCAAACAAGAATACAAGAAAACTTGTTTTTAGCTTGAAGGAATCCGCTCTACACTGAATGAATTTGCTCTGTATTTGAAGAAGAATAGCTCTACAACCGCTCCTCTGCAACAATTCTTTGGAATGATACCTTCACTCAATTGATATGAGATCATATATGGTACTCAAGCTCTTAACTGCGACATTAATACCACATGCTTCGGCTGTCCCTTCAAAATTGACTTCATCAGAGAATTCAAATTTTTCGCTCCAATGGGTCACAACATACCTGCACATTTTTCCCTTTCGCTCTTTTGCTGTTTCACAGAGCATAACCTCTGGGCAATTTTGTTAAACGAAATCACACCAACTTTCTGATCAAATGAAACTTGATCGGTCTTTACATCGACTTAACAACTTGGCCTTAGCACCGGACCCCACCTCCTTTTCGTCATTTTGCGGGCTTTATCCTTTGAGCACTTTTCCTTTGTGAAGCTGCACTAGGCGTTAGATGGAACTTTAACTGCTCAGCGTTTAACTCTTACTGGGACCGTCAGCTTCTTCATTAACCGCACCTCTATCTTGACGGCTAGCGGTCTTTCGCTATTTCGCATAGCTTAAACCATTTTCAACTTCGGGCCACGGAACAACATGAAGCGTTGGATCAAATCGGAGATGACCACCCTTTAAGGGAGACCTTTATGCCTTCTTCACTTACGCCCCTCTTTCATTGGTTACCGAATACCACGTGGCATTCAACCATTAGCTCTAAAAAACTCTTCGAGTTTAGTTCAGAGTCATCCACGTGTCTTTCCTTTATAACCGCCGGTTACACCTTGGTGGGCCCTCAATTTCTTCTAAGACCATGTGTCAATAGACACATCACCATCTAGCATTACACCTGGATGAATCTTCTCCTCTTTTCGCTATTTCGCGAAGTATATCTCTCGGTTGGTTCGCGGCCACGAAACAATGCGAGCCCTTGGATCAAAACGGAATTGATCCCCTTTTAACTTCATGCTCTATCTGTCTTCGGGGCCCAATAACCTTTTCACTATTTTGTAGGGCATAAAACACAAGCATTTTACCATTGTGAACTTACACGGGCCATTAGATTATATTTGACTTGCTCGATGCTTAACAACTTGACTGAATTTGGCAGATGTGGGCCCTCTGACTCAACTCCATCCACCTGACATCTAGTCACTTTCGAACTGACATGTTCACCTTTTATTTGCTGAGAGGACACATCTAATTCCACCTCATCCTTGCCACCTGTATTTGCCAGGTCATTGCTTATCCCACGGCATGACTCACCATTGGGACCCACTTTTTTTTAATCCATAGACCCGACTTGCTGACTATTTTGACCTTCTACCACGTGCCATCATCCTACTCGCCATCTCGACCAAATGGACTGCCTGCTTGGAGTATGACGTCATTTCTCTACTTCTTGAAGGCTAACTGTCGAGCACCTTCCTCCTGCGAAACTGCGCTAACCATTAAATCAAATGAAACTTGCGCATCTGTTATGTTCTTATTAAAACTCCCTTTTCATGGACCGAAAACCTTTTCACTATTTCGTAGGACGTAACCTTTGAGCATCTGTCAGCCATGAAACAACGTGGACCGTCGGATCAGATTGGACTTGATCACCTTTTAGTCGCTTGGTAAGTCTTCGCTGTAGGGTTCCACCAAACGCTTTAGCCATTTCGCGAAAGGTATTTTACTTGCAAGTTTTGGCTGCGAAATAATGCCAGCCGCTAGATCTTGAACTAGATGAAGCCCTTTTAAACTGGACCAAATGCGCCATTGAACACACTTTTCCCTTTCACCATTTCGTGAGTCTTAAACCACACGTAACTTTGCCTAACAAAATAGTGAAAACCATAGATCCATCTGAGAGCTGCATGCAACTTACTGGGCCCGACAACATTAGGAAGAAAAGACATAAGGCCTAAATTTTTTACAATTAATTCAATAACTGCCTAGGCAAATGACATGGGGGGACACCTCTTATGACCCCAAGACCCATTACTTAAGTGGATAAAGTAACAAAGGAATAGAAACCAGAGGGTTTTTTGATCAAACACTGAGTGATTTAAAATTAAAACCCTAAACCCTTAAGACCTAACACAAACATAAAGCAGTTGATAGTGTGTCTAACTCAAAATTTTCAAAAGCTTAGCCAATTATGGGAAAAGAAAACCCATTTTTTAAATAGTGATAACGTTAACTACACAAGTTGAAAAAAAAAATTGAATATGATATGTTGGAATGTGTACATTATTGTGCTATCATATTATTAAAGGTCATTCATTATGATTGATGCTATAATGTTGGGGATATTGGTATTCCCATATTAATAGAAATGGGGAGAGATTAGACACAAAGATCCTAATGGATGATCCAAGGGGTGAAGATTTATGGGTCATAGAGAAGCATACCAAGATGATGCTATGTTATGAGGATAATGGATATCATATTGATGACACATATAGCCATATTCATTATAAGAAGGCTTCTGAGACAAAGATCCCATTTGAATCATTGACATACAAATTTTTTAAGATGATTCTAGAATGCAATGACTTTAGGATGCATATATATCGTGAATCAAGGTGTGCCAATAAAAGACATGGGAGGGATACAGGGAGAGGGAGAAGACTAGACTATTTGACTCAAAATGAACTCAAAATAGCTGCTATGGTTTCAAATGCTAGCCAAAGATCAACAATGAGCTCTTTGGTGCAAAAATACAAAGGTTGTTATACTCTCTATTAGAATGATCCCTGAAAGAGAAGTTGTTTGAATCGACAGAAAGGAAGGATGCCTTTAGGTTTCACAAGGATGGGTATGAGTCACATAAACAATGAAAATTACAAGGTAAATATATAGTTTGGGATTTTGTCAAGGATATCTTTCACAACCTGATACATCCAAATATAAAGAGAAGGTATAATACATCCACTGAATCCCTTTATGAGATGATCAAGTTATGGGGAGGTCCTAAATTGCATAGCTTTATTGGCTTGAATCTAGATGATCCTTAAATTTCTACAACTTAATTGAGGCAAGTTAGAAAGTCATTGGAATATATTCGGGGGGATAACAACTACATTTTTTAGGTAGTAGGAAAAGTGTATGCTTCTTATAAAACCAAACATGGTATAGATGGCACAATTTCCTATGTACCTTGGTAAAGATGAAACTGTCATGAAGAAGTATGTTAGGTGAGTAGCAAAAAGTGATACATTGGTGGGTTTTTGTGGTAATAAAGAAGAACATCAATGTAAATCACATTTCTTGGTGATAGTTGGTGAGGGACTTGCAAGCTATGAAATCATAACAAATTCTTTTAAGAATAATGTTATTGGCCATTATGCACGTGTCATTATTGCAAACCCTTTACATGAAAATATTCCTTGTTTGGTTGTGATTTCTCATTCAACGTGCAATAGGTTCAATGCAAATTATGTTCATCAACAATGGGGAAAAATAGAATTTTTGTCGAAGAGACATGTGGAAAATAATTTTGGACGTACTATTGGTCATTCCATAAATGGGGATAGTAGAAGAAGATAACTTATGTTGATGGACTATTGTTCAATAGAAGGTATTCGATATCAAATTCCTTTGGAAGGGTGGAGACTAAGTAGGTTGTACAATGGTTGCAATGTAATAAGATTTTATGACTAGGACTACATCCACAACAATAAAAAGCTAGTGAATCCTTTATTTAGCAATCGACAATATATGATTTTAGGAGAAGAGCTAATAAGTTTTAATCATGTTAGGATGGTTTATAACACTTTTAAAGTGGACGATCACAAGCTTAAAAGTGAATATATAAAGATGATAGATTGGTAAAATTGGGTTTCGGAACAACACATTGGTTCAAGGCATGTTTAGAGGCATTTGAAAGAGATGAGAAGTACATCCAATGGAAGGGTAGATAGGACACTAGGCACAAAGACATTAATTATTGTTCCTAACTACATTGACATTTTTATGTCTCAAAGTTTGACTCTTTGTGAAAGAGTGTGAAATGCTTTGCAAGTTCATTATTTCTTCACATTATGGCTATGTTGGCTATGAAAATAATCTAATAATAATGTCAACATAAATTTCATCAATAGAGAGGCATATCAAGATGTGAAAATTTCTTGCCACTTTGTAGTTTTTTTGTTGAGATTGTTTCGAGATCAATACTCTCACTTGCCATATGTTTTGCACCTGACTGGGTCAGATGTATGTGAGAAATTCTTTATTAAAGTTGGTGTGATGGTTAGATCAGAAAGGGCCTATGATTTTACTGACTTGCTTCACGTCATTGGAACCCTTAATGGAGTTGCAGAAGAGGAATCAGATCCCCAAAGGCTTTATTTTAATAAATTGCATAAGAAGCAAGAAAGTATCTAGAATAGATTTCACCAAGAAAGGATGCAAAATGTTAACATATTATAAAAATATGATTCAATATATATGGATGATAAAATTATGGAAGCCATCAAGATAGGATTGAAGGATGCACAAAACATTTTATTATCCCTTGGAATGCGACCATAGTATCTCACACAATCTTCTTGGTAGGTTAAACCATGGACAAAGGACCAAAATTATCCAACATTCCAAGTTGTAGATGAAGTAACTAATGAATCTCCACCAACTCATTCCAAACCTATATAATAATCTATGTCTTCAGTGACACAGAATCATGGTAAGTTGCAAATAATGGAAAGTGAGTGGAGGCATGAGTTGGACGAAATTTTAGATTCCATTGATGAAAATGTAAATATAACTATAAACCAATGGTAGAGCTTGATGGTAAGGATATGTTCAAATCTTTTTTAGTTAGTTAGTCGAATGGAAATCTGATGTTATCTAAAGATAGGTTGACTAAAGTGAGTAATGGGGTCTACTTTAGGCGAGATGAGAGGGCCCCACAAAAGGATGCTTCACTTAGCTTTCAAATTGGATTAGATTGCAAGATATTGTTTGAGAGAAATTCAATACCTCCCACTAAACGTACTACAAGAAAAGTTGTTTCTCAAAGTACAAGACAAGGTGTTTCTTGTGCAACCTAGTACATTGGAAGGTTTCAAAGAATATGCAGGAAGGATGGTAATAGGGTGTTTAGTTACCATAATGACATTGGCCTATTGGATAGGCCATAAGGCAAGGAGTTTCGAATATGTTGGTACAATAGAATAAAGGGGCAATACATGTACAAGTATGATTTGACAAATCATGCTTTTGTGGAACTTGAAATTGTCATAGCAACAACCAACATATCTTGCAATTCTATAAATGATACATACAAATTAGAAGAAAGAAATCACAATTATTTTTTTCAAATTTTGTTAAAAATTTGAATCAGGTGTATTTTCAAAACATTATACTTTCATCTTCCTTATGTATTCCCATATGTTAGATTGTTTAAAAATATTTTTTTTATCAAATCTAATATTGGTTTTATACTTTTTGGCTTCAAGTGCAATGAATAGTTTGGATGGTGAATGTTCGTGATAAATCAACCAATTTGTTGCTACCTACTTCTTAAATGAAATTGGAGAAAAGATAAAATATGTTCAATGAAATTTTAATACAAATTTGGGTATCACATAGTGATCCAAATGTGCAGGTACATGGGTTGAGAAAAAGTCATATGTCATTCATGATGTCAATGGGGTTTGCAAATCAAATCTAAAGGTGGTATAAGGTCATCAATCAAACAATTTGGCACCATGGCATATGGACAACTTTCCCACAACTTTCCTTTCTCAATACTATTGATGATGTTGCACCAATGCCAATGGTGTATACTCTATAGACTTTATTTTTTGCATGCATTTAAAATCAAAGCAATGCCCTCTATGAACTTCAATGAGACCAATTAGGTTGTCCCATTACAAGTTGATTGTTGGTGTTAACTGTTGAAGGTAGACATGATTTTATCTATCCCTCTGTTGCACTATTAATTTGTATCCTATTTCAACTTTGCATGATAATACACAAATTGATAAATTGTAGAAGCTTCCTCTCAGATTTGTTCTATTTACTTTTTGCTCTCATCTAAGTTGATTATTTCATATTGTCTCATATTTGAGTTTATTTGTCTCATATGAATCTAGTTATCAAGTATGAATATGATTTGTCTTCATGTTTTGTTATGAATGTGTAATGAAGTTGTAGGTTCTCTCAAGTTAGAGATTAAATTATGTGATAACATTACAAGGAGTTGATAAATTCAAATAGTGATCATCAAGTAGAATATGAATCCTTGGGAAATAATATTGGATTACAAATATCATTCATCTAACAAATCTAATGTAAGATCACATCATTTGATCTAAACATTCATGCCTTACACAAATGCATATTTGTATCAGGTTTTAAATCATTCTTAACACATCACTACTGCATCCATATGTCACTGCAATTCACTTACAAAATTTAGTTTCTTCCTTAAAGAAAACTTGTAAATATATTACACATTCATAATAGTATAACAAAGACAAATTAGACTACCCTTGATAGACTAATTTAGATGAAAAAGAGATACATAATACGAGACAATTTGAATAGATATCTTCATTAATTTCTTCAAAATATGACAAATACAACTCATTGGACTTGAAATCTATAAACCTTTATTAATTTCAAACTCAAAAATGACTATTACATTTTCCCCAATTCACAAAATTTTCAAAACCCTTTGCAAGTGATTGGTTAACATGTCATGTTATCGTACTCAACAGAGTTAGCTGTTTCTTTAATCTTTTTAGAAAAGTGCATAACACAAAGGTTATGCAAAGTCATATAACATGAGGGTTATATGATGTGTCAATAACATGAGGGTTATTGGCCCATGTCTTATAGTAACTCCAAAATATCATGCAAATAACACATCATCTTATTCACCATCGTATTATTGACATCGTGTGTTATTCGACAGCCAGATTCAGCACAACTGACTAAGTGTTTGGTAGGCTCAGGATCCATACCCTGTGGGATGGCGAGAAGACAAGGAAGTTAGTTCCTTTGTTCCCCTGCAGGGTCATAGGTCAGGACATATGATGCTACAGGACAAGATTAAACTAGATGCAGGAAGTCATATCACTATCTCGCAAGGCAGAAAGGTCATCAAAAAGGCCCTTGCGGTATAATTGTGTGTGTTGTTCCTGCCATCCCACAAGGTGAAAGTGAAGTGGCCTTTTCGGCCAAGTTTCTAAAGGGGAATCGAGGTGTTTTTTTGTCTTAGCAAACTCCTTTTTTTGGCAAGACTTGTGCCTACTCACAGCGAACTCCTTTTTTTGGCAAGAGGTGGTGATGTCTTAGCAAAAATTGTATCACTGAAGGGCCATGTATTGGAAAAAAACCAGGAAGGCTCGGTAGTCAAATAGTGAGGTAGATGCGTGGGCCCGAGGCGCCACATCAAATGCTAGTAGCCATAGATTTTCACTTGGATGTATCGATCAATGGGTATGATTTAAACTCTTTTCGATCTCTTTGGGGAGCCTTTGATGTCATCTTGCATGTCCATCTTCATGCTAGATGGCAGATCCGATGGTTGAGATTCAAACTCGTGGGCACGTAGAAATTTGAATGCTCTGTAGGTGTGAGGGAACACAACACAAAGGTTAGCAATCATGGCCCGATTTTCAATCAGATTTCACTCTAGTTGCTAGATCTTTTGCCTTTATCTAGACTTGATGTGTAGACCAATTTTGGATGCCATGCATGCCCAATTAATGCAATTTAGAGACTTTTTTTGTCTCTTTCGTGCTGCCATGATGCATCTGTCGAAGAGATATCTTCCATGCAAGGTTATTTTGACTTCTCTTGTTGTAGAGGACGTTCTTAGAGGTGTTCCCAACATGCAATCAAATCAATCCTCTTGTTTTGATCTCTCTCCCTCTATTTTTTTTGTAACCTAACCCTAGGTGAGTTAGGGTTTCTTAACTGAAGAAGACTCTGAGTTATGACTGAGCTTTAAAGATAATTTTGTAACCCTTTTAAGGGATCTTCTTTTCTTTCCTCTTTCAAAATTTTATTTTCTATGCAACCATAAATATTGTCTTTCTTCTGCATTAAAAAAGCTAACTATGTTGCCTACGTTGAGTCTTGATAATCTATGTAATATTTTTTACCCCTTTATTGAGATGCATTCTTGTCTGCTTTTCAAAGTATGTGTGACTATGCTGATCCCTCTTAGAACTTTATATGTGATCTAAGTGCAACTTCTTTTGATTTTCATAATATTTCCAACCTCCATTCATGCTTTGGGAACGCTAACTAGGATAGGAAGTTGTGCATATTCTTGGTTGATTTTCATTGATGTCTTGTGCAGTTATAGGAAGGAAGATCGTGTTCAATCTATGTGTGAACCTTATTTCTCTTCTTTCAAGCATCCACTTTTTCTCCTTTTTCCCTATCAAGCTAGTAGAATAGACATTTCAGTGTTGGGTTAGTCCAACACTTGCACTCAAATTAGAAAGGAAGTCATCCTTCTCCAGAGACTCAACCTCACTTCTGCAAGTCCCACACTTGGAAGTTGATTCAACGTTGCACAAGGTTGATGACCAGTATTTCTCATCAAGCAGGTGAACTTTTGTGACTCTAGTGATCTTTGTTTCCCTTTTATAGAACAAGGGAGAAAAAAAAGCTTCAGATTGACTTACACACTTGTCAAAATTTTATTTTCCTTACACAAGAATATGCTAAAAGAATCTTTACATTTCATAAGACAAGAATATTTGCAAAAATAGGAGGAAAATAATAAAGATAACAAACTTGATTCCTTAAAGTATAATTTCCCTCCTTGAAGTGTTGGCTGATGACTATCCCTATATTAGCTAACTTGGTTGGTTTAGAGTTTGTTGATGTGTAGGTTGATGACTGCTTCATTAAAGACAAAATTATTTGATGATGTGGCTAGTGCTGAAGTGGAAAGAACATAATAGAAAAGAAAGAACATGTAACTATTGGAAATAAGACTTGTAAAATGACTAAGGAATTGAGTATCATGTGACTGAAAAATCTACACTTCAAAGATAACTAGCTGCTAGAAATCAATTGTGAGATTCCCATGATCTACATGATCTGGTAAGGTTCTCATATATATATATATATATATATATAACTGATATGTGTTTGAAGTGTATTCTACCCCTCCTACCATGTGGCTCTACTTAACCAGTCATTTCTCATTTTACAAGAATTCATTGCAAGTCTTTTATTTTCTTCATAATCCTGATTAGCAACTAAAGCATTTTGTCTATTTAATAGCCTTACACTATACTCCAATCATGACAATCCTTCTAATTTCTTATGCATATTTCCTTCCACTTTGTCAGCATCATCAAGTACATTATTCATTATGCCATGCAATTTTTTTTTCCCAAGTTCTTTCTTCCACTCAGCTTCACTTTTATCTTCTCTCGTGTCTTTGACAAATACTGATGGTTGTGTGTCTTGCAATTTGTTGAATTTATTCAGATCTTTCCCCACATGTTCATGATACTTGTGATGTTCATTCAATATTTGATCTATCTCCAACAACACTTCTTTCACTTCATCCATTATAGTTACCAACTGTAACATAGCATCATCATCAAAATGACTTCCATATTGTTCAAAAATATATAACAATTACTACTTTCTCTTCATGTATATATGTGTAAAATTTAATTCAAGATCTACTTTCCTTTGTCTTTTGATGACTCCTAAAATATCTTGGTACTGATAACTCAATGATGAAAGAATAGTACCAAACCGGTACTGAGAGGGGGGGGTGAATCAGTATAGACAAAAACACACTCTTAAACCGATTTGTCAACAGACACTGTGCATTGATAGACAAACAGTAACACCAATCCTTAAACAGAGTACTATCGGCAAAACCTAGAATAGTTGAGATAAGCATAAATCGGTTGACACTTATCTTCTCATATAGTCTAACAATTCATTTCCATTTCACCCTAATGCATGAACAAGTAATATACCATCAAAGATATACATATAAGCAACTAGATCAGTATGATTCACTGCTTGATAGAAAACAACATAGCATCACATGAAGAAGACATCACACATGACACACATAATTTTCATGTGGAAACCCAATTGGGATAAACCACGGTGGGGATGAATACCCACAAGCTTGTTTTTGAACTCTTTAGAAGTCCGCTCTGTTAGGATCCTTGTCCGGTTAAAGATTGATACAATAGGTTCTGTTAGGAACTGATCCTGTTAGGGATCACCCGGTTAAGGGATGGCTAGAATACTCGGTTAATGGTTAAACCCTGTTAAAGGTTACCTTGTTAGAGGATTTCAATAACTTAATGGTTTTGAGTCACCCTGTTAAAGGATTTACAACAAGTCGGTTAAAGCTACCCTATTAAGGGATTTCTCAATGGTTGAAGTGGTTAGAGATCAACAGGTATTACAATGATCTGGTAACAACACTCAATGCCAATGCAGATCCGCTTAAGCTCCTCTTCACCTTCTGCACTTACACTCTACAAGCATCACTTCTCTCCTCTAGTCTGGCAAGAATCACATATCCCTTCTCTTGGATACACACACACAACTTTTTGCAACAACCTCTGAAAGAATCACAACATTGACCTTATAGGAAAACAGATAGGTCAATAGCATAAACCCTAAACCCTAAACCTGTTAGGTTAAGGAATTCAAATAGTTCAATCCTGACCATTGAGCATATTGCATTAAATGCAACAATCTTGATCCAATCTCAAGACATTATTCATCATTCATTTTTCACCAATTTCATGGTGGTTGATAACCCATCACGCGTTATCACCGTTTATAGGCTTCACACATTCCCTAGGTAGATGGGAACAATCTCCTTCATGCAAGATCCTTCATGCGCATAAGGATTACATGGCAACATAATCTGTTCTTCGTTGCCATGATAACTCATCACATAAAGTCACTGGTTGAGCCACATAGGCTTGAAGCACTTCAACCGGAAACCCTAAAGTTGAGACTACCAACCGGTAGTCATACAAAGCTTCCATGTGCCAGTTCCCATAACCATATGTCGGCTCACCTTGAACAAACACACCATTTAACTTTGGCACAAATCTCGGTTGACAATGTTATACCAGTTCTCACATATGCCGGTTCTCTCCTCTTCAGCATATTGACATCAATGACAACATACAATGTTATTATGTCCTCATACCGGTTCACATAATGCCAAAAATCTCCCCCTTTAGTATTGATGGCAATATACAAAGATATCTCTCTACTTCATATCTTCTCCCCCAATTTCTGCAGATATCATCTCCACTTCATATCTTCTCCCCCTTTGACAACAATGCCAAAGTGGAGGCACAAGCTTCCCTGTTCCAGTATGCTGCTCCCCCTGAGGAGTAGCATCCTTCAACACATCAATCCTAAAAAAAAAATTGACTATGCAATACCTGACTGATGTGGAGCATATACCTTTAGTTTACCTCCTGAAGGGGCAACACCCCTAATTCACCTTTTAAGTACATAAATGTAGCCTTTGGGAGAGGCTTGGTGAATATGTCTCCTAACTGCTCCTTACTGGAAACATGTTCCAGTGCAATCTCTTTGTTCTGAACCTTTTCCCTCAAGAAATGACACTTAAGCTCAAAGTGCTTGGTTCTAGAATATAAAACCGGATTCTTGGAGATGTTAATTACACTAGTATTGTTGTAAAATATACTTACCGGTTTAGATACAGGAACTTTGAAGCCATTTAATACATGCTTCATCCAAAGAGTCTGTGTGCAGTTCATGAAAGCTGCAACATAATCTGCTTCCGCTATAGACTGAGAGATACAACTCTGCTTCTTACTCATCCATGAGACTAGTCTACCACCAAGAAAGAATGCACCACCGGTTGTGTTCTTCCGGTCATCTACATTACCAACCCAATCAACATTTGTGAACACTCTCAGGTTAAAATCATTATTGTATGGATACCATAACCCATAGTCAATAGATCCATTCAGATACCTAAGAATCCGCTTGACTACAACCAAGTGGGATTCTCTTGGACTTTTCTAGAACCTTGCAGTAATGCCAACTACATGTGCAATATCCGATCTGCTATGCACTACATAATGCAACTTACCAATCATGGATCGGTATTCCTTCTTATCAACCAATGTTGAGTCATCCTCTTTGGATAGTTTACAATTGGTTACCATTGGTGTACCAACAGGTTTGCTATCTTCCATTGCAAAGGTCTTCAACACCTCTTTGACATACTTGGAATGAGTGATAAAGATTCCATCTTTCATCTGCTGGATCTGCAGTCCAATGAATAACTTAATCTCCCTTACGAGTGACATCTCAAACTCTTTCTTCATCTCATCTGCAAACTCATGACTCATCTTGTCATCTCCACCAATGACAATGTCATCAACAAATACCTCACAGATCAGGATCTGATCTCCTTCAGACTTCAAGTAGATATTGCTATCTTCACTTATTCTCTCAAATCCAATCTTCACAAGATGGGAATGCAAACGTTCATACCATGCTCTAGGTGCCTGCTTTAGACCATATAAGGCTTTATGTAGCCTACATACCATGTCACTATCTTTAGATAGGGCAAACCCATATGGTTGCTCTATATACACCTCCTCTTCAAGTACTTCATTTAGGAATGCAAATTTTACATCCATTTGATATACTTTGTGTAGTCACATAAATCTATCCAGTTTAATTAAATGAATATTTGCTATTTATTTGATTAAAAATCCACTAGCCATCAGTTAATTAAATTAATTCATCTCCAAACATTCTCGTATTAATTAAATAAATTATTCAATTTATTTTAATTAATTCATTAAACCAAATTCAAAATCAATTAAATGAATAAATCATATTTATTTCATTTAAATCCCCTATTCATCTTTTAAATAAATTAAATCAAACATTTATTTAAATCATTTATCCCCCCCACTTGCATTTTCCTACAAATGCAACTTGCACACATTTATTGAAATAAATGAATTTTTATTTTAAATAAAATCCTATTTTCCGTCACCCACCAAACCCACTTGCAAATCTAATCCCCTTCTAGATTATTCTAACCCCTTCCTAATCAACCTAATCCATCCCCTAATAATTGTCACATTCCTAAGCAACATGGAGTCACTTCTCAAAGACTTCAAAGTCTTTGAAAAGCATTTAATGCTTTGTATATTCAACAATTTAACCTCCAAAGTCTTCCAAAACCACTAATGTCTCTTACATGACCATTAATGGCTCTTACATAACCATTTATGGTTATTTCAACTTGCACTCATGTGTCTCCTCAAGCATTTATTGCTTTGACCTTGTTTATCCCTTTTGCCTTTGCACAAGAGTTTATCCATTGGATAAAAGCTTTATTCTTTGAATAAAGAATTTATCCATTTAACTCACCTTGACCTTAACTCCCAAGGTCATGTCAAGCATTTAATGCTTATTCCCTCTCCTCTCAACCTATCTCACATTGACACTTGTCATCCTAGGATTGGGTTGAAAGCCCTCACATGGATTTGATATTTTTCAATCTTGACCCTTGTTGAGATTACTCAATCTCAACCATCCATTGCTCCATTTTTCCTATAAATAGAGCCCATTTCTTCATAATCTAGATCCTAAAAACTTGCATGCATTTAAGTTATAGTGAATTCTAGAGAGCATTTAGCATAAACTACTAATATCTTGTCATTTTTGTTAAAATAAATCATTTTAGTATCAATAGCATAGTATTAGCTTTTTATTCACATTTAGAGCAAATACTTCAATCTCAAACCTCCAGAAGCATCCATAGTGCAAAAAGCTACTGAGAGCTACACTAGTTTGGAACTTGGAGAGGAGAGGAACAAAGGAGAAGGAGCCAAGAGTATGGTAGAAGGCATTTGGAGATGTCTTCTTGCATTTACATTCGTAGTTAAATGTTTTACTTTGTTCTTGGTGTCTTTTTTGATATGCCTTCTTAGGTTGATCTTTGGTTGAATAACACTAACCTTAATACTTGTTTCTTGTTGTTTGTGTGTTATATTACCACATGTTTTGATCTAACACTTGCCCTTTTTGCAGAGCATCATTTGGTGAACCCGACATGAATCCAAACACCTAAAAAACCAATTTTGTTTGACAACTAACATGTTTGAATGTTGAACTTGACACACAGGCTGCGCTTTAGCATTTTTTATCACGTTGTAGCACTATTGCTTGTTATTCTAGCACTATTGTACCAAGTTTGGCGCTATTGACCTTGTTTTAGCGCTTTTGAACTTGTTTTTTGCACTTTCAAAATTGTTTTGGCGCTTTTGTAGTTACTGTCAATTCTTTCCTTTTAGCATTGTTGTGTCTGTATTAGCGCGTTTGTGTTAAATAGCGCTTCTATTTAAATACAAAGTGGCACTATTGTAACAAAATGTTGTAAAAAAGACCCTGTAACCAAAAATGTGAAAATTATTAGGCTTGTAGAAGCCCACCATAGGTTCGGTTTTTACTAACTGTTTGTTTCTTGTGCAGGTCTACAGCCAACTTCCTTAAAAATAAAAAATAAAAACGTATTTTTGGTGTTTTAAAATTGAACAAAACAAAATTTGCTTTCTTGCAAGCTTAGGATCAAATTTTGTATTTGGTGCTCTAAAATTGAACAAAACAACTTTGTTTATTGCGAGTTTAGGCTTAATTTTTCATTTGGTGCTTAAAATCAACAAGACAAATTTATTTCTAGCATCAAACTTAAGCAAAAATTTACAATCCACACTTCAATTTTGGTGCAAATAAAATTCACAATTAACTTGTCTCAATTTTTGCAAACCAATTTTCCTTCATGCATACGTGCTTCAAATTAAGTTGACTAGGATTTTCAAAGTTCTAGTTTACTCAAAACTTTGCATTTGAAGTTAAAAAGAACACCATGATTGTTGGAGCAACATCTCCAAATAGTTAAAACACATTGCGATGGCAAGTTAAAAAGAACAAGTGCATTTCGTGTTTGGCACACTTGTGCAAAAGAGTTGGTCGAGTGGTCCTACTTCTAACACACACTATCCTCTCCCTTGGCTTTTGTGGTCCTAGGTGCAAGAGAAAAGTGTTAGTAACACTCAAAGTTTATATTTTTAAGATAGGCCTTCCAAGAGACACATCACTCTTGGGAACGACCTCTCACAGTAAATCCTTCAAGCCGCTATAGAAATCAGGTGAGAGCGAAAGTTGTAGCCTTGGGTATAGCTGTTCCTACAGTGTAACTTGCCGAAAGGACAAATGGGCCCCACCACAAGTTAGAAGGCTCTTAAGTGAGTCACTATAGAATGAACTTATGTCCAAAAACATCGAACATGACTAAACACCTTTAAGTAGTAGCCCACCCATTCTATTGATTGAGAATATTTGAGATACAATTTAGTGCAAGAGCATAGATGGTTTTGCTCCCAAGATACTCACCATACATATTTCTTTGAGTAGAAACATAGCTTTTTAAAAAGTCATTTGTGGCTTGATAAAAGTGGTGACTCCCCCATCATAGGGATCATCTATTTGTTATACTCGCGCAAGACTTAGTATATCACATCCTTACCTGCCACAGCGGGATTCATAAGGTATGTAGTACCAAAGTCGAAGAAATATCAAGATGTGGGCTAAATTTATCACAACTGGCCATTTGACCTTAGGGATACAAAGTGTTTGAAGTGTTTTCATTTTAGTCAAGACCAAGTGCAAATTGAGCTGACTTCAGACTTTGGAAAGAAAAGCACCTAAAATATACTTAAAGGAAAGGGTCATAAAAGGTCCAAGGATTGGGTTGATCTAGACCCATACTCATTTGTGCCTTTAAGGCAACATTCTTGTGTTTGTGTGCTTTCTTTGTTTTCTTATCAAAGAAACATCATAAAAATCCAAAAATCAAAACAAGTATTCATCCAACCAAACATTTTTCAAAACAAACCAAGAAGATAAAAAACAAAGAGCAAAGTATCAAACTTTATGACCATTATTCACATCTTAAGAAAGAAGAATCTTCATCAAAACATCAA
Organism: Cryptomeria japonica; assembly: GCF_030272615.1. Classification (NCBI taxonomy): domain Eukaryota; kingdom Viridiplantae; phylum Streptophyta; class Pinopsida; order Cupressales; family Cupressaceae; genus Cryptomeria; species Cryptomeria japonica. Next base: position 703,591,056 of record NC_081411.1, on the reverse strand, counting down.
CTTGAAAAGAAGACCATTGAGTTCAGAGGCTTTGATCAAAATGAGGAAATTCTTCTATCTAAATAGACAAATCTTTGTCTCTCATAGAGTTTTTCTACGTCACATGCATCTCTACCTTCAAGGCAAATCAAACGAATTTGATTCAGAATTATTAAACCACAGAGCTTTTATGCAATATAGAGCTTTGAGTTATCACAAAAACCAAGGAGGCAAGATTAATCCCAACTTCTTCCCAAACGTTTCTATCACATACAACATAGCTTGAGAAATGCCACCAACACCCGAAAGGGAAGAGGTAGAATTTGTTCCATTTGTGACACAAAGCTTTTATTGAAGTTAAAACATCTCATCCATTCCCACATTCACTTCATCATCAATCCATTCCAACTCTCAAAACATTAAGAGGTTCTTGTCCTAAGTTCTCTTTTGGATATTGCTTGAATCAAACACATCCCATCACTTTTTAGATTGTTTCTACATCTAGGATAAGCTCATCCTAAGAGACATATCTACACAGGTTAAAACTAGTTTATGAGTGAATCCTCTCATTACTAGGTAGTTAAGTCTGTAACACATCTCAGATTTCTCTAAACCTTATCACATCAAACCTTATCAAACACAAACAAGCAATTCAAAGAAAGAATTTTAGTCACATCTACCTTTAAAGTGCTAGAGATCCACATGCAACACAATTCATCAACCATCAATCTTTCATTTCATCAACAAATCATCATCATTTTCACCCAACTTCAACAAAAACTCATAAGCAAAATGGCTCAAACCTGATTATAGTCAAGGCAACGAGAAATGGAAATTCAAGAAGAAGAGGAGGAAAATATCAATGAATTTCAAGAAGCACTTGGAGGAAATGCGAATGACGAAAACCCAAGTACTCCTACTCCTACAACAACAGAAAGGGCCCAACATAACCCTCTCTTTAAAAGACTTTTTGATGAAATACTCAGGAGCAATGCGGATGCTCACTTTTTAAAGCTTGCTCAAGAAGAAGCCAAGCTCCCCTCTGACTTTGATCTTGCCCAATTAAGACAAGCATCAGAATGACAAAGTCGCCAGGAAGAAGAAAGAGGTAGAGATCCCATCAGATATAACATTCCTCGAGGTAACCCACCACCTCCTCCTCCAAATGAAATAGAGATGTTGCGGCAACAAGTTGAAAATCTCGCCCAACAACTTCATAGGGGTGTGAAAACTAATCAATTCTCACTCAATGACATCTATCCCTATCCTTTTGATAGAAATCTTTATATGCCACCTTTTCCATGAGGATTCGAAACACCCAAATTCAAAAAATATAGAGGAAAGGGAGATCCTTACGATCATGTCAGAGAATTTCATTCAGCTTTCCTCAAAGTGGCATATGAGGACACATACCTAATGCAACTTTTTCCCCAAAGCTTGGGAGGAACAACCACATCATGGTTTTCTCGACTACCAGGTGGCATTAGGACCTTTGAAGAGCTAGTTCAGAAGTTCTTGGCATATTACTCTCATAAAATTGAATGTGATATCACCATGGCTGATCTATGTAACACTAAATAAAAACCAGGTGAACTATTCTCACTATTCCTGCAATGATGGCGTCAAATGTCTAGCAAACATTCTCTTCAGTTACCTAAACAAGAGCTACTGGAAATATTTATTTCCAACTTAAACAAAGAAATGGAGTTTCACCTGGATGTCAAAGACACAGACTCTTTTAATGACATGATCACCAAGGGATTAAAATGTGAGTGAGCTCTCATCAAGAAAGGACTTATCAAAATCTAGAATGAACCAAAGGATGGTCCTCATCCACGCTTCAATAGTGACAAACCAAGCTTCTGGAACAAAAAAAAAAATATCATCAACGATGGGGTTGTGGATGCCATAACTATCAAAAGTGTACAACCTGTAGTTCAATTTGTAGGACAGAATTCCCCACCTTAGACTAACATAGTTATTCCTTCAAATCAAGGCCACATCACATCTCACGATGACCCCAGACCTCATCAACAAAAACAAAAGAGAACATACACTCCCTTAGGGGAACCCATCAAAACAATGTTGTGACAACTGGTTTCTCAAAATTTGGTAACTCTACCTAAAACATCAAACTATTAACCTCAAGTCAAACCTGCATGGTGGAGGGATACTGAACATTGTGATTTCCATCAACGGAGAGGACAAAAGACAAGTAATTGTCACATATTGAAAGATCTTATTCAGGATCTTATTGACTGAGGTGAAATTGAAATCAAAGGGCATGACCCAAAGACAACAAACAATGATCATCTGATGTTAAAAAATCCACTTCCATCACAAGATCAAAGGGGTCCTTCCACTTCCAGGAGAGGCACTGATACCATTGATTATATGCAGGCTGCGTATAATTATACTGCAAATCATCTGTATGATGCCAGTGAACAAATTGCAACTATAACCATCAAAAATCCCAGCTCCAATTGCAATGTTGTTACACGTCGCGACAAGGTTACCATAAAGACAACTCCGCATAGCACCACCTCCATACCAAAGTAGTACAATCTTGTGGAATAGTTAGACAAAATGCCTGTGCTTATATCCATTTTAGAGCTATTGTGCCTATCTCCATCTCATAGAACAATCTTGGATCAAGCTCTCCAAGAGGCATCAGTCCCTACAAACCTAAATACAGATCAATTCCAAGCCATGGTTGGAAGTCTAAAGTCATCACCTTGTCTCACTTTTTCCGAAAGTGACAACTCTTCCTTCCAGCAACCTCATAATGCTTCACTACACATTGAAGGCTTTATCAACCAACATAGGATCAAGCAAGTCTTGATCGACAATGGAGCAAGCTTAAATATTTGTACACTGCAGTTGGTCACCGCGTTGGGATATGCAATAGAATTAGTGGATCCCCGTAAGAAGATCACAATCAAAGCCTATGACGATGCAGAGCGTTCATCCAAAGGAGCTGTGGTACTACCAATCCGAGTGGACCTTGTGGTGAAACACATCATCTGTCAAGTTTTGGACCTTCCTCTGCCATACAATCTATTGTTAGGAAGACCTTGGATACATGCCATGCAAGCCATTCCATCTACCTACCATCAATGTATCAAGTTCCCACATAACGGTGTAGAAATCACAATCCTGGGCAATGCAAATCCCTTTGCCTATTGTCATAATATCAGTCATCAACCAGAGATTACCATTCCTAACAATAGAGAAGCCATTTCCTCCACATCATATATAAGTCCAACCTCTCTTGCTAGTTCAAACACCACTATACCCAAGCAAGAAAAGCTTAAGATGAAAATAGCAGAGGAAGGTCCTGGGGAATACAACTTAAGTCAACTATTTTGTGTGGGACAAATGCCCACTTCTCCTAGAACACATGGCAAATCGCAACAGTTACTTCAGCAACCACTGATCACGCCAGCATGTGCTTTGGCACCTTTCATCCTTGGGAAGAGTCAAGAAGAAGAAACCAAAGATGAGGACTTAGCGGAATGGATCTATAAAGATCCCATCACCACTGATATGCCACAAGCTACACTTCCCATGGATCAGTATGGAAAAGGCCTCCTCATTATGCAAAGAATGGGTTATGATGGTCAGAGTGCTTTGGGACCTTGCAAACAAGGAAGACATGAACCATTGCTACCAGAATTAAAGCCCAAAGATAATACAGGCCTAGGCTTTGAAAAGGAGATCTTTCCTAAGCTTAGATTCAAAGGAAAACCTAGCAAACCACTATATCAGCCTATTGCAGAGAGGACACCTTTCATTATCAGAGTAGTATCAAACACCATCGCAACTGCCCCAACGAGGCTCAAAATCCCAACACAACCATCTACAATGCCAATCATCCCACCAATCAAAACAGTAATCCCATCAACAACAACAAAAACATCAATAGCACCATTAGCAACAACTGTATCAGAAACCCATAGTAGTATCTACAACACCAACAGTTCTAGCAGAAGCAGCTAAGTCAGCATTACCGATACTCCCCGTATCAGATTCATTGATCCCCATCATCCTTCCTGCAGAACCAATCATTTCATCTACAAAGGTACATCAACCGATCACACCTGCAATATTTAACACAAAGAACATCCCAGTATGGTATAGTAATCAAAAGCTGGAAAGTGATTCAGAGACCAACTCACATGAATGGGAATTTGATTCCATACAGCTTAACACTTCATATGAGGAAGACACATCACTACCTCCACCCTGCAAAGACATCCCTGTTTATGGAGAAGCACAGATAAAGACCTCTTGGGTTCCTGAGCTGGAAACTTCTTCCACAGATTCTACATCACATCCTACACTTGATTCTGATAGGGAGAGTACCATTAATGACCTTCACCATAACGTCTTAACCCTCACTCATACATCTAATGAACTTAACCTAATCAATGAAGTAATTCCCATTATTCATCCTGAACTCATCAAATGGAACCAACCTAATCCCCCATGTCTTGACCACTTCCAAAACGATGAGGCCATCATTGACTTTTTGGAATTAAGGGATAACATACCAAGTGGGGTTCATAAAGCTGGATTCGCCATTGAACTTAATAGCACAACATACTTTCGGGCGGATGCCAAACCTTTCAACTGCAAAAATATAACAATAAAACATGGATCTTCCAGTGAAAACCACACCGTGGCACTGTTTGACTCAACAAAAGTAAAAAGAAAGAGCATATCCAATGGTGAAAACCTCTCTGAGGTGCCTGAGGATGAAAGGTTTGACATCCTTCCTTGCAGCACACAACGAGAATGATCAATGATTCTCATCAAGGAAACCAAAGAATACAATGTGGGGACTCCTGAAACTCCTCACCTCATACATCTGGCATCTCTTTTAACTCCAGAGGAACAACCTAAATTCATAGAGTTCTTTCAGAAGCGCTAGATTAACTTCTCATGGTTATATGCAGACATGCCTAGACTTGATTCTGATTTAGTCATGCATCACCTCATCATAGCAGAAGGAGCCAAACCTATCAAGCAGAAGCTTCGTAAGATGCATCCTTAGATTGTAGTACTAGTCAAAGCAGAACTCAAGAAACTTCTGGATGTTGGTTTCATTAGACCAATTGATTATGTAGATTGGATATCCAATATTGTGTCGGTCAGCAAACCAAAAGGGGGCATCCGCATTTGTACTGACTTTAGAGATCTGAATAAGGCATGTCCTAAGGATGACTTCCCCCTACCAAATATCGACATCATAGTAGACCTAACAGTAGGGCATGCCATGCTTTCACTCATGGATGGCTTTTCAGGATACAATCAGATAAAGATTGCACCAGAGGATCAACATAAGACAACATTCACATGTCCATGGGGCACATACTATTGGAATGTAATGCCTTTCAGCCTAAAGAATGCAGGAGCGACCTATCAACAAGCAATGACCACCATCTTCCATGACATGATGCATACTATGATGGAAGATTATGTTGATGACTTACTAGCAAAATCACTCACCAAAGAAGGTCACCTAGACATATTAGATAAAATCTTTGATAGACTAGAACAATATCATGTTCAACTCAACCCAAAGAAATGTATCTTTGGAGTAACCTCCGGGAAGCTTCTAGGATACATTGTCTCAAGCAAAGGTATTGAGGTTAACCCAACAAAGGTAAAAGCAATCATGGACATGCCACCTCCAAAGAACATCAGTCAGCTAAGGACATTACAAGGATGGCTACAATCCATTTGCAGATTCATTGTACAACTGGCAGATAAGTGTCACCCCTTTACACATCTGCTACACAAAAGCATCTACTTTCAATGGGATGCAAGATGCCAGCAAGCATTCCAGATGCTTAAAGACTATCTCATGAATACACCATTGCTGATCCCACCAGATCCAAGCAGACCATTACTACTCTATATATCAGAAACAAGTACAACATTGGGTGTACTATTGGCACAACATAATGTAGAAGGGAAAGAGTGCGTTGTTTACTACATCTCTCGTATACTAGTGGGCTATGAACTCAATTACACACCTATTGAGCAAGCTTGCCTAGCAGTAATCCTGGAAACCACTAAACTAAGGCACTATCTATTAACACACAAGGTACAACTCATTGCAAAGATTGATCCACTCAAGAATTTACTCAACAAAGTAGCATTAACAAGCCACTTGGCCAAATGGGTGATGATTCTAAGTGAATTTGACATCGAGTATGTGGACCGTAAGGCTATCAAAGGACAAGTTATTGCAGCTCAGTTGGCTGAGGGACCACTCATAGGTGATCATCCTGTCATTTCCAATTTTCCAGATGAAGAGATATTCATGCTCACAACAACACAACCATGGAAACTATACTTTGATGGTTCGTATACTAGGCATGGCTCAAGGGCAGGCATTCTGTTTATCACACCTCAAGGTGACAGCATCCTGAAGTCTTACAGGCTCACATTTCCATGCACCAACAACATAGCAGAGTATGAGGCCTTGATCACAGGACTCAGGCTGGCTATACAATGGAAGTTACAAGAACTACAAGTATATGGCGACTCCCAATTGGTCATTCAACAAGCAACTGATGAATATCAGACCAAGGATGATAAACTCATGCTATACAAACAAATGGTGGACAAATTAAAGGCATCATTTACTACTATCACCTTTGAGCAGATACCAAGAGATCAGAATCGAGCTACTGACGCTATGGGGGTGAACTCACAAAGTTGGTTCCCACTTTTTGGTACATCCTGATTTTTGCTGAAATCATACATTGTTAAAAAAATATAATGATTTAAGCTTTAAGAGGTCCCATTTGAAGTAATTAATTGAAGAGAATTAAATCAAAGGCTCTTAGATCAAAATTTCTTGGATAGAACCTCTCTACTTCTAAATCATACTTACAATGGAGTCTCCTTTGCATCTATCAAATGTTGATAAAAAACCAATTTTACATTAGCTTTTGGGGGGTCAAATTAATTCATTTAAAAGTTTTTTTTTTTTTAAGTATTTAGTCCTTATTATAAGCTTTCCAAATAGTATAACTTTTAATATATTTAATTTCATTAATATATTTTTATTTTATTTCTTATGAATGTAGGTTTTTCACCGAACATGAACTTCTTTGTTCAATGCATTGGGAAAAATAGTAAACTAATTCAAAAAAAATTGAAAAACATCTATGCACTAGGTATTGGTGTTTTCTTTCTAACAAAAAAAAGAACATTGAATTTTGATATATATAGAACAAGTTATGTGTTCAAACATACACCTATATCCAAGTTCTAATTACTCGAACTTCAAAACTTAATAAAATAAAAAATATTCAACATATCACTATCAAACCAAGTGCATGCCCTAGGTATTGATGTTACAAACCAAAATTCAAAAGAATTAAGTTTTTATCATTTATAGAAAAAAAAATTATGCATTTCGGAATACACATCACTCTTAAAAAATGGTGTTTGTTGTAAACAACTACTTTTTGAGGGAGATGGAAAAATCAATAAAAATTTATTCAAACAAATTTGCAAAAAATATATTTAGAATCTACAAACAAGATGTTAAAAATCACTAGTTTATATCATCTTCAAATTCTTAATGGTTTAAAAGTTATAGGTGTCAGAAAGTGAAGGTTTTTTTCAAAATATTCATCTAAGTGTCAAAGTTGGTCAAAAAGTGGGAACCAGTATTGTGAGTTCACCCATGGCTACCATCGCATCTCTCTTAGATCTTCCACAGAATTCAACACACTATGAGTTCTTTTTAGAACAGCTTTGGATTCTCACTTATGATATCCCCGAATCCGAGATGATATGTCGCCTATTCGGTTCCGAATCCCCATGGTACGGTGAGTTCTACACCTATCTCCGCGATCACACCCTTCCTCCTAACCAATCGAATAACCAACGTAAAACCTTCATTCGCCAAACTGCTCGATATACCATTATTGCCGAAACCCTATACCGACGCAGTCTTGATGGTACTCTCCTTCGATGTCTAGAATAGGATGAGATAACAAAGGCCTTGGAAGAGGTACATGAAGGAATTTGTGGAACTCATGCGAGCGGTTTGTCACTAGCCCAGAAACTCCTGCGCAATGGATACTATTGGCCATCTATGGAAAAAGACTCCTACTACTTTGTCAAGAAGTGCAAGAAATACCAAGTTCATGGAGACTTGGTACATGCACTAGCACAGGAACTGCAACCAATCACAACACCATGGCTTTTTTGTCAATGGGGTCTTGACCTTGTGGGTAAAATCCATCCATCTTCATCCTATGGCCATAAATTCATTATTACCGCCATCAAATATTTCACAAAGTGGATCGAAGCTGTTCCACTTACCCAAGTCACTGGCAAGCAGATCGCCTCATTCATCCTTAATTACATCATCTGCCGGTATGGTGTACCCATGTCTATCATCACAGATAACGGTCTTCCTTTCAAAAATCAGGATGTCCATGAACTCTATGAGAAATTTCACATCCAACATCGCTTTTCCACTCCCTATTACCCACAAGGCAATGGTTAGGCCCAAGCATCAAATAAAAACATATTGAGGATCCTAAAGAAGACAGTCAATGATGCCGGTTGTGATTGGCATGTTCAATTGAATCCAGCACTATGGGCATATCAAACTAGCATTCGAACCCCTACAGGCACAACTCTATACTCATTGGTCTATGGTGCAGAAGCTATTTTACCTATTGAAGTTGAGATACCATCACTACGGGTTTCCTTGCACAATCTCATCAATGATGAAGCATACAGAGTGTTGAATACTATTTTTTAAAAAAAGAAAAAATATAATAAAAATGAAAAAATAATACTATATGTTTCCATAAGCATCAAGACTAATGGATATTTCGGCCAGTAAGCTGTGTCGAGCACTGCAGGAGAGGTTTCATCGAAAGAGCGTTTTCATCGACACAGGGCATATAAAGCGCTAAGCAAAGGTGTTTCGGCAAGAAGTTACCTTCGATGAACGCAAGAAACCACTCATCGATACCCCATGTTTCATCGAAAAGGCGAAAAGGCAAAAGGTGATTTCGAAGAAATGTCGTTACCGAGGAAACTCAAGAGACATTCATCGAAATGCAAGTTTCATCGATGAACGTGGCGTCGAACAAAAGAAAAGCTGTTTCATCAAAAAAAAAGGATATCGATGAAAAAGGAGATATCGATGAACACTCATAAGCCTTCATCGAAGAAAGAAACTCATCGAAAGTATGGCATCGATGAAACTCGCGAGCAACTTGTCGAAAAGGGAGACTATCGATGAAAAAGTAATTTCGATGAGTCTTGAAAGCGGCCTCTCGACATAAGTTTTTCACCGAAACAGTATTATCGAAGAAAATGAGCTTTCGATGAAAGATTCAAACACTCGGCCGAAGGCAAGGGTTTCATCGATAATTTGAAACGCGCGCACTTTGAGCGGACTGTACTTCCCGCGAAGGAATTAAAGGCCCAGTTGAAAAGTGTCACATCTGCAATTAAATTTAAAACACTTGAGTAGCCGTTACAGATGCAGAACATTAACTATACGCAAGTTGCCCATTCAATTACAGTTAAGCTAAGTGAATTTTCGTAAGAATCAGATCGATGCCAAGAGATTGAAAGCTGTGAAGAACTTGCAGAGATTTGCAAACGATAACCAGAAGAGTTGAGAATTTTACCAAGTAAGTATTGTCTCTCTTATTTGCTGTAACTATGGAACCTTCGTCTTCTTCTTCTAAAAAGAGTAGGAAAGGAAAAGAGTTAAACCCTGAAGAGAAGCCCAAGAGACAGAAGAAAGAAGGGAGAGCTTTGACTCAGGACTTATTAGACCAGTGTCCATCGTCTAGTGTAAGGTCCAAAAAGATTAAAAGTGAAGAAGAAGGATTAGAGGACAAATTTGAAAATCTAGGAGACATCTGGACTGAGATACGAGGGCATGAGTTATTTTTGTTTGGTTACAAAAGAAGGGATGCACCCGAACCCATTAGTAATCTGTGGAAGAGGAACTTAGGCAAGTTAGCAGTTCCAAATGTATTTGTAGACGTAGAATTAATGAAATCTCTGGTAAATTGTTACAACCCGAGAACTAAAACCATATGTGATTACAGAGGGAATACATTAGTAGTAATCAACAAGCAGACTATTGATATGGTCTTTGATCTAGACTGGGAAGTCGAGGAAAGCATTGATATGAAGAAACTCTCACAGGAATTCTTTAGTTTGGAAAATATCTACAGGACTTGGAGGCTACCTGTTCATAGGCCAAAAGTGGGTGGGTCATTTGTTCAGTTTGGCAAAAGTGACAAGGTGCCATTTGATGTCAACCACTTCCATCCATATTTCAAATATACATATTACACTGCAGCCCAAGTACTAGGCATAGAGGCTCATCCACTCATGGATGTTGGGATTATGGTTTTGTGTGCTGATATTCAATCAAAAGACCCTAGGTCATTTGATTTTGCTACTTATGTTGCGGATACCTTGAATCATGGGCTGGAAAAGATGAAAGGAGACCTTGTGAATGTTCACTTTTCATTATACTCCATGTTAATGCATATTCTTCTTTATTGTGGACAAGAAATTAACTTCTGGCCAGATGAGTTCAGCATCAGGTCTTATGATAAGAATGGTCTAAAGAAGCCGGTTCAGTTGTGGGTATCAGCATGGGACCAGAGGTTTATAAACAACCAATATTGGCATTTTCAAGAATACTTTGTGAAACCTCTCAGTGCAGCTTTTGGACAACGCAGGGATTATACTTTGTCCCCTGAAATTAAGAAGTTCCTCAGGCCAAAGGATTTCTCTCCAGAATCACAGATTGAACACAACTGGGGTGATTGGTATTGCCATGATAATCACACGGAGATAAGGGTATTTGGATATGAAGGGCAACCACAGATGCTTCCAATTACGGTGCCAGACAGAGTGGCTAGCTTGGAGATTATAAGGCAATTGTCTATTGCCAGTGCTAAACATTTAACTGATTTTGGTAAACAATCTATTGTTCCAGGTCTATTAGTTTTCTCTGATTTCATTATCAAAAGTTCAAAGAGTTATCATTTATTACAGAATAAATTAAATTACTATGGCATGACTCTGGGTGAGCCTAGGGAGAATTTTGATCCCGAAGGATATATAAAAACTGCCAGAGCCTCACAGAAACTCAAAGCTGGGATACATATGGCCAAAATGCCAGACGACCTAATTAAGAACCTTGAGCGAGAGGAGGCCAAAGTTTTGAAAGGAAAGAGTGAATTAGTCTGGGAGGCCTACAAATGGAAAAGGGCAAGGGGAATGATAGACGGAGACCTAATTGGAAATATCCAAGATCCTCTGGAGGTAGCTAAAAGGCTACTTCAACATGAAGCTGAAATTATGCACAGAGTTCCTTCACAATTCCTTCGCTTCATTAATACTGAAAGAGACAGTTAGCCCCTAGCTCACATGTCACCAAAATCAACCGCCAGTAGTATCCCACCTGATTCTCCTCGAGAGGATTATCCTCCTGGTTTCGAAACAGAAATGAACATGGACATAGGAGAAATCAACATCAAAGATGTTGTTGACATAAGAATGACTGAGCATGAGGACTTCATTGCTGATGATGGATTCGCCTCCTCTAGGGAATTCCTCTCATTTCTATATCAATACAAAGGGGCTCATGTCAAACGAAGCATGGCTGGAAAACCAGAGGAAGAACAGATGAAGAGATTACAGGATGAAATTGATGTCCTCATGAAAGATATGACTCCTGAAAAGGGGAGGAAATTATTAAAAGAGGCCGGTGTGATCATCTTCTCTGGTTGGGATATCAACTCAGCACTCTTATTTGATGGTTTTTTGAAAAAGCAAGATTTGAATCAGCAGGTACTGCCCCAGGAGGTAGATAAACTATTCCTAGGCTCTGGATATGATCCAGGCAAAAAGGCTCTCCTACAGTGGGCACTATATCCAAAAGGGAAGAGGCCAATCATTGTGGATATAGAAGAAACCTTTGGGCACCTCATGGTTCATCAGGTTGGAAAGACCGATCCCAGGGTCACTGCGAAGCTCAACCTGGATGTTGCAAGATTAAACTTGGACCAGACAGAGTTTCTGGTCAGAGAAAACATTACATACAAGGGATTATATGAGAAATCCAAGGAGGAAAACCAGAAGCTGCAGGCAAAGGTATTGCAATTAGAAACAGGGACTCCTATCAGCGAATACACCTCATACCCTGCAGGACGCAGCTTGGATGACGTCTCTGATGCCCTGTACTGGAAATATCAGGCAGAGAAGGCCAATAAACGCGCAGACAATATCCAGCAAAAAATGGACAAACTGGTCAATGACATCATAGGACATCGGTTTAACACCATGCTCTTACAGGTTGAACCATATTGGATAGTTTACCATGGAACCATAAAAGCGCTAACAGAGCATGAGCGGTTAAGAGCACGATTGCAGGGGGTGCTAAGCAATAACGATTCCATGACGCCAGAAGAAAAGGCTGAGGGTAACGCGTATATGGATAATCATGTCAAACTCGAAGATATGCTGAGAAGAGATCTAAAAGGATTAGATGATGAAAGACCCGTTGGAATGCCTTCCGTCTACAAGGAAGGAGAAGTAATAACCTTGGAGGATTTGCGAAAGGAGCTTGTCAGAAATTGATCGGAGTAAGGATATGGCCCCCACCGTCAACCAGATGATATTCAAGTACCTGACGCTAGGGGATGAATTAAAAAGGCAAACGCTTCGAATCAGAACATTCAAAGACGATGATTACATTCATCATTTGGGACTTTTGAATCTCTTTTTGCTTAAGTTTAGAAACACTCGAGTTGACGACTAATATTTTGAAAAGTCGTGTCTCTTCATGAAAAGCTTGCGTCCTCATATATATATGAGAATGTTTTTTGTAATGTAAGAGAGACATTATTAGAGAGGATTATAAAAAAAAGAACAACAGCCTGTAAGTCTTCATGTACGAACTTCAATGGAATACAAATTTTGATCAATTGTTTCCCTGCATATGTGTTGTAGATTATTTCATTTTCTTTTGGCAATCGTCTGTGATATTATCTGATAAAGATAGGGTTATTCATATTCTTAAGATCAAATCTATGCTTTATGTTATAATGTTGTAACAAAGTTTTGCTTGCGGATTGTAATTGTTCCCTGCAAAGCTTAATTGACTGGTCCCTTAAGAGTAGGGTTAAATTCATTCAATCAGCACATAATATAAGCATTCATTTGGTTTTGAAAGAAATAGTAACTGACAGGTTCATAAGGGATGAGTTAAAAAACTGTCTCACAGATTCGCACTATAAGCCCTGAAGAAAATTGTAATGACTCTATAACCCATGCAATAAAGAAGGCACTGGCCTAAATCTCAAGTCATACTCATCGTTTATTTTCACAATTAGTTATTTTTGACAGCTACAGGAGTAATTAAGAAACACAAAACAAAATAACAATCTTGAACTCGTCTGCAATATCTCCATTCAAGGAACTCATGCCATTTCAAGATCAGGGGATATCAGAATAAGATAACATATCTGCTATAAAAAGCACTGTTTATTAGAGACATTCAGTGAATAGGTATACCCGCCTAGGTCCTGCAGAGCCTAAAGAGAGAGAGTTAGTAACTAATAGGTTCACTCTATAAGTTGGCCAAGTCAATTGGAGGGTTTAATCATAGGAGTTGGCATTGCCTTAGAACCCATCCAATCTGTTGATTTGAGACCCAACAGATTGGCGACTCTGCTGGGGAAATTGTAAGAACTCTGCTGTGGGAAAGAGCTCAGAAGAAATAAAAACAATTCATGTCCTCTAGACAAGAGGTGGCGACTCTGAAATAAGAATTTCAATGCACGGGACAAGATCGGTTGCGAAAGGACAATCTTTATCCCAATTAGATTTCCCTCAACGAAGGAACAAAAATAAAGAACCCATGAATGATTCCATGAGAGAAAGATACAACCATTATAAACATGAAAGTAGCCAACACTCGCCCTCAAAGGAACAAGATAGAACAACAACTTCAAGCCCGATGAACGAAGATTTGGTTGCGGCTTATAAAGCTCAAAAGGGGCGATGCCAAATTCCCCCTGGTTTTGAAAATCATGAAGCACAGTCCAGACAACATACACCACCTCCATCAAGATCAGGTATGGCAGATCCTGCAGATAGATTTACAGATTTAACCAGACAAATGATGGAGGCAGCTGTTGAAATGAGAGATTCAGGAAGGACTCAGGAATGTTTGGAACTGTGTGCCAAGTTGGGCATAAATGTTGGTGAGGATGACTTTAATAAAGATGTAAACAACTACAAGAAAACATATGCTCAGGGAGTGGGTAGAACAAAGAGCAATGATTTCAAAGCTTATGAGAACCCTCTGTTTGGTAACAAAAGGGATGATCATGTGCAATCAAGTGCACCACCAGTCCAGCAAAACTCACATACAGGCTTCATCCCTCACAATCAGTATCCTCCTCCTGGTCAATTTTATAACCAACATCCACCCCCTAATCAGTTTCAGTATCAACACCAGAATCAATACCCTCCTCCTTATCAAAACCAAATGCCCTTGTATGGTAATATGAACCAGAACTTTGTGAATCCTCATGGAGGGCATGGACTAATAAATATGGAACAAATGAGGCAGTTTGATTTTTCAGGAATGATGGTGTATCCATATCCCATCCCAAATGAGATCAGGACAGCAATACCAAAGTTCACAGGAAGTAATGCAGTTTCAGGTGAGGCTCATTGCAAAGCATTTGATGCAGTAATTGAGGATTTTGGTTTGCCATATGAGGATGTCAAGATCAGGTTGTTTATGCAGTCATTAATAGAAGATGCGAGAGACTGGTTTAGAACGTTGCCTGATGCGTCCATTAGAAATCTTGCAGAATTCAAAGAAATGTTCCTGGAACAATATGGAGACCATAATAGTCCTGAGTTTGCTTTACATGAAATCATCAGCATTAAGAAAGAGCAAAATGAATCAGTAATTGACTTTAACAAAAGATTCAATAGGGTTTTGAACAAAATCCCTAATAGGATGAAACCAGTACCTGAAGTGAGCATTCTGTACTATATCAATGCTTATGACAGCAAAACCAACTATGAGTTGAGAACCAGAAACCCGAGAGATCTCCGAGATGTTATGAAAGATGCCATTGTTATAGAGAACAATAGAAAGGCTGCTGGTAAGATTGGAAAAAGAGAGGATGCAAGATTGTACAATCCTAAAGCACCTAAGGCCAATAGGGATGAAGATAAGCTTGACAAAGTTTTAAATGCCCTGAAAGATCTATCTGTAAGAGTGAACAAAACAGAGAAACAGCAATACTACCGTCCTGAGAGACCTAGACTACATGACATGCCTTATAACACTACATGGAAGGATGGAAAACCGGTAGAAAGGAACCACAGAGACAATCAACAAATACCAGATCCTTTAAAAAGAGCAGTAAATTACACTCAAGACGATGACATGTGGTGCTATGCTTGCAATATGCCACACGCTTCCTCTTTGTGTGCAGTAGCAAAAGGGTTGCAAGAGGAGGAGGATGGCTATGAAGATCATGTGGATGATTCAACTATTAATATGATGTCATTTAGTCAGGAAGGAAGGTCGGACTCTATAAATATTGATCAGTGCTCTGTTTTACCTGTGACCACCAGCAAAAATGAAAGTGTCAAACTCAGAGTCCCTACTGAAGAAGAGAAAAGAAAAATTACAGCTTATGCTGTTGCACAAGCAAAAAGGACTTATGACTTAAGAAACAGGATGGTGAATCCAGAACAAGGTAAACCTGCTAGTCTTTTCATGAAAGAAAACAATGAAGCACTTAAGCGAATGAATAAGGCAACTAAGACTAAGCAAGATGATAATCAGGGTCCTGATGTTCAAAAGAAAGAAACGGTAAAAACTCTTTCATCACAGCAATCTACCTCGTTTGATATCTCAGCTGCACTAACACAATTAAAAGTTTCTGTCCCATTAATGGAAATCATGAGGTTTCCTGAATATAGGGAAAAAACTTTGGAAATGATTTCAGGTGTCCAAGAAGGGAAGGTTAATGAACAGAAACGAGAAGTCCCAACAGGTGGCAGTAATGAACAAATGGCTCCAGTTATATACTTAGGGTCCACTATAACTAAAAATCCAACACAAGTAGACCCATTTTACCTCACTTTGGTGATAAACAACAGAAGGGTAAAAAATTGTATGATTGATTCAGGAGCAGCCATAAACGTCATGCCTGTTGGGGTGATGAAAGAATTAGGATTGGAAGTTGATACTACCTTTGGGAAATGCTATGCCATGGACAATAGATCAGTCCCAGTGGTTGGTATCATGAAGAATGTAGAGTTCAGATTAGCAGCCTGTCCAGAAGCATCATATAAAACAGATATTACGGTGGTAGATGTTCCACCAAACTATGGAATGTTGTTGTCTAGACAATGGTCGAATATGATTGGTGGATATGTGCAGCTGGATTTATCCTATGCTACAATTCCAATAAATGGACAGGAAATAAAAATTGACAGGGAGCCTCGGTCCACATATATCATAG
Source organism: Cryptomeria japonica (assembly GCF_030272615.1). Lineage (NCBI taxonomy): Eukaryota > Viridiplantae > Streptophyta > Pinopsida > Cupressales > Cupressaceae > Cryptomeria > Cryptomeria japonica. Next base: position 703,574,494 of record NC_081411.1, on the reverse strand, counting down.
AAGACATGGAAGGAACAGTGAACCAAGTATGTTTTTTACAAACTGATATGGACAACTTCCAGGTACAGTTGACAAAACCTAAATTTAAAGAGTGGATCCCCATTGAGTCATGTCTAACTGAAAATGATGGTCAAATATGGAAGATGTTCTTTGATGGGTCTTGTAGTAAAGAAGGGAGTGGGGCTGGAATCCTTTTTATTTCACCTACAGGAGAAACTTACAAGTATTCTTTCAAGTTGTTATTTGAATGTACAAACAACATTGCTGAATATGAAGCCCTACTCACTGGTCTTAACATAGCAGTCAAACATGGAATCAAGTTGATAAGTGTCTTTGGAGATTCAGAACTAATAGTCTCACAAGTAAAGGAGAGATATGCCTCGAAGCATTTAAGACTGAAACAATACAGAAATGCTGTATGGGATACCATGGAGCTTTTTGATGCTTTTCAGATAACCTGGATAGATAGATCAAAGAACATCATGGCAGATTTTCTAGCAAATATTGCACTAAAAGGTAATGATATAACGCTAACTGGGATATCTGAAGTGGAGATGAAAGTGAGACCATCTGTTCCTGACAACTTGTATAATTGGCAAGTGTTTCAAGATGATGCAGATCTGTTGAACTTCTTGCAGTGTGCTGATCATTATCAGGCTCAAGCTATAAATTTTAATGACTTTGTGGAACAAACTGAAGGTAAGGAGACCTTATTTGGACATGAAATTATACAACTGAAGTCAAATAAATTACCAAGAGGCCTGGTAGCATTAGAGAGAACTTTTAATGCTCAAGATGTAATTGAAACCAAAGGGTCAGCTGTTAAAGAAAGTGATGTTGAACAAATCAATCTAGGAAATGAAGAAGCCCCCAAGAGTGTTTTTATTGGAAAAAAATTGACTCCTACTATGAGGCAACAACTGATAATCTTGTTAAAAAGATATAAACATGTGTTTGCATGGTCTTATGAGGATCTCAAAGCTTACAGGGAAGATCTCTTTCAACATGAGATACCACTTAAGCCAGAAGCTAAGCCATTTAGGCAAAAACAGAGACCAATTAATCCTACATTGCTACCAAAAATGAGAGAAGAAATTATAAAGATGAAAGATGCAGGAATAATAGAACCATGCAGATATTCCACTTGGGTTTCTAACTTGGTACCAGTCAGGAAGAAAAATGGGGATATTAGATTATGTGTAGATTTTAGGAATTTAAACATATCGTCTTTAAAGGATAACTATCCATTGCCAAACATGGATAATATGCTGCAGAAGGTAACAGGGTGTGAGTTGCTGTCCATGATGGATGGATTTTCGGGTTACAATCAGGTGAAAGTTAGAGAAACTGAAAAATATAAAACAGCCTTCACAACTCCATGGGGCACTTATGTCTATGCACGAATGCCATTTGGATTGACCAATGCTGGAGCTACTTTTCAAAGGGCAATGGATGTGGCTTTTTCAGAATTGATTGACATAATCATGGTAGTATACCAAGATGATCTGACTGCGTACTCAAAGAAAGCTGATGATCACTGTGAACACCTTGAGAAGATATTTAAAAGAGCCTTAGAATATGGAATTTCCTTGAATCCCAAGAAATGTCACTTTGGTGTTGAAGAGGGAAAACTACTTGGACACATAGTATCCAAGGAGGGGGTGAGAATTGACCCTGAAAGGGTAGCAGCTATTAATGAGGTTCCCATCCCCCGAACTATCAAAGCCATCCAGTCATTTTTGGGACAAATTAATTTTGTGAGAAGGTTCATTTTGAATTTCGCAGACATAGTGAAACCTATAGTAAGGATGTTGAAGAAAGAGGCAAAAATTGACTGGACTGAAGATGCAATTGATTCCTTTGTGGCTATTAAAAGAGCAATTTCTGAGGCACCAGTACTAATTTCCCCAGATTTTGGCAAACCATTTATGATATTTTCATTTGCCTCTTGTCATACTATAGCAGCAGTGTTGTTACAGAAAAATTCAGAGGGATATGAGCAGCCCATTGCATACTTTAGCAAGTCTTTAAGCCCTTCAGAAGTAAAATATGAGATAAATGAAAAACAGGCCTATGCTCTAGTCAAAGCAGTAAAACAATTCAGGCCATACCTAGTAGGGGCCGAAGTTATTGCTTATGTTCCCAATGCAGCAGTAAAAGATATCTTCAGACAAACTGAGGTCACGGGCAAAAGATGCAAATGGATCAATCAGATACAAGAATTTAACATTGAGCTTAAGATTTCACAGGTTATCAAAGGACAAGGACTGGCCAAACTCATGACAGGAACTGAAATTGAAGAGCCTGATGTGAATCAGGTTGGATGGGAAGAAGCTAATTTCAGTATTGAGAAAACATCATGGTACACTGATATCATGTATTAACTTAAGCACTTAAAGTGTCCAGATGCTATGACCGATAGTCAGAAGAGAGCTTTGAAGTTAAAATCAGCAAGGTATGTGATTATAAATGGGGACTTATACTGGAAAAATAGAGATGGGATATTGTTATTGTGTCTGGACAATTACCAGGCAGACAAGGTTCTTCATGAAATGCATGATGGGGTTTGTGGTGGCCATTTCTCAGCTAAGACTACAGCACATAAAATATTGAGAGCCGGATATTATTGGCCATGTGTCTTCAATGATTCCTATAGATATGTCAGAAAATGCGAAGCTTGTCAAAAGTTCTCAAGCAAAACAAAGTATCAAGGATCACTCCCGTTGAGACCAATGGTGACTGAGGAACCATTCCAACAGTGGGGAATTGACTTTATAGGGGAAATATCAGAAAAATCCAGTGGAGGACACAGATGGATATTGGTTGCTACAGATTATTTTACCAAATGGGTGGAGGCAATACCTACCAAACAGGCCACTAGCAAGGTGGTGATAAAATTCTTAATGGAGAACATTATTACTAGGTTTGGTGTTCCTGCAAGAATCATCTCAGATAATGGCATGTCTTTTAGATCAGAGGAATTCAACAATTTCTGTGATGAATATGGCATTAAGATATCACATTCTTCTCCTTATCACCCCCAGGGGAATGGGCAAGCTGAATCAAGCAACAAGAACATCCTGAAGATCATTAAAAAGATGCTGGGGCAGAACAAAAAGGCATGGGACTCAAAGTTGAATCTTGCATTATGGGCAGACAGGATAACTGTGAAAAGATCCACAGGAAAATCCCCGTTTGAATTGGTTTATGGCAAAAGGGCCAGACTACCTTTGGATAATCTTCTACCTGTACATAGATTTATGATTCAAGAGGAAATAGATGTTGAAGATCCATCACAAGAAAGAATAATGCAGCTAGTAGAACTTGATGAAGTCAGGGCAGAAGCTCAAAGGCAAAATATCAGGATTCAAAATCAAATGAAGAGGTTGTATGACAAGAGGACATCTCACAGGAAATTTTGTGTAGGAGACTGGGTTTTAATGTGGAATGCCAGGAGTCAAGACAAAGGCAAGCATGGTAAATTTGAAGCCTTATGGATCGGCCCATATGTGATCATAGACAAAGGGGGGGAGGATTCTTATTTGCTCCAAAACGCGACAGGGGAGGTCCAAGAATTGCCAGTACATGGGCAGTTCTTAAAGAACTTCTTCTCCTGAAGCACTCCGCATCACCTGTACAGTAGGGTAGGATCCGTTTCCATTGTAAATACCATTATATCTGCGAAACCAGAGATTCTGGATTCTTGAAGGCATAGTTCAGAATGCCTTCATCCTCAGTCAGAGCCGCTGTTGAATACTATTTTTTAAAAAAAGAAAAAATATAATAAAAATGAAAAAATAATACTATATGTTTCCATAAGCATCAAGACTAATGGATATTTCGGCCAGTAAGCTGTGTCGAGCACTGCAGGAGAGGTTTCATCGAAAGAGCGTTTTCATCGACACAGGGCATATAAAGCGCTAAGCAAAGGTGTTTCGGCAAGAAGTTACCTTCGATGAACGCAAGAAACCGCTCATCGATACCCCATGTTTCATCGAAAAGGCGAAAAGGCAAAAGGTGATTTCGAAGAAATGTCGTTACCGAGGAAACTCAAGAGACATTCATCGAAATGCAAGTTTCATCGATGAACGTGGCGTCGAACAAAAGAAAAGCTGTTTCATCGAAAAAAAAGGATATCGATGAAAAAGGAGATATCGATGAACACTCATAAGCCTTCATCGAAGAAAGAAACTCATCGAAAGTATGGCATCGATGAAACTCGCGAGCAACTTGTCGAAAAGGGAGACTATCGATGAAAAAGTAATTTCGATGAGTCTTGAAAGCGGCCTCTCGACATAAGTTTTTCACCGAAACAGTATTATCGAAGAAAATGAGCTTTCGATGAAAGATTCAAACACTCGGCCGAAGGCAAGGGTTTCATCGATAATTTGAAACGCGCGCACTTTGAGCGGACTGTACTTCCCGCGAAGGAATTAAAGGCCAAGTTGAAAAGTGTCACATCTGCAATTAAATTTAAAACACTTGAGTAGCCGTTACAGATGGAGAACATTAACTATACGCAAGTTGCCCATTCAATTACAGTTAAGCTAAGTGAATTTTCGTAAGAATCAGATCGATGCCAAGAGATTGAAAGCTGTGAAGAACTTGCAGAGATTTGCAAACGATAACCAGAAGAGTTGAGCATTTTACCAAGTAAGTATTGTCTCTCTTATTTGCTGTAACTATGGAACCTTCGTCTTCTTCTTCTAAAAAGAGTAGGAAAGGAAAAGAGTTAAACCCTGAAGAGAAGCCCAAGAGACAGAAGAAAGAAGGGAGAGCTTTGACTCAGGACTTATTAGACCAGTGTCCATCGTCTAGTGTAAGGTCCAAAAAGATTAAAAGTGAAGAAGAAGGATTAGAGGACAAATTTGAAAATCTAGGAGACATCTGGACTGAGATACGAGGGCATGAGTTATTTTTGTTTGGTTACAAAAGAAGGGATGCACCCGAACCCATTAGTAATCTGTGGAAGAGGAACTTAGGCAAGTTAGCAGTTCCAAATGTATTTGTAGACGTAGAATTAATGAAATCTCTGGTAAATTGTTACAACCCGAGAACTAAAACCATATGTGATTACAGAGGGAATACATTAGTAGTAATCAACAAGCAGACTATTGATATGGTCTTTGATCTAGACTGGGAAGTCGAGGAAAGCATTGATATGAAGAAACTCTCACAGGAATTCTTTAGTTTGGAAAATATCTACAGGACTTGGAGGCTACCTGTTCATAGGCCAAAAGTGGGTGGGTCATTTGTTCAGTTTGGCAAAAGTGACAAGGTGCCATTTGATGTCAACCACTTCCATCCATATTTCAAATATACATATTACACTGCAGCCCAAGTACTAGGCATAGAGGCTCATCCACTCATGGATGTTGGGATTATGGTTTTGTGTGCTGATATTCAATCAAAAGACCCTAGGTCATTTGATTTTGCTACTTATGTTGCGGATACCTTGAATCATGGGCTGGAAAAGATGAAAGGAGACCTTGTGAATGTTCACTTTTCATTATACTCCATGTTAATGCATATTCTTCTTTATTGTGGACAAGAAATTAACTTCTGGCCAGATGAGTTCAGCATCAGGTCTTATGATAAGAATGGTCTAAAGAAGCCGGTTCAGTTGTGGGTATCAGCATGGGACCAGAGGTTTATAAACAACCAATATTGGCATTTTCAAGAATACTTTGTGAAACCTCTCAGTGCAGCTTTTGGACAACGCAGGGATTATACTTTGTCCCCTGAAATTAAGAAGTTCCTCAGGCCAAAGGATTTCTCTCCAGAATCACAGATTGAACACAACTGGGGTGATTGGTATTGCCATGATAATCACACGGAGATAAGGGTATTTGGATATGAAGGGCAACCACAGATGCTTCCAATTACGGTGCCAGACAGAGTGGCTAGCTTGGAGATTATAAGGCAATTGTCTATTGCCAGTGCTAAACATTTAACTGATTTTGGTAAACAATCTATTGTTCCAGGTCTATTAGTTTTCTCTGATTTCATTATCAAAAGTTCAAAGAGTTATCATTTATTACAGAATAAATTAAATTACTATGGCATGACTCTGGGTGAGCCTAGGGAGAATTTTGATCCCGAAGGATATATAAAAACTGCCAGAGCCTCACAGAAACTCAAAGCTGGGATACATATGGCCAAAATGCCAGACGACCTAATTAAGAACCTTGAGCGAGAGGAGGCCAAAGTTTTGAAAGGAAAGAGTGAATTAGTCTGGGAGGCCTACAAATGGAAAAGGGCAAGGGGAATGATAGACGGAGACCTAATTGGAAATATCCAAGATCCTCTGGAGGTAGCTAAAAGGCTACTTCAACATGAAGCTGAAATTATGCACAGAGTTCCTTCACAATTCCTTCGCTTCATTAATACTGAAAGAGACAGTTAGCCCCTAGCTCACATGTCACCAAAATCAACCGCCAGTAGTATCCCACCTGATTCTCCTCGAGAGGATTATCCTCCTGGTTTCGAAACAGAAATGAACATGGACATAGGAGAAATCAACATCAAAGATGTTGTTGACATAAGAATGACTGAGCATGAGGACTTCATTGCTGATGATGGATTCGCCTCCTCTAGGGAATTCCTCTCATTTCTATATCAATACAAAGGGGCTCATGTCAAACGAAGCATGGCTGGAAAACCAGAGGAAGAACAGATGAAGAGATTACAGGATGAAATTGATGTCCTCATGAAAGATATGACTCCTGAAAAGGGGAGGAAATTATTAAAAGAGGCCGGTGTGATCATCTTCTCTGGTTGGGATATCAACTCAGCACTCTTATTTGATGGTTTTTTGAAAAAGCAAGATTTGAATCAGCAGGTACTGCCCCAGGAGGTAGATAAACTATTCCTAGGCTCTGGATATGATCCAGGCAAAAAGGCTCTCCTACAGTGGGCACTATATCCAAAAGGGAAGAGGCCAATCATTGTGGATATAGAAGAAACCTTTGGGCACCTCATGGTTCATCAGGTTGGAAAGACCGATCCCAGGGTCACTGCGAAGCTCAACCTGGATGTTGCAAGATTAAACTTGGACCAGACAGAGTTTCTGGTCAGAGAAAACATTACATACAAGGGATTATATGAGAAATCCAAGGAGGAAAACCAGAAGCTGCAGGCAAAGGTATTGCAATTAGAAACAGGGACTCCTATCAGCGAATACACCTCATACCCTGCAGGACGCAGCTTGGATGACGTCTCTGATGCCCTGTACTGGAAATATCAGGCAGAGAAGGCCAATAAACGCGCAGACAATATCCAGCAAAAAATGGACAAACTGGTCAATGACATCATAGGACATCGGTTTAACACCATGCTCTTACAGGTTGAACCATATTGGATAGTTTACCATGGAACCATAAAAGCGCTAACAGAGCATGAGCGGTTAAGAGCACGATTGCAGGGGGTGCTAAGCAATAACGATTCCATGACGCCAGAAGAAAAGGCTGAGGGTAACGCGTATATGGATAATCATGTCAAACTCGAAGATATGCTGAGAAGAGATCTAAAAGGATTAGATGATGAAAGACCCGTTGGAATGCCTTCCGTCTACAAGGAAGGAGAAGTAATAACCTTGGAGGATTTGCGAAAGGAGCTTGTCAGAAATTGATCGGAGTAAGGATATGGCCCCCACCGTCAACCAGATGATATTCAAGTACCTGACGCTAGGGGATGAATTAAAAAGGCAAACGCTTCGAATCAGAACATTCAAAGACGATGATTACATTCATCATTTGGGACTTTTGAATCTCTTTTTGCTTAAGTTTAGAAACACTCGAGTTGACGACTAATATTTTGAAAAGTCGTGTCTCTTCATGAAAAGCTTGCGTCCTCATATATATATGAGAATGTTTTTTGTAATGTAAGAGAGACATTATTAGAGAGGATTATAAAAAAAAGAACAACAGCCTGTAAGTCTTCATGTACGAACTTCAATGGAATACAAATTTTGATCAATTGTTTCCCTGCATATGTGTTGTAGATTATTTCATTTTCTTTTGGCAATCGTCTGTGATATTATCTGATAAAGATAGGGTTATTCATATTCTTAAGATCAAATCTATGCTTTATGTTATAATGTTGTAACAAAGTTTTGCTTGCGGATTGTAATTGTTCCCTGCAAAGCTTAATTGACTGGTCCCTTAAGAGTAGGGTTAAATTCATTCAATCAGCACATAATATAAGCATTCATTTGGTTTTGAAAGAAATAGTAACTGACAGGTTCATAAGGGATGAGTTAAAAAACTGTCTCACAGATTCGCACTATAAGCCCTGAAGAAAATTGTAATGACTCTATAACCCATGCAATAAAGAAGGCACTGGCCTAAATCTCAAGTCATACTCATCGTTTATTTTCACAATTAGTTATTTTTGACAGCTACAGGAGTAATTAAGAAACACAAAACAAAATAACAATCTTGAACTCGTCTGCAATATCTCCATTCAAGGAACTCATGCCATTTCAAGATCAGGGGATATCAGAATAAGATAACATATCTGCTATAAAAAGCACTGTTTATTAGAGACATTCAGTGAATAGGTATACCCACCTAGGTCCTGCAGAGCCTAAAGAGAGAGAGTTAGTAACTAATAGGTTCACTCTATAAGTTGGCCAAGTCAATTGGAGGGTTTAATCATAGGAGTTGGCATTGCCTTAGAACCCATCCAATCTGTTGATTTGAGACCCAACACAGAGTATCTCATCTTCAGGACTTAGAGCTACTTGATGAGAAGCCACAGGCTGGATACAATCACCTCAAAGCCTATCAGCAGCGCATGAGCAGAAGCTATAATCATCGAGTTAGACCTCGTACATTCGAGGTAGGTGATCTTGTTCTTTGAGAAAATCTTTGTAACCAACCCAACCGAGAACATCAAGGGAAGTTTGAATCAAATTGGCTGGGTCCATATGTTGTCACTGCTGTATTTGGGTTTGGGGCATATCAGTTGGCTACTTTAGAAGGAGAACCACTAGTAGATTTGATCAATAGCATGCACCTCAAATGATTTTATACATAAGCTGCACAGAGTATCAGGCTCTCATACATGCCAGAAAATCAATCCAAAAACATTCAGATAAATGTCCTGAAGAAAATACAAAAACATCAAAATAGTAAAGAAAAATCATACATCCAAATGGTGAACAACCACTCTGGTGGCACGTTTGGTAAGTGCGATGGTGAAAACCTGGCAAACAAGTGCCACTTGTAAAAGCTATGGCTCCATTATCTTTTAGGCTTGTTGCGATCATATTCATAACATACACACATCCATCCGCCCAAACCATGGTTCGTTATTGATCTACAATCAAGAAAGTACTTCATGTGTCCGACATCCCGCTTTTTCATAGTCATGTTTAAACTGGGGGCAATGCCCTTAATCTCGTTTGATGGAAGTGGATTATACATTATTTTTGTGATTCATTGAGTTCTACATTCAAAACTATCTCACAAAATCCAAAAACATTCAAAACAATTATCAAACTCCAAAAACATTGAAAACAACAATCAAAATACCAAAAACATTTGAAAACTATCTCACAAAATCCAAAAACATTAGAAAACATCAAAAATCAAACAGAAAAACATGGCAAAACATTGTACATACTCATCCAAGCAGATACCAAACAAGGATGCATCCTTCCTTACCAAAACAAAGACAAAATGACTTTTTCTTTGACAAGAAAATTATGTTTAAAGCTATCAAATACTTGGTTGATTTATGGGTTATTCATATCAGGTTCTTATAGCATTGTTTGTATATCTTCGACGCATTATTTTGGTGAAGTTCTGGGGCATGTACTAATGGTGTCTACGTGGGAAGTTCACTAAGCTACATGATCTTATGCAAAATGTAGTTGATGCACTCCTAAATGGCACAAGGTTAGCAAATGATAAACAACACCAAAGACACAAAAAATCGTTAGTGTTAGTCAATCAAAAACTAATCTATGAAGGCATACCAAAAGAGACACTAAAAAGCATGCTAATGTATCTAGTAAATAAAACAAAGATTATGAGGCATCTCCAACTGCCTCTTAGCATGGTCTTAGCTTCTTCTCCCTTGTTCCTCTCCTCTCCAAGTTCCAAAATAGTGTAGCTCTCAGCAGCTTTTTGCACTATGGATGCTTATGGAGGATTGAGATTTAATATTAAGCTTCAAATATGAAATGAAAAGCTAAATAAAATGCTATTGATGTTAAAATGATTGATTTTACCAAAAAGACAAGATTTTAGTTATTCTATGCTAAATGCTCTCTAAAAATGCCTATAACTTAAATGCATACAAGTTTTTAGGATCTGGATTATGAAGGAATGGGCTCTATTTATAGGAAAAATGGAGCAATGGATGGCCAGGATTGAAAGGTTTAATCAAGGGTCAAGCTTGAAAGTTGGGGATCCATGTGCACAATTTGCACCAATGAAATGGTGACAAGTGTCAACATAAGATTGGGTTGAGAGAAGAGGTTGGAGGCATTAAATGCCTGAGGAGACCTCATGGTTATCTAGAAGGTAAGGGTCAAGCCTAAATTAGGATTACCCACTGGATTAGGAGTTAATGCAAGGATAAACCTTTGTGCAAATGATTAAGAGATAATCATGGTCAAAGCATTAAAGGCTTGATGAGACCCTTGGGTTGGGTAGAGGTTGAGTCAAAACAAATGTTTTAACCATGTGGGAGGGTTTGAGGTAACCATTAATGGTTATTGGAGACTTTGGGGATTAAGTGGTTGAAGGTTGAAAGCCTTCAATGGTTATCAAAGACTTTGAGCCATTTAGTGGTTGAAGGTTGAAAGCTTTCAAAGGTTATCCAAGACTTTGAGACATTTAGTGGTTGAAGGTTGAAAGCCTTTAATGGTTATCAAAGACTTTTAGGCTTTGAGAAGTGACTCCATTTTGCTTAGGAATGTGACAATAATTAGGGGATGGATTAAGTTAATTAGGAAGGGGTTAGAAGAATCTAGAAGGGGATTAGATTTTGCAAGTGGATTTGGTGGGTGAGGGAAAATAGGATTTTATTAAAATAAAAATTCATTTATTTCAATAAATGTGTGCAAGTTGTATTTGGATAAATATTCAAATAAATATTAATTTATTTAAATGTAAAAAAGGAAGATAAAGCATTAAAATGCTTGAAGACTTTGAGGGGAACCATTAAAGGCTTGAAGACTTTAAGGAAAACCATTAAAGTCTTAAGAAGACTATAGAAGGAAGCCATCAAGTTTGAAGACTTTAAAGCCATCAAGTTTGAATACTTTAAGGGAAACCATTAAAGGTTTCAAGTGGGTGAGGATAAATAGGATTTTAAATAAATAATTTATTTAAAATAGTTGTGCAACTTGCTTTTGTAGGAAAATACAAGTGGGTGGAGGATAAAGGTGATTTAAATAAATTATTTATTTAAAATAATTGTGCAACTTGCTTTTGTAGGAAAATACAAGTGGGTGGAGGATAAAGGTGATTTAAATAAATGATTTATTTATTTAAATGTGAGAGGTGGGATTTTGGGGGATTTAAATAAATATTAATTTATTTAAATGTGAGAGGTGGGATTTTGGGGGATTTAAATAAATATTAATTTATTTAAATGTGAGAGAAGATTTAATTAAAGAAATATGATTTATTTATTTAATTAATGGTATGAATTTGGTTAAGTGAATTAAATCAAATAAATTGAATAATTTATTTAATTAATAGGAGAAGAGGGTTAAGATGAATTAATTAAATATTAATTTTAATTAATTATTAATTGATGGTTAAATAATCAAATAAATACTAAGTATTCATTTAATTAAGTGGACAGATTTATGTGACTACAGTAGTCATAGATCACTACGGCTTGCTGACTATAGCGTATACCTCGACCATATGAGCATGAACCATTACCAAGGATCCATATTACTTATTCTTTATGTACATATTGTTTGCTTACCGAACAATGCTCCTTCTTTGGTTCCTCCTCATCCAATTTGGATAAAGGTTTTTGTCTCTTATTAAGGTGTGAACTTGTCTCAGGATATGATCAACCCAAGATCAAGAAGGACGATCCATGTCATGCATAAATGGAGATGATCCTTGTCTGTTCCGCAAGCAATACTCTGGTCAACTTGACCCATTATATCAAGTCATTTGTATTAACTTGCTATATCAAAATCCATGTAAGAACTACTCTGGTCATCTTGAATCATTATGTCAAGATGCTTGTATTTTCTTACAACATTTTAAAGCTCAATGATGAAAATAGAGCACTATGGATCGTCATTTCATCTCATTTGTTTATATATTGCATTCTGTTGCATATCACCCATCCATTCACCCATTCATATGTATGATTTTTGTATGCCAATATGAACAAGGTTAATATGAACAGTTGTGTAAGAATTGAGCTGGTCTTGGATACAATCGTGACTGAGTACTCTGATACATCATCAATGCATCATGAAAAGTCTCAAAAACCTTGCATTCATCATGGTCATATCATCATTACATTTAGTTGCATTTTGCATCAAGTACATTCATGTCAGTTTTAATTAAATTGCATATAGTTCATTTAATTTATTGGCTTTAGTCTTCTTATATCATTTGCATCATTGCATAATCATGATGATTAGATTCATTCATATGATCAAATTGTCCTTGATTGTATTAACCATTTACTATGCATTCATCTAGTGTCAGTTATCAATTATCATTTTATCATCGTTTATTATCCTTTCTCATTTATCGTTGCACCCATTCATTTATCTATTCATTAGTTGAAAGGTGCATTCATTCATCCATTATTAGGTGTCTTATTATGCTCATTTTAGGATTCATTTACATTGCATTCATTATCCTTTTTTAATTACATTAAGGTGCAGTTAGTAAACCATAAGTTGCATTATCATCACATTATCATTTTTACTTAATCATATTAGGCATTTAAAAACATAAAACCATTTGTCTCCAAACATTGGTTCATACCATTTTATATATCCATTATACATATGCATTCGTTTAGACATCATCATGTACACATTTGTACTTTACATTTTGTTTATCCATATTACATTCATCTAAAAAAATTTAGATGCATATCCATACATAAACCATTCATTCTTTGCATTAACATCATTGCATATCATTATCTAACCATTCATTCAAAATATTGCATACATCATTTCAAATATATCAAATAGGAAACACCAGGATCAAATAGGAAACACCAAAATCCTATTCATAAATCATCATGAGCATACATCATCATCATGGCATTACATACATAAAGCATTACATCAAACAAAACATGCACACATGTATAAACCTCCATTCATATGTCAATATCCAACATCATAAATCATCACAAAAACATGAATATAGGAATCATCTCATAAATGCATACATATACACGTATCCATCTAAGCAATAAAATCATAAAATCTCCATCCTGCATAACATCCATACATATCAAATGCATATCATCAAAATATGGGATCTCCTCATATATATCATCTCATATATCAGAGTTCAATGAAGTCTACAAAATCGGCTACCAAGAGCCATCCAAGACATAGTCCAAAATAACAATACAAATATATATATGCACAATGCTCTCTTAGATGCCACTCTGACCAGATGCTGCACCACCATTGCCACCTGCTCCCCCACTCGTCCCCACACCATCCGATCTATCTCTCCGTGGAGGCCCCATCAAACCCCCACTAGCTCCTGCACCCCCTTACCTATCTCTCTGTAGAGGACCATCACACCCCCACTGCTTTGCATCCTTTGGGATCGCTCTGATCTAGCCAGTCGTATCTATGAATAGCTTAGTGGTCACTGACTAGATGGTACCACCTGCTCATATAGGCCCCGCCAATAATCAACATCTCCACCTACTCTCTGTACCTCCCTCGCCAATGCCTCTACAGATGGCCCCTATCTCTGTACTCCCTCCAAAACCCTCATTCTCTCCTGCAACTGGACCACCCTATCAATAGCCTGATCTCTCTCCCACAGCACTATAGTCATCTCTGACTCTCGTGCAAATAGTTGCACATCTCTTGCTGCAACCTCTGCCTCCAAATCCTCCACCCATGTCTCAACTGCTGTCAGTCGAGTATGCAAATGTGCTAGCATATGCTCCCGAGGATCACCACCCCCTGTCACTCCCTCTCCTTTCTCCATAGGTGCCTCTCCAGTAGCTCTCTCCTCTCTGTCCATTGGGATCTCCCTCTCCATACTGCGGCCACCTAATCTGACTCCTCCCAACACCAACGGCCCCTCTGATATCCGCAATGGCAATCCGCCTCTCCCTCTCTGCTAGATCTGACCACCTAAGCCACCTAAACCACCACCTCCACCATCTCCTCCTCCACCCCCACCATCTCCTCTCCCTCCTCCACTTGCTATCGGTCCTTGACCTCCTCCTCTCCTCCGTCTCCATCCCCTCTCATCCTCAAAAGGAGGAACCAGCTCTGTTGGATCAGATATCCATAGAATCAGATGAGCTGCCATATACTATGTATACTCATCCGACACCCCAGCATCCACCACCCTCGGTCGTATATCCTATGGCCTCACCTGAAGCATCTGAAACTCTGCCAATGCCTGATCATATGGAAGTACTAGCCCCCATGCATACCTCTTTCAGACCACTCTCACATACTCTCTTGATCCTCTCGGCAATCCCTGCTGCCATCCAAACTGCCTCAAAAACCTATCTGGCACCTGTCTCTCTACATGATAAGATGTCCTCCCAATGAGGAATCGAGTCATGAAAACATACGGCAGTGCCTCCGCATCATCCTCCCATGGCTCACACTCCAGATAAGGTCTCTAGATCACGACATCTAGATCATCAAATGTTTGCCGCCACCACTCTAACTTCCCCAGGTGGGGCTAACTCATCATACCACTATACATAAACATATAGGGTTGGTTGATTGCCCGAAATCTCAAACTCACTGGTCGGGTCACTGGTAAGTGCTCTCATGCCCAAATGTGTAGCAGTGTCACTCCCACTACTAATGAGCCCCTCCTGCAGTATACCACCTCATGCAACTCCTGATATAAGTGCGCCAGCACGCACGATCCCCAAGCAAATCAGGTTCACTTGCCCCCAACCAACAACCAGACCATGTGATCGCCTATTTAGGCACAATAGTCCTCCCACAATACCTGACAAAATTGCTGGTAGAGGCTCATACCATGTTGCAATGTCCTCCCAAGCTATGGAGCCATCATCAATAAACACGTCCTCATCAAAGACTCGCTGAACTGCTACAGTCCCCCATGATTTGTCATAGGTGACTAGCTCACCCCGAATGGGAATATGAAGGATACACCACACATCTTCCAAAGTCACTGTCATCTCCCCCTATGCAAGATGAAATGTGCACGTCTCACTGTGCCAGCGCTTTGCTAAAGCTATAATCAACCCGTGATTCATCTGAATCATGGGCATATGCATCACATCGTACAGCCCAGTCACTGCAATACAATCAATCTCAGCCTCTATCAGTCGATCCCACAACCCCTGTGTTGCTGGATGTCTCTCGCGTAACTATAACACGCGTAGATCCTCCTGCATACGGGCATCAATCAATGATCATCTGTTGTTTTGTTTTCAAACTTTCTTAAGTTTAAACCTAGACTATCAATAGATACTTTGATCAAGTATCTTTGGGTCTCAATAGATAAGCAATCATGGCACACCTAGACTTCAATAGGAATTTATCCTAATGACCTAAGTCTCATCGGGCTGCTATGGTTCAAAACAACTCCCACTTCGCATCGCCATCCATCCATCATTGACATTAGAAAATTTTTGTTCACACAAACTGGAGCATCTATTATCTTGCAAACAATAGCGCTAAACCCCTAACAAAAACGCTTAATCAACTATGCAAAAGCACTAAAACTACAAACGCGCTACAACAACTATGCAATAGCGCTGCTTAAAGACAAAAGCTCTCAATTGACCCCTCAATAGTGCTCAAAAAATAAAAGTGCCTAAACATGCCTACAATAGCGCTAGTATTTTCAACAACACCCAAACAACAACACAATAGCACCATTGCGGCACAAAAGCGCTAATTAATTGGACAATAGTTTCAGCGCTATTGTCCTAACTCAACTTGGACTCTGCAAAAAATATATCAAAAATGCATGAAATCCAAAATTTTAAATTTGCGTACCGCTGGTCTGTAGTCGTCTGGCCGCTAAAATCGAGGGACTCACTCGAAACGGTGCTCTGCAATAGGTACTGGCATCCTGACTACTTCTCACTCCTCTCAAATGTCACTATCAGAGCTCTAGTTTCACACTGGTCGCGGTAACAAATGATCCTGTTTTCACCTCTTTCTCCCCATTTAAACCCTTCGCAGTCACTGTAACTTTCTCCTGCTCACCGCCATGGTCCCCGTACACTTCCCGAGCCTCCCATTTCTCCATTTTATCTCCTATTTCTTCTATTTTTCACCCGCGTTACTAACATCTTCTCTTCTACCACCCTGCCAATTTTCTTTCTTTTTCGAGAGATCGCCCGATTTTTTCAAAAAATTTCGGCCCATCTCTCGAGGGGGCATACCACCCACTAAATTAACATTTATGGGGCATTCTTTTACACCTATTTTTCTTTCTTTGAAACGACATGATAAACCGCACCGTCTCAAAGAGGGGCAAATGTAGTCACATAAATCTGTCCAGTTTAATTAAATGAATATTTGCTATTTATTTGATTAAAAATCCACTAACCATCAGTTAATTAAATTAATATTTAATTAATTCATCTCCAAACATTCTCCTATTAATTAAATAAATTATTCAATTTATTTTAATTAATTCATTAAACCAAATTCAAAATCAATTAAATGAATAAATCATATTTATTTCATTTAAATCTCCCATTCCTCTTTTAAATAAATTAAATCAAATATTTATTTAAATCATTTATCCCCCCCACTTGCATTTTCCTATAAATGCAACTTGCACACATTTATTGAAATAAATAAATTTTTATTTTAAATAAAATCCTATTTTCCCTCACCCACCAAACCCACTTGCAAATCTAATCCCCTTCTAGATTCTTCTAACCCCTTCCTAATTAACCTAATCCATCTCCTAATTATTGTCACATTCCTAAGCAACATGGAGTCACTTCTCAAAGACTTCAAAGTCTTTGAAAAACATTTAATGCTTTGTATGTTCAACAATTTAACCTCCAAAGTCTTCCAAAACCACTAATGACTCTTACATGACCATTAATGGCTCTTACATAACCATTTATGGTTATTTCAACTTGCACTCATGTGTCTCCTCAAGCATTTATTTTTTTGACCATGTTTATCCCTTTTGACTTTGCACAAGAGTTTATCTATTGGATAAAAGCTTTATTCTTTGAATAAAGAATTTATCCATTCAACTCACCTTGACCTTAACTCCCAAGGTCATGTCAAGCATTTAAAGCTTATTCCCTCTCCTCTCAACCTATCTCACATTGACACTTGTCATCCTAGGATTGGGTTGAAAGCCCTCACATGGATTTGATATCTTTCAATCCTGACCCTTGTTGAGATTACTCAATCTCAACCATCCATTGCTCCATTTTTCCTATAAATAGAGCCCATTTCTTCATAATCCAGATCTTGAAAACTTGCATGCATTTAAGCTATAGTGAATTCTAGAGAGCATTTATCATAAACTACTAATATCTTGTCATTTTGGTTAGAATAAACCATTTTAGTATCAATAGCATAGTATTAGCTTTTTATTCATATTTAGAGCAAATACTTCAATCTCAAACCTCCATAAGCATCCATAGTGCAAAAAGCTGCTGAGAGCTACACTAGTTTGGAACTTGGAGAGGAGAGGAACAAAGGAGAAGGAGCCAATAGTATGGTAGAAGGCATTTGGAGATGTCTTTTTGTATTTACATTCGTAGTTAAACGTTTTACTTTGTTCTTGGTGTCTCTTTTGATATGCCTGCTTAGGTTGATCTTTGGTTGAATAACACTAACTTTAATACTTGTTTCTTGTTGTTTGTGTGTTATATTACCACAGGTTTTGATCTAACACTTGCCCTTTTTGGAGAGCATCACTTTGAAACCTTTAAAAGCTGCATATGCAAGAAGCATACAAACTCTTTCCAATCTTGCTACAGGAGCAAAGGTTTCTCCATAGTCTTCTCCTTCTTCTTGGGCATATCCTTTGCACACCAATCTAGGTTTGTTTCTAATCACTGTGCCATCCTCATTCAGCTTATTTTTGAAAACCCATTTAGTACCAATGACATTTTTATGCTCTGGTCTGGGTACCAAAGACCATGTATCATTTTTCTCTGTCTGGTCAGGTTCCTCTTCCATTGCCTTGATCCAGTCTTCATCTTTATGTTCCTCTTTGAATGATTTAGGCTCAAATTCAGAGATCATACATGAGTTTTCTCTGACCTATCTTCTTGTAAGGATTCCTGCATCCTTATCTTCTATGATCTGCTTAAGATCATGATTCCGCTTGACATACCGAGGAATGGTCTTGATAGATTCCTCTTGCTTTTCTTCTTCATCCTCATCTCTATCAGTATCAACATCTACATCTGCCGGTGTAGGAACACTATTACTGGTACTTGGTTGACTGACAATTGGTTTCCAGAAGGTTGCAACCAGTTCATTTACCGCTTGCTCACTACCGGTATCCTCAGTTTTCTCAGAGGTTTCATCAATTCTTACATTGATGCTTTCCATAATTCTCTGAGTCCTATTGTTGAACACGTGAGAGCTTTGCTCTTGGTGGAATACCCTAGGAATATTCCCTCATCACATTTTGCATCAAATTTGCTCTGGTGTTCACTCCTCTTGATGTAACATTTGCTACCAAACATTCTAAAGTAGCTAACCACAGGTGTCTTATCGGTCCAATACTTATACGGAGTTTTATCCTTACCTTTCTTGATGAGTACCCAATTCATTGCGTAGACTGTAGTGCTCACCACTTCTCTCCAAAAGGTGTGAGCTACCTTTCCTTGAATCAACATGGTTCTAGCTGCTTCAACCACAGTCTAGTTATTCCTCTCTGCTAGGCCATTCTGCTGTGGAGTCTAGGTGGCAGACAGTTGCCTCTTGATGCATGTTCTTCACAGTACTTTTTGAATTCACTAGAAGTGAATTCCCCTCCTTGATCAGTTCTCAGGCACTTGATCCTTTTACCGCTTTCTTTCTCCACTAATGCTCTGAAAGCTTTGAACTTTATACAAGCTTCAGACTTGTCTTTCAAGAATGTGACCCAAATCATTCTTGAGCAGTCATCAGTGAGAATCATGAAGTACCTATCACCCTACACACTTCTAGTTTTCATAGGACCACACAAATCAGTGTGCACAAGATCAAGCAAGTTATCAGCAGTGAAAGATTTACTTTTAAAGGTTGAAGAAGACATTTTCCCCAATTGACACTCTCTGCACAAGGTATTATCTGGTTTTCTTAGCACCGACAACCCTCTAACTGCCTTGATCTTACTAGTCTTCATAATTTTATCAAAGTTTACATGGTAGAGTCTCCTATGCCATATCTAGCTATCATCAAATTTAGCCATAAGACATGTACTTATATTTGCATTCAGCTGAAATAGGTTACCTTTGGTCTGCATGTTGGTGGCCACCAATTCACCACTCTTTCCTTTGATTCTGCAAACTCCATTCTTGAATTCCAGAGTGAGACCATAGTCATTCAGTTGGGCAACACTCACAAGGTTGTGTCTGAGACCATCAACCCAATACACATTGTCAGCACTACTCTTTCCATTCAGAGAGATTGACCCTCTTCCTTTGACCATGCATGGTGCATCGTTGCCAAAGCAAACCACACCACCATCATACTCTTCCAAGGATAGAAACTTGCTCCGGTCACCAGTCATATGGTGAGAACAACCACTGTCAATGATCCACTCATTGTAATTATCAAACCAGGAGACAAGAGCCTTCTTGTCTGACACATTTTCATTGACAATAACAAACATAATATCTTCATTTTATTCATCCTCTGATTCCTCATCTATGACACCTTCATCAACTGCCACAAAATAGTTTCTTCGGTTTCCTCCTTTGAATTTCTTGAACCTTTCCAGTTTTTCCTTGTTGTCGCCATTAGGATAGTTTACAACAATATGTCCTATTTAGTTACAAGAAAAGCATTTCAAAGGTAGCTTACCTCTGTATTTGTCGGTTCCTTTAGGAAGTTTCCTAGCAAGGAGAGCTTCAAATGCCATCAGAATCTCCTCATCATCCATTTCTCTGCTCTTTCTTGGTTCACCACTAGTGCTAGCTTCTTTTCCTTTTCTGGATGGTACAACAGAAGCTTTAAAAGATGATTTAGTCTTTTGAACGCTGCCATAAAAACTATTTAGCTCATAGGCTATCAACTTTGCAGTGATGGAGTCTGGGGATACTTTAGTCTTGTCTATTGATCTCAGCTCCTAAATAGCAGTAACCCTTATTGCATAGACCGGCAATAGGGATCTTAGGACTTTGCTTACCATAGTGGAATCTTCCATTTTACCACCTGTGCTCTTGATATCTCAAACAATAGTTTTGATTCTTATTCCATACTATTGAATGGTCTCACCTTCAACCATCTGCATGTCTTCAAACTTCCCTCTAAGGCTTTCTTCCTTAGCATATTTTACATGCTCATCACTGTCATAGAAATTTTCAAGAGTATCCCACACCTCTTTGGGATTTATCTTATCTTGGACATCAATAAACTCAATGTCAGATAAACTACTAATTAGGGCTTCCATGACTTGCCCATTCTCCCGCATCTCTCTCTTTTGCTCATCAGTGAGAGTACCGGTATGGGAAACATAGGCATTCTCAACATAGCTCCAGTGTTGAGCACCCATGCTTCTGATGTATATCTTCATTCTGTCTTTCCATATACTGAAATTTTCTCTGTTAAACTTTGGACCTTCCCTCTTCATCATTAGACTAGGATCTTTACCTCAAGTGGTTAAGCTTATAACTCAGAGGACCTGGAGGATGCTCTGATACCAATTGATAACTCAATGATTAAATAATAGTACCAAACTGGTACTGAGAGGGGGGGGTGAATCAGTACAGACAAAAACACAATCTTAAACCGGTTTGTTAACAGACACTGTGCATTGATAGACAAACAGTAACACCGGTCCTTAAATAGAGTACAACTAGCAAAACCCAGAATAACTGAGATAAGCATAAACCGATTGACACTTATCTTCTCATATAGTCTAACACTTCATTTCCATTTCACCCTAATGCATGAACAGGTAATCTACCATCAAAGATATACATATAAGCAACTAGATCAACATGATTCACCGCTTGACAGAAAACAACATAGCATCACATGAAGAAGACATCACATATGACACACATATTTTTCACGTGGAAACCCAACTGGGAAAAACCACGGTGGGGATGAATACCCACAAGCTTGTTTTTGAACTCTTTAGAAGTCCACTCTATTAGGAGCCTTGTCCGGTTAAAAACTGATACAATAGGTTCTATTAGGAACCGATCCTATTAGGGATCACCCAGTTAAGAGATGGCTAGAATACCCGGTTAAGGGTTAAACCCTATTAAAGGTTACCTTGTTAGAGGATTTCAAGAACTTAATGGTTTTGAGTCATCCTGTTAAAGGATTTATAGCAAGCCGGTTAAAGCTACCCTGTTAAGGGATTTCTCAACTATTGAAGTGGTTAGAGACCAACATGTATTACAATGATCTAGTAACAACACTCAATGCCAATGCAAATCTGCTTAAGCTCCTCTTCACCTTCTGCACTTACACTCTACAGGTATCACTTCTCTCCTCTGTTCTAGCAAGAATCATGTATCCCTTCTCTTGGATACACACACACAACTTTTGCCAACAACCTCTGAAAGAATCACAACATCAACCTTATAGGAAAATAGGTAGGTCGATAGCATAAACCCTAAACCCTAAACCTGTTAGGTTAAGGAATTCAAACGGTTCAATCCTGACCATTGAGCATATTGCATTAAATGCAACAATCTTGATCCAATCTCAAGACATTCTCCATTGTCAATCTCAAGATATTCTCCATCGTTCATTTTTCATCAATTTCATGGTGGCTGATAACCCATCACGCGTTATCATCGTTTACAGGCTTTGCACATTTCAGAGGTAGATGGGAACAATCTCCTTCATGCAAGATCCTTCATGCATACAAGGCTTACGTGGCAACATGATCTGCTATTCATTACCAAGCTAACTCATCACACAAAGTCACCAGTTGAGCCACACAGGCTTGAAGCACTTCAATTTTAAACCTTGAAGTTGAGACTACCAACCGGTAGTCATACAAAGCTTCCATGTGCCAGTTCCCATAACCATATGCCGGCTCACCTTGAACAAACACACCGCTTCACTTTGGCACAAATACCGGTTCACAATGTTATACCGGTTCTCACATATGTCGATTATCTCCTCTTCAGCATATTGACATCAATGACAACATATAATGTCATTATGTCCTCATACTGGTTCACATAATGCCAACAGGTACATGGTCACATTAATTGTAGATGAGGTAGGAGCTATGAAAATTTTTCTTCAATCAACTTTTGAGCCATCTTAAACTTGTGAGTTCTTAGATCCTTTTTGAGCCTTTGATTCTCCTCCTAAGCCTTGGCCAATTTCCTTTCTACTTCTATTTTTTTTCTTCCTCAATAGCCAAATCTAAATTTAGTTTGGTTGTTTGATGCTCTGCAGATAACAAAAGACCTTTCTCAACCTCTCATTCAATTCAAAGACCTTTTGTCCAATTCCCCATTCCTAGTTGTGAGCTTATTAATTGCAGCCCTAGTAAATAATGAAGTATTAAGATTTAAATCTATAGCTTGTTTTGTACTTACACCTTCCAATATATAAACAATGAAGTGTCCCAAAATTTGTTATTGGTCTACAATAGTTATAGTCCTTTTATTAGGTGGATACAAAAACCACATAGCTAAGACCTTATCATCTAGCCTAAAATATGAACAATAGCATAGCTTATATATCCCTTCATTGGTTAACTTCAAATCCACAACTTCATCTCCCTTTAAATTATAAAAAACAATACAAGAGGACATATTTATCCCTAGAAGGAGTAGAAACCGTACTTCTTATAATAGTTCTCTCCCCTTGTTCAAGCTCATGTCCTTAGTTTCATCCTTGACCTCTCCCTAAAATTGTTTGAGAACTTCATCCATTTTCTCTGGAGGGGTATTAAGAGTTCTTTCTTTAAATTTTATCCCCTTGAGTTTGTTGATAAATAATTTAAACTCACATGTGTTGATGAAGTCATCATCAGATATGAATCTTTTAGAGGCTAGAGCTCTCACTTTATCTATCATGTAGTTGATTTCATAAATTTGATCATCTTAATCATTTGGTGGCTGGTAAGCCTACGCATGCACTTGTTTCATGACCTCCTCCTCCTCCTCTTTGTGAGGTACTATACTTCCCCCCAACATCTTGTGATACTTAAATTCCCACTGAGGGAGAAAGATAAATTCAAGAGCTAATAATGAGACATCTCTATATCCTTCCATCTTGATGGATAAAATAGTAGAGGAAGATGGGGGAATGATTGGTACATTTGATGTCATTCTAGATTCATGTTGGATTAATGACTCCATTCTTGTGACTTCATCACCCTCATTTGAAAATACATCCTTTTATGTAGGGTCAACCTTCTTTCTTTCCTTCTTATCCTTTTGGACCCTTATCCATGCTTTAACTCTCTCCACAATGGCCTCAAAAGTAGGGCAATTTATGGCTTGTTCTTTCTTGAGTGATGAAGTTACTAGGACATAAGGGGGGACTAACATGTGCATGAAGACTAAGGGAAAAGTATACTGACCTATAAAAGAACAAAAACCTAAGCACATATTTGGTTAACACAATGAGATAAAACCCTTAGAGACAACTTAAGAGGATATCTTACTAGTTGAGTTGGCCAACTGAAAAATTAAAACAAAATGCTGCCTAAGGTTATTTGAATTTTTTAACCCAAAACATCTTATGAAGCCGTAAACCTAGGAACTGCAAAAGTAGTACTAACATTCAATCTCCGTTAGTTGGTCATTGATCCAAGGAACTAATAATAGATCTTGGCCCCATCTTAAGATTTCTTAAGAACTTAATTGGAAACACCAACACTATGAGTTGTTAATTTCAATTGAAAGGATATAAAAATATTTCCTCCTATACTCAATGGTTAACATGTGTCTGAGGCTCCAACTTTAAACCAAGCCAAGTTAAATAGCAGCTCCAGTTAATTTAGAACTCTTCAAATAATATTAGCACCCTCTACCAAATTTATATTTTTTCTTGAAACCCAACCATCTCTTTATCATTTAACATAAGATAGGACTATAAAGGGGTACTATGAATAATGTTAAAGAAAAAAATGATACATACAATATCTGGTGAAAATAGGGGGGTTTTTAATTCGAGCTGTGTATTGGGAGGGGGTGACAAGAAAGGATTTTAGGGTGATATTTTTTGAAAATAGGGGAATTCTTTAGTATGCTATGAATGCACATGATAAAACCTAGGTATGTGAGACTCAATCATGTTATTCCAAGGTATGTGAGAATCAATCATAATCATGACTAGATTACTGGAGATAAAGATGTTGGAGTGTTAACCAGAAGAATAATTAGAGAGAATTCTTGTATGATCTCCACTATTGAGCCTAGAACTACTAATGAAGCATTTGGAGATGATCATTGGATGAGAGCTATGGAAGAGGAGCTTGAAAAGATTGAGAAGAACAATACATGGACCCTAGTACCCAGACTGGTGAATAAAAATGTGATAGGCACTAAATGGGTATTCGGGAATAAACTAAATGAAGATGGAGTAGTAGTCAGAAACAAAGCTAGATTGGTATGCAAAGGTTATGCAAAGGAAGAAGGAGACGACTATGGCGAGATACTTGCACCAGTTGCTAGATTGGAAGGTGTTAGAACTCTACTTGTATTTGCAACATATAGGGGATTCAAAGTATATCAGATGGATGTGAAGTCGACATTTCTAAATGGAATACTAGAAGAGGAAGTATCCATTGAGCAACCAGATGGTTATGCTTTGACTGATGCAAAGGATATGGTGTGTAAACTACACAAGGCACTATATGGTTTGAAGCAAGCACCGAGAGCATGATATGAAAGACTACATTCACACCTGATGAAGATAGGTTTTTAGAGAACCAATAAAGACATCAATATATATCTCATGACTGAAGGAGATAAGATACTGGTTAGTGAATTGTTTGTGGATGATATCATTTTTGGAGGAACTGATGACATGAGTGATGAATTTGCAAATGAGTTGAAAAGTGAATTTGAAATGTCTTTGGTAGGAGAGACAAAATTCTTCAGAGGTTTGCAAATTCAGCAGATGAAGAGTGGTATTTTTATCACACGGTCCAAATATGTGAAAGAGGTATTGAAGACATTTGGAATGAGTAACTGTAAACCAGTTGGGACACCAATGGTTACAGGTTGTAAACTGTCTGAGGATGATTCCGCATCTATTGATGAAAAGGAGTACAAATCAATGATAGGGAAACTACATTATGTTGTTCACAATAGATTAGATATTGCTCATGCAGTTGGTTTAGTTGCCAGATTTCAGAAGAACCCAAAGGAGACACACATGATTGCAACTAAAAGGATATTCATATATTTGAAAGGTACTATTGATTATGGATTATGGTATCCATCTACAGATAACTTTTATTTGAAGGTTTATACAGATGCAGACTGGGCAGGAAATGTTGATGACAAGAATAACACAACTGGTGGTGCATTCTTTCTTGGAGGAAGACTTGTATCTTGGAGCAGCAAGAAGAAGAGTTGTATATCATAGTCCACTTCTGAAGCTAAATATTTTGTGGCATATATGAATTGTGATAAATACTAAGAGGGGGGGTGAATTAGTATGCCAAAAATCTCTGTACTTAAACACTTAAACAGTCTGAAGATAAACCGGTAAAACAGTTTAACAGACAGACCAGTTATCACACATGCAAACCAAAATGCAAATAAAGCATTCACCCACAAAAGAAATACAACCATAACACAAGATATTTGATGTGGAAACCCAAATGGGAAAAACCACGGTGAGATCGAACTCACAAGTCACTATCTGCAGAATAGAAACTAGACCGGTTAAGGTCTTACAATGTTCTTCACTAGAACATATCCTGTTAGGAATCTCAATCTATGTTAGGAGATAAGTCCGATTAAAGACTACCTTGCTAGAGGATTTTAGATTCACAGAGGTGAACCACCTAGTTAGAGGATTTTACAAAGGCTTTTGGTCCTACCCAGTTAAGGGCTACAGACTTGTCAAATATGTGAGGAATCAACAAGTGTTTGATCTATCTAATAGCACAAACTGCTTGGTTAGATCCAGTATAGCTCACTGCTAATGCATTCCAGCATTACTTCAGTCTTCTCTATTTCTCACTCAGTTACAACTTGATCTTCTCAGATAAGATCACTCTAACAACTCAACAACCACCTTAAACCCTAGTCACAACATAAACCCTTTCAGCAACAACCTAAAACCCCATACATGATGTCCTTTTAAAGGAATCTGATTTCATGTCGGTCCAATAGGATTGCATTACAATTTACTAGGTTCAATGAATCTAGACATACTCAATAACATGACATAAAAAGCACCATCAGTGTGTCGGCACCATCAAACAATCGGTGGATTGGTAACTCATCATAAAAATGCCGGTTGGTAACTCATCACAGAGTATTATTGGTTCATACAAAATACCGGTTGCCAGTTTGACAAATGAAGACTGGTAAGAATGTGTTATGCCGCTTTGCTCCCTCGTACCGCTTGGGATCTATGAACCACTTGGGGTCGACATGTCACTTCAGACCGAGAACCACATTCTGCAAAATCACCAATAGTCTAAAGACTAGAATACAACATACCAGTTGGAACAGATACCGGTTGAGCTCTAGCTCATACATATAAAGTGGATCTCAATGCAAGTGTGTGTCCATCAATGACAATCACAACATAAACATAAAAAATGCCAACAATCTCTCCCTTTGGCATTGATGGCAACACTTAGGAAAATAAAATTTTGACATCTAAGTGTTTTACAACAAAAACATGCCATTAACAAAATTGCTCCCCCTAAGCATATACACTATCCCTTAATCAATACAATGTATAACAATTTTGCATATAGAGCATAAACATTGAGATATCAGAGCATAAAGCATATATCAAAATTTTAAAGCCAGATACTTTTCCCTATTCTTCTCCAAAAGAGATAGAGTACTCCTCCCCCTTTGCCAACAATGACAAAGTACCGCTGAACAACCCTGTTTCCATTTGATATTAAAATAATAAGAGTTTATGACAACAAGGAATAATACTTGTCAAAAACCAATTATAGTCCTGCAAAAATTGTTTCATGGATAGAGACCAAGACTCAAGTAGGGAGGTGGCCACTTCTTTCTCTGTTTGCATCTGGGATACCTGTTCTTCCATGGCATCAACTGTACTCATCTCTTGCATAACTGTCAAGGTATCCATGTTTAGATAACACTTCTAAAGAATTTGCAGACGTGGAAGTAAAACCAGTTGTAGCTCCTACAAATCTCTAGACCATGTACTGATCTCTTGCTCCATTTTGGCTGACTGGATCTGGAACCGGTGAACGGTTTGGCCATAAGTTGAAAAGGAATCATAAGGTGGCTTAAATGTGCTCAAGTAGGACTGTAAGTTTGTTTGAAGCTTTTGCTTCTGAGCTAGCACATCATCGCAAAATAGATGGGGTTGATAGATTTTGCTTAGTAGCAAATTTCCCTCATCCAAAGTGTCCCTTATATCCTTTTGGTCTTTCAGAAGTTCAGACTGGAGTTCATTCAACTTTTTCACCAGAGCAATTTTAAGAGCCTTTTGATGCTCTTTCTTGACATTTTTCTCAACTGCTTCTTCCAGGCTCTGCATCTGATCATCCACTATAGTACATAGTATCTTAAGTTGTGCTAGTGATGATTCAGTGTTGGGAAGATTGGTACCGGGGATCAAACCGGTAAGGGTATCTACAACCACTTGAATTATGTCTTGCTCCTTTTTGCTTCGTATGATTTCAAGGTGCTCTTGAGAAACCTTGATGCTCTACATAAGCTTTGACTCACTTGCAGATTGGAGATCGATAGGACTGGAGATGTCAGCCGGTTTGGCTTGACTCCTGGTTGCCTTCTAAGTCTCCATCTATGTGCTCTTCACCGCTTCTTCCTTCTTCTTTTCTTGTTCCTTTTCTTCCTCTTCTTTCTTTTTCATCTCAGCTTCCTTCCTCTTCTCCTCTTCTTTCTCTTCCTCTTGGGTGAACTCACAAAGTTGGTTCCCACTTTTTGGTACATCCTGATTTTTGCTGAAATCATACATTTTTTGGAAAATATAATTATTTAAGCTTTAAGAGGTCCCATTTGAAGTAATTAATTGAAGAGAGTTAGATCAAAGGCTCTTAGATCAAAATTTCTTGGATAGAACCTCTCTACTTCTAAATCATACTTGCAATGGAGTCTCCTTTGCATCTATGAAATGTTGATAAAAAACCAATTTTACATTAGCTTTTGAGGGGTCAAACGAATTCATTTAGAAGTTTTGTTTTCTTAAGGATTTAGTCCTTATTATAAGCTTTCCAAATAGTATAATTTTTAATATATTTAAGTTCATTAATATATTTTTATTTTATTTTTTATGAATGTAGGTTTTTCACCGAACATGAACTACTTTGTTCAATGCATTGGGAAAAATAGTAAACTAATTCAAAAAAATTCTGAAAAATATCTATGCCCTAGGTATTGATGTCTTCTTTCTAACAAAAAAAATAAAACTTAATTTTGATATAAATAGAGCAAGTTATATATTCAAACGTACACCTATATCTAAATTATAATTAGTCAGACTTCAAAACTTAATAAAATAAAAATATTCAACATATCACTATCAAACCAACTGCATGCCCGGGGTA
The DNA here is from genome assembly GCF_030272615.1 of Cryptomeria japonica. NCBI lineage: Eukaryota > Viridiplantae > Streptophyta > Pinopsida > Cupressales > Cupressaceae > Cryptomeria > Cryptomeria japonica. The sequence goes on along the minus strand of NC_081411.1, from coordinate 703,545,428 downwards.
TTGATGTTACAAACCAAAATTTAAAAGAGATAAGTTTTTATCATTTATAGAAAAAAATTTATACGTTTCGGGATGCACATCACTCTTAAAAAATGTTGTTTGCTGTAAAAAACTACTTTTGAGGGAGATGGAAAAATCAATAAAATTTTATTCAAAAAAAATTGAAAAATATATATTTAGAATCTACAAAAAGGTTGTTACAAATCACTAGTTTACATCATCTTCAAATTCTTAACGATTTAAAAGTTATAGGTGTCGGAAAGTGAAGGTTTTTTGCAAAATGTTCATCTAAGTGTCAAAGTTGGTCAAAAAGTGGGAACCAGTATTATGAATTCACCCTCTTCCTTCTTCTTCTTTTCTTCTTCCTTTTTCTTTTCCTTTTCTTTGTCCTCCTCTTCCTTCTTCTTCTTTTCCTCTTCCTTCTTCTTTTCTTCCTTATCCTCTTCTTCTTCTTCTTTTTCCTCTCATCTTCTTGCTTCTTTTTCTCTTCATCTTTTCTTTTCTCCTCTTCCTCTTTTCTCTTCTCTTCCTCTTTCTATTTTTTCTCATCTTCATCCCTCTTCTTCTTCTCTTCCTATTCCTTAGCTAATTCCTGTCTGTCCTCGGCTTGCTCACTGCCCTGTTTTGCCTGTTGCCCTTGTTCTGTTCCCTCATACGATATGTCCTAAGTGACATCTTTTACGTCCAGGGCATCGACATCAATAGTGTCGATTGGTTCTTCAATCGAGTTTCCTTCTTCATCAAAAACTTCATTCGATTTGGATATGACTGGTTCTTTTTCCGCTTGCAGGTTGACCATTTATTCTTTGTGAGCTTGAATAGCATGATTCATATGGTAATGAGTGTCTTTTTCAAAATCATCAATTCTTCCCTCTAACAGCCAGAGTCTTCTTCTCCTTGTGAAGAAGAGTCCTTTATTTTGGTCCAAAACATCAAATAATTCTAAGTTTGAGAGGTCAAGAAAGTACTGTGCAAAGACTTTCTCCCTAATCTCCTGTTCTTTTTCTATGGCAATGCACCATTTATTATCTAATGCCTTATATAAAGAATCCGATGTCTGAGATTTAATCTCTGATGGCGACCGATCATTCTTACATAAATAAATAATAATTTCCTGTAGAACTTCATCTTTCTCCTCATCACTAAAATCATCATAGTAATCTACTAAATCATGAAGTAATTTTCTCCTAATATTCTTTACTGTTCTTTGACAATGTGTCAAAGGTTTGTATGAGAAGATTTCGATATTTACCGGTGCAGACGCTACCAGCTCATTCTTCTTCATCTTCTTTGTCTGTCTAGCCTTCTTTGGCATTTCATTAGACTCAGTCTCCTCAGAGTCCGGTTCATTTGATTTAGTCTTCCTTTTTCTTTCAAATACTTTTTCCGGTGCCACTACCAGTTTCTTCTTAGCAGGTGATCACTTTGTCACTCTTAGAGTTGCAGTAGTAGCCGGTGTCGATGCTGCAGGCACTGCCTTTGCTTTCTTTGCTGCCGGTTATTTTCCTTTCTTAATGGAGGGTTCCTTGGCGGGTGCAATCCTCTCTAGATAGGTTCCTGTCCTCTTTGCCTTAGGATCAAGAGGCAAGGCAATAAGGGTTGAGGCATACCCTTCTAGCATATCATACATCACCTCATAGCCCACTGGCTCCACTTCTTCCATTCTGGGCTCAACAGCCTCCATTAAGAATTTGTCCACCTGGATGGTGAAACAGATGTCATCTTCATATTTCTTAACAATATCACCTGAGATCCTTACCCTTTGACTCATCTTCCTTCTGAACTCATCAAAATACTTGTTCAGTACGTCAGGGTAACTAGTTCCGATAGCTTGAATGCTTTCCTTGATCTGTTTGGTTACCGGTTGGTTAGGGGACCACTGGACATTTCCTACTCCAGGAAAGTAACCTTGGAAATAGAAGAACAACCCAACTAATAGTTGTCCAAACTTGAATCTCAGTGCATTATCCTATTTAATTGACTTCAGATTAGATAGGAGTTGCCTCTGCATACCGATGCATAGGTCAAAAGATGCATCCTCTTTAATCATCCGGTAAGCGGCATTTACCACTGCAGCAGATATAGAATTAATCATGCTGGCTGAGAATGTTCTGTAGCCTATCACCATGCAGACATACTTCACTAGATCATCCTTGATAGGATTAACTGTCATACCTCTTGAGTCACTTGTTGAACCAGTGAGCTTGGCGATTTTCGTTTTGCTTACCGTTCTTAGGGCTGGCACTTCCTTCGTGTTGCAGAAACCTGTGACTGCATGAATTGCCTATGGCATGATATCATGCATCCTCTCCAGGTACATCTTGTCACCATGGACTCTACTCAAAATGATTCTAATATGATCTTTTGTAAAGTCTTCCAGAAAGTATACTGCATTATGGAGTTTCTTCTTCTCTAGGATACTAAATTCCAGTTTAATTTTCTTGTCCTTGCCGTAAAATAAACCTAACTGGGTGTGAATAGATAAAGACCCTAGGTCTTCAATTTTGCAGTCAATATAGTCAGAGATTCCCTCTTCTACTATTACTCCAGCCAGAACTTGTGATAAGGCATTATACTTTGACTTCCTTTGAATCAAACTTTCCAACTCAATGGATGTGCTAGAACTGGTATGAGATACGGAAGCCATTGTAAAGTATTTCAAGAACACAAAAAATACCTTTAAAATGTGAATTTAGGGCTTCCTGATTCTCCTTCACTCCACACCTCGTCGGTTGCCAAATCATCGCTTTGTGTTCTCCACTTGACCATTTGCAAACTGAATTTGAATCTCCTTCATGATTTGTCAATCTCTTGAAATCTTAGCTCAAATCGCCTTTTCTTTGCTCTGCACTTTGAAAAACTTTTCTTCGCTTGAAAACAAATAGTGAGAAATGATTTGAAATATGATTTTATACATGTCTCTCACCTACCGCCATTAATGCTCCTCTATTAGGGCATAAACTCTAATTTTCCTTTTTACCATTTTTGGTCTTCTGTCAAGTGACAGGTTTCACATACCGGTTAAGGTCTTTTACCGATGTAAATCGGGGGTTCAAAAATATTTCACTATTTGCTCCACCCAAGCCTTTTTGGAGCTTAGTTTGTTGGTTCTGATATTTCCACACTAGGTGCAAAAACCGATTCCTCTTCCAACATTGTTGGTTTCTTCCTCCAGGTTTTGTTCATGTTTGCTTGAACCGTTTCAACATCGATTTCTCCTTCCTGAGTGACCGGTATATCATCAGATATACTCTTTCTGCTTCTGCAGAATCTTGCAATGTGACCCAGTTTGTTTTACTGGTAGCAAACCAATCCAGGTACTCTCCAAGGTTCATTGTTCATGTTTCCATTTTTCCTTCTGCATGTAGCAGCAGTGTGACCATGACCATGACAAATCCAATAGTTTGCTCTCCATCTGATTGCCGCTTGATGGCCACTTCTTCTTGACTCATGATTGAAGACACTAAACTGGTTGTAGTTCTAGTTTACAAAGGGTTCAGGACCAACTCCTTGGGTCCTTTGAGGATATCTTCTGGTGTTGTTCATCACAGACCTACATTCAAATGCTCTATGCCCAAACTTGTTGCATGCATAACAATGACCATTGAACTTATTGGATCTAGGTACATTGTTGATAAAGTAAGGAAAATTATTGTAGGCTTTGCTCCTACATACATTGGCAGTGTGTCCTTCTTTAAGACAGTTAAAGCAAACAGGTTTGAATTTTTGCTTACCTTTTCCTTTGAGTGTCGGTTGCTTCTTTGATGCTTCAACATTTGTTCCTGAGGATTCTCCTTCCTTGTGTCTAGAGAAACCAAGTCCATTGGTATTCTTTACTGTTCTAGATGACTCAAGCTTTTGCTCTAGCTTAACAGTACTTTTGCCAAACTTAGCAAGTATTTCCTTTGACTCAGAGAGTTCTTTGGAAATAGCAGTATTTGTCTCCACTAGGCTTTCATTTTCAGAGATGGATATGTTCAGTTCATCTTGTACTCCTTCTTTCTCCATTCTACTCTCATGAAGGCGAGCAGTTAGTGCACTAATCTCTTGTTTCAACTTGGAGATCTCATGATCTTTGTCCTTTACCAGATCTTCAGCTTTCCTCCGGTTCTCAAGCTCTTGACTAAACTGGATAGTCAGTCCTTCTAACTCCTTTCTCAGATTGGAGTTTGAATCATTTAGCTTATTTACTTCTGCAATCATGGCTTCCATATTTGCTTCATCTTCAAAACTACTTTTAGATAGCTCCATCAGCTTCTCTACATGTTCTCTCCTTTTTGCTTGAGATGCCTTGTATTTGACCATAAGATCATCATAGGCTTGCTTAGACTGAGTGAGCCGTTGAGTAAGTTCCCTCAAGGTGTATTCCCCCATATCTCTTTCCAAGTGGTTAAACTTATAGAAAGGTAGGCTTTGATACCAGTTGATAAATACTAAGAGGGCGGGGTGAATTAGTATGCCAAAAATCTCTGTACTTAAACACTTAAACAGTCTGAAGATAAACTAGTAAAACAGTTTAACAGACAGACCAGTTATCACACATGCAAACCAAAATGCAAATAAAGCATTCACCCACAAAAGCAATATAACCATAACACAAGATATTTGATGTGGAAACCCAAATGGAAAAAACCACGATGAGATGGAACTCACAAGTCACTATCTGCAGAATAGAAACCAGACTGGTTAAGGTCAGACCGGTTAAGGTCTTACAATGTTCTTCAGCAGAATAGATCCTATTAGGAATCGCAATCTCTGTTAGGAGATAAGTCCAATTAAAGACTACCTTGCTAGAGGATTTTAGATTCACAGAGGTGAACCACCTGGTTAGAGGATTTTACAAAGGCTTTTGGGCCTACCTGGTTAAGGGCTATAGACTTGTCAAAGATGTGAGTAATCAACAAGTGTTTGATCTATCTAATAGCACAAACTGCTTGGTTAGATCTAGTATAGCTCACTGCTAATGCATTCCAGCATTACTTCTATAGACACTTAAAAATAATTATTTTAATTATTTTTAATTCCTCGCATAATTAATTAATTAATTATGTTAATTCAAATTCCTCTCAATATTAATTAAATATAATTAATATTGTCACTATAGCATATGATTGATTTATTTAATAAATCAATCCCTTTCTTTATTATTCTAAAAAAATCAAATCCTCACAAATCTTCCTCTTAGCTAATTAATTTCAAATCATCTTCTTAATTCATCATTAACTTAATAAATTCTTCTAGAAACTCCTTAAACTCACTGAACATTATTCTTGTAATTTTTTATTCCCTCCACTCATTCTCTCTCCTAGTCAAATTCTCCTACAAATATTAATCCCACCTAACATTTCCTCTAATCCCTCTCCTAATGAGTCATTAATGGTTAATCATCATGATTAACCACAAAGTCAACTCTTTGTCTTTTTCATCCAGCCACTAGCTTTAAATGCTCTTTTCCTAGGTGAATGTAAGATTTTTGAAATCACACATTCCTCTAGGCATCCCCTCTTCCAAGGAATTTTTAATTCCTTTTTATTCCTCCAATCCCCATGATATCCTTTTTTGGAGAATATTTAATTCCTTCAATGCATCTTGTAGCTTGTGTGAGCTTGTGTGAGCTCACAAGTAAATCTTAGCCCTTCACACCCTCTCTTGGAGCTTGTGTGAGCTCACAAGTAAATCTTAGCCCTTCATCTCGAATCCATCCTAGCCATCCATTTTTCTTTCCTCTTCTTATAAATAGGGCTCCATCCCTTCATTCAAAACATCTTGAAATCCAATAAGTTTATGCTGCCCTTTTGAGCCCATGAAATCATCTTGGCAACTTGATCATCTCATCCTTATCATTTTTCAAATCCATTCCATTTGTGTACAACATTGGAGAGCCATCCACATCCAGCAATCAAAGGAGCACATCAAGTGGAGCATTATCAAGGGGCGCCTTCACTTCATCAAGCTCAATCCGAAGGAGAAAGTAAAATAGCAAGGTGAAATGGTCTTTTAATGATATTTTGGCATTCTGCATGTTTATTTTGTTATTTTTTGATCATTTGACCTTCAAATTTGTTTTTCCCTCTTCAACTTTAGTCTTCTCTATTTCTCACTCAGTTACAACTTGATCTTCTCAGATAAGATCGCTCTAACAACTCAACAACCACCTTAAACCCTAGTCACAACATAAACCCTTTCAGCAACAACCTAAAACCCCAGACATGATGTCCTTTTAAAGGAATCTGATTTCATGTCGGTCCAATAGGATTGCATTACAATTTACTAGGTTCAATGAATCTAGACATACTCAATAACATGACACAAAAGTACCATCAGTGTGTCAGCACCGTCAAACAATCGGTGGATTAGTAGCTCATCACAAAAATGTCGGTTGGTAACTCATCACAGAGTATTACCGGTTGCCGGTTTGACAAATGAAGACTGGTAAGAATGTGTTATGCCACTTTGCTCCCTCGTACCGCTTGGGATCTATAAACCGCTTGGGGTTGACATGCTGCTTCAGACCAAGAACCACATTCTACAAAATCACCAATAGTCTAAAGACTAGAATACAACATACCGGTTGGAACAGATACCAGTTGAGCTCCAGCTCATACATATAAACTGGATCTCAATGCAAGTGTGTGTCCATCAATGACAATCACAACATAAACATAAAAAATGCCAACAAATTGTACCTAAGCAATCTGGATGAAACACATTCTGGAAGGATTCAAGTTCAAGATCACAAAACCAGTAAAGATTTTATCTGATAACACCAATGCAATAAATATTTAAAAAAACCTGATGTTGCATGCTAGAACTAAGCATATTGAGCTGAAATATCATTTCTTGAGGGATAAAGTGCAAAGTAAAGATGTGTTATTGGAGCATGTATCTACCAAGAAGTAGCTAGGGGATATCTTTACTAAACCTCTTCCTAAGGCTGCTTTTGATTATCTTAGAGGTCAGCTAGGGGTTGTGCCCCTACATGAGGTCAATTGAGCAAGATGTGAAAGACATCAATCCTGGAGCTAATTAAAGAATCTTGAAGCAAGATTGGTGTAGAGTGGAGCTATTTGTTAGGTCCTGGAGACAACTAAGAGGGGGGGTTGAATCAGTTGTCCAATAAATTCAACCAAAATTAACTTAACCAAAACTTAATGCTTAATACCGGTAAACCAAACTTTATGTTGGTAGTCAGTCTTAATAGTTAATTACAATACCAGTAAAGATTAATGCATGAAACAGAAAGAAAATAACATCCACAACACATAACACAAATGTTTGTACGTGGAAATCCTATAAGGGGAAAAATGATGGTGGGAAGCCTTACCCACAATCAAATGATACTACTGTAGATAGTATATGTGTACAATATGGATTCTGCACATGCAGAAAGGCTAGCTGCCTAGAGCTCACTACTCAATCACAAAATGAAAGTCACACTGACTATAATTGGATGGTTAAATCCAATGATAATTTACTGCTCAAAATAGCATCTTCATATCCTGGATTCAGTACCGGTTTAGTTCTGATTGCCTTCACAAAATCCTTCCTTTAACCTTCAAATGATGTCAACATGTATATCTTTCCTTATTTTTGCATATACCTTATTGAAATCCTTTTCACATATCTTCTGCTACGATCTTACAAATGAGATCTTACATTTATACCATAACCTAAGACCAATTGAATAGGTCGGCTCACTAAAAGATATTACAATAAAATCAATTATAAGTAAATCAATATCCGATGCATGATGTCGGCTCAATGAATTTACAATAATAATAAATCATCTCCATAATGTGTCATGCTGATCTGGAATATATATGACTGTCGGTGCTTATCCTTGACCTATTTACCGACAACAACAAATATGCAAACTCGAATAAATAGTTAACCAAATTGCCAAAACCAAGTGATCAAATAATGTCTTCGACATAAACAAGTAGTCTCCACGTCATTCCAAGTGCCGATGAACAATATAATATGTTGGTGAACCAAATACTAGTGACTTTGCATAAGTCTCTAACTTGTTGGTGAACATAACCAAAATCTCCAAGTGCTAATATGTGTTGACAAGCAATGACAAGTGTTGACATCAATGACAAAACCATATCAACATATCCAAAATGCCAACAATCTCCCCCTTTGGCATTGATGGTAACACAAGATGGAAAAACCATCAAAGTGCCAAAACAGAAATGCCAAAAACCAAAAAAAAACAATCTCCCAAAATACAGATATAGAGAGTAATCAATCTCTCCAATAATCTCTCCCTACAGTAACAATCTCTCCCCCAAGTGATAGTGTGTTTTTCCATATCAATATCTCCCCCTTTGACATCAAATGCCAAAGCAATACAAAACCAAATACAACTAGTTCAAAGAACTTATCACAAAATACCAACTCATTCAATATACCAACTACTCCCCCCTGAGAAGTAGCTCTCCTCATCAAAGCTGGAAAAATATTTCTATGTTAATTCTATCGATTGATGATAAACATCAACTATCTAAGTCTCTATCACTAGGGGTAGGACTCCAAGTTACTCTCTGAGATACTCAAATATTTCCTTAGGCAAAGGCTTTGTAAAAATATCTGCAATCTGCTCTTTAGTATTCACATAAACCAATATAACTTCTTTTACATCAACATTCTCCTTTAGAAAATTGAATTTGATAGAAACATGTTTAGTTTTAGAGTGAAATACTGGGTTTTTAGATATATCAATTTCTACCATATTATCATAGTAGATAGTTATAGGTTCCTTGCATTTTACCTTTATGTCCTTCAACATTTTCTTGATCCATAATACCTGTGTACAGTTAGTTGTTGCTGCAACATATTCTGATTCTGTTGTTGATAAACTTGTACAACTTTGTTTCTTGCTCAACCATGAAATTAGTCTGCTGCCAAGAAAAAATGCTCCATCAGTGGTGCTTTTTCTGTCATCCACATCTCCTGCCCAATTAGCATCTATGTATGCACATAAGTCAAAATTTTCATATCTAGGATACCATAAATCAAGATTTGTAGTACCTTGTAGGTACCAAAAATCCTTTTCATTGCTGATTCATGATTTTCTTTAGGATTACTCTGAAATCTTGAAACAATACATACTGCATTCATAATATTAGGTCTTGTTTGTGTCAAATACAGTAAACCTCATATCATAGATTTGTATCTAGTCAGATTAACAGGTGTAGATTCATCCTTCAAAGATAATTTATCAGTTGTAGTCATAGGTGTGCTTACCGGTTTACAGTTTTCCATGCCAAATTTTTTTAGTAACTCCTTCAAGTACTTAGATTGACATAGGATTATACCTTTATCAGTCTATGAAATCTACAATCCTAAAAAGAGTTTTATCTCTCCAATCATAGACATTTCAAATTCTTGTTACATTTTGTTAGAAAAGTCTTTACACAAACCATCTTCTCCTCCAGAGATTATATCATCGACAAAAACTTCAATAACCAAGATGTCATCATTAGTCACTTTGTAGTATAGATTGTTGTCAGCATTACCTTTAGTGTAACCAAGCTTCAAAAGATATTTGTCCAATCTAGCATACCAAGCTCTAGGAGCTTGTTTCAATCCATATAAAGCTTTCCTTAATCTACAAACCATCTCTTTGTTATCTGTCAAACAAAATCCATCAGGTTGCTCAATGTAAATTTCTTCTTCAAGATCTCCATTTAGAAATGCACATTTAACATCCATTTGATATACTTTATAGTTCTTGTGTGCTGCAAAAGCCAATAAAAGTCTGATTACCTCAGTTCTAGATACTGGTGCAAAGGTTTCATTGTAATCAATTCCTTCTTTCCAACAATATCCCTTACACACCAATCTTGCTTTGTTTCTGATTACCATGCCATCTTCATTAAGTTTATTTCTGAAAACCCATTTAGTTCCAATTACATTTTTGTCTTTAGGCCGAGGAACTAATGACCAAGTGTTATTCTTTTCAATTTGTTCCAATTCATCTTCCATAGCTTTAATCCAATATTTATCTTCACATTCCTCATTAATTGATGTAGGTTCAATTTGATAAATAAGACATACCTCCTCATTTACCAATCTTCCTCTAGTCATAACTCCTTGAAATTTGTTTCCAATTATCTGATCTTCAGAATGATTCAATCTTACATACCGGGGTGTTTTTGCTTGTTGTTGTTCTTCAGTGACTGTTGAATCTCCAGATGATGTCGGTGTAACTAGATCACCATTCTGTACTAGTGTATTCATATTAGGTTCATTTGTGATTATTTCTATTGCTAGTTCAGAGTCTGTGTACCTTGAATTTCCTCCAAATTGTTCATCAATTTTCACATTTGCACTCTCAACAATTTTCAACAATCTTTTGTTAAAACATCTATATGCCTCGCTCTTAGATGAATAACCAAGAAATATTCCTTCATCACTTTTAGGATCAAATTTGCCAATATACTCATCTCTTCTAATATAGCATTTACTTCCAAATATTCTAAAATATTTAAGAGTAGGAGTATTACCAAACCATAGTTCATGTGGGGTTTTACTGGTTTCTCCTTTGATGTGAACTCTGTTGAATGTATACATAGTTGTATTGACCACTTCTCTCCAGTATATATGAGGTAGATTTTCTTCTGATATCATACTTCTAGCTGCATCCAAGATAGTTCTATTTTTCCTTTCCACAACTCCATTTTGCTAGGGTGTATGGGGTGCTAACAAGTATCTTTTGATCCCATTCACTACACAGAATGCATTAAATTCCTTAGATGTAAACTCACCTGCTTGATCTGATCTCAAACATTTGATTTGCTTGCCGGTTTCATTTTTTACCATCACCTTGAATAGTTTGAATTTCCCAAATGCTTCAAATTTTTCTCTGAGAAAAGTAACCCAACACATTCTAGAATAGTCATCAATGATTAGCATAAAGTATCTATCTCCTTGTATACTTCTAGTTCTTGTTGGACCACATAAATCAGTATGAATTAAATCAAGAACATTGTTAGATTTATCTGCAATACTCTTGAAAGATGCTCTAACTTGCTTTCCAATTTGACATTCTTTACATACTAGATTGTGAGGTTTAACAATCTTAGGTAAATCTCTAATTGCCTTAGTAGTACTGAATTTCACAATGCAATCAAAATTTACCTGACAAAGTCTCTTATGCCATAACCAACTTTCATCAATATGTGAAATCAAAAATGCTTTCTCATTATTGTTCAAATGAAATATATTACCTCTAGTCTGATTATGGGTTGCAATTTCCAAACCAGTTCTGTTTAAGATTTTGCATTAACCATTCTTGAATTGTAACTGAAATCCTTTCTCAACTAATTGACCAACACTCAAAAGATTATACTTCAAACCTTCAACATAGTAAACATTATAAGTATTGTGCTTACCATCAAAAGATATAGTGCCTTTTCCTTTGATCAAACAAGCTTTATCATCTCCAAATCTTACTAGACCTTCATTGTAATCCTGAAAGGTTAAGAATTTACTCTTATCACCAGTCATGTGATGTGAACATCCTGAATCAATAATCCATTCATCCTTATCTTCAACTTTAGTTGTCAGGGCCTACTCTACCGGTTGAATAGTAGGTGCCGGTTGATCTTCTGTTATAGCAGTAAAAACCCATCCATTGTCTGTCAGATCCTCATCAGAATCATCAGTAACTCCTTCATCAACATAATAACAAGATTTGTCTCGATTCTTCTTAAACTTGTATTTCTGATAGTCAGGGTTAGGCTTATATGTTCTTTTAGCTTCTTCTCTTAATCTTGCATGTCTATAAGGACATCTAGAAGCCATATGACCAGTCTTATTATAGTTAAAACATTTAAAGGGTGCTTTACCTTCATACTTACTTCCAATTGGGCCTTTAGGAATTTTCCTTGCAAATAGTGCTTCAAGTTCTTCATTTTCTCTCCTATTTTCTTCAAGTTCTATTGCATAGAAGGCTTTCCAATTAGATTTATCATGTGACGATGATGATGTTGTAGTTGATGATGATGCCTTAAAAGCTAGATCTGTCTTGATAGTAGTAACATGACCAAATTTCTCAAGCTCAAAAGCTGAAAGTTTTCCAACCAAGGTGTCTCTAGATACTGATGCATTAGGCATTGTTCTTAGTTCATTTATAGTAGTAACTTTCATTTTATATGCTGGTGGCAAAGCTCTTAAAACTTTAGAAAAAATCTCATCTTCACTTAAGGTTCCTCCACAACATTGTATACCCAAAACAATTTCATTTACTCTTTCCATAAAAGTGGAAATTCTTTCTTCTTCTTCCATTTTCAGATTTTCATACCTGACCCGAAAACATTCAAGTTTTACAATTTTGACTATGGAATCTCCTTCATTCAATGTTTCCAGTTTGTCCCAAATAGCTTTAGAAGTAGATCTATCTGATAATCCCATGACTTGCTGATCTGACAATGCGCTCAAAAATGCTTCTCTTGCTTTGTAATCAATTTCCTCATCTTTAACCCAGTTAGGTGGAATAGGTTGACCATGAGTAGGATCAGTATAGCCATTCTTTGTAACATCCCATATGTCCTTTCCAATGCAATTCAAGTGTTTCTCCATCCTGATCTTCCATATGCCATAGTTAGTTCTATCAAGTTTCAGACTGCCCTTCCTGAAATAGTTAGAAGACATTCGATCTCCTTAAGCTGTTAAACTTTTGCAAAAAGAGGACTATGCTCTGATACCAATTGTTAGGTCTTAGAAACAACTGACAGGGGGGTGTTATCACTGTTTAGAAAATTGGGTATTCTTGTCCCATAGTCAGCTAATAATCTACAAAAATGTGTTTGGCATGGCCTTGTTGCCTCTGTGTTTCTTGGGTCAAAGAGGGTTTAAGGTTTTTGAAAAATTTTAACCCTTCCTATGTTTGAAAACCCTTGTGTTCGTTTTCCGTGTTACTTTTTCCACTGAAGTGGAAGGGTCGCTCTGTCATGAAAGTGTCCCCCCCTTTAGGTTTTCTCTAGGTGATCCTTTAAATATTTTCAATTTTTATGCCTTTTCTTATGTATTGTTTTAATCTTGGTCGGGATTATTAACGATCATGCAAGTCAAGGTTCATCTTGCAATTTGCGTTGGTTCGCTGGGAGAAGATGCCCATGGTTTACCGTATGTGAAGCAGTGAAATGGGTAAGTGGGCCTGGCCAGAGGATTGTTAGTTAGGTTAAAAGAATGCATCTTGTATTGGATCCAACAGCTCGCATTGCTTTGCTAGCCCAAGATGCTTGTGACTTACCCTCTGTGAAATAGAAAAAGAGTTGGAGGGTCCCAAAGGCAAGCGGTTCCTTTGGTTAAAGGATGATTAGTTTAGAAAAGATCAATGATTGGCATTGATTTGTAGCCGAAAAGTATTTGTGTGTTACCTTTCGTGAAGTAGCGAAAAGGTGGAGGGCCCAGGCAAGGTAGTCATGACAAGGGTAACAGACGAGAAGGTTTCTAAGATCCTATGGTTGTCGTTACTTCGCAAAGAAGAGTTGCCTGAGATTTAAAGTCTGCGAAGTAGAGAAAAGGTCGGTGAGCCCAAAGGACAAGCAGGTCAAATTTTTAAAGACAGATTAAGTAGGAGTTGATCAGACGGCTCACATGGATTCTTAGCCCCAAATCAAATGGAAGTTACTATTTGCAAAATAGCGAAATGATGTGGCAGTCACATAGTGGATGACATCGCAAGACAGATGGGTTGCTCCATGGAGAGAAATGGTGACTTGTCAGATGCATGTGGCTCCAAATGATAGTTGAGGGCCCATTGTGATTTAGCCAGCGGTTGTGTTAAAGAAGGGTAAAGTGAAACACGTGGCAGCCTTAGAATGGATCCTGATGGAGTTATTTGAGCAAATAGCTGATTGACACATGACATTCATTCACTAGTGATGAAACAAAGCAAGTGGTCTCTGATTTGAGGGCCCACTTTAAAGATCTGAGCACGTTAAATGGTGTACATCTCAAGGTGGATCCAATGGTTGTCATTGTTTCGTAGCCCGAAGATGCCTACAGTTAAGCCTTCACAAAGTGGCGAAAACCACTAGCCGTCATGGTTGTGCGCGGTTAGTTAAGAAGACTGGCGGTCGCTGTAGGAAGTAAAGATTGAGCAAGTGGATAATGATCTGATGGTCGACGTTGTTTCATGTGGTTAAAGTGTGCAGTGTTTACCCTTTGCGAAGTAGCGAAAGGAAGGTGGGGCCTGTTACTAATGTAGAGTGACCGGGGAAAGGAAAGGCAGTGCAAGTTTATAAGATCCAATGATCATCATTTCTTTGCGAAAGAAAAGTGCGGGGGTTTTAAACTCTACAAAATGGCGAAACAATGAAACAAGGAAATACTCAAAAGGTTTGTGATCTGTTGGATCCCATTTTTGAATTCAATTTGCAAATTCAATTTTGAGGTGATGTTTGAAGCATGTGAGATTAATGCCTCAATTCAATGCCAAGTTGTTGAGTTAAGGTCCACATCAATTGAGTACTAGCACCATTTCGATAAGTTTGTTGTAGAGGAGCTGATGCAGAGCAATTTTCTTCAGGTGAGTAACAGGTTTTTGTGTTTTTTCTTGCTAATTGCAGTCTGAAAGTCGGTGTTACTGTGTGAATTGCTTTATTAGAGTTTTTTTAAACTCTCAATTGGTATAATTGTATTAATGGGATGGCGCCAAGAAGGGATTTCATAGGGAAAGTAAATTACCAAGATAGGAACATATGTGATGATTTCCTGGAACAACTAACCATGTCTACTAATGTTGCGGCCAAAGCTAAAGAATTGGTACCAAAAAACCCTCGTTTAAGAATTATGGACAGTCTATATGATAAAGGCAATTGGTTAAGGGATCCACAGATAGGGATGTTAGGTTTAGGATTTTTCAAGGTAGGTTTTCATCACACATTCCCCTGCCCCATTAAATAGTATATGGGAGTTGCATGTGGGAAAGATTATAGTCCCCGACGTCTTCATGGATGTAGATTTGTTGACCCTGATTGCACAAAATTATGACCCTATAGCCAAATGTATCAAGAATATAAAGGGAGTAGCCTTAATTGAGATTAATGATGATGAGTTCAGGAAGTTTTTCAAGCTCAGTGAAGTGTCCAATTATTTAGAGCCTATCAACTTTGAGACACTTGCACAAGTCTACAATGTGCAAAGGGATCACCTTAGGAGTGGCCCACTGAAAGAGTTTTTTGCCAAGATAGGAGGGTTAACAGTTGTAAGCCCCAGTACCATGGAACCTTTCTCCCTGAATCTATTTACTCTAAGGGCTAAGGGCATGTATTGGGCACTTTGTCAGATTTTTGCAGAAGATGCTAAGACAAACATGCCAGCCCATTATATGCTAATGATAGCACAGATTCTGAACCCCTCTCTAATAGTGACATTTGACTATGTGCCTTACCTCACTAATGCAATTCATGCAGGGCTTGTAGGGATAAAAAATGGTAAGGTGGATAATCCTTTTGGATGGTATTCTCTTCTAATGCACATGTTCTTGTTCAAAGGAGTTGATTATTTTTCTAAAGAAATGGATTTGGTCAGAGAAAAGGATGGTGAATAGATGCCCGTGCAATTATGGAGCACCATTCTATCCTGGGATAGAGAAGATTCCAGTTACCTAAAGTTTGATAGGTGCTTTGCATCTAAAATCAGGATTCTCTTGTGCACAGAAAACCCTAGGATCCCAAAGGCTCTTTTGGAATTCCTCGGGCCTAAGGAGTTTGCTAAAGGTATTAAAATTGTTCATAATTGGGGTGATTTGTATTTGTACCCTGTTTCCACAATTTTCAGAGTTTATGATTTCAGAGGCACTCCATATTTATTGCCTTATCAAGTCCCATTAAAGATAGGGATTGCAGAAGTCTTAAAGCAGATTGGAGGTGTGCAAGAGGCAGAACTGACAAATAGGGGTAAAGGGACTATTTTCCCAACTGTTACCATGGCCCATCATTTTGTGATCACCAAAGGTGGCTAGAAGTATTTTGAAGAATTCTTTAAACCATATAGGTTGTCTACTACGGTTTCAAGATTTGCAGAGCTAGAAGATTTTTTCAATAGCATGTTTAGAAAGAGAGCAGTATGTAAAGGTAGGCCGCACCAATTTCATTTCCCTAAAGATCTAACTAGGAATGAATTCAATTTGGATGAGCAAGAATTGAGGAAGGAGAAGTGGGTGGCATACAAAAGGGCTCTTGATTTCATTCATCAATTTGATAGTAGTTATGACCCTCTTTCTAGTTTTAATCCCTTTGAGGAAAAAATAAAATTCTTAATTCTTTATTTTGAAGACCTCATGGAAAATCTGAAAGAAAAGAGGGAGGCTATAATGAGAAATGATCCTGACAAGGTTAGACTAGTTCTGGCTAAGCCTGCCTTTGCTAAGGCCATCCCACCGGGTGATTATGTAATGCACAAGAAATCAAAATACAGTGTGATGATACCAGTGACTGGTGAGCCTTCTACTTCAAGAGGGAAAAGAGAAATTGAAGATGTCATTGACATCCAAGACTCCCCTAAAAGGCAAAGAGTGGGAAAGGAAGTGCAAACCAATGAGCCTTTCTATAGTCCATCTCAATCCCCTATCCACATAGGAGATGAGCAGGAGGTGGCCGAACAGTTGTTACAGTTAGGGAGTCTCAGGGAGATTGCCTACACATATGAGGAAACACAAGAGGGGATGCCAGAAGAGCCACCTAGTGCTGAGATGAACTTGACTAAAGGTGAGTTCAAAGGTAAAGAGTTAGACCCAACTGTCAAGCAAGCTAGTGAGGAGTTCTTGGCTGATAGTAACTTTGTTACAACAGGAGCCTTCATGCAATTTGTATGGAAACAAAACATTGAATAGTTTAAAGCAAGATGTGAAAAAAGGAAGAATGAGCAGCCTCACAAAGATGTAACTCTGGTGGAGGAAGAGGTAAAACAAGAAATGATTGAAGAATTCAAGGCCATTGCTCCTGAAAAGGGAACAGAAATGGTATTAAAGGCTGGTGTTTTAATCCTCCCTGAGTGGGATATAACTGATGCTTTGGTACTTGAAGCAATCAGGAAAGAAACCAAGCCTATGGAAGGAGTGACATTTAGCAAAGATAATGTTGCTTTAGTCATGTGGTCATTGAAAAAGGATGAAAATAGAAGAAGGAAAGATGCCTCAGATTCTAGTTTCTTAGGAGGTATGATTGTGAAAAGGGTCCAAGATATAGGGGTGGTAGAAGCTACTAGCACAGTTTTAGAAACTACAAAATTTAGTGTAGTAGTGGCAGAAAAGGAGGCAAAGGAAAAAGCTAATCTCCAATTGAAATTGGAAACAATCTTGAAAGCTTATAATGAGGCCAAAGAAGGAATAGCTAATCAAGATAGCATCATTGCTAGACTTCAGAGTCAGATGGTAGGACAACACCATAAAGTTGAGTCTTCTACTCTAATGATAGCTTCTTCTCCAGCAAGACCTCCACCTACAAGTCCTATCATAGAATATCCCCCTTCTCCTATGCCTTCTAGTTTCCAACCAGCTGAAACTATTCAACATGAGTTGGAAAAGTTGAAACAAGATCAAGTCTTGTTAGCAAGTAAATATGAGGAAAAAGTAAAGGCCACAATTTTGAAATTTGCTGATTCAGTTAGGGCCTCTCTCATGCATATTTCTATGAAGAGGATTCCGAATATTTTGACTAAATCAAGAGAAGATGAGACCACTTTGGAACCGATTCTCAATAAGTGGATGCCTAGGGGAAAGGAGTTAGAGCTTATGTGTTCATCTCATGCAGATGCAAAGGCAAATGACAGTCTCAGATCCACTTGTGAATTCATAAAAGGAATGAATATACTCTCAGAAAGGGTAGGTGTGAAGAGAAAAGCCCAATTATATAGGAAAGAATATTCTGATCACAAGTATGAGTTGTTTCCCGGGGGTTTTGTTGGTCCAAATCAGTTAAAAGAGGAGAAGACATGGTTGGAAGAGTTGGACCACAACTTGTCCCAAAGGGTAAATGAAATCATCAATACTGATGACACATCCTTATTTGTCAAGACAATTGAGGAGATTGAAAAGGTAAAGTCACATTATGGTTTCATAGAAACATAGATTGGGTAGTTGAGAGTCACTTGGAAAAGGCTAGAAGGAATGAAGAAGAAGATTGTTATCTTTTCTTGGCTGAATGATGACATGTTCCAGGAATGGAAGGACAAATATGTCAGATGACAAGAAGAAGTTCCCGAATAGTTAGAAGATGTTGCAGTGGGACAACAAGCTGAAGAGGCCATTGATAGTGAAAAGGACTTGTAACTATTTTTTGGAGAAGATTGCGGTTTGTAACAATTTTTTCTTAGGAATGTCTGAAGCTTGTATGCATCCATGATTTTATAAATGGATACCAGGACTAATGAAAAAGGGATCACAAGAAATTTTGTAAAGAAACTCTGTAGAAATATATCTGGGTTTTTCTAGTTATCAGAGAATATTTTGAATCATGGAAGATTAAATTTTCAAAAATGAATATAAAGATGCAGATCAACACTTTTTAGGCTTAAATCTGTATTGTCTTCTGGTGTGCACTCATTAATTTATTGGCTTCATTTGAATAATCTAGGGTTATTTGGTTGAGCATGGATTGTAAGGCAGTCATATGGATATGTTTCTAGCTTTTCTTTTCAAGGGAGAGGAATTAAATATGCTTGAAATATCTCTATCAGTAAATCAATCGTTTGATTACTTTGAATTTGATGAACGGTTTTAGTTTTTAGAGGATAAAACTCATATATATGTCAAGCATGTGTGGGGTTAGCTAAGGCCAAGGTGGTAAAATGTATGGGATTATTCAGTTTTGGAATTCTAACTTGATTTGGGTGAATCAGTTGTCCAATAAATTCAACCAAAATTAACTTAGCCAAAACTTAATGGTTAATACCAGTAAACCAAACTTTATGCCTGTAGACAGTCTTAACAGTTGATTGCAGTACCAGTAAAGATTAATGCATGAAAAAAAAAGACAATAACATCCACAACACATAACACAAATGTTTGTATGTGGAAACCCTATAAGGGGAAAAACCACGGTGGGAAGTCTTACCCACAATCAAATGATACTACTGTAGATAGTATGTGTGTACAATATGGATTATGCACATGCAGAAAGGCCAACTGCCTAGAGCTCACTACTCAATCACAAAATGAGAGTCACACTGACTACAATTGGATGGTTAAATCCAATGATAATGTACTACTTAGAATAGCATCTTCATATGCTGGATTCAGTACCGGTTTAGTTCTGATTGCCTTCACAAAATCCTTCCTTCAACCTTCAAATGATGTCTGCGTGTATAGCTCTGCTTATTTTTTCATATACCTTATTGCAATCCTTTTTGTATCTCTTCTGTTATGATCTTACAAATGAGATCTTACATTTATACCATAACCTAAGACCAATTGAATAGGTCGGCTCACTAAAAGATATTACAATAAAATCAATTATAAGTAAATAAATATCTGATGCATGATGTCGCCTCAATGCATTTACAATAATAATAAATCATCTCCATAACGTGTCATGATGATTTGGAATAGGTATGACTGCTAATGCTTATCTTGGACCTATTTGTTGGTAATAGAAAATATACAAACCCGAATAAACAGTTAACCAAATTGCCAAAACCAAGTGATCGAATAATGTCTTCAACATAACCAAGTAGTCTCCAAGTCATTCCAAGTGCCGGTGAACCAAATACCACTGACTTTGCATAAGTCTCTGACTTGTCGGTGAACCAAATACCAGTGACTTTGCATAAGTCTCTGACTTGCTTGTGAACATAACCAAAATCTCCAAGTGTTGATAAGTGTTGACAAGCGATGACAAGTGTTGACATCAATGACAAAACCATATCAACATATCCAAAATGCCAACACTATTCCATATGGGGAGCATCAAGTTATAGATTGTTGATGCAAAAAAGTGAAGTATGACACTGCATGTTTTACTTTCACTTTGGCATTGTTGTCAAAGGAGGAGAAGAACTATATGATTATAGAGAAGAATTGTATGATTGATAGAGAGAAGATCTATAGCCAGTTACTAGCTAAAGACATAAAGACTTAGTTAAACGAGAGTACATGGTAAAATGTAAACCAAGACTCCTATACCTGTGTATGTGCATTACTCTCAATCATCACAATCAAGTGTATTGATATTTGTATTGCCAACAATGCCAAAGGGGGAGATTGTTGGCATTTGAGTGAAGATTGCATTGATGAAATTTTATGTTGTCATTGATGTCAATTGTAACTAGTATATGATGTTATTATGATTTTGTTTTGCAACCGATAGGTGTGCATGTGAAGGAAACCAGTATTACTTAAGAAGCAGTGAGATCAACTGGCAACCCTACCTATTGATGTAACAAACTCTAGTCGATGGAGCTTGGTCAATCAGTTGTATTGGTTTATGATCAAATGGTGAACTGTAATGATTATGCCACATATTCATGTTGTATGTGAAGAGTTTCAAATGGTTTTTGGCATGTAGAGATAATGGTTTTATCTTGGGAATGAGCGAGTACATTGCATGAAGAGGAAACTATGTGATGGGTTACATGATTTGATGAAGTGGTGATCAAGGAGTGGCCAAGGTTGTCTTGAACTATGTGCAATGATTGATATGTAATCCAACAGTTATACTTGAACCGATTTTTTAATAATCTCTATGAGATTTTAGGTTTGTGATGTGTTACTGACCTATTGTTTTGCTTATAAGGTCGATGAGTTGTTTTATTGTGTTGTTGGCAATTTTGATTAAGTGTTAGTATGATTGGTTCCCGAACTAGAAGGTGTATCTACAATATGTGTGAAGGCATATAAAAGCATGAAAAGGATCTGATCAAGTAGAGTAGTACTATTTACCAGATCAGCAAACCCTTGTTGTTCTCTAACAATTACAACAGTCAAATCCCTTAACCGGGTAAGGTTTAACAGGCTTAGTGCTATCTAAATCCTCTAACCAGGTGATCCATTAGCTTGTATTTCAAATCCTCTATTGAGATTACTCCTAACAGGGTATTGCTTCTAACAGGGCATTATAGTCATTCCCTTAACCGGGTGGTCCTTAATAGGATCTATTCTTATAAGGACTTTTTGTAAAATCTTTAACAGGCTTGGCTCCTAATAGGGCAAACATCAGAAGAGTTCAGAATACTTGTGGTTACTCATCCCCACTGTGGTTTTTCCCATTTGTGTTTCCACATCAAAATCATTGTGTCAAGTGGTGAATGGTTTATGTGGTTATGTTTGCTATGGTTAATTTTTTTAACTGTTAAATCCACTTAGTTATGATAATATGACTGACAGTAATCTGAAATGTGCTTTTACTAATGTCGGTAAAGTATTTAAATGTTTTTGTTAAATGATTTGGGAGTTTTAGAGCTGTTATACTGTTATTTTGATATGCCAGTAAACTGTCAATGCTATTGAAGTTTGTAGTTTAGTATTTGAACTAGTTAGTTTTGAGATTGGCTTGTGAGATTGTTTTAGAGGTTGGTGAAAGTTTAGTCATTTCTCTATCTATTGATTCACCCCCCCCCCCTCAGTAGTTGTCTAGATCCTTATTGATTCATCATACCATCAATTATTTCATCTTTTCTTGTCAAGAATCCAAAAGGCGATTAGAAGCAACAAAATTAAAGGGTTTGGGCAGATTTAACTTAGCATTAAGGCTGCAGACTCAACCCATTTCCAATTCAAATCTTCAAGAAAACACCCAAGTAGGCTTTCATCATTTTTTTGATATTGTTTCACAATCTGATATAATTTCTTTTTTTTTAACCAAAGGCTTAGTGTTGCAAGTTTATGTATGTATGTATGTATGTATGTATTGTTGGATTATTGAGGAGATTATTGGATTTGGTTGTTCATTGTTGTTGCTAGGATATATTGTTGTCATTGATGTCAACATATTCTAGTGAATTATTCTGGTGAGTTTGGAGAAGGTTTTTGGTCTGGTTTTGTAGTTTGGTTTTGTTGATCGCTATTTTGCAAAACTTGTTATTCCCTCTACTATATTCTGGTGAAGACTGATTCATCCCCCCCCTCTCAGTCTTCCCTCTTGATTTCTACTACCAATTGGTATCAAAAATAGATCCTTTGGTAGAAGCTTAATCGCTTGAGGAGATACAGGATGACAACTCAAGTTATTCTTTTCAAGAAAGATAGTCTGAGGTTTTATGGAAGCAACTACACTATATGGAAGAATGGAGGTGCATTTGAAATGTCTTGGAGAAGATTATTGGAAGATTACTAAGAATGCCTATGTTGTTCCTCAGAATGGACCATCCACTCTTGACGAGGTTAAGGAAGTTGAATATAACATCAGAGAAAAGGAAGCATTACTTAGTGCCTTGACTAATTCTGAAATGACAAATGTTATGAAACTTCAGACCGCACATGAGATGTGGGTGAAGCTTGAGATCTTGTATGAAGGTGATAGTCAAGTGAAAGTTGCTAAGTTGCAGAGTTTAAAATGAGACACTAAAAATGGGAGATGATGAAAACATACATTCATACATGGCGAAGGTGAATGAGCTTGTCCTTGGTATCAGATATACCGGTGGAAAGATTGAAGAAGATGAGATTGTTGCTAAGGTACTAAGATCTTTACCTCTTGCTTATAAACATAAGGTTGTGGCTATTGATGAGATCCGGAGTGTAACCATGGTGACAAGGGATGTATTGGTTGGAAAGCTTACTGCATTTGAGTTGAGAAAATTTGATGAATCACATGAAAAGTTTGAGACAACATTCAAAGCATCAGCAT
Organism: Cryptomeria japonica; assembly: GCF_030272615.1. Classification (NCBI taxonomy): domain Eukaryota; kingdom Viridiplantae; phylum Streptophyta; class Pinopsida; order Cupressales; family Cupressaceae; genus Cryptomeria; species Cryptomeria japonica. Next base: position 703,522,629 of record NC_081411.1, on the reverse strand, counting down.
CTATGTCCAGTAAGCAAAATTATGATCCTGATGAGTGCAAGATATCTAGATATGAAAGAGAAAGGAGAGAGGTAGATGAGAAAGAAAGGGAGCTTGATGAGATTGAAGCATTGATTGCCTAGAGATTGCCTAAAGGTTCCAGTAAGTATGATGGAAAGTTGCCCTTGAAATGTTTTTTCTTGTAATAAGATAGGACATTTTGCTTCTAGGTGTCTAGAGAGAATGGCTAAGTATGACAAGCATGATAAGTTTGATGAGTTTGATAGAAATGATAGATATGAGAAGCATGAGAAGTATGATAAGCCTTATAAGTATAACTAGAAGTTTAGGAACTAGAAGAACTATTATTATGCTACAAATGAAGGTGTTACAGATGAATAATCAAAAGGAGATGAAGTTGTGTTCATTTTCATTAAAGAAGATAGACCTATGCCTATTGATTCCACTAGTTGTTTTGTTGAGGAGAAAACTTAATTGACTCCTAAGGTATAAGAAAAAGGTGAATGGGTGATTGACAATGGTTGTTCACATCATATGACTGGTGACAAAAGAAAAATTTTAAGCATGGAAAGATATGATGATGGAATAGTTTGATTTGGAGATGACAAAGCCTATGTAATATGTGGGAAAGGTTCTATTTCTTTTGATGGTAAGAATAATATTGATGATGTCTTGTATGTTGAAGGTTTGAAGCATAATCTTTTGAGTGTTGGATAGATGGTTGATAAGGGTTATGATCTACAATTCAAAGATGGTAAATGGAAGATCTTGAATGCCTCTGGTATAGAGATTGTATCTGGAACTAAGACTGAAGGTAACATTTTTCATTTGAATGCTAGTGAGAAAAGTTGTTTGATTGCTAAGATAGATGAGAGTTGGTTGTGGCATAGAAGGATGTGCTATGTAAATTTTGATAAGGTATGTAAGGAATGTCAATTGGGTAAGAAAACAAGAATTTATTTCAAAAGTAAACGGTACACATCAAATGGATTGTTATATCTTGAGCATACTGACCTGTATGGACCTACAAATGTTAGAAGTGTGCAGGGTGATAGATACTTTATGTTACTAATTGATGATTGTTCTAGAATGATGTGGGTTGTCTTTTTGAAGGAAAAATAAAAAGCATTTGGTCAATTCAAGATATTCAAAGCTAAAGTTCAAACTGAGTCCAGATTGAAGTTGAAGTGTCTAAGATCTGATAGAGGTGGAGAATTATGTTTCGGTGAGTTCAATTCTTTCTGTGAAATGTATGGAGTCAAAAGACAACTATCTGGTCCTAGGACCCCACATCAGAATGACATTGTTGAAAGGAAGAACCGTACTACTTTAGATGTTGCAAGAACCATGTTGATTGAAGGGAATGTTCCAAAGGTTTACTAGAGAGAATCTATTAACACTACAGTCTATACATTCAATAGAGTTCATATCAAAGGTGATACCGGTAAGACTCCTTATGAGCTTTGGTTTGGTCATGTTCCCACTGTGAAATATTTCAATTTTTTTGGTAGCAAATGTTATATCAAGAGAGATGAGGATATTGGAAAGTTTGATGCTAGAAGTGACGAAGGTATCTAATAGGGAGGATCCTAGTTGCTTGAGTCAGCTTGACTCACTCCAAGGCTTTCTTCCTAGCCTAACCCGGGAATACTTCTCTTTATTCCCGTAATCCACTCTAGGTCCTCACTACCGAGGGTTGCTACTATACTCTTTGTGAATTCACTTTCGTAAATCCACCAACTCACTACTCCACTAAATCTAACCAGACACTTTGCAGGGCTTTCTCTACCATGGATTATACCTACAACTTCTCTTAAGTTGTTTTCATCCTCATGCTTGGATCTTCCTTCCTATTGATCCCATCTTCCCCTGGTCTATGGCTAACAGCCTAAACTCTAGTCTACCCTGCAAGTGATCCTCTTGGTCACTGATACCTAGTCAAACTATAATCAAGCTCGCCTAGGGCCAGTCTGCTGAAATGGTTGATGCCATTCCCTGGTCTGCTACCAATAGAACTCTACTGTACATGGATGGCTCTTCTTGACAATCTCCAATGGTCGTGCGGATCCCACAATGGAGAATCAAGATAGAGCCATGCTATAACAACTTATCACCAACATGAAAACAAAAACAGAGAGACAACTCTATCTACAGAGCTGAGCTTGGCACGACTTCAAAATTGGAACTCACAAAATGCAAAAAAAGAAACATCTGGTCTATCTACACTGGCATTTTAAAGATTTAAGCCATTATGTACAACTTACAAAGTTAAATTGAACTCTGAAAAAAGAAACCAGAAAATGGTTTTCAAATTGCTATTCAAAAGAAGTTTGTTCCTATGGAATCAACACATCCAAAAATCCCAATCCAACCTCCTTCCAACCTCATTACAGAATGCCCATTGGGTCTTTTATATCCTCCTAAACATGTCTTGAATCATCCCTAATTGACAAGATTCAACTCGACACAAATCAGTTTCTAACTGTAACTGATTTTCAATTCCATCGGGTCATCGAGTTAGCATCGCTTTCCTCATCAAGTCATCAGGTTAGCACCGAAACACTTACACCAACATTCGATGGAAGTTTACAACTCACTTCCCTTTCTATCGGGTTAGCCTCAAAATAGTTACTCTGATGTCTGATGACATTTTACCAATTGCACACTTCCTCATTGGTTTCCATCAGGTCATCGGAGTAGCATTAAAATACTCTTACCGATGGCCGATGGTGCGCTCCCAACATAATGCTTTCCCATCGGGTTATCAAGTGGCACAAAAACTAGTTATGTCGATACCTGATGGCTCCATTTTGACTCGCTTCGCTCACTCCAATCCACTGGCGACCTCATCAGATTATCAGGTTGGCCTCAAAATAGTCCTGCTGATAGTCGATGGGTTGACTCCGGTCTTACGCATACTCATCGGAGCATTGGGATAGGGTGAAACCCATTGTTCTGATGGCCGATGGTTGCGCTCCACATGCTGGTGGTGTCATCGGGGTAAGTCTCGCCGAAAACATGAATTTTCACAAAGAAGACAAAATGCACTCCAAGATCCAAACAAACAACCTTATGGACTAGAACCAGTCCTTATGCCAAAATTGCCAAAATTTAAAAGGGTATTTGCTCACCCTTAGGTGCTTTTACACCAGTATCTTTTTGGGATATTCTACAAATAGCAAAGAATATCGGTGCTATAACAAGAGACTGAGAAAGATAGTTGAGAGTGCAAGTGTGAAGGTGGATGAAAATCTTGGGAAGGAGATCAGAGCTTGTGATGAAGGTCAGTTACATGTTGTTTTAGCTCCTATCTAGCCTGAAGAGCCTAAGCAAAATGATCTGGTAGAGACAGAGACTGTTGTTGTTGTTGTCGGTGAGGGTGTGCATAATTTTGAGTCTGAACCTGAGTCTAGAAATCAGAACAATCAGAAGACTCTAAGGTATGTAAGATTGAATCATTATGAGATTCAGATTATCGGTGATAAGAGTAAAGGAGTAATGACTAGAATAAGGTTAGTTGCAGAAGAGATATGTTTGATTTATAAAGTTAAACCTAAAGATGTTGTTGAAGCTTGTAAAGATGATAACTAGATTAAAGCCATGGAAGAAGAGTTAGATTAGATTAAAAAGAATAATACTTGGGAACTTGTGCCCAGACCTAAGGATAAAAATGTTATTGGTACTAAATGGGTTTTTAGAAACAAATTGAATGAATTTGATGAAGTAGTTAGAAAAAAATTTAGACTGGTCTCCAAAGGATATTCATAGAAAGAAGGGATTGATTATGAAGAAAATTTTGCTCCAATTGCCAGAATTGAAGTTGTTAGATTGTTTCTAGCTTATGTTTCTTATAAAGATTTCAAGGTATATCAAATGGATGTCAAATTTGCACTCTTAAATGGTGATCTAGAAGAAGAAGTCTACATTGAACAACCTGATGGATTTTCATTGTTAGATGATGGAGACATGGTATGCAAGTTGAAGAAAGCACTTTATGGTCTGAAACAAGCCCCTAGAGCCTAGTATGATAGATTAGATAAATACTTGCTAAAATTGGGATTTGTCAAAGGTGTTGCTGATAGTAACCTGTACTTTAAAATTGAAAATAACAATATTTTGATTGTTGAAGTCTTTGTTGATGACATTATTTTTGGTGGTGATGATATGACTATGAAATTTTTTAGTGATATGCAAAAAGAATTTGAGATGTCTATGATTGGTGAGATGAATTTTTTCTTAAGTTTGCAGATTGCATAGACAAGAAAAGGTATATTTATATCTCAAACTAAGTATGTGAAGGAATTGTTGAAGAAGTTTGGATTAGATGATTCCAAACCAGTTGGAACTCCTATGGTGACTGGTTGTAAATTGTATAAAAATAATGAATCTCCTAAAGCTAATCAGACTTTGTATAGATCTATGGTTGGTGGACTCTTATATCTTACTCAAACTAGGCCTAACATTATGCATGATGTGTGTATGGCAGCTAGATATCAAGTTGATCTGAAATATAGTTTTGTTACTGTTGTTAAAATAATATTCAGGTATCTTAAGGGAACTGAAGATTATGGTATCCAAAGAATGATGATTTCATGATATGTTCAGTGAGGCCCTACCCCGACCCATCCTAGCATTTCCATGTTTTCATGTTGGAACTAATATGGATGCTTTATTTTTATGCATTATGGATATAGAACTTTATATGATCCCAGGAATTGGATAACATTGGTATATTGATGCGTCATTTCTATGCATTATTGGTATAGAATTTTATATGATTCTAGAATAGGATAACATTGAGACGATGTATGTCATTATTTTATTTGCAGGACTTTATTACGATGCTAGAAATATGTTTGCATATCTTATGAATGGATTAAATTATGAGAATTTCTTATGTGAATAGCTTTGATATGTGGCGAATTGTATTGAATAATATTAATTCTATGCAGAGTGATTGAATTGTATTCTTGATTACGTGTTTAATATTATATGAGGCTATTGGGAAGTACTAATGTTTAAATTGAGATGCACAAGAAATTATCCATCTGACCATGGAAATATTATGGAGAATCAAGCCTAGTCCTATGTACATTCGTAAAACAACGGGTTGTCTATTTGGAGAGACAACACCTCGTATGTATCATATTTTATTCGTAAACGTAATTGTTTGCATGTGTGTAAATTGTATTCATTAAATTTGTTTAAATCATTCAAGGGACAATTGCCATGTGTAGAATTGTGATGTGGAATTATTTTTGTAATGTCACTTGACACATATATTGTATGTTGTGTTGGCAATTGTCATGTCACTTTTTGGAGAGATCTATTTTTGTTTAATTGTTATATTTCCTATTTATCCTTGAAGGTACCAAGAAATCTAGGATAGTGAGCCATAAGGAGGGTCAACTCAGAGTTGACCCGTAGGTTAACTTTAGGTGGACTTTCCAAGGGTTAAATCAACTCCTAGAGTTAGTTTTCAAGCATTTTTATTAGGCCTCATGGGGTACCTATGGGTGAAGGCCAAATTTGGCCATGTGTCCTTCCCCTAGGGCTTGTTCAACCACCCAAAAAAGTGAGTTTTCCTAGATGGTCGAATTTCATCTTTAGGAGTGTCATCTTTGGTTAGATAACCTTCTTGGTAGGTGTTATTCCTCTTCCCCATTTCATTCCTCTTCTTAAGGTGCCTTGGTTAGGAAGTGTGTAAGACCTAGGGAAGACCAACCAATGGGAGTCCCTCACTCTATCCAAGAGGTTGGAAGGAATGAGAGAAACCTTCTTAGGCTAGAGATTGAGGCTTAGTGAGCTAATCACCCACTCTCCATTTTTGGAGATCTTGCAAAATTTGAAAGAAAACCAGTTTGGAATAGGGATTTTGGGCTAAGTTTTGCAGAAAAGTTTTGGGGATTGGGTTGCTCTTCTCCAAGCTTTCCCTAGAATACCCTTGGCAAATTCAAGGTAGGTGCATTATCTTGCTTATATGTTAAAATCTGTTTGTAGAATGCTTGAATGAAAATATTGTAAATTTTCCTTGTATTGTAATTGTGAAAGTTTTTATGTGGTTTCTCCCTTTACTTTTGTTATGCATTTTATTGTGCTTTGGGAGTATCCAAGGCCATCTTACCCTTGGGAGGGAAAATGGTCTTGGAGGTGGAAGGAGTTTGATAGTCTTAGAGTGAGAGGCTCTCATCATGAGAGTGATCTCAAGGGTTTGTCCATGTGACCCTTGCTACATAGTTCTGTTTATGCATTTGGGGGTCATAAGGGGAGAAAATATGGCATGTATGCCTTTGGGGGTCATAAGGATATGGGGTTAAGATGAGTCTTGTTGTGTTCTTGGATGCCATGAGTTGGCTGTGAGTTCTTATCTAGCAGATCTCCTCAAAGGTACTTGGTCCACTTCCACCCTAGTAAAACATCACATTATGTGATGAAGTTTCAGCTTGGGAATGGAAATGTGTTTGTTGTGTTTTTTCCTTGCATGTTTGTGTTTGCTTGAGTGTAACCCATCTAGGACTTGGTTCTGCAAGCTCGGGGGTGGCTTCTAGTAAGCCTAGGCTATGAGGTGAGCACCCCATGGTCACAACCTTATGTTTTGTATACAAGTTGCTTGGAAAGAGGAAAGAAAGCTAGGAGTTGCAGATTTTACTTAGTTGTAGAAAGAAAGAAATTAAAATGTAATTATTGTAATTATTTTGAAGGACAGAAGTGTGTTATTTAGTTAAGTCCTCATCTATTAGGGATGAGAGACTAATTGGGTATTTTTCCCCATTTGTAAAAATTGACAACTTGAGTTCACACATTCTTATCAGAAAAGCATTTTATTTAAATTTTGTAATATATTATGTTGCTGTTAATTTTATTTAAATCTGCCTTAAACTGAAAATTTGTTATTTATTTATCTCTACAAATTTTATAGAAAAAAAAAGGAAGGGAAATGTAGAAAATGATGTCTTAATGTTATAAGTATTTTCTATGCTATGTATATGTTGTTGCAAATGTATTTACTACTGTCATTTTCCTAAATAAAAATAAAAAGAGAAAAGGGGAAAATAGAAAGCTAAAATAGATAGTTTTATTTTCTTCCTACAAATGGCCAGATGACATAGAAATTAAATTTGAAATGCATTTACCCTAGTATGCAGTTAGATATATGTCTTTCCTTGCATCTACAAATATATATATATTAGAGAAAAAAAAAATATATGCAGATTTAGTCTTAGGCAATGAGGGTATAGGTTAACCTGTTTAAATAAATCATTTCCAAAAAAAGAAAATATACAACTATATCTATCTAAGGGTTGCCTGTACATTTCTAACATTCTTGCATGTTTATGTATAAATTTATTCCTTAAAAAAAAATCCTAACCCTGAGTTTGGATATATATACATTTTTAAAAAAAGCACATAAATATAACAAAGATATATGTTTGAATCTGTTTATATATATATATATATATATATATATATATATATAAAATTCACATTTTGAACATTGTAAACAAGAAAGAAAAAAAATATAAACAAAAAAAATTAGGGGGCATAGGGCCGAACCATTGTGTTAACATAGTGGATGACTCATGGGCCGAGCCACTATGTTTACACACAGTGGACGGCTCACGGGCCAAGCCACTATGTTTACACACAGTGGACGACACGGGAGGTGCCACCACTATGTGTAAGCACAATGGTGGTCGTGCCGCCACTCTGTGTAGACATAGTGGACGGCTCACGGCCACCACTATGCTTACACATAGTGGACGACACCGGCCGCCACTGTGTGTACACACAGTGGAGGGCACCGCCCGCCACTATGGGTGCACATAGTGGACAACACTACCCGCCACTGTGTGTATGCACAGTGGCATCTGGGGTGGAGCCCGCACTGTGAAACCCAACCTCCATTCGACTGCCGCCTTGCCCTAATTCGGTTGCCACCTTGCCCTAGTTCAACCCTGCGTAACACACAAGACACACACACAAAAAAAATAAAAATAATAAACCCTAACCCAATTTTGAGCTAGGGTAAAAGCAATAAAGAAGGAAAGAAAATAATCTTAGTTGTTAAAAATGCAACCCTAATCCAATTTTGTGTTAGGGTTAGCATTTAAATAATAAAGAAAAATTAGAATTGCAACCCTAGCCCATATTCGCATTAGGGTTAGCAAATAATATAAAAATAAGAGAGAGGGATTATTAAATTGATTTAAATAAAATATAGGAGAAGATAATTACTCAACCCTAATTAGGGTTTGAGATTTTAAATATTAATTAAAATAAGAAGAGGGGGAAATACTTTTTAAATTTTGAAAAAGATTCCCCCCATTTAATTTTAGCTATATGTGTTATTAATTTAAAACTCCTTATTCGATTTGGGAGAAAATTAATTTTAATATAGTTTATTTTATGGAATCTAAAATGGAGATTAATGTTATATGATTACATTAATCACATAATTGATTTAATTTATTTAACTAGGGAAACTATATAGTTATTTTATATATTCAATTAAATATGGACGTCAAGTGGAAATTAATTTGGGGAAAATTTGTAAGCGAGAATTATAAATTAATTTAAACAAATTTTTAACCTATGAGGCCAATGTTGGCCAGATTATTTAAATCGTCAAATTTGAAGGTTTAGGAGAAATTAAAATTGACTATAGTATAAAATTAGATTTATTTGGCAAATGACATTATTGAATTTGAACCCTTACCGGTTAGATTTAAATAATGCAATTTACGTGCGCTCGATTAATTAAATTTTTAATTTAAGATATCCTCATCATCATTCAATTTGATGAATACTAAGAGGGGGGGGTGAATTAGTATGCCAAAAATTATTGTACTTAAACACTTTACTAGTCTAGCAGTAAACCGCTAAAACAGTTTAGCAAACAAACCGGTTAGCACACATGCAAACCAAATAGAAAATAATGCAGTCACCCACAGAAGCATAATCACCATAACACAAGAGATTTTGATGTGGAAACTCAAATGGGAAAAACCACAGTGAGATGAAACTCACAAGTAACTATCTACAGAATAGGAACTAGACCGGTTAAGGTCATACAATGTTCTTTACCAGAATAGATCCTATTAGGAATCTCAATCTCTGTTAGTAGATAAGTCCAATTAAAAACTACCTTGCTAGAGGATTTTAGATCCATAGATGTGAACCACCTTGTTAGAGGATTTACAAAAAGTTTTTTGGGCCTACCCGGTTAAGGGCTTCAGACTTGTCGAAGATGTGAGTAATCAACAAGTGAGTGATCTAGCAAATAGCACAGATTGCTTGGTTAGATCCTTGATAGCTCGTTCCTAATGCATTCCAGCATTACTTCAGTCTTCAACACATTCACACTCTACCTTCACTCACAGACCTGAACTTCTCTTCTATAATCACACTTACAAAAACTCATCAACCACCTTAAACCCTAGCAACACCCTAAAACCCTAGAGATGATGTCCTTATAAAGGAATCTAATTTCATGTCGGTCCAGTAGGTTTACAATACAATTTTCTAGGTTTGATGCATCTAGACATATTTGGTAATACGACACAAAAAGCACCACCAGAGTGTCAGCACCGCAAAACAATCAGTGGATGGTAACTCATCACAAAATGTCAATTGGTAACTCATCACAGAGTATTACCAGTTCATACAAAATACCAATTTAAGAAAAATACCGGTTACCAGTTTGAAAAAATGAAGACTGGGAGATATGAGTTGTGTCACTTCGTTCCTTCGTACCGCTTGAGAACCTCAAACTGCTTGGGGTCTTCATACCGCTTGAGACTGGTAAACACTTTCTGCAAAACACCGATAGTCTAAAGACTATAATACATCATACCGGTTGGAACAAATACCGATTGAGCTTTAACTCATACATACAAAAAGTGATCTCAAATCAAGTGTGTGTCCATCAATGACAATCACAGCATCAATCATAAAAAATTCCAACAATCTCCCCCTTTGGCATTGATGGCAACACTTAGGAAAATTTTGACATCTAAGTGTTTTACAACAAAAATATGCCATAATCAAAATTACTCCCCCTAAGTATATACACTATCCCTTTTGCAGAAAATACAATGTATACTACTCCTTAACAGAAATAACATGAAAGTATACGTAGTATGTGTAAAGCAGAAAATCACGATCGAACCCTAGTTGCACTCCCCTCTTCCAACTCCGAGGAGAGAGAAGGGAGGTTCGCTAGGATTCGATGGTTTTCACTTAGGGGAGAGACTTTACATTAAAAAGAGGGTTTGAAACCCACAAGATCCAATCCCACGCAATGCAAGATTGGATGCTAAATGTGTTTCAAGGGTTAAGACAGCGAGGCTACCCTCTTTTGTAAAGAATATTGATAGGAGAATTAAGATAAGCATGCATAGAAAGTGATAAAGATTTGCTTATAAACTGAGATAGGAATACAGTATGAAGCTGCGGACCTGGAATTAGCAGTAAAATGTCGATACGGCGCTGTCCTGCAAATTTGAGCAAAAGTTGTCGAGATGATGGCGCCCGGCGCCACGGTCCTCCGAAAAATCCGTGAAACGAAGGGGGATCTGTTCGTCTTTGCACAAGGATTCCAGATCTTCAATCTCAGCCGCGTACCTACAACCTATACATAGAAAAGCGAGGACGATTGGGGGGTTAGGGATTAGGGGTTTGCCTTTAGGTCAAACCCCGGTTTTGGAATTAACCAAGAAATGAGCAAGAGCTGTAAATGTAAATGACTGTAAAATAAGTACTAATACCTTGTTCTAAGGATGTTGGTATCCTTATGTGCGAAGTTTTAGATGTTGTATGTTGTATGTTGTATGTAACATGTAGTATATGATCTCCTCTTCAATGGTTGAATCCTTGTCTTGAATGCAACACTTAGCCTTGAATGGAGACTTGAAATGATCAATTGCTTGAAGGAATGCTTGAATGCTTGAATGCTTGAGTATAATTTCCACGTCTTTTCCATCATGTATGTGTTATCTCCAAATGAGAGAGAAAAATGTAGTTTATATACTTGTCATTTAGGGCTGATAGACTAATTTTCCCGACCTTAGGCCGACCAGGAAAGATAATTTTCCAATTTGCAAACAAACAGGCCCGAAGTCCCATAGGAGACCGGGCCCAAAATAGGGCTAGGGACCAGGGCGCTGGGCGCTCTGGTCCCACCTCCCGGGACAGCAGGGTGCAAGGAGGTTCAGGCCAGGGTGCTTGAAAAATGCAGTTTTCAGTGTCGTGAGCAAGTTTCAGGGTCTCCATTCAGGTTGCGTGTTGCATCGCCATCGTGAAGACCGAAATGCAGTCGAAATTGCAAGTGTCACAATTTTAGGACGCTACAGTATGTTAGGTCCCGGAGACAACTGAGAGGGGGGGGTGAATCAGTTGTCTAATAAATTCAAATCAAAAACTTATTAACCAACTTAATACTTAATACCGGTAAACCAGTTTAGTATGCCAGTAGACAGTGTTAATAGTAAATTGCTATACCGGTAAAAATTAATGCATGAAACATAAACATAAAGTCATCCACAGCACAGGACACCAATATTTGTACGTGGAAACCCTGTAAGGGGAAAAACCACAGTGGGAAACCTTACCCACAATCAGATGATACTACTGCAGATAGTAAGTGTACAAAAAGGGGTCTGCACATGCAAAAAGGCCACTAGCCTAGAGCTCACTGCTTAATCATAAATAGGAGTCACACTAACTACAGTTGGATGGTTAAATCCAATAAGAATGTACTGCACAAAATAGCATCTTCATATGTTGGATTCAGTACCGGTGTAATGCTGATATGCTTCTACAAAAACCTAACTTCACCTTCAAATGATGTCTTCATGTATGCCTCTGCTTTATCTCACATATACCTTTACTTAAATCTTTTTCCGCATTCCACACTTTGATCTTACAAATAAGATCTTACATTTATACCATACCCTAAGACCAATTTTAGTAGGTCGGCTCTACAAGATATTACAATAAAAACATTTTACAAATAATTTAATATCTAATGCAATAACCGATTAATCATGCCAGCTTAATTCATTTACAACAATAATAAATCATCTCCATAGCGTACCATGCTGATCTGGAAAAGATAAACTTGGCAGTGTAGCCCTAGATAACCTAGACCTTTTTGCCGGTAAAAGCAAATATACAAATATGAAAATACCAATGATTATTACTTCAGAATAAAGTGTCCACATGATGTCTTCGACATTACCAAGTGTCTTCCATGTCATTCCAGGTACCGATGAACATTATATCCTGTTAGCTGACCATATACCAGTAACTATTGCACAGATTACTGCTTGTCAGTGAATGTTGCTGGATCTCCAAAGTAGGTGTATTTAGTAGGTGTTGACATCAATGACAAAACCATACTAAAATACCAACAATCTCCCCCTTTGGCATTGATGGCAACACAAGATGGAAAAACCATCACAGTGCCAAAACAGAAATGCTAGATACAAAAACTAACAATCTCCATTTCTCCCCCTGGGAGTAACAATCTTCCATACCAATTTCTTCTTAAATGTGTTTTTCAAAATCTCTCCCCTAAAATCTATTTTCCTTACCAAAAAGATAATGTATTTTTCCATAGATATCTCTCCCCCTTTGACATCAAATGCCAAAGTCACAAAAGGTCAAGTTCATACAAAATACCAACCAATTCAATATACCAACTACTCCCCCTTTGAAGTAGCTTCCTCATCAAATACCGGAATAAAGATTCGTCCATTTAATTTTGTTGGTTGATGACAATCATCAACTGTCTAAGTCTCTACCGATGGTGGTATGACTCTGAGCTGATCTCTAAGATACTCAAAAGTTTCCTTAGGCAAAGGTTTTGTGAAAATATCTGCAAGCTATTCTTTAGTATTCACATAAACCAGTTTTATCTCTTTTTCTTCAACTTTTTCCCTTAGAAAATTTAGTTTGATAGAAACATGTTTTGTTTTAGAATGTAATACCAGATTTTTAGATATATCAATTGCTGCAGTGTTATCATAGTATATAGTAATAGGTTCCTTGCATTTTACCTTTATGTCTTTCAACATTTGCTTAAACCAAAGTACTTGTGTAAAATTTGTTGCTGCTGCAACATATTCTGATTCTGCTGTTGATAAAGATGTACAACTCTATTTCTTACTTAACCAAGAAACTAATCTCTTTCCAAGAAAGAATGCTCCTCCAGTGGTGCTTTTTCTATCATCCACATCTCCTGCCCAATTTGCATCTGTATATGCACATATATCAAAATTTTCATCTTTAGGATACCATAGTCCAAGATTTGTTGTGCCTTGTAAGTATCGAAAAATCCTTTTCACTGCTGATTCATGATTTTCCTTAGGATTAATCTGAAATCTAGAAACTATACATACTGCATTCATAATATCAGGTCTGGTTTGTGTCAAATACAGTAAACTTCTGATCATAGATTTGTATCTAGTTGGATTAACAGGTGTAGATTCGTCCTTTTGAGATAATTTGTCATTTGTAGTCATAGGTGTGCTTACCAGTTTAGAGTTCTCCATCCCAAATTTCTTTAGTAGCTCTTTCAAGTACTTGGATTGACTCAAAAATATACCTTTGTCAGTCTATAAAATCTGCAATCCTAAAAAGAATTTTATTTCTCCAATCATAGACATTTCAAATTCTTGTTGCATTTCAAGAGAAAATTCTTTGCATAATCCATCTTTTCCTCCAAAGATTATATCATCAACAAATACTTCAATAATCAAGATGTCATCATTAGTTTCTTTGTAATATAAATTGCTATCTGCATTTCCTTTAGTAAAACCAATCTTTCAAAGATACTTATCCAATCTTGCATACCAAGCTCTTGGGGCTTGTTTCAATCCATACAGAGCTTTTCTTAATCTACAAACCATATCATTGTCATCTATCAAAGAAAATCCATCAGGTTGTTCAATATAAACTTCCTCTTCAAGATCTCCATTCAAAAATGCACATTTAATATCCATTTGATAAACTTTGTAATCCTTGTGAGCTGCAAAAGCCAAGAATAATCTAACTACCTCAATTCTAGCTACCAGTGCAAAGGTTTCATTGTAATCAACTCCTTCTTTCTGAGAATATCCCTTACACACTAGTCTTGCTTTATTTTTGAAAACCTTACCATTTTCATTAAGTTTGTTTCTAAATACCCATTTAGTTCCAATTACATTTTTATCTTTAGGCTAGGGAACTAATGTTCAAGTACTATTTTTCTCAATTTGTCCTAATTCTTCTTCCATAGCTTTAACCCAAAATTTATCTTCACATGCGTCATTGATAGATAATGGTTCAATTTGAGAAATAAGACATACCTCTTCATTTGCCAATCTTCCTCTTGTCATAACTCCTTTAAATTTGCTTCCAATTATCTGATCTTCAGAATGATTCAGTATTACATACCGGGGTGTCTTAGTCTGTTGTTGTTCTTCAATTAGTGTGGAATCCTCTGATGATACCGGAGTAACTGGATCATCATTCTGTACTGGTGGATTCATTGTAGGTTCATTTGTCATAATTTTTGTTTCCAGTTCAGAGTCTATATATCTTGAAGTTCCTCTGAATTGTTCATCAATATTTACATTTGTACTCTCAACAATTTTCTGTAATCTTTTATTGAAACATCTATATGCCTTGCTTTTAGATGAATAACTAAGAAATATTCCTTCATCACTTCTAGGATCAAATTTGCCAATATATTCATCTCTTCTAATATAACATTTACTTCCAAAAATTATGAAATACTTAAGAGTAGGAATATTACCAAACCATAATTCACGAGGGGTCTTACCGGTTTCACCTTTGATGTGAACTTTGTTGAATGTATAGACAACAGTGCTTACTGCCTCTCTCCAATACACATGTGGTAGATTTGCTTCTGATAACATACTTCTTGTTGCATCCAAGATAGTTCTATTTTTCCTTTCAACAACTCCATTCTGCTGTGGTGTCCGAGGTGCTGATAACTGTCTTTTGATTCCATTCACTTCACAGAATGTATTAAAATCTTTAGATGTGAGTTCTCCTCCTTGATCTGATCTTAAACATTTGATTTTCTTACCAGTCTCATTTTCAACCATTGCTTTAAATAGTTTAAACTTCCCAAGTGCTTTTGATTTTTCTCTGAGAAAAGTAACCCAACACATTCTAGAATAATCATCAATAATTAGCATGAAATATCTATCACCTTGTAAGCTTTTAGTTCTAGTTGGACCACATAAATCAGTGTGAATTAAATCAAGAACATTATTGGATTTTTCTGGAATACTTTTGAAACTAGCTCTAACTTGTTTTCCAAATTGACATTCCTTGCAAATTGTATTCTGAGGTTTCACAATTTTAGGTAGATCTCTAACTGCCTTAGAAGTACTGATTTTTACCATGCAATCAAAATTTACATGACATAGTCTTTTATGCCATAACCAACTTTCATCTATATGTGCAAATAAGCATGCCTTTTCACTGTTATTCAAATGAAAGATATTACCTCTAGTCTGATTACCGGTTGCAATTTCCAAACCAGTTTTATTCATGATTTTGCATTTTCCATTTTTAAACTGTAACTGAAAACCTTTCTCAACTAATTGACCAACACTTAAAAGATTATGCTTTAATCCTTCAACATAGTAGACATCGTCAGTGTTATGTTTACCATCAAGAGATATTGAACCCTTACCTTTGATTGAACGGGCTTTGTCATCTCCAAATCTTACTAAACCACCATTGTATTCTTGAAAGTTCAAGAATTTACCTTTGTCTCCAGTCATGTGATGTGAGCATCCTGAGTCAATAATCCATTCATCATTTGATTCAACTTTAGCTGCTAGGGCTTGTTCTACCAGTTGAGCAGTAGGTGTCGGTTGATCTTCTGTTATAGAAACAAAAACCCATCCATTGTCTGATGGATCCTCATCATAATCATCAGTCACACCTTCATCAACAATGTAAAAAGATTTATCTTTGTTCTTCTTAAATCTGTAGCTCTGATATTCAGGATTAGGCTTGTATGTTCTTCTAGCTTCTTCTCTTAGTCTAGCATGTCTATCAGTGCATCTTGAAGCCATATGACCAATCTTATTACAGTTAAAACATTTAAAGGGTGCTTTACCTTCATACTTACTTCCAATTGGACCTTTTGGCATTTTCCTTGCAAATAGTGCTTCAAGTTCTTCAAGCTCTTGATTCTCCTTCCTGGTTTCTTCAAGTTCTCTTGCATAAAAGGCTCTCTAGTCTGATTTGTCAAAAGATGGAGCAGATGATGTTGATGCTTTAAAGGCCAAATCAGTCTTTATAGTAGCAACAAGACCAAATTCCTCAATTTCAAAAGCTGAAAGTTTTCCAATCAATGTATCCCTAGTTACTGATGTATTAGGCATTGTTCTCAACTCATTTATAGCAGTAACCTTCATTTTATATGCTGGTGGCAAACCTCTTAAATTTTTTGAAACAATCTCATCCTCACTCAAGGTTCCTCCACAACATTTGATACCCAAAATAATTTCATTTACTCTTTCCATAAAAGTAGAAATCCTTTCATCTTCTTCCATTTTCAGATGTTCATACCTGACCTGGAAGCTTTCAAGCTTTGCAATTTTGAATGTGGAATCTCCTTCATTCAGTGTTTCCAAATGATCCCAAATAGCTTTAGCAGTAGACCTATCTGATAATCCCATGATTTGTTGATCTGATAATGTGCTCAAGAGTGCTTCTCTTGCTTTTCAATCATTTTCTTCATCTTTGGCTAAGGTAGTTGGAGCAGTCTGACTAGCTACAGCAGCAATATAACCATTCTTGGTAACTTCCCAAATGTCTTTACTGATGCAATTCAGATGTGTCTCCGTTCTGATCTTCCATATCCCATAGTTGGTTCCATCAAGTTTAGGACTATCCATCCTAAAATAATTAGTAGACATTGGATCTCCTCAAGTTGTTAAACTTTTTCAAAAGGAGGACTAGGCTCTGATACCAATTGTTAGGTCTCTGAGACAAATGAGAGGGGGGGTGAATCAGTTGTCTAATAAATTCAAATCAAAAACTTATTAACCAAAATACCGGTTGCGGGTTTGACAAAATGAAGACTAGGAAATATGAGTTGTGCCACTTCATTCCTTCATACCGCTTGAGATCCTCGAACCGCTTGTGGTCTTCATACCGCTTGAGACAGGTAAACACTTTCTGCAAAACACCGATAGTCTAAAGCCTATAATACATCATACCAGTTGGAACAAATACCAGTTGAGCTTTAACTCATACATACAAAAAGTGATCTCAAATCAAGTGTGTGTCCATCAATGACAATCATAGCATCAATCATAAAAAATGCCAACACAATTAGCTCGACATAATTTAAATGCATTTGAGATATCTAGATATCCCTCGACTTTAATTAGCAGTAAATTAATTAGGTTGATTAAATTACCTAGTAAGATTGTGAGGACCCTCTTAGAGAATAATTAGCCCTCATTTTAATGTTTCCCTTTTGATGTGAGTTAGCTAACCCAATGTTAGTAAACATTTCCATGTACAACTTAGTTAAAACAAAATTTAACTGTTTTCCTTATAGTGTAGACTATTTTGAGAGTTCAGGTGTTTTAAAAAAAAAATTTGTTGTTCTATTTTTTGCCCAAAAGTTTGGGCATGACATTTTGGTATTAGAGCAAGGTTTCCAACACTAGGAACCTTTCTCCATTACGTTTCACTTTAATTATTTAATTTGTTAAATTTTTTCCCCAAAAAATATTTATTTATTTTATTTTATTTTATTTTCTCATAAGGATGCCTCCAACTACGCGACAAGCTCGCAAGCATGGAAGAGGTCCTAAGCATATGTGTATGGCATGTGAAGATGTTGTCAAGGAGGAACCGGTTTTGGAAGGGAACCCAGAGCCCCCTCTCGAACCACCGGTTGACCCAAACCAAGACATCTTATTAGCACTTCAGAACCTGATTGGGATAGTGCAAGATAGGCTCCCAGCAATAGACCGTCATGCAGAAAACCAGAACTCAGGGAGCCTTAGATTAGTAGATAGGGAATGGAGTAGGAGTCCACCTCCTGATTCCTTAGAAAGCCAGGCTGAGCACAAGCATGAGTCTATTCATCTACCTGGACCACCTCCGGTAGCCGTACCTATTTATATTGAGAGGACACGCCAAGAACCAGGGGATCTGATCAGAGAGGTTTTGCGCCTCCAGCCACCATATTTTGGGGGATCTACCAATGGGATAGAAGCTAAGGCTTGGATTTTGAGCCTAGATCAGTGCTTCACATTGTGTTCTTTAGAAAGCAATCTGAAGGCATCAGTTGCAATCCACCTTTTGAGATCAATGGCCTCCACATGGTAGAAATAGGAGGAATACAAGTGTGGTCTAACTGCAGACACCCTTACATGGGAGATCTTCACAGAGAGGTTTAGGAAGAGATATCTGTCAGAGTACTTCAAGCAGCGTAGGATAGATGAGTTCCACGACCTCCAGCAAAAGGGTCTCTCAGTGACCCAGTACAAGAGTAAGTTCATTGAGCTCCTACCCTATGTAGACTACCTGAAGGAAGAGAAGCTTCTCATCAACCGATTTATCAAGGGACTTAATGTTGGGATAGCAGGACCGGTGAGGATGGCCATTCTAGGGAGCCTTTGGGTTGTCGTGGAGAAGGCCTTGATAGCTAAGGAGATTTAGGTCAGGCCATGGGACACAAGGGATTGGTTTTAGAACCAAAACTTGACACCCCAGTCTTTTGGGTTTCAGAAACCTCACTGGAAAGGCAACCACAGAAATGCATCGGGGTCCTATAAACCCCCTCCTCCATAGCAGTCACAGCAGAGTTAGAGGCAGAGGCCCCCTCAGGGACAACAGGGCTTTAAGCCCAAGAAGTGGCAGTCATAAGGTCCTAGATGCAACCAGAGGGCACAGGGTACATACACACCTTCGGTATGGACTCAACAGTCCTCCAGGGGTGGGTACAATGGTTCGAGCATGATAGGTGGGTAGCCTTACTCTAGGCCTCAGGGCACACAATTTCAGGCATGTCGTGCTTGTTTCACATGTGGAGCCATGGGGCACATGGCGAGAGAGTGTTTGTAGGGTTAGATGGTAGGTAATTAGAGGATGGTAGCATCAAAGCCTACAATTGGAGATATGGGCAAGTCCCATAAGGTTTTCGTAGTGGTTGACAACTGCCAGGAAGAGCACCAGGCCACAGTCATTGAGGCTGCAGGTATGATCAGAGGTATCAGTATTTATATATTATTTGACTTAGGAGTGACTGACTCCTTTATATCTCCATTGGTTGTGGAGCGTTGCGGGCTAGTGGCAGTTAGGCAAGGTGTTAGTTGGGAAGTGGAGTTAGCATCAGGGGCTAGAGTGTTAGTGGATTCAGAGGTTAGGGGATGTCTGCTCTAGATTGGTAATACCACTACCTTAGTAGACCTTAGAGTTACACCACTCAAATCTTATGGAATCGTACTTGGCATGGATTGGCTTTACGCTCACAGAGACAAGATGGATTGTCACCTAAAAAAGATTGAGTGCAAGGATGATCATGGTGCTCCCATAGTAATCACTGGGATTCAGAGGCCCGTGTCTCTTCATATGATTTCCGCTGTGCAGCTTAAGTAGAGCATGCGAAAGGGATGCCAGTTGTTTGCTATCACCATCAGGGATAGAGAGGAAGAAAATGAGAAGGAGCCTTCCATAGATGATCATCCCATCCTTGGGGTGTTTGCAGATGTGTTTCCAGCTGAGCTACTTGGTATGCCACCTAGTAGAGAGATTGACTTCCACATAGATTTGGTGCCAACAGTCAAGCCAGTTTTGAGAGAAACTTACAGGATGACCACACATGAGCTTAATAATCTCAAGATGCAGCTAGAGGAACTCTTAGAGAAGGGTCAAATTCATCCTAGCGTCTCCCCTTGGGGCACACCAGTCATCTTTGTGAAGAAGAACGAAGGGTCCCCTCGATTATGCATGGATTAGAGGCAACTGAACAAAGTAACCATCAAGAACTGTTATCCCTTGCCCAGGATCGATGACTTGTTTGATCAGCTTTAGGGTGCTAAAGTGTTTTCCAAACTAGATATGAAGTCAGGGCATCATCAGTTGAGGATTGTGGAGAGTGATATCCATAACACTGTGTATCATACCAGATATGGCCACTATGAGTTCACTATGGTTCCATTCGGTCTTACAAATTCTCCAACTATATTCATGAGTCTCATGAATGGAGTATAGTACACTTTCCTTGACTAATTTGTGATTGTGTTCCTCGATGACATATTGATATATTCTCGGAATGAGAAGGAGCATGAGGAGCATTTGAGGCAGGTTTTGCAGTGTTTGAGGGATAACCAGTTGTTCGGTAGTTTATCAAAGTGTGCTTTCTTTAGATCAAAGGTCAAGTACCTTGGGCATGTTATATCCAGTGTTGTGATCTCAGTTGACCCATCAAAGATAAGAGCTATAATGGATTGGCCAGTGCCAACCAATGTGATAGAGGTCAGGATCTTCATGGGTTTAGTAGGATACTACAAACGCTTTATTGATGGATTTTCTAGAGTTGCACACCCCATCACATCCCTCCAGTGAAAGGGAAAGAAGTTTGAGTGGACAAAGAAGTGTGAGAGGGCTTTTCAGGATCTTAAAAGGGCACTCACTAGTGCACCTATTCTTATTGTGCCAGACCCCATGGCCAATTTTATGGTATGCAAAAATGCTTCCTTGGATGGATTAGGAGTAGTCCTTATGCAGGAGGGTAGAGTTATAGCATACGAGTCTAGGAAACTTAAGACTCGTGAGCTTAACTACCCTACGCATGACCTAGAGCTTGCAGCAGTAGTACATGCACTTGTGAGGTGGAGACACTTCCTTTTGGCTCACCACTTTGAGCTTCATTCAGACCATTAGATTTTGCAGTACATCTTCAACTAGCCTAATCTTAGTGCCCATCAGAGGAGATGGATGGAGTTCCTTTGCAAGTATGATTTTGATGTCCACTACATGAAGGGGAAGGAGAACATATTCACAGATGCCTTGAGTAGGAGATGACATGAGGTATACACCATATCTATGAGCATATATTTGAGAGACCATATATTGCAGTGGTTGCCAGAGGATGGATGGTATCTAGAGGTTTGTCAGAGGATCCGGTCTCAGGAGACCTTGGAGGGGAAGTATGTGGATTACTCTTTAGATTTTGATGGACTATTAAGCCACAGAGGGCGCATCTATGTACCTTCTCCTGGGGGATTGTGAGATTTCACTATCATGGAGGCTCATAGAGCTCCTTATGCAGCACATCCCAGGATTAAGAAGATGCATGTAGACTTGAGGCAGTTATATCATTGGCTAGGTGTAGCGTCGTAAATTGTACGCATTTGCTAGGGTGGTACAATTTCACACCTAGTTTAGCACCCACCTTGGTGCATTTTGCATTTTGCATTGCATTTCCCCTTTAGCACTTAATTAATTAAATTAATTAGGTCTAAGGTTCTATTTTATCATCTCCCATTTCATAAAGTTGGGCCCTTTTTATTAAAGTGTGCCCCTTTCATCTTATTCTTCCAATACATCATTTAATCAAAAACCCTAATTAGGTCCTATTTTGAACTTGGGGGCTTGATTTCGGGGGTCAAAACATCTCGAAATCAGCTGTAACTTCGGGATTCTCTCTAAAATCATCATATCCGATGGCCTTGAAAATTTGGTGAAAAGTTGTCGGGACCATGGCGCCCGGAGAGGACCATGGCGCCCAGAGTGCACATGGTCCCGGACATTTTTCCCGAAATTTTAGGAGCGCAATACAATCATAAAATAAAGCTTAACCCCAAGAAATTGGTGGGAGATTCAATCTCTAGGTTGGCCAAAAGTTGAAATTAAGACCTAGGGTTTCATATATAAGAGCTCTCTTTCTTCATTTGAAAGGATGGGAATTTGGTTTCAGGGACCTTCTATGCAACGAAAGAGCAGATCTTTGGAGACTTCAACAACATTCAACATCCATCTATCAAGAATTCATCAATTTCATTCATCCATTTAGGGCTTTGAAGACATTGAAGAGCAATAGGGGATCACTGACTGAAGATTGGCTTGTACCCCTCCCTTGGGGGTTGGGTATGATTTCATGTTGTTTTCATGTCTTTGCATAAGCCTCACTATATCATTTGTATTCATGATTTAGATCACTTTGCATCTTGATTTAGAGCATTTACATTATCATTTACAAGCAATTAGGGTTTACTTTCTGGGTTGCTCTAGCTTGCTTACTTTCATTTTAGGATCTTGCATACACACAAGGTCTGCACACACACAACTTTTACTATACAACTTGGCTATTCGTGGAGGTGGAAATCACCAAAGCGGGGGTTTGACTAAGGAAAAACCCTATATAGCCAAACAAAACACCTTTTCAGATATAAGTGCAGATTTTGGGATTCGGACGACGCCGCAAGTTACAGATCCAACGGAAGCAGACGGAGACTGAACAACACCCCAAATTTCAGAGAAAAAGATCAGGACAGGGGCATGGGGCACCCTGGTTCTGCCAGGACAGGGGCGTTGGGCACCCTGGTCCCTGGGACAGGGGCGTTGGGCGCCCTGATTTCCGCTCAGATTTTAACTCCGGGTATGCATTTGCAATCTTGTCTTGTCCTTGTGTTTACAGCTTTCCATTGTTTAAATCTCAATTCTACAATCTTGTGCTCAAAGTTACTAGTTCATACTTACACTTTAGGGTTAATAGTTGAACTTGTATCATTCTATCTATCATTTGCAACAAAGGAATAGAAATCCTAATAGGTAGCCCATGGCTCTCTCTTCCACAAAAAGAAGTAGCCAATTGTGTGATACCTCTAGGCTCTTTCGTATTCCACAAGTGTGTGATTGAAAGTGAGATTAGGGCATGTTTTCTTGGTGTCACTTTTTCCCCCACACATTTTGGTGAACCTGACGTGAAATCCAATCTTCTCTAATTCTAATTTATGTTTTCAAATTTGAGTGTTTATGCTATTTCAAATTCAAATTTTTATTTACAAGTTTTGATTTTTTGCAAGATTCAAAAATTTAGAGGAAATTTTTGCTAAAATCCTAATTTTTCAATTCAAAGTTGAACTTGTGGATAGCATAATTGGGATCAATAATTTCAAATCTGATTTAGGAGCTCATTTGAATCATAAATTTCATTTTCTAAATCTACATTCTAAGTGCTTACATTTGTTAAAATTAAACATTTCCTTCTATTTTGCATGTGTTATCATTTGAAAAAGGAAAATTGTTGTCATGATGCATTCATTTCATAGATGTGATAATGGGTTAGCTTCCCTTGTTTCAATTTTTCCTTCTCCTAAAGAACCTCCCCCATCTATAACAACATTTTAGTGCCTAAAAGAGTTGCTACCAATCCCTTTGAGACTCTCCCATGCTCTAAGGATGAAGACTTTAAGAGTGATCTTGGCAATTCTCCTAAAATGTGCCCTTCCTATTTAGCTATCCTAGAGGAAGAGAATGATATCATAAACACCTTTCTTAATGTTACTTCACCTTCCCTACATGATGCCTCTCTAAGTGAAAATGCATTGACGGACATTGACTTATTTTCTCCTAAAGTTGGTCCTTCCAATGGGGGCATGTTAGTGCAACAACAGGTTATGAACACTTCTTTCAAAGATCTCCTTCCTAAGCATGAATCTTTGGAGAAATATGTTCATGTTCCTCCTAAAAAACACTCCCTTCATGAGGATCCTTTTGTGAAAGAAGATGAAATTATCCCTACATTTCCTAGTGATGGCATTTCCTTTTCCAAAAAAATTCCCACTAGAGATGATGAATTAATGATAAATGCTTACCCTTCTCCTAAAGTTGGTCTTACCCATAAACATCCCTTAGAGAAAGAAGATGAAATAAAAAGAAATTTCCTTAATTCTCTCTCCCTTAAAGATCATATTGAACATATTTTGAGGAAAGAGGATGAGTTTAACACATCTATTGATGCTCTCCCTCCTAAGGATGAGGAATTAATAAACAATGTTATCTCCTCTCCCGAAATTGACAATACTTCAAACATTCCTTTCAACAACCTCACTATTTGGGATGAACCATTAGGAGAAGGTGTAGATTATTCTCTACCCCATGAGAGAACCCTAGCCAAATGGGATGAAATCAAGATTGAAAACTCCCTTGATAGTTTCTCACCTTCCTTGAATCTCAATCATTCTCCCTCTAAAAATAAAGCATCTCCCTCTCCTCAACTTGGTTCTACTCATAGGGATACCCTAGTTCAAATCAAGATGGTTAACATCTCTTTCAAAGATCTCCCTCTCAAAAGTGAGACTTTACAGAGTAATGTTGATCCTTCTCCTAGAGAGTTTATTCCCCATGTAGATCCTTTGATGATAGAGGATGATATGACCTTTCCTAGTATTACTTTTCCTACTAGAACATCAATGCCTACCCCTTGTCTCTCTCCTAAAATTGATTTAATCCATGATAAGATTTTAGTGCAAGAGAAGACTATCAACAATTCTTCCGACACTTTTGTTCATTCCTCTAAACCATCCTCAATCAATTTGATACATGTGAATGAAACACCTAACAAACCTTTCTTCACTATCCAAGGTGCTTGTCCTTCTCAAAATTCTCAACCTTTAAATAAGCCTATCTTAGTGGTTCAAGGTGGTTAAGCTAATTATTCTTTTTGCACTCTTAAGAAACCTATTATTACTGTGCAAGGAGGTTATTCTACTAAGAGCCCTTATGAGTATGCTAAGCAACTGACTAGAGAGAGTTATCATGTGGTTGCCCATACTTATAATACTAGAAATAATAGGCAGCCTAATCTTCCTCCTATTACTCCAGTGTCTCTTCCTCCTTCCCAACCTATTCTTCCTCAAGCTCCTCGTATTTCACAAATGCTTAGTAAGGACTATAATCTCATAGAACAACTTAAAGCTACCCCTGCTAACATATCCCTTTGGGATTTGATCCAAACTTCTTCCACTCATCATGGAATGTTACAAGATGCCTTGAAAGATTTGAATGTTCCTCCACCTAATACATCTAGTAATATAATGTCTTTGGTTAACTCTGTGATGAATCCTAAAGCTCAAATTGTGTTCACACAAGATGAGTTGCCTACTAGTGAAATTCAACATCAATATGATCCCTTGATGATTGTGGTTATCATAAATGACACTGCTATAAGACGAACACTGGTAGATAATGGTTCTGGCCTTAATGTGTGTAGCATTAATCTATTGCATAAGATGAATGTGGATACATCCCTTATTGAGCCTGGCTCTCGTCCCATTCGAGGCTTTGATAATGTGGCTAAGTCTTCATTAGGTATTATCACCTTACCCATCACAGTGGGACCTGTTACTTTTCCTACTCCTATCCATGTTATGTCGGGAAATCTAACATACAACTTGTTATTAGGGAGACCTTGGATTCACAGTATGCAAGCTGTCCCTTCTACATTGCATAGGCAAGTTAAATTTATTTATAATAATAAGACATATACCTTGATAGGTGATACTAATTTTCAAGCTTGTTTGCAAACATCTACTTCCAAAGGGAGTTCTTCTAAGCCTTCCTCTTCTAGTGATGACTCGTTAAACAAGATACCTATGGATGAATCATCACCCTCTGATAATCAAAATTCTTTGAATGAGTCTGAAGTTCCTGAAGAATATTCTTCTCAACTTGAATCTACACATGAAAAGGCTTTTGATCCTGAGAAGGTTCTCGCAGAAGACGATTGGGGATCTCTTGATTTTAATCCCACCTTTGTAGGTGAGTATAGGGTTCCTCCTAGAGAGCTTAAAGTTAAAAAGGAGGAAGAAACTAGAGATCAATCAGTCTTACCTGAACCTATGAGCAATAATTTTGTGGCCGCTTCTCAAACTTCTTCTCCTCACACCTCTAATTCTGAAGAATTTGATTCTTTGTCTTATGAACAACCACCTTTTCTTTCTGAAATGGCTAATCGTTATGGTCGTGGTTTTCATATTTTGGCTAAGAGTGGCTATAGTGGAAATGGTTGTGGCGGAAATGAACAAGGAATTAAAGTTCCTTTAGAACATAACATGCATGAATATTCATTTGGACTTGGATATAATCTTTCTAAGCCCACCAAAGCATCTAAAAGACCATCTCTCAATGTGAATGCTATATTTAGTAGTGATGGTGATCTCACTTCAACTAAATCATCTTCTACTTCTATCAACTCTCATTCCCCTCATAAGGAAATCTTGGCGATGAACAAATCTCTTTATGAATCCCCTCAAATTTCTAAATCCACTTATGAATCTTTATCTCCTATTCATCATAAAGTCCTTTTCTCCAGGGATAAGGCTCTAATAAATTACACTCATCCCTCTTCTAAGATTTCTTGTGACTTTTCTTCTTCAATTTTTATCATTTTATACATGTTTTTTATCTCACTTATGGTTGAGCATTCAGCATGTTATATTCAAATACCTCATCCAATCTATCATGTCTTTAAATAACATTAATGGCTATTATGTTGCTCATCATTATGTGACATTGGTAGCTCATTTATTGGGGGCTCATTGTCATTCATGATGGTACAATTTCAAGTGCAATCATATTTTTGAAGCAACATAATAGCCTAATTTTCTATGTTATCTCTTGTTCCTATGGGGACAAGAGTGATTTCATACATCTCTTCTTTCTATAGTTAAAATTTCCCTTTGGGGTAATAGTGTGGAAATATTGATCATCTTTTCTTTAGAATCCTCTTTTCCTAGATATGGGAGAAGATGTGTATTCTCTTTCTTGTCCTACCCACTTCTTGTGAGGAGCATTTTACAGACACTAATGTCTTGCTTGCATGAACTCATGTGAGTATGTAGTACATTTCACTTATGTCTAAATCTCTCCCTAGAAGATTGTGTAAGTCCTTCTCATTGTCCTTATCCTTGGGGGGCAATGATCTTTCCTTATTTTTATCTAAGGATCCACTTTTTCCTATTTCGTGGATGGTGTGAACTTTATTACTTGATGTTATTCCTTGTATGCATTTGTTGTTGTTGGTTCAAGGATTCTCTCTTACAAAAGGTGTAAGTCCTTGACTACAACCTCTTTTGCACTTGGTAAAATACATCCATAATGAATTCACTCTCCCAATTGGGTTAAAAAGAGCGTCATCCTTCATTAAGAATCACTTTCACCTCGCAAAAGAAGGGAGTATTGCATTCTTATTCTCTTCTTTGTCTTATTCTAGAAGATGTTATATTTGTCTAAGACAATTCCTCTCGGGGATAGGTGTCTTTTGTACAAAGATCTCTTCTCCTCTAAGGATCTCCTTTACACATACTACAAGATGTCCCTTTTCAACTATCTTATCCTTGCTTAAAGAGTGCAAAACTCTCTTGCTTGGATCTATGACATTGTTGCATTTTTGGGGTATCTTCTTTTGTGATGAAGGTAGGTATCCTTGTTCTCCTTTTCTTATGACATAAACATTACACTTTTTGAGCAGTGGGTCATTCTCGGAACCAGAGCACAGACTCTTAGAGTGAGATGTCTCCATTTTTATTTTATGCAAGGTAATTATTCTCAGAACCAGAGCACAGACTCTTAGAGCGAGATGTCATGCTTTTGTACTATACATATACAGGTTGTAGCATACTCGGGCATAGACTCCTATGAGGTGCTTCTAACCTCCCTTACACACACATGCACGAGGTTGAGTGGAACTAGCGGCATAAGGCTAGACTTTCTCACTCTCCTCCCTTACATGGATCACCTAGACAGACTCTAGGCGCTAGTTTTCCATGTCCTTTTTCCCATGGATCACCTAGACAAGATCTAGGGGCAAGAAGTCCATGTTTTCTCTCTCACTATTCTTCTCATGGATCACCAATGTGTATATTCATGCTTTTTTCCTTTCTTTTCTTCTCTTTACATTTTGTTTCCATTTACATCCTTCATCTTGTGTTAGAGAACTCTCAAATCCTCACACTCTTTGTTGTGTTGGAATTGAGATTAGTCCTCTTCCTTACCAAATGACTCTCCATTAGTTTTTGATCTCATATCAAATCTTCTTGTGAGCATTTGTCATCAATATTCTTTAACAATTCGAAGTGGTAAACATGATACCCTATTTCAACTCACTAAAATTAGCAAGCCGAAACAGGGGGGGGCATATAGCTACCCTCGAATTTTCATCACCTTCCTTAGTAAGCATTAGGTGATTTTGTGATCTAACGTGTGTTTTGTAGGGTGCAGTTCCTAACTGTGTACTGCAGATACCGCTGGGGGCTTCGTTCGACAGACTTATGGATATATCCTTTTTCAAATAATGTTTACTTTCTTGTACTTTAGCTTGCATATGCACATAGTGTTCATATGACCACTAAAGTGGGGGCTAAATGTAGTGTCGTAAATTGTACGCACTTGCTAGGGTGGTACAATTTCACACCTAGTTTAGCACCCACCTTGGCGCATTTTGCATTTTGCATTGCATTTCCCCTTTAGCACTTAATTAATTAAATTAATTAGGTCTAAGGTTCTATTTTATCATCTCCCATTTCATAAAGTTGGGCCCTTTTTATTAAAGTGTGCCCCTTTCATCTTATTCTTCCAATACATCATTTAATCAAAAACCCTAATTAGGTCCTATTTTGAACTTGGGGGCTTGATTTCGGGGGTCAAAACATCTCGAAATCAGCTGTAACTTCGGGATTCTCTCTAAAATCATCATATCCGATGGCCCTGAAAATTTGGTGAAAAGTTGTTGGGACCATGGCGCCCGGAGAGGACCATGGCGCCCGGAGTGCACATGGTCCCGGAAATTTTTCCCGAAATTTTAGGAGTGCAATCCAATCATAAAATAAAGCTTAACCCCAAGAAATTGGCTGGAGATTCAATCTCTAGGTTGGTCAAAAGTTGAAATTAAGACCTAGGGTTTCATATATAAGAGCTCTCTTTCTTCATTTGAAAGGATGGGAATTTGGTTTTAGGGACCTTCTATGCAGCGAAAGAGCAGATCTTTGGAGACTTCAACAACATTCAACATCCATCTATCAAGCATTCATCTATTTCATTCATCCATTTAGGGCTTTGAAGACATTGAAGAGCAATAGGGGATCACCGACTGAAGATTGGCTTGTACCCCTCCCTTGGGGGTTGGGTATGATTTCATGTTGTTTTCATGTCTTTGCATAAGCCTCACTATATCATTTGTATTCATGCTTTAGATCACTTTGCATCTTGATTTAGAGCATTTACATTATCATTTACAAGCAATTAGGGTTTACTTTCTAGGTTGCTCTAGCTTGCTTACTTTCATTTTAGGATCTTGCACACACACAAGGTCTGCACACACACAACTTTTACTATACAACTTGGCTATTCATGGAGGTGGAAATCACCAAAGCGGGGGTTTGACTAAGGCAAAACCCTATATAGCCGCCCAAAACACCTTTTTAGATATAAGTGCAGATTTCGGGATTCGGATGACGCCGCAAGTTAAAGATCCGATGGAAGCAGACGGAGACTAAACAACACCCCAAATTTCAGAGAAAAAGATCAGGACAGGGGCGTGGGGTGCCTTGGTCCTGCCAGGACAGGGGCGCTAGGAGCCCTGGTCCCTGGGACAGGGGCGCTGGGCTCCCTGGTCCTTCTGTCAGACAACAAGTTTCAGACAACTTTTCAGGTTGCAGAACAGCAGTTTCAGGAGCAGTTTCAGGTGCAGAATCAGGACAGTGGCGCCCGCGTCCCCATCTCGAACATTTCCACTCAGATTTTAACTCTGGGTACGCATTTGCATTCTTGTCTTGTCCTTGTGTTTATAGCTTTTCATTGTTTAACCTTAATTCTGCAATCTTGTTACTAGCTCATACTTGCACTCTAGGGCTAGTAGTTGAACTTGCATCATTTTATCTATCATTTGCAACAAAGGAATAGAAATCCTAATAGGTAGCCCGTGGCTCTCTCTTCTACAAAAAGAAGTAGCCAATTGTGTGATACCTCTAGGCTCTTTCGTATTCCACAAATGTGTGTCAAAAGGTAGGATTAGGACATGTTTGCTTAGTGTCACTTTTTCCCTTACACACCAAGTATGTGGTAGCTTATCACTGAGTTAGTAGCCTGATGCCTTGAGTGTCAAAGAGTCAAGACAGAGCACCACTATCCAGGTGGGTTGCTCCAGTCTCATGCTATACCAGAGTGGAAGTGGGATACTATATCCATGGATTTCATCATTGGTCTTCCTATGTCATCTCCCCGCCATTATGCTATCTTGGTGACAGTTGACAAGTTGACCAAAGTGGCTCACTTCTCACCAATCCAGACTACCTTCACAACACTAGCAGTGGCATAGGTGTTCTTGCGAGACATTGTCAGGCTTCATGGTGTTCCACGCAAGATTATTTCTGACAGGGATTCCCTCTTCACTTCTTCCTTCTGGAAGGCATTAAAGGCAGCAATGGGCACCAAGCTCAATTTCAGCATAGCCTATCATCCAGAAATGGATGTACAGACAAAGCGGGTTAACCAGGTGTTAGAGGATATGCTTTGCATGTAAGTCATGGATCATTAGACTAGATGGGAGGAGTACCTTCATTTAGTAGAGTTTGCCTATAATAATGGGCATCACACTTCTTTGGGGATGCCACCTTTTCAGGCTTTGTACGGCAGACCTTGCAGGACACCTTTGAGTTGGGACTGTATTGAGGATAGAGTGGCCATAGGCCTTGAGATGGTTTCGGATATGGAGCAGCAGGTAATTTTGATTAGACAGTGCCTTAGAGAGGCACATGATAGGAAGAAGAAATATGCAGATGCAAAGAGGATAGACCGGAATTACATGGTTGGGGACAGAGTTTTTTTGAGAGTACGGCTGCATAAGAGTCCAATCCATTATGGAAAGGGTTCTAAGCTTGCACCTCACTTTGTCAGACCTTTTGAGATCCTTAAGAGGATAGGACTAGTTTCTTATTGCCTAGCTTTTCCACCTAGCCTGTCACGCATCCACGATGTGTTTGATGTTTCAGTTTTGAGGAAGTATATCTATGATGAGTCTCATATTTTAGATTGGGATGCCTTGCAGGTGGAGTCCGATGGGCAGCTAGCTTTGGAGCCCATTAGCATTTTGGCTCACCAGACATTGGCCCTTTGAGGTCGAAAGCTGGACCAGGTTAGGGTCCAAAGGGATTGATATGATGAGGTTATAACTTCATGGGAGGATGCATCACGTATGAGATCTCAGTACCCTCATCTTTTTCATGAACTCCACGAGGAAGTTCATGCCTAGAGAAGGAGGGTGTGAGGCCCTACCCCGACCCATCCTAGCATTTTCGTGTTTTCATGTTGGAACTATTATGGATGCTTTATTTTTATGCATTATGAATATAGAACTTTATATGATCCCAGGAATTGGATAACGTTGGTATATTGATACGTCATTTCTATGCATTATGGGTATAGAATTTTATATGATTCTAGAATAGGATAACATTGAGATGATGTATGTCATTATTTGATTTGCGGGACTTTATTAGGATGCTAGAAATATGTTTGCATATCTTATGAATGGATTGAATTATGAGGATTATGATGGATTGTTTATGTGAATTGCTTTAATATGTGGAAAATTGTATTGTATAATTTCAATTCTATGTAGAGTGATTGAATTGTATTCTTGATTACTTGTTTAATATTATATGAGGCTATTGGGAAGTACTAATGTTTAAATTGAGATGCACAGGAAATTATCCATGTGACCATGGAAATATTATGGAGAATCAAGCCTAGTCCTATGTACATTCGTAAAACCAGGGGTTGTCTATTTTGAGAGATAACACCCCATATGTATCGTATTTTATTCATAAATGTAATTGTTTGAATGTGTGTAAATTGTATTCATTAAATTTGTTTAAATCATTCAAGGGACAATTGCCATGTGTATAATTGTGATGTGAAATTATTTTTGTACTGTCACTTGACACATATGTTGTATGCTGTGTTGGCAATTGTCATGTCACTTTTTGGAGAGATCTATTTTTGTTTAATTGTGTTATATTTCCTAATTATCCTTGAAGGTACCAAGAAATCTAGGATAGTGAGCCATAAGGAGGGTCAACTTAGAGTTGACCCGTAGGTTAACTTTAGGTAGACTTTCTAAGGGTTAAATAAACTCCTAGAGTCAGTTTTAGAGCATTTTTATTAGGCCTCATGGGGTATCTATGGGTGAAGGCCAAATTTGGCCATGTGTCCTTCCACTATGGCTTGTTTAACTACCCAAAAAAGTGGGTTTTCCTAGATGGTTGAATTTCATCTTTAGGAGTGCCATCCTTGGCTAGATAACCTTCTTGGTAGGTGTTATCCCTCTTCCCCATTTCATTCCTCTTCTTGAGGTGCCTTGGTTAGAGAGTGTGTAAGACCTTGGGAAGACCAACCAATGGGAGTCCCTCACTCTATCCAAGAGGTTGGAAGGAGTGAGAGAATACTTCTTAGGCTAGAGATTGAGGCTTAGTGAGCTAATCACCCATTCTCCATTTTTGGAGATCTTGCAAAATTTGAAAGAAAACTAGTTTGGAATAGGGATTTTGAGCTAAGTGTTGCAGAAACATTTTGGGGATTGGGCTGCTCTTCTCCAAGCTTTCCCTAGAATACCCTTAGCAGATTCAAGGTAGGTGCATTATCTTGCTTATATGCTAAAATATCTTTGTAGAATGCTTGAATGAAAATATTGTAAATTTTCCTTGTATTGTAATTGTGAAAAATTTTATGTGGTTTCTCCCTTTACTTTTGTTATTCATTTTATTGTGCTTTGGGAGTATCCAAGGCCATCTTACCCTTGGGAGGGAAAAATGGTCTTGGGGGTGGAAGGAGTTTGACAGCCTTAGAGTGAGAGGCTCTCATCATGAGAGTGATCTCAAGGGTTTGTCCATGTGACCCTTGCTGCATAGTTTTGTTTATGCATTCAAGGGTCATAAGGGGAGAAAATATGGCATATATGCCTTTGGGGGTCATAAGGATATGGGGTTAAGATGAGTCTTGTTGTGTTCTTGGATACCATGAGTTGGCTGTGAGTTATTATCTAGCAGATCTCCTCAAAGGTGCTTGGTCCACTTCCACCCTAGTAAAACATCACATTATGTGATGAAGTTTTAGCTTGGGAATGGGAATGTGTTTGTTGTGTTTTTCCCTTGCTTGTTTGTGTTTGCTTGAGTGTAACCCATCTAGGACTTGAGCTCGGGGGTTGCTTCTAGTAAGCCTAGGCTGGGAGGTGAGCACCCCATGGTCACAACCTTATGTTTTGTATGCAGGTTGCTTGGAAAGAGGAAAGAAAGCTAGGAGTTGCAGATTTTACTTAGTTGCAGAAAGAAAGAAATTAAAATGTAATTATTGTAATTATTTTGAAGGATAGAAGTGTGTTATTTAGTTAAGTCCTCATCTATTAGGGATGAGAGACTAATTGGGTATTTTTCCCCATTTGTAAAATTTGACAACTTGAGTTCACACATTCTTATCAAAAAAGCATTTTATTTAAATTCTGTAATATACTATGCTGCTGTTAATTTTATTTAAATTTGCCTTAAACTGAAAATCTGTTATTTATTTATCTTTGCAAATTTTATAGAAAAAAAAGGGAAGGGAAATGCAGAAAATGATGTGTTAATGTTATAAGTATTTTTTTTGCTATGTATATGTTGCTGCAAATGTATTTACTACTGTCATTTTCTTAAATTAAAAAAAAAAAGAGAAAAGGGGAAAATAGAAAGCTAAAATAGATAGTTTTATTTTCTTCCTACAAATGACCTTATGATATAGAAAGTAAATTTGAAATGCATTTACCCCAATATGCAGTTAGATATATGTCTTTCCTTGCATCTATAAACAAAATATATATATATATATATTAGAGAAAAGAAAAATATATGTAGATTTAGTCTTAGGCAATGAGGGTACAGGTTAACCTGTTTAAATAAATCATTTCCAAAAGAAAGAAAATATACAACTATATCTATCTAAGGGTTGCCTGTACATTTCTAACATTCCTGCATGTTTATGTATAAATTTATTCCTTAAAAAAAATATCCTAACCCTAAGAGTTTGGATATATATATATATATATATATATATATATATATATATATATTCACATTTTAAACATTGTAAATAGGAAAGAAAAAAAATATAAACAAAAAAAATTAGGGGGCATAGGGCTGAACCACTGTGTGTTAACACAGTGGACGACTCACGGGCCGAGCCACTGTGTTTACACATAGTGGACGATAGGGGAGGTGTTGCCACTGTGTGTAGACACAGTGGACAGCCTGCGGGCACCACTGTGCTTACACACAGTGGACGGCACCGACTGCCACTATGTGTACACATTATGGACGACACCGGCTGCCACTGTGGGTGCACACAGTGGACGGCACTACCCACCACTATGTGTATGCATAGTGGTGTCTGGGGGGGAGCCTGCATTGTGAAACCCAACCTCCATTCAGCCTCCGCCCTTCCATTCGGCCGTCGCCTTGCCCTAATTTGGTTGCCGCCTTGCCCTAGTTCGACCCTGCATAACACACAAGACACACACACAAAAATAAAAATAAAAAAAATAATAAACCCTAACCCGATTCCGGGTTAGGGTAAATGCAATAAAGAAGGAAAGAAAATAATCTTAGTTGTTAAAAATGCAACCCTAATCCAATTTCGTGTTAGGGTTAGCATTTAAATAATAAAGGAAAATTAGAATTGCAACCCTAGCCCATATTCGCATTAGGGTTAGCAAATAATATAAAAAAAAAGAGAGAGGGATTATTAAATTGATTTAAATAAAATATAGGAGAAGATAATTACTTAACCCTAATTAGGGTTTGAGATTTAAAATATTAATTAAAATAAGAAGAGGGGGAAATACTTTTTAAATTTTGAAAAAGATTCCCCCCATTTAATTTTAGCTATATGTGTTATTAATTTAAAACTCCTTATTCGATTTGGGAGAAAATTAATTTTAATATAGTTTATTTTATGGAATTTAAAATGGACATTAATGTTATATGATTACATTAATCGCATAATTGATTTAATTTATTTAACTAGGGAAACTATATAGTTATTTTATATATTCAATTAAATATGAACGTCCAGTGGAAATTAATTTGGGGAAAATTTGTAAGCGAGAATTATAAATTAATTTAAACAAATTTTTAACCTATGAGGCCAATGTTGGCCAGATTATTTAAATCGTCAAATTTGAAGGTTTAGGGAAAAATAAAATTGACTATAGTATAAAATTAGATTTATTTGGCAAATGACATTATTGAATTTGAACCCTTACCGGTTAGATTTAAATAATGCAATTTGTGTGCGCTCGATTAATTAAATTTGTAATTTAAGATATCATCATTTAGTTAGCCTGGCATAATTTAAATGCATTTGAGATATCTAGATATCCCTCGACTTTAATTAGCGGTAAATTAATTAGGCTGATTAAATTACCTAGTAAGATTGTGAGGACCCTCTTAGGGAATAATTAGCCCTCATTTTAATGTCGCCCTTTTGATGTGAGTTAGCTAACCCAATGTTAGTAAACATTTCCATGTACAAATTTGTTAAGACAAAATTTAATTGTTTTCCTTATACTGTTGACTATTTTGAGAGTTTAGGTGTTTTAAAAAAAAAAATTGTTGTTTTGTTTTTTGCCCAAATGTTTGGGCATGACATGTTCTTACACTAATATGGATTGGGGAGGTGATGTTGATGACCGGAAGAGTACTACTAGTGGAGCATTCTTTTTAGGTAAGAAGTTGGTTTCATGGGCCAGCAAGAAACAGGATTCAATAGCTTTATCTAGTACTAAAATTGAGTACATTGTTGCTGCTAGTAATTGCACTCAGATAGTGTGGATGAAGCAAATGCTAAAAGATATCAGTGTTATTTATGATGAGCCTACTATTATATACTCTGATAATTCCAGTGCTATAAACATGTCCAAAAATTTGGTACAATATTCAAAGACTAAGCATATCTCAATTAAATACAATTACTTGAGAGAGAAAGTCGGTGAACAGAAGGTGAATCTAGAATATGTATCTACAAAGGAACAAATTATTGATATTTTTACCAAGCCTTTGCTTGTAGATACATTTGTCTATATGAGATACAAGTTAGGGGTCTCCACCCCTCCTGATGAGAACTAGATGCATTGAGTTTCATCGATCCGGTGGAATTTAGAGCCTTACTCTTTTATCCGGATTGATGAGATGGTGTTGCTCCTCTGCTGGGGTAGACTGTTGATTTGGCTGCATATCCTTGGGATAGAGAGATTTATGATTATATATTGGGAGAGAGATTTGTGTCTTATTTTCTATCTTGGTGTTCTTTGGCATTGTTGTCAAAGGGGGAGAGAGATCATGTGAAAAAATTCTTTATCTATCTTGATCTTAGGGGGAGTTTGTTGGTGATATCTTCTTTCTTTGCATTGACTATTTTTCACATTCATATGTTGCCATCAATGCCAAAGGGGGAGATTGTTGGATTTGGTTGTTCATTATTGTTGCTAGGATATATTGTTGTCATTGATGTCAACATATTCCTATGAATTATTCTAGTGAGTTTGGAGAAGGTTTTTGGTCCGGTTTTGTAGTTTGGTTTTGCTGATCACTTTTTTGTTGAACATTGTTTTGCAGAATCCGGTATTCCCTCTGGTATATTCCGGTGAAGATGGCTTCACCACCCCCCTCTTAGTCTTCCCTCTTGATTGATGCTAACATGTATGTCTTAGAATGAACAACCAATGAAATAGTCCAAAAGACTAGATTGTTTTAATAATTTTTTGGTAAAATAAAAATATAGGATAGATTGTCAATATCCATTGTTTTCTACTTAAGCCTTTGTATTTATTTTAGAAAACTAAAACATCATAGATTGAAAGGTTAGTCTAGAAATACCAAGTATAGTAAACAAAATACATAAACATTTGCAAATAAAACCATAGGATTAGATAGTCAAATTGATCATAAAGCCTATGAAATATAGAGATAGTTCACTAGCATATAATCTAATTTTCTTTTCCATAGTAAACTGAAACAAGATCGTTAAAGTAGGTACAACATGAGGCAAGAAAATATAAGTAACTGTAGCTTCATGTTCATCTGAAAAATTTCATAGTTATGAAACTGAAATAAGAATGTAATTATTTTTAATAAGGAATGTAGACACATACATACATACATACATACATATAGGTTATCACATATATGTATACTTCCAATATACATACATGTGATATACCTTCTCTTAATACCTTATTTTAATGTTTCTTCATGATTATGACTACTAATATAAATTTGCATTCTTTCTCATTATGAATTGAAACATTTAAAGGAATTTACCCATAATCGTGCATAAATTTGATTTCTTACCTATCATGTCTTCTTTAAAATATGTTATTGTTCTCAAAATGACTATATTATGTTTGTAAATGGTTGCAAAATGATACATTTAAACGACCATACAAAATGATAGGAATGCATATGAAATTCACGTAAATGATCTTATTGTGATGATAGGAATGCATATGAAAGTCACATAATTGGTCTCATTTGTGATGCATTGAAAAAAACATATAGAACAGTGAATTAATAGGAATGTATTACAAAGATATATGTATATGATTGCATCAAGATGCATTGAATATCTATGTATAATATAATAACCATAGGATTGATCGTAAGTTGAATGTAGGAGTTGCATTAAATGATTGGGTAGATTGTAAATTTGTTTAAGATGAATATGAAAAGCCATGTAGAAGAAAAGAGAAGTGTTTTCATAGGAAAATGCATGGACATAGGATCATTGGTGTATGATGCATTTTGTGTGTGACAAACTATGTTTCTAGGAACCCGAGTTCTAAATGTGGAACAACAAAGAAGGATCATCCTCTTTTCAAGAAAATTCACATTATAAAAGTGCTTTGGCCAAAGCCTCTTTCATTGAAATAGATGAATTTCCTAGAAAATTTAATATGTTTTTCTACCACATCCTGATAATATGTCATTGCATTATCATATAATAGATGTGCATATAGATGTATCAGGTTGCACCATGGTTTTCATTCTGCTATTATTTCTAGGAGGCTAGGCTATTCATGTAGGGTTGGTGGTTCTTCGTGTCATGAAGAACTCTAGGGAAGTATACTTGCTTTGTGATTGAGTATAAAAGAACGTGTGCCATGTTCATGCCTTTAGCTAGTAGAAGACCATATGGTTGGTGACAAGCAAGGATGATTGAATTCTATTTATTTTTAATTTGTAAAATGTATTAAATACTTTTATTGATATCATCATGGAATGTAGGCCATCATCATTATACTGATAAATTATGTATATGTGCTTCCCTATAATAAGCACTTAAACTCTTTGAAATTATAATTTATAATTGTAATTTATATTTTTATATTTATATTTATATGGAGTTTTGAAAATAAATCATATTTGATGATGTATTAAATGAGTTAATTAAATATTTATTTAGTTTGTCCTTACACACATCTCTATTGTTGTATGGGAGAAGGATTGACCTTAGTTAATGTACATGTTAGTCTAGGGTTTCTTTTCCCAAAATATATTAAGAAACTTCATGTTCACCAAGATTTGAGAAAATAAAATACTAACTCACATAAAATTCTAGGATATTTTAGTTAAATAAGAACTAATTAATAAATATTGTAGGGAATAAGGGCTATAGTATTGATAAAGGTTTTATGTTAAATATACCAAACTTGATAAACAAAATAATCTACTTATCTCTTAGTTTGATGTAGAAACAAACTCTTCCAAAACTTATGACATATCAAGCAAAAAGCATTGAATTTAGTTTAAAAAATATTTCTCGGTCTAGATCACTTCCATGAGCATGAATCTACTAAGCCCATTTTTTGAACTAATACATTAATTGTGAATTGAGTTCTTCTATGCAAATTTAATTTTTAAGAATTTTTACTTTGAAATTATTCACCTTGCTTCCATACCTAATAAAAATTTGGTTGTTAGCAAGATTTTGCATATGATAGGAATAATTCCTACCTTGGGTCAAACCTCGTAAGGATGTCATTTTGCAACATTAAGCAATGGTTGTGTTGATCGATAAAATTTCTTTTATGAAAACAACCTTATGGGAAACTCATTGATGGGAGACCTACGTGTGTTCACTGAGTGACCTCTGGGATTTTAGAAGTCGACTCTTCATACATGGGGAAAAAAAGGGAAAGAAGGAAAACTTAGAGAAAAACTATTCTATAGTGATGCACTAGGATGATTTAACAATACTACAAGCACAAAGAAAACTTCACATGCATGCAGCTCTAAGGCCCATTCAACAATCTACATGCCTAGAAAATTAAGCTTGAAAAATAAACAACAGTTTATTTAACATAAAGCAACATATGCAATTCATCCACTAGATAACAAGTTCAAAAGACATAGTTTAATCTACAAAGTCTTATGACATAGATTACTGAAGTTGCACAAAATTACAAAATGCACAGAAAGATATCCTTGCATGCTAAAATATAGTGATCATAAAGGCCGAAGGCACAATTTGATTATCACAGTCTCAGAAGCACAATTACAAATCAAAGGCGTAATTCTCCTAGCAATTGTATATATTTTTCTTCCCAAAATTTTGAACCCCCTACAAGAGAAAAAATAAATACTTATATAGATGAGAACCAATGCCTTGGTGGAGAAAATAGAGAAAAACCATATGCTTCGCTGGTAGCATCGTTAGCAACTATGAAACAACCTGATGAGAAGATGGATTAAGATAGCTACGACCTCTAGCACAACTACCACCAAATCTCCTAACGATGGATCAAAATGGGAGAGCACACAATCGCTATTCAACCACATGTTGTTTGCGACAAACAACCCACTACTTTGAAAGACATACCAAGGTCGCCAAGGGGTTGCTTCAAATGCAATGTGGCAATAGCAGGGAGCATCCTGGGGCCAAAAAAAAAATGCATAATATGTCTCGAGAGGATCTACCATGTGGCATGAATGTGAACACCTTTTAGAGACGTGGGCCCACCAATAGAGAGTGACAAGGTGGCTTAACATGCATCAGCATTTCTCAACTACTTAGAAATGGAAAAAAGGAAACTTGAACAATGAAAGTCTTGTTGTCACGTGGAAGACATGAGGAAGAAAATGAAAGAACTTCAACTGGGGTAAAATTAAAACTAACTCCTCAAAAGGGGCATGGTGGACAAAAGTCAACATTTCTTGGCAACTTTTGGGGAAATCTCGCCTATGGGATTTTGATACCCAAAATCTCTATTTTGCAGACCATACCTATGCCTCTGGCTTGAAAAGCTTGTCGAAAATATGCTCTAGGGGAGACCAATCTTCCTCGGAAGGGATAGCCTAAGCTTTGAAAGCCTATAAAATTTGATCCATCTCGATAACATCTTTGAAAGGAACTTGTGATTCTTTCCAGACCAATACGAGCATAGTAAGGATTTTAGCCAAAGTAAATAAGGCTTCAAACTCATCTACTTCAGGGGGATCACTCAATGCTTGGAGGGGTGATTGACCCTATTGCTTCTACACTATCAAGCTTAAGAGTTGCTCAACTCCCATTACTGAACCATCTGGAAGAAAAGGGGAGGGTAAGTCGAGCTTGACAAAACCTTCAAGGTGCTCTATAACAAGGCTGATGGAGTCTTTGAAAATTGACTGACTTGAAGCAACTTGTTTGGTCATTTTTCTGTAATTGATGAAACGGTTAGTCTTTTGAATTATTTCTTCAGAATTTGTGATTTTTGTTGTAGTTAACTCTTGGGAAGAAGCGGCATAAAGCCAATTGACAAACTTCCGAGCCTCGAAGATTTTAGGGGTCAATTCCTAAAAGTGTGCTCAATGAAAGGATCAACCTTAGCATGCAAACCTTGAGAAATTACTAAGAACCACAGAGATGGTCCCAGGAAGGGAACAAAATGTTTTATCTTTTCCCAATATGCATTATGAGCCCCTGCACTAGATAAGTGAAATTTGTGGCGGGAGCAGGCTGAGAACCTGATGGATTTGAAAGTAACTCTACCTCATGTTTGGATTCTAACTGCTCATTTATTCCCTTCAAATATTGTGCTTTCTTTGCTACATGGTGTTGCAATGCTATTATCCTAGTCTTCTTATCATGTACTTCTTCCTATAGTTGCTTGCCTTCTGCTAATTGATTTGCGATGACTGTTGAGCTTTACAAAGCTCTTGAATGGATTGAGCTTGCAAAATTTGGAGGTCTTGTAAAGCCTTATCTTTTCCTTCTTTCTCTTTTGCAATAAGGTTTTGGATGCTGACCAATTCTTGATGTTCTTTTTCTTTCTCTACAATAGCTTCCTGCAACTGAGATTGTATTTGAGCCACATTGGAAGAAGCAATTTTCAAACCCAATAACTCTTGTGTTTTATCATATAACTCTTGAAATATCATGTTCTTGGCAGACTGCTCTGCTTGTAGTTGGCCCTCAAAATTTTTTATTGAATTTTGGAGTTTATCCCTCTCACCCTTTTCTTGAACTATTTCAGACTATAAGCAAGTCACTTTCATTTCTTTGGTCTTCCCTTCCTTCATCAGTTGCTCATCTATACCTTTTAATCTTCCTAGCTCAATCGCGATCTTTTTGAGGTGATGGGTACATTTTTTGATAGTCTGAAGAGACCACCTTTTGTGATTCCACCTTGATTTCTACCCTATCTTGCGGTCAGACTCTTCTTAGATCAATGCCAATGGCATGCATAAAATAATCCTCAAGCCGCATTTGATTGGCTGGTTTGATAACATTTAGTGTCATGGCTGCAAACACTAAGTTCTGATGATCTTCCCTGAAAATAGTCTGAATGCAAGGCTCCGTGGGATTTTGAGCATCCTTAACCTTCCTCTTTTGTGCCCTCTGATCTCACGGGAGCTTACATGAATTTGCATACTGATAGAAATCTGATGGGGAAGGGATCATTTTCCCTGCAAAACAAGCTCCTATAGATGGGACGAAAGGAACGGGAGCCACACTAGCTTACAACTGGGCTAGAGTTGTTAAAGAGAGTGTCATTGGAGAAAAGGAGGGATCCTAGGGAAAACACTTGTAGGTGAGGAGAACAACCACCCAATACTGGACGAGGCAACGAGCAAAAAACTTGCAAATATGAGGACACACGAAGTAGAAGATATCTCAATTGGTTGGCTTGGGATCTAAATAGGGTGGGTCATGTTAACCATGGTGCCTAAAGTGGCAACACTAGGTGGGGAAGACACACTCAGGTTAGTAGAGGTTGTAATTAATTAGGTTTGCAAAAGAGACTTGAAAGACGTGGCTATCTCAGGATTACTTAACACAGTAGCAGGGTTGATTGAGGATGACACTGACATAAAAACTAGAGATTGAGAAGAAAGAAGAGGGGAAGAAAAAGGTACCTGCCCTGGAGAGGTTGTTGAGGCAAGTGGGGTTTGTGTTGATACAAGGGCCTAAATCTGCAAACTCTCTAGGTTGATGGAAGTGCTCCTTTGCTTCTTCTGAAAGTTCGTGACCTCCTCTAGGGAATATTGCTTCTTTGGGGATAGACTTGGCCACTTTCTTGAAGTCTGAGACCTATGCCTTTTGACAGGCTTCTGTATAGAGTGAAAAGTGGTGTCAGACGTGGAACCCGAGACAATGATCCTCAACCACTTCTACAACAACTCCTTCATCAGTGGAACTCGGAGGAGGACCATAATCATCATCTTTGTCATTGTTATATTTCTGCCACTCTTGCTCAAACTCGTCGTTGTTAGGAAGATTTCCAAATCCCAATTTGTTTTCTTTGACTTCTTGCCTATAGCTCCAAAAGACCTGCCTCTTATCCTCATGCTAGTTCTCTTCCTGCATCTTTTTGTATAAATGGAGTGATAATTTCTTGATCGGGTTGTACTTTTCTTTCACACTAGAGAAGGATAACCAAGGAGGTCTTTCTTCCTTGGGAATGAGATGCAAATTCACATATACTATCGAGCTATCTTCTTGCAGGTTTCTCCATGAATCCCAAATAGGGTCGTGTGGAATATGTACTATTGGGATTTTCCTTGAGGCTAGACATCCGTCTGGGTCATAACTCCATTTATTATCTGTGGTGGGAGAAAAAGTGACACTAAGCAAGCATGCCCTAATCTCACTTTCAACCACACACTTGTGGAATACGAAAGAGCCTAGAGGTATCACACAATTGGCTACTTCTTCTTGTGGAAGAGAGAGCCACGGGCTACCTATTAGGATTTCTATTCCTTTGTTGTAATTGAAAGATGAAATGATGCAAGTTCAATCCCTAACCCCAAAGTGCAAGTATGAACTAATAACAAGATTACAGAATTGAACTTAAATGATGGAAAGTTGTAAACACAAGGACAAGACAAGAATGCAAATGCGTACCCAGAGTTAAAGTCTGACTGAAAATGTTTGGGACGGGGGCGCGGGCGCCACTGTCCTGATTCTGCCCCTGAAACTGCTCTGGAAACTGTTGTTTTTGCACTCTGGAAAAGCTGTCAAAAATGCTGAAAATGCTGTCTGTCAGGAGGACCAGGGCGCCCAGCGCCCCTGTCCTAGGGACCAAGGCGCCC
This sequence comes from Cryptomeria japonica, assembly GCF_030272615.1. NCBI lineage: Eukaryota > Viridiplantae > Streptophyta > Pinopsida > Cupressales > Cupressaceae > Cryptomeria > Cryptomeria japonica. Next base: position 703,478,977 of record NC_081411.1, on the reverse strand, counting down.
CATGCCCCTGTCCTGGTCTTTTGATCTAAAATTTGGTATGAAGGTCTGTCTCAGTCTTCTTCTCCCGGATCTGCAACCTGTGGCGTCGTCCGAGTCTCGAAACCTGCACTTATATCTGAAAAGGTGTTTGGGCGGCTATATAGGGTTTTGCCTTAGTCAAACCCCCATTTCGGTGATTTCCACCTCCACGAATAGCCAAGTTGTACTGTAAAATGTATTGTGTGTGCAGACCTAGTGTGTGTGCAAGGTCCTAAAATGCAAGAAAGCAAACTAGAGCAACCTAGAAAGTAAACCCTAATTGCTTGTAAATGATAATGTAAATGCTCTAAATCAAGATGCGAAGTGATCTAAAGCATGAATAAAGGATATTTGAAGCTTATGCAAAGACATGAAAACAACATGAGATCATACCCAACCCTCAAGGGAGGAGTACAAGCCAATCTTCAGTCGGTAATCTCCTATTGTTCTTCAATGTCTTCCAAGCCCTAAATGGATGAATGAAATTGATAAATGCTTGATAGAAGGATGTTGAATGTTGTTGAAGTCTTCAAAGATCTGCTCTTTCACTGCATATGAGGTCCTTGAAAACCAAAAATCGGATCCCTTCAAATGAGGAAAGAGAGCTTTTATGTATGAAACCCTAGGTCACAAATTCGTATTTTGGCCGACCTAGAGATTGAATATCCCACCAATTTCTTGGGGTTAAGCTTTATTTTATGATTGGATCGTGCTCCCAAAATTTCGGGAAAAATGTCCGGGACCATGTGCACCGGGCGCCACGGTCCCGACAACTTTTCACCAAATTTTCAGGGCCGTCGAATATGATGATTTTAGAGAGAATCCCGAAATTACAGGTGATTTCGAGATGTTTTGACCCCCGAAATCAAGCCCCCAAGTTCAAAATAGGACCTAATTAGGGTTTTTGATTAAATGATGTATAGGAGGAATAAAATGAAAAGGGCACACTTTAATGAAAGGGCCCAACTTTATGATGTGGGAAATGATAAAATAGAACCTTAGACCTAATTAATTTAATTAATTAAGTGCTCAAGGGGAAATGCAATGCAAAATGTAAAATGCGCCAAGGCGGGTGCTAAACTAGGTGTGAAATTGTACCACCCTAGCAAGTGCGTACAATTTACGACGCTACATTTAGCCCCCACTTTAGCAGTCATATGAACACTACGTGCATATGCAAGCTAAAGTACAGAAAAGTAAACATTATTTGAAAAAGGATATATCCATAAGTCTGTCGAATGAAGCCCCCAGCAATATCTGCAGTACACAGTTAGGAACCGCACCCTACAAAACACACGTTAGATCACAAAATCACCTAATGCTTACTAAGGAAGGTGATGAAAATTCGAGGGTAGCTATATGCCCCCCCCTGTTTCGGCTTGCTAATTTTAGTGAGTTGAAACAAGGTATCATGTTTACCACTTCGAATTGTTAAAGAATATTGATGACAAATGCTCACAAGAAGATTTGATATGAGATCAAAATCTAATGGAGAATCATTTGGTAAGAAAGAGGACTAAATCTCAATTCCAACACAACAAAGAGTGTGACGATTTGAGAGTTCTCTAACACAAGATGAAGGATGTAAATGGAAACAAAATGCAAAGAGAAGAAAAGAAAGGAAAAAAGCATGAATACACACATTGGTGATCCATGAGAAGAATAGTGAGAGAGAAAACATGGACTTCTCACCCCTAGATCTTGTCTAGGTGATCCATGGGAAAAAGGACATGGAAAACTAGCCCCTAGAGTCTGTCTAGGTGATCCATGTAAGGGAGGAGAGTGAGAAAGTCTAGCCTTATGCCGCTAGTTCCACTCAACCTCATGCATGTGTGTGTAAGGGAGGTTAGAAGCACCTCATAGGAGTCTATGCCCGAGTATGCTACAACCTGTATATGTATAGTACAAAAGCGTGACATCTCGCTCTAAGAGTCTGTGCTCTGGTTCCGAGAATAATCACCTTGCATAAAAGAAAAATGGAGACCTCTCGCTCTAAGAGTCTGTGCTCTGATTCCGAGAATGACCCATTGCTCAAAAAGTGTAATGTTTATGTCATAAGCAAAGTAGAACAAGGATACCTACCTTCATCACAAAAGAAGATACCCCAAAAAATTGCAACAATGTCATAGATCCAAGCAAGAGAGTTTTACACTCCTTTAAGCAAGGATAAGATAGTTGAAAAGGGATATCTTGTAGTATGTGTAAAGGAGATCCTTAGAGGAGAAGAGATCTTTGTACAAAAGACACCTATCCCCAAGAGGAATAAGACAAAGAAGAGAATGCAATACTTCCTTCTTTTGTGAGGTGAAAGTGATTCTTAATGAAGGATGACGCTCCTTTTAACCCAACTGGGAGAGTGAATTCATTATGGATGTATTTTACCAAGTTCAAAAGAGGTTGTAGTCAAGGACTTACACCTCTTGTAAGAGAGAATCCTTGAACAAACAACAACAAATGCATACAAGGAATAACATCATGTAATAAAGTTCACACCATCCACAAAATAGGAAAAAGTGGATCCTTAGATAAAAATAAGGAAAGATCATTGCCTCAATGAGAAGGACTTACACAATCTTCTAGGGAGAGATTTGGACATAAGCAAAAGAAGAGATGTATGAAATCACTCTTGTCCCCATAGGAACAAGAGATAACATAGAGAATTAGGCTATTATGTTGCTTCAAAAATATGATTGCACTTGAAATTGTACTATCATGAATGACAATGAGTCCCTAGTAAATGAGCTACCAATGTCACATAATGATGAGCAACATAATAGCCATTAATGTTATTTAAAGACATGATAGATTGAATGAGGTATTTGAATATGACATGTTAAATGCTCAACTATAAGTGAGATAAAAAACATGTATAAAATGATAAAAATTGAAGAAGAAAAGTCACATGAAATCTTAGAAGAGGAATGAGTGTAATTTATTAGAGCCTTATCCCTAGAGGAAAGGACTTTATGATGAATAGGAGATAAAGATTCATAAGTGGATTTAGAAATTTGAGGGGATTCATAAAGAGATTTGTTCATTGCCAAGACTTCCTTATGAGGGGAATGAGAGTTGATAGAAGTAGAAGATGATTTAGTTGAAGTGAGATCATCATCACTACTAAATATAGCATTCACAATGAGAGATGGTCTTTTAGATGCTTTGGTACGTTTGCAGGGATAATAGCCGAGTCCAAAGGCATAATTGTGAAAATTAGTCTCTATAGGAACCTTCATCCCTTGTTCATGAGCGCCACAACCATTTCCATGATACCCATGCTTAGCAAAAATGCGAAAACCACGACCATAACGATCAGCCATTTCAGGAAGAGAAGGTGGTTTTTCATAAGACAAAGAATCAAACTCTTCATAATTAGAGGTGTGAGGAGAAGAAGTTTGAAAAGCGGCCACAAAATTATTGCTCATAGGTTCAGGTAAGATTGATTGATTTTTAGTGTCTTCCTCCTCTTTACCTTTAAGCTCTCTAGGAGGAACCCTATACTCACCTACAAAGGTGGGATTAAAGTCAAGGGATCCCCAATCGTCTTCTGCGAGAACCTTCTCAGGATCAAAAGCCTTTTCATGTGTAAACTCAAGTCGAGAAGGATCTTCTTCAGGAGCTTTAGACTCATCCAAAGAATTTTGATTATTAGAGGGTGATGATTCATCCATAGGTATTTTGTTTAAAGAGTCATCACTAGAAGAGGAAGGTTTAGAAGAACTCCCTTTGGAAGTAGATGTTTGCAAACAAGCCTGAAGATTAGTATCACCTATCAAGGTATATGTCTTATTGTTATAAATGAATTTAACTTGTCTATGCAATGTAGAGGGGATAGCTTGCATACTGTGAATCCAAGGTCTCCCTAATAACAAGTTGTATGTTAGATTCCCTGACATAACATGGATAGGAGTAGGCAAAGTAACGGGTCCCACTGTGATGGGTAAGGTGATAATACCTAATGAAGACTTAGCCACATTATCAAAGCCTCGAATTGGATGAGAGTCAGGCTCAATAAGGGATGTATCCACATTCATCTTATGCAATAGATTAATGCTACATACATTAAGGCCAGAGCCATTATCTACTAGTGTTCGTCTTATAGCCGTGTCATTTATGATAACCACAATCATCAAGGGATCATATTGTTGTTGAATTTCACTAGTAGGCAACTCATCTTGGGTAAACACAATTTGAGCTTTAGGATTCATCACAGAGTTAACCAAAGATACTATATTACTAGATGAATTAGGTGGAGGAACATTCAAATCTTTCAAGGCATCTTGTAACATTCCATGATGAGCGGAAGAAGTTTGGATCAAATCCCAAAGGGATATCTTAGCAGGAGTAGTTTTAAGTTGTTCTATGAGATCATAGTCCTTACTAAGCATTTGTGAAATACGAGGAGCTTGCGGAAGAATAGGTTGGGAAGGAGGAAGCGAAGTGGGGATAACTGGAGGAGGATTAGGTTGCGTATTATTTCTAGTATTATAGGTATGAGCAACCGCATGATAACTCTCTCTAGTTAATTGCTTAGCATACTCATAAGGGCTCTTAGAAGAATAACCTCCTTGCACAGTAATAATAGGTTTCTTAGGAGTGCAAAAAGAATCATTAGCATAACCACCTTGAACCACTAAGATAGGCTTACTTAAAGGTTGAGAATTTTGAGAAGGACAAGCACCTTGGATAGTGAAGAGAGGTTTGTTAGGTGTCTCATTCACATGTATCAAATTGATTGAGGATGGTTTAGAGGAATGAAAAAAAGTGTTGGAAGAATTGTTGATGGTCTTCTCTTGCACCAAAATCTCATCACGGATTAAATCAATTTTAGGAGAGAGACAAGGGGTAGGCATTGATGTTCTAGTAGGAAAAGGAAAGGTCATATCATCCTCTATCATCAAATGATCTACATGGGGAATAAACTCTCTAGGAGAAGGATCAACATTACTCTCTAAAGTCTCACTTTTGAGAGGGAGATCTCTGAAAGAAATGTTAACCATCTTGCTTTGAACTAGGGTTTCCTTATGAGTAGAACCAAGTTGAGGAGAGGGAGATGCTTTTTTAGAGGGAGAATAATTGATATTCAAGGAAGATGAGAAACTATCAAGGGAGTTTTCAATCTTGATTTCATCCCCTTTGGCTAGGGGTAGAGAATAATCTATACCTTCTTCTAATGGTTCATCCCAAATAGTGAGGTTGTTGAAAGGAATGTTTGAAGTATTGTTAATTTCGGGAGAGGAGATAACATTGTTTATTAATTCCTCATCCTTAGAAGGGAGAGCATCAATAGATGTGTTAAACTCATCCTCTTTCCTCAAAATATGTTCAATATGATCTTTAGGGGAGAGAGAATTAAGGAAAGTGCTTATTATTTCATCTTCTTTCTCTAAGGGATGCTTATGGGTAAGACAAACTTTAGGAGAAGGGTAAGCATTTATCATTAATTCATCATCTCTAGTGGGAATTTTGTTAGAAAAGGAAATGCCATCAATAGGAAATGTAGGGATAATGTCATCTTCTTGCACAAAAGGATCCTCATGAAGGGAGTGTTTTTTAGGAGGAACATGAACACATTTCTCCAAAGATTCATGCTTAGGGAGGAGATCTTTGAAAGAAGTGTTCATAACCTCTTGTTGCACTAACATGCCCCCATTGGAAGGACCAACTTTAGGAGAAAATAATTCAATGTCCATCAATACCTTTTCACTTAAAGAGGCATCATGTAGGGAAGGTAAAGTAACATTAAGAAAGGTGTTTATGATATCATTCTCTTCCTCTAGGATAGCTAAATAGGAAGGGCACATTTTAGGAGAATTGTCAAGATCACTCTTAAAGTCCTCATCCGTAGAGCATGGGAGAGTCTCAAAGGGATTGTTAGCAACTCTTTTAGGCACTAAAATGTTGTTATAGATAGGGGGAGGTTCTTTAGGAGAAGGAAAAATTGAAACAAGAGAAGCTAACCCATTATCACATCTATGAAATGAATGCATCATGACAACAATTTTCCTCTTTCAAATGATAACACATGCAAAATAGAAGAAAATGTTCAATTTTAACCAATGCAAGCACTTAGAATGTAGATTTAGAAAATGAAATTTATGATTCAAATGAGTTCCTAAATCAGATTTGAAATTATTGATCCAAATTAAGCTATCCACAAGTTCAACTTTGAATTGAAAAATTAGGGTTTTAGCAAAAATTTCCTCTAAATTTTTGAATCTTGCAAGAAATTGAAACTTGTAAATACAAATTTGAATTTGAAAACACTCAAATTTGAAAACATAAATCATAATTAGAGAAGATTGGAGTTCACGTCGGGTTCACCAAAATGTGGTGGGAGAAAAAGTGACACTAAGCAAGCATGCCCTAATCTCACTTTCAACCACACACTTGTGGAATACGAAAGAGCCTAGAGGTATCACACAATTGGCTACTTCTTCTTGTGGAAGAGAGAGCCATGGGCTACCTATTAGGATTTCTATTCCTTTGTTGTAATTGAAAGATGAAATGATGCAAGTTCAATCCCTAACCCCAAAGTGCAAGTATGAACTAATAACAAGATTACAGAATTGAACTTAAATGATGGAAAGCTATAAACACAAGGACAAGACAAGAATGCAAATGCGTACCCAGAGTTAAAGTCTGACTGAAAATGTTCGGGACGGGGGCACGGGCGCCACTGTCCTGATTCTGCCCCTGAAACTGCTCTGGAAACTGTTGTTTTTGCACTCTGGAAAAGCTGTCAAAAATGCTGAAAATGCTGTCTGTCAGGAGGACCAGGGCGCCCAGCGCCCCTGTCCCAGGGACCAAGGCGCCCAGCGCCCCTGTCCTGGCAGGACCAGGGCACCCCATGCCCCTGTCCTGGTCTTTTGATCTAAAATTTGGTATGAAGGTCTGTCTCAGTCTGCTTCTCCCGGATCTGCAACCTGCGGCGTCGTCCGAGTCCCGAAACCTGCACTTATATCTGAAAAGGTGTTTGGGCGGCTATATAGGGTTTTGCCTTAGTCAAACCCCCGCTTCGGTGATTTCCACCTCCACGAATAGCCAAGTTGTACTATAAAATGTATTGTGTGTGCAGACCTAGTGTGTGTGCAAGGTCCTAAAATGCAAGAAAGCAAACTAGAGCAACCTAGAAAGTAAACCCTAATTGCTTGTAAATGATAATGTAAATGCTCTAAATCAAGATGCAAAGTGATCTAAAGCATGAATAAAGGATATTTGAAGCTTATGCAAAGACATGAAAACAACATGAGATCATACCCAACCCTCAAGGGAGGAGTACAAGCCAATCTTCAGTCGGTAATCTCCTATTGTTCTTCAATGTCTTCCAAGCCCTAAATGGATGAATGAAATTGATAAATGCTTGATAGAAGGATGTTGAATGTTGTTGAAGTCTTCAAAGATCTACTCTTTCACTGCATATGAGGTCCTTGAAAACCAAAAATCAGATCCCTTCAAATGAGGAAAGAGAGCTTTTATGTATGAAACCCTAGGTCGCAAATTCGTATTTTGGCCGACCTAGAGATTGAATATCCCACCAATTTCTTGGGGTTAAGCTTTATTTTATGATTGGATCGTGCTCCCAAAATTTCGGGAAAAATGTCCGGGACCATGTGCACCGGGCGCCACGGTCCCGACAACTTTTCACCAAATTTTCAGGGCCGTCGGATATGATGATTTTAGAGAGAATCCCGAAATTACAGGTGATTTCGAGATGTTTTGACCCCCGAAATCAAGCCCCCAAGTTCAAAATAGGACCTAATTAGGGTTTTTGATTAAATGATGTATAGGAGGAATAAAATGAAAAGGGCACACTTTAATGAAAGGGCCCAACTTTATGATGTGGGAAATGATAAAATAGAACCTTAGACCTAATTAATTTGATTAATTAAGTGCTCAAGGGGAAATGCAATGCAAAATGTAAAATGCGCCAAGGCGGGTGCTAAACTAGGTGTGAAATTGTACCACCCTAGCAAGTGCGTACAATTTACGACGCTACATTATCAATAACCACCAAGCATAGTTGAACCAGCTTTGAAGTAAGTACACTTTCTACTTCACGTCTTTTGATGACGATAGTGGGTCCAATTATTATATTGTCCTTAAAAATGCCAACCCCGTGATTTCCTGACCCTATGCATCGTTCAATAATGACCACCGGCCTGAACATTTCTAGAGCCAAAGTGAGAACTGGGACAAATTGTGGGAGGCGAAAAGGTTCTTTAGTGAACCCATGAGTCCTGATGAAGGAAAAAACTGACCCTAGATACCAATGACATAGGAGAAAATTGGATTTCATCAAGATGATTTGTGTATTTGAAAAGTGTGTGATTGAATCTATATATCTTAATCAAATATTGCATTGTAGGGACCAAGAAGGCATCTAAAAATGCATAGGCATCATGTGTGGTAGATAGCAAGGGGGACCACACTGTTACCAGACTCTTTCTATTCCTATTGTCATACATTGCAAGCTCCATGGATTCTTTAAAGAGTTGAGGGTTCTTATGCAGGAACATGTGGACAAGAAAAGAGGTGTACCTAAACTTGTGATGACTTTTGAAGTTCGCCAGCTGCTCCACCATCTCATGTACCAAAATTTCAGCAAAGTCAAAATGGAAAACTTCCTTATACTTACAAAATTTGAATAGGAAACCCATTTGAAATGGGTAAATATTTGGATCATCATCTAGGCCAAAAATCTATGCTAGCATAGATGCAACATCTTTCACATCTTGATGTTTGAAAGAGCCATAAGCTATTGGGAATTGAGGAAGCTCATCGGTCACTGGATTTCTCTGCATCAAGTCATTACAAAAACTAACAACAATGTCTTTGTTCCTCCAATAACCCTCTAGAGCCTTTTTCTTAAAAATTGCTATATTATTGTCAATATGTGGAATACACATCATATCCCTGATGGATTCAACACTTATCACTACCCTTATTTTTTCTCCTTTTATTACAGGCGGGGCAATGATGCACCATAGGAACCATTTATTGTGGGAGGCCAGAGTGCCAAAGCTGAAAAGCAAGGCTACCTATACCACACTTCTTCCATCTCTAGTAGGCAACCTCTTGCAGGGTCTTTGGCTAAACATGAAGATGTGGGTCAAAAAAATCTTCAAACCTATATGCAACCACAACTGTATTTGACATGGCTCTTTTCTTTTGGTTTTGTAAAAGGACGTTCAGCCTTTGGAGGCATGGCATGGGTAGCAAAAGACCCTCTCAAAAAATGTCCACATACTGACTGTTGAAAGCAGTACCAAAAACTCTTCCGGATGATGTTGTTTTTTTGTGTTTTCTCAAGGTTTGCACTTAGAGACTAAAAAAAAACTTTGTTCTTATTTCACTTTGCTATTGCATGTGCTTCGTTCTTGATAAAACTTGACTCATAAAGATGGGGTCCTTGAAAATCGCGTTGCACGGTATGTTAGCTGAGAGTTAATTGGATGAAATGGTCGACTCACACATACGTGCGAGATTAATTTGCGTATTTCATGCCTTATTGGCCAGCTCACTGAAGAGTGAAGCAATTATTCCCTTTAACACCATTTGAAAGCCTTTTGCACTAACCCGTATGATCTTCTTAGATTAAAGACTTTTCACTTTATGACATATTTATGAAAACCTGTCAAGCATATCGATGCAAGAGATTACCTAGGATCTACCAAAAAATGAAATATTGCGGTTGGATGTGTGGCAACATCTCATAATCCACACATCCTACAAAAAGACAGCATAGGAGGGATGATTAAGACTGATCTATGCAGTAATAAACCTCATTAATTTTCAACCTGTGTTAATATGAGATTCATTGATACTACTTTTGGCCTAATCTTTTTTATAAATACCACTTGAGGAAGCATTTTTTATCATAATGAGAATCAGTCCTTAGTGGTTTAGGATAGAAGTGAGTAGATTCTTAGAATAGGAGTAATGGATGCCCCTGTTAGGCTAGTGAGCACAAGCAATCAAGTCACTTTTCTAGGAACTATCTTAGACCGTCATCTGTAGAGGGTGACGAATCACACTAACACTATAATAATAGTTTCCATCAAGTGGATCCTGGTGAAGACTTTGTAGGCTTCGAGGACCGTTACCGTGTGAACACAGACATTACCTCCTGCTTCGTAGCTTCCTTGCTTGATATTTTTGTGCCTAAGCACCTTTTTCTACGTCTCACAGACTAACTTTTCTATGATAAGTACTTAGGTGGGTTGGATGAGGTATTCCACTATGCAAACCCCATTTGGGGTATCCCCACCACTTTGGATTTGAGGTGATTCATCGATAATAGTGAGGTGGTCCCATGGTTGCCTTTAGTTTCTGGTTTTTAAAACCATGTCTATAATAACACATCGCTACCAAGCGTGGCGAGCAACTGATTTTCTGCTGAAAGTACACATGTTGATTAAGGTGACTAGAGTAGCATAGTACTCGGATTTTTGGGACTATATCTTTCCAAGAATTATGACCCCTGAGAACCCTCCAATCCTCCAGGTGGTTTTGTGCTTCTTTGATTCAGACTCATATTCGAATTTTGATCTTGGAGATGGAGATAATGAAGAAGATGATGATAACGACACCGACTTTGATGAACACAATCTCGAGTCCAAGGATGATGACTAAACAAGACAAATTCCTGCAATAGCCTTTCTCTCTATCTTTTTGCATTTTACTCAAAATATGCAATGTCCTAAGAGCCTTTCTTTCGATGTATATATGTAAAGAAACCATACATATAATATAAAAGATATTTTTCTTTTGACTTTCATGGCTTCTTTGAATCAGAATGTTTTTCATTTCTTTCCTTTGCATTTCTTGGGTTCAAAAAATAACTTAGAATGAAGAGCATAAAGAACTAGGACGAAAAGGAACCTCCGATAAATAAAAAGAAACAGTATTCACAATATTTACACATAACACAAGGATAAGTTCTAATAAAAAGATTTGAGGTGGATCCCGTTGTCTGGGATCTCTAAAAGCTTACCTTGTGAGTCCTCTAACACCAGGACAAAAAGGAACCTCCGAAAAATAGAAAGAAACATTATTCACAATATTTACACACAACACAAGGATAAGTTCTAATAAAAAGCTTTGAGGTGGATCTTGTTGACTGGGATCTCTAAATGCTCACCTTGCAAGTCCTCTAACACGAATGCCTTAAAGCCCCTGCATTCAACAATATGGAATGGGCCCTCCCACAAGCTGTCAAATTTGGTGTGGTGTCCCAGCTTTGTATCGCGTTCGTTATATTTTAGGACAAGGTCTTCCTGCTTAAAACCAAGGTTTGAGCTCTTTTTGTCAAACCATTTCTTGACAATTGGCTAGCAATTTTGGAGAGAATTGAAAGCTGCCTCTCTTTCTTCTTGTAGCTCCAAGAGCTCTGCCAACCTTACTTCCATAGGTTCATTTTCCTCCAGCTCAAGGGATTTCAAGAGCTACAGGGTTGCAATCTTTGATGAGATTGGAAAATGTGCCTCTTTCCTGTATACAATCTTGTATGGGGAGTTCTTCAAAAATTGTTTTAGGGTGACCCTATCTACCTAGAGTGCGCTTTTCAAATGGCAATGCCACTCCCTTTTATATTTTTCTCCAATTTACTTGATAAGATGGATCAGGTTCTTGTTTGTAGACTCAGCCAAACCATTACCTTGTGGGTAGTAGTTCGAGGAGGTCTTTAAGTAGATGACATTATCTAGAACAAACTGGGTGACCCTCGATCTAAAGAATGCTTTGGCATTGTTTGATATGATGGTCTTTGGCAAACCAAACCATGTAACTAGCTCCTCAAGGAAACCCAAGATTTCAGTTTTGGTGGAATGTTTTAATGGCACTGCCTCTATCTAGCGGGTGAAATAATCTATGGCCGTGAGAATCAATTTGTGACTAGTGGAGGACATTGGATTGATCATTCCTATGAAATATATCCCTCATTAAGAAAAAGGTTCATCAACTATTATATGCCTAAGAGACATAGCTACATTCCTACGCTTTCCAATATTAAACTGGCACTCTTTGCATCTCCAAACAACAGCGTGCACATCTTTAAAAAATGATGGCCAATAATAGCCTATGTGGATAATTTTCATAGTAGTAATTTGGGCCGATAAATGACCTCCCGCAAGGCCGCTATGGAACTCATGCAAGATTTTTTCGGCTTGTTACCTGTCCACACAACGGAGTAGGACTCCGTCAAAATTTTGTTTGAATAGGACACCTTCTAGAAACTGATAGCCTCTATTCTGGAGCCTATAAAATATCTTCTCTGCAAGAAGATTTGGAGGAAAATTTTTGGTTTGCATGAATAATTTCCGGTCAGCGATCCAGGTCCTCTCCTCTGGCTCTGTATGCATTAACATAGTCTCTTCTTGAGCCTCTCCCAAATCTTGGGGTCCCTGAGCTAAATACTCACAAAGACCCTTACCTCAGATCATGTTAGTGGGCTTGACATCAATGTCATACTCGAGGATCTTGATAATCCAATTGGCCCTCTTTTCCATTATTTCTCCTTCCATGATGTACTCACGGACCACGGGATGAGCCACATAGATGATCATCTTGTTACAAGCAATGAAATGTCTAAACTTCTTCAAGCCTTTTACAATGGAAGAGGCTTGTTTTTCCACAAAATTATATTTGATTTCATATGCTTTCAACGTTTTTGAATGGAAAGCAATTGAATGCTCGCCTTTAGACTTTGCATCCTTCTGGGTTAACACAATAACTATACTGAAATCACTAGCATAAACATGCATTATAAAATCCTTAGACATGTCTGGATTAGCCAAAATAGGAGTGGATGAGATACCCTCTTTAATCTTTTCAAATTCTTCCTTGGCCCTGGGAGTCCATTTGAAATGCATATCTTTTTTAAGCATGAGGGTGATAGGCCTTACCATTTCAGTGAAATTCAAAATGAATCTACTGTCGAAGTTGATATTTCCCAAAAAGGACTAGACGCCCTTTTTGTTCACTAGAAAGGGAAGTTCTTTGATAGCTTTCACCTGGTCTGGGTCAATAGACACTCCTTCTTTGGACACCACATGCCCTATCAATTTACCTTGAGGCACCCCGAAGATGCATTTCTTGGGGTTCAAGGAGACTCCAAATTCCAAGCACTTCTGAAATACTAATCTCTAGATGGTCGAAGTGATCTTCCTTGTGTTTTGAAAACATAGTTAGGTCATCTAAGTAAATTAGGATTATCTTGTTTATCATTTTCTAGAAGGCTATATCCATGGCCCTTTGAAAAGTAGCACCACCATTAGATAGCCCGAAAGGCATCTTTTGATAGGCAAACATTCCCCACTTGGTGGTAGAAGTGGTTTTATGTTGGTCTTCTAATTTGATGAGGACTTGATTATAACTGGAGAAGCCGTCAAGCATGGAGAATATTTCAGACCCAGCCATTGTATGCAAAATTTGTTCCATCGAAGGCAATGGGTAATGATCTTTCGGGGAAGCTTCGTTCAGGTCTCAAAAATATACACAAAGGTAGATGTCCCCATTCTTTTTCTAGACTGGTACCAAGTTTGAAACCTAAGTGTTGTGCTTGATTGGATATATAATCCTGGAATCAATTAGTTTCCGTAGCTCTTGTGACATTAAGGATTTAATCTTTGGGTTGACTAGACGTTGTTTTTGCTAAACAGGCTTTTCTCCTCCCTCTAGTTTGACTATATGCTAGATTACTTCTGGATTTAAGCCCTTCAAATCATCATATGACCATGCGATCACCCACACATATTCATCGCAGAAATGGATGAGACTTTCTCTATTGCATTGGTGAACATATTTCCCTATCTTGAGCATCGAACCACCACTGACTTGGAGCTCGGTGTAATCCCCTTTGTCCGTTGTGAACTTCCTCTTGTCATTTATGACATCTTCACAATCAAAAAGGTTCCCAAGAGTAATCAAACATTTGGGAAGTTTGTTTGTTTTCAATTGAATCACTCAGACACCTTAGGTTGCAATTGATCTATGAACTCCCCAGATTGTTGGATGAACATGGCTATATGCTCATCACTTTCAAAAAAATTCTAGTGGGTATCATTGTCTAGTATAGCAGGTTTTATGACTACCCAGACTGAATGTTTGTTTTCCAGTAATTCGGATGTAAGATTTAAATGTGATCCTATCATGGACATGCAGTTAGCGGCTTTGTTTTTCTTCTAGGGAATACTTTGAATATTAAAAGCTTCAAATCTCTCAATCAGAGCCCAAACTCTATGGTGATACTAATGCATGCAGATATGCTTTGCAAATGATATTCCCCGGACCTAATGAATGACTAACTCAGAATCCCCCAAAACCCTTAGTTGTTTGACCCCAAGGTGTTCTGCAAGGCTCAAATCATAAACCAAACCTTCGTACTCGGCCTCAGTGTTGGAATAGGAAAACTGAAGATGGAAAGACCTCAAGGTTTGTTCTTGAAAAGGTGAAATGAGACAAATTCCCACCCCAGATCCAGTCTTGCACCTGGCCTCATCGAAATGGAGGGTCCAAAGTTTAGAGGCCAGGTCTTCTTTTTCTTTTTCTCTGTCTTGTAGGTCCTTTGACACCTTAGGTATTGGTTAGTCTTCATCAAAAATCATATATGTCCCAATTCTAGTGGCATAGTAATTCTCATAATATGCATTTATGAATTCATTCAGCGAAACCTCTTGCTCTATGGATTGGTTTTCGGTTACCTCTTCATCTTCTCGTAATTCCACACAGTTCATTTCTTATCTTAAGATGGACGTGTGGGTAGCTTCAAAATTAATTATAGCTTCATCGACTATGTGCTCTGAATAGAGAGATTCAGACAATATCTTTAACTTAGCCCTATGGTTAGTCCTAATGATAAGGTGAGACCAATCTAAAGAGAGATATCCTCCTACGTTCATGGTGAAATCTCGGGAGAGACAAAGGTCGAAAATAGGGGGGATATCAATGAATGCTACTTCTTGGGTCACTATGATGCTAGGGCAAGCGAATAAGGTGAGCGAAAGGATTTTTATAATGCCCATGGTCTGTACTTTGTTTCCATCTAATTACATGAATCCTTTTCTCATGGGCTTGTATTTCAAATTTAGAACCTCCATAATTTGCTTAGGCATTACAGTGGTACTAGAACCCGAGTCAATCATGGAGTTGTGAAGTAACTTATCCCCAATGATAAGAGTCAAAAAGAAAGGATAGGTCTTCGACTTACCTTCCTTCTTGTCAGCAGCAACCTCAAGTCCTTCATTGGTGAGCACCATCGGGGTTCACGATTAGTTTCCCAAAATAGGTCCATTGCTCTTCTTGTGTGGTTCTTATGCCGCCGACTCGGTAGATGGCCTTTCTATTTCACCAAGAACCTCCCACAAACTGTCTTTTTGTTCAAGAATAGTGAGGATATCCCATTAGGATACATTCACGGGAGCTTTCTTTAACTGCTCCACTATGTCAAGGATTGTAGGAACGGGAGCCTTCAAGTCTTTGGCCTTGTAAGGTATAAAACCTTTTGTCTTTTAAGAACTAGAGACTACAATAGGGTGCTCAGCCGACTTCTCTGTATTTTCTTTTGGCTGTTGCATCACAAGTTCTCTGGTAAATCGTCGCTTGGAGTGGAGGTTATAATCAGACTGCACTTGTGGTACTTTTGTAGATGAGGTAGAAGCATCGTTTGTAAGGACAGTCTCCTTGTCCTTCATCCATGAAAAGAGGGCATGATCCAAAGCGATCTCACCTTCTTTCTTTAAAGACATGCCCTGCATTTAGGCGGTAATCACAATATTATCCATACTTGTGGAAGCATAGACCCCATCATCAGGGCCCATTCCTTGACTCCTTTTCTCAGCCACCTTCTATTGCAAGTTTCCCCTCGGACAATTCCATGACATATGAGCAGCATTGTAAGGGAAGCACCATTAATTGGTGTCGTCCGCAAAGTTATTTTGGCCAGCCACCAATTCTTTGCTATTATTGGGGGGAACAGTTTGTAAAGGGGTGGGCATAGGTACAAGTTGGTTATTCGGCTGACTTTGATTGGATTTTGTGCTTCCTTGATATTGTTTATGCTAGTAAGGGGGTTTTGGAAATTCTGAAAAGGGGGGTGAGCAGATGCTTCTTGTTGCCTCTTAAGGTTGATCTCATTCGAAAAGGTGCAGCTAGAACAGAGGGAGCAGGAATACTTTCCTGTTGAGCATTAGGATAAATATACATATATTAAGGCGTAGATGTACTCGGAGGCAACGATTTGGGAACTTGGCTTGATAGATCAGGAAAGACAGGGATTGGTAATCTTGGTGGGAGCTTCCCTGCATCAATTAAGTTGTTCTCCGCCCAAACATCTAGCTCATATGCGTGTGGAAGAGTGTTACCTCCCAAAGACTAGATCATGAAAGATATGTCAGAATTGAAAGCCTTTAGGTAGAATACAAAAGCCATGTCCACAAGAGGACGAGAAGACATAGATATTCTCTACCATGTCTTCTGGAATCTGGTATTAAAATCTGTCACTACTTCTTGGGGGGGCCTTCTTATAGTAATTAGATGCTGCATCAGAGATGACCTATCACCCTTCTTAGTAAATCATTCAAAGAAGTGTTTTCCCAGCTGGTCCTAGGTCCCTATTGAATTGGGCATAAGGGATCTATACCAATCTTGGACTTTTCCTTTGCAAGAAGTTGCAAGCAATCTTAATGCTACGTTCTGCTATGTGACATTGTGTACAGTGCACACATCAGCCACATCTTGTAAATGCTCCTCAAGGGTCTTGGAATCATCTCCAGTGAACTTTGGTAGGGCTTTTAACGCGGATGCTGGGATAGCATCCCATTGAGCAGGAGGGACGCATGGGATAAGACAACTCCCACTATTCCAAGTGACAAAATTCCTTGGAGGTTGGACTACCATTGGGATGTGGACTTGCATTCCAAATCCTAATGCTTCTTGGACCGCAACTAGGGGTGGTAGAAATAAACTCGGATTTGCTACAGATTGGCTCCTAGTCATCGGCCTATGGCTCATACACTCTCTTTAGACAAAAGCAAAAGGTCCCACCGAGCATGGCAGAAAAAAAACCGTTGATCGATAAAATTGCATATATGAAAACAACCTTATGGGGAATTCAATGATGGGGGACCTACGCATGTTCACTAAGTGACCTTCAGGATTTTAGAAGCCAACTCTTCATACATGGGGAAAGAAAAGGGAAAGAAGGAAAGCTTAGAGCAAAATTATTCTATAGCGATGTGCTGAGAGAATTTTACAATACTACAAGCACAAAGCAAACTTTACATACATGCAACTCTAAGGCCCATTCAATAATCTACATGCCCTGGAAAATCAAGCTTGAAAAATAAACAACAGTTCATTTAACATAAAGCAACAAATTCCATTCATCCATTAGATAACAAGTTAAAAAGACATAGTTTAATCTATAGAGTCTTACGATATATTACTGAAGTTGCACAGAATTAAAAAATGCACAGAAAGATATCCTTGCACACTGAAACATAGTGATCATAAAGGTTGAAGGTGCAATTTGATTATCACAGTCTTAGAAGCACAATTAAAAATCAAAGGCATAATTCTCCTAGCAATTGTATATATTTTTCTTCTCAAAATTTTGAACCCCCTACAAGAGCAAAACTAAACACTTATATAGATGAGAAACAATGACTTGACGGAGAAAATAGAGAGCAAAACCATATGCATCACTAGTAGCACCATTAGCAACTGTGAAACAACCTGATGAGAAGCTAGATTAAGATAGCTTCGGGCTCTAGCACAATTGCCACCAAATCTCCTAATGAAGGATCAAAATGGGAGAGCCCGTAACCACTAATCAACCGTGTGTTGTTGGCAACAAACGCCCCACTACTTCGAAAGACATACCAAGGTCGCCCGACGATTGCTTCAAATGCAATGTGGAAGAAGAAGGGAGCGTCCTGGGAGCAAAACAAAACTGCATAATATGTCTCGAGAGGATCTACCGTGCAACATGAATGCGAACACCTTTTAGAGACACGAGCCCATCAACAGAGAGTGACAAGACGACTTGCCATGCGTCAGCATCTCTCAACTACTTGGCAATGGGAAAAAGGAAACTCGAACAATGTGAGCCATGTTGCCACGTGGAAGACGCGAGGAAGCAAATGATAGAACTTCAGGTGGGGTAAAATTAAAACTAACTCCCCGAAAGGGGCATGGTGGACAAAAGTCTACAGGTTGAAGACAAGAAGCAATCATGCAATATGCCTAAATTTTTGCTGAAGTTCCTAGGTCACTAAATAGATCTTTTTAGCCCTTTTGATGTTTGTAAGAGGTGATCATTTCATAGAATAGTAAGATGTTATTTATGAATTCAAGCTAGTTCCTTAATACAAATTCAAGTGCCTATGTCACTAACTAATTTTCTTTTTAATCTCTTTGATATGCATAAGAGGTGACCATTTCATAGACTAGATAGATGTTTTATATGAATTCAAGCTATTTCTTTATTACAACTTCAAAGATGCAAGTAAAATGCATTGTTATTCAAGTTAATACATGAGTACTAAGTGGAGGGAAAACAAACAAGACTAAAATTTGGATTT
Organism: Cryptomeria japonica; assembly: GCF_030272615.1. Taxonomy (NCBI): domain Eukaryota; kingdom Viridiplantae; phylum Streptophyta; class Pinopsida; order Cupressales; family Cupressaceae; genus Cryptomeria; species Cryptomeria japonica. The sequence goes on along the minus strand of NC_081411.1, from coordinate 703,460,381 downwards.
TTACTTAAAAATTTAAGGGTTCTACAATTACACAAGTGGGCTAGATCATTCCCACAAATTGCGATCAAACTTGGGGTAGGAAATGGGTGATCTTGAAGGATTGAAGTAGTTTCTAAAAATAAGTGCAAATGGAACTAGATATGGACTGGGTTATGTACCAACTCTTAGTAAAAATTATGTCCCTTGTACGCTTACCATTGATTAAGGATAACCTAACCTAAACAATTCCAAAACATAATGGAAGATTGCAAGGCATACAACTTTTGTTATGGCAAATCTAAAACTATCCAATAGGTTTAGTGATAAAAGTTTCTAAATTTATGGTTTTAATTAAAAGAAAAAACCATCCTACAAAGGATCACATCTAAGTTAATAAAGAAAACCTATTCAATTTATTGTAAACACCACTTTTCAAATTTATAGAAGGAAATCTATAACTCATTATTTATTATTGTGGGGAAATAAACCATATAAAGCAATCATCTAGGTCTAATAAAATGATAAAACAATACACATTAATTAAACTTAAATAGATGAATTGAGATATAAGTAATTGCAATGTTATGAAAGAATTATAATAATTTAGCCTTGTTTTTATTCATTTAAGGTAGTTGATAATGAATGATCTCATGTAGAATGCACTCAATGATTATATCTTTTATTACTGAAACAACATTGTCTTAACTATTATAGCATACACAAAGATTCTACTCAACTCACCTTATCAAGGTCATGCCTATGGATATGTGTCTAATGACACTTTTATTTTGGCATGGTATAGTCCTCCAATTCGACATACGTATGCACCTACAAGTGTGAATGTGTCTAAAAACTTGATTGTGCTAAAAGCAACTTGGAAAACTATTAGTGTGTAGAGGAAATATTCAAAGTTTTCTTGATAACTAATTAACCCCCTTTGTCAATGTACAAAGTTAGAAGACATACCAAGCATGTAAAGCGTCTAGATGATAAATCAATGTCTTTACTGATGTAGTGTTGATGCAAACTCTAATAAGCTTTAATATGATATTCTAATTCTAAGATCTGATTATGATCAACGAATAGTAATTTTGACTTAAAATTGATCTTCAATAGAATATCTTAAATACTAAATCTAATATGATTTGATGTGTTAATATAAAAAAGAAAAAAATCAATTTTTCATTGAAGAAAACTGAACCACAAATCTATTCAATAAATATATATCTGCATTACAATCTAATCTAATTTAAGGAAAAATGGATTGACAGATCAGAGTTGAAAATATAGTAGGTGCCTAAAAAGCAATAACTTTTAAAAAACAAACTAAGCGCAATAGAAAATGTTAATGTGAACACCATTTTTCAAATCTCTAGGTGGAGTCATGTCGATGGTCAGTTAAAATCTGTGACGAAGGTCCCACGGATGAAGACACAGCTTTCAATACTCTGAATCTCTGTCAAAAGTTCTAGAAGGTACGGCTAAAATGAACTCATACCAGACTTCAGTACTTCTATATGTACTCCTCCATTATCTAACAATCAGGATTTATAAAAGAAAGATAGGATTTTTATTATAATATGAACATCTAATTACAGAATAATGGAGCTTTATTGATAGATTTCTGGTGAAAGAGACAGTAGTGACATTAGAACAGCTGATTAAAATTTTGTGGAGAGAAAGACACAAGGATGGATTAATGAATATCTGATGATATCTGTAAAATTAATCATACCCAAGTTTTATAATTCAAAATAATTTTTTAATTTTTTTTGTAATTTACATGATAAATTATAGAATGATTCAAAATATTTATGAAATTTTTTTTACACAATCTAATTTAGAAATATCTGTAAAATTATCGATGATAGATTATAGAATGTGATCCAAAACATTTACTAAAAATTTGTACACAATCAAATCTAAAAATATCTGTAAATTGAAAAGATAACATACACAATTTAACTCAGAATTATTGAAAGGAAGGATGCTGTATGGATCTGTTAACATAAGAGAGTGGGTTCCACGAAGTTTGTGTTCAGCAGTCGCTTGCACAGACAGAACATATGCTGTGTAAGAACATGTACTGTGTAAACTGGCTTCTTACTATGGCAAAGGTGCTCAAGTTTGGGCGTACCTGCAGTGAATTATAGATGGGACAGGGGGTTTAAATTTTTCTTTCAATTTTTGGAACATAAAACATACAAAAGAGTGGATTTCTATCATTAAAATTGCAGATGTAGGCAATTTTTAAATTATTTTTTGATTTTTTAATTTTAATATTTTTCGATTTAATGATGAATAATCAATAACAATTATACATTTTATTTATATTAAAAATGATAAATATTTATCTTTGTTGACCATTTAGGAATAGTCTCTTCTTACTATAGAAGATTTAGAAGAGATTGATGAAGTTATGTATCATATGGAAACTAAAAAGTTTTACGTGGACAGCTTCGTAGTTGAATTCTATTGAGATCTTTGGCCTCATGTTCAGAAAGCTTACTCCATCTATTTAGAAGGTATTGAAACTAGTTCTTTATGAGCTACAATAAACTAGGGACTGATCAAGCTTATTCCTAAAAATAAACAAGAGTACATTGTTAATGGATGACAATCTATTACCCTTTTAGATAATACAAAATCATAGCCAAAGTTTTGGATCATCAAATCAAGTATATTATCCAAGAGATTGTGCAACCTAAGTAAATGATATTCTTGGTTGGCATATTTATATTGGATAATTTAGTTTTGGCTTGGAAAACAAGTGAATGGGCACTAACAATACTATACAACATACTCTTATTATCAAGTTAGACTTTGATAAGGCCCAAGTTGAAGTAGCGAGTGCTTCATTCTTAACATGCAATAGTGGTTTTGTTTTGACCCTATGATTCTTGCACATGTATCCAAATGCTATTCACTAATACCAATGCATTAGTGACAATCAATGACTCTGTTTGCCCTTAGTTTAATATCTAACAATCCATTCATTGGCTACTCTAGTGTTCCTTTCCGCTTTGTTTTGTGGCAAACACACTTTGTTACCTCTTCCAAGGTGTGCAATTTGATAGCCTCATACATGCCACCTCTCTTTCTAGCAATATTAAGGCCCTAAACTCACACTTTGTTGATGAGGTCACTCACTCCTTAGATATCTTGGACCTCTTTTGTATTGTTTAAGACTCAATTTACTAGTCAAAAAATTGAGTCTAGAATGAACCAACTTTAACCTTCACCTTCACTGTATAACTCCTTTTCAGCTAGTGCTCTCCTACTATACCCTATCAACAATAACACACTCCTCTGTAAGTACTTGTTTTTGTTCTAATCTTTCATTTTTGTCAACTATAACATCTTTGGCTGTTATGTTAGTAATTTGGAGCTTTAACCTGATATAAAAAAAACATAAAGGTGGATTTTAACAAATACATTTTGAAACACATTTTTTAATAATTTTTAAGCAATTATCAAAGGGTTCTAGTTTGATTGATTGAGTAAAACTGGTGAGGGCGATGGTATGTTCCTTGATTACACCATCCACCAAGGTTCCAAACCCTGAAGTATGATATAAAGAGATGGGGCTAGAATTGCACCCGAGATGTCTTTGCTGAAGTGGAAACCAGGTTCAATGCTTGATTTTCAATTAAAAAGATATCAACATAGACTTAACCTCCTATGTTGAATAACAAAACTATGTGTGTTATAAAATCTTCAACCCCCATACTATCCTGAAAAAAGTGTTTACTTAATCAATTTAAAAACTAAATAAATCAAATTTTCTTAGTATAAAGACATAACAACGTACGAATATGACAGATATCTATAAAATTTAGGGTATAATCTCTTTTCAATTGAATACCTCCACAAATCCACGGTCAAATGGAGAAGGTTTTGGCTGCATCCACATGGTTGTCGGGTAAGGTGGGGCCACAGATGATCACAGGTATTTCTTCTGTATTGACACTAAATTCAATACTTATAAACTATTCCAGACTATGAGGCCAACAATGCCCAATAGCAGTCTATTTATTAAATATCCACATTGACTTTTAATTCCCATGGTGGGATATTGCTCTTCCCATTACTTTTGGGGGCTACTTTTGATTCACTGCCGTTGAAACCTGCTCCCTCTTGGCCCTTATTTTCTTATCGAGCTATAATCAAGGCACTCTATCCTCCCAAAGACTGTCTTGAGAATCTAGTCCAATCCAGTTCTGCTAGATCTATCTAAGGACCTGGTAATTGAAGTTTCTCCTGCAAAACTGGTAAACAATGATGATTAAGTGTAGTAGGGCTGCTTTTTATGCTGCTGCCTTTGGTATCACATATCTCCTTGCTCTTCTTGCAGAGGTATCCCAATCAAAACTTGAAGATTCTACATTTTGTTTCCAAAAAAATTCAGTTTTGGAGTCCCTTAACAGTGATATCATTGTGTGTGAAACTTGTCAGAAGGGAGAGGGAAAGCAAAAGCAAGAGCATTTTGTGTTGATTCATGGACTCGGGCATGGAGCATGGTGTTGGTATAAAGTTGTTACTCTACTCAAGCAGAAAGGGCACAGAGTGGTAGCCCTGGATCTCACTTCTAATGGGATAAATAGGGATGCTCTCTCTGATGAAATCAATTCAGTTGCACACTATACAGACCCATTGCTAAAATACCTCCAGAGTCTTGGAAATGATGAGAAGGTATATATTTGAATTCCAATTTTGTTGGTTGTATAATGATAATGACTTCTTTTTTCAAATATAATAGGTATGCCATCAATGAATGAATGTTTTTAATAACGTTCACAAGATCAAAAGAACATATGAAATCAATAAGTTTTAGTCCTGCTGAACCTCTTTATAACTGTTACAGTTCATTTATTGTCTTAGTCATCTTGGGACTTGAGACACAGAAGGGTTAGGCTTTCTTTTGCTTTGTTGCTTTTCATTTGATTGCCATTAAAATAGCTCCATGCCAACTCTGTTTACACTGGTCCCAGTGTTGGGGGAACACTTAACTCATTTGAGTTTTTATTATGGCAGGTGACTCTTGTTGGCCATAGTTTGGCTGGATGCCCACTTGCCTATGCCATGGAAATGTACCCTGATAAGATCTCCAAAGCAATCTATGTTGCTGCATTCACACCTCGCAACAATCAAAGCTTCTTAAGCTCTTCATTTCCAACGGTTTGTTGCAGACTATTTTTTTTGATGAATACGTGTGTCAATTTCTATTAAATTATAATAATGTATACATATTAAAAAAAAAAAGAAAGAGCAACACAAGATTACCCCTCCAAGAAAGCTAAAACAGGGGATAGAATACGAAAATGAAAGAGTGCCAGACCCATTTTACAGATTAAATTGCTTCCTCAATTTGGTGTGCAGGTTTTTCCAAGGCTAGTGGCAAGTGGATTGGTAGCACTAAACTATGGGAAAGGAGATTCAGAGATGCCCACATCTGCTTCACTTGTTCTGAACCACATCAAGTCCTTTTTCTATACTGAAAGCCCTGAAGAAGTATGTATCCAATTCCATGGCACTCTTCATTGGATGCAACCTGAAAACCCTAAAGATTTGATTTTGATTTGTTTTCTATTTTGTGTTGGAAACAGGACATAAACCTTGCAGCATCTCTTTTAACACCTACACCATATCCAATATCTATGGAGGTCCTAAACCTGTCCAGTGAAAACTATGGTCGAGTGAGAAAATTTTACATTATGCTGATGAAAGACAAATTATTCCTGCCAGAGCATCAGCAATACTCTGTAGACCAAAATCCTCCAGAGAGAGTATTCAAAATGCATGGTAGTGACCACTCTCCATTTTTCTCACAGCCTGAACAGTTATGCAATCTTCTGATTCATATTGCAACTCTGTGAACACCTTTCAGATGCAGAAGTTTATTGAAAAATCAGAACCCAAATTTAGGGGTGGATGTATATGCATTAGGGGAGGTATTGTTCATGTAAAATTAACAAAAGTTTTAAGTTCTTCAATAAAGCTCTGTACTTTTAATTTTAAACTCTTATGACCCTACAAAATGACAATATAGATTTATACTGAGGTCTCTATCTGTGCCCCCAATTTAATCAAAATTCCTTTATCAAGATTCTTTTCCAGTACGCTTTTCTAATCTGCAATACAACTGGACTTGAATAATAGACCCGCAGATATGGATTTGTGATGCAGGCTTTACTTGTGACGGACTACTTTCATAATTATTAAGATTGAATGGAAAATTATGTTTGCACCCATAGAAATATATTATTAAAAAAATCCACTATTTGATGTTAATAACCAATTTTAAATCAAATCATAGTGAATCCTTTAAGATAAGTCTACTATTTTTTCTCACATGTTTGTGCATATTAACATTTTCTATGGTGGTTGGGGATAGGCCTTCGACTCAGTTTGATTGTGAGGGCTTTCCTTTTAGATGTTGATGCTTCTCAATTGGTCACTTGGTTACAAAACCTTTGTCCCTCTTCTTAAAAATTTGCCAAAAAGAAATTACAAAAAATTGGTCACAAAACCCTTGTCCCTCTTCTTAAAAAAATGCAAAAAATGCAAAAAAAAAATTTACGGAAAAAAAATTGATTGTGGGACTCATTATGGCATTAGCATTGGGATTAAGAATGATAGCAAAGTGTTGCTAGTGTATGTGCATTAAAAGAGATATTTGTTTCAATGTTTTGTACTTGTGAAAGAAGATATTTTCCTTATTTAAATATAGATTTACGAAAAGCTTTCTTCCTTGAGCCATGTCCACATTAACTAGATTCATATAGCACTATTCTATAGGAATGATTTAGAGTTTATTTTGCGGTTTAAATGTTCATGTATTAAATTTTTGAAATACACATAGAGAGAGTAAGTTATGGTAAATTTTGTTAGAATTTTAGATTCTAAAAAATCTCAAAAAATTATTTTATAGAATTGTTGTGAATTTTAGAACCAAAAGGGTACACTTGAACTTTGAATTTTTCAAAATTTAAATAACTTAAAAGTTTTTGGGTTTGAAGGTTTCACATGACTTCATTAATTGAAGCTCAAGAAAATTGTTACCCTCTTTGAAGAAAATTAGTTGATTTGCATTTAGACCTCATATGAATGACTTATTTTGTCGAGTGAGATGTTTCCTTAATATTTTAGAAATTTGCATCTCTTGGAAAAGTGTCATGAATGTTTACGTATTAAAATTGTGTCACACCCAAATGGCTATTTAGTGTGTGAGGAACCTAGGAATGAGGTATAAGGGCTAGAAGGAGTGGCTCTCAACATTTCTTTAGACCTAGAAGTGAATTTAAGGTTGCAATGGATGAGGATAATTACTTTTTTGATCAAGTCTTAACTAAAGAAACATACATGGGGTAATCAAAATAAACCAAGATCTAAACAAAAATACACTGACATGTTTGAAAAGCTTGTAAAGACAAAGTATGGGGCATGTAATGATGTGTAGCAGTATGATGTAACACATCACCAAGGAACCCTAGAGGATATGAGCAAATCATACAAGGAATATTTGGAAATTTGTGTGAGCATACATAACATAGACATGAACAAAGCTCATACCTCAAGATTAGGACACATTGTCTTAAACTAATTACAAACAATGGAAGGCTAAACCCTCGAAAGTTCAAAAAAAAAGGGGAAAGGTCTCCCAAACCATAGGAAAGGTCTAAGAGGTGTTTAAGATCACACATGACCATCCCCAAAGTTGCTAAGCTTGATTCGTCAAACGTGACAAACTGCTAAGTCCTGGGTGTCATGGATGGGCTCCAATGAAACCCCAACTACAAATGGACACCCCTGATACCAACCAAACTAACTCAAAACCTACTTAAACAACATCTAGGGATTCCCTGACATCGTTGTTTTTGCAACACATCCTCTCTGGACTAAACAACATTGGATGGATTTTGGGAATTGTGCAAGTGTTCAAAGAGGACATTAGCATGTTTTGAGGACACTATCATAGCGCAAACGTTTCCTTGACCCACACAGGTGTCCTTAGGATGCATTGGCATCCGTAGAGCATGATGTCATCCATTAGACTGGTGAACTCGCATTGATGTCCCTAAGACGCACGTTCGCCCAAACCGGAGAGCATCCTGATCAGACTCCATGAAGACCTAGACACTCGAAACCTTGATGAAAAGGTGTGAAAATGGGCCAAGTTGAGTGACACCAAGTCACCAAATGGCTCCCATGAGACAAGGTGGAGTCTAGGTGGACTCATCTTGCCACAACTCAACCCATGACACCCACAACTAGAACATACAAACACAAAATATCAAGCAACCCAACTAAAATCCATAATTGGACTTCAAGAAAATTCACCAAGTGGTTTCGGTTAAGCTCAAATTGTCTCTAAAGTGCTTAATCCTACTAAGTCTTGATCAATATCTTATGACCACCATGGGATATGACTAAATCATTCTCCAAAACTATAGGAAACTCTTCTAAATTTATTAAACCAATGGAAATGTTCCTATGATAACATTCTAATATATCATCAATGAGAAGCATACATAGTTATGTTTGGTGGTCAGTTCCAACACCAGTCCACTAAAGTCTACTCTAATCATATCCATATATTTTCATTACATCATTCTCCACTTGCAGTGTTTTCAATATACAATTCAAACATATTTACAATTTGATGCAGGAGCATCCCCAGTTCATAGCAATCTTGCATCAACCAAAAAAAAATTCTTTTTGTTTTGCTATCTGTTTGCAATTTCACCTTTTCTTTCTGTGTCTACTGGTTTTGGCTCACTGGATCCTGTGGAGTTGGATTCTACTTGAACACTTGATCATCTTTCTTATTTCTAGACCGCATCGCATTTGGATCATTTTCTGGCAAGTTATCGCTATTGGTTTTCATGATAGTTTCCTGTTACCGGTTGACAATTTTTTGTTACTGGTTGCCTAGACCTATTTTGGTGATCTACTGGAATTCCTTCCAAAGCTTGCAGAGCCTTGGGCATTGATTTTGATGTCCTTGGCATGTGGCCAACCTTTTCCCGTGATCTACACTTCATCCTTTGGATTTTTTGGAGGAATCTCTTGGTGGAGGCCGACCTTGTTGATTTTACATGTTAGGTCTTGTTCTTCAGGTTTTGATCCCTTTTTGGGCCGACCGGATCCTTTGGATCATATATATAATTGTAATTGCACATTAGAATGTAATAAATCTCATAATCAAGTAGCTAGACTAAGTGTAGAAGATAGATCTTAAGATTTAAGGTCCTGGTTGTGACCTATTCTGTTCTTTGAACATGTTTTAGCAGGCCTGTGACCCAATTTTTGTAACCTGGTTGTTACTGGTTGGTTGTAATCAATTTTCATGAAATAAATCAATCTGTTCTACATTGTCTCCATCATATCTTTGTGTTTTCGTTGTGTTTACTCTTTCTAACCAGTCCGGATTGATCTCTTTGAGGTCCCTCCTAACCGGTGACTGCTTCAAGTGGTATCAAAACGAAGTTTCATTCCAGAGGTTGTGTGTCCTAAGAATTTTTTTGTAGGGTGGCAGATTGAGGATCCGACTTGCAGTTGCAGAGGACCGACATAAATGATGGCGTGAAGAGGAAATAGGAATGGTGGAGCATGTGGGAATGTAGACCCTGTTGTGATGGAAAGGTTGCGAGGGATAGCAGCCCGGTTGGAAGCCCTAGAGACAACCTAGAGAAGAGGCCGACATATCGAAGATGTAAGTGAAGACGAAGGAGAAGAAGCCCCAACAAAACAAGTAAACCCATTGATGGTTTATCTAGATGAGGAAAGGTTTTTTAGGGTTTTGAGTAGGGCGAATACTAAACCTCATTTTACCCCACCAGAATATTATGAGAAGTTGGATTCAGATGAACTGATGGATTGGATTTTGGAGATGGAGAAGTATTTTGATTTTGAAAATACTGCAGAAGAAAGGAAGGTGAAATATGTCTGTACCCGGTTGAAATGTCATGGATCTCTTTGGTGGGAGCATTTGAAAGTTGATAGATAGAGAAGAGGTAAAGAGAAGATTAAGACATGGGATCAAATGATTGCTAAGTTGAAATCAAAGTTTATGCCAGTTGATTATAAAGCGAACCTATTCCAGAAGTTGCATAATTTGAGACAGAAGGAATCTAGTGTCAAAGAATACACCGAAGCATTTTACAAGTTGAATATCAAATCCATACATGTTGATGATAAAGTTGAACAAGTTGCAAGATATTTGAATGGATTGTGGATGTCTATACAAGATGAACTTAGTTTGACAAAATTAGAGAGTGTTGAAGAGGATTACCAGTATGCCCTAAAAGCAGAAGAGAAGCTAAACAAAAGACATGAGAAGAGAAAGAGAGGCAGAGGTGGAAGGTTTACCGGAGGAAGATTTCAAGGAGGAAAAGGATATACTGGAGGTAGAGGAACCTGTACAAATAAGAACAAGGACAAGGAAGTAAACACAGAAGGTAATTCATACCAGAAAGATGATAGAAATTTCTACCAGAGGAGAGAATCGGATGGCTACCAAAATGAGAATTTTGGAAGACAAGACAAGAGAACTTTTACAGGAACTTACTATAAGTGTGGAGGAGAAGGACATCGTGCTTTTCTTAGAACCAACCAATACTAAGAGGGGAGGGGTGAATCAATACATTATCGGTTTTTACTAAATGATACTTTTACTTTAAGCATGAACTAATTAACCATTCACCAATGTAAACATTTACTGCAAAAGATTAAGCATACATGAAAAGATACACAAAGACACATAGATTTATCTCATGGAAACCCAATAGGGAGAAAACCATGGTGTGAGTAGGAACTCACAAAATTTGTACTCTTCTGGAGTACGCCCGGTGAAGAGCCATCCCTGTTAGGAGATTACAAAGACACTGGTTAGGTGCCATTCAATTAAGGGATTTTGATCAAGAACTGTTAGTTCCTTTACCATGTTAAAGGTAGCCTGGTTAAAGGACTTAGAACATCAATAAAGATGTTACCCGGTTAAGGGATTTATACAATGGGACCTATTAAAGTCCACCTAGTTAAGGGATTTAAGTTGCAGTTATTAGAAAGAAATAGATGGATGATCAGATATAAAAAGATACACATTAACTTGATTAGATAATAATTAAGTATCACTCTAGGTCTATATCGCTTGTGCTTGTTCTCCACAACTCTTCCTTCTGGCAGTTTGCTGGTTCTTGAATTCTACACTGTCGGTCCTCTGTCACCAGAGTCACTGCTCGGTGAAACCCCCACTCTATTGGTCCTCTTTCACTAGGCTCTACAGACTCTAAAACTCTCACTGTGTCCACTGTCACATTGACTTCATTCACCTTTTGAACAACCATCTCAAGAATGAGATATGTGTATTTATAGACCCTTTAGTCTATCACCAAATTTTCCCTCCAAAACATACCTTTCAAAATTCTATTGTCAAGCCTTAAAATTGCACTTCTAAAATCATGCAAGAATCTCTGTCAATATAGTTGAACATGATAACTCTATCAGTTGACTGAGAGAAGACTCCAGATTTAGTTGGTAGTAACTGAATGTTACTAGTTTGTCGATTACCGACTCTTCCGGTGTATCGATCAAAACCTGTCTAGCTGATTTCTTCCTGTATACCAGTTTTCTCTTTGCTTATCTGATGGACATCTTCCTTGCCGATTTACTCACCACTACCCGATCTCCTTACTTCTTGTTGGTCTACTACTTGTTGGTTTACTTATTGTCTGGTTTACTCACTGCTTATGGACTATGAAGACTAAGGAGATGATGTTGCCAACAATGACAACCATATCATTTACTGGTCATACACAATTGCATCAGAATGCCAACAAACTCCCCCTGTGGCATTGGTGGAAAATTCTACAAATTGTTGTGCTGGTTCTATGGGCCCCTATTCGTGACAAGATTCCAAAAATTCCCCCTTTTTCCATCAATGGCAAAGACTATCCAAGAAGATTTGTCAAAATAAAGCAAAAATCTCTTGAAAGTTTTTTTGAGCCACTTTTAGAGAAGATTCCCATGAAGATTGAATTTGTTTCATGGTAGTGAAGTGGCCATGTAATACTGTAATGAAGACCTCCATATCATCAACTATCTTATAGTCAGGTGCATGAATTAGGCGGTCTGCCTCATTAATGTTTAGTTGCATGAAATCAATAATTGGTGCTAAAAAGAATTGGAGCTCTAACAAACTAAGACTTCTTTTGTCTTCTTCATCTTTCAACTTTCTGATTTTATGATTGAGCATTTTGACTTTTCCAATAAAGGTTAATGTTGAGCTGCTAAGAGGATTAAACAAGCTTACGAGATCCTGAATCTCTTTTTGAATCTGATTTCTTTTATTGTCTAAGTCTTTGATTAAAACAGGAAAGTCTGAAGATTTCATCAGTAGTTGACCAACTTGTTGCAGTATTCTCTTAACTTCTTTTGTTCTAGTTGAAAGAGAAACTTTTCCAATTGTTATTTGCTCCATTAGGTTATCTCCTCGCTTTGTTTCATATTGCCTTACTATAACCCTCTCCAGATTGGTTTCCTCTGAACTGATTGCTTTAACCAAAGTATCCAACTGATAAAAAATGGGTGTAGTATCATCAACTGCAATTTTCGGGATGAGATCAGAGAGAATTATTCTGGTAGAAGTGAGGATTCTTGCCTTCTTTTTCTTCTCTCAGTTTTACCTTTTCAGCTTGGATTCTCAGTTTTTCAAAGGCTTTCATCAACTATTTAGGGGTCATTTTCTTTATATCAATGACCAAGTCACCTTCTTCTTCTTCCTCTGTTCCTTCTTCCATTTCTAAAGTCTCAACTTCTGAGCTAGTTGTTGTGATGATTCTTACCTATTTCTTTTCACTTTCATTGTCTAAGTCTAACTTCCTCTTTTTCGGAGGGTATCCATCACTACTGCATTATCCATCATTTTCTTCTCTTCCTCTTTTCCTTCCTCTTCTTTCTTGTCTTCCTCATTTCCTTCCTCTGTTCTCTTCTCTTCCTCTATCTTCTTTTCTTCCTCTTTTACTTCTTCTGCTTTCTTTTCTTCCTCTTTTCCTTCCTCTGTTTTCTTCTCTTCCTCATTTCCTTCCTTTGTTCTCTTCTCTTCCTCTGTCTTCTGTTCTTCCTATTTTCCTTATTGAGAGAGATTAGTATTTGGTGATAATAAGGTTTTGTGAGGTGTATCCTCATAAGAGATGTCTTCAACTAACACTTCATCTTGACTGGAAAGTTTAGTTTTATCAGCTTCCTCCACTAGTGAAGTATGAACCGATTGTTCAATACCCTTTGTCAGATTGGGGATATCTAACACAACGTTTCCTATGATGTCCTCAATGGTGAACATATCAAATCCTTCAATGGAGTCTTTTTCCTTAGCTTTTCCTTTATCAAGGACAGCTGCACCTTTGTCCTATTTAGTTTCCTGTTCAATTTCTTCTTCAACCTTATTTTGCTAGTCCATAATTTCCTTCCACAAGGCAACACCTTTAGCATGCACTTCTCTAACTTCCCCTACTAGCACTCTTCCAATTTTGTTTCTTATTTTGAAATGTTGAATGCATGCTTCAGCCACTAGTGAAGTTTGATCACGATCCAATTCATGTTGCACTTCCATGAGTGCTTTTATTATGAGTTCCTTTTTAGTAGCTAGAGAAGTCTTCCATCTTCCTTCAATTTGATCTAGCAAATCTGATGGGATTATGCCATACAATTCATTGGGAGTTCTACAAAAGTTGCCCAAGTTCCAGATCAAAGCTTCCTCAATTTTCCTCTTGTCTTCTTCATTACTGATGGAATATCTCCTTCCAACACCGTCTAGACCTCCAAATTCTTTGATGCCATGTACCATCTCATCAATTGTTGGAGCTTTGTTCCTCTCACTTCTTCTAACCTCCTTTATTTTCACATCTGATACAGTGTCACCTTCTTTCTTATCCTCTTTAAGCTTTGGATCACTCTTCCTTTTTCTAGTGTAAGTTACTTCTATCGGTCTATCTTTGCTTGGTGAAGATACCAGAGTACCTAGATTCTTTTCCTTTGTATATGTTATCGGTTTAGTTGTTGCAGTCCCCTTTGGTTTTGTTTTTGTCACTTTCTTCTTACCACCAGTCAGTTCCTCATCTTTGGCAGGTGTGACCCCTATTTCCTCACTCGCACTAGTGGAGGTAGTGGCACCAGATGCTTCACCTCCATATTTATTGTCAAGGGTATCAATCATTTTCTTTAATTTTATTTTACTGCTAGGCACCTGAAGTTCTTATTTTATTTTAGAGCTTGTCTCCTCATATGTTCCAAAGCTCTTTGCCTTCAAGTTTACTAGTTTAGATAGAAGCATATTGATATGAATTTTAGCCAGATCTGCTGCAACCTCATACCCCATAGGTGGAACCCAAAAATTTCTGGGTTCAACTGCTTGGATAATACAACAATTTGTATCTATAAGAAAACAAATTTTGTTCTTGTATTTTTGCACTATTACGGTTGGAATTCTTTCCCTCGTGCATTCTAGTTTGGAATTCCTTGAAATATCCCCACATTGTTTCCCCAAATTTATCTCCCAGATCCCTAATCATTTCACGTATCCGAACCATGACAAGTTTCTCCTGTGACCATACTACATTACCCTTACCGAGAAAATATTTTAGTACATAGAAAATATACATACTAGTAGAGAGCCATATTTGAAGGATTGCTTCTTAGCCTTCTTTATTCTTTCCATGTTCACCATGAACTGACTTTGAATCATCTTGCATACATCATATGTTGCATCTTCTTTGATAATATGATATCCAACATGGATGGCACCGCTCGACACATTGTTCATCCAACTTGATTGATATACCCTGTAACCCAACACTGCAGAGGCAAATCTTACTTCAACATCCTCAATATGAGTGATAGTCATTACTCTACTATCACATCAGGATTCGATTAACCGGGTGACTTTAGTTGATGAAATCTCTCTTAGGGTTAATGCTTCACCAGTTGCATTGAACCCTGTCACTCTCCGAATCATCTCCTTTGTGATCTTGATCGGTACATGATCTTCCAACAACAAAAATTGATCATGAACCCTACTTAATACATATCTAACCCAGTCACCATCAAACTGATCAGGAAATTCTACAACATATGCCAAACCCTTGGTCTTACTAATCATTTTCATAGAACCCTTTAAACTCACTTTGAATGAACTTATCTCCAAGTTCTTCGAGCTTGCAATGAGTATAGGAGCAAATATCTTCTACCAACAATACACCAGAGGGCACAAATGAAAAAGCACCGGTCTTGTCGATTTCACCGGCTTTCATCAGGTGCAGCTTGAACTTGGGTTGGGGCTCCTTGATAGCTTCAACCAACAAAGGAGTCAATATCTGCATTGCCATGATGACCTTCAATCAAGATTTTCTCAGATGTAGTTGAAAACCCTTTCCTAGGGAATACCAAACACCAATATTGCTCTGCTTGAATTTCTTTTTTGCACAAACAAAGCTTAGCAATTTTCAAATCGCCTTGGAACACAAAGGAGCTCAAGAAAATTCACAAGTAGTTAGGTAAATGAAAATGTGCTACCATTTCCTTATTTATCCATTGAGATTTATCGGCACTAGGATCCAACGGTCAAAATTGAAGCTCACAACTTAAAGTACACCAATTATTTGTTGCCGATACCGATACTCAAATAAATAACTCACAAGACAAACTTCAATTAAGAACTTTTAGACCAAATTTTATGCATCACAACTATGTAGATAAACACATCCTTACATTTGTTGAGGGGATTCAAGAGTAATCTTACCATATGTGCTCCCCCTGGGCATCAGTATGCCTAGTTAGAAGTGGAACTGTCATCACCAATGAATGATGACTTGGTTTTAGAATGTCCTTGTCCTTATTTTTCTTCATCTTTCTTGATCCATGTCTTTTTCATTTCATCTCTTATTTCTTCAGTTGTCTTCTTTTCTTTCAGGTCATTTTGCTCCTTTTCCTTGCTAAACCGATTCTTGTCTACAGACTAGTTGTAGGATCGACTTCTGCATTCCCTAGCTAGGTGGCCAATCTTATGACGGTTAAAGCATGCCATACCAGTTGTCCTCCATGGTCCTGGATTGTTTCTCTGACCCATCCTCATCCTGCATGTTTCAGCAACATGACCAAAATTACCACACATGGAACATGTGGCATTCAATTGATTACTCCTTTCGCTAGGACTAACCGGTTTGAATGGTGGTCTTGATACCTTTGTCTTGAACCTGAATTCTTCTTATTTGTGTCTAAACTTATTGCAAGTGAAGCAATGTTCACTAAATATTTTTGCACTTGACAAGCTGCTTGATTGAGATCTACACTCATAAGTAGTGTGACCATACTTATGATAATTGTGGCAATAACCATCAAAAGTGAAAGTCTTCTTTTAATTAACCGATTTATTCCTACAGTCATTGGTCTTATGACCCAATTTTCCACAATGATTACAAGATAATTTGGAAGACTTCATACCTCTTGCTTCTGAGTGATAACTTTTATCATCCTTCATCCTTTTGGATTTAGATGATTCTCCAGTTTCCATAGGACCTAAACCGAGGTAACCAAGACCAGTTCTATCATTTGTTCTTCTCTGAGCCTTCAATTGGCTAGCTACCTTCTCAAAGACTTCATTGAATTTTCTTAGCTTCTCATTGTTGGTATTATGGATGTGTTGTATTGTTTTTGTCATTGATGTCAACACTTGTCAACACTTGAAGATATTTGTTTATGTTCACCGACATGTTCAGTGACTTATGCACAGTCACCAGTATCTGGTTCACCGATAAGTTATATTGTTCACCAGCACTGAGGATGATCTGTTATCATCTGGAGATTACTTGGTTATGTCAAAGATATTGTTTGGACACTTGGCTTTGGTGATTTGATTATTGGTCTAATAGAGTTTGCATATTTGTTGTTACCAGCAAATAGGTCTAGGTTATGGACCGGCAAGCGTTATCTATTCCAAATCAACATGACATGCTAAGGAGATGTTTTATTGATTGGTTATTATTGTAAATGCTTTAAGCCGACATGATGCATCATATATTGATTCATTTGTAACTGATTTAATTGTAATATTCTTAGTGAGCTGACCTACACATTTGGTCTTAGGTTTTGGTATATATGTAATATCTCATTTGTGAGATTATGGAGAGGGTGTGAAAGAGAATGTAATAAGGTATATGTGAATATAAGTAGAGCTATACATGCAGACATCATTTGAAGATTCAAGGAAGGTATGAAGAAGACAATCAGAGCTTAACCAATACTGAATCCAGCATATGAAGATGTTGTTTTGAGTAGTACATTATCATTGGATTTAACCATCCAATTGTAGTCAATGTGACTCCCATTTTGTGATTGAGCAATGAGCTCTAGGCAGTTGGCCTTTCTGCATGTGTAGACCCCATTTGTACACACATACTATCTGCAGTAGTATCATCTGATTGTGGGTAAGGTTTTCCACCATGGTTTTTCCCCTTACAGGGTTTCCACGTACAAATATATGTGTTATGTGTTGTGGATGTTATTTGTCTTTCTGTTTCATGCATTAAACTTTACCGGTACTATTATTAACTGTTAAACTGTCTACTAACATTAAGTTTTGTTTACTAGTATTATGCATTAAGTTTGGTCAAGTTATATTTGGGTTGAAATTAATTGACAACTGATTCACCCCACCTCTCAGTTGCCTCCAGGTCCTAACAATTGGTATCAGAGCTAAGTCCTCTTTTTGCAGAAGTTTAACAGCTTTAGGAGATTCTATGGCAACTAACTATTTCAGGAAGGACAGTCCAAAGCTTGATGGAACTAACTATGGTATATGGAAAATCAGAATAGAGACACATCTGAATTGCATTGGAAAAGACATATGGGATGTTACAAAGAATGACTATGTTGGTCCTACACAGAGTCAACATAATCTACAAACCTTGGCTAAAGATTAGGAGAATGATTGCAAAGCAAGAGAAGCACTTTTGAGCGCATTGTCAGATCAGCAAATCATGGGATTATCAGACTGATCTACTGCTAAAGCTATTTGGGATAAATTGGAGACATTGAATGAAGGTGATACCACTATCAAAATTGCCAAACTAGAATGCTTCCGGGTCAGGTATGAAAATCTGAAAATGGAAGAAGATGAAAGGATTGTTGCTTCTATGGAAAGAGTTAATGAAATTGTTTTGGGTATACAATGTTGTGGAGGATCCTTAAGTGAAGATGAAATTGTTTTTAAATTTTTAAGAGCATTGCCACCGGCATACAAAATGAAAGTAACTGCTATTAATGAATTGAGAACAATGCCTAATACATCGGTATCTAGAGATACTTTGGTTGGAAAACTTTCAGCTTTTGAACTTGAGGAATTTGGTCCTATTTCTACAATTAAGACAGATTTAGCTTTCAAAGCAACATCATCTGTAGCATCATCATCATCATCTAAAAAATATGATTGGAAAGCACTCTATGCTAGAGAACTTGAAGAAATCAGAAGAGAGAATGAAGAACTTGAAGAGATTGAAGATCTATTTGTAAGGAAAATGCCTAAAGGTCCAGTTGGAAGTAAGTATGAAGGTAAAGCACCATTTAAATGTTTTAACTACAATAAAATTGGTCGTATGTGTATATGGTGAAAATGGATAACAACAATGTTGAAAGACTAAATGAATTCAACCACAAAACCCTAGCCTACAACAACAAACATCCACCATAACATATGAAGATTACCTAAGACAATGCAAATCAAATGAAATTACAAAGATTATACCATCACATGTCCAATAGGGTTTGGATCTCCATTCTTCCTATCTCCATTGATCTTGCTTGATATATTTGCTCTCAGATTTTATATGTGCACAAGAGCTCAACAAAGAACGGAAATGTGGTTGCAAGTAGGATTGCGTATGAAAGGTCAAAAGCGTAGTGTAGTCGAGTGCCTCCTTGAGGGTTTGATAATGAAGAAAACATCTCTTTATATAGAAGACACAATAAGAAATGGAGGGGTAAGATTGAGAGGTGTAAAAGATAAATGGTCGGTTATGATTAGAGGGTAGGTAGAGAAAATAAGAAAATAATGAGAGGTAGGTAGTGTAGGAATTAAGAGATAAATGAAATGTGTCATGGGTAGAAAAGGATAATGAATTAATTAAATAAATAAAGATTTATTTAATTAATAGAAGAAGTGAGATCAATTAAATAAATAAGATATTTATTTAATTTAAGAAAAAGGATAATTTAAATAAATAAATGTATTTATTTAAATGAGAAATAAGGCTAGAAGAGGATAAATGAATTAATTAAATAAATAAGAATTTATTTAATTAATAGAAGAATTAGGCTAAAGTAATTAAATAAATAAAGATATTTATTTAATTAGACATGACAATTTTAGGTGTCTACATTTTGCCCCTCTTTGAGACAATGCAGCTTGTTGCGTTGTTTCAAAGAAGATAATATGAACTGATACAAAGTTTCCCCAAGATGGGAATGATATGCCCCCTCGAGAGATTGGATGAAAATGTCTGAAAAGATCGCAAACAATCTCTCGATAAGAAAGAAAGGGTAGAATGGACTGACCGGATAGGATAGAGTGACAGAGTCACGGGATAAAGAAGACCGACTCGGGAGATGAGGGCTAGGGCTAGGGCTAGGGCAGTCTATAAAATAGATCACGAGGGAAAAACATCCTCATTGTCATCCACACATCCAAGAGATCAGAGTGCAGAGAGAGAATAGAGTAGTAACAATCAGCAGCGATGGCATTAGTTCACATATTCGATCGCGTTCGCCGATCTTAGAGGCGAGCAAATGCAAGAGAGCCGGTGAGTACCTCAAAACCTACTTGTACTTTGTCATAATAAATGTTGTCATTAATGCATGCTAGGTAGTGCAATAAATGCGCTTTAGGTAATGTCAAACAACGTCAAAAAATGTTGAGGTGCGTTTTTGCTGGTGCCAGGCACGTCTAGGTTAGCTAGGCATGTCTGTGTTTGTGCCAGGCGCGTCTATGAATGAAAATGCATCTATGTCAAATGCAAGCACGTCTGCGTTGTTCAGGCGCGTTTGTGCTATGTGGGCACATCTGTGCAGATCAGGCACATCTATGAAGAGCATAGGCACATCTGTGTATGTTAGGTGTGTCTGTGTAGAGTAGGCACGTTTGTGCAATATGTAAGCACATTTATGTCATGAAGGCACGTTTATGTCAAAATGAGCATTTATGTCTTCTAGGGAAAATTGACAGTTCTGTGATGAACATACGCTGTCGATTGGATAAGCTGCTGAGAGGATACACTCAAATAGGTCCTCTAGGGAAGACTAGGATAGATCGAGGCACTTTGTGATGAACAGGGAGTACCAAGACATAGTACTTTGTGCTGAACATGGAGTACTAATATAAGCAACACTTTGTGATGAACAGGGAGCGCAAAGATGAGCAACATTTTATGATGAACAGGGAGTGCAAAAACACGTAGTACTTTGTGATGAACAGGGAGCACTAGTAAGATCCATAGCAACACTTTGTGATGAACAGTGAGTGTCACTAGGATAGAGTATCATAAGCACTTAGGATAATAAGCAGCATTTTGTGGTGAACAAGGAATGCCACTTTGACTGACAAAGTTGATTTGCTTGACTGTAGGAGTACCTACCTATGCTGGAGTCATGGGAGAGATTCCCATCGACTTAGAGGCTATGACCAGAGCTGACATTTGAGGGCAGAGCCGCGATTGAGGTTATGGGTTTGAGATTCATTCTGTATGTGCCTGAGTTTTGGGCGAACATGGGGTTGCTGATTGCACTTGCTGAAAGATGACACTCTGAGACATGCACGCTCCATTTGCCGATGGGTGAGATGACAGTCACCCTGGAGGATGTGTACAGGATTCTGAGGATACTAATTGATGGGGAGTTGATACCCTATGGTCGAGATGGAGACAAGGATTCTCTGAGATGAGTGTTTCAAGATCCAAGACTAGAGATGAGGGTTGGACATGTGGCTTGGGATACCATGACAGTGACAGGATTGGCACTACCAGTGGTGCTAGGAGGAGTGATCAGTGGCTTCCTGTGTCCAGATAGGGCGACATGAGGGTTGGCTGTGGGCTGGGGGAGCACCTTGGAGATGCTCGTGATATAGCAGACCAGATATGCCTGGGGACCATGCATGCTGGCGCATTTGTACTATGAGCTCCATTAGTTCATCTACCATGGATCTATAGGATTGGGCTAGAGAGTGACATTGCTACAGGTATGGGCATATGAGAATCTGCTAGTGACACATTTCAGGGGTAGGGGTCATCGACGTAGTTTTGTTCACTTGTATGATATGATTACATCACAACCACGGATTGGCAGGCTAGAGCATTGGCGCAGGGTTATTGTTGAGATTGAAACTGTGGTATGGAGGCCATACCGAGAGTGCGAAGAGTGGGAGGATGATGCAGTAGAGCTGCCATACACCTTCAGGAGAAGATATATGATTGGGCAGATGCCCTATGTACTGGAGAGGCAATTGGTAGACAAAGTATGCAGGCAGTTTGGCTGGATCCAGCGGATGCCACAGGGTTCCGAGATGTATGCTCGGATAGTGAGAGATTAGGCACACTTCGAGCCTTTGTTATCATATGATCAAGTTGTGATGCAACTGGTAGAGATGACTCCCTTTCCATGGGGTATGTGGCCAACAATCGAGGATGCAGAGATGGATGCAGAGTATCCATTTCCACGGTTGACAGATCCAGGAGAGCTGATAGATGGAGATGGCGGGGGGGATGAGGATGGTGATGGAGATAGCAGAGGTAGAGGCCAATAGAGGAGGTGGGGAATGATAGGAGAGAGGAGAGTAGCTCCACAGAGAGAGGGTGGAGAGGAGAAACAAGCTCAGGTGGTTTACCATTACAGGAGCCAGCAGTACAGGGTCCCAAATAGGTACAGGGACAGGGACAGGGATAGGGATGAGGATAGGGGTAGGGGCAGCTACAAGAGCAGCCACAGGTACAGGGGCATGAGCAGCCACATGCGCAACCATAGGTATAAGGGGAGGAGGAAGAGCAGGATGAGCTACTAGAGTTGAGGGAGATCTGCCAGGGATAGGCAGATGAGATCCAGGATCTAGAGTAGGAGACAACTAGGCTTAAGAGATAGCTGAGGGACATAGATCAGGAGCGGGATCAGGCCATTCAACGCTATACAAAGGCTGAGATGGCACTGAGGGAAATGAGGTAGGCAAAAAAGGACATAGGAGCTGGTTATGCTTATGTCTTGTAAGCCCAAGAGGAGACAGGCTACTGGAGAGACCTATACTATGGAGCTGTGCCACCAGAGCAGTGGGCTAGGAGCTTCTGTAGACCATTGCGAATAGTGACGACCACTAGAGGGAGGGATAGGAGACAGGTGTCCAACGGTGGGGTTATGGGTCCTCCACCACCACCAGATAGAGGGGACAAGAGAGATGATCTTGGGGTAGGTCCTTCCAGGGCTCAGACTCCGTCAAGGCCAGGCAGCTCTGAGGGAGGGAGTTCATCATAGCCTTAGAGGGCTCCCTATGTATTAGTTTTGTACCATTTTGTATGATGATGTAGACACCTTCGGGTGATTTTAGCCATATGATTTTGACATCATTGTATCATGACACTTATGATTATATATATATATATATATATGAGATGATTCATCTTTGCGGCAGCTATATGTATGTGTACCTATGTGATGAGATGTTTCATGATGTATGTTTCTATGTGATGGTTATGATATAGATGCAAATATGTATATGATGCAATGCAATATTTTTGTTCTTTTATGTTTTATATGTGTATGCATGATGCAAATGTGAATGTATGAAATGCAGATGAATATGATAATACGAATGTAAAATGTGCTAATATGTGTTGTGTGTAGGATGTGATGCAATTATGATATCTATATGTATGTATGAAATGCTTATATGTGGTAATGTAGGTGCAACTACATGAGATGAAAATATTTTTGGTGTGTCATTGTGCTCAGTCATGTGATAATGGGCTACACGGACTTGGGAAGGATGATGGAAGTCAATCAAGAACGGGGGATGGAAGATAGAAGATATGAAACTGAAAGAGCTTCTTGTGCATTATCATCATTGAGCTTTATTATGGCAAGATAGGTTATGACAATCGAGGCATATGTTTGACCCAAAAAGTCATTGTACCTGTTTGCATGGAGATAAGACAGTCACAAACAAGGAATGCCCCAGTTCATACTAGACTCTCAGTGTCCTCATATCCTTGGACAAGTCATAGCATTACTAAGAGACAATCCGTAGACAGCAAAGAAAAAATAGGTGACAATACCCCATCCTCGCCTTTCTAGTCAAAGACATCCTAGAGATAGATTCTCTAGTTAGAGACATCCTAGAAAAGATAAAAGACATGTCACCAAAAGATAAAATAAAAAAAAGCCAAGACTCGACACCAACATCCATTGTAGTCCTCAAGTTCAGTATCTCTTGTCACTTGTATAAGTCTTATTTGATTGTGGTCACAATGTTTTACTTTCACAAAAGGATAGATAGCACTGAACCATAATATTGACTGAGTCTATTGAAAGATTTGATTTGTTGAAAGTCCATTGTTGCTATTGTGTCTCATCTGGAACTGACTGAATCCATGTAGCTGATACTTTATTACAGAGAAGACGAAACTTTATTGCAGATCTGTGATGCAAATGCTGCTTTATTGTGGATTGTGCATGGATAGACTGAAGAAAATTGGAAGAAACTGTACTCCTCAGAATAGGCAATGCTCTTAGTTCCACACCCATTACTAGACGTAGGATTTGCCTTAGCCATAGATAGGAGCTGATTTATTATATATAGAAAGGGGTGAAAAGGAGGGATTATTAGGAATGGCTAACCAATCTTAGGTAGATCAATAACAAGCCATGATGGGAATGGGTAAGTTTATTATGGATGTACAGGCCGTGAGTGTGTGCAAAGTGAAAGGATGTGATGGAATCAGGAAGGAGGGAGGAGCAATGTCTCTACGTATGGCGCTGGTGACCCAGTTTTCACCATGGTACTTGCCCAGGGCGCCACCGAAGTGGTTTTCACCATTGGACAAAATGTTTTTCTATTTTTCAATTTTTTTTTTGTTACAAGGCGCTTATTTGCCAGGTTTTCACCAATTAACGATTTTTAATTTTTATGATTTTTTATTTTGTATTTATCATTGATCATTTTGAATTTTTTTGATTTTTTTTTTATGATACTCTGAAGAGCTATGTGTAAAACCTATGAAGGTGCATGTTGTTGATAGGATCCTCCAAAGGTTCACCCTCTGTAGTTGAGAGCTAATATGCACCAGATCCATAGGTCATTGTGATGATGTAAGGATCAAGCCAATTTGGTTCAAACTTGCCCTTCTTCTCTCTGTCTTGCTGATTTTTAGGATTTTCTCTGAGAACTAAGTCACCTACCTCAAATGTGTGAGGCTTAACCTTATGATTATAAATACATTGTTCCTTGAGAGAATGATGTGTAGCTCAAGTGAATGTCTTCCTTGTTAAAGGAATTGAGATAGAATTACTAGTGTGTGGACTACATAGGCCCATATGCATGTCACCTAAAGAAGTTTGGGCATCCTTGATAACAACGTCCTTTGAGGAAGCTCTATTAAAGGTTCATGATGTATCGCTAGAAGGGAAAGGATGTGTGGAACAAGTGGATGAGTTATGAAGGCTTGTGATTGTGAAAAGAAGTAAAAGTATCATGACATGATGGAGACTTGGAATCAACAAGTATGTTTTTTGAATCATAGGAGTTTTATCCTTGACTTTGATTTTTGTAGAGTCCAATAGCTTTTGATTTTGATTTGAACTAAAGGACTTTTTCTTATTTTTGACTTTTATATTTTTCTTTTCAAAGCTTGATTTTTGATCTCCAATTAGTAAGGGCTTTTGTGATTCTTGTTGATCCAAGTTTGGGAGCGGAATGGAAATGGAATGAATGGATGAAATGGTAAGGCTATGTGAGCTCTCAAGAGGGTTGGCGATATGCTCAATAGATTCTTTGTTGGAACCACTTTTAGGAATATTGATATCAAGAGGTGCTTGCACCACTAGAGGAGATTTGCATTCAGACTTAGTAGCCGCAACACTAGGTGGTTCACACCCAATTCCTTGATATTGAAAATTGTTTGTTGGTTGTTCCTATCAATAGAATACCTTAGGAGATAGTGGGACTTGATCAACATGAAAGATATACTCACCACATCCCATGTCTTTAATCTTGAATTTTTCTTTGAGCTCTTCTTGTTTTGATGTAAAAGATTTTAAGGATTCTGGATCCACATATGCTGATGAAGGAATAGCTTGTCGATTGACTGGGATTGTTATTTCTAATCGAGGTTGCAGATTTTTGCAATATATGAATGGATTTGGGTCAGCTTTGACAGTCACTTCAACTCCATTGCATGGGAACTTAATACATCGATGATATGTAGATGGGATTGCGCTCATCTCATGAATCCATGGATATCCTAACAATATGACAAACCACATCCTTTGTAACTGGCCCAACTCTGAGAGGTAAAGTGACTGTACCTTTGGATGAACGTTCCTCATCATCATATGCTTTGATGGTAATTTTGTTTGTAGAATTCATAGCTTTATCAGAATATCCCAATTGTTTAATAGTGCTCAATGTACAAATATTTAGACCTGCTCCTCCATCTATCAGAACTCATTTTATTCAATGTTTGTGTAGGAAATCTTCAATGTGTAAAGGTGCATTATGTGGTTGGCTCACGGAGCCATCGTCAGCTTCTGTAAATGTAAGGGAGTGTGGAATGGAAAGGTATCCCACCATGGCTTGAAACTAGTCCACGTTTAGATCAGTAGGGACATAAGTGCCTCTCAAGATTTTGTCAAGAATGGCTTTATGTGTAGGGGATATGCGTAAGAGCTCAAGGATTGAGATAAGCATGGGTGTCTTCCCCAACTGTTCTACAAGGTCATACTTAGGCTTAGTTGATGAGGAAGCAACATTTTTAGCTGGAGCACCTTGCAAAGTGAATTTACCTCAGCGAGTTGTAACATTACATTCAGAGGTAGGTTTGGAAGAAGATCCAATGCCTTTTAGGACAATCTTGGGTCTTTGGGTGGAATTCTTAGGCGTTTTGTCCTTGATGATAATGGTAGAGACATAATTATCCATTGAAATGTGATTGACAGTTGAATCATAATTATAGGATGCTCTGGTATAGTTGGTTTGGTCATCTATGGCTTTAGCTTTTCCCTTGTCATGCTTTGGGAATGGTTCCTTAAACATCTCATGTTCTTGATTGGATGAGTGTCCTTCAATCTCAATGTCACCTATATCAATGAGATCTTGTATGATGTTCTTCAATCGATGACAATTACCTATTTTATGACCTTTGCTCTTATGAAATTCATAATACTCATCATTATTCCACCAATTTGGTTTAACCTTTGGCTCATATGGAGGCAAATCTGGAATCGTTATTATTTTGTTTGCCACTATCTTCTTGAAAAATGATTCTAGTGGTTCTCCCAATGGAGTGTACTTCTTTCATGATTTTGAAGTTGTTTAAGTATTCACTTGATTGTTTGTAGAGCTTGATCCAGAAAAAACGATTTTGGGTCATATTGTATTGGCATCCACAACACCATCATTGGCTGTGTTCTTGTTTTTATTCCAAAATCTTGGCTTATCTTTTCCTTTAAAGTCATCTTTATTTTCCTTGAATATCTTAATGAATCCTTGTTCAATTAGGACCTTTTCTGTCACTAAGCCCTTTTCAATGATGTCCTTGAAGGTGGACAAACAAACTTTTCTTAGATCATAACCAATATCTTTGTTAACATTCTAGGTGAACATCTCTACCATTTATTTTTGTGGAATTTCACAAGAGCATCTGCTGGCTAGATTTATCAATCTTTGTAAAAATGATGAAAAAGATTCTCCATCCTTTTGTTTGGTGTTGCACAAGGTAGTGACTGATATATCTGTCTCTATGTTGTATGAGAAATGTTGGATAAATGCCTCTGCTAAGTCACCCCATGACTTAATACCAGGTGGAAGTTGGGAGAACCATTCCATAGCTTGATCACCTAAGTTCTGTGGGAATAATCTCATCAAATATGTCTCTTCTGCTCCTACCTCAATGCAAGCTATGAAAAACTATCTTATATGTGCCTTAGGATCCCCTTTGCCTCTATATTTATCAACCTTAGGTGTCACAAAGTGTGTAGGAAATTGAGGCATTGGAATGCTTTTGTCAAATGGATAGGGACACATGTCTCTCATTGCGTAAGTTGGCTTCGGTGTATTTATGTCCTCCATTTTCTTTTTTAAGTCCTTGATTTGCTATTCCAAATTGTTCTTAGGTGGAGATCGACTTCTTAGACCATATCCAATGCCTGAGCCATTGTGTGGATGAGGAGCATGTTGCATATATGGATGATATTGATCATACACATGTTCATATGGAGGAGGTCTATAATGATGCTGCGTATATGGACCACTTGATATAGAGTCATGATGAGGAGCAGAATATCTGCTTTGTCCCTGTATACCATACTCTATAGGAATTTCATGAGTTTGTTCTAGTGTGTTGCCCCCAAATTTGACGCGGGGTTTCCTTGTGTTCAAATTTTGATCATGCCTTTGGATATCCAATTGATTTGGTGGTTGATCCTTAGCATTGGTATGTGATTGAGTATATTTTTCTACATAAGACCTCTATAATGGTCTATGAAGGTGAGTGTCATATGCTTGACCATGTGTGTATGGGACCTCAGGTTTTTGAAATAAAGATGATGGTGATTCAGGCACAAGATGTGGTCCTCTATTGCCTCCACTATTAGGCCTCCTTTGATCCATGTTGGGATGAGGTTGTTGCAAAGGTTGATTTTCCATTATTTGAGACATGTCAAAATCATGAGGGATCTTGGCTCCACTTTGTGCCATCACTTGTAGAAAATATTGTCTACCTCTCCTCATTGTTTCCTCAACCAATCTATTGAAATGGGGATCCATAATGGTGTCTTCCACTTCTGCTGAAAGTACAAAAAAGTTGTCCATATTGTCATTGTGTGTTTCATTGTTGTTTGTGTTGTGTTGTCCATGTTCTCAACATTTGGAATGTTTCTATAAGCATCCATGTCAGGTAATGTAGTATGATCAGAATTGAAAAAGATATCATTGCCATATTCATAGGAACTCATGTTTGCGGACTCTTGAGCCTCTTTAGTTTCTCTCCTAGATTTTTGGGAATGGGTTTCAACCATGAACTAGGTATTGACCAAGATGTGTGAGACTAGATGAAAATGAAAAGAGTATGGAAGACCAAGAGTTGGATGGAATCTAAATGAATTTGAAGTGTACTTGCAATGTCCAAAGTGTAAGACCAAATATGTATGTAGTAGAGTAGGTGTGGCTTTCGAAGAGATGATAGTTTCTCTTGATGAGGTAAGTTGACCTTGACTCTAAGTA
The DNA here is from genome assembly GCF_030272615.1 of Cryptomeria japonica. Lineage (NCBI taxonomy): Eukaryota > Viridiplantae > Streptophyta > Pinopsida > Cupressales > Cupressaceae > Cryptomeria > Cryptomeria japonica. Next base: position 703,431,880 of record NC_081411.1, on the reverse strand, counting down.
AGACTAAATGAGACCCAAAGGTGATAGACCTTGATGAGGGACCACTTAGCAAAATGTTGTTGTATGTAGTGTGTTGACAAAGTATGATGAGGACAAGCAAGTGACCTTTTGACTCAAGTTTAGACAAATGTGAATGTAATGTAAGGTGTAAAGAAATGATGGACTTTGTGAGGCCCAAAGACAGGTTGAATGGTAGATGAAAACCTAGAGAGATACCTAGGAAGCTCAATAAGTTTGAAACTGATTGTTCCTTATTTGCTGAAATATGAAAGTTTTCAATTCTGAACACAGACATGCTTATATACGTCATAGACGTGCTCAAATGACACAGATACTATTCTATTAGACACAGACGCGCTTAAATAACACAGATGTGGTTCTATCAGACACAGACACATTTCTGAGATGTAAATGCAATGTTTCTCAAAAGACATAGATGTGTTTCTGCCCTTCACAGATGCGTTTAGATGACACAGACGTGGTTCTGTCAAACACAGATGCATTTTTGCAAACTTTGTGCAACTTTTCCAATCTGTGAAGTTGTTTTGTTGTGAACAAATCTGAATGTTTGACTATTTTTCGTGACAAGAGGACACAATGTTGATGATGACTCAATGTTTGCAAGTGTTTAGACTCAAAAACGACTCAAAGAAAAGTGTGTTGTTTGATGTAAAATTGTTTTGCATACACTTGAAGACACAAAAGACACATTTGTTTGATGTTTGATCTTGAATGTTTGATTGTTTAAAATAAGTCAAGCACAATTCTTATGGCTAACCAGGACAATAGTTGTTGATTCCTACATGAGGCTACACTATTCAGAGCGGATACTTAGATGCTTGACCCCACTGGCTCCACCCTCGACACTCACTTTTTGGGGCAGCCAAGCATCAGTCCCCATGAAAACTCCTCATGGTGAACTTTGTATCTCTACTAAGAACCATATGTGTGTGGGCCGCTTCAGAGGTCTGACCTCCTGCCCCAACAACTAGAAGGATTTCGGCTTCTAAAATAAAAAAGTGCTAGTAAGAGCATCCGCTAGTGTGGCCATACATGCGGCACTTTCAGCTCTATAAATACAAAAGGCTCCCAGCTGGTAGGGGTTACGCCCTACAAATGATCAAATAAATTTGATCAAACGGGTTTATGGGGAGACATAGTGTCAGTATGAACTAATCAGCACATGTTATCCATAGTTTTCACCATGGATACAGTTGTTTATAGTGGTTTGGAAGAGGTGGGTTTTCCTCGCTACCACTTGGATCGTTCTCTCCTCACTAGTAGTCTTAATGACCACACAGCGAGACAAGCCCTCTAAAGATTAAACAAAAAGAGCCTATTGCCCAAGACACAAAAGACAATAGTTCAATTTTAGTGCACCAATTGAAGTGTTTACTAGTCTATGAAAGTAAGGCACATAATAAAAATCAAAAGAAAATCCTTGCCAAGATCCTGCAACAAAGATTTGTTAGTAGTTTGGATTGTTTCAAATGATCACCCCTTCTTGCAAGCACACAAGTTAGGTAAATTTTTAGATCCGAAAGACTTTGTGAAATAGGGGCCTTCAACAAAATGATTTTTTGCTTTGAAAACAAGCTGCACCACTTTTGTTAGCTCGATCAGAAGATGTTAGCTCAATATAAACTAGATCTGAAACATTAAATGCAAGATAAAATGACAAAAAATGAAAACCTTAAATGAGGAATTTTTTATTTTATTTTTGGAAAACATAGATGCGATTTTACCCTACACAGATGCGATTCCACAACACATACGCATTTTAACACCTCACAGATGCGTTTCTACAAAAAAAAATGCAAAACAAAAAATCCTGCAAGACATAGACACGATTAAAATGATCATAGACGCAGCTAGATGTCGCAGATGTGATTAAATCACCCATAGACATGCCTATAATGAAAATGAAAATACTGTCCGAAACACAGACATGATTCAAAGGTTCACAGACGCGATTCAGGAACACAGACGCGACCCTGTAATCTGCAAAAAATAGTAAAATAATGTGGAAGACGCAGACACGAGTCCAAATATCACAGACGCAATAGAAAATAAAAAACGTGATCCGAAGGCACTCAGATGCGAAAATGTCGAAATGTTGTCAGAAATGTCAGATCTGCAACTTCAAAAACACAAAATTTGCAACAAAAGATGTTAAATGCAAAAGGGACAAGAGTCCCACCGGGCGTGCCAAAATGTATACGATGAAAATGGATAACAACAATGTTGAAAGACTAAATGAATTCAACCACAAAACCCTAGCCTAACAACAACAAAGATCCACCATAACATATGAAGATTACCTAAGACATTGCAAATCAAATGAAATCACAAAGATTATACCATCACATGTTCAATAGGGTTTGGATCTCCATTCTTCCTATCTCCATTGATCTTGTTTGATATATTTGCTCTCAGATTTTATATGTGCACAAGAACTCAACAAAGAATGGAAATATGGTTGCAAGTAGGATCACATATTAAAGTTCAAAAGCGTAGTGTAGTTGAGTGCCTCCTTGAGGGTTTGATAATGAAGAAAGCATCTTCTTATATAGAAGACACAATAAGAAATGGAGGGGTAAGATTGAGAGGTGTAAAAGATAAATGGTCGGCTATGATTAGAGGGTAGGTAGAGAAAATAAGAAAATAATGAGAGGGTAGGTAGTGTAGGAATTAAGAGATAAATGACATGTGTCATGGGTAGAAAAGGATAATGAATTAATTAAATAAATAAAGATTTATTTAATTAATAGAAGAAGTGGGACCAATTAAATAAATAAGATATTTATTTAATTTAAGAAAAAGGATAATTTAAATAAATAAATGTATTTATTTAAATGAGAAATAAGGCTAGAAGAGGATAAATGAATTAATTAAATAAATAAAAATTTATTGAATTAATAGAAGAATTAGGCTAAAGTAATTAAATAAATAAAGATATTTATTTAATTAGACATCACAATTTTAGGTGTCTACAATATGGCATCTAGGTGTTTTGATAGACATGCAAGATTGAAAGAAGAAGCTAAAAGAACATATAAGTCTAACCTTGAATATCAGAGATACAGATTTAAGAAAAATAGAGACAAATCATGTTATTATACTAATCAAGGAATTAATGATGATTCTGATGAGGAATCGACAAAAAATGGATGGGTTTTTGTTGCTATAATAGAAAATCAACCGACACCTACTGTTCAACTAGTAGAGCAGGCCCTGGTAGCTAAAATTGAAGAAAAGGATGAATGGATCATTGATTCTGGATGTTCACATCATATGACTGGTGATAAAAGTAAATTTTTAACTTGTAAGGAATACAATGGAGGTCTAGTAAGATTTGGGGATGATAAAGCTTGTTTGATCAAAGGAAAAGGCACTATATCTTTTGATGGTAAGCACAATATTGATAATGTTTACTATGTTGAAGGTTTGAAGCATAATCTTTTGAGTGTAGGTCAATTAGATGAAAAAGGATTTCAGTTACAATTTAAGAATGGTAAATGCAAAATCATGAATAGAACTGGTTTGGAAATTGCAAATGGTAATCAGACTAGAGGTAATATCTTTCATTTGAATAATAATGAGAAGGCATGCTTGATTGCACATATTGATGAAAGTTGGTTATGACATAAAAGACTTTGTCATGTAAATTTTGATTGCATTGTGAAAATCAGTACAACTAAGGTAGTAAGAGATTTACCTAAGATTGTTAAACCTCACAATCCGGTATGTAAAGAATGTCAACTTGGAAAGCAAGTTAGAGAAACTTTCAAAAGTATTTCAGAAAAATATAATAATGTTATTGACTTAATTCATACTGATTTATGTGGTCCAACAAGAACTAGAAGTTTACAAGGAGATAGATATTTTATGGTAATCATTAATGATTATTCTAGAATGTATTGGATTACTTTTCTCAGGGAGAAAGTAGAAGCTTTTGGGAAATTCAAACTATTCAAGGTGAAACCAGTAAGAAAATTAAATGTTTGAGATCAGATCAAGGAGGTGAATTCACATCTAAAGAATTTAATACATTCTGTGAAGTGAATGGAATCAGAAGACAATTATCAGCACCTCGGACACCCTAGCAAAATGGAGTTGTGGAAAGGAAGAACAAAACTATTTTGGATACAACTGTTTACACATTCGACAGAGTTCACATCAAAGGTGAAACCGGTAAGACCCCTCATGAACTATGGTTTGGTAATACTCCTACTCTTAAATATTTCAGAATATTTGGAAGCAAATGTTATATTAGGAGAGATGATTATATTGGCAAATTTGATCCTAGAAGTGATGAAGGAATATTTCTTGGTTATTCATCTAGGAGCAAGGCATAGAGATGTTTTAACAAGAGATTGAAAAAAATCATTGAGAGTGCAAATGTGAAGATTGATGAATAGTTTAGAGGTAAGTCAAGGTCTATGGACTCTAAACCGACAGTTGAGATAATCACAAATGAACTTACAATGAGTACACTGGTACAAAATGTTGATCCAGTCACATCGGCATCATCTGAGAATTCCACAGTGATTGAAGAACAACAACAAGTGAATACACCCAGGTATGTAAGATTGAATCACTTTAAAAGTCAGATAAATGGGAATAAGTATCAAGGTTTTATGACAAATGAAGAGGTGTGTCTAATTTCTCAAATTGAACCAGCAACTATTAATGATGCATGTGAAGATAAGCATTGGATTAAGGCTATGGAAGATGAATTAGAACAAATTGAAAAGAATAACACATGGACATTGGTTCCCCGACCTAAAAACAAAAATGTAATTGGAACTAAATGGGTATTCAAAAATAAACTTAATGAAGATGGTAAGATAATCAGAAACAAAGCAAGATTAGTGTGTAAGGGATATTCACAAAAAGAAAGAATTGATTACAATGAAACCTTTGCATCGGTAGCTAGAATTGCGGTAGTTAGATTATTCTTAGCTTTTGCAGCACACAAGAACTATAAGGTATATCAAATGGATGTTAAATGTGCATTTCTGAATGGTGATCTTGAAGAGGAAGTTTACATTGAACAACCTGATGGATTTTCTTTAACAAATGACAAAGATATGGTTTGCAGGTTAAGGAAAGCTTTATATGGATTAAAGCAAGCTCCTAGAGTTTGATATGCTAGATGGGACAAATATCTTTTGAAGTTTGGTTACACTAAAGGTAATGTTGAAAACAACTTATATTACAAAGTGACTAATGATGACATCTTGGTTATTGAAGTTTTTGTTGATGATATCATTTTTGGAGGAGAAGAAGGATTGTGTAAAGACTTTTCTAATAAGATGTAGGAAGAATTTAAAATGTCTATTATTGGAGGGATAAAATTCTTTTTAGGATTGTAGATTTCATAGATTGATAAAGGTATATTCATAAATCAATCAAAGTACTTGAAAGAACTACTAAATAAATTCAGTATGGAAAACTCTAAACCGGTAAGTACTCCTATGACTACAACTGATAAACTATCATTGAAGGATCAATCATCACCTGTTAATCTGACAAGATATAAATCTATGATTGGAGGTTTACTATATTTGACACAAACAAGACCTGATATTATGAATGCAATATCTATTTTGATTTCTGGTAATTGATCTCTTTGGGAGATTGTTGGTTTTTTGGTTTTGGGCATTTCTGCTTTGGCACTTAGATGGTTTTTCCATCTTGTGTTGCCATCAATGCCAAAGGGGGAGATTGTTGGTATTATGGATGTGTTGCATTGGTTTTGTTATTCATGTCAACACTCGTCAACACTTGAAGATCTTTGGTTATGTTCACCGGCATGTTCAGTGACTTATGCACAGTCACCGATATTTGGTTCACCGACAAGTTATATTGTTCACCGACACTGAGGATGATCTGTAATCATCTGGAGATTACTTGGTTACGTTGAAGACATTGATTGGACACTTAGTTTTGGTGACTTGGTTATTGGTCTAATCGAGTTTGCATATTTGTTGTTATCGGCAAATAGGTCTAGGTTATGGACCGACAAGCATTATCTATTCCAGATCAGCACGACCCATTATGGAGATGTTTATTTGATTGGTTATTATTGTAAATGCATTAAGTCAACATAATGCATCTCATATTGATTCATTTGTAATTGATTTAATTGTAATATTCTTAGTGAGCCGGCCTACACATTTGGTCTTAGGTTTTGGTATATATGTAAGATCTCATTTGTGAGATTATGAAGAGGGTGTGAAAGGGAATATAGTAAGGTATACATGAATATAAGAAAAGCTATATACACAGACATCATTTGAAGATTCGAGGAAGGTATGAAGAAGACAATCAAAGCTTAACCAGTACTGAATCCAGCATATGAAGATGCTATTTTGAGCAGTACATTATCATTGGATTTAACCATCCAATTGTAGTCAATGTCATTTTGTGATTGAGCAGTGAGATCTAGGCAGTAGGCCTTTCTGCATGTATAGACCCCATTTGTACACACATACTATCTATTGTAGTATCATCTAATTGTGGGTAAGGTTTCCCACCTGTGTTTTCCCCTTACAAGGTTTCCACGTACAAATATCTATGCTATGTGTTGTGGATGTTATTTGTCTTTTTGTTTCATGCATTAAACTTTACCGATATTGTTATTAACTGTTAAACTGTCTATCGACATTAAGTTTGGTTTACCGGTATTATGCATTAAGTTTTGTTAAGTTATATTTGGGTTTAAATTAATTGGCAACTGATTCACCCCCCCCTCTCAGTTGCCTCCGGGTCCTAACACTCATTTCTCTCATTCTCAGTTTTCAACTCACTCTTGAGTTATTCAATCTCTTTCATCAACTTCTCCTTTTCTTCTGCATTGTCATTCAAATGTTTGTGTATATATTTATTCTCCTGAGTTAGAATTTAGATTTCTTCATCTTTCTCAATCATGATTGCATCATTTTCTCTCATAGCATCTTCAACAATCCTCTTGGCTCTATCAGCTTTTGACAGTTGTTCATCTGCCTCCCTTTTTCTTTCATCAACACTTCTGCTAGCTTCCAATATCTCAGTCACTCTCAAGGCCTAACCTTCTTGTTCTCTTTTGAGATGAGTAATTTCTTCGGTCAACTTCTTTTTCTTTTCCATGAGTTTTGAGACTGTTTCTTTAGCTTGTCAAGATCCACTCCATTAAGAGAGTTGGTCTATGATATCTTGACTCTCATTTAGCTGTTGAGCTGATTCCTTCCTTTTTGTAAGAGATTTTCTCAATTTCTTTTTGAGCTAAGCAATGATTTCATTGGCTTCATCAATCTACTTCTGATATTGGTACTCTTCCATGATCTTTATCCTCAAGTTGTCAAACTTCACTTCAGAGGAACTATGCTCTCATACCAATTGTTAGTCCCAACCGATACTGAGAGAGGAGGGTGAATCAGTACATTACCTATTTTTACTAAATGACACTTTTCCTTTAAGCATGAACTAATTAATCATTCACCAATGTAAACATTTACTACAAAAGATTAAGCATACATGAAAAGATACACAAAGACACACAAATTTATCTCATAGAAACCGAATAGAGAGAAAACCACAGTGTGAGTAGGAACTCACAAAATTTGTACTCTTCTGGAGTATGCCCGGTGAAGAGCCATTCCTGTTAGGAGATTACAAAGACATTGGTTAGGTGCCACCCGGTTAAGGGATTTTGATCAAGGCCAGTTAGTGCCTTTACCCTGTTAAAGGTAGCCTAGTTAAAGGACTTAGAACATCAATAAAGATGTTACCTGGTTAAGGTATTTATACAATGAGATCTGTTAAAGACCATCCAATTAAGGGATTTAAGTTGTTGTTATTAGAAAGCAACAGATGGATGATTAGATACAAAATGCTACACATTAGCCTGATCAGATCACAATTACGTATCACTCTAGGTTTGCATCAGTTGTGCTTGTTCTCCACAACTCTGCCTTCTTCTGGTTTTCTTGTACTTGAGTTCTACACTGTCGGTCCTCTGTCACCTAAGTCACTACTCGTTGAAACCCCCACTCTACCAGTCCTCTGTCACTCGGTTCTACAAACTCTATAACTCCTCCTGTGTCTACTTTCACATTGACTTCATTCACCTTTTCAACAACCATCTCAAGAATGAGATATGTATATTTATAGACCCTTTAGTCTATTGCCAACTTTTCCCTCCAAAACATACCTTTCAAAATTCTATTGTTAGGTCTTAAATTGTGCTTATGGAATCATGCAGAAATCTCTGTCAATATAGTTGAACATGCCGATAAGTCCACCGGTTGACTGAGAGAAGACTCCCAATTTAGCTAGTTGTAACTGGACGTTACCAGTTTGCGGTTACCGGCTCTTCCGGTGTACTGATCAAAAGCTATCTAGTTGATTTCTTCTTGTATACTGGTTCGCTCTTTGCTTAGCCGATGGACATCTTCCTTGCTAGTTTACTCACTGCTACCCAATCTCCTTACTACTTGCTAGTCCACTTCTTGTCGGTTTACTTATTGCCCTATTTACTCACTGCCTATGGACTGTGAAGACTAAGGAGATGGTGTTGCCAACACTGAAAACCATATCAATTACCGGTCATACACCAAATCAGACAAGAAATCAAAAGATGGAGAACTGTTGATGATGAGGAGAGGTTTGTGTCATACCCGAGGAGATGAATATTGGAGCTGAGAAAATACAACACCATAGGAGCCCAAATGATCTTTGCAAGATGAAAAACCTGTTACAAGGAGAAGCAAGGAAGCAAATCATAGAAGGAACAAATACACAGAAAATATGCTCAAAAAGAGAGAGCTCAATATTCATAAAATGTGTAATGTAATAATCCTTCTTCTTACAATGAAAAGAAAGAACTCAACCTTTAATAGGTCAAGAAACCCTAAAAGGGAAAACCTAGGTTTGCACATAATAATTAATAAAAGAATTAATTATTATGTACCTAAAGTTAGCTTAAGTGTAAAAGAGATAAAGGGAACTTAAATAATTAAACAAATATTGTTTAATTAATCAAGTAAATACTCGAATACTCTAACACCCCCCCTTAAACTAGACTTAGGGAGAAAATAAAACCTAAAACAACTACTGAAAGCAAGAAAGATGGGTCCCAGCAACAAGGCCTGATCAGGTACCCAAATACAATGAAATGTCTATGAACTGGAGAAATAGAGAAAACCACGTGGGAAAAAACTCTACTCCAAAAAGAGATGGAAAAGAACACCACTGAAGCATGAAGAACCTGCAAATACTGTCGAAGAATAACTGCTGATTTGAAGAACCTCCACTGAATAGAACATGACCAGGTAGAGAAGATTGTAATTTGTATGAGTGCCCTCAAATGACACTACTCGAATCAGAAGGCAAACAAGACAAACAACTAAAATTGAAGATACAGATGGCATGAAAAACCAAAGCCTGAAGAGCTGATCAATCGAACCATAGAAGCATTAGAACCAACAGGACAAACCTCCCCATAATGCTGAAGAGGGAGAGGGATAGGTACACTATAAAGAATGGCCAAGAAGAATTGCATGACGAATAACTAGGAACATCAAAGGTGCTAAGAAAAATACATGGTGTCATGGAAGGAATACTCACTTGACAAACAACATGAGGTAAATGTCATGGAAGGAACACTCACTTGACAAAGGTGGATGGAAAACAAGGCAAACATCAACCCCCTTATGGCACTTTATATGTAGTGCATGTACAATAAGGCACAAGATGTGCAAGATCCCAAGTAAATAATGCAGGATGGAACTTTATCTCAGTGCGTTTGCATAAATAAAATGCTACAATGATAAGAAGATTGGAAATAGAAAGGAGAACCAAAATAGAGACATCATACTCAGAGAAGAGATCCCAGGACCTGAAACAACCAAGATATCCACCTGAGTGGTGAAAAACAAAAAATTGAATAAAATATACATGAAGTAGAATCTGGAAATAAAACACAGATGGCTAGAAATTACATAGCACATGCTTTCCAAAAATATAAATTTTTCAAAAAACAGAGTTTGGATGCTCATTCTATGGCTCCCAGAGTGCAAAAAAGAGACCTCACTTTTACTGGAAAAAAACACATTCAAACAAAAAAATTGGAAAAAATACCAACATCATGAGGTCCGGCTTAGAACCAACTTTCTGATGCCTATTTGTTTTAAAAAAATGACTCCGTATGCCCAAAATATGGACAAAAAACCAAACCCCCCTTCAAAACAAGAGGAAGGGGTAGTCTAGTGGTTGGGTGGGTAGAGGTGGCTAGTGGGCGGCACTCCGGTGGTGGCAGGGTGGAGCTTCGGTGGCTGGGTGGTGGGTTCCGGTGACCAGGTGATAGACTCAGGGCGGCCAGCGGGTCGGGCAGTGGGATGGTCCGGGTGGCTGCTGAGGTGGCTAGACGGTGGAGCCAGGGTGGCTGGTGGGCCAAGTGGTGACGAGATGGGTTGGATGGCTGCCAAAGGGCCGGCGGGGGCCGGAGCTAGTGCTATGGATGCATGGCGGGGATGGGTAGCTGCAGCAGGAGAAGGGCTGTAGGTAGTGGGGCCAGCGGGTGCTGTGGCGGCGGGGGCCGGGAAGGCGGGGCCACCGGGGGCTGAGGACTGGCGGGGGTTGGGGAATGATAACCCTTTCCCTTGGGCTTTTTTCACCAGGGAAAACTTTAAGAAACCCCCCCCCTTGGACAAGGTGTAAAAACCTGGCAAAAGTTGTATAATTTCGAGGAAAATTTTAATTTTATTGGCAAATTTTTGTGGTTTATAGAGAAAAATAATAATCTCCATTGGCGAATTAGCCATGATCACTCAAAGTTTGTGAAAAATCCTGGTGAATTGTATTATTTTTAAAACCCAAAAAATAATTGCATGGGCAAATGGTAATGTTTTTAAAACCAGAAAAATATTTGCATTGGTGATTTCAACCTATTTTCAAACCATAAAAAAAAAAATATTGGCAATTTCAAGCTATTTTCAAACCATAAAAATAAAATATTGGTGATTTCAAGCTATTTTCAAACCATAAAAATAAAATATTGGCGATTTCAAGCTATTTTCAAACCATAAAAAAATATATTGGTGATTTTAAGATATTAACTTTAAGTAATTAAAACACGTGGCACATAGTCATCAACTCTCTACCTGGAAGACTGCCCATTAGAAAATCTCATGACCTAGCAACAAGCCCTTACGACTCTCTCTATCTCCAACTCGCAAGTTGAAAATGCTAAGCCTTCTTAACCTCGAGATCTAGCGATCGAGGGAAACTGAACTGGCACTCGCCAATTCTCGACCACAAATGTTAAGTCCGCGTCACCGCAACAACTTGGAGATAGTGATAACTTTAACCCTTGTCGCGTACTTGCCAACATAAAACTATTTATCTCAGACCAACTTGAGACCTCGTGACCAAAGCAATTTCACTAACAATCTCCAGCTGGGTAACATAAAACGCTAACACCCAAAAAGCTAGAGACCTTACGATGTAAACCCAAACCAACTTGTCGCCAACTCGTGACTTGATCATGTCTTCAGACATTTTACCTCGCGAGCTAGCGATAACCATAAAACTTAACCACAAACTATCTGGCCGCTAGCTCGCAACCTAAAATTTTTAAGGCTTGGATGTTGACTCGTTCCCAAGGGACTGCTCTGAAGGTTTCTCTTGAGTCAAGGTTGATTAGACAAGCGAGGATGATGGTTTCAGAGGCATAAAAGGATTTGATAGCTTCTGAGTTAGAGATGGGAGATCACGGATTTCTCTAAGAAATAAGAGCTCAGGTTGCTTGTTGTCAGGGATTTTGAAGCAGAATTTGTCCAATCAAGGAGAATAAAATTAGAACAAAATCGTTCACAATAGATGAGCCTTAGCAGGATGAAGTGGATTTGATAGGCATGATGATGACTTCTAGAGTCTACAGTCATGTTGAAAACCACCAAAATGATAATTTTTCACGTGAATGAGCATCACCAAATGAAGTGTGAAAATGTTATAAATACAATGGAGTGGTGACTTAATTGGTAGAAGAGAAAATAAACCTTTTTCATTTTCTGAGAGTGGTTTTTTTCCTCAGAAAGGAAGATGATGTTTGAGTAGGATCGTGCATGGAGTTGTACTTGTTGTGTGCTCTGTGATATTATATGGGTGTTTTATTGTTTTCTTCTGTGTGAGTTTGTTTATTGTCAGAGGGGTTGTGAAAGTGAGAAGGATTGCCAGAGGGGGTGTGAAAGCCTTTTCTTATCAAGAAGGGCCAAGCATGGCACATCCTCTGCTTCTACTCTGCCATAGGATGGCAAGGGGTTTGAAGAAGGAGCCTGCAGAGGAATGAAAGAAGGATTTGTTTGGGTGGAGAGTGGCAGCCAGTCATCTTTGTGACGACATGGAAACTGCAACCCCTCCCAAATAGATTACATTTACCCTAAAGCTCTTGTTTCCATTTTCCCTAATCGTGGGCATGAAGGCTCAAGTTCTTCTTTCCATTTTCTCTATTCCTAGGCATGAAGGCTTCCTCCTCTATTTGGAAATGATCTATTGGATTTGGACAGAACATAACATCTCACATTCCATCCGAAATGAAGGCATTAGGGTGATAATGGCGTGGCTCAAGAAGTTTTGCAAGTTGTATAGTCATTGGGGTTCCTTTTCTGGTTCCAGTAGTGATTCTAGACTCTAGGTTAAGGGAGCAAGTTGTATATTGTATAGTCATTTATAGAGCAAATGAAAAGCATTTAGTGTCAAGCTTTGTGTAGGTTCTTGAAGGAGTTAAATATAGATTTATTTTGTGTATAATTCTATCTCTTTCAAATGATCAAAATCATGAGATTTAACTTTTTTCATTTGTTGCATTGTTATGGTGTATGCAATTTTTCATCTAATGCTTCCTAATCTTATTATGCCCAAGAATGCAAAATTTCTATTAGCTTGGAATCATATTAAATAATCAAGGATTCACCTCATTGTAATTGGTGGGTGGATTATAGATAGTCATAGAACACCTCCATATATATTACATAAACATCCATAGCATATAAAATCATAAGAGTATTAAGATGAAAGTATTAAACACCATAATAGATTATTAGATAGGAATACAACATAATTAGTAAAACATCAAGACAACAGACCAGTGCCTTATCCTAGGGTATAGAGTCACTTACAATTCAAGACAACCTGATAATAAACTTCAATAAGATTCATTTGCAGATAAATAGGAATGCAATTATGAATAATGCCATTACATACACAACCCAGATTCATATGTAAACTAAAAAACCCTTGACCATTTAATTCATAGTGAAAACATAAATTCAACAAAAAGACAATAATGTGAAGATCTCATTGCTCAAACTGCAAATGATATTGATATTATATTCATAATGATATCAAAAAGTAAATTTACAATGCAATTAAACTATGCACTTATCAAATTCTTGAACAGTTGAGCTATTATAACTATATAAGAGTTTTCAAGTTCAACATCATTGATCAATAAAAGTGGCAACCTCAACCTGAGGATTCAACAAGCATAGGATTACTGTGAGGAATCTTGGGTAGCAACCTCAACCTGAGATTTCTTCTTTGGCTTTAGCATGGCTTGCCACTTGTCCACCTCTTTGTCTATTGGTCAACTGAATGCCTTTACCTCTTCCAACTTTGCAACTGAATCTATCCATCTAGCATTTGTAACTGCCTTGGACTCAATAATAAACTTTGCATGGTCAATCTTCGCCAATTGATTTGTTTTTTTTTCTGAGCACTTTTTTTATTTTTGGTGATTTTTTTTGTTTTTTTTCCTTCAAAAAATCAAATTTCAGCCTGCATGCCATAAAAAGGCAATTTTTTTTAAAAATTTCTCGATTTGCGTGCTAGAGTCGTACGACTTGGTGTTGGAGAAAAAATCACCCCCATATGCTCAGGAGTCAAAACTAGGCAAGTTTTGTATGACTATAGGGGTTTTCATGCCTTTTGAGAATGATGGTGAGGTCCATTTAGGCCCAAAGTGCTCAGAAAAAAAAACCTATCCCTAGGTGCATAAATTTTTTTTTGAAACCCTAGATCTGCTTCCAATGCAAAAATTCTCAAAACAAGAATAGATAGCTATAGATCTGAAGCTCTGATACCATATTGGAGTTGAGAAAATACAACACCATAGGAGCCCAAATGATCTCTGCAAGCTGAAAAACATGTTACAAGGAGAAGCAAGGAAGCAAATCACAAAAGGAACAAATACACAGAAAATATGCTAAAAAAGAGAGAGCTCAATATTCACAAAATGTGTAATGTAATAATCCTTCTTCTTACAAGGAAAAGAAACAACTCAACCTTTAATAAGTCAAGAAACCCTAAAAGGGAAAACCTAGGTTTGCACATAATAATTAATAAAAGAATTAATTATTATGCACCTAAAGTTAGCTTAAGTGTAAAAGAGATAAAGGGAGCTTAAATAATTTAACAAATATTGTTTAATAAATCAAGTAAATATCCGAATACTCTAACAATGAAGAGCCCTTGTAGAGGAATAATTTGTTCAAGACCGGATGTAAGGTATCCTACAAGTGTTGTAAAATTGTTATTGATAGTGGTAGTTCAGATAATCTTGTTTCACAAGAGATGGTGAATAAGTTAAATTTGGAGAGATTGAAACACCCTAAGCCTTATCAGATAGCATGGATTTAGGATGAACATAAGTTGTTAGTAAGTGAGCAATGTTTGGTGAAACTGAAAAATTGGGAATTATCATGATGAAGTCTTGTGTGATATTATGCCTATAGATATTTGTCATTTTTTGTTGGGTGGACCTTGGTAGTTTGATAGAAAGGAAGTACATGATGGGAGGAAGAATAAATACACTATTGTGGCCAATGAGATGAAGCAAACCTTGTTGCTTTTGGAGGAACCTTTGAAGAATGAAGTCTATATGAATGCTAGAATCTATTTGGTGGATGGAAGGAAATTCCTAGATGGATTGAGACATGAGAATGTGTGTTTTTCCTTAATTCCTAAGAAGGTTGAGAATCCAGAGTATAAAGAGGAATAGCTAGAAGAGATAAAAGATTTGCTGACAGAATATGAAGACATCATTTCAGATAATGTACCTGACGGATTGCCACTTGTGAGAAGTATTAGTCATTGCATGGACTTGGTTCTCAGAGTTAGTTTGTCTAACAAAGTTGCACACGAGATGACACTGGTAGAGAATGAAGAACTGAATAGATAAGTGAAGGAACTATTGAAGAAAGGTTTGATAAATATTAAGAAGTGTACTTTCATGAAGGATGAGTTAGTCTATTTAGGATTTGTGATATCTGAGGATGGTTTGAAGATGGGCCTTGAGAAAGTGAAAGCAATTGTTTATTGGCCTACACTGGAAATCATTGGAGAGTTAAGATCATTTCATGGATTGGCTATTTTTTATCGAAAGTTCATTAGAAATTTCAATTCAGTTTGTAACCCTATGATTGAGACCATGAGAGGAGATTAGAAGGAATTCAAGTGGACCACTGGAGCAAACAAAAGTTTTGAACTATTGAAGTAGAAAGTGACTAAGCAGCCTGTGTTAGCTTTACCAGATTTCAATAAAGTATTTCAAGTGGACTATGATGCAAGTGGAACAACAATAGGAGAAGTATTAAGTCAGGAAGGGAGAGCAGTAACTTATTTCAGTGAGAAATTGAATGATGGCCAGAGGAGATATTCAGTGTATGATTAGGAGTTTTATGCCATAGTTCAAGCCTTGAAAAAGTGGAGACATTAATTATTGCCTAAGGAGTTTGTGTTGTATACAGATCATCAAGATTTGTAGTATTTGAATAGCGAGTGTAAGTTGAATCAGAAACATATGAGATGGGTAGAATTCTTGCAAAGTTACACCTTTGTGTTGAAGCATAGAAATGGAAAATCTAACAAAGTTGTTGATGCATTGAGTAGGAAAAGGAATCTGCAAATAGAGATGAGAGTGACAATATTATGATTTGAATAATTGAAGACCTTGTATGAGGATGACTTGGATTTTGCAGAACCTTGGAAAGCATGTAGAGAACCGGTTATAGTTGACAGAAGCAAGTGGTTGGATTACTTCTTTCATGATGAGATTGTTGTTCTCAAATTCTGATCCCCTTCTTATCCCCTTTGATAAGAAAGAATAACTCTGTATGGGAATGGAAAAATCAAGGAACAAGAACCTTAGAGCAACATATGACAAGGTTTTAATAACCTTCTACACTTCAAACTTATCCAAAGTTCAGGCGGGTATACCTTATGTGAATACTTTCACACTTTTAAACAAAATCCACAATAACCATTGTCCAAAAACTAGTGGATCTTATAGCCTTAAACAAGAAACTGAAAAAATATAGGAAAACTTAGGCTCATTTTCAGTGTTGATCCTCAAGAGATTTAGAAAAGAAATCATTAATAGATACCAGTGCCTTATCCGAGCTACAGAGTCATCTATTTTAAACAAGAACTCCAGAATTAAACATGTCCATGCATATCAATCACTTTAGCTTTTATCAACTCCATACATGCCTGACATGTATGATAATCCTCCCATGTTATACTAAACAGTGTTCATCAAATTCAAAATTCCCAACAAATAACCTACTGATAAAGATATTTCACACGTATTTAATTCCCCTCCTGAAGAAGAAGGCTAAGAAACATATCTATAAAGATTGCATTATAATCCCCATTCAATTGAAATAACCCTAAGTTACCCAAATGAAACCAGTAAAATATTCGAAAGCATACCAGAAGACAACACAAATTCTAGGCTCAAAGTTAATGGTCTGTATATTTATATTCAATTTGGAAAATCTTACAAAACAGATAATTTTCTGTGAAACACTTAGAAAAAACACAGATAAATTTCCTCTAAGAGAATATTCATCTCTTTTATAAACTCACTGGTAGACCTTAGAGTGTCATTCTCCTTTGCATCTGGATGAGATGAGCACATGAGCTCCAATTCCTTACCTCTGGGCATCCACTTATTAAGGATTGGTGCCAAAGTGGCCTCATCTTCTCTGAATTTGATCATAACATCCAAAATCCTTTTCTTATTTATGTATACAATGGGGGCCTTGACTGAGTCAGCAAACTTCAAGATCGTGGCTTTCACCTTCTCTTCATATTTGTTTGCAAACAAGGCTTCAACTTGTTTCAACCTTTCCAACTCATGGACACTTTCAGGTGATTGGGAACCAAAAGACATAGGAGAAGGGGGGTATTCTACCATGGGACTAGTAGGGGGGGGTCTTGCTAGAGAGGAGGCTATCATGAGTGTAGAAGATTCACCTGGATGGTGCTGACCTGCCAACTGACTCTGGAGTATAGTAATGATTCTATCCTTGTTGGCTATTCTTTCTTTAGCCTCATTGTAGGCCTTTAAGATAGTCTCCAACTTCAATTGGAGATTAGCTCTTTCTTGTGCCTCTCTCTGCTAATGCCGCATTAAAATTTGCAGTTTCGAAAACTATGCTTGCAGCTTCCACTACCCCTGTATCTTGGACTCTCTTAACAATCATGCCTCTTAAGAGGCTAGAATCTGGTGCATTTTTCCTCCTTTTGTTCTCATCCTTCTTTAATGACCACATGACAAGAGCAGCATTATCCTTGCTGAATGCCACTCCTTCCATAAGCTTTATTTTCTTCCTTACTACATCAAGCACTAGAGCATCAGCTATATCCCATTTAGGAAGAATTAACACACCAACCTTTGCTACCATTTCTCTTCCTTTCTCAGGGGTGATAGTTTGAAATTCTTTCATCATTTCTTTCTTTATCTCTTCCTCCACCTGAGTTGTATCTCTAAAAGGCTGTTCACTCTTCCTGTGTTCACATCTGACCTTGAATTTCTCCATGTTTTGCTTCCATACAAATTGCATGAAAGCTCTTATTGTGACAAAGTTACTATCAGCCAAGAATTCTTCACTAGCTCGCTTAACAATAAGGTCCAATTCTTGGCCTTTTAGCTCACCTTCAATCAAATTCATTTCAGCACTAGGTGGCTCTTCAGGCATTCCCTCTTGGGTCTCTTTATAGGTATATGCAATCTCACTGAGACTCCCTAACTGCAATAATTGTTTAGCCACCACTTGTTCATCTCCAATGTGGATAAGGGACTGAGATGGATAATATTGAGGTTCATTAGTTTCAACTTCCTTTCCCACTCTTTGGCTTTTAGGGGACTCCTAAATGTCAATGACATCTTCAATTTTCCTTTTCCCTTTTGAAGTGGAAGGCTCACCTGTCACTGGCATCATCACAGTGTACTTTGACTTCTTATGTATTACATAGCCACCAAGTTGGATAGCCTTAGCAAAGGCAGGCTTAGCCAAGACCAACTTAACCTTATTAGGATCATTTTGCATTATGGCCTCCCTTTTTTCTTTTAAGGTCTGTAGGAGGTCTTCATAATAGAGAATCAAGAATTTGATTTTCCCCTCAAAAGGGTTGAAGGTAGAAAGAGGATCATAGCTACTATCAAATTGATGGATAAAACAAGTGCCTTTTTGTATGCAACCTACTTCTCCTTCCTTAGTTCTTGCTCATTTAAGTTGAATTCATTTCTGATTAAATCTTTGGGGAATTGAAATTGGTGAAGCCTACCTCTACACACTGCTCTCTTTCTAAACATGCCATTGAAGAAGTCCTTAGGGTCTGCACATCTTGAAATTGCAGTTGATAGCCTATATGGCTTAAATAATTCTTCAAAATATTTCCATCCACCCTTAGTGATTACAAAATGGTGGGCCATGGTAATAGTTGGGAAAATGGTCCCTTTACCCCTATTGGTTAGCTCTGTTTCTTGCACTCCTCCAATTTGTCTCAATACTTCTGCAATCCCTATCTCTAATGGGACCTGATAGGGTAGTAAATAGGGGGAACCTCTAAAACCATACACTCTAAAAAATAGTACAAACAAGGTACAAATACATGTCTCCCCAATTGTGAACAATCTTAATATCCTCTGCAAACTCCTTAGGTCTGAGGAATTCCAAAAGAGACTTAGGAATTCTAGGGTTTTCTCTGCATAAAAGGATTCTAATCTTAGATGCAAAGCATCTATCAAACTTCAGAAAAATTACATCTTCTCTATCCCAGGATAAAAGAGTGCTGTAAGGTTGAACATGCATCTCTTCCTTATCCTTTATCTTGATCAAGTCCATTTCCTTTGCAAAGTAATCAGGACCTTTGAACAAGAACATGTGCATTAACATGGAATACCATCAAAATGGCCTATCCACCTTACCATTTTTGATCCCTACTGGCCCTTTATGAATTGCATCAGCAAGGTATGAGGCATAATAAAATGTTATTGCTAGGGAGGGGTTTAGAATTTGTGTAATCATTAACATGTAATGGGTTGGCATATTTGTTTCAACATCCTCTCCAAAGATCTAACATAATGCCCAATACATACCCTTGGCTCTCAGAGTGAATAAATTGAGGGAGAATGGTTCCATTGTGCTGGGGCCTACAACTGTTAACCCCCTTATATTAACAAAGAATTCTTTCAATGGGCCACTCCTAAGATGATCTCTCTATGCATTGTAAACTTGGGCTAATGACTCAAAGTCAATAGGCTCTAACAAATTGGAGGCCTCACTGAGTTTAAACACTTTCCTGAATTCATCTTCCTTTATTTCAATCAGGACTGATCCCTTTATATTCCTGATGCATCTTGCCACATGGTCATAATTCTGTGCAATTAGGGTCAATAGATCTACATCCATGAAAACACCTAGGACCACAAGCTTTCCTACATCTAGATCCCATATGCTATTCAAAGGAGCTGGGGAATGTCTCTGCCCAAAACCGACTTTGAATAGTCCTAAACTTGATATTCCTATTTCAAGGTCCCTTAACCAATTGCCTTTATCATATAGGCCATCCCCAATTTTTAGATGAGGGTTCTTTGGTACTAGCTCTTTGGCATTAGCCCAACATTGGTAGACATGGTTAATTGCTCTAAAAAATCATCACAGATGTTCTTGTCCTGATAATTGACTTTTCCTATTAACTCTCTTCTTGGTGCCATTCTAAACAAGCAACTATACCACTAGAAACTAGCATAGACCTCTAATGAAATAATTCACACAACAATATTTAGAAACTGTATATGGTGAAAATGGATATAATAATATTGAAAGACTAAATGGATTCAACCACAAAACCCCAGCCTAACAACAACAAAGATCTACCATAACATATGAAGATTACCTAAGACAATGCAAATCAAATGAAATCACAAAGATTATACTATCACATGTCTAATAGGGTTTGGATCTCCATTGATCTTGCTTGATATGTTTGCTCTTAGATTTTATGTGCACAAGAGCTCAACAAAGAATGGAATGTGTTTGCAAGTAGGATCGCATATGCCAAGTAGTCAAATTGATCAAGTAGTTCAGTAGTTAGCATTTGATAATGAAGGAAGCATCTCCTTATATAGAAGACACTATATGAAATGGAGAGATAAGATTGAGAGGTGTAAAAGGAGGTCGGCTATGATTAGAGGGTAGGTAAATGAAATAATAAAATATTGAAAGGGGGAGGTAGTGTATGATTTAAGAGATGAATGACATGTGTCATGGGTAGAAAAGGTTAATGAATTAATTAAATAAATAAAGATTTATTTAATTAATAGAAGAAGTGAGATAATTAAATAAATAAAATATTTATTTAATTTAGGAAAAGGATAATTTAAATAAATAAATGCATTTATTTAAATGAGAAATAAGGCTAGAAGAGGATAAATGAATTAATTAAATAAATAAAGATTTATTTAATTAATTGAAGAATTACGCTTAGATAATTAAATAAATAAAATATTTATTTAATTAGACTGGACAATTTTGGGTGTCTACATTTTGCCCCTCTTTGAGACAATGCAGCTTGTCACGTTGTTTCAAAGAAGATAAGATGAACTGATATAGAGTTGCCCCAAGATGGGAATGATATGCCCCCTCAAGAGATTGGATGAAAATTCTTGGAAAGATCACAGACAATCTCTCAATAAGAAAGAAAGGCTAGAAAGGACTGACCGGATAGAGTGATAGAGTCACAGGATAATGAAGACTGACTAGGGGACGAGGGCTTGTGCTAGGGTAGTCTATAAGATAGACCACGAGAGAAAATACATCCTCATTGTCATCCACACATCCATGAGAGTAGATTGTAGAGCAAAATAGAGCAGCAACAGTCAACAGTGATGGATTTGATTCACAGATTCAATCTCATTCACCGATATCAAAGGCCAGCAGAGGCAGGAGAGCCGGTAAGTACCACAAAACCTCCTCATACTTTGTTGCATTTATTGTTGTCATTAATGCATGGTAGATAGGGTAATAAATGCGATTAGAATAGGGTCCAAAAAAAATGTAAAAAACATCCAGGTGCATTTGCATTGGTGCCAGGTGTGTCTTTGCTCGCTAGGCGTGTTTGTGCTGGAAGAGGCATCTGTGCATAATGCGGTTGCATCTACGCTGTGCAGGCGCGTCTGTGCTAGGAAGGCACGTTTGTGTCTTCCAGGCATGTCTATGTAGAGCATAGGCACGTCTGTGTAAAATAGGAGTGTTTATGCAGTCTCTAAGTGCGTTTATGTCATGAAGGCATGTTTATGTCTTCAAGGTCAAATCGACAGTTCTGTGATGAACAAACGCTGTCGATTAGATAAGCTGCTGAGAGGATATGCTCAAGCAGGTCCTCTAGGGAAGACTAGGATAGCAAATAGGGCTAGGATTGACAATTCTGTGATAGAACATACGTTGCCAATGTAAAAAATACTCTGTGATGAAAAGTGAGTGCAAAACACGTAGTACTTTGTGATGAACAGGGAGTACCACTAGGATAGAAGCAACACTTTGTGATGAACAGTGAGTGTTACTAGGATAGAGGACCATATGCACTTAGATAAAAAGTAGCATTTTGTGATGAACAATGAATGCCACTATGACTGACATTATTGATTTGCTTGACTGCAGGAGTATTTGCCTATGTTGGAGTCACAGGAGAGATTCCCATTGACTTTGAGGTTGTGACCTGAGCTGACCTTCGAGGATAGAGCGGCTATTGAGGCTATGGGTCTAAGACATATTCTGTATGTGCCTGAGTTTTGGGTGAACATGGGTTTGCTGACTGCATTGGTGGAGAGGTGGCACTCTGAGACTTGCACATTTCATTTGCCGATGGGGGAGATGATAGTCACCCTGGAGGATGTGTACCGAATTCTGAGGATACCGATCGATGGGGAGCTAATTCTATATGATCAAGATGGAGACAGGGATGCCCTGAGACGAGTGTTCTGGGACCCAGGACTGGAGATGAGGGTAGGGCATGTGGCATGGGATACCATGACACAGATAGTATTGGCACTACTGGCAGTGGTAGGAGGAGTGATCAGTGGGTTCTTGTATCCAGATAGAGTGACACGAGGGTTGGCTATGGGCTGGGGGAGCACATTGGAGACACTAAAGACATAGCACACCAGATATGCCTGGGGACCGTGTGTGCTGGCACACCTATATTATGAGCTACATCAGTTCGTGTACCATGGATCAGTAGGATTGGGCTGTGGGGTCACATTGTTACAGGTGTGGGCCTATGAGCATCTACCGGTGACACGACCGATACATTTCAAGGGGCAGAGGTCACGAACATAGTTTCGTGCATTTGTATGATATGATCACGTCATAGCGACAGATTGGCAGGTTGGAGTACTGGTGGTAGGCTATAGATGAGATTGATACAGTTATATGGAGGCCATATCTGGGATGCAAGCAGTGGGAGGATGATGTAGTAGAGCTACCCTACACCTTCTGGAGTAGGTATCTGATTGGGCGGATGCCTATGTACTGGAGAGGCAGCTAGTTGACAGGGTGGGTAGGCAATTTGGCAGGATCCAGTGGATGCCACGGGGTTCAGGCATGTATGCATGGACTATCAGGGATCAGGCGCAGTTTGGGCCGCTACTATCATATGATCAGGCTATTACATAGCTAATGGAGATGATGCCCCTACCCTAGGATATATGGCCAGAGATCAAGGATGCTGGCATGGATGTAGAGTACACAACATATTGGGCTGAGCATCCATTCCCATGCCTGACAAATCCAGGAGAGTCACTAGATGGAGATGGTGGTGGGGATGGTGATGATGATGGAGATGATGGGGGGAGAGGCCGATGGAGGAGGTGGAGTGCAGTTGGAGAGAGGAGGGTGGTGCCGTGGAGGGAGGGTGGAGAGGACAGACAGGTTCGGATTGTGAGGGGTCGTGGTGGATTACCATTACAGGTGCCAATAGCACAGGGTCTCAGACAGGTGCAGGGATAGGGACAGAGGTAGGTACAAGTATAGGTATAGCCATCAGTATAGGCAGAGGCATACAGATAGGCACTCGTATAGGGGGAACCACATGTAGATGAGATTCAGGACCTGGAGAGGGAGAGGGATAGACTCAAGAGGTGGCTCAGAGATACTGAGTTGGAGTGGGACCAGGACATTCAACGCTACACAAAGGTTGAGATAGCACTGAGGGCTGGGAGGCAGGTGGCAGAGGATATAGGGGCTGGATATGCCTATGTCCTATGGGTAGGGGAGGAGATTGCCTACTGGCAGGATCTCTATTATGGTGCAGTGCCAGTTGATCAGTGGGCGAGAAGCTTCCATAGACCATCACGGATAGCAACAACTATGGGAGGGAGCCGAAGGAGATAGGCGTCTAGTGGTGGGGTTATGGGTCCTCCGCCACCACCAGATAGAGGGGACAAGAGGGATGATCTTGGGGTGGGTCCTTCTAGGGCTTAGAATCCATTGAGGCCAGGCAGCTCCAAGGGAGGGAGTTCATCATAGCCATAGAGGGCTCCCTATGTATCAATATTGTACCATTTTTGTATGATGATGTAGACACCTGCAGGTGATTGTAGCCATATAATTTTGACATCATTGTATCATGACACTTTATATATATATATATGAGATGATTCATCTTTCCGGCAGCTATATGCATGTGTACCTATGTGATGAGATGTTCTTATGTGATGCTTATGATATGGATACAAATATGTATATGATGTAGTGCAATATATTTTTTGTTCTTTTATATTTTTATATGTGTATGCATGATCCAAATGTGAATGTATGTAATGCAGATGAATATGATAATGCTAATGTAAAATGTGCTAATATCTGTTGTGTGCAGGATGTGATACAATTGTGATATCTATATGTATGTATGAAATGCCTATATTTGGTAATGCAGGTGCAACTACATGAAATGCAAATGTTTTTGGTGTGTCATTATACTCAGTCATGTGATAGTAGGCTATGTGGACTCGAGAAGGATGATGGAAGCCAATCAAGAAAGGGGGATGGAAGATAGAAGATATGAAAGTGAAAGAGCTTCTTGTGCGTTATCATCATTAAGCTTTATTATGGCAAGTAGGTTATGACAATCGAGGCATATGTTTGACCTAGAAAGTCATTGTACCTATTTGCATGGAGATAAGACAGTCACAAACAAGGAATGCCCCAGTTCAGACTAGACTCATAGTGTCCTCATATCTTTGGACAAGTCATAGCATTACTAAAAGACAATCCACAGATAGCAAATAGAAATAGGTGACGATATCCCATCCTCGCCTTTCTAGTCAAAGACATCATGGAGATAGAATCTCTAGTCAGAGACATCCTAAAAAGGCTAAAAGACATGTCACCAAAAAGATAAAATCAAAAGAAAACCAAGACTCGACACCAACATCCAATGTAGTCCTTAAGTTTAGTGTCTCTTGTCACTTGTATAAGTCTTATTTGATTGTGGTCACAATGTTTACTTTCACAAAAAAGATAGATAGCACGGAACCATATGTTGTCTAAGTCTGTTGAAAGATTTGATTTGTTGAAGCCCATTGTTGCTGCTGTGTCTCATCTGAAACTGACTGAATCCATGAAATTGATACTTTATTGTAGAGAAGATGAAACTTTATTGCGGATTGGCGATGCAAATGCAACTTTATTGTAGATTATGCACAGATAGACTGAAGGAAGCTGGAAGAAACTGTACTCCTCGAAACATGTGATGTTCTCAATTCCACACCCATCACTAGACGTAGGATTTGCCTTAGCCACAGATAGGATCTGATTTATTATGGATGGAAAGGGAGGTGAAAAGGGATTATTATGAATGGCTAACCAATCTTAGGTAGATCAATAACAAGCCATGATGGGAATGGGCAAGTTTATTATGAACGAATAGGTTGTGAGTGTGTGCAAAGTGAAGGATGAAATGGAATCCTGAAGGAGGGAGGAGCAATGTCTCTACACATGGCACTGGTAACCTAGTTTTCACCATGGTACTTGCCCAGGGCACCATTGAAGTGGTTTTCACCGTTGGACAAAATTATTTCTCTTTACTTTTTTTGATTTTTCAATGTTTTTTGTGTCACAAGGTGCCTGTTTGCCACGTTTTCACCAAGTAATGATTTTTTTTTGTATTTTTGAATTTTTTTTTTATTTTTTTGTATTTTTTGAATTAGGATATTCCAAAGAGTTATGTGTAAAACCTGCGAAGGTGCATACTATTGATAGGATCCTCCAAAGGTTCACCTTCTGTAGTTGAGAGCTAATATGCACTAGATCCATACGCTGTTGTAATGATGTAAGGACCAAGCCAGTTTGGTTCGAACTTGCCCTTCTTCTCTCTATCTTGCTGATTTTTTGGGTTTTTTCTGAGAACCAAATCACCTACCTCAAATGTGTGAGGTTTGACCTTGTGATTGTAGCTGCAACTCATTCATTGTTGGTAAGCCTTGAGATGATTAAAAGCAGTTTGTCTTCATTCATCCAATAATTCAAGTTCTTGTAAGCAAGAGACCCTATAGTCTTCATCACTGATAATGTTTTGCAAAGAGACTCATAAAGAGGGTAGCTCGACCTCAATAGGCAAGATGGCTTTAGTGCCATAGACAAATGAATAGGGTGTAGCTCTTGTAGGTGTGTGGACACTTGTGTGATATGCCCAAAGTGCAGGATTAAGTTGGATATGCCAATTACGACCAGCATCATTGACTGTCTTTTTTAGGATTTTAAGGATTGTCTTATTAGATGCCTCAGCTTGACCATTACCTTGGGGGTAATATGGTGTGGAGAAACGATGAGAAATATGGAAGCAATCACAGAGTTCACGAACATCCTGATTTTTGAAGGGACGCCCGTTATCAGTGATAATGGAAACAGGAATACTGTATCGGCAAATGATATAGTTGAGGATGAACATAGCAATCTATTTTCTAGTGATTTGTGTAACAGGCATGACTTCAATCCATTTTGTAAAATACTCTATGGCAGTGATAATGAATTTATGACCTTTGGAAGAAGGAGGGTGAATCTTGCCTATGAGATCGAGTCCCCACTAACAAAAGGGCCAAGGAGACGCAATTGCTTGCAGTTCTTGCACTGGTGCATGGATGAGGTCTCCATGAATTTGACATTGCTTACATTTCTTGACAAACTGATATGAGTCTTTTTCCATATTGGGCCAGTAATATCTAGTCCTGATGAGTTTCTTGGCTAAGGTAGGACCACTAGAATGTGGACCACATATCCCTTCATATACCTCACATAACGCAATCTGAGCTTCGTCGCTTTCTAAACATCTAAGAAGAGTGCCATCTAGACCTTGTCGGTATAGGATATCAGCTAAAATGATGTATCGAGAAGATTGGTGAATGAAAGTGCGATGTTGGTTATTGGATAGATCAGGAGGTAGGGTATTGTCATGAAGGTATGTGAAAATGGAACCATATAACTGGGACTCAAGACCGACAACACATATTTTCTTAGTACGAGTGATTTCATATGAAGGAACCAACAGGTTATCCACCAAGAACTCATAGCGGGTCTCATTCGGAGGTAGATTGATTAGTGAAGCAATTGTAGCCATGACGTCTGTGACTCGATTCTGCTCTATTGGTATCTGCTCAAAGTCTATCTTTGTGAAATGTTGTTTTAGGTCATCCACTATTTTTTTGTAAGGCATTAATTTTTCATCCTTTGTTTGGTAATCATCAGTTGCTTGATGGATTACAAGTTGAGAGTCCCCAAAAACACGAAGTTCTTGGATCTTCCACTGAACTGCAATCCATAATCCAGTTGTCAATGCCTCATATTCCGCTATATTATTAGTGCAATGAAATGATAAGCGGTATGATTTTGGTATAGAATCCCCTTGAGGAGTTATAAAGAGGATGCTATCTCCTGCCCCATGTTGTGTATATGAGCCATCAAAGTACAGTTGCCATGGCTTTGCATGTGACATTGTTAAAATGGATTCATCTGGAAATTATGAACTTAGAGGAACATCATCAATCATGAGAGCATCTGCTAATTGATCTGTGATGGCTTGTATTTTTATTGCTTTTCTTTCCACATACTCGATGTCTAATTCACTCAGGATCATTACCCATTTGGCTAGTCGCCCAGTAAGTGTTGCTTTATTGAGAAGGTATTTCAATGGATTGATCCTCACCACCAAATTAGTCTTATGAGTTAGCATGTAATGTCGTAATTTCTGCGAAGCAAAGACCACAATGAGACATGAACACTCAATTGGTGTGTAGTTTAGCTCATATCCCACCAATGTGCTACTGATATAGTATACTACTTTTTCTTTCCCCTTAGCAATTTGTTGTGCTAAGAGTGCCCCCAGTGTTGTTGGAGTAGCTGATATGTATAGTAACAGAGGCTGATCTGGAACTGGTGGCATCAGAACTGGCGGATTCAGAAGATAATCTTTGAGTGTTTGGAAAGCCTGTTGATAGTTATCATCCCATTTGAATTTGATGCTTTTATGTAGCAAGTGCTAAAAAGGATTACACTTATCTGCAAGTTGCACTATGAATCTTCATATGGACTGGAGTCTCCCTTGTAAAGACCAAACTTGACTGATATTTCTTGGTGGTTGCATCTCTAGGATGGCCTTGACTTTTGCTGGATCAGCTTCAATTCCTCTTTTTGATACAATGAATCCTAGGAGCTTCCCGGAGGTTACTCCAAAGACACATTTCTTGGGATTTAATCTTACTTTGTATTTTTCCAACCGATCAAAGACAACTGAAAGTATGTCCAAATGTGTATTTTTGTCTATTGATTTTCCCAAGAGGTCGTCAACATAATCTTCCACAGTTACATGCATGAGATCGTGAAAGATAGTAGTCATGGCTCTTTGATATGTAGCGCCTACATTTTTTAGCCCAAATGGCATGACATTCCAATAGAATGTTCCCCAAGGACAAGTGAATGATGTTTTGTGTTGATCCTCAGATGCAATCTTTATTTGATTATAACTAGAGAATCCATCCATCAATGATAACATTTCATGACCTGCTATGAGATCTACAATCAAGTCAATATTTGGTAATGGGAAGTCATCCTTAGGACAAGCTTTGTTGATGTCTCTGAAATCTATACATATTCTAATGCTACGATCTAGTTTACTAATAGGCACTAAGTTGGATATCCATTCAGGATAATCAATTGGGCGTATGAATCCGACATCCAATAATTTCTCAAGTTCTGCTTTGACTAATAATACCACTTGTGGATGCATCTTTCTTAATTTCTGTTTCACTAGTTTTGCCCCCGGTCTAACTATCAAATGATGCATTACCAAATCCAGATCCAATCCAAGCATATCAACGTATGACCATGCAAAGTTGATTTGTCATTCTTTGAAGAAGCTTATGAATTTTGACCTTTCTGACTTCGTCAAAGATTGGGCTAGGAATATGTTGTGTGGAACTTCTTTTGTACCAATGCTTGTTTTAATAGTCTCCTCTACCAACATGGATGACTTTTCCTCATATGATGCTAGGAGAATGTTGAGCCTTCCATCTTCGGGTGCCTCAGAGAGGTTTCCACCCTTAGATACGTCCTTTCTTTTTACTTTTTTGGGGTCAGACAGCACCACAGTGTGGTTTTCACCATAAGACCCTTGGTTTGTTCTTATTTTCACATTTTTGTGACTGGAAGGTCCGACGCCCTCACCAAAATATGCCACGCTATTGAGTTCTATAGTGTATCCCACTTTATGGTCCCTAGGGGGAAGATCATCTTGTATGCCAAGATAGTCAATAAAAGCTTCATCATTTTGGAATGTGTCAAACTGTGCAGGTCCTTCATGATCCTAGTCAATGAGTTGGTGGTAAACAAGGGGAAGGCCTTTAATGTCTTCAAAGTTAGCGGGGCTAAGAGTGAAGATGCAGTTATATTCGGATATGTCAAGGTAATTATCGAGGTCATCAATGGCACTCTCTTCATTAGTTTTGATCGCGAACGAATCCAAATTATCATTGTAGATAGGAATCTGGAAATCATCAAAGCAAATAGATATTAAACTAGTTCAATCACAAAACTAGATTGCAATGATAACAAAACCTACAAACATTCAATAAAGATATGGAAATAAAACATTCAAATCAAATGCAAACCATTGCAAGTGTGAATGTCTCCTCCATAATTCTCCATTGTCCTTCTTTCTCCTTCAAATGGCTTTGTTTTGTGGATCTCACCATATATTTGAGCTCATTCCTTGACCTCCATTGTTTCTCTTTCACCTCCAAATTATTGTGGATCTCACCTCCAAAATGCAAGTGTATGCAAGCAAGATTATAATTCAAAAATGATAGCGTAAGGATACTAGAGACGTGATTGATTCGGCCTTTTGATTGAAGAAATGCATCCAATTTATAGAATTTGGAGAGAGATGAGACAAGAATTCAATGGATGAGATCGATTCAATCTGACGGTCGACATCGCATGCAAAGGGGAGTCTCTTGGGAAATTGCCATTTTGATGGCAAGTGGAAGATGAGTTAGAAGGACAATTCCATTTTCGACACTTGGTCGAAAGTGGAAACTTTGCCTTTGAGAGAGGAGACAAGTGATTCACTTTTTAGAAAGTGAATCACTTAAGTGAAGACATTTGAGTGAGGTGGAAATTAATAATTAATAATTATTAATTTCACTCATAAAATCAAATTAGCCAATTATTATTAAAAAAAATATTAATTGTGACATGGACAAAAATATGGTGAATAAATAAATATATATTTATTTATTCAAAAGGGACATGTTAGTAAGAAAGGGGATTAATTAATTATTTAATTAATTAACCTAGGAGAAATGATTTGAATAAATTAAGATACCAACCCTAATGACGAATTAAGTCCCAATAGTGATTATTGATTGACTAATAATTGATGAAAATTAATGACAATTGACTGAATCTGACAACAAAATAGGACAAAGGATTGAAAAAGACCCAAAATTAATGATTGATAAGATTGATTGATAATGACTTGATAATATTAATTGATATTGAGGTTGATAATTAATGATTGATTAATTATCAACAAAGAGGGAATTAAGTCTAATTGTCAAGATGATACCAATTCGAATGATTTAAAAATGCCAATTATAATGATTTAGGACCAAATGTGATTGAACGAGATTGATGAGCGTTGGATTTGAAATGAATTGAAACCAAAGGAATGACACAATGCCAACATATGATGAAAATCAAATGTGACATAGAATACATGCTAAGAATTAGGTTAGCAATGTAAGAGTGATGACCAATTTTTAGTGACTACATTTTGCCCCTCTTTGAGACAATGTGATTATGAGCATTGTTTCAAAGAATAATTAAGAAGATCATGCCCCAGTAGATCGAGGGACGGAGGTGGGTGCCCCCTCGAGAGATTTTTTATGTATGAAAGGAATGAATGATCTCTCGCAAAGAAGAGAAGAAATGTTAGAAAGTGAAAATATGATGAAAGAGAAGAATACTTAATTGATTAGAGATAAAGAGTTGAATGAATGATGCTGATACTAAACCAAGATGACTACAAGGACTGACAGAAGAAATGTTAGTAAGAGGAAACTAGATGGAGAAGTGTTAATGATGAAGAAAAATCTTGCTTTCACAAATGCACAAAGAGTAGGTGAGAACCTTTATTTGATATGGCAAAATGGATGTAGCGCACCATGGAAAATGAAGGCCAACGACGATAATGCATTCCCTTTGCATAAGATAGACATGTCACAGACAAGGAATGTTCCAAGCATCCTAAGACGTAATTGCCCCAAAATTTGTTGAAACACCCCACAAATAGAAATCAAAACAATGACAATCATGAGCCATCCCAACCACTCTAAACCACTTGGTGACATCATCAAGCAACATAGGATCATGATCAAAGATAAATCAATAAATGATAAGACTCTCTAATTCCAACAAGTCAAACAAACATCTTGATCTTCATTGTCAAAAGTTGAAAGTGTTGATAGGACGATCATGTTGTCTGGTTTCAGGACATGCGGTACCCCGTCTAAGACAAGACACAGTTTGGTTTCGAGTATACCACACCCTATATAAGACCCATGATAATGTGACAAGGATAGATAATGTTGATGCTGATGTTCGATTGATAAGACAATGTTGATCAATTTGAATGCTTGGTTGAACAGTTCATTTGTGAATGCGTGATTTTATTAAAGCACAATGTTTGAAGCGAGTGTCGTTGGAGGTATGCTCAATGATCTGTCTATGCATAAAGAGATCATTTATTGACAAAATGCAAAATGCTTGTTTTTGGATTTGGAGTTTCTTCAGGACATTATTTGATTTTTTTTTGGATTTTTTCAGGACATTATTTTGATTTTTTTGGATTTTTTCAGGACATTATTTGATTTTTTTGGATTTTTTCAGGATATTATTTGATTTTTTTAAATTTTTTCAGGACATTATATGATTGTTTTGGATTTTTGAATGTTTTCAGGATTTTTTTCAATTTTTTATGATTTTGCCCCCAGTGTCTAGCAAGGCAAGGAATATGACAGGTGAATAAATAGACTTGCTGAAATGATGGTGGATAGAGGGAAGACAAAGGCCTTTTATTATGGAGACAATACGGATGCAATTTTCAAGGTCTATTGCGTTATGGGACAAGAGACTGGATATGACAATGTAAAGCAGGAACATGGTATGAGGGACATGTCAAGAGGTTTTTGAAACCATGTTTAAACTTTACGTCCTTATGTCAGATCAAGATCAAGGAATGAAAAAAAGTGTCTGGATAGTGATATGATATGGATAGGATAAGCAAGACCAAGAATGGATAAGGGACATGGACTGAAGGTTGGAGTAGGCTAAGGGATAGTGGCAAAAAGTTGTAATAAGCTAGGGAATATGGATGAAAGGTTATAATAAGCAAATGGATAAAGACCAAAAGCTATAATGGACTAAAAGCTGCAAACAAGATGCATGATGCTCATGACGATCCTCAGCCTTGTCAAGATCAAAGGTGGAAAGGGAAACTAGACAATAGGATATGAAGGGTAATGACAGGGGTTCGATAGGATAATGAAGGGCAATAGGATATGAAGGAGGAAACCTGCCCCCAAGTGTGGTGTGCAAGAAGTTCATAAATTACACATGATGCCTGTTTGCCAGGTTTTCACCAGTGGACGAATTATTTTTGCTTTACTTTTTTATCTTTTCTCTTTTTTTTTTTCACTTTTTTTTTTGTATTTTGACTTGTTCAATAGAAGATGGACACATGATAGGGGATGGAAGAAGGACTCAAACATCTTTTTGTTTTTTGGATAGTAGCCTTGAAAAAAATAAGGACCATGACTTTTAAAAGTATGCTCAAAGACGTTGGTAGGATAAGGACATGGAAAATAAGATGAAACTAAGGCGAGAATTTATGCAAAGGATGGGGTCAAAGGGATGGAAGGATGGAAAATATGAATTGGATAATGGATAGGGTATTGAAAGAATTTTGCTTGAGTGGACGGAAATGTTGGCAAGATTGACATTGGCACACACCTTGAGGGGTGATGGACTAATGGAGGAAAAATGTATTTTGGATATTGAGATTTTGAGGAAGGAAAGGCTATGGATTTTGGGACATAAGGGCCCAAAATGGATGAAGAAGGTGGTGGAGGAATAGACTTGGAAAGTTTAGATGTCAATCTGGGTTGTTCTTTTTGTGCTTCAAGGAGCTTCTTGGGAATCCACATGGTTTTTGATGTTTCATACTTTTGTGGTTCCTTGGAGTGCATTGCTTGCACAAGGGATTTAGGAACCCATATATATTTTGAATTTTGTTTTTGAGCAATGGTGGGCCTTCGTGACCTTTTGGATTTTTCCTTTTCTTTTTGGATCATATTTTTCTTTGATTTGACATGTTGATTAGATTGGACATGTTGATCCTTGAATACATGTGGATTGCTAGACTTATGATGTTTATACTTGACATCCAAATTGCTTGGAGGTGGAAAGGAATGCATGGATGGATATGAATGAAGTGGACTTATTTTGGATTGATGAAATTTACTCAAGGATGTGTGCCTTTGCTGACCTTGCATAGAGGACGAAGGGATATAAGGACCTAAGATGGATGGAAGGTATGATGGGGAAGGTGTATGTTTTTATTTTGATGGAGGGATACCAACGTCTTGAGAGTGAGCTGTGTAGAAATGACCCTTAAGATCTTCTTTGATATGGAGAGATTCTTGCTTATGGAGATCTACTCCTTTGCCTTTATGAATATCTTGACTTGTAGGATACTCTTTTCTTTGGGAAGAAGATGCAAGTCCATTATGAGATGGATATGATAGGAGAGAAATAATGAGATCTTGAAGTGGATTGGATTGCACCAAAGTGGAAGAACCCATTATGCATGTCGAGGGTTCATGAACATCTTGCATTGACATGTTAGAACCATGAGGGGTATTAGGATCATGAGGGGGACTAGGATTGTGTAGTGGAGATGGTTCAATGATAGGTTCTTCAAGAGATGGAATAGGAGAAATAATGGGATCATCAAAAGAAATGCGATCTTGGAGTGTATATGGAGCATTAGGATAGGGAGATGGAGGAACAAAAGGATCTTGTGGAGGATTTAAAGGAATAATTTGATCTTGACAAGGAGGAAGATCATTGGAATCCTCTTTAAAGGTGCTTTTCTCTTGACTTTTAATGGGATCATCGAAAAGGATGGAAGGGATATCTTGATCTTTCTTAGGAAGTGGAATGTCAATGGGATTTGAAAGGACATTTTTTTCATAAAATGGAAGGGGATGGTTTGGGATTGGATGGACTAGGATATCTTGATCTTGCTCAGGGAATGGAGTGTCAATAGGACTTTGGATAGGATGGACAAGAATAGGGGAATCATCGTGAGTGTCTGGGAACATGGATTCCTGGTCAACAATTGGATGGGATGATAAGGTTTCAAGATCTTGATCTTGATCTATTTCAAGACACGTTTCTTCATGCTCTAAATTATCCTCTTAACATGGGGTTGGACTTTGGATATGCATGGGGGATTCTGACAAGGAATCAATGTTTTGGCATGAAGGAAATGCACTTTGAACATTTGTGATGGATTTTGGCAAGGAATCAATTCTTGAATATGAGGAAGAGGGACTTTGAATGGGGTCCTCTAAAACAGGTAATGGCAATAAAGTGCATGGTGGCATTGGGTCTTGTATTTCTGAAACATGACAAGGATGTGCATTATGAATTGGATTATCATGGCAATCAATTATGGATAGCCCTTGGATAATTTCATCCTTGGGTTATTATTTGATGAGGACAATATGGAAGGTTCTTGTGAAACTTCTAGAGGTGTAGGGATAGATGCCACTGGAGAGTCAATTTGTTTGTGGGGGGATGAGGCATTGCTAGACATAAGTGTATTATCTTGATCTTCTTCAAAGAACTCTCTTGGTAGGTTCCTTAAGAGCCTTGCAATAAAGCCACCTTTCTTTCGAGGTTTTGACATGGTTGTATCTAGAATTTGAACTTGTTTGGAAAGGAGTTGGTTCTAGTCTAATGTCATGTTTTGATTTTGAACTAGATGTTGATCAAATTGGTTTGACATGTTCAAAATTTGGCTTGGTGCATGTTGCAAGTTTTGTTTTTGAATTTGTGATTGTAGTTGTTGACATTGATATGTTGATTGAACTTGTTGGTATTCCACCATTGGTTGAACTTTTTGTGGACATTGTATAGTTGGTTGGACATATTGTTGAAATTGTACCATTGGTTGTGTTGGTTGTATATGTTGGACCATTGGTTGTGTTTGTTGGAAATGTTCTAACTGTTGAACAATTGGTTGTGATGGTTGAAAATCTGATTGATAGTAAACATCTTCTTGTTCTTGTTGTGAAGGCACATAATGTTGTTGTCTCTTTTCTTGAAATCGTTTCATCATATCTATTTGTGAGACGAGAGCTGGTATGTCTGATCATTCAATAAGAGATCTTACATCAATTGGCTCAATATTTGGATTTCGACCTGGAAATTTTTGAAACATTTTGGACATTTGTGATCTATTCTTCTCACTGTTTTTCACTTTTTGTTACAAAATCTCCTTTTCTTGAGCTAGTTTCTCCTCTAGTTTTTGTATTTGGACATTTACATCATCATGATAAGTTTGATCCAAGTTCTGAGACATGTAGAGATTGGATTGACATGATTGATTTCTCAATTGTGATGACATGGCTTCGTAAGAAGGTTGAGACCTCATTTCAACAAACATGTCACTATGCAATGCAACTAATGGGATTGACAAATGCAACCTAAAGGGATGACAATGAAATCTATGGCAAGAATGGAACCTATGTTTTTGTTGTTTTTCAAGATTTGGATAAACTTTTTGGAATGCAAACCTAAAGACTCAACCTTGGGAAGTTGAAATGAAGCCAAGACCTTAAAGGACAAAGGACCAAATGACAATAGGACAAATTGACATTGTCTCACCTATATGCTTGGATACTAAGCTAGGTTTGACAAAAATGATATTAATGAAAGGACAAATTTTAGACAAGGTCAAGACTCCCTAACAACAACTTAGGGTATCATCCAAAGGTTTGATTTTTCAAGTTTGACAAACCAATTTTTTGTGACTAAAAGCAAGAAGGCAATGAGTATGACAATGACTTAGGATATGACATGAAAATGATCTAAGGATATGATATGACAAGATGAACACAAGCCAAGATGACAATACAATGATAAGGATATGCGAAGACCAATGACTTGGAATATGCAAAATGCAACCTAGGCAAGACCTAATTTTAGCATGACAAGGATGATGCACGAATGTCACCTAAATGGAAATCTAGCTTAGATATGACAATGAAATGCAAACTTAGGGAAATTATTTTGAGCCTAAGGGTAAAATGAGGATGCTTGCAATGAAAAGGACTAAAATGAAGGGAGATGACAATATGTCCTAGGACCCAAGTTGGACTATGCAAAACCTAGCCTAAAGTGTCATGAATGTTGAGACAAAGTTTTTCAATGTGTTTTAAAGCCATGTTTTGAAAATGTTTTGAACTTTGTTGAATGAAATAATCTTGTGTTTAACCTTGTTTTGAATCAATTTGTCTTGTTTTTGAAATGAGACACAACTCAACTATTGACAAGCAAAGAAGACAAGATATTTTAACTTAGACTCAAGACAATCATGCTCATTCACACATTTCTTATGGTAGATAAGGACAATAGGTACTTGAGAGGTAGACTCGTTATGAGATTCAAGGAGAATACATAGATTCTTGACCCCACGAGCTCCCCTCCATGGCACTCACTTCTCAGGGCAGCCAAGCATCAGTCCCCATGGAAATCTCCCCATGGCGAACTTAGTATCTCTTCCAAGTATCCGAACTTGTCCTTCTCAAGAAACTAGAAGGATTTTTGGCCACTAAATACAAGGTGTTTAGTAAGGATTTCTATTAAGCGTTACTCCTTGGTGTCACGCAAGCGTGATTGAGACACAGGCCCACCAAGATACCAAACAGATGTAGTCACGTAAGCATGATTTAGACCATGAGGCCCTACTTAGATGTTGATATGAGAAAGAGTCCAAGGGTCATCACTTCCCAAGTAACTACAATTCCCACGTAACCCTTCCTTCAAATCTTTCGCCCATTAGTTATTTATTTATAGTGAGTTAGAATGCCAAGGTACTCTAGCTGTGCTCACTTTGGGTCATTCCCCTCTCACGATTGTCACTTGCTTGCAAAAGAAAGCAAATGGTCGAGAAGGCAGGCCCTCTAAAGGTAACAAACAATCCAAAATATGAGAATGGTATTGAAGGTCTAGATTTTTTATCACCCTAAGAAGAATGAGAGCATACTCTCCTACTCCAATGTCAAACTCGACAAGCAAAGTGAACACATGTTCATTCCATCCTACTTAGCAAACATACTAGGTGCCTAATTAAAAATCACAAACACAAAGTTTGGTTGGAATATAAGGCAAGCTGCAAAATCACTAAGTTAGGAGTTTGATTTGTTTGGTCTTTGACTAGTGAACCTACAAACAATTCATTAGTATTTTGTGAAATAATTCTTTGTCAAGCGTTTCACCACAAAGCTACCAACAATGTTAGAGAATCAAGAGAAATAAATCACCATCAAAATTAATCCATAAAAGTTGTGATTCTTTGTCCTCTTAGATTAATCTATGTGAAATTTATCAAATTTACCACCCTAGATTAATCTAGATAAAATTTGCATGAATGCATGATTAATTTGCCAAGCTAAATTAATCTAGATGAAGGTTGCATGATTTTGTTTTTGAAAAATTTGACCATTTACAGCAGCATAATTAAAAATGTCATAATTTCCTCAATATTTATCCAAATCACAAATTGTAAGATGATCTAGAAAGGTAAAAACGTGATCTAATATACCCAGAAATCATTTATTTTAATTCTATATGAAATGTTTTACGTGATCAATTGATTATGACTATTTTTTTTAGAAGAAAAATCTGCAATTTCTCCACAAAAACATCTGCAACTTCACAAAACATTCAAAAAAATATTAGATCCAAGCATGTTCACATCGGGTTCACCAATTAATGTAGATAGGAATCTGGAAATCATCAAAGCAAATAGATATTAAACTAGTTCAATCACAAAACTAGATTGCAATGATAACAAAACCTACAAACATTCAATAAAGATATGGAAATAAAACATTCAAATCAAATGCAAACCATCGCAGACATGAATGTCTCCTCCATAATTCTCCATTGTCCTTCTTTCTCCTTCAAATGGCTTTGTTTTGTGGATCTCACCATATATTTGAGCTCATTCCTTGACCTCCATTGTTTCTCTTTCTCCTCCAAATTATTGTGGATCTCACCTCCAAAATGCAAGTGTATGCAAGCAAGATTATAATTAAAAAATGATAGCATAAGGATACTAGAGACGTGATTGATTCGGCCTTTTGATTGAAGAAATTCATCCAATTTATAAAATTTGGAGAGAGATGAGACAAGAATTCAATGGATGAGATCGATTCAATCTGACGGTCGACATCGCATGCAAAGGGGAGTCTCTTGGGAAATTTCCATTTTGATGGCAAGTGGAAGATGAGTTAGAAGGACAATTCCATTTTCAACACTTGGTCGAAAATGGAAACTTTGCCTTTGAGAGAGGAGACAAGTGATTCACTTTTTAGAAAGTGAATCACTTAAGTGAAGACATTTGAGTGAGGTGGAAATTAATAATTAATAATTATTAATTTCACTCATAAAATCAAATTAGCCAATTAATATTAAAAAAAATATTAATTGTGACATGGACAAAAATATGGTGAATAAATAAATATATATTTATTTATTCAAAAAGGGACATGTTAGTAAGAAAGGGGATTAATTAATTATTTAATTAATTAACCTAGGAGAAATGATTTGAATAAATTAAGATACCAACCCTAATGACGAATTAAGTCCCAATAGTGATTATTGATTGACTAATAATTGATGAAAATTAATGACAATTGACTGAATTTGACAACAAAATAGGACAAAGGATCGAAAAAGACCCAAAATTAATAATGATTTTGATAAGGGACTGATAAGATTGATTGATAATGACTTGATAATATTAATTGATATTGAGGTTGATAATTAATGATTGA
Organism: Cryptomeria japonica; assembly: GCF_030272615.1. NCBI lineage: Eukaryota > Viridiplantae > Streptophyta > Pinopsida > Cupressales > Cupressaceae > Cryptomeria > Cryptomeria japonica. The sequence continues at coordinate 703,392,867 of NC_081411.1, read as the reverse complement.
TTAATTATCAACAAAGAGGGAATTAAGTCTAATTGTCAAGATGATACCAATTTGAATGATTTAAAAATGCCAATTATAATGATTTAGGACCAAATGTGATTGAACGAGATTGATGAGCATTGGATTTGAAATGAATTGAAACCAGAGGAATGACACAATGCCAACATATGATGAAAATCAAATGTGATATAGAATACATGCTAAGAATTAGGTTAGCAATGTAAGAGTGATGACCAATTTTTTAGTGACTACAATCATCACTAGTAGCGCATTCTGGGATAGGTGTTCTCATCCTATGTGATTTCAACCTAGGACCTTGAGACAAGGACTGTGTGGAATCCTAATGGGTTGTTTCTTGACCAACTTTTAATCTTTTATAAAATTCCTCCTCTTCTATGGGTTCATCTGGCTCTCTGAATGTCTCAGTGAGCTCATAGTCACTGGAGGATTTATCTGAACCCCATTCACATTCGTTGGAGTCTGTGGAATAGCGATCCTCTTGTTGAATTTTGGCATCTTTAAGTTGTAAGGCTTCTTCTATCCTTTGAGTGTGGACCTTGGAAGTTAGGAAACCAAGTCCCTTTGAGCATTCCTTTTTGAAAGTCAATTCAGGTTGTAAAGGTTCAATGATGCCTTCCTTTTGTAACCCAAGAGGGATTTTTCCATCATACCCAAATTTTTGTAGGAACTTGAAACCTTTGCCATATTTCTCACATGGTAGACTGACGTGATCTTGTGTATCATCTTCAAGGTCTTTGTAAAGCATTTTGTATAAGTCTTCCTCTTCCAATTCGCCCCATCTTTGAAAGGTAGTAGGGTCCCATTTGAGTACAATGATGGATACTTGCTTGTTAGGATGTGGTCTTCCATATTCTTTTGGCAAACTCATGACTTGTTGTAAGTACATGGTCTGATTTAAAGTGTATTCCCCCATGCCCTTGTCCTAAAATTTGCCTTTAAGCTCACCTTGTTTTGATGTTGAAGGTTTTAATGACTCAGGATCAATATATACCGAAGAAGGAATGACTTTGTGATTATTGGGAATGATGGTCTTAGTTTTTGATCTCATGTTATTGCAGTATATGAACAGATTAGGATCACCATTAACTATTACCTCCACTCCATTGTGAGGAAACTTAATGCATTGGTGATATGTAGATGGGACTGCCCTCATTTTGTGAATCTAAGGATGCCCTAGCAATATGTTGTAAGTGAGGTCTAGATCTAGGACTTGACAAACCACATCCTTTGTAACTGGCCCAACTCTGAGAGGTAGGGTGACTGTGCCCTTGGATGAACGCTCTTCATCATCATATGCTTTGATAGTAATTTTGTTTGTAGAATTCACAATTTTGTTGGAATATCCCAATTTTTTAATAGTACTCAATGTACAAATGTTTAGAGCTGCTCCTCCATCTATCAGGACTCGTTTGATTCTATGTTTGTGTATGAAGGCTTCAATGTGTAAAGGTGCATTATGTGGCTGACTTACGGAGGCATCATTGGCTTCTGTGAATGTAAGGGAGTGTGGAATGGAAAGGTATCCCACCATGGCTTGAAACTGGTCCACATTCAGATTAGTAGGAACGACAATTTCTCTCAAGATTTTGTCAAGAATGGATTTATATGTGGGGGATATGCGTAGGAGCTCAAGAATGGAGATGAGCGCGGGTGTCTTCCCTAATTGTTCTACAAGGTCATACTTAGGTTTGGTTGATGAGGAAGTGGTGTTCTTGGCTGGAGCACCTTGCAAAGTGATTTTACCTCGATGAGTTGTGACATTACATTCAGAGGTAGGTTCAAAAGAAGATCCAACACCTTTTAGGACAATCTTGGGTCTCTGGGTAGAATTCTCAGGGTTTTTGTCCTTGATGATAAAGGTAGAGATGTAATTGTCCATTGAAATGTGATTGATGTTTGAATCATAGTTATAAGATGCTCTGGTATAGTTGGTTTGGTCATCTGTGGCTTTAGCTTTTCCCTTGTCATGTTTTGGGAATGGTTCCTTAAACATCTCATGTTCTTGATTGGATGAGTGTCCTTCAATTTCAATGTCACCTCTATCAATGAGATCTTGTATGATGTTCTTTAGTCAATAACAATTTCCTGTCTTGTGACCCTTGCTCTTATGAAATTCACAATATTCATCATCATTCCACCAATTTGGTTTGACCTTTGGCTCATAAGGAGGAAAATCTGGAATTGTGATTACCTTGTTTACCACTAGCTTTTTGAAAACTGACTCAAGTGGTTCTCCCAATGGAGTATACTTCCTTCATGATCTACAAGTTGTTTGAGTATTCACTTGGTTGTTTGTAGAGCTTGATCCGAAAAAAATGAATTTGGGTTGCACTGTGTTGGCATCAACAACACCATCATTGACTGTATTCTTGTTTTTATTCCAAAATCTTGGCTTATCTTTTCCTTTAAAGTCTTTTTTGTTTTCCTTGAATATCTTAATAACTCCTTGTTCAATTAGAACCTTTTCTATCGCTAAGCCTTTTTCAATGACGTCCTTAAAGGTGGACAAACAAGCTTTTCTTAGATCATAGCCAATGTCTTTGTTAACATTTTAGGTGAACATTTCTACCATTTATTTTTGTGGAATTTTACAAGAGCATCTGCTAGCTAGATTCCTCCATCTTTGGAAAAATGATGCAAAAGACTATCCCTCTTTTGGCTTGGTGTTGCACAAAGTAGTGATTGATATGTTTGTCTCTATGTTGTAAGAGAAATGTTGAATAAATGCCTCTGCTAAGTCACCCCATGACTTAATACCAGGAGGAAGTTGGGAGAACCATTCCATAGCTTGATCACCTAAACTTTGTGGGAATAATCTCATCAGATATGTCTCTTCTACTACTACCTCAATGCAAGCTATGAAAAATTGTCTTATGTGTGCCTTAGGATCCCCTTTTCCTCTATACTTATCAAACTTAGGCGTCACAAAGTGCATAGGAAATGGAGGCATTGGAATGCTCTTGTCAAATGGATAAGGACATATGTCTCTCATTGTGTATGTTGGCTTCGGTGTATTTATGTCCTCCATTTTTTTTTGTAATCCTTGATTTGTTTCTCCAAATTGCTCTTAGGTGGAGATCGACTTCTTGGACCATACCCCATGCTTGAGGCACCAATTGGAGGAGGAGCATGTTGCATATATGGATGATATTGATCATACACATGTTCATATGGAGGAGGTCTATAGTGATGCTTCATATATGGACCACTTGGTATAGATTCATGTTGAGGAATGAAATATCTATTTTGTCCATGTATACCATACTCTACAGGCATGTCATGTTCTAATGTGTTACCCCCAAATTTGACATGGGGTTTCCTTGTGTCCAAATTTTGAGCATGCCTTTGAATATCCAATTGCTTTCGTGGTTGATCCGTAGCATTGATATGTGATTGAGCATATTTCTCTGCATAAGACTTCCATAATGATCTGTGAAGGTGAGTATCATATGCTTGACCATGTGTATGTGGGACCTCTGGTTTTTGAAACAAAGATGATGTGGTCTTCTGTTGCCTCCACTATTAGGCCTCCTTTGATCCAAGTTGGAGTGAGGTTGTTGCAAAGGTCGATTTTCCATTATTTGAGACATGTCAAAATCATGAGGTATCTTGGCTCCACTTTGTGCCATCATTTGTAAGAAGTATTGTCTATCCCTCCTCATTATTTCCTCAACCAATCGATTGAAACGGGGATCCATAATGGATTCTTCCACATCTGTTGAATGTACTGAAAAGTTGTCCATATCATCATTGTGTGTATCATTGTTGTTTGTAGTGTCCATGTTCTCAACATTTGGAATGTTTCTATAGGCATCCATGTCAGGTAATGTAGTATGATCAAAATTGAAAAAGATATCATTGTCATACTCATAAGAACTCATGTTTGCGGACTCTTGAGCCTCTTTAGTTTCTCTCCTAGATTTTTGAAGACGGGTTTCAACCATGAACTAGGTATTGACCGAGATGTGTCAAACTAGATGAAAATGGAAAAAGTATAGAAGACCAAGAGTTGGATGGAATGTAAATGAATCTAAGGTTTACTTGCAATGTCCAAAGTGTAAGACCAAGTATGTATGTAGTAGAGTAGGTGTGACTTCCAAAGAGAGGATAGTTTCTCTTGATGAGGTAAGTTGACCTTCACTCTAAGTAAGACCAAATGAGACCCAAAGGTGATAGACCTTGATGAGGGACCACTTAGAAAAATGTTGTTGTATGTAGTGTGTTGACAAAGTATGATGAGGACAAGCAAGTGACCTTTTGACTCAAGTTTAGACAAATGTAAATGTAATGTAAGGTGTAAATCAATGATGGGCTGTGTGAGACCCAAAGACAAGTTGAATGCTAGATGAGAACCTGGAGAAATAACCTAGGAGGCAAAAGAATTTCAAAACTGATTGTGTTTGTTTGCTGGACTGTTAAAATTTTTTCAATTCTGAACACAGACGTGCCTGTATACTTCATAGACATGATTTCCTGACACAGACGTGGTTCTGTTTAACACAAACACGTTTCTGAGATTTTTTTTGTAAATTGCAATGTTGATTCTAGAAACATAGACGTGTTTTTGCCCTTCACAGACGTAGTTATACAACACAGATGCTATTATGTCCGACACAGACATGTTTCTACAAAAATTGTGCAATTTTTTCCAATTTGTGAAGTCATTTTTGTTGTGACCAAATCTAACTGTTTGACTATTTTTCGTGACAAGAGGACACAATGTTGATGAGGACCCAATGTTTGTAAGTGTCTAGACTCAAAATGACTCCAAAATGTGTGTTGTTTGATGTATAAATGTTTTGCATACACTTGAAGACACAAAAGACACAATGTTTTGCTGTTTGGTCTTGAATGTTTGAATGTTTAAAATAAGTCAAGCACAATTCTTATGGCTGGCTAAGACAATAGTTGTTGATCCCACATGGGGTTTTACCCCTGAGGTTATGCTATTCAGAGTGGATACTTAGATGCTTGACCTCACTGGCTCCACCCTCGGTACTCACTTCTCGGGTCGGCCAAGCATCAGTCCCCACGAAAACTCCCCGTAGTGAATTTTGTATCTCTACTAAGAACCGTATGTGTGTGGGCCGCTACCAAAGGTCCGACCTCCTGCCTCAACAACTAGAAGGATTTTGGCTTCTAAAACAAAAAGGTGCTAGTAAGGGCATCCGCTCATGTGGCCATACAGGCGGTACTTTCTGCTCTGTAAATACAAAAGGCTCCCAGCCGATAGGGGTTATGCTCTACAACTGATCAAATGAATTTGATCAAATGGGTTTATGGGGAGACATAGTGTCGGTATGGACTAATCAGCACACATTATTCATAGTTTTCACTATGAATATAGTTATTTATAGTGGTTTGGAAGAAGATGGCTTTTCTTTTGCTACAACTTGGGTCATTCTCTTCTCACTAGTAGTCCTAATGACCACATAGGAAGACAGGCCCTCTAAAGATTAAACAAAAAGAGCTTATTGCTCAAGACACAAAAGACAATGATTCAATTTTAGTGCACCAATTGAAGTGTTTGCTAGTCTATTGAAAACAAAGCACACAATAAAAATCCAAAAACCCTTGCCACGGACCTACAACAAAGACTTGTTAGTAGTTTGGATTGTTTGAAATAATCACCCCTTCCTGCAAGCACACAAGTTAGGTAAATTTTAAATCCAAAAGACTTTGTGAAAATAGGGGCCTTCGACCAAATGATTTTGCTTTCAAGACAAGTTGCACCGATTTCATTAGCTAGATCTGAAAATGTTAGTGTAGCGTCCTAAAATTGTGACACTTGCAATTTCGACTGCATTTCGGTCTTCACGATGGCGACGCAACACACACCCAGCGCCCTGGTCCCCAGGACCATGGCGCCCAACGCCCTGGTCCCTGGGTCCTATTTTGGGCCCGGTCTCTTTTGGACTTCGGGTCTTTTTGTTTGCAATTTGGAAATTAACTTTCCCTGGTCGGCCTAAGGTCGGGAAAATTAGTCTATCAGCCCTAAATGACAAGTATATAAACTACATTGTCCTCTCCCATTTGGGTAAGAAGGACACATGTGTACAAAGTGTGGAAACTATACTCAAGCATTCAAGCATTCCTTCAAGCAATTGATCATTTCAAGTCTCCATTCAAGGCTAAGTGTTGCATTCAAGACAAGGGTTCAACCATTGAAGAGGAGATCACTTACAACATACTACAACAACATACAACATCTATACCTTCGCACATAAGGATACAAACATCCTTAGAACAAGGTATTAGTACTTGTTTTACAGTCATTTACATTTACAACACTTGCTCATTTCTTGGTGAATTCCAAAACGGGGGTTTGACCTAAAGGCAAACCCCTAATCCCTAACCCCCCAATCGTCTTCACTTTTCTGTGTGTAGGTTGCAGGTACGCGGCTGAAATTGAAGATCTGGAATCCTTGTGCAGAGACGAATAGATCCCCCTTCATTTTGCGGAGTTTTTGGAGGACCGTGGCACCGGGCGCCATCGTCCTGACAACTTTCACTCAAATTTGCAGGACAGTGCCGTATCGACATTTCACTGCTAATTCCAGGTCCGCAGCTTCATACTGTATTCCTATCTCAGTTTATAAGCGAATCTTTCTCACTTTCTATGCATTCCTAGCTTAATTCTTCTATGCACATTCTTTACAAAAGAGGGTAGCCTTGCTGTCATAACCCTTGAAACTCATTTAGCATCCAATCTTGCATTGCGTGGGATTGGATCTTGTGGGTTTCAACCCCTCTTTTGAATGTAAAGTCTCTCCCCTAAGTGAAAACCATCAACCCTAGTGAACCTCCCTTCTCTCTCCTTGGAGTTGGAAGAGGGGAGAGCAACTAGGGTTCGATCATGATTTTCCGCTTTACATTTTGGTGAACCCGACGTGAACATCCTTTCTGATTTTTCATGCTTAGATCTGAAAAAATTGATTACATTTCCATGTTTGATCTTTTGCAAAATTTTAGAGGTGATTGCATAAAAACCCTAAAATTTCTTTTTAGTAATTAAGCTTGTGAAATGTTTAATTGTTAATGCTTGTTTCAGATCTGCCCCGCTATTACAAATTATCAATTCATATTTGTGCTTTAATTTTGAAAATTAAGTGGTTAAGTGTCAAAACCCTAATTTTTGAAACCCTCTTGATTCAACCTTTGTTCGACAATTTCACTGATCAAAACATCTCCAAATCAGCTGTAACTTTGGATTCCGCAATAAAATCACAATATCTTTCATCCCTGAAAATTTGGAAAAAAGTTGCGAGGACCGTGTACACTCCGAGCGCCATTGTCCCCGACATTTTTTCCGAAATTTCGGGAGCTAGATCTTATTGTATTTTCCTGCTAAAATCCAGAATTTTGGCTGATTTTATCAATTTTAACACCTTCAAAATTAAAGTCAAAGTTGGTCTAGGGATTGCTTGGATTAACGCTTCTAATCATTCAAAAATCATTGAAATTGAAATTTTGTGTCAAAATTGTGTCCTTACTATCCTAAATCTGAAAAGTGTGTTTGCATTCATTCGAAATTTCAGTGCTTTATTCAAATTCTTGCAATTCGTGACTTTTGAAATTAAGTGCTTAATTACAACAACTTTAATTTCTGCTTTCAAAATTGAATTTTGCGTGAAATTGAGTCAATTTTTAAATTTCAAAATTTGCATTGCTCTTGACATTCCCTCTAAAATCATAAAATTCAAAATTTCAGTTTCCCTCTCTTTTTCAAAATTCAAATTTTGCATTTTTCGACAATCTGGGTAGGGTTCAATTTTGAGATTGCAACTTTAATTTGGCCTATCTACAGATCGTAAAATCACTCAATTTTTTCAGATTAGCTTTAAAATCATCATACCTTTCATCCCTGCAAATTTCGAAAAAAGTTGCAAGGACCGTGTTGCACTCCGAGCGCCACGGTCCCGGACATTTTTTCTGAAATTTCAGGAGACTGTCGTGATTGCATTTAACAGCTTAAATCTAGAAGATTGGCTGATTTTACTGAAAATTGCTACCTCTAAAATCAAAATTTTCTCTCCCTCTCTAGTGCATGAGTTTTACAACAATAAGCCCTACGTACACTATTCTCGTTAGACGAAGCCGTAGAATTAAGTCTTTCCGAGGTTTAATTACTGAGGAGATGGAACCTAATTTGAATAGCCTTTTTAATGAGGACATGGGTAATTCCTCTAATCCTCCTAATGATGAAGAAGCTCTCCATGAGGTTTCTGAAAAACAAATTTTGAAATTGGATAACCAATTTGACGATTTTCGATAATGGATGTCTCAAGAATACCCCGATAGTCAAGCTCTTCCTTTAATTGAGGGTCTAAAACGTATGCTTCAAAGTGATAAGAATGGAATTGATATTTTGTGTGGTATTGCACACATTGTGGATTCGAATGTGATGCCTATGAAGAGTTGTGCTGAAAATTATACACAACCTCCTACTCAAGTCAATCATTCTATTCCTTTGATGACTTCTATTGCTAGCATACCTACCTTTACATCAAACATAATGGCTACTTCTACACAAGACATTCCTCCTATGATCGCCAGTCATGGGGGCAATCCTTCTTCTTCAATTAACCCTCTTCCTTCATTCAATCCAACTTCTTCATTCACTCCTTCAATGAGTGTCCCTATTACATCTCCACAAATGAACATGACGCAAGGGGGCAATTCATTTTCCATTCCTCCTTGTAGTGTTTCTCCTGTCCAATCATCTCCTATGACTAATTATCATAGGGTCCCACCACCTTACTCTTTACCTTCTTTCAATAACATAACACCTCCATCACAATCTAACACATCTAATATGAATTCTTCGACTAAAGCGACCATTAATAATCTTGCACAAACTGTCTCTTCTTTACAGCAACAAATTGCCTCTATGAATCAATCTAAGTTTAGTGTGCCCACATTTGATGTTGCGAGCCCACTTTCTCTTGACATTGTTCGAGCTATTCCTCCTTAACATGTTGAAATTCCACATTTGGAACTTTATAATGGTAAAGGTGATCCTCTAACACATGTTAAGACTTTTCAAACAATATGTACCGATTTTGCTTATGACCAAAGGTTGCTTGCAAAATTGTTTACTAGAACATTAAGAGACAAAGCCCTACAATGGTATTGCTCGTTGCCTTCCTATTCTATTACTTCTTTCGAAAAACTTACAAATGCTTTCATTCAACAATTTCAAAACAATATAAGTCCTAAAGTTACTTTGATTGATTTTATGCATTGTAAACAAGGTGTTAAAGAAAAAGTGACTGATTTCATTGGTAGATATAAGCATTTGTATGCTCAAATTTCTTTTCCAGTGCCTGACAATGATATTCAAAGAATCTTTATTTCTAATTTACAAAAAGATATTCGAGACAAACTTCTATTTTTTGAGTTTACTTCTTTCCAACAGTTGTGTGCAACTCTTCACAATTATCAACTGACTGTGAGTCAAATGGAACAATCACATCCTATGGCTCCGAGTGATAAGGGTGATAGCAGTCAACAACCATTTGGGAAGTTTAAACCGAACAGAGATTCCATCAAATTCAATGAAAACATCATCAACAACAATGTGAATGCAGCATCAGGTGTGCCTCCTATTTCTAAATTTTTCAAGAAAGAAAGAAAGTATACTCCTTTGAATGAATCATTGCATAGTATTATGAATAAGTTATTGGAACAAAATGTGCTTACTCTTCCTCCTATAAGACAAATTGATGCTGCAAAGATTACTTCACCTTATTTTGATAACAAAGCTTTTTGTCAATTTCATCGTCAGCCTGGGCATGATACTGAAAAATGTTTTGCTTTAAAGGGGAAAATTCAAGATTTGATTGATAATAATACTATCTCTGTTTCTGGAGTGAATGATAAAGGCAATACATCTGTAGCTCCTCCTAATCAAAATCTTTAGATTTTCACTGATCCATTACCTTGTCATACCTCTAATGCGATTGAGGCTAATGATTCCTCTCTCTCATCTGATGGTCTTGTGTCTATGGCTCCGAATGTGATTAACTTTGTAGAGCAGCAAGAAAACCCTAAAGAACCTTCCATCACATTTGATTCCAGTGAAACCATTAGGGCACCTGATGGTCCTTTATACATAGTTGCAAAAGTCAAGAATACACCTTGCCATGGAGCGCTTATCGATCCTTCGTGCATGGTTAATATCATTACTGAAGAATTTATTTTTACTTTGCAATAGAATCAAGTGATTTATGACAAAACAGATGTGATTGTGAAACTATTTGATTCATTTTCTTCTCTTGCAATTGGTTCTATTACATTGCCTATTGAGGTCCATAACAAATCCCTTGATGTGAACTTTGCTATTATTCCATCTTCCGAACAATTTCGTGTGAAGCTTGGCTATCCTTGGCTATCTTCCATGAAAGCTATTGCTTCTCCTATTCATAAGTGTTTGAAATTTCCCCATAATGGTGAAGTTGTTACTGTCAATCATAGTCTCTTTAAACCATCTGAAAGAGCTTCTAGCGTTCCTATTGATTACTTTTGGCCTAAACAATTCCAATCTCTTCCTCCGCGAAGTGATCATCTTTTCAAATCTTATCAAAAGTGGAAAACAGATATGATCCTATCTCTAAGTGAACCTAGAACACCCAAACTTGACATTCCTATCATTCTTGAGAAGGAAGTTCTTCCTTTGAAAGATAAAACTAATGTCTTTCCTCAAGAAGATTCCCAACCCATCCCTATGGATGTGACTATGTCTATGCCTAATAAACTTCCTAAAAGTAGACCTATACCTCCTCGTCATGATGGACTTGGTCTTCTTCCTAAACCAAATATTCCTCCTTTATATGGAGCAGTTCCTCCTCCTTCCTCTTATGGAGAGAAGAGACCTTCCTCTTCTCCTATTGTTCAGCCTAAGAGACCACAACCTAAACACCCAAGTAATAAGGATGAGAACATTCCTCCTCCTCAATATTCTTCACTTCCTACTAAGACTAGACGAAATCGTTCTGCACGTGAACGCTGAGGAAAGTGTCGTCTTAGAGCTCAAGCAGCTGCTTCTCAAACTTTGCAATCTCCAAAAACACCTTCAACAAGCATTATTCCATTTTCTCCAAAATCTCCTAAACATAAGATGCATGATGGTCTTGATCCTGTGCGAGTTAAAGATCCTATTTTTATAAATCTTGATGATGATATAGATGAAAATGTTATTCATGATGAAAATGTTACTTCTCTTGCTTCTAATAGTGAATATGAACTTGTTGATATTGATAACCATTTATCTAATGAATTTTCTAAAGCACTTATCCTAGCTCCTAGACAAGAACAATGTGGCCCGGAACATGAACATAGCCCTTGTTTGGATCTTGTGATAGCTCCATCTGCTGTGTTGGATGTTCCTCCTCTAGCGTGTTCCCTGCCTTCCCGAAACATTGATCAGTAAGATCGGGGGGTAGATGACGTGCTAGACTAGTTACATTAGCATAGCAGATTCTCTCCTCCTCTCTTGTGTTACTTCTTCTATATGTTATTCTCATTCTTCTATTTGTTGTCCTTAGTGTTGTCTACTTGAGGATGATGCAAAGCATTGAGATCTCTTTTGGTCTCTCTCATGTTGACTCAAAAGACACGTGTTCCCTTCTTCTAGGTGACCTTCCTTGATTGGGGAATGAAGAACAATTATGCATACATACATATGATATATATACATGAATTATCATACAGCATACTGACCTCAAGGAAAGCGAAGTCACCTTGTGCTTTGTGTTTTGTGTCTATTATCCTTGGGCTTATCTCACACTTGGGGGCTAAATCCTTGCGATAACGTGCTCCTTTCCTTTCTCATTCTTATATGTATCACTACCTTAAAGCAATCACCCCCGGTGAGGCGTGTGCGATCACTTTAACATAGGGGGGCATACATCCCGTTCATATCTTTTCAAGATACTTGAAAATTTCTTGACAAATTTAGCTTTGCCTTGAAAATTTTTGATATCTTTCTTGCATGACTCATAGTGAGGGAACCTTACTACTGACAGTCATGGTTCTCCCTCGTGATCTTCCCTTTTACTTTGTCAATCGAAGTCGTAAGATCCTTAGTCCACTGGGGGCTTGGTGTGTCTTGCCTCCTTGACATGGTGAAAGTTTTTCAATGTTGTTTCCTTGTACTTTACCGGAAGTATGAGCATACATACTCCCACTAAAGTGGGGGCTAAATGTAGCCTCCTAAAATTGTGACACTCGCAATTTTGACTGCATTTCGGTCTTCACGATGGCGATGCAACACGCAACCTGAATGGAGACCCCGAAACCTGATTATGACATTGAAAACTGCATTTTCTTGCACCCTGGCCTGAACCTCCTTTGCACCCTGCTGTCCCGGGAGGTGGGACCAGAGCGCCCAGCGCCCTGGTCCTTCAGGACCAGGGCGCCCAGTGCCCTGGTCCCCAGGACCATGGCGCCCAGTGCCCTGGTCCCTGGGTCCTATTTTGGGCCCGGTCTCTTTTGGACTTCGGGTCTTTTTGTTTGCAATTTGGAAATTAACTTTCCCTGGTCGGCCTAAGGTCGAGAAAATCAGTCTATCAGCCCTAAATGACAAGTATATAAACTACATTGTCCTCTCCCATTTGGGTAAGAAGGACACATGTGTACAAAGCGTGGAAACTATACTCAAGCATTCAAGCATTCAAGCATTCCTTCAAGCAATTGATCATTTCAAGTCTCCATTCAAGGCTAAGTGTTGCATTCAAGACAAGGATTCAACCATTGAAGAGTAGATCACTTACAACATACTACAACAACATACAACATCTATACCTTCGCACATAAGGATACAAACATCCTTAGAACAAGGTATTAGTACTTGTTTTACAGTCATTTACATTTACAGCACTTGCTCATTTCTTGGTTAATTCCAAAACCGGGGTTTGACCTAAAGGCAAACCCCTAATCCCTAACCCCCCAATCGTCTTCGCTTTTCTATGTGTAGGTTGCAGGTACGCGGCTGAAATTGAAGATCTGGAATCCTTGTGCAGAGATGAACAGATCCCCTTTCGTTTCACAGATTTTTTGGAGGACTGTGGCGCCGGGCGCCATCGTCCCGACAACTTTCGCTCAAATTTGCAGGATAGCGCCGTATCGACATTTCACTGCTAATTCCAGGTCCACAGCTTCATACTGTATTCCTATCTTAGTTTATAAGCTAATCTTTCTCACTTTCTATGCATTCCTAGCTTAATTCTTCTATGCACATTCTTTACAAAAGAGGGTAGCCTTGCTGTCATAACCCTTGAAACTCATTTAGCATCTAATCTTGCATTGCGTGGGATTGGATCTTGTGGGTTTCAACCCCTCTTTTGAATGTAAAGTCTCTCCCCTAAGTGAAAACCATCAACCCTAGTGAACCTCCCTTCTCTCTCCTTGGAGTTGGAAGAGGGGAGAGCAACTAGGGTTCGATCAAAATAAACCAGATCTGAAACATTAAATGACCAAAAATTGAATCAATAAAACTCCAAAAAAATGAAATCAATGCACACAGACGCGGTTCCAGAACCTAGACATGATTTCTAGACACAGACGTGTCTAAAAACACCTCAGATGTGACTGAGGAACACAAACATGATTTTTGAAATCTATAAAATAAAATACTGTCGAGGACATAGATGCGAATCCAGATGTCACAGACGCAACAGAAAATAAAAAATGCAATCCAAAAGTACGCAGGCACGAAAATGCCAAAATGTCATCGAAAATGTCAGATCTGCAACTTCAAAATACAATATATGCAACAAGGATGTTATATGCAAAAGGGACAAATGTCCCACCAGGCGTGCCAAAATGTATATGGTGAAAATGGATACAATAATATTGAAAGACTAAATGGATTCAACCACAAAACCCTAGCCTAACAACAACAAAGATTTACCATAACATTTGAAGATTACCTAAGACAATGCAAATCAAATGAAATCACAAAGATTATACCATCACATGTCCAATAGGGTTTGGATCTCCATTCTTCCTATCTCCATTGATCTTGCTTGATATATTTTCTCTTAGATTTTATGTGCACAAGAGCTCAACAAAGAACAAAATGTGGTTGCAAGTAGGATCGCATATGCCAAGTAGTCAAATTGATCAAGTAGTTCGGTAGTTAGCATTTGATAATGAAGGAAGCATCTCCTTCTATAGAAAACACTATATGAAATGGAGGGATAAGACTGAGAGGTGTAAAAGGAGGTCGGCTATGATTAGAGGGTAGGTAAAAGAAATAATAAAATAATGAAAGGCGGAGGTAGTGTATGAATTAAGAGATGAATGACATGTGTTATGGGTAGAAAAGGTTAATGAATTAATTAAATAAATAAAGATTTATTTAATTAATAGAAGAAGTGGAATAATTAAATAAATAAAATATTTATTTAATTTAGGAAAAGGATAATTTAAATAAATAAATGTATTTATTTAAATGAGAAATAAGGCTAGAAGAGGATAAATGAATTAATTAAATAAATAAAGATTTATTTAATTAATAGAAGAATTAAGCTTAGATAATTAAATAAATAAAATTTTGGGTGTCTACAGAAACAGACAAGAATTATCAAGAAAAGCACAAAAAACCTGATTATTCACCTGAAGAGAATCGCTCCGCACCAATTTGCTCTACAACAAACTTCGATGAAACAATACTAATAGTCAAGTTGATGCGGACTCAAAAGGACAAGCTGGCATTGTATCTTTTTAGAAATTAACTCCGCATGCTTCGACTTTCTTTTCAGAATTGAATTCACCAAATCGAATTCAAAACTGGCTCCAATGGGTCATAACTCCTCTAAGTCTTTCCTCTCTTTCGGTCTTTCACTATTTTGCAGTGCATAAAACCTTTGTAGCTTTCTTTTGCAAAATAACACTAGCCATTGGATCACAAGAAGTTACATTGTCTTTATCTCTGTTTGATCTTTCTGCGTTAGTGTCGGGCCCCACCTCCTTTTCGCGACTTCGCAAGCTTTAACACTCATGCACTTTTCCTTCGCGAAGCCATGCTAGCCTTTAGATCAAGCTCTAATCACCCAGCGTTTAACCCTAACTAGGACCGTCAATCTCACTTATTAACCGCACCTCATCTTGATGACTAATGGTTTTCGCCATTTTGCAGAGGTTAAGCTATAGGAATCTTTGGGCCATGAAACAACAAGAACCATTGGATTGACCATGAGATGTATACTTTTTAACAAGCTTCAAACCTTTTAAGTGGGCCCTTTATTTAGAAATCACTTACTCTATTTATTCGCCTGTTAACAAATGCCACATGGCAGTCAGCCTTTAGCTTTGGAAACTCCTCTGGGTTCCACCCTAAATCCACCATGTGTTCTCTTTACTATTCCCACATAACTACCAGTTACACCTAGGCGGGCCCTCAACTACCCTTCAAAGCCATGTGGCATTCGACACATCACTATCAAGCTCTACGAAATGTAGTAGCTGTCATGCCATGTCATGTCTTTGTGTGATTTGCACCTGTCTTTCACCATTTCATGAACATTAATCTTCATTTAACTTGTAGCCACAAAACCACAAGGATCATTGGATCAAAACAGACTTGATTGGCTTTTAACTTTGTGCACTGCTTGTCCTTTGAGCCCCACCGGCCTTTTCGCGACTTCGCGATGACTAACTTACTAGCATCTTACCTTCGTGAATCCATGCGAGCTATCAAATCTCAGGAACTTGCTCATTGTTTACTCTTTCTATGGCAACCTTGCCTAGGCCCACTGCGGGCCGCCAACCAAGCACCCTATCACTGCTCTATCATCGCCTGTTGGATCTACCACCCTTACCACCACCTCTAGCAGGACTTGCCACCTTTTTGCTACTTCATGAAAGGTAGAACATGTGCATCTCCCGACTGCAAATCAAGGTGAGTCGTTGATCCTTTTCCAACCTGATCACTCTTTAACCAAGGAAGATTCCTTGTCTTTGGGACCTGCCACGTGTTTTCACTGCTTCTCAGGACATAAGCCATGTGCATCTTAGGCTGGCAAATCAATGCAAGCCATTGGATCACAATCAAGATGCAACTTTTTTACCTGACAGTCAGTCCATCTGGTCGGGCCCGCCTATGCCTTTTGCTACTTCATGATTAGTAACTCATGGGCACATTAGCCTAACAAAACCATGTGCACCTTTAGATCAAAAGTAACCTGCTCACCTTTTAGGAGCCTGATTAAGAAATTATAACTTTAGGAAAGACATAGAAGGATAATGCACTAATAAACCCGCCTAGGAAAAAAATAAAGAAAGGGGGGGGGACACTTTTCACAACCAACAGACCCTCCTTTAAGTGAATAAAGTAACATAGAAATAGAATTATAAGGGTTTTTCTTAGACACAGGAGCGATTTAAGACTTAAACCCTAGACCCTTATTTGGACCCAAAGCAATTAGAAGTAACAAGGCCATACCAGACTCAAAATTTTCATAAACTTAGCCAATTATGGGAAAATAATACCCATTTTTTAAACAGTGATAATAGTGGCTCTGACTGGGGATGGTTGATCGCAAGATCAACACAAGAACTCAGAAAACTCTGGAGAAACAAACCAAAAACAAGCCCAAAAACAACAACTAAAACAAACCTAAGTATATACAAACAAGGACCTACTGTGCATGGACTTCAAGAGAAATAATGTTTCAGGAATTGTCCATGCACTGGAAATTCCTGTACTTCATCATTCATATTCTTCAAAAAATATGAGTCCTTCCCATTCAGATCACAGACCATAGAGGGGCCAATCCATAATGACTCAAATTTTTTATGCTTTCCCTTGTCCTGTCCTTTTGCATTCCATTGAAGAACAACATCCCCTATTTGGAATTTTCTCAAAAATGTTCTTTTGTCAAAAAGATATTTGGACTACAATTGGATCTTTAAATTTCTTTTGTGAGCTAGAGTTCTGATTTCTTCCACTTCCACTATCTGAATCATTTGGTCCCCCATAGGTTTAAACAACTCCATGTCTTCGGCTTGCAGGAACTTGTATATTGGAAGAAGATTATTTACTGGCACTCTGGCTTGTGTACCATAACACAAATCAAAAGGTGAAACTCCAATAGCCTTTTTGACAGTAACTCTGTCAGCCCACAAAGACAATTTCAACTTTTGATCCCAAGACCTCTTGTTTTCTTCCAGGATTTTCTTGATAATGTTCAAGAGGCTTTTATTACTAGATTCAACTTGTCCATTTCCCTGAGGATGATAAGGTGAAGAGTAAGACATGATTATTCCATGACTAGTGTAGAATTCAACAAACTCTTCTAACCTGAAGCTCATGGCATTATCCATTACTAATTTTTTAGGGACTCCAAATCTAGTTATAACATTATCCATCAGGAAATCAATGACAATTTTACTCATAGCTCTTCTGGTGGGAATAACTTCAATCCATTTGGTAAAATAATTAGTTGCTATTGTGATCCACCTGTGACCTCTTCTTGATCTCTCAACAATTTCTCGAATAAAATCAATGCCCCATTGGACAAAAGGGGCTTCCACTATGACCAGATTTAGGGGTAAAACTCCTTCATGCTTCAATTTGGATGAAAAATTCTGACATGGGTCACATTTCCTGACATGTTCATGGGCATCTTTAAATAAAGTAGGCCAGTAATACCCATCTCGGACTATCTTTCCAGTAGTTGTCTTAGTAGAGTAATGACCTCCACACACTCCATGATTGACTGAAGTCGTCCTTGTAGAGATCTAAGTTGACTGATATTCTTTGGTGGTGGCATGTCCATGATGGCTTGTACCTTTCCTGGATCTACTTCAATACCCTTAGCTGAGACTATGTAGCCTAGTAACTTGCCTGATGTAACCTTGAAGACACACTTCTTAGGGTTAAGCCTGACCTGGAATTTCTCCAATCGATCAAAATTTTTTGTTAGCATGCCCAGATGTTCTTCTCTGGTGAAAGATTTAGCTAATAAGTCATCCACATAGTCTTCCATAAATGTGTGCATCATGTCATGGAAGATTGTTGTCATTGCTCTTTGATAAGTGGCCCCTGCATTCTTTAAGCCAAAAGGCATAACATTCCAATAGTACATTCCCCAAGGACAGGTGAACACGGTTTTATCTTGCTCTTCTGGAGCTATTTTGATTTGATTATAGCCTGAGAAACCGTCCATTAGTGAGAGCATTGCATGGCCTGCTGTGAGATCTACAATTATGTCGATACTTGGTAGAGGAAAGTCATCTTTTGGACAAGCTTTGTTGACATCCCTGAAGTCAGTGCAAATTCTGATACTACCATCTGGTTTTGATACTGGAACGATGTTGGAAATCCATTCTGCATAGTCAATGGGTCGAGTGAATCCGACGTCTAATAGTTTCTTTAGTTCAGTTTTGACCATAAGTGCCACCTGTGGATTCATCTTTCGTAGCTTTTGCTTTACTAGTTTAACTCCTGTAGAGATGGACAAGTGATGCATGATTAAGTGTGGATCCACTCCAGGCATATCCGCATAGGACCAAGCAAAGTTAATTTGCTTTTCTTTGAAGAAAATGATAAATGCTGATCTTTCTGCCTCTGTCTAAGATTCTGTAAGGTGTATGTTCTTAACTGTTTCTGTGGTGCCAATGTTGATTGATTGAGTGGGCTCAATCAATATGGGTGATCGCTCATGAAAGTGCTCAGGAAGAGTGTCAAGTCTCCCATCGTTAGGTGCCTTAAAAAGGTTTTCACCCTCAGATGCATCCTTTATTTTTACTTTTTTATGATCTAGAGCTGCCATTGACTGGCTTTTAGCATCAGATCCTTTATTTGGTTCATTTTTACGACTAAGAGACTTGGCACTCCCTGATTTGTAGACATCGTTATTTTGTTCGCTGGTAGAGCCTGTTTCTAGATTTACGGTACATAAGTAATGGATAATAGATTCATCATTTGGGAAAATTGGTATATCATGGATTTTAGGTTCATCCCAATCGATGAGGTCAGGAAAGACCAATGGTAAGGAATCGTTAGGTGGATCAAGTTTGGCTACTGTGAGTGTTAGGACAAAGTTTTCATCGTGATTGTTCTTGGTTTTAAAGAAGTTCAGGATTTTGTCGAGGTCTTCGATGGTATTATCCTCTACATATACTTGCTCATAATGTTCCTGTTCGCTTTCCTCGGCGTCATAGATATTCTGCGGTCCAAATTCAAGAGGTCTATCTTCTGCATTATGTTCTTCTTGGGAAATAGATATAGAATCAGTATCACTAGGGATATCTGTAGTAGCATTGGAGTAGGTACCCCATTCATATTCATTGGAATCAGTCTCATAGGCATCATCCCAGATTCTATCTGTGCTATAAATAGGTATGTTGTATGGTGAAAATAAATATTTGATGATTGATACGAGTTTGATGGTTTTTGTTGATTTTGTGTTAGATCCGTCCTCTACTTTTTGGATTTGTTCAAAGACTATACTTTCTTGAGGAGGAATAACGGTATCTGGAGATGACATGATTTGTTTTTGAGATATTGGTGTCTGAATATGAGCTACTGCTGTAGATAGGGCCTTCTTATGACTTAGAAGCTTTTCCTGATGTAACTTCTGATCTTGACGTTCCCGTGCCTTGCGGATTGTTTCTGCTAATTCAAAGAGTGCTTCCTACCAGGATTCTTCTTTGTACTTTGTCTTTACTCTCCATTGAGGTTTGGTAGGTAGGTGTGGCAGCCGTTTCAATAGGAATGTGAATTTAGAACCCAATCCTGCCTTGTTTCTGCTAGGTTGTGAAGGAAGATCTATAAGTTCAGTGACTCCTTCCTTGCGTTTCCCAATAGGTCCTTTACCACCATACCCCATTTGCTTCATGATTAAGTAGCCTTTTCCATACAGGTGTGTTGGTAGAACAATGTCCAGAGCGGCTGCTCTATGATCTTCTTCTTCATCTTTGTATAACCAGCTAAGAACATCTTTATCTTCCGATTCATGTGCTAGAGTGCCCAGTTGGATAAAAGTACCATCAAATTTGGTGATGGGCTGAGTAACCAGATGTGTTGATGTAGTAGGCAATCCTTGAGATCTAGGTGATGTTGGCAATTTGGCCAAGCATAAAGGCTCCAAAGAGTATTCTCCCATACCTTGGTCTTTAATCTTTATTTTCTGTTTGAAGTCTGCCCATAAGGAGTTGGATTTTGCTGTGTGTGGATCTGATGTTGAAGATTGTTGCTTTTCTCTATTATGAGGAACCAAGATGTCTTGGGCTGCCCCCATTCCATTGCAATGTTGAAATGGATTTTGATCAGCGGATATGGATATTTCTTGTCCATCATAAGGAAACTTGACACACTAGTGATACATAGAAGGTACTGCTTGCATTTCGTGTATCCATGGTCGTCCTAACAAAATATTGTAGGTTAGATCAATATCTAAGACCTGTCATATAGTATCCTTTTGTACTGGTCCTACTTGAATAGGTAATATCACTGTTCCTTTAGAGGACCTTTCCTCATCATCATATGATTTTATGGTAATCTTTTTGCAGGGATCAATAGATTCTTCTGAGAAGCCTAGTGCACGGATCAGCTTTAAAGTACATATATTAAGTCCGGCTCCTCCATCTATTAAGACTCTCTTTACTCGATGTTTGCAAACAATGACTTCAATATGGAGAGGGGTATTATGTGGATGACTGAAGGAAGTATTATCATGCTCTGAGAAGGTGAGGTTATGAGGTCCTGTCATATGGGTGACTATGGCTTGAAATCTGTCTGTATCCAAATTTTGAGGTATATTTGTTTCCAATAGCGCTTTCTCTAATATGTCTTTGTGCTTCAGTGATAGTTTCAATAATTCCAGGATAGATATCTGAGCTAGAGTCTTGCATAGTTGGCTAACCAAGTCATATTGGATTTTTGGTGTGGTATTTGTAGGTACCGTATGTCCCTTCAAGACATATTTCTGAGTTTGGGTTGTTACATTGACAAATTCATGATCACGCTGATCTCGGATGGTGATGACATTTACTTGATGATCTTCAGCTGATATGTGGTTGATGGTGTTGTTGTAGATGTGATTAATATGAGCTCCGCGTGTATCATCTGAAGTTGATGCTCCATCTTTATTATAATTTGGGAGAGGATTTTTGAAGCCTCCGTGATCACCATTTGATTTGAGACCATCTACCGTTAAGTCACCTCGATCAATCATGTCCTGTACTATGTGTTTCAATCTCATGCACTCATTTGTTCTATGACCCTTGTTGCGATGGAAATCACAATAGTGTGAATCATTCCACCGAGGTGGTTTGATTGGGGGTTCATAATTGTTGATTGGAGGCAAAGATAGAATTTTGTTTGCCAAAAGTTCTCTGAATGCGGATTCTAATGATTGTCCCAGTGGTGTGAAGATACGCTTTTGGAAATTGTTTGTGTTGCGTGAATTGGTGTTAGGTCCTGGATTCATGTTTTTGCTTTGAGTATTGTTGGTGTTGTTCATGTTGAGTTGTCCTTGATCATTGTTGGGTGCATATGTGTTAGCACTAGGGGGAGCATTTTTAGGATTTTTCGGATTTTGAGGATTTCCAGATAATGCAAGCATGGGTTGCTTAGATTTGGGATCATATGATTCATTGTTGCCTTCATTTTTGTTTTGAGTCCAAAATCAAGATTTGTCAAGGTTGGTGTTGTTCTGATTATTGTAATTTGATGAATTTGTTCCTTCCTTGTAGAATTTGAGTATTCTCTTTTTGACACATGCTTCTTCTACTTGAATGTCATTTTCAATCAATTTAACGAAAGATGGTATGCATTGAAGTTTTAGTCTGTAACTCATTTCGCCATTCAAGTTATCGATGAAAATTTCCATTTTCTCCTTTTCAGGAATATCTCGGGGATATCTGGAGACCATGCGTCGCCAGCGTTAAAGGAATACCATGAATGTTTCATTGTTCTTTTGTTTGGTATTGCAAACATCTAGCATGGTTATGGCATGTTGGATGTTGTAGGAATAGTGGGTTATGAATTTGTTAACCAACTCATCAAATGATCTGACAGGTGGCGAGATTTTGGATAACCATTCCATGGTTTGCCCTCCCAAGCTCCTGGGGAATAACCTCATGAAATAGGTGTCATCATGAACAAATTTGAGGCTCAGTGTGCAAAATTCTCGAACATGATCTCGGGGATCACTTTTCCCATCATATTTATCAAATTTGGGAACGTCTGAGTTTGGAGGGAAAGACACCATGTGCAAGCTTCTATCAAATGGATAAGGACAGATTTCATTTAAAGAGT
The DNA here is from genome assembly GCF_030272615.1 of Cryptomeria japonica. Classification (NCBI taxonomy): domain Eukaryota; kingdom Viridiplantae; phylum Streptophyta; class Pinopsida; order Cupressales; family Cupressaceae; genus Cryptomeria; species Cryptomeria japonica. Next base: position 703,370,576 of record NC_081411.1, on the reverse strand, counting down.
ACCGCACTGTTGTCCCTTGTTGCATATCCTGTATTTGCCTTTGCAGCATTTGCATTTGTTGAGTAAGGGCTGCCAAAGGTATATTGTCTTGTCGAGGAAAAAGTTTTTGCCTTGTATTGGTTCTCAGCTGAAAAGGTGTGGTAAATGGTATATGTTGCTGTGGTGTTTCTAGCTCAGGTATACGCATTTCTGGTATGCATTATTCTAGAATGTGTTGCTCTGGAATATGTTGTTCAGGTATGCGAGTTTCTTCTTCTCTGTGTTGTTCTTGATATGCATATTGTCAAGATCTGGTTTGAAAAATGTTTAAGTCGAAATCTTTGGGAAGTTTAACGCCTTTGCTTGTAAGCATCAACAGATATTTTTCTTTGTCATTTTCCATGAGTTTTTCAACAAGTTTTTTGAAGGAAGGGTTTTCTTGACATTCCCGAAGAAGGGCTTCAGTAATTTCAGGTTCTTCTACTGGTGGAACTTCAAAAGGATTTGATAATCTGTTATTCATACTTGATTCTGCGTGTGTCTCTCTTTGTTTGTCTCGTTGAGAGCGAGTAACAGGCATTTTAGTAAAAACTTTCAGTGATGAAAGGGACAAAAGCCTCTTCAATGTGTTGCTCGGGTGTTGGTGGTTCTGGCTGAGATGTGTTATATGTGATGCACTCATCGGGCAAGAATGCTGGATTGATCTTTCCTCTACGGTTTATGGTTTGATTAAAAGCACACTTTTGACAGTATGCTCTTGTTTTCAAAGGTTCTTTGTCAAATTCGCTAGATTTGTTTTGGATATAACGTTTGACATGATGAAGGAATACCCGATGAGATTTGAAGAGTTGACGATTGATGTATAAAAACTTATTTCTCTTGATGAATTTGGAAAAACTAGGTTGTCGTTTCTTCACCGTGATGTTACGATAAAGGTTCTTTCTTCTCAGAATAAGGGGATTAGTCATGCATGAGTGATCAATGGTTTCCTTTGATTGGTTTGGATTCAGTTGATTCCTGTTTTTGAAAATTTCAAATCTTACTCTATTAGAGTGAAGGTTTAGATGCCCCTTCACAACAAAGTGTGTCAAATGATGTGGATAAAAAGCTTCCCGATCTAGAAACTAGATTTAACAATTTGAGAATTTTAAACAAGTGTGTTGAGATAGAAATCCGTAAGATGGTAAAGGATTCTATTGATACTGATGATGAAATTTTAGAATTATGATAGGAGAGACGTCCTCTATTGTACGATTTGTTTAGAATTCTGACAACTTTTGTTTTGACACAAATTTTGCTCAAGAAATAGGTTTTTTTGGTTTGTTTGTCACTCTGTTTTGATGAAAAACTGATGTTTGATGAAAAAGGCTTCTAAAAATGTTTTTGAAATTTTCAAAATTTTTCTCGGTTTTGCTCTCTGTTTTCCTGTTTTGGATCACGCACTAGAACAGAGTCTACATGTGCTACTAAATTTACTTGATGTGCTAAAAGAATGAGCACACGCACTAAGCTGCCCCTATACATGCGCTAAAGTTTGGACTTTCTAAAAATGGCGGTCTAACAGTTGCAAAAGTTTATGCGCTATCCCGGGTCTTCTAGGCGCTAACTTTTAGATTGCATGCGCTAATGTTTCTATGCCACGCACTAAGCTGTTTCTTCTACGCGCTAAAGTTTGGACTGTTGAAAATTGTTGTCGAATTTGTTTAAAAAGCTACGCGCTATACTGGGCCTGTCATGCACTAAATTTTAAACTTTATGCGCTAATTCTTAGTTCCTACATGCTAAGCTGTTGCTGCCACGCGCTAGACTATTTTTTAGATGCGCTAAAGGAATTTATACTATTTTGCCTTATGATAAAACCGCTACTATTTTAACCCCACGTGCTAATTTGAGGTTAGGATGCGCTAACAGAAGTATTCCACGCGCTAAGATGTTGCTCTTATGAGCTAGACTGCCCTTATTTTTCCTTTTGGTTGATTTCTTGAGGATTTTGAATTTTGTTGAGAAATTTTCAAGTGTGATGGATGATTTTCTGAAGCAATAAATGCAAGCACAGCACAAAAAGTACAACAATTTTTCCTAATGTAACAAAAAGTGTATGTTCTACGAGGATGTGTTCAAATCTCCAATGTTTTAATAGGTTTGGATACAAGTAATACACTTCAGAAAGACTCTTTATTCAAGGGTCATAAATAACATCATAGCCCACTAGTCTCGATACTCCGTCAGCTCAAACAGCCGTGTCACCCCCTAGAGGGCGCCCGTTTTTTTGCCTTTTGCCAGAAATTAACTCAAAGTGAATTGCTTCACAGTTGAGTAGTTATCTTGGGAGATATATGGTGAGTAATCTTGGGGGCGGATTCTTCCCCACCCTTGCTCTATGATATTATAAATGTTTGGTTACTGACTCAGTTCAAAGTTTCTAATTCTATGGTTCGTAATCAGGCTTCCCGTTCGGCCGTCAGTGATACTCCCTCAGGAGGCTTCCCAACCTTTAAAACAAAGACTTTACGTAACTCAAGGATACTGGGGGAAGGCTAATCACTGCGCGCAACCGTTGAAAAGGATTTTCGTCACTTTCTACATTTGATTATAGTGGGTTGGAATTCTTGGCATCAAAGTCGTTCCCCACTTAGGTCGTTCCATTCACATCGGCCATAAACGACTTTAAGAGTTGATTGGAACTCCTCGGGAAGGCAGACCTGCTAAAGGTTTAAATGCTTGAATTACTGAAAGCTATAAGAGTGGTCTATATTTTTGATCACCCAGTTAAGGGGAGAGCATATTCTTTCCACTTTCGAGATAAAACAATTAATTGGATTTATTTTATCCTTTCAAATCAATGATTTGCTAAAATCTAGGCGGAGATGTTGCTCCACAAAAACATGGTGTTCATTTTACCTTAAAAGAATGATTTTTTGATCTATGAAAAAGAAATGGTCAACAAAGCAAATTTTTGATTTTGCGGTCAACAAAAGAAATCGGCTGAAAGAAAAAGAATCCGCTCCACCTGCAAGAAATTTGTTAGAGTCCTGCAAGCGAACCAAAAAAAGAAAATGTTAGAGAATTTGGAGGACTTCCACAAGTCTAAATTCTTTTGTTGTTACAATTTTAATTTTAGTCCTCTGTCTGTGATGTGCTACAGAACAGATTTTATGCGCTACAATATATCTTGGATGCGCTAAAGTAAAGGATTAATGCGCTATACTATTTTCTGGATGCGCTATTCTGTGTGCTGGAAGCGTTGTTCTGTCCCTTTTCTTTCTCCCGTGCTCAGACCTGCAGGAAAATTAAAAATTTGATGCGCTAACTTCTGAATTGCACGCATTGGATGATGGACTATAAGCGCTTAACTATGGACCACATGCACTATTCTATTTATTGAATGCGCTACTCTGTGTTTCGCCCGCGTTGAGACCTAGAGGAAAATATTAAGGGAAGCCATGCGCTAAAGAAAGGTCTTCATGCGCTAGAGTATGGATCCCATGCGCTAAACAGTAAGCGGGATGCGCTAGACTGTTAACCGGATGCGCTAGGGAATGTGTCCCACGCGCCGATTCCTATTTCCCGCAGACCTGCAAAAGTCATTAATTTAAAAAACCGATTTGTTATTTGGGGTCGGGCCCCACGGTGGGTGCCAGAAATGTATGCGGAAAAAGTGGGCTGATAAAACTAAATATGTGAAAATATATAAATGAGTTGTCCACACACACACACAAGACTTCTTGCTGCAAGCTATGGAGTAACGTAGTATTACTCAGCTTCCCAAGGAGGGTCCCATGGTTTTCTATCTCACAATGTCCCTCAAACCAATGTTTTGCTCTCAGATCACTGAGCAAAATGGTTCAGGGATGGCAAATGTAAGAACGAGGGATGCTCTGATAGATTTTAGTATGAGATGCGTTATAGGCTAGGTATGATTCTAAAATGCAATAAACTAAATGATAAGATGACAAGATTAGTATAAATACTATCGTAGCATACTATATTTAGTCTATGATTGAACTAAAATGATAAAGAAAGTAATCTAAACATGCATATTTAGTCTAATTCCTGATCTAGAAGAGGCTAAATGATGAGCATAAAAATGATATGAAAGCTTGAAAGAATTTGAGCATAAGTGTAATGCTTCAAATTTGAAAAATGAATGTTAAAAATGGAGGAATGAGAGCTCTATTTATAGCACAAACAGGGCAATGGATGGTCAATATGGAAAGGTTTAATCAAGGGCCAAGTTTGAAAGGTGGGGATCCATGTGCACAATTTGCACCAATGAAATGGTGACAAGTGTCAACATAGGATTGGGTTGAAAGAAGAGGTTGGAGGCATTAAAGGCCTGAGAAGACCTCATGGTTATCTTGAGGCTAAGGGTCAAGTCTAAGTTAGGATTACCCAATGGATTAAGACTTAATCCAAGGATAAACCTTTGTGCAAATGATTAAGAGATAATCATGGTCAAAGCATTAAAGGCCTGATGAGACCCTTGGGTTGGATGAAGGTTGAGTCAAAACAAATATTTTAACCATGTAGGAGGGTTTGAGTTAACCATTAATGGTTATTAGAGACTTTGGGGATTAAGTGGTTGAAGGTTGAAAGCCTTCAATGGTTATCAAAGACTTTGAGCCATTTAGTGGTTGAAGGTTGAAAGCCTTTAATGGTTATCAAAGACTTTGAGGTTTTGAGAAGTGACTTCCCTTTGCTTAGGGATGTGACAAAGTTTAGAGGAGGGGTTAGGTTAATTAGAAGCGATTAGAAGATTCTAGAAGGGATTAAAAAGGGTTTTGGGATTTTGCAAGTGGATGGAGGGATAATAGGATTTAATTGAAATAAAGTATTTTAATTCAATTTGGTTCCAATTTATGGAAATTAAATAAATTAGATTTATTCAATTTAGGATAACTATTTTATTAAATTTGAATTTAATTAAAAGTGGATAGGGGTATTTAATTGAATAAAATGATTTATTCATTAAATGGTATAATGAATTTAATTTAAATAAATTGAATAATTTACTTAATTAAATAGAAGAAAGTGGACAATTTAAGTAAATTGGATTTAATCAAATAGAGAAATGAACATAAAATATTCATTTAGGAATATGGTCATTTTTATACGTCTACATTTTGCCCCTCTTTGAAGTGACGTGTGTGCACATGTTATTTCAAAGAAAATGATGCTTTATCATGATTTATGATCAAATGCAATTTTTTTGTGTCGCTCTTTTGATTTGCCAATTGTGCCCCTATTTTAATTTGATGCGTGATGCCCTAGATTCGATATTTGATGGTGATGCCCCCTCGGGAGATGAATCAATTTTTTTGAATTTTTTTGATTTGATTGGATGAGTTGTGCATGATGTGTAGGATTTCATGCATGTAAAATATGTGTAAATTGATTCATCTCCCGATAAGTTACAAATGGTATGGTATAGAGGAGACCGCGACTATATTACAGGTCCAGTCAGTTAACCCTAATTTCATTTTCCTCCTATAAAAAGAAAAAAAGACTTGATTTAGATTTATTTGTGCTGTGTTGACTTTGGAGAAAGAGAATTTTCTCTGGAGAGAAAATGCCTATTCTTTATCACAGACACCGTTTCGAGCGCGTTCGGAGGTACCGGAGACCTGTAGTGCGTGGACCACCAGTAAGTCAACATTTTTTACCCTTTTTTGACTTTTTGTTTTGTCGTTTTTAGTCATTTTTTGAATTTCAAAGTTTGGGTTTTACGTTTTAGCACATCTAGGGTTTAGTTTAGCACATACAAAGTTTAGAGTAGTGCATCGAGGTCATTTTTAAGGGTTGCATCCGAAAAAAAATAGGCTAGCACATAGCAAAAATATGTTAGCGCATATAGGTAGAATAGCGCATAAAAAGTGTCGGGTAGCACGTCCAGTCAGTAGGTTAGCGCATAGGAATAACCTAACGCATAGGGGTCACAGAAGTTCGCATAGGTAAGGGGGTTTAGCGCGTAGGACTAACCTAGCACATAGGGCCAAACGGGTAGCGCCTAGGAGGTTTAGATTAGCGCGTAGATAGAGTCTAGTGCATGGGGTGGGTTAGGTAGTGCATGGGGGGGGAAAATTAGTACGTAGAGTCAGTCTAGCACATAGGTTAGATAGAATAGCGCGTAGGAAAAGCAGCCTAGCGCGTGGGAGGGTTTTAGCGCATTGAATAACTATTTTAGCGCATCTAAAATTTTTTTGCAGAATTGGTCAATTTGAAAATTTGTTTTGTTTGCCTGTCGTGTTGTGATGAATTTATCCAATATGAGTGTTTGTATAACTTGTTTTGATTGGCGATTTTCCAAGTTATGTATAGATATCAATGTGTTGTGTTAATCAGAATATAATGTATTTGCATGTTCTGTTTCAAGTTCAATATGTGTGAAGCCTGAGTTGTGTTACAAGCCGATATGGGTTGGAAACTTGAGTTGTTTTATAAGCTGATATGGGTGGGAAACTTGAGTTGTTTTACAAGTTTATGTGATTGTGGAGACTTGAGTTGTGTTACAAGTTTTGATATGGTTTTTGAGAACTTGAGTTGTTTTACAAGTTGATATGAAATGATAGGATTTTGAACTTTGATGTAGATGAGCAAATTGTTTCATTTTGTTGATGTAAGTTTGATTTTGATATCTTTGTTTTGATGTGGAAACTAATATTGGATTTGATGTGTTTGTTGACAGGAGCGATTGGGCATGGTACAGTTGAGGGAGAGATTCTCCAGACCATGGACATTGATACTGCGGTTGTCGTAGACAGATTTGGACATTATTGAGATATATGGATTGACCTCTCTCTTGGACATGCCTTGGTTCACTGTGAACCGGGGGCTTTTGACAGCTTTGGCAGAGAGGTGGCATAGCGACATGAACACCTTTCATTTTACCACTGGAGAGATGACAGTGACACAGGAGGATTGCTATAGGATTCTGCGCATCCCTGTAGTAGGGGCATTACTACCATACGAGCAGTCCGAGGAGGGTGGCACAGAGGCACTGCGCCGGTTATTCCAGGATGATACTGTCTATAGTTATGAGATCCCCTGGTAGGAGTTTTTGACCTGGATTATGCACTCCTACCATCCATTCTAGCAGGGTTTATTGGGGGATTCCTTTGTCTTGATCGCAGGTCAAAGGGATTCTCAGTGGGATGGGGGTTAGTATTGGAGGAGATGGTGACACAAGGGCGGAGGTTTGCATGGGGGTCAGCGATGCTGGTGCATCTATACAGGAGTCTGCATGAGGTAGTATACCTCGGTTATGACAGTTTGTCAACTGGTATGACATTGTTACAGGTATGGTGCTGGGAGCATATTCCAGTAGCAAGGCCATTAGCAAACAGGGACAAGCCCGTGGGTGCAGCATATGCCTATGGTTACAGAGGTTTGGTTGTCCAGCGTAAGATGGGCAAATTAGAGCATTGGAGGAGGGTTTTTGACGACATAGATACGGTCACCTGGAGACTGTACACAGGATGTGAGGTATGGGCAGAGGATGGGCTGGAGATGCCCTTTGTATTTATGATGAGGTATCTAATTGGGAGGACCCCGTTCGTCATTGAGCAGTTTGTGGTGACTTGAGTTTTGAGGCGATTCAGGCGCCAGCAGGGTATTCCTCAGGGAGTGTGTTTATATGCACGGCGGCAATAGGATGTGGCAGATTGGGGGCCTACTATTGATAGTGCCATGGTAGTGGAAGAGTTTGTGGGGTTGGCTGGGTAGATCTGGGATTATGCCCCAGAGATCCAAGATGTGGGGATGATAGATGAGTTCGCCCATTTGTTTGTTGCGCGGGCGGTGGCCAGGATATCAGATCCTAAGGAGATGAGGCCAGCCTTTGATTCAGATGAGGAGGAGGGAGATGGAGAGGATGGAGATGATGGGGAGGATGGAGGAGGAGGAGGAGGAGGGAGAGGAGCTAGAGGAAGGCGGGGAGATAGAGGTGTGGAGCGAGCAGTGCGACAGGGGAGGATAGAGAGGGGGAGAGGTTGATTGGCTATCAGAGCCGGTAGAGAGGGGAGAGTGGGGGAGGTGCTAGCTGCAGTGGGTGGTGAGGAGGAGCCGAGTCGACTGGCATAGAGGAGGAGGATGGATGTACTCCCACCTCCAGCACCAAGGACAGGCCGAGTGGGAGGGGTGCCGCCAGCATAGGTACTGCTACGAGTTTGAGTTCCAGGACATATGGAGGACGTCCAGATCCAGACCTTGCAGATTACCGTTCAGTAGCTGCAGGCACAGATTTTGACCTATTAGCGGCAGATTTCTCAGTTGACCACTGAGAGAGACACCGAGATAGAGCGGCGAGGACGAGCAGAGGAGGTGGTGGTGAGTGTGCAGAGAGCAGTGGCAAGTGGTCCGATGAGAGACACCCTTAGAGAGCTGATGCTGAGAGTGCAGGAGGCAGAGTATTATAGGCGGCATTATGAGGCTACAGTACCCAGAGATCGGTGAGTGGAGAGTTTTGCTCAGTCAAGATCTAGCCGATCTCGAGCCACTGAGTCACGATCTGAGAGCCGAGGTGTGACGGGTCCACCGAGACAGGACCCTCCTGGAGATCCAGGGGCAGGTGCATGTGGAGCGAGACCATCTCCGTCAGGGGATAGTCATACTTGAGTGACATGGTCTTTGTTGTATTTTTGAGCATTTGTTATTCTTTGTACTGGACACAGTGTTTGGACACATGTTGTAGATTTTGATCATTTTTTAGATATATATATAGATGGCACCATTTTTTATCCTATGATGTGTTTATATGGATGCATGTTATGTGGGTTATTTTATGTGATGATGCAATATATTAAGTATGATGTAGGATGTATGCTTTTATATGCTGTGAGATGTATCTTGAAAATGTAAATGATGTTAAATGATATGCAATGAAGTTAAATGATATGCAAACATGCTTTAAATGATATGTAATAATGATATGTAACTAAATGTAAAATGATGTGCAACTTATTGGAAAATGATATGTAACTAATTGTTTTTGGAGCATCCCTCATTCTATATTTGCCATCCGATAGAACCATATTTTTGCTTTCTTTGTAGGTTTCATCATTGAGCATTGATTTGTTTAGGATATGTTGAAAATTTATACAAGCATAATGGTATAATTGAACCATAATGACCTGAGAAAAATTTACATGATATTTGATTTTGCAAGATAGCACAAGCGTCAAGGTATAATTGAACCAGGATGACCTAAGTGTGTATTGCATAAACAGACAAGATTTGATCATTTGTATGCGTGAAATGGAATCAGGCCTTCAGTGATATTCGACGTATCACGTCTCGAGGCATGTATTCACATAGTACAAGTGATCGCCTCTCAGACAGAAGACTAAGAAAATATTGGAAGTTCCCCTTGACCTCTAGCTGTGAAGCATTTAGTGAGACAAGGAAGAGAATCCAATAATGCAAAAAGTTCAAAATGCAAAACTAGCTAAGAATTTATGCTATAGTGCAACATTCAGTACTTTAGAAAATCATCCATCCTTGGTATTTTTGTGATTTGTTTTATTTTTGGTTTTTGTGATGAAGCGTTGTTTTGGTTTGTTGGATGTTATCTTCTGTGTTTTTCATTAGTTGTGATGTTTTGAATGTTTGCAAGGTTGTGAACAAGTTAATGCCCCTAGTTGAGTGTGCCTCTTGATGTGAATATATACAGTGATTCCAAGCCATGGTGGATTAGTGGTAAGAGGATATATATAGACAAATTAGGATAGTGACTACGCTAAGTATGTCCTGAATGGATATTTGCTAAGTGTCGGGTGACGACCGATAGTGTTTGTAGGGATAAAATGGTATGGAAATAGATAGAGGAGCCATTCTTTCACAAGAGCGCCTGTTTACCAGGTTTTCACCATTTGTTTTTATTGTACTTTGTTTTTCTTTTTTTTGGATTTTTTGATTTTTTTTGCTTATTTTGGCTTTTTCCGTGCACTAGGCTACTTAAGTATAGTACCTTTTCAGATGAATGCTATTAGTTGGTTCGTTGAGCACATCGCCCTCTAAATTTGCTAGCTGATAGGCACCTGATCCATAGACTGATATGATAACATAGGGACCCAACCAGTTAGGTTCAAATTTCCCTTTCTTTTCTCGATCTTGCTGATTTCTTGGATTTTCTTTGAGGACTAGGTCACCAACCTTGAAGTTGCGGGGAATGACCTTGTGATTGTAGCTCCTGCACATGCGTTGTTGATATGCTTTGAGATGAGTATAAGCATGCGGACGTCTTTCATCTAAGAGTTCAAGTTCTTGTAGTCGGTTAACTTGATACTCTTCATCGGGGATTAAGCCTTTTAAAGAGACTCTGAGAGATGGAATTTCTACCTCTAGGGGTAAAATAGCTTCTGATCCATATACCAATGAGTATGGTGTTGCTCCTGTAGGTGTGCGGATGCTGGTTCTGTATGCCCAAAGTGCTGAATTGAGTTGTACATGCCAATCTTTGCCTGCATCATTCACTATTTTCTTGAGGATTTTCAGTATTGTTTTGTTAGATGCTTCTGCTTGACCATTTCCCTGTGGGTAGTATGGTGTAGAAAACCGGTGTTGGATTTTGAATTTTTCACATAGTTCTTGGACATCTTGATTCTTGAAGGGCCGTCCATTATCTGTAATGATTGAACTTGGAATACCATATCTGCAGATCAAATAATTGAGGATAAAAGAGACAATTTGTTTCCCAGTCACTGTGGTCATGGGAACTGCTTCTATCCATTTGGTAAAGTACTCTGTTGCTGTTATAATGAATTTGTATCCATTTGAAGATGAAGGATGAATTTTTCCAACAAGGTCCAGTCCCCACTGACAAAAGGGCCAAGATGTTGTAAATGGCTGCAGTTCTTGTGCTGGTGCATGTATCAAGTTACCATGGATTTGGCATTTAGGACATTTCTTGGCAAAGTGATATGAGTCTTTCTCCATTGTAGGCCAGTAGTATCCCATTCTTAGAAGCTTTTTAGCAAGAGTAGTGCCTCTTGAATGTGTGCCACAAATACCTTCATGAAGCTCATGTAAAGCAGAATCGGAATCATTACGATCAAGACAACAAAGAAGAGTACCATCGAGACCTCGACGATACAAAGTATCAGCGATAAGGGTGTAATGGGCAGCTTGTCAGATAAAGTTACGTTTTTGGTTACGGGATTGGTCAATGGGTAAGATATTGTGTTTGAGGTAGTCATATATTGGTCCATATAACGGAGAATCTGAACTAGTCAAGTCATAGATAACATAGGATTCAGAGTGGTCATAGGCGGGGGAGAACAGTTGCTCTACCAGGAACTCATAGCGACTTTGTTGTTCTGGAATTTGTAGTAATGAAGCGATTGTAGCCATTGCATCGGCGGCTTTGTTGTTCAACCTTGGTATTTGCTCGAAGGTGATGTGCACAAAATACTATTTGAAGTCATCCACCATTCATTTGTAGGGTAGTAGCTTGTCATCCTTTGTCTGATAGTCATTGTTGATTTGATGGACGACTAGTTGCGAGTCTCTATAGACTTTTAACTCTGTGATTTTTCATTCTACGACCATTTTGATGCCTATGACCAGTGCCTCATATTCAGCCACATTATTGGTGCATGGAAACATAAGCCTGTATGATCTTGGTATAGTGTGTCCTTCAGGAGTGATGAACAGAATGCTGGCATCGGAACCATGTTGTGTATAGGATCCATCAAAGTATAGGGTCCAGTGTTTGGTAGAAAGAGCAAGAACGTCCCTGTCTGGAAATTCAATCTCCATGGTGTGTTTTCTTGGTAGGGGTGCTTCGGCCAACTGATCTACAATTGCTTGTCCTTTGATGGCTCATCTTTTTGTGTATTAGATGTCAAATTCATTGAGAATCATGACCCCTTTACCTAATCAGCCTATAAGAGCTGCCTTGCTGAGTAGATATTTGAGAGGATCAATTTTTGCAACTAGCTTGATGGTGTGTGCTAGCATATAATGTCGGAACTTCTGAGATGCAAAAACCACTGTTAAGCAAGTCTTCTCAATGAATGTATAGTTGAGTTCATAGCCATTCAATGTCCCACTGATGTAATATATGGCTCATTCCTTTACTTGTTGATCCTTTTGTGGCAATAATGCCCCCAGCGATATATCTATTGTTGAGATATATAAAATAAGAGGCTTTCCTGCAACTGGTGGTACCAGACCAAGTGGATTCATTAGGTACTGTTTGATTTGGTAAAAAGATTCTGCACACTTAGCCTCCCATTTGAATGGTACATTTTTGTGTAGTAAATGGTTAAAGGGTAGACTTTTATCTGCTAGCTGAGTGATGAATCGCGTGATTGACTGAAGTCGTCCTTGTAGAGATCTAAGTTGACTGATATTCTTTGGTGGTGGCATGTCCATGATGGCTTGTACCTTTGCTGGATCTACTTCAATACCCTTAGCTGAGACTATGTAGCCTAGTAACTTGCTTGATGTAACCCCGAAGACACACTTCTTATGGTTAAGCCTGACTTGGAATTTCTCCAATCGATCAAATTTTTTATTTAGGATGCCCAGATGTTCTACTCTGGTGAAAGATTTAGCTAATAAGTCATCCACATAGTCTTCCATAAATGTGTGCATCATGTCATGGAAGATTGTTGTCATTGCTCTTTGATAAGTGGCCCCTGCATTCTTTAAGCCAAAAGACATAACATTCCAACAGTACGTTCCCCAAGGATAGGTGAACGCAGTTTTATCTTGATCTTCTAGAGCTATTTTGATTTGATTATAGCTTGAGAAACTGTCCATTAGTGAGAGCATTACATGGCCTACTGTGAGATCTACAATTATGTGGATACTTGGTAGAGGAAAGGCGTCTTTTGGACAAGCTTTGTTGACGTCCCTGAAGTCAGTGCAAATTCTAATACTACCATCTGGTTTTGATACTGGAACAATGTTGGAAATCCATTCTGCATAGTCAATGGGTCAAATGAATCCGACGTCTAATAGTTTCTTTAGTTCAGTTTTGACCATAAGTGCCACCTGTGGATTCATCTTTCGTAGCTTTTGCTTTACTGGTTTAACTCCTGTAGAGATGGACAAGTGATGCATGATTAAGTGTGGATCCACTCCAAGCATATCCACATAGGACCAAGCAAAGTTAATTTGCTGTTCTTTAAAGAAAATGATAAATGCTGATCTTTCTGCCTCTGTCAAAGATTCTGCAAGGTGTAGGTTCTTAACTGCTTCTATGGTGCCAATATTGATTGATTGAGTGGGCTCAATCAATATGGGTGATCGCTCATGAAAGTGCTCAGGAAGAGTGTCAAGTCTCCCATCGTTAGGTGCCTTAAAAAGGTTTTCACCCTCAGATGCGTCCTTTATTTTTACTTTTTTATGATCTAGAGCTGCCATTGACTGGCTTTTAGCATCAGATCCTTTATTTGGTTCATTTTTGCGACTGAGAGACTTGGCACTCCCTGGTTTCTAGACATCGTTATTTTGTTCACTGGTAGAGCCTGTTTCTGGATTTACGGTACATAAGTAATGGATAATAGATTCATCGTTTGGGAAAGTTGGTATATCATGGATTTTAAGTTCATCCCAGTCGATGAGGTTAGGAAAGACCAGTGGTAAGGAATCGTTAGGTGGATCAAGTTCGGCTACTGTGAGTATTAGGACAGAGTTTTCATCATGATTGCTCTTGGCTTTAAATTAGTTCAAGATTTTGTTGAGGTCTTCGATGGTATTATCCTCTACATATACTTGCTCATAATGTTCCTGTTTGCTTTCCTCGGTGTCATAGATATTCTGTGGTCCAAATTCAAGAGGTCTATCTTCTGCATTATGTTCTTCTTGGGAAATAGATATAGAATCAGTATCACTAGGGATATCTGTAGTAGCATTAGAGTAGGTACCCCATTCATATTCATTGGAATTAGTCTCATAGGCCTCATCCCAAATTCTATCTGTGCTGTAAACAGGTATGTTGTATGGTGAAAATAAATCTTTGATGATGGATACTAGTTTGATGGTTTTTGTTGATTCTATGTTAGATCCGTCCTCTACTTTCTGGATTTGTTTATAGACTATACTTTCTCGAGGAGGAATAACGGTATCTGGAGATGACATGATTTTTTTTTGAGATATTGGTGTCTAAATATGAGCTACTGCTACAGATAGGGCCTTCTTATGACTTAGAGGCTTTTCCTGATGTAACTTCTGATCTTGACGTTCCCGTGCCTTGCGGATTGTTTCTACTGATTCAAAGAGTGCTTCCTACCAGGATTCTTCTTTGTACTTTGTCTTTACTTTCCATTGAGGTTTGGTAGGTAGGTGTGGCAGCCGTTTCAATAGGAACGTGAATTTAGAACCCAATCCTGCCTTGTTTCTGCTAGGTTGTGAAGGAAGATCTATAGGTTCAGTGACTCCTTCATTGCATTTCCCAATAGGTCCTTTACCACCATATCCCATTTGCTTCATGATTAAGTAGCCTTTTCCATATAGGTGTGTTGGTAGAACAATGTGCAAAGTGGCTGCTCTATGATCTTCTTCTTCATCTTTGTATAACCAGCTAAGAACATCTTTATCTTCTGATTCATGTGCTAGACTGCCCAGTTGGATAAAAGTACCATCAAATTTGGTGATGGGCTGAGTAACAAGATGTGTTGATGTAGTAGGCAATCCATGAGATCTAGGTGATGTTGACAATTTGGCCAAACATAAAGGCTCCAAAGAGTATTCCCCCATACCTTGGTCTTTAATCTATATTTTCTGTTTGAAGTCTCCCCATAAGGAGTTGGATTTTGCTGTGTGTGGATCTGATGTTGAAGATTGTTGCTTTTCTCTATTATGAGGAACCAAATTATCTTGGGCTGCCCCCATTGCATTGCAATGTTGAAATGGATTGTGATCAGTGGATATGGATATTTCTTGTCCATCATAGGGAAACTTGACAAACTTGTGATACGTAGAAGGTACTGCTTGCATTTCATGTATCCATGGTCGTCCTAACAAAATATTGTAGGTTAGATCAATATCTAAGACCTGACATATAGTATCCTTTTGTACTGGTCCTAATTGAATAGGTAATATCACTGTTCCTTTAGAGGACCTTTCCTCATCATCATATGGTTCTATGGTAATCTTTTTGCAGGGATCAATAGATTCTTCTGAGAAGCCTAGTGCATGGATAAGCTTTAAAGTATGTATATTAAGTCTGGCTCCTCCATCTATTAAGTCTCTCTTTACTCGGTGTTTGCAAACAATGACTTCAATATGTAGAGGGGTATTATGTGGATGACTCAAGGAAGTATTATCATGCTCTGAGAAGGTGAGGTTATGAGGTGCTGTCATATGGGCGACCATGGCTTGAAATCTGTCTGTATCTAGATTTTGAGGTACATTTGTTTCCAATAGCGCTTGCTCTAATATGTCTTTGTGCTTCGGTGATAGTTTCAATAATTCTAGGATAGATATATGAGTTGGAGTCTTGCGTAGTTGGCTAATCAAGTCATATTGGATTTTTGGTGTGGTAGTTGTAGGTGCCGTATGTCCCTTCAAGACATATTTCTGAGTTCGGGTTGTTACATTGACAGATTCATGATCACGCTGATCTCGGATGGTGATGACATTTACTTGATGATCTTCAGCTGATATGTGGTTGATGGTGTTGTTGTAGATGTGATTAATACGAGCTCCGTGTGTATCATCTGAAGTTGATGCTCCATCTTTATTATAATTTGGGAGATGATTTTTGAAGGCTCCGTGATCACCATTTGTTTTGAGACCATCTACCGTTAAGTCACCTCAATCAATCATGTCCTGTACTATGTGTTTCAATCTCATGCACTCGTTTGTTCTATGACCCTTGTTGCGATGGAAATCACAATAGTGCGAATCATTCCACCAAGGTGGTTTGATTGGGGGTTCATAATTGTTGATTGGAGGGAAAGACAGAATTTTGTTTGCCAAAAGTTCTCTGAATGCGGATTCTAATGATTGTCCCAATGGTGTGAAGATACGCTTTTGGAAATTGTTTGTGTTGCGTGAATTAGTGTTAGGTCCTGGATTCATGTTTTTGCTTTGAGTATCATTGGTGTTGTTTGTGTTGAGTTGTCCTTGATCATTGTTGGGTGCATATGTGTTAGCACTAGGGGGAGCATTTTTAGGATTTTTCGGATTTTGAGGATTTCTAGATAATGCAAGCATGGGTTGCTTAGATTTGGGATCATATGATTCATTGTTGCCTTCATTTTTGTTTTGAGTCCAAAATCAAGATTTGTCAAGGTTGGTGTTGTTCTGATTATTGTAATTTGATGAATTTGTTCCTTCCTTGTAGAATTTGAGTGTTCTCTTTTTGACAGATGCTTCTTCTACTTGAATGTCATTTTCAATCAATTTAACGAAAGATGGTATGCATTGAAGTTTTAGTCTGTAACTCATTTCGCCATTCAAGTTATCGATGAAGATTTCCATTTTCTCCTTTTCAGGAATATCTTGGGGATATCAGGAGACCATGCGTTGCCAGCGTTGAAGGAATACCATGAATGTTTCGTTGTTCTTTTGTTTGGTGTTGCAAACATCTAGCATGGTTATACCATGTTGGATGTTGTAGGACTAGTGGTTTATGAATTTGTTAACCAACTCATCAAATGATCTGACAGGTGGCGAGATTTTGGATAACCATTCCATGGTTTGCCCTCCCAAGCTCTTGGGGAATAATCTCATCAAATAGGTGTCATCATGAGAAAATTCGAGGCTCAGTGTGGAAAATTCCCGAACATGATCTCGGGGATCACTTTTCCCATCATATTTATCAAATTTGGGAACGTCAGAGTTTGGAGGGAAAGGAACCATGTGTAAGCTTCTGTCAAATGGATAAGGATAGATTTCATTTAAAGAGTATCGCACTGTTGTCCCTTGTTGCATATCCTGTATTTGCCTTTGCAACATTTGCATTTGTTGAGTAAGGGCTACCAAAGGTATATTATCTTGTCGAGGAAAAAGTTCTTTCCTTGTATTGGTTCTCAGCTGAAAAGGTGTGGTAAATGGTATATGTTGTTCTAGTGTTTCTAGCTCAGGTATACGCATTTCTGGTATGCGTTGTTCTGGAATGTGTTGCTCTGGAATATGTTGTTCAGGGATGCAAGTTTCTTCTTCTCTATGTTGTTCTTGATATGCATATTATTGAGATCTGGTTTGAAAAATGTTTGGGTCAAAATCTTTGGGAAATTTAACGCCTTTACTTGTAAGCATCAACAGATATTTTTCTGTCATTTTCCATGAGTTTTTCAACAAGTTTTTGGAAGGAAGGGTTTTCTTGACATTCCCAAAGAAGGGCTTCAGTAATTTCAGGTTCTTCTACTGGTGGAACTTCAAAAGGATTTGATAATCTATTATTCATACTTGATTCTGCGTGTGTCTCGCTTTGTTTGTCTCATTGAGAGCGAGTAACAAGCATTTTAGTAAAAACTTTCAGTGATGAAAGGGACAAAAGCCTCTTCGATGTGTTGCTTGGGTGTTGGTGGTTCTGGCCGAGATGTGTTATATGTGATGCACTCGTCGGGCAAGAATGCTGGATTGATCTTTCCTCCACGGTTTATGGTTTGATTAAAAGCACACTTTTGACAGTATGCTCTTGTTTTCAAAGGTTCTTTGTCAAATTTGCTAGATTTATTTTGAATATAACATTTGACGTGATGAAGGAATACCCAATGAGATTTGAAGAGTAGACGATTGATGTATAAAAACTTATTTCTCTTAATGAATTTGGAAAAACTAGGTTGTCGTTTCTTCACCGTGATGTTACGATAAAGGTTCTTTCTTCTCAGAATAAGGGGATTAGTCATGCATGAGTGATCAATGGTTTCCTTTGATTGGTTTGGATTCAGTTGATTCTTGTTTTTGAAATTTTCAAATCTTACTCTATTAGAGTGAAGGTTTAGATGCCCCTTCACGACAAAGCGTGTCAAATGATGTGGATAAAAAGCTTCCCGATCTAGAAACTAGATTTGACAATTTGAGAATTTTAAACAAGTGTGTTGAGATAGAAATCTGTAAGATGGTAAAGGATTCTATTGATACTGATGATGAAATTTCTGAATTATGATAGGAGAGACATCCTCTATTGTACGATTTGTTTAGAATTCTGACAACTTTTGTTTTGACACAAATTTTGCTCAAGAAATAGGTTTTTTTGGTTTGTTTGTCACTCTGTTTTGATGAAAAACTGATGTTTGACGAAAAAGGCTTCTAAAAATATTTTTGAAATTTTCAAAATTTTTCTCGGTTTTGCTCTCCGTTTTCTTGTTTTGGATCATGCACTAGAACATAGTCTACATGCGCTACTGAATTTACTTGATGTGCTAAAAGAATGAGCGCACGCACTAAGCTGCCCCTATACATGCGCTAAAGTTTGGACTTTCTAAAAATGGCGGTCTAACAGTTGCAAAAGTTTATGCGCTATCCCGGGTCTTCTAGGCACTAACTTTTAGATTGCATGCGCTAATGTTTCTATGCCACGCACTAAGCTATTTCTTCTACGTGCTAAAGTTTGGACTGTTGAAAATTGTTGTCGAATTTGTTTAAAAAGCTACGCGCTATACTGGGCCTATCACGCACTAACTTTTAAACTTTACGTGCTAATTCTTAGTTACTACGTGCTAAGCTATTGCTGCCACGCGCTAGACTATTTTTCAGATGTGCTAAAGGAATTTATACTATTTTGCCTTATGATAAAAACGCTATTGTTTTAACCCCACGTGCTAATTTGAGGTTAGGATGCGCTAACAGAAGTATTCCATGCGCTAAGATGTTGCTCTTATGCGCTAGACTGCCCTGATTTTTCCTTTTGGTTGATTTCTTGAGGATTTTGAATTTTGTTGAGAAATTTTCAAGTGTGATGGATGATTTTTTGAAGTAATAAATGCAAGCACGACACAAAAAGTACAACCATTTTGCCTAATCTAACAAAAAGTGTATGTTCTACGAGGATGTGTTCAAATCCCCAATGTTTTAACAGGTTTGGATACAAGTAATACACTTCAGAAAGACTTTTTATTCAAGGGTCATAAATAATATCATAGCCCACTAGTCTCGATACTCCGTCAGCTCAAACAGTCGTGTCACCCCCTAGAGGGCTCCCATTTTTTTGCCTTTTGCCAAAAATTAACTCAAAGTGAATTGCTTCACAGTTGAGTAGTTATCTTGGGAGATATATGGTGAGTAATCTTGGGGGTGGATTCTTCCCCAGCTTTGCTCTATGATATTATAAATGTCTGATTACTGACTCAGTTCAAAGCTTCTAATTCTATGGTTCGTAATCAGGCTTCATGTTCGGCCATCAGTGATGAACTCCCTCAGGAGGCTTCCCAACCTTTAGAACAAAGGCTTTACGTATTTCAAGAATACTGGGGGAAGGCTAATCACTGCGCGCAACAGTTGAAAAGGACTTTCGTCACTTTCCACATTTGATTATAGTGGGTTGGAATTCTTGACGTCAAAGCCGTTCCCCACTTAGGTCGTTCCCTTCACACTGGTCATAAACGGCTTTAAAAGTTGATTGCAACTCGGGAATGCAGGCCTGCTAAAGGTTTTAATGCTTGAATTACTGAAAGCTGTAAGAGTGGTCTGGATTTTTGATCACCCAGTTAAGGCGAGAGCATATTCCTTCCACTTTTGAGACAAAGCAATCAATTGGGTTTATTTTATCCTTTCAAATCAATGATTTTCTAAAATCTAGGCGGAGATGTTGCTCCACAAAAACATGGTGTTCATTTTACCTTAAAAGAATGATTTTTTGATCTATGAAAAGGAAATGGTCAACAAAGCAAATTTTTGATTTTGCGGTCAACAAAAGAAATCGACTGAAAGAAAAGGAATCTGCTCCACTTGCAAGAAATTTGTTAGAGTCCTACAAGCGAACCAAAAAAAGAAAATGTTAGAGAATTTGGGGGACTTCCACAAGTCTAAATTCTTTTGTTGTTACAATTTTAATTTTAGTCCTCTGTCTGTGATGTGCTACAGAACAGATTTTATGCGCTACAATATATCTTGGATGCGCTAAAATAAAGGATTAATGCGCTATACTATTTTCTGGATGCACTATTCTGTGTGCTGGAAGCATTGTTCTGTCCCTTTTCTTTCTCACGTGCTCAGACCTGCAGGAAAATTAAAAATTTGATGCGCTAACTTCTGAATTGCACGCACTGGATGATGGACTATAAGCGCTTAACTGTGGACCGCATGCGCTATTCTATTTATTGAATGCGCTACTCTGTGTTTCGCTCGCATTGAGACCTACAGGAAAATATTAAGGGAAGCCATGCGCTAAAGAAAGGTCTTCATGCACTAGATTATAGATCCCATGCGCTAAACAGTAAGCGGGATGCACTAGACTGTTAACCAGATGTGCTAGCGAATGTGTCCCACGTGCCGATTCCTGTTTCCCACGGACCTGCAAAAGTCATTAATTTGAAAAACTGATTTGTTATTTGGGGTCAGGCCCCACGGTGGGTGCCAGAAATGTATGCGAAAAAAGTGGGCTGATAAAACTAAATATGTGAAAATATATAAATGACTTGTCCACACACACACACAAGACTTCTTGGTGCAAGCTATGGAGTAACGTAGTATTACTCAGCTTCCCAAGGAGGGTCACATTGTTTTCTATCTCACAATGTCCCTCAAACCAATGTTTTGCTCTCAGATCACTGAGCAAAATGGTTCAGGGATGGCAAATGTAAGAATGAGGGATGCTCTGATAGATTTTAGTATGAGATGCATTATAGGCTAGGTATGATTCTAAAATACAATAAACTAAATGATAAGATGACAAGATTAGTATGAATACTATCCTAGCATACTATATTTAGTCTATGATTGAACTAAAATGATAAAGAAAGTAATCTAAACATGCATATTTAGTCTAATTCCTGATCTAGAAGAGGCTAAATGATGAGCATAAAAATGATATGAAAGCTTGAAAGAATTTGAGCATAAGTGTAATGCTTCAAATTTTAAAGATGAATGTTAAAAATGGAGGAATGAGAGCTCTATTTATAGCACAAATAGGGCAATGGATGGTCAATATTGAAAGGTTTAATCAAGGGCCAAGTTTGAAAGTTGGAGATCCATGTGCACAATTTGCACCAATGAAATGGTGACAAGTGTCAACATAGGATTGGGTTGAGAGAAGAGGTTGGAGGCATTAAAGGCCTGAGAAGACCTCATGGTTATCTTGAGGCTAAGGGTCAAGTCTAAGTTAGGATTACCCAATGGATTAAGACTTAATCCAAGGATAAACCTTTGTGCAAATGATTAAGAGATAATCATAGTCAAAGCATTAAAGGCCTGATGAGACCCTTGGGTTGGATGAAGGTTGAGTCAAAACAAATGTTTTAACCATGTAAGAGGGTTTGAGTTAACCATTAATGGTTATTGGAGACTTTGGGGATTAAGTGGTTGAAGGTTGAAAGCCTTCAATGGTTATCAAAGACTTTGAGCCATTTAGTGGTTGAAGGTTGAAAGCCTTTAATGGTTATCAAAGACTTTGAGGTTTTGAGAAGTGACTTCCCTTTGCTTAGGGATGTGACAAAGTTTAGAGGAGGGGTTAGGTTAATTAGAAGCGATTAGAAGATTCTAGATGGGATTAAAAAGGGTTTTGGGATTTTGCAAGTGGATGGAGGGATAATAGGATTTAATTGAAATAAAGTATTTTAATTCAATTTGGTTGCAATTTGGGGAAATTAAATAAATTAGATTTATTCAATTTAGGATAACTATTTTATTAAATTTGAATTTAATTAAAAGTGGATAGGGGGATTTAATTGAATAAAATGATTTATTCATTAAATGGTATAATGAATTTAATTTAAATAAATTGAGTAATTTACTTAATTAAATAGAAGAAGGTGGATAATTTAATTAAATTGGATTTAATCAAATAGAGAAATGAACATAAAATATTCATTTAGGAATATGGTCATTGTTATACGTCTACAACTTCCACATTAAGAAGATTTGACTCAGTCATGACCTTTGCAATGCCTAAGCCTCTTACCAGTTTACTAATCTTTATCTCTAAATCAAACTCTTGAATTTTGTTTATCCATCTACACCTTTTACCCATGACCTCAGATTGGGATAAAATGTCTTTGACTGCAGCATGTGGAACATAAGCAACTATTTGTGTATTTACCAGATATGGCCTAAAATCTTTGACAACCTTGACCAAAGCATATGATTTCTTTTCCATGATTTCATACTTTAACTCTGCAGCCTACAAAGATTTACTATAGAAAGCCATGGGATGCTCATACCCTTCATTATCCTTTTGTAAAAGTACAACAACCACTGTGTGATATGATGCAAAACTAAATAGAGAGAAAGACTTACTATAATCAGGGGATTTCAACACTGGTGCTTCTTGAATATCCCTTTTTATCTCATCAAAAGCCTTTAAAGTTTCTTGATCCCAGTAGAACTTAGTATCCTTCTTGAGCAGTCTAACAATGGGCTTGACAATTTCTGCAAAATTTGCAATAAACCTTCTTACAAAATTCACTTTACCCAAGAAGGATTGAATACCTTTAACACTTGTGGGTTCTGATACATTTGCTATGGCTTTAATTCTTTCAGGATCTATCCTAACTCCTTTGGAGAAAATATGCCCTAGCAGCTTTCCTTCAGTAACAACAAAATGACACTTCTTAGGATTCAAAGATACTTCGAACTCCAAAGCCTTATTGAAAACCTTTTCTAAATGCCCACAGTGGTCATCTGCCCTCTTGGAGAAACATTTCAAATCATCTTGGTACACTACCATGATGATATTTATGAATTATTTGAATGCTACATCCATTGCCCTCTATAAGGTAGTTGCTACATTTTTTAAACCAAAAGGCATTCTGACATAAACATAAGTTCCCCAAGGGGTGGTGAAAGTAGTTTTGAATTGTTCTAATTCTTTCACTAGAACCTTGTTGTATCTCGATAATCCATCCATCATAGATAGTAAATCACAACCAGTCACCCTTTGCAACATAACTTCCATATTTGGAGATGAATAATTATCTTTCAGGGAAGCAATATTCAAGTTTCTGAAGTCAACACAGAGCCTTATGTCTCCATTTTTCTTTCTAACCGGGACCAAATTGGAGACCCATGAAGAATGCCTTATAGGCTTAATGATCCCCCCTTCTCTTAGCTTGGTCAATTCTTGTTGCATCTTAGTTTCCAGCAGGGGATTAATAGGTTTTTTCTTTTGTCTGAAAGGTTTAGCATCTAGAAGCAAAGGAACTTCATGTTGAAACAAATCTTGTCTATATGCCTTTAGGTCTTCATAAGACCAAGAAAAACATGCTTGTACTTCTTTAATAAGTTAATAAGATTAATCCTAACATGAGGAGGCAAGTTCTTTCCAATATAAACCAACTTAGGGGATGATTCAGTCCCTAAGTTTACCTCCTCTAGTTCTTCTAACTTAGTGGTTGACTACTGGTGTAGATGACTGTCATTGTAGCTAAACAAACCTTCAAGTTCTACTAACCCCTTAGGTATCTCATTTGTTTCTAGCTGGACCAAGTCATTTCCA
The DNA here is from genome assembly GCF_030272615.1 of Cryptomeria japonica. Taxonomy (NCBI): domain Eukaryota; kingdom Viridiplantae; phylum Streptophyta; class Pinopsida; order Cupressales; family Cupressaceae; genus Cryptomeria; species Cryptomeria japonica. The sequence goes on along the minus strand of NC_081411.1, from coordinate 703,347,049 downwards.
AATACCGTTTCTCTGTTATCAACCACTTCTACCAATGCATTGCAATCTATCCAACATAATCATCTATGCATTGTATAAACCTAAGGATATCTTCATCATCCTCAAACACTTGCTAGTTATAAACATTGTCAGGGATAGTGGGCCTAGCTTTTATCTCTATTATGAATACACTTGTTAGTGTTACATCATCATTCTTCAATGCAACATTTTCTAAAAAATAAGCCATGATATTCTTGGACCTTTCTATCCAATTGATAGAGAATGCACTAAAATATTCAATTACATCTCACACTGCATGCTTATATCATTTCAGTCTCTCATTCTTAGATGCACATTTAGCCCTAACTTGAGAAACAACTAGCTCCAAATCTCCCAACACTCTTAATATTTGTATCCTATGCTTTTTTGCCACTTCAAGCCCCAATAACAAGGCTTCATATTCTGTAGTATTGTTGGTACATTGAAAAGCTAACAAAAATGAATATTTGAAAGTAATACCTGAAGGGGACACAGAGAGAACTCCTGCCCCAAATCCTTCTTTAGAACAAGCTCCATCAAAGTACATGTGCCACAAAGCATGCTGCTGAGACTCCAATTCAATCACAATACTATCAGTATTTTTCAAAGGAGGTAGAATTGGTTTTAGTCTAAAGTTATCAAGATCCACTTCAATCATACAATTTAGCATACTAGGGTTTACTTTTTCAATTACCCTAGAGGCACGTGGCTCTCTATACAACTTTACTTGATTTCTATTAATGGGGATGGTAGCATATAATAAATCCAACTGAACATTTCCACCCACTGCTGCAGCCCACTACCTAGATAACAACATGCCATAATGGGGTTTTGTGTCAGTTACAATGACATCCATTTTATATGTTGCCTTAGGGAAGGCTACTATTTTAACTTCAACATCTTTCATTGTACCTATCACAGACACTTCTCTGTTATCCATAGCATAGCTTTTTCCATACAGTGTATTCACTACTAATCCTAGTTCCTTCATAACACCATAAGGCATTATATTTGTAGCTGCATCAGAACCTATCATGCAATTCTTTATCAACTGGTTATTCACTAACAAAGTAACATAAAAATGATCTACTTGTGAGGGTTCTTGAGTAATAGTTGTTCCAACATACACCTCTGGAGTTTGCAGTTCCTGATCCTTTTCATTCTTATTAGAACCAGAAAGTGAAGCTGTATCACTGTCAGACAATTGAGAAAATAAAGATAAAGCAACATCTCTATGTTCTTTTATTTTTAACAACTCTATTAATGGGATAGTGACCTTCATTTGAGTAAGAGCTTGAGTCATATCAAATGTGGAATCAGTACTCAACTCAGTATTAGCTTTAGCTCTTTCTACCTTAGGTTGACTTGCCTTCTTTGTTGTGGCAGCTCCTTGCATATCATTAGTAGCTTCATTATTTGTATCCTTGGGCACTTCTTTAACTTGATCTTTCTTCTCTTGACCAACTTGAGGCAAAGTAGCACTACTTGCTGCTTTCTTTTGGAATACCTCTTTTATAAACATAGAACCAGGTTCACCTTGATCACTATCCCTTTTGGTACTCCTCAAATTTTAGTTGTGTTTGGCTTTGGCTATAGCAGCCTTAGTGAGATTTTTTACTTCTTCCTCACTAGACCTTCTAAGGTGAACTTCTTCATCCTCAATGGTTACCACATTCAGAGTAGGATGCCAATCAAGTGTTAGCTGTCCTTGAAAAGACCTTTTACTATCTGACACATCACACTCACTAAATTCACTCTGTAAAGACTCCTCATCAATTTCTATAATAGTTTCAAACATGTTTATATTAGGCTCATCCTCCTTTCTCATGGATTCTTCAAGGGCTTGAGCTACTGCACATTGATGAGGAGAGTGTGGTCCATCACAAGTTATACACCAAGAAGCATTTTCTATGTTATGAACATTTTTTCCTTTTAAGGGATTAGGGGTATCTTGGCTCTGAAAATTCTTAGGCTTCCCATTCTGAGGCTTACCATCCTTCTAATTGGTGTTGTAAGGCATATCATGCAATCTAGGAGGTCTATCTTGCCAATTATAATGAGGTTTGCCATTTTTGTTCACCTTGGCAGTGAGATCTTTCATGGTTGTCACCAACTTTTCTATTTTATCTTCTTTGTTAGCAACTTTGTTTGGTTGCTATTTTGTTTCTTCCCATAGCCTACCATTAGTTATTCTTCCTAATTTTCTAGATGCCTTTCTATTGCTCTCTACATTGATAGCAATTCTGAATGCATCTCTTAGGCTATGTGGATTTTTATCCCTCAAAATATATGCCATTTTAGAATCAAAGGCATTGTAGTAAGTATTCAGGCACATGTTATCATGTAATCTCATTACCTAAAATAATCTATGCATTGCTTTCTGAAATCTAGCATTAAAATCTGTGACCATTTCATTATCAAATTTTCTAATATTGTTGAACTCATTGAGCATGAAGCTCACATTTGTTTTGTCACCATACTATTCTTGAAAGCAATTTTTAAAATCCTCCCAAGACCCAATGCTATTAATAGGAAGACCCCTATACTAGTCTCTTGCATCTTCTATTAGGGACTGAACAAATAATTTCATTATGACATCTTCATTTATGATCTCATAATTATTAATCAAATCACCAAAAGACTTCAAATGCTCTTCTGCACTAATTGCATTATTCCCAGCAAATTTATGAATCCTATCTCTTAACTCGGTTGGAACATGGTTAGGATACCCAGGGATTACATCAAAAAATAGCTTCCTATATAGTTCTACATTGATAGGTCTTCTCTAGAATGGGTTAACAGCATGGTTATTACCCATGTTCATTCTTACATTGGGGATTTGAGTTTAATAACAGGGGCTTGACTGGCTGTTGCTATATGAACAAGCAAAGTTGGCTTAATTTTAACAGGAGGGAGGGAAACTTGCTAAGGAATAGGTTTATTTAGGTCTTCTGATGGAAAGATGATGGGGGAGCTTTTAGATAGCCAATTTTTCTTTTAACTTCTTGGTTAGCTACCTCTAACTCAGCTTTCTCTAACTCCATTTATAGATCTTATTTCTCTTTCATCATCCTTTCCATATCCCTTTCATGTGTTGATAATCTATGAGAGATTTCCACTGTAGTCTTAGATCCTAACCCACCTTCCATGCATTTCCTGCTTTCCTTTGTCTACATCTTTTCTAAAAGGCTGCGGGTCACTAAGAATTTCTCTATTTTGTTGCACTTCAGACTTATATGCTGATTTGGTCTTAGGGGCTAAAATTTCTCTAATCACAGGACCTTCATCATAACTCTTTGCCTTTTCTTGGATAAGCAACTCAAGATCAACAATCTATCTCAGGAGCCTATCTCTCTCCATCAATTTTGCCTTAACTTCTTTCTCCCTATTTGCTTCCTTTTGGGCTCTTAAGGAGATCAAATGATGAACCCTTCTATTTAGGTCCTCTATTTCCTGGGATACTTTATCTTCATCAGGGAAGATTTCTTCAAAGTCTGATATGTTAACTTGGTCAATATCAATTAAGCTGATATTCCCATCAACTGTTCTAGGTACAAAATTTTTGACTATATTTGAACTACTTCTGTCTCTCCCAGAAAAACTAGTATGAGATATATCTTGATTTAAAACATGAACATCTTCTATATTTCCAAATAAACCAGAATGGAAACCTAAAACATCATGTTCAAATTCTCAGGAAGAAGAATTTGACTTTGCATAAATAGGTCTTTTAGATATCTTACCAGTATTATTTCTTTTATACACCCAAGTAGCATTTGATGGCTCATGTAGTATTGTCCTTTTTGACCTCTTTGTGACTGTTCACGTAATCCCTCCTGCAACGTCTTACGAGGATGCTTTTTCATGAAAGATCTAGTGTTCTTTCCTCCTTGCATTGTGCTTTATTTCTTTTCACAATTTTACTTATCTCCAAAAGGACTGGTTAAGATTAACAGAGTCGCCACCCACAAAAACTAGGAAAAATGAAAACAAGCTTGACACAAAAATATTTGCCAATCTTCAAACCAAAATCACTAAGATTTTTAGAGAAAGAGGGAACACTAATCAAAGATCGTGAAAATTTCTAAATACATATATCTAGACAACATTCATAGTTCATTGAAGCACCAATCTGCAACACAGACACACCTTGGCTCTCCCCAGTGGAGTCACCACTTTTATTGTTCTCAAATTATGATCCCCTTCTTATCCCCTTTGATGAGAAAGAATAACTTTGTATGTGAATAGAGAAATCAAGGAACAAGAACCTTAGAGAAACATATGACAAGGTTTTAATAACCTTCTACACTTCAAACTTATCCAAAGTTCAGGCAGGTATACCTTATGTGAATACTTTCACACTTTTAAACAAAATCCACAGTAACCATTGTCCAAAAACTAGTGGATCTTATCGCCTTAAACAAGAAACTAAAAAAATATAGGAAAACTTAAGCTCATTTTTCAGTGTTGATCCTCAAGAGATTTAGAAAAGAAAGCATTAATAGATACCAGTGCCTTATCTGGGCTACAGAGTCATCTATTTTAAACAAGAACTCCAGAATTAAACGTGTACATGCATCTCAATCACTTTGGCTTTTATCAACTCCATACATGCCTGACATGTATGATAATCCTCCCATATTATACTAAACCATGTTCATCAAATTCAAAATTCCCAACAAATAACCTACTGATAAAGATATTTCTCACGTATTTAGTTCCGCTCCTAAAGAAGAAGGCTAAGAAACATATCTATAAAGATTGCATTACAATCCCTGTTCAATTCAAATAACCCTAAGTTACCCAAATGAAACTAGTAAAATATTCAAAAGCATACCAGAAGACAACACAAATTCTAGGCTCAAAGTTAATGGTTTGTATATTTATATTCAATCTGAAAAATCTTACAAAACTGATATAGTTTTATGTGAAACACTTAGAAAAAATGCAGATAAATTTCTATAGAGTTTCTTTACAAATTCTTGTGACCCCCTTTTCATTGTCCTTGTATCCATTTATAAAAGCATGGATGCATACAAGCTTCAGACCCTTTTGAGAATGTTTGTTACAAACCAAAATACTCTCCAAGAAATGGTTACATGTTCTTTTCAACATCTATAGCTTCTTGCGCCTTTTGTTCTGTCACAACCTCTTCTAACTGCTTCGGAGCATCTTCTTTTTGTCCCACATAATTTTCATTCCATTCCTGAAAAACATCATCACTTGGCCAAGAAAAACTAACAACCTTCTGTTTCATGTCTTCTAGCCTTTTCCAAGTGACTCTTAAATGTTCAATTTCTATTTGTATGAAACCGTAATGAGATTTCACCTTTTCAATTTCTTCACTTGTTTGGACAAATAGGGAGGCGTCATCAGTTTTGATAATTTGATTGATCCTTAGGGACAAATTGTGGTCCACCTCTTCTAACCAATTCTTCTCTTCTTTCAACTGGATTGGACCAATAAAACCTCCTAGAAACAATTCAAATTTATGATCCAAATATTCTTTTCTATAAAGCTGGGCTTTTCTTTTCACACCTGCCCTTTCCTCTGAGAGAATATTCATCTCTTTTATAAACTCACTGGTAGACCTTGGAGTGTCATTCTCCTCTGCATCAGGATGAGATGAGCACATGAGCTCCAATTCCTTACCTCTATGCATCCACTTATTAAGGATTGATTCCAAAGTGGCCTCATCTTCTCTAAATTTGATCATAACATCCATAATCCTTTTCATATTTATGTATACAATGGGGGCCTTGATTGAGTCAGCAAACTTCAAGATCGTGGCTTTCACCTTCTCTTCAAATTTGTTTGCAAACAAGGCTTCATCTTGTTTCAACCTTTCCAACTCATTTTGGACACTTTCAGGTGACTAGGAACCAGAAGGCATAGGAGAAGGAGGGTATTCTACAATGGGACTAGTAGGAGGGGGTCTTGCTGGAGAGGAGGCTATCAGGAGTGTAGAAGATTCACCTGGATGGTAGTGACCTACCAACGGACTCTAGAGTCTAGTAATGATGCTATCCCTGTTGGCTATTCCTTCTTTAGCCTCATTGTAGGCCTTTAAGATAGTCTCCAACTTCAATTGGAGATTAGCTCTTTCTTGTGCCTCTCTCTCTGCTACTGCCACATTGAACTTTGCAATTTCTAAAACTATGCTTGCAGCTTCCACTACCCCTGTATCTTGGACTCTCTTAACAGTAATGCTTCCTAAGAGGCTAGAATCTGGTGCATTTTTCCTCCTTTTGTTCTCATCCTTCTTTAATGACCACATGACAAGAGCAACATTATCCTTGTTGAATGTCACTCCTTCCATAGGCTTTGTTTCCTTCCTTACTACATCAAGCACTAGAGCATCAACTATATCCCATTCAGGGAGAATTAACACACCATCCTTTGCTACCATTTCTCTTCCTTTCTCAGGGGTGATAGTTTTAAATTCTTTCATCATTTCTTGCTTTATCTCTTCCTCCACCTAAGTTGTATCTTTGAGAGGTTGTTCACTCCTCCCCTGTTCACATCTGACCTTGAATTTCTCCATGTTTTGCTTCCATACAATTTGCATGAAATCTCCTGTTGTGACAAAGTTACTGTCAACCAAGAATTCTTCATTGGCTTGCTTAATAGTAAGGTCCAATTCTAGGCCTTTTAGCTCACCTTCACTCAAATTCATTTTAGCATTATGTGGCTCTTCAGGCATTCCCTCTTGGGTCTCTTCATAGGTATAGGCAATCTCACTAAGGCTCCCTAATTGTAATAATTGTTCAACCACTGCTTGCTCATCTCCAATGTGGATAGGGGACTGAGATGGAGAATATTGAGGTTCATTAGTTTCAACTTCCTTTCCCACTCTTTGCCTTTTAGGGGACTCCTGAATGTCAATGACATGTTCAATTTTCCTTTTCCCTTTTTAAGTGGAAGGCTCACCTGTCACTAGCATCATCAAAATGTTCTTTGAATTCTTATGCATTACATAGTCACCAGGTGAGATAGCCTTAGCAAAGGCAGGCTTAGCCAAGACCAACTTAACCTTATCGGGATCATTTTGCACTATGGTCTCCCTTTTTTCTTTTAAGGTTTGCATGAGGTCTGCAAAATAGAGAATCAAGAATTTGATCTTCTCCTCAAAAGTGTTGAAACTAGAAAGAGGATCATAGCTACTATCAAATTGATGGATAAAATCAAGTGCCTTTTTGTATGCAACACACTTCTCCTTCCTTAGTTCCTGCTCATCTAAGTTGAATTCATTTCTGATTAAATCTTCAAGGAACTGAAATCGGTGAGGCCTATCTCTACACACTGCTCTATTTCTGAACATACAATTGAAGAAGTCCTCAGGGTCTGCACATCTTGAAACTATAGTTGACAACCTAAATGGCTTAAAGAATTATTCAAAAAATTTCCATCCACCCTTAGGGATTACAAAATGGTCCCTTTACCCCTATCAGTTAGCTCTGCCTCTTGCACTCCTCCAATTTGTCTCAATACTTCTGTAATCCCTATCTTTAATGGGACCTAATAGGGCAGTAAATATGGGTTACCTCTAAAACCATACACTCTAAAAATAGTAGAAACATGGTACAAATACATGTCTCCCCAATTGTGAACAATCTTAATATCCTCTACAAACTCCTTAGGTCTGAGGAATTCCAAAAGAGACTTAGGAATTCTAAGGTTTTCTCTGCATAAAAGGATTCTAAAATTAGATGCAAAGCATCTATCAAACTTCAAAAAAATTGCATCTTCTCTATCCCAAGATAAAAGAGTGCTCCAAAGTTGAACAGGAATCTCTTCCTTATCCTTTATCTTGATCAAGTCCATTTCCTTTGCAAAGTAATCAACACCTTTGAACAAGAACATGTGCATAAACATGGAGTACCATCCAAACGGCCTATCCACCTTACCATTTTTGATCCCTAGTGGCCCTTTATGAATTGCATCAGCAAGGTATGAGGCATAATCAAATGTTATTGCTAGGGAGGGGTTTAGAATTTGTGCAATCATTAACATGTAATGGGTTGAAATATTCTTTTCAGCATCCTCTCCAAAGATCTGACATAATGCCCAATACATACCCTTAGCTCTTAGAGTGAATAAATTGAGGGAGAATGGTTCCATTGTGCTAAGGCCTACAACTATTAACCCCCCTATCTTAACAAAGAATTCTTTCAATGGGCCACTCCTAAGATGATCCCTCTATGCATTGTAAACCTGGGCTAATGACTCAAAGTCAATAGGCTCTAACAAATTGGAGGCCTCACTGAGTTTAAACACTTTCCTAAATTCATCTTTATTTATTTCAATCAGAACTGATCCCTTTATATTCATGATGCATCTTGCCACAGGGTCATAATTCTGTGCAATTAGGGTCAACAGATCTACATCCATTAAAACACCTAGGACCACAAGCTTTCCTACATCCAGATCCCATATTATATTCAAAGGAGCTGGGGAATGTCTCTGCCCAAAAATGACTTTGAACAGTCCTAAACCTGATATTCCTATTTCAGGGTCCCTTAACCAATTGCCTTTATCATATAGGCCATCCCCAATTTTCAGACAAGGGTTCTTTGGTACTAGCTCTTTGGCCTTAGCCCTGACATTGGTAGACATGGCTAATTGCTCTAAAAAATCATCACAGTTGTTCCTATCCTGATAATTGACTTTTCCTGTCAACTCTCTTCTTAGTGCCATTCTGAACAGTTGTTCCTATCCTGATAATTGACTTTTCCTGTCAACTCTCTTCTTAGTTCCATTCACACAACAATATTTGGAAACATACCAGAATTATCAAGAAAAGCACAAAAAAACTGATTATTCTCTTGAAGAGAATCGCTCCACACCAATTTTCTCTGCAACAAACTTTGATGAAACAATACTAACAATCAAGTTGATGCGGACTCAAAAGGACAAGTTGGCATTGAATTGTTTTAGAAATTAATTCCACATGCTTTGGCTTTCTTTTCAAAATTGAATTTGCCAAATTGAATTCAAAATTGGCTCCAATGGGTCATAACTCCTCTGAGTCTTTCCTCTATTTCGGTCTTTTGCTATTTCGCAGTGCATAAAACCTTTGAAGCTTTCTTTTGTGAAACAATGCTGGCCATTGGATGACAAGAACTTACATTGTCTTTATCTCCATTTGATCTCTCTGCATTAGTACCGGGCCCCACCTCCTTTTCGCAACTTCGTGTGCTTTAACACTCGTGCACTTTTCCTTCGTGAAGCCACTCTAGCTGTTAGATCAAGCTCTAATCACCTGACTTTTAACCCTAACTAGGACGGTCAATCTCACTTACTAACCGTGCCTCATCTTGATAGCTAACAATTTTTTCCATTTCGCAAAGGTTAAGCCGTAGGCATCTTCGGGCCACAAAACAATGAGAACCGTTGGATCGACCATGAGATGAATACTTTTTAACAAGCTTCAAACTTTTTAGGTGGGCCCTTTATTCAGAAATCACTTACTCTATTTACTTTGCCATTTAATAAATGCCACATGGTAATCAACCATTAGCTCTGGAAACTCCTTTGGGTTCCACCTTGAATCCGCCATGTGTTCTCTTTACTATTCCCACATAACTACCGGTTACACCTAGGCAGACCCACAACTACCCTTCAAAGCCATGTGGCATTCGACAGATCACTATCAAGCTCGACGAAATGCAGCAGTTGTCATGCCACGTGATGCTTTCATGTGATTTCCACCTATCTTTTACCATTTTGTGAACATTAATCTTCATTTGACTTGCAGCCATGAAACCACGAGGATCATTGGATCAAAACATACCTGATTGGCTTTTAACTTTGTTCCCTGCCTATCCTTTGGGCCGCACTGGCCTTTTCGCAACTTCTCGATGACTAACTTACTAGCATCTTACCTTCATGAATCCACGCGAGCTGTTAGATTTCAGGAACTTGCTCATTTGTTACTCTTTCAATGGCAACCTTGCTTGGGCCCACTGCAGACCGCCAACTGAGCACCTCGTCACTGCTCTATCATCGCCAGCTGGATCTACCACCCTTACCACCACCTCTAGTGGGACCCACCACCTTTTTGCTACTTCGTGAAAGGTAGAACGTGCGCATCTCCCTGCCGCAAATCAATGGGAGCCATTGATCCTTTTCCAACCCGATCACTCTTTAACCAAGGAAGACCACTTGTCTCTAGGACCTACCACATGTTTTCACTGCTTTGCAGAACATAAACCATGTGCATCTCAGGCTAGCTAATCAACATGAGCCGTTGGATCACAATCAAGATGCAACTTTTTTACCTGATGGTTAGTCCATCTAGTTGGGCCTGCCTATGCCTTTCACTACTTCGCGATCAGTAACTCACAAACACATTAGCTTAACGAAACCATGTGCACCTTTAGATCAAAAGGAACTTGCTCACCTTCTAGGAGCCCGATTGAGAAATTAAAACTTTAGGAAAGATATAGAAGGATAATGCACTGATAAACCCACCTAGGAAAAAATTAAAGAAAGTTGGGGGGGGACACTTTTCATGACCAACAGACCCTCCTTTAAGTGAATAAAGTAACATGGAAATAGAATTATAAGGGTTTTTCTCAGACACAAGCGATTTAAGACTTAAACCCTAAACCCTTATTTGGACCCTAAGCAATTAGAAGTAACAAAGCCATACCAGACTCAAAATTTTCATAAACTTAGCCAATTATGGGAAAAGAATACCCATTTTTTAAACAGTTATAACAGGGATGTTATTCAGAGGAGTTCAGTTGTGCATACCTAAGAGTTCTATGAGGGATAATCTAATAAAGGAGAAATAGAATGGAGGATTAGCTAGACATTTTGGTATTGACAAAATAGTAGCATTGATGAGTGAGCAATACTTTTGGCCCTAGATTCATAAGGATATTAAGAAATATGAGCAAAGTTGTAGAGTTTGTCAAGTTGCAAAGGGCAGTAATCAAAATGTTAGATTGTATAAACCTTTGACAATACCGGTAAGACCTTGGGAGGATATAAGCATGGATTTCATACTTGGATTACCTAGAACACTAAGAGGGAATGATTCTATATTTGTGGTAGTGGTTAGATTCTCAAAGATGGCTCATTTCATACCTTGTAATAAGACATCAGATGCACTACATGTAGCAGACCTATTTTTCAAGGAAGTAGTGAGATTACATGGAATGCCTAAGAGCATAGTTTCAAACAAAGACACTAAGTTTGTTGGCTATTTTTGGAGAACACTTTGGAAGAAGATGTAGACAAAATTGAAGTTTAGTTCTACTTTTCATCTACAAACTGATGGACAAACAAAAGTAGTTAACCGGATCTTGGGAAATTTGTTTAGATGTTTAGTTGGAGATAAAATCAAAAGTTTGTATTTGATCCTTCCATAAGTAGAGTTTTCCTACAACAATTCAGTAAATAGGAGTACTGGAAGAACACCTTTTGAGATTTTAACCAGAGTGCATCCTAGAGGTATATCAAAATTATTAGCAGTGAAGACTGGAGAAGTTCAGAAGCATAAGACTTTGCAGATCACATGGCAGCCTTGCATATTCAGGTTAAACAACATTTGGAAGACATGAACAAGTATAAGGAGAAGGCAGATGAGAAGAGGAGACATAAGGAATTTTAAGTTAGCGATAAAGTGATGGTATATTTGAGAAAAGAAAGATTCCCAGTTGGAACTTATAACAAATTGCAAATGAAAATGTTTGGACCTTGCAATATTTTGAGGAAGTTCAGTTTTGGAAATGCATATGAAGTGGAGTTACCAGATAGTCTGAGTATTTCACTTGTGTTTAATATTGCAGATCTTCATCAGTACCATGAACTAGAATTCAGTGAGGACAATATTGTAGACTTGGAGGAATAGTTTCCCCAAAAGGAACCAGATTAGATTAAAGACATTTTCAATAGTAGGATTGAGTGTAGTACCTAGAGCAGTTAGTATAAGGAGTATCTTGTGAAGTGGAAGGACATACTAGTTGAAGATTCATCTTGGATTTATCAGATAGAGGTAGACTACCTTGGTTTTCCTCTAACCCCAACAAAGTAAGAGGCTCACTTTTTCAGTAACCTCGGATGCCTGATGCAGGAGCATCCCCGGTTCATAGCAATCTTACATCAACCAAAAACATTTTCTTTCTGTTTTTCTTTATGTTTGTAGTTTCAACTTTTCTTTCTATGTATACTAGTTTTGGATCATCAGATCCCATGGAGTTGGATTCTACTTGAAGACTTGATCATCTTTCTTATTTCCACATCACATCGCATTTGGATCATTTTCTGGCAAGTTATCGCTATCGGTTTCCATGATAGTTTCCTATTATCGGTTGACAGTTTATTGTTACCAGTTGCCTGGACCTATTTTGGTGATCTACCAAAAACCCTTCTAAAGCTTGCAAAGCCTTGGACATTGATTTTGATGTTCCTTAGTGTGTGGCCAACCATTTCCCCAATCTACACTTCATCCTTTGGATTTTTTGGAGGAATCTCTTGGCGGAGGCCGACCTTGTTGATTTTACATGTTAGGTTTTTGTTCTTTAGGTTTTGATCCCTTTTTGGGCTGACCAGATCCTTTGGATCATATATATAGTTGTAATTGTACATTAGAATGTAATAAATCTTAGAACCAAGTAGCTAGACTGAGCATAGAAAATAAATCTTAAGATTTTAGGTCTTGGTTGTGACCTCTATTCTTTGAACATGTTTTAGTAGGCCTGTGAGCCAATTTTTGTAACCTGGTTGTTACCGGTTGGTTGTAATTTTCATGAAATAAATCAATCTGTTCTGCATTTCCTCCATCATATCTTTGTGTTTTCGTTGTGTTTACTCTTGCTGACCAGTCCAGATTGATCTTTTTGAGGTCCCTCCCAATTGGTGACTACTTCACAATTCTTATATTGAATTACATTTACTTTACAAGTTGAAATGAAGAAGGATAAAGAAGGTCAAGAGTTGAGGAAGGTGAAGAATCTCTCTAGGGTACTCACAAACAAGTCCACTGGTCCCTAATGGTGGTGTGTAAACCCACCCAACCATGTAGTACCTATAGGTCCACCCCACTATGCTTGTTGAGATAGTCACAAGGCCCATACACTCAACTAAGGCAAACAATAATACAATAGGCTTACACTCACACCATACACGAGACATCAAGCATAGAATAATGCAATTCACTATCAAGGATAGGAATAATACCAAGTTATGAATCCACCATAAGTTCACTACTCGAGTCTACAAAGGGTTGGATATTAGAAACCAAGAGCCAACAATGTCATTGCATAACTCAAAGAAATGGCTCAAGAAAAATTGAGTAGTCCTTTCTTGAAGACAAGAAAAATCAATCAAGTCAGATCAACACCCCACAAATGGTCAGGCTTTCCCTGTAAAGAAGTTTAAGTAGCAAAAAAAATTCCTACACTAACCTTGAGATGAGGGTAATGCAAAATTTTTTATAGATCATCACAATAGTTATAGAAACTTAATAGAAATACTCATAAATAACATTCATACCACAACACAATGATTTATGTGGGGAAAACCCTTTTGGGAGAAAAACCCCACACTCCAAAAGCTGCCCAATATATTATTTAGCAATCAAAATGGATTACAATATATTTGCAGAGAAAGCTCTTCACAAGAGTACCACTAATCAAAGATTCAAAGGTAACTCAATATCCATAATACTCTTACACGCAACCTCTATCTCACACACCTCATATAAAGGAGATACAATATAAGAAACTGTCAAATGGTATTACAAAACCATTGGCTAAAATCACCCAAAAAGGTGTAGCCGACCTTATCTCCCTTAAACATTTCCTATGATGTGTCCCTCCCTTTTTATAGCTCATTTATGTGTTCGATGTATTTTATATTTCCTATTTCAAGAGTACAAACTTCCGAAGGCCATAACTTAAGAACTGTGTGTCCTATTGACGAACCATTTGAAGTGTTGGAAAGATTGCAAAGTGCTCTATTACCTTGTAAATGACTATGTTGTTTAGGCTCATGTTTCAGGGCATTTTGGGGCCTCTAAAGTCCTCAAAATCAAATTTAAACCTTTAGTGGACCCCTCCAAAACAAAAAATTTAATATCTTCAAAACTAGTTGTGATCTCACAACGTAACTTTACTTGAATGCTTATCTAGCCAACCAGAAGCTTTGGAGATAATTTCTCACTATTTCATGCCCAAATGAAAAATTACTATAAATATTAACCTTATGTAAATGCAAGGTTGAGACACCATTTTCCCAACAAATCTCTCACTTGTCAAACACCTTGCAAGAGAAAAGGGATTACCAACTCAATAAATCAATTATTAGGGGCCATGATGCCCATAGGCTCCGAGCACCATCTGGACTTATCTGTGCTCATAGCCTTAGTCAAAGAATATGCAACATTCATCAAAGTTTATACCTTAACTAGCTTCACCCTTCCATCTTTGACCATATCTCTAACAAAATGATACTGAACATCAATGTGATCGGTCTGGGCATGAAATGTAGGGTTCTTAGCTAGGAAGATCGCACTTTGATTGTCACAATAAACTATCACGACTCCTTATTTTATTCCAATGTCTAAACATAGTCTCTTAAGCCAAATGGCCTTTTTATAAGTATGAGTAGCTACCATATACTCTTCTTCAGTAGTGGACAAAACAAGCACAACCTGTTGCTTACTCATCCAACTAATTGCACCACCAAATAAAGTAAACACATAAGCACTAGTGGATCTCTAGCTATCAATATCACCTACCAAGTCTAAATCCACATAACTATGAATATCAAGGGAAATCATGTCTCCAACTAAATTACCATGATAACACAAAGAATACTCTGAGGTACCCTTCAAATATCTAAAGACTCTTTTGATTGCATCCTAATGAAATCTACTAGGATTAGACATATATCTGGATAAAACTCCCACCGCTTGGGAAATGTTTGGTCTAGTATAGACCATAACATACATCAAACTTCCAACTGCACTTTGGTAAGGCACTCTCCTCATGTCTTCCATCTCTAATGGGGATGTAGGACAATCTTCAATAGACAATTTCATTCCAACTATAAAAAGAATACACAATGGTCTAAATCCTGCATGTTGAACCTCTGTAACACTGAATTCACATACTTCCTCTGGCCTAGCTATTGGTTCCCAAAACCATAGATTGGAAAACAAAAAGACTTTCCAAATCCTCAAGTATTCCAATCAGCCTTGGCCAATGAATAGAGATGGTCAAAGACCAAATCCCTCTACACTTTAGGCTCCATTGAACCTAGTGTTAGGCCTAATAAGGAAAGCTAATGTACTGAGAGGGGAGGGGTAAATCAGTACTTCAAATCCTTTCTTTATCAATAACTTTACTATTAAGCATAAACCAAAAACTGCTGTAACATAACATAAAGCTAAAACAAATAAATAACAATCATACATGATTCACTCCATAACACATATAATTTGGTTATGTAGAAACTCTTGGTTAGAGAGAAAAATTGCGGTGGGGATGGCACCCACAGCTTCACTACTACAATAATAAAGGTTGCTCGGTTAGAGCTACATGTTTAGCTATTTCTGATAGCCTACCCTTTAGGAGTATCAAGATCGTTAGATCTACCTTGCTAAAGGATTTTACAACACTTATTCTAAATGTTGCACCTGGTTAAAGGCTTTACAATTTATAGAATTTGTTAGAGTCTTTTACCCTATTAAAGGTTTCTCTTACAACTCAAAATATTACAATAAAATCTTTACAAATATCTGCAACTTTACATCTGAAATGTTATAGAAGATTCTATGTGCTCAAAATGAGATTACCTTGCTTATAGCATACCTTGGTAACCCATAAAGTAACTTGGTAAACCCTTTTGTTTTCTCTATTCCTTGATTGTTCTCTGAAATCCTTTTCGGTGATCTCTATGTCTCTAATAGTCACAATACTCAGTGCTTCCTTATCTATTGCACATGTCTTGCTTCATACACATCTGTCTCTTTTTTTGATCCTTAATTCATCCTGTATAAATAGATCTCTTATGTCGGTGATCTGTTCATGTTTCGATCTTACAAACATGATTCATCGAATGAATAACCATACAAAATATTTCATTGGATAGATGACTTCAAAATCATACAAAATCTTTAAGTGCAATTTCCAATGTAATAACGGTTCTTTGTTCCTCGATCTTGTAACACATTTCCACACATGTGTCTAGGTTCAATGAATCTGGTAACACATTTCACTCAGTGTATATCAACTTGGTATATCATTTTTGCTGCTCGATAGACATAGAGTGTTACTCAGTAGACAGCTCAGTGTATACTAGGCTCTGTGACTACTTTCTTCTATAACCAACTGAATATTTCAGTAGTAGTAACCGACTAGAGTATATAGAATGACTTTGGGTATAAAACTAATGGCAACTTAGTAAGTAGTAACAATCTCCCCTTTTGACATTAGTTGAGATGTTTGACAAAACTACTTTCAAAGTCATAACTCAAAAATCTATATACTTACAAAATTTGACTAGATTGACAGTATATACATTTGTCAATGAAATAGTATATTCATATATACTCCCCTTATCAATATACTATACATAACTCTAATTTTGCATGCTCGGTGATCAATGTTTTGTATTAACTACTCAGTTGTCACTGCTCGGTTCACTACCAAAATTAACTATGCATTTGGATACTCTATTCTGCTCGGTATACTCCCCCTGTATACTACACTCCCCCTTTGATACTTTGATACTATAATCACTCCCCCTTTTTGATAAACATCAAAACTTAGTTACCATTCGGTGGAGGTAACTGGTCAAAAATGGATTTGTACTTTGTCCATGCATCCGTGAGAGCGGCAGAGAGGGCATCCTTGACACTATCCATGAGTGAATTCTGAGCTGTAATGTCAGCTAATAGTGAAATTAGTCCATCTAAAGTGCTTCCTTCTTGTTGAGTGGATAGGGAGGTAGCCTTGTTGATCTATTCTTGGATGGATGAAAGATGAGGAATGAATAATGTCTGAAGAGTCATTATATCCATCCCGATCTTGTGCTCTTCATTCCTAAGTTCCAATTATTGAGCCATGAGCTTTTGTAACTTTGTATAGAAATGTTTAATAGAATTTGGCTCAGTAGTCAACTTATTTGAGAGAACAGTGATCTCTTTCTCAATCACTTCTATTTTATTTTTTATATCTTTAATGAATAAAGAGAATGTACAAAGTTTTTGAAATAAATAAAGAATATGCTTGAGTTGAGGGGACAACTCAACAATAAATTTGAGTAGTTTTACTTTGCCAATAGCAATAGCTTTCTATACCTCTTCAATCATTTTAGCGGTGAGCTCTTTGTCCTTCAATTTGCTCAAATATTCAGATGCATCTACTCCAGATGTCTCTATTTTAGTATGGAGTTCATCCAGTTGAATATGGATGGCTGCATCTTTTGACATTGTAGCTTCAGGTAGCATATCTCTTAATAATGCTTTCACCTTCTGAAGTACTTTGTTTTTCTTTTGAATAGCCATTTGTTTTTCCTATTCTGCTTTGGCTTTGCATAGTTCACCGAATTCAATGAGTGCTTGCCCTTTTAATTTGGATATGTCTACATTTGGCAACACTATTGGTTTTGACAAATCTAATTTGAAACTATGCTTTTTCATCTTCTTTTCTTTAGATTTCACTGGTTGAACTAACACAAGGGCTTGGGAGGCTTGTTGACCCTCGGTAGGTTGCTTGGTAGAGGCAACACTTTTGTTAGTTTCTGTAGCCTTTGTTGTGTTTTTCGGTGCTTCTGTGCCTGGGGTCTCGGTGGTAATAGTTTCTATGTTTGCAGGTGCTTGAGAAGTCTATTCCTTAGTGGCCTAAGAAGTAGCTTCTCCTTCTATAGACTTGTGACCCTTTGTTCCTTGTTCAGTATCTTGAAGGGCCTCGGTTGAAATAGGCTGAGTGACCGGAGGATAGGGCTGAACTTGTTCCAAAACTGACTCACTAGATACCAGTTTGGCATATGCATTCCCTTCTATCATTTCCTATTCTTGAGCCTCGATGTCCATGATATCCTCATCAATTTGTATAGTGTCAGCAGGGTCTTGCTCAGTGATATCAGGATCTTGCTCGGTGACATCAACTATTTCAACTTCAACTTGCTCACTAGCATTCTTGATTCGAAAGATTTCCTACCATTTTTCTTTGGTCTCATTCTCTACATCCAAGTAAAGGCCATTCATCAATTTCAAGGCTCTTTGCTTGACTAGGAAGTTTATGTGGCAATTTTTCAGATGTTCATTGATCTCATCTACTGACATGTTTGGAAAGAGATGTACTAGACTTCTTTCTCTCATCTATTTCTCTAAGTCCAAAGCATACTTCCACCTATTATCAATATGCAAATATAATTCATTTGGAAGAGATTTAGATACTTCCAATGGGATCAATCAGAATTTTAGAAGTGTGCAGATGACAACTTCTTCTATTTGTCTCTTTTCATCATCAGATTTGGATTCATACTTAACATATCTGAATGCTCCAAATCCACCATATTGCTTTAGATTAGCACAAAAGTTATCAACACTGTGTACATCTACCTTTTTACTCTTGACAATCTGAAATTTGTTTTTGTCTTCAGATTCGGTGTCACTGGACTCTTTAGTCAAAATGAGTCTCCGAGTAGATTTCTTATAAGTTTTTGTTACCTTTGGTGTGACAACATTCTTTGGTTTCTTACTCGGTGACGCTGTAGATGATCTTGTGTTTGGGGGCTTTACTAAAGGAGTCGGTGCTTTGATGTATCATGTTTCTTTCTTTTCAAAACTTTCCCTTTAGGCAACTCGGTGCTCAATGTGATAGCCGCCTCTTGGGCTTCAAATTCCTCCTCGGTGATGACTAGAGTGCCCTTGACAGGTGTGGAGGAAGAACCTTCTCCAAATTTTTCCGTTAATGCCTTGATCATTTTTGTTGCTTTCCTTGTAGCTTTGGGTACTACAATGCTCATCTTAACTTTCTCTTTAACTTCTTCATATGCACCATTTCTCAGCTCGGTAGCATGCCTTGGTAATGTAAGAAAACCATCTATCTGCTGTTGTGTGATGTCAAAATCAATCTCATAACCCATAGGTGGCAAAGATTGAGTTCTCAATTCCACAACATTCACATAGTAGTAGTCGGTGTCTACTTCAAATTATATGTCATCCTTGTATTTCTCTACTAACTGGGGTGGAATTC
The DNA here is from genome assembly GCF_030272615.1 of Cryptomeria japonica. NCBI lineage: Eukaryota > Viridiplantae > Streptophyta > Pinopsida > Cupressales > Cupressaceae > Cryptomeria > Cryptomeria japonica. The sequence continues at coordinate 703,327,814 of NC_081411.1, read as the reverse complement.
TATACCTGTTATGCATCTTTTCCTAAAACTTGCTAAAGTAATCATCCATAATATCATTAAAGTTATCACCTAGCCATTTGATGAAGTCATTGATTTGATGGGTGATTGGTTGGTGTAGCTCCCAAACTACATTACCGACTGATGGAAAGAATTTCTCAAAATAGAAAAACATGCATACCAGAAGTGATCCAAACTTCAGTGTGTTAGGCGAGTTGTTCTTCTTTGGCTTCCTTACTGTGTTTAGATTCTCAAACAGGTTTTTCAACAATACTTCACAAAGATCAATTTTCATTCCTATCTTCACAATTTTATATGCTAAATCGATTGTTGCACAGGGTACACTATTTTCCCTTGCCAATTGGAAGATACAATAACCTATGACTCTAATGGAAAACTTTAGCTCTGCATTTGTCACATTGTTCAATTTCAATCCTTTGCAATTAGATTCAACTCTGGTTAGAGTGATCAATTCCTTCTGTGATATCATTTTCTGAGCTTGGGCATGATCAAAAATAGGATAACCGGTGATCAAATGAATGATCTCCTTGGTGATTTTAAATGGTTTCTCCTCTAACCACATGAATCATCATGAACTCTGCTCAGAACAAACTTGACCCATTGGGGTTTGAAGACTCGTGGGTAGGTTAGGGCTTTGGTCAATCCCTTGATTTTAATGTGTTCATACTTGCTATCCAATTTCCCATCGGTACACAATTCATCATATGTGTCCTTGATTTCGACATAACCTAGTTCCTCAACATGACACTTAATGAAGAATCTGACATCCTCAACTAATAAAACCTTATCCGGAATGAGTGAAAATGCAGTTTTATTATCCAGTTCAGATGCTACTTTGGGAGTTAGAGAGTATTTTAGTGAGGGATTTTCAATGTTCTCAACAACAACGGGCGTCTGGATCTTAGGTGCCATTGCAAATTTTGGATAAATACTTAACAAAAGATCCTTAGGGTTTGAAAACTTTTAAACGGTAGATGCTTTCCACTTAACAAATATAAAATAGATAATCACACTGATATTTCCCGGTAGCTAACTCTTTAGAAATTCTTGAGATCGATGTGTAAATACCTTGAATTTCACTTTGTAGGAGGTTTGATCGCCTTTGAATCGCTTTTCTCTGCTCTCTTGAAAACTTGGTAAGTGTAAAATGACCACACAAAAGCTTTAAGTACACAATATACCTTATTGGGCTCTGTACAGTTAGGTCAAAGACATTAAATGCACTCGGTACCACTTCCTTTTTATGCTTTTACGAAGTATCTAGACTTCTTGTATTTACCAACTAGACAGGCTTCGTGTATTTACCGACTTGACAGGCTTCCTGAAGACTAGATAAAATTTTAAATTTTCTAATGCATCTTTAGTTATGTAGATTTTAAATTAAGTACATGATAAAATAGGAACTGTTAAGATTTAACCTTTGAAAGAATGTAGTCTCTTCATACCTTTACTGATTGATTTGGAATAGGTGCACCTAAGTCGGTAGGTAAGGTGTTTGCTTCATTTGACACAATTTCCTTCTTTTTCCAAATCATCTGTAATTTACTTCTTATTTCCTTAGTGTCTCCTCTAGGTTGATCTCTACAATCTCTAGCCAAGTGTCCTACTTTGTGACAATGAAAACATGCAATACCAGGATTTCTCCATGATCTTCGATTGTTCATTCCAAACCTTATAAAGCAGTTGGCACTTATATGTCCATATCTTCCACAACATTCACACCATATCCTTGTATTGTAATCCCATGGTACTGCAGAATACTATCAGTTAGGATCTGTGTGTGTTTGGTAGCCTCTAGTATTTTCTCGATGTGCAGACCACATATAGTTATTTTGCTTAAACCAACACTTCTCGATACTATGTCCATATCTATTGCATTTTTTACAAAATCCTTTGAATTTTTCCTTCTGATAATTGCTAGCAGACTTTTTCCTACATTGGTTAGATGTGTGACCATATTTATTGCAATTGTGACAATAACCATTAGATCTAGTGACATTCGGTTGCTTACCTTTTCTGATTTGGCACATATTAGCAGCATGTCCTTATTTTGCATAATAGTTGCAAATAGGCTTCTTTCCTTTGATGTTCATCTTGTTTCCAGCTTGCTTTGATGATTCTCCTCTCTCGGTTGTGTGGATTCCCTTCTCGGTAGAGTCTTTTCCTTTGTAACCGAGTCCTACAACTTTGTTGGGTTTTTTTGTATTCAGTTTCTCATCCAACATCTTTGATGCTTCATAACTCTTCTTCAGTGTTTCTTTGGATTTCTTCTCTATTTCAAGTTCATCGGTCAACCTTGATAGTTCAAGTTTTAATGCTTGATTCTCATCATCTTTCAGATTTGCTTCATGATGTGCATAACCCAATTGATCTGACAGATTTCATTGAATCCTAGTCAACCTTGTGATTTCATCATTCTTTTCAGATACTAATGCTTCAAGCTATTGTTTTTCTCTTTCTAGATCTCTTACTTTATCCTCGGCTATCCTCAATGCATCAATATTTTCAGTCATCTATGTGCTGAAATGTTCATGTCCTCTCTTCATTGCTTTTAGCTGATTAGTCAGTGCTTTGTTCTTTTCTTTCAGTTCTCCAATCATTTCTTCAGTCTCTTTAGATATACTATTCTCAGATGATGTCTCAATTTGTTCCAATAACTCTTGAGAGTCCTGTAAATCATTAGATAATCTTCTTCTAACTTTCAATGATTTTTGCATTTGTCTTTGCATGTCTACAATCACTTGATTAGCATGATCCAACTCTTCTTGCAGATACACAATTCTCTGAGATTGTTTATAGCCTTTCATTGATAAGATCTTTTTCTTTAGGCTGTTAAACCCTTTTCCAAGATTCAAGCTTTGATACCAATTGTTAGGCCCAATATGGAAAGCTAATGTACTGAGAGGGGAGGGGTGAATCAGTAATTCAAATCCTTTCTTTATCAATAACTTTACTGTTAAGCATAAACCAAAAACTACTGTAACATAACATAAAGCTTAAACAAATAAATAACAATCATACATGATTCACTCCATAACACATATATTTTGGTTATGGAGACACTCTTGGTTAGAGAGAAAAACTGTGGTGGGGATGGAACCCACAACTTCACTACTGTAATAATAAAGGTTGCTCGGTTAGAGCTACATGTTTATATATTTCTGATAGCTTACCATGTTAGGAGTATCAAGATCATTAAATCTACCTTGCTAAAGGATTTTACAACACTTATTCTAAAGGTTGCACCTAGTTAAAGGCTTTACAATTTATAGACTTTCTTAGAGTCTTTTACCCTGTTAAAGGCTTCTTTTACAACTCAAATTATTACAATAAAATCTTTACAAATATCTGCAACTTTACATCTGAAATGTTATAGTAGATTCTATGTGCTCAAAATGAGATTACCTTACTTATAACATACCTTGGTAACCCATAAAGTAACTCGATAAACCCTTATGTTTTCTCTATTCCTTGACTATTCTCTAAAATCCTTCTCAGTGACCTTTGTGTCTCTGATAGTCACAATACTCGGTGCTTCCTTATCTATTTCACATGTCTTGCTTCATACACATCTGTCTCTTTTTTGGATCCTTAATTCATGCTATATAAATAGATCTCTTATGTCGGTGATCTGTTCATGCTTCGATCTTACAAACATGATTCATTGAATGAATAACCATAAAAAATATTTCATTGGATAGATGACCTCAAAATCATACAAAATCTTTAAGTGCAATTTCCAATGTAATAACGGTTCTTTGTTCCTCGATCTTGTAACACGTTTCCACACATGTGTCTAGGTTCAATGAATCTGGTAACATGTTTCACTTGGTGTATATCAACTCAGTATATCATTTTTGCTGCTCAGTAGACATAGAGTGTTACTCGATAGACAACTTAGTGTATACTAGGCTCTGTGACTACTTTCTTCTATAACCGACTGCTTTGTGCTTATCGACTGAATATTTTGGTAGTAGTTATCGACTAGAGTATATAGAATGACTTTGGATATAAAACTAATGGAAACTTAGTAAGTAGCAACACCTAGGTGGGTATGCCTCTTCCTCTCAAGCACTAAAGAGGTTATTTATAGTGGATTTAAACCTTTTTGAAAGTTTACACAACTGGAAAATTATTGTTCTGCAACTATGCTTTATTATGTGCTTTAACAAAATGCTTTGAAAAGGAATGTTTGTGAATGTATATTGAAAATGAAATTGCTTTCAGGACTTAAATGAAATTTGCATAGATCAGTTCATATAGGATTTGGGAAGAATGTTTCTCTATCAAGGACCTTGAATGCATACAGATCAATAACAGACCAGTGCCTCTATCCAGGGATATATATGACACTTTGTGGACAAAATATCTTATCAACTCGAGAGACAATTTCTCATCAACTATGAAGGTTCAAAATGCGTTACACAAACAATAAGAACTCAATCTTTCACTTAATGCAATGACATGTGATTCACATCATAGCAAAACTATAAATAGATTTATCAAGAGGACAAAGATAATCATCAACACAAAACTGTACACAATATTTGAAAAAAGAAACAACGAACCTTGTATATTAATCTTTAGGAAATAATTGCATACATAAGCTACACTTGCAGATACTCCATTACAAATTGCTTGCACAAAATGATACTTCTTCTACCTATAGACTTCTCTAATACAAAATGATATTAAATCCTTACAGCAGTATGTTGTTCTCATGATTCTCCATTACATACAAAAATGACTCCCTCTAAGTATCTGAATCAAAAGGCATATATGAAAGGACACACCCTTTCATACACAAAAGGGAGTCACAGACAGTTTCCCTCCAAAGGACACACCCTTTGGTTTAATAGATAATTACAAATGAGAACCCTAAAAATACTAAATGTTCCTTTAATAATGTGTCTTCAATTCTCTGCCTCGATAAAATTCCTTAGCAAATAATCATCATCTTCTCATTATTTTCTGCACATAAGATAAGCCAATCAAATTTCTTGATTTGAAAATAAAACGTATTCCACTTTAGATTTTAGTTTTAAAATACTTGTTTAAAATAATTCATTAAAACCAAAGTATTTCCCTTAAAAAATATTTTTCAAACATAGAATCCGTTCATATAAAATAATGCTTTATCCTAAATATATATTCAAAGCACTTTATTCAGGATAAATACACATAAAATTCATCTTTAACACATATTCAAATAATAGATAAGGCAGTGTGATACGATAAGAAATACTTCCCTTTTATTATTCTTTCGGCCAAACTTCCTCCCTCGGTGAGTTGTTCTCATGTCCTATCGATTCTATAGTTTCATCGATACCTTTTATTTTCGATGGGAGCCGCTTCCGATTTCTTTGATGAACTTCATGTCGATTAAAGTGCTACTTTCGGTGAGTCCTTTTAGATATCCATCGCAGCTTAGGTTTGTTTGATAAGTCATTTTTTGATGACATGCCACCTGACTACCACTTTAGCTGCTAACTCATTTTGACCAAACCCACCATTTCACTTTGGTTCCTCTTAATCGCTGATCCACGATAGATATCAATTGTTCAAATTTCCATAGCGAAATAGTGATATCCGTTGGATCTTCCATGATTTGCTCACTCTTTATCTCAGTCTTTTGTTTCTGTACTCTGCCACATGTTATTTCTGAATTGTTTTGTGAGTTCATCTGGGCACCACTTCATCTCTCGGGCCCACCACATGTCAACTCTGGATTGACTCCAGGGTCTCTGTCCTACTACCTTAACACGACTAGACTCACTGCCGGAATGAAGCTCTCCCTTGTCGCCTAGCCGCTAGTGGTTAGTTGCCAAGTCACCATGGGTAACTGACGAGCAGTTTCCCATCATGGTATAGCAACAACAATCAATCTCCCTTAGACCTGATAGCTCTTTATCTCCTTTGAACTTCTTCCTTAGCGGGCCCCACCACTTGGTCACCATGTCACGGTGAATTAACATCGGACATCTTTCGATTACGGTATAGTGACCACCATCGGATCAAATCGGCTGATTGTTTGATCTTCCTTATCTTCTTGACTTTTAACCTTGCCTGAGTGGGTCTCTCTTCTCTTTGCCCATCCATGTCATGTGTGACACTTTGGTTTGCCTACGGATCCACCTACCCACCACTTGGACCTACCACATGACCACCACTTGGGTGCCACTTCGACTGCCATTGGATACCATCAACCTTGCCACTTCATCCCCCACTGGACTTGGGTTCTTCTTCTATGCTCTACCATGTGGCACATCCTGATTCACTTACAGATCCACCAGGATGACACCTCATCTTCCAACTTGCCAGTCGCTATGTCATAGGGGATATAGGTTGTGCAACTTCCTATCATGGTATAGTGACCATTGTTGGATCAATCTCGAACTTGCATGCTCGTTAACCTCCCCTTTTTCATGTGCTTTGTCGCCAAGTCACGGGGATAAACTAGTGTGTATCTCTATCTTGCGGTATAGCGATGACCATCAGATCTTCTACGATCACCGTCCGATCTGCCTAAATTGCTTGATCTTTAATTTTTTCTTCTGCTATAAAATTTAGGTGCTTTGAGATGCGTGCACACACAAGGGGCCCACTAGCGTGCGACATAGCACTTGCCAAAATCCTTCTAGCTCTTGAAACTAAGTATAAATGCTTCCTTCTATTTAAATATATAAAACTCCCTATGCATAGCCAATGTGGGATAAATTGTTTTATGCCTCCCTTGCTATTGAATGTGGTCTATGCCTAGGCCTTTGCTTGAAAACTTTTGAGCCTAGTCTATAGCCACGCGACCCCTGGCAATTGCATTTGCTTGGAAGTTTCTAGTGTTAGGTCTACTTCTCCATCTACAAAGGCTTGGAGGACTAGAAACAGCATTCATGAGGCATTTGATCTTTTGGACAACTCCATTTTCTCCAGTTATGCTCTTGCATATAAGAAACCAGAAATAAATGCTCATATGATAGGAAAAAAAGCATCCATATATAGCACAGAATATTTTGTAAAAATATGTGCTTACACTAGCCATAGATTTTTGTTCACTCTATCTCTTTTAATTCCCATCCCAAGAATGTGTTTCGCTCCACCAAGATCTTTCATTTCAAATTTAGTAGTGAGTTGAGACTTACTTTATTAAATCATACCTTTCCCTTTACCAATGAATAACATATCATCAACATATAATAAAATTTATAGGAAATGATCACCATCATATTTATATAAAAATAGTGATCTGATTTAGAATGCTCAAATTCCAAACTCAACACATATATATCAAATTTCTAGTACCACATCCTAGGACTCTATTTGAGGCCATACATGTATTTCTTTAATTTACAGACCAAATTACTTTTACCTTTCACAACATAATGCTTTAACTGTGTCATACAAATATCCTCCTCTAAATCACCATGAAGGCAAGCAATTTTCACATCCATTTGCTCAACCTCTAATTAATAAGAATACGCAATAGAAAACAAAAATCTAATGGATGTCATTTTCACAATAGGAGAAAATATCTCACCATAATCAATACCCTCAACCTGACAGCAGCCTTTTGAAACGAACCTTGCTTTATACTTCTCAATGCTTCCATTTGAACCAATATTTTTCTTGAACAACCATTTACAACCAACAGGATTTCATCCTTCAGGAAATGGTACAAGATCCCATGTATCATTCTTTTTCAAAGCTTCCATTTTTTCTTCCATAAAAATCTTCCAGGATTATGCATCATTCATACATAATGCCTCTTGTACAGATTTTGGTTCATCCACATTAGTATTCAAAGCAAAAATACATCTCCAATCATCAAGTGAATACCTTTTAGGTGGTTGTCTATGTCTTGTAGACCTTCGAACAAGATGAGTTGGAGGTTCTTCCTCCTCTTCTAAAGATTTAGAGCTAGATGAACTCTCCTCAACTTCTTGCCTATCTAGGGGTCTTGATTCAACTCTTTCATGTGTACAAGGAAATTAAATCACATTTTCCTTTTTAGTATGTTCTAGCTACAATGTAACAGAAGGAGACTTAATTTATTTAAAAATAACACTTATACTATGAATTACCTTTTGTGCAACAGGATCCCAAAGCTTGTATCCTTTCACACCATAACTATACCCGATGAAGATACATTTCGCAACCTTGTTCTCCAACTTTGTTTGCTTCTCTTTTGGTACATGTGCATATGCCTCACAACCAAAAACTCTAAGATGTCTCAATGAAGGCTTGTGACCCAACCATGCTTCCATAGGAGTTTAATCAACAAGAGTTGATGTATGAGACCTGTTAATCAGGTAGCAAGCACTGACAATAGCTTCAACCCAAAAATTTTGTTCTAGACCAACACCACTTAGCATACTCCTAGCCTTCTCCATCAGTTTCTTGTTCATTCTTTCTACAACTCCATTCTGATGTGGACAATATGGAGTTGTCTTCTGTCTATTAATGCCACAGTCTTTACATAATCTATCAAAGTCATTATAGAAAAATTTGTCGCCATTATCAGTCCTCAAACATTTAATTTTCTTTCTAGTCTGCAACTCAACCATTGCTTTAAATTCTTTAAATCGACTAAAAACTTCTGATTTACTCTTTAGAAAATATATCCATGTATTTCTACTAAAATTATCAATAAATGAAACATACTCTGTGGATTTTCCAATTGAAGGAACATCTATAGGACCAAACACATCATAATGAATAAGATCCAAAGCACCACAAGTTTTATGAGAACTTGAGTAAAATTGAGCGTGGTTTTGTTTTCCATAAATGCAATGTTCATAGAAATCAAAGTCAAGATTACAAACATTAAAACCTTCAACAAGGTTTTTATTTTTCAAGGTTAGACCCTTTTATCGCATGTGGCCAAGCCTTTGGTGCCATAACATAGTCTTCTCTGTAGGTAACTTTGCTTTAGAAGAAAGAGTACCCTTAGGTACCCAAAATCTATTTCCATCTACTGAAGGTGAAATCCTCAAATCTTCCATAGATTTAATTTTTACCTAAGTGTTATTACACTCAATAGTGTATGTGTCTAGCTTATACAAAGTGTCAAACTTGACACTTCTAGAAATTACCATAGCACCCTTAAATCTTACAATCTTCTTTAGAAAAGAATACCTGCACACCCACATATATCAATTTTCTCACAGATAACAAACTTCATTTTAAACCAGGGATATGCAACACACCATTAATCCTTTTACTCTACCATAAAAAAATTTGATTCTATCTTTACCTCTACCAACAATGTCTAAATGTGAATCATCACCCAAGTACACCTTACCTCCATTAAATTCTTCATATTGAGAAAACCAATCTCTATTGGTAGTCATATGAAAAGATGCACCTGAGTCAATTAACCAGGCATCATTACCTACATGAGTCACCAAAGCTGCAATAAATGCATCACCATATTCCTTCTCAGACTCAGAATCATAATCAATCTTCTTCTTTTCTTCTTTATAGTGCTTATGAATATGACCTAGTTTACCATAATTCTAGTAAATGACTTTGGACTTTCTAGGAGATTTCAATCTCCCTCTTGATTTGGACTTATCACGCTTCTCATTCTTCTTGCCTTTCTCCTTAGGTCTTCCATGGACAATTAGGGCTTCCTTTGAACTAAGGGATGCCTTCCCCTACAACTCTTCACCAAGTAGGGAACCCACCATATTTTTAGACTTCAAAACAAAAAAAGTACTACCGATAGCCATAATAAAAGAATCCCACGGATCAGGCAAAGAACAAAACAAGATCTGGCATTTCTCCTCTTCATTCATCTTAACACCGACATATACTAATTGAGCCACCAACATATTGAATGCTTCCAAGTGGTTTGAAATTCATCCACCCTATTCCATTTTCAAGGAATACGATTTCTTTCTCAAGAAAATATGATTTAATAAAGATTTCTCTTGATACATTTCACCAAGCTTATTCCATAGCATCTTTGTAGTGTTTTCTTCATGGACATTGATTAGAACAGAGTATTCCAGGCATAGTTTGATTAGACCCTTGTCTTTTGATCCATAACATCATACTAAGCCACCGTAGTAGGATCTGAGGGCTTTTGAACATTCGCATCAATAACATCCCATAGATCTCAATCTATTAGCAGATCTTCCATCTCTAACTTCCACATCTCAAAATTTGTTCCATTAAATTTCTCCACCTCTATTTTCCTTGACGAACTTGCCATCTGAAAATTCCTACAACAAGATCAAAAAGTGTCTTCTGCACAAGCTCCCACTCAAATTTGGATAAGTTAAAAAAAAAAAAACAATGCACAACTGAAACCAAGGGTGATCAAGCTTTGATACCACTTGTAAGGAAGTTAAATAGCGAAACAAATTCCTACACTAACCTTGAGACAAGGGTAATGCAAAACCTTTTATAGATCATCACAATAGTTATAGAAACTTAACATAAATACTCATAAATAACATTCATACCACAACACAGTGATTTATGTGGGGGAAACCCTTTTAGGAGAAAAACCCCACACTCCAAAAGTTGGCCAATATAGTATTCAGCAATCAAAACATATTATAATATACTTTCAAAGAAATATCTTAGTAGGAGTACTACTAATCAAAGATTCAAAGGTAACTCAATAGCCATAAGACTCTTACACACAACCTCTATCTCACACACCTCATATAAAGGAGATACAATACAAGAAAATGCCAAATGGTATTACAAAACCATGGGCTAAAACCACCCAATAAGGTGTAGCCGACCTTATCTCCCTTCTAGATGCCCTATGATCCATCCCTCCCTTTTTACAACTCATTTATGTGTGATGTATTTTATATTTCCTATTTCAAGAGTACAAACTTCCGAAGGCCATAACTTGAGAACCGTGTGTCCTATTGATGAACCATTTGAAGCGTCATAAAGATTGTGAAGTTCTCTATTGCTTCGTAAAGGGCTATGTCATTTACGCCCACTTTTCAGGGCATTTTGGGGCCTCTAAAGTCCTCAAAATCAAATTTAAACCTTTCATTGGACCCCTCCAAAACAAAAAAATTAATATCTTTAAAACTAGTTGTGATCTTACGATGTAACTTTACCGGAATGCTTATCTAGCCAACCAAAAGCTTCAAAGAGAATTTTGCACCATTTCATTCCCAAATTAAAACTTACTATAAAGAGTAACCTTATGTAAATGTAAGGTTGAGACACCATTTTCCCAACATTTCCAATACATCCTTACCCTTTACAAGCACTCAAGGAAAGCAAGAGACATCCATAATTATCTTATTAGTGTGTTTACCCCATTTTTTAAGTTATGTTTTCACTTGTTAACTCAACTCTCCAATAGGTTATCCTGATGACCACTTTGGGCCCCAACCCCCATTGAGAGTCACTCTTCCTATTGACCCTGAATACCCACACCCAAGCTCATCTCATTCCCATGAATGAGGAACAATACATACAATGCTAATCTCAATGACAAAACTCATAAAACAGATAATTAATGAATATAAATTTCCATAATCTCAAATTCTCACATGGAATTGGATTCAAATAAATCCTAATTCAAAAATTGCATATATAATTTATAATTTCATATTTTCAACATCAAATGTCACTTTTATCAAATTGCCTAATTTGGCTAAAAACTAGTCATGGAAGCCATCCACCATTGATGGACCTCCAAAAAGCTTAAAATTTTAAAAAATTGAAAATCCAAGAAAACCAATTGATTTATAATTACACAACACTCCAAAAATGCAATAAAATCAACATTTCATTCATCCATAAAAATTTGGGTAGAGTTTCCCAATATCAACTATAGTTTTCAAAATTTAAACAATAAATTCAAACAACTTATTAAAAGACCAAATTAAAATAATGGGGCTGTTCTAAACCATCCCATGAACCATTGCAAACAAGATTTAAACATTCAAATTTATAAACAAAGAAGAAAATCAAGATTTATACCTTCAAAATTAAAATGAAGGCCAAAACCACTAAAAGAAGCCATGAAATGTAGACAACATTAAGAGTTTACCCACAAAATTCTACTCAACCAATCTTCTAGTCTCAACAAATCAAAATGTCTATGCAAGGTTTCGAGAGAAAGGGTAAGAAAAATAAAACCAAGTTTTGAAATAAAACTAGACAATTATAAATTATATTTCACTTTTTGGATTGGGAAAAAAAAAATAATAAAAAAAATTTTAAATTATTAAACCAATTAAACTTCCAAAAGACCCCAAAGGCAAAATCATGTAAATCTCATTAAATAAAATACATATAAGGCATAGTAAAATATCATTAATATACATATTATAACAACGATAATTAACAACTAAATGACTATGCACATACAATCTTTATTGGTCTCTCATAATGATGCATAAGGGTAAGCGAACATTACCAAAATGGTAACCAAAGGTGTAATCACATGAATCGAGGGAAAGTAATTCAAATTAGGAACAATGTCTAAGGTTGGGTAACATTTTTGACCATTGTGCTATCTCTTGTAACAACCACCGGGGACATGGGAACACTCAAACCTATGGAGCTAGGCGGTGTTGATGCCTTATACCCACATCAACCAAACATACAAACACCTATACATACATACATACATACATGCATGCATGCATGCATGCATGCATACATACATACATATATACATACATGCATACATACATACACAAATATACATACATACATACATACATACATACATACACACATACATATCATGGTTAGTAACATCATCATATCTCATCCGAACAATATTCATTGAAACTATAACCTACTATCCACATTAGTAGTGATATCATATGAACAAAAGAATATAATTGTATGTAGGAAGCATCACATGGGTGCCAATACAAAAGATTGATATACGCACAATCACAATATAACATATAAGGAGTCAATCTCATATCAAAATAATCAAATGACAAAATGCAAATGCGGGAGGCATTATATTCTCCCCCAAGGACTAAGCTTACTCTTGGAAGCCTACAAACAAATAGGGGTACAACTCTCTCAACTATGTAGCATCCTCCCATGTATAAATTTTAGCCTCCTCTATCACTGTGGTAGGTAGTTTTTGTTGGCCATTTGGAGGAATTGATTATGTGTTGCATTGATGTCAACACTAGCTATTTTAGCTTATTTACCAGTATCCTTCTGGTCCCGGTAGGTTGTTTGGTTTCTAGTTGGATTGGATCATCATGATCTGGTATGCTCCAATATGTTTGGATTATGGAATTGGCTTATTCATGTTCATGTTCAGTTAGTTGGTTTTGATCTGGTAATCAGATGCTATCTTGTATACTGGCAAGCTTGGTTTGTTGTTTTGATGAGGGTTTCATTAGCAGATCTTTGATGATATGCATAAGTAGTGTTGGTACAACTTCTAGTGGAGATTCAGGATGATAATGGTGAACATGTTCAAAACTTAGTTGATTGGGATCATTGCTTTGGCATGTGTGGACCAAATTTGGGTCTCGGTTTATCTAGGTTATGGATCGGCTTAATATAACATGTGGATTAGACGTCTTGATGTGTTTCTGAGATGTCTTACGGGTTGGACATTATTTGTTTGGTCTTTGGATGACATGTTTTGTCATTATGTAATTTTCTTATTGTCTGGTGGCTAACCTTATTGTTTATGGTCAAGGGTTTGTATATATATGATGTAAGATCTCATTGTAGATCATAGGTATGTCATATGGAATGTAATAGGAGTGAATAATGTATTAATCATTCAGGCAGAGGATTTGGTCGATCATTGGTGATCAAGTTGGGTTTATGTAAGAGGATTTGATCCTCCAGTATTGAGCTTAACCAGAATTGTATTCAAGCATAGGAGATGATATATTTGTAGTTCATTCCTTCTTCTATATTGTAGTCTAGATTTCTATGTAGTTAATGAGACTCCTTTTGTGATGAGCAGTGTGCTCTAGGATCTTGGCCTTCTTGCAAGTGTAGGCCCCTCAATTGTAATTCACATACATACTACAAAAGTATTATCTGACTGTGGGTAGGCTTCCCACTACGTTTTTTCCCTTTATGTGGTTTTCCACGTACAAATCTTGGTGTCATGTGGATGGTATTTATTCTTTGATTGTTGCTTATGCTTAATTGGTTTATGCATTCTAATATTGATCTTTTGGGTTCTGGTATTAAAGTTCTAATTGCTTAAGGTTTCGGTAATCTGGTGACAACTGATTCATCCCCCCTCTTAGTTGTCTTCTAGTTATTTAAACTATCTAACAATTGGTATTAGAGCTCTGGTTCTCTCTACACAAGCTTAACCACTTGAGGAAGATCCTATGGTGACTAACAATTCAAGTTCATCTGGCTCATCTACTGCTATCTTTTAGAGAGACATTCCTAGGCTTGATGGAACAAATTATAGAGTATGGAAGATTTAGATGGAGACTCATCTGAGATGTCTTGGTAAGGAGATTTGGGAGATCACAATGAATGGTGTTACACCTCATAATCTGGCATTTGACAACTCTCCTTCAAAAAACCTGGATAAGGAGCTTGAGAATGATTGTAGAGAAAGAAAACCCTCTTGTGTGCACTTTATGATCAACAAATAATAGGATTAACTTGTTTTCCTTGATTTTAGTGCGGCTAAAATCATGAGGCAACCCTATGAAACTAGTCCATTTCATACCTCACATCCTCTGAGAGAGCTTGATTGACTCCATCGGTTAGCTCCTTTTGCTTTCCATTTTTTGTTTTTGAGTTCTTTTATGATTTGCAGTTTTACCTGCAGGTTGGACTTTAAAGTCTGACCTGTATGGTTTTTCCTTTTGAAGGAATTGCACATCAGACTTTAAAGTCCCGATGTGCAATGTTTTGGTTATGTCCCTACAGATCAAACTTTAAAGTCTGACCTATAGGTAGTCCTTCTCCTACAGATCGGACTTTCAAGTCCGACCTGCAGGGTCTTTTCTCTTGCACATCAAAATTTAAAGTCCGATGTGCAGGTTGCTTTTAATGGCATGCATGTCAGACTTTAAAGTCCGACTTGCAAGGAGTTTAGTCCTGCATGTCGGAGGCATGCTTAACCATTAATGAGGGCATTAATGGTTAAGTTTGGGGTTATTTATTAAATTTGGGGGTTTATTTCCTCATTTCATTTGGCGATCTTTTCTCTGTGTGCACCCTCCTGCTCCTCTCCTCGCGACTTCAATCTCGATCACCTTGCTAATCATCAAATTTTCTTTCGCCGCGTGGATTGAGGTAGGTTTTTATGCTTTTGGGCTTTTCCTTTTGCTTTGTTGTTCATATTTTCTGCATCA
This sequence comes from Cryptomeria japonica, assembly GCF_030272615.1. Lineage (NCBI taxonomy): Eukaryota > Viridiplantae > Streptophyta > Pinopsida > Cupressales > Cupressaceae > Cryptomeria > Cryptomeria japonica. The sequence goes on along the minus strand of NC_081411.1, from coordinate 703,312,494 downwards.
TTCCTTTGGGTTTTTTTTTGTCGGAGCGCATCGGATTTTGAAATCTGATCGCTCCTAAGCTTCCCTTCAAGGTCAAGGGCACGTCAAACTTTAAAGTCTGATTTCCCTTTGATATTTTTGATCATTCTCCTACCTCTCTTCCCTCTCTTGCATGTCAGGTTTCAAATCTCAACATGTAGATGAAGGCAGACATCTCCGCATATCAGACTTTAAAGTCCGATATGTGGGAGATTCCCTCTTGCTAAGAAGTTAGGTTTTAAAACCCGACGTGTTAGCAGGAGGGTTAGACCTCACATATTGGACTTTAAAGTCCGATATGTGAGATGAGTTTGGTGGATTGACATGTCAGGTTTTAAAACCTAACATGTCAATCGATTATCCTTCCCTAGTACATTAGACTTTAAAGTCTGATGTGCTTGTCTTTTGAAAGGTTTTTCACTTGCACATCCGACTTTAAAGTCTGATGTGCTAATGACTTTTTTAAACCTACACATTGGACTTTAAAGTCCGATGTGCCAATGGCTTTTCCCCAACTTGCACATTGAAATAACCCGACATGTCAATTGATTATCCTTCCCTAGTACATCAGACTTTAAAGTCCAATGTGCTTGTCTTTTGAAAGGTTTTTCACTTGCACATCCGACTTTAAAGTCTGATGTGCTAATGACTTTTTTAAACCTGCACATCGGACTTTAAAGTCCGATGTGCCAATGGCTTTTCCCCAACTTGCACATCGGAATTTAAAGTCCAATATGGAAGGAAGATGTTTTACCCCTGCACATTGAACTTTAAAGTCTGATTTACAAATTTTTACTCCTAAAAGAGCAGGTCACATTTTTTTCCGCAACTTGCCAATTTTTACCAATTTTGTTCCCAAACCCATTCTGACTCTAAATTTTTGACTAGTTGATAAAATTTGGTTTTCTAATGATGATGTCTGTTGAAGAAGCTAATCCTTGGTGTTGATTTTAGTAGTTTGCAAATGTCAAGACCTCCTCAGGATAAATCAGAGCCTTCTTCCAGTCAATTGGAATCCTCACCAGGCAAGTCATCAACAAAGAAAATGAAGTACAAATATGACAATAATTGAACATGTACCTAGAAATATCAGTAGATTCCAACATCAAAGAGATCAAGGATACAAAGATTGGTCATGTTAATATGCAGGAGTTTATTGATTGAGTTGAGAAAGCTCCTTCTCGCCTAACAAACTTGATTAGATTTAAGGTGAACAAATATGCTTCTTTCCCCGTCATAGCTCATGTTCCAGACTTTGTACTTGCTATGGTGGATCATTTCGATCCAAATACAAGATAGGTTGAGGATGCTAATCAAAATGTGGTTATGATATCAAACAGTGTTTTCTTTAACATTGTATTCAAGGGTTCTTCGGTTGAGGAAGTGGTTGATATTTCTCAAGAAAGTGCTCGGGAGTATTATAACAAAAATGAGGTAAAATGCAAGAAAGTAATTAATACAATTTACCTCTCTGCTTCTAGAAACTCCACTACTTTCACATGGTCAAATATTTCCATATAAGTGACTTCTACGAGGAATATAATGATATGGTCACCATGTTGGCACAGGTGAAAGGTTTGAAAGACTCATTATTTCCAAAACTGGATGTGCTATTACATGAATATAATCAAGAAAGGGGCTACTAGGATTGATTGGGATTAGTAGAGCAGTGATGCACTCTACTCACAATTGAAGGAGGTTAAGGTAACATTGAAATTCTATATGACCTCATACCTGGTATATGCAGTTGCTTCCATGAGGCAATATCTAGGTTTATCTACAAAAGGTGATAGGAGGTTAGTGCCTCTATGGAATTATTATGATCAACTCATGATCCATAATCAAGGGAACCATTTCAGAGGAGTTAATGACACTTTCTTTGTTGTATGCAAGTGAATGTTTGACAAAGAATTGCAGAAGAAAAGGCTCTCGAAGGTAGCATATAACAGGGTTTCTCATTTTGGATGTATTTTTCTTCAGTTCCCAACATTCACTTATATCTGGATAAGATGTTTTATAGGAGAACCTTTCATTCTACCAAGATATTCATCTGACAAGATTGTACTCATGGAGCTATGTTGGCAATTAATTTTTGTGCATGAAAAGAAATCACAAGAACATAAGACTCGATTGAAGTTCCCAGAATCTATTGGTTGGTATTCAATTTTAGCTAATCTTAAGGCCAAGAACATAGAAGAAGAGATGCAATGGAACACTATGAGAAGGTTCAAAGCATGAAATAATTTGGATTTTTTGTGGCATGAATAAGCTCAAAAGAAACTACACCCATGTTTTAAGGTTTGAGGATGTATGGGCGGATTGCCAAGATGAAGAAGACATAAGAAGAATGGATTTCAGTTATCTTACCCTAGAGTAGATTGAAAATATGGATCTAGCAAAAATCCCATTGATCATACAGGATACCGATGACATAGTAGACCCAGTCTATTATGAAAAGAAGATTGTTGACTCACCACTCCCACTGGTGCAATGGTCGAAGAAGGAGACTAAGTCTATTACTCAAAGAATTTCCCCCATTTTGCCAAATACCAATGCATGGTTGTTGAAGAAGAATCTTAGAATGAAACAGCTTCCTGCTAGTTCTGGAGATGATGACAATAGTGATGGTCCAATTGGTAAGACATCTACGGATGAAATAAGGACCAAGAGAAAAGAAGATCGACAAGCACCATCCTTAGCTCCTACAACCCAATCTATGGGAAAAGGTCCCAAAATTAAATTCACAGTTAAGGGTTCTAAACAAGGTGAGTCATCTTCAACAATGCAGGAGACAACTACAAAAGAGTCAAAGCAATAGTCTACTAAAGAGATTGAGAAAGAAAAGGAGTCGGAAGAAGGTGACATTATTCATCAAGAGGAAGCACAGGTCGAAGAGACATCACATCATGGCAAAATTAATGTCCCTGCCATCTCACAGGTGCTGACCCATCCATAAGTTGTTATTCATTCTATTGAAACTGACTCAAATCAAGAGGATGAGGGATTTAATGATAAGGAGTTAGATATGGACATAACACAGTCAGAAGCTACTCAATAGTTTTCACATTATCTAATTTTTTAAGTTTGGATGATATTCCTTCAACCACCATTGAATCTTCAATGTTGGATTTTCTTGAGGTCATGGAACAAGCATTTTTAGAACAAAAGATGATGACTTTACCTTCTACAATGGTCATAACAAAAGTTCCACCTCTAGTAAGTACTGAAATTATTTCCACTGCACCTTTTAATCTCCCATCTGTGGTTGTAGCTGAGGAGGTGTCAGTAGCAACTATTGTTACTACATCAGTTGGCATGTCATTGGATACTTCCGCTTTGATACCAATAACAATATCCACAACCACTACAAGTTCAAGCCAGTTTGCTCCTAAAATACTAACTGGTACTCAACAAGAAGCTACTAATCCACCCACTAGTCTAGAATTACCACCTTGGATTGACGTAGTATCACCCAAGAGAAAGAAATAGGTGATTTCACCCGATGAGTTTGATTTTGAGCAGTTGGCTCCCCTAAAGCCCAAAGGTACAAAAAAGTTGAAGACTTTTTCTCGGGTATTAGTAGATCTAGATACTAAGAGGAAATATGATGAGGTCCTGGTGTCATCATTAGATAAAAGTAAAGATAATATATGACCCAAGGACTATACCATGCAAACCATAGAACTTGGAGTGGAAACGCATGAGAGTGTTAAGATGGATTCACAAACTGCTTTTGACTCTTTATTGCAAAGATTTGATCAAGAAAGAGATGAGAAGAATTAGTTAAAACAAAAGTGTGAGGAATTAACTAGTGTTCTTCTCAAGGTTACACAATCCTCCCAAGAAATCGAGCATATTGGTTCCTCAATAGATATTGAGGCTCTAAAGAAAGTTGAACAGGTGGGAGTCAAGGGCCGAGTAGTAGATGAGTGGATTGCATGGTCAAAATCAGAGGAGTCTCATCTTCTAAGTTCATCGATTGGGTAATTGGCTGATTTTGATGTATTTCAAAGTCAAATGCAAAGTATCAAGACTTCACTATCTCAAGAAATTGAAGATATAGAGAGGAGTGCAACCCTTTCGAGAAAAATGGAGGACTTTAGAATAGACGTCCTCATAGAGAATAAAGTAGTTCCCACAAGAGAAAAATATATCCAAATATTGTCATTATTGTCTCATAAAAAAGAGACAATAAGATTGATGATTGTAGAATTGGATCGAGAAAGGAAGGAAGGTGATGATGAGATTGATCTCATTTCTACTAGAATTGCTGACATTCCTTGCTATTTATATGATGACAATCATAATCTTGTTACCAGTGATGCCACCATGCAAGAGTTTCTTTCTCTAATGGATCACTACACAGAACATGATTTCTCTCTAAGTACATTTGATAAGTTACTAGAGATTCAAGTCAGTTTTGAGGTCCTTGCATCCATACTGAAAGATAGAAAAAAGAAATATATGAAGGTTGAGGATGCAATTTCCCATGTCTATGTTATCACAGATTCTACCCCAATGTCAAACACAGTTGAGATGGAGGCATCCTGACTAAGTTCAAAGAATTCCACAAATCTAATGAGGAGGAGAACGACGAATAAAGTGTCCCCTTTTGATATTTTATTTTCATGTAGTTGCATTGTTAGATGATACAAGTTTTCTCATAGCTACATAATTTCTTTCTGCTGTAGTTATAGTCAAGTGGGACTCTGCAGTTGAATTAGTCATCTGTGCCCACTTTTTTCTCTACTCTTTTCATATATAAGGAGGAACCTCATTTGTATATTTTTTATCTTTTGATTATGCTAAGAAAAACTCTACCGAATTTTTCCCTCAACTAAGACTTTGAGCTTTTGTTGTGAGGATTCATTCAAACAAATAAAGAAAGCAAATTTATTTGATCTCAAACTTTGTGTTGTGTCAAAAATTGTTTATATGAGTTAATTTTCTTATGTTCATTACTTATACATATTCTTTAATTCCTTGATATTGGAGATATAATTATGTGGGTAAAAGAGCTCTTGAATTGTGAAAGTAGACTTTGTGCTCCTTGCATGTTTGAGAAATTTTCTATTGTTAAGTGATTAGTGGTAGGATTTGTATTGCTACTATTTCTTGTAGATTTTCAGGATTGGGGAATCACACTTGAAGACTTTGAGCTACAAGTTGGATTTTTTACTAGTTGTGATAATTAGTTTAAGTTAGTAATACATTCAAGAAAGACTTTGTGCTTCTTCCTTGTAAAATTTTGTACAGTTTGTTGGGTTGATTCATTCATTTCTTTAAGTATCAAAAGTGATAGGGAAATTGTAACAAAGTGGAGGGAGAATAAATAGACTCTGAAAAAAGAGATTTATATGCCCAAAACTAACCCACAGATTTTAATTTCTTATTAATTAGAGAAGAAATTTCAAAGGGAACCCCCCTTGATGAGAGGAGATTAATTTCTCAACATAGCTGTGTGTGAATTATATATTTTGTCATTGGTATGCTAGTGACAAAATATTCACCCAACATAATTGATAAATCATCTGCAAAGGCTACATGGGACAAGTTGGGGACTCTTAATGAAGGTGACCCTATTGTGAGGATTGCTAAACTTGATGGTAACCGGGTGAGATATGAAAACTTGAAGATGGAAGAAGATGAAAGGATTACTGCATTCATGGAAAGGGTAAATGAGATTGTTATGGGAATTAAATGTTGTGGTGGAAGTCTGAGTGAAGATGAGATAGTTTCTAAATATTTGAGAGCTTTACCACTGGCTTACAAGATGAAGGATAATGCAATTAATGAATTGAGAACAATTGCTAATAATTTTGTCAATAGAGATACCTTGCTTGGGAAATTACCAGCTTTTGAGATTGAAGAATTTGGACCTTATCGAGCTATGAAGTTTGAACCTGCTTTTCATGCATCTACATCATCAACTGGAAAGCAAGATTGGAAAGCTTTATATGCAACTGAATTTGATAATATGAAGAGAGAAGATCAATAATTTGAGAAACTTGAAACCCTATTTTCTATAAGAGTACCTAAAGGACCGATAGGAAGTAAGTATGAAGGAAAAGAACCTTTTAAATGTTTTGCATGTAATAAGATTGGCCATTTTGCATCTAGATGTTCAACATTTGAAGAAAGAGCTAGAAGATCTTTTAAGCCTAACCCTAGATATCAGAACAAGTATAAGTACCGAAAAAATAGAGACAAATCATGCTACATAGCAGATGAGGAAGGTGTGACTGATTCTAATGATGAACCGACACACGACTCTGCTAGTGGTTCCAACAATGGAAAGGAATGGGTGTTCCTAGCTATCAAGGAAGATGTTCTGGCACTGGAAGAGAATGTACCTAAAGAGAAGGCACTTGCTGCTAAAATTAAAGATAAGGATGAATGGGTAATTGATATTATATGTTCACATCATATGATTGGAGATAAAAGGAAGTTTCTATCTTTGCAAGAATTTGATGGTAGTCTGGTTAGATTTGGAGATGAAAAAGCATGTATGATCAAGGGAAAAGGAACTATATCATTGGATGGTAAGCATAATACTGATAATGATTATTATGTTAAAAGGTTTAAGGCATAATCTTTTGAGTGTAGGACAATTGGTGGATAAGGGATTTCAATTACAATTCAAGGATGGAAAATGCAAAATCATTAATAGATCTGGTTTGGAGATTGCAACCGATACACAGACAAAAGGTAATATATTTCATTTGAATTCCGGTGAGAAGACATGTTTGATTGCACAAATTGATGAGAGTTGGCTATGAAATAAAAGGCTATGTCATGTGAATTTTGATTGCATTATAAAGATCAGTTCAACTAAGGTAGTTAGAGATATACCTAGGATTGTGAAGCTCTATAATCCAGTATGTAAAGAATGTCAAATGGGAAAATAGGCCAGAACCTCTTTTAAGGGTATACAAGACAAATCTAATGATGTTCTTGATCTTATTCATAATGATTTATGTGGCCCTTATAGAGTTAAAAGTTTTCAAGGTGATAGATATTTTATGCTAATCGAATGATGCGGGTTACTTTTCTAAGGGAGAAATATGAGGCTTTTGAAAAGTTTAAAATCTTTAAAGCTAAAGTTGAGACTGAGATAGGATCAAAGATAAAATGTTTAAGGTTAGATCATGGTGGAGAATTCAAATTTGGTGAGTTTACTAACTTTTGTGAGAAGCATGGTATAAGAAACAATTTTCTACTCCCCGGACACCTCAGCAGAATGGAGTTGTGGAAAGGAAGAACAAAACTATCTTGGATGCTGCAAGAACAATGATGATGAAAGCTAGTCTACCTCATATTTACTAGAGAGAAGTAGTGAGCACAATAGCCTATTACATAGAGTACATATCAAAGGAGAAATTGGTAAGACTCCTTATGAATTATGGTTTGGAAATACACCTATAGTTAAACATTTTAAAAATTTTGGTAGTAAATGTTATATTAGGAGAGATGATATCATTGGAAAATTTGATCCTAGATGTGATGAAGGAATATTTCTTGGTTATTCTAATGAAACATATAGATGTTATAACAAGAGATTACAGATAATTATGGAGAATGCTAATGTCAAGGTGAATGAGATAAATAGAAGTCAAATTAGAGTTTATGAGTAAGAACGGACAGTGGAAATGATCATAACTGAATTGATAACACCTTTACTAGAATGAAATATTGAACCAGTTACTCCAGTAGTATCAAAAAGTTTAACAGTAGCTGAAGAATCGGGAAGAGGAACCGAAAGTCAGAAGACTCCTAGGTATGTAAGGATGAGTCATTCAGAAGATCGAATCATTGGGGATAAGAACAATGGAGTGATGAAAAGAAGGGGATTGACATCTAATGAGGTATGTTTAATTTCTCAAGTTGAACCAGTATCAGTAATTGAAGCATGTAAAGATGAATGTTGGATGAAATCTATGGAAGAAGAATTAGATCAGATTGAGAAGAATAACATTTGGACTTTAGCTCCCCAGCCTAAAAATAAGAATGTTATTGGAACTAAATGGGATTTTAGGAATAAACTAAATGAGGATGGAAAATTTGTAAGGAATAAAGATCGATTGGTTTGTAAGGGATATTCTCAGAAGGAAGGAATTGATTATGGTGAAGCTTTTGCACTTGTAGCTAGGATTGAAGTTGTAAGATTATTTCTTTCCTATGTTGCACATAAAAAGCTACAAGGTTTATCAGATGGATGTTAAGTGTGCCTTTCTGAATGAAGATCTTGATGAGGAAGTTTATATTGAGCAACCTGATGGTTTTTCACTTTTAGATGATAAAAAAATGGTTTGAAGGCTAAGGAAAGCTTTATATGGATTGAAACAAACACCTAGAGCTTGGTATGAAAGGTTAGATAAATATCTTTTGAAGCTTCGCCACTATGGGTCGCGACCCACAGGGGAGAGGCCTTCCCTTGAAGCCTCGACCTTCCAAAACCTCTGATGCCTCCTCCTTGTGCCGACCTACAAGTAATCGACGTAGAATGAAAACCCTAACCCAATTTTTGGGTTAGGGTTAGTAAAAGGAAAAAAAAGCATAGATTTTTTTTTACTAAAGAAACCCCTAACCCGATTTAGGGTTAGGGTGAGTAAAAGGAAGTAAAAGAAAAAGGATGCATAATTGTAGGGTTAATAAAAGAATACAATATTAATAAGGTTCAAAATTTGAAATAAGATATTGGGGGGGGGGGCAGATTTCCCATTGATAATAAAGTAATTTTATTATAGCTTAGGGAGATTTATATTTTATATTATAGGTTAATTGATTTTATAAGAGAATAATTCAAGTTTATATTTTATTGTTTAGATAATCTCTCTCTCTCTCTCTCTCTCTCTCTCTCACACACACACACATATATCTTTATATATTTAATTTTCATTATTTATTAATGGGTATTTTAATTATAATAATTATTTAAACCCATAAGGGGGTAATTTAGTTGTATATGATTAATTTATATTTATAAGGGGTTGATTTAATTACAAATGCTTATCTAAAGGAAGATTTATTTTGTAAGTCAACTTATTAATTTGTTATTTTGATAATGTTGGAGATGTTTCAATTATTTTCCTAGTTAATTTTTATTAATACAATGAATTTGTATTAATGTTAATTTTATGAATTTTGGGGTTATTTAAATACTATAAGGGATTAATATTAACTCTTAATATAATTAACATTGGAAGATTTATTTGGGAGAATTAATTAATTGTAAAGGTTGTGTTGACTTTATAGGATTAATTTATTTAGTTTAGATAATGGGAATTATTGTAATTGTTACATAAATTAAAATCTAATTTGATTTTTTTTTTGACTAAAAGGGTAAAAACTTTAATGAGAATTGAAAACATGCATTACAAAAAGAATCAAAGCCCCAAGGCCCCAGAGAAGAACTACCAGCCCTACCACAGATCAACCAGCTTCAAAGCCACCCATGTCCTCAGTGAGAATCTTTTGTAATTCCTGACAGTAATCCCCAGAGAGATGCTCCCAGCCTTCCACTTTCCACTCACTATCATGTTCCGATGCCCACTTGGCCAAACAGTCAGCCACACCATTCCATTCATGAGGAATATGGATTAAGGACACCTGCTCCATTAAAGAGCTAATTTGGAGAATCTGCTAAACAATCCCTGCCAACTGCTACTGAATCCCACTCACCTTCTGATCAGACAACAAGTTAACAACAATTTGTGAATCCAATTCACAAATAACCTTCCTAAAATCCCACGCCAAAGCCCGCTCAAGTGCATAAAGAATCGCAAAATCCTCCATAAAAATATTAGACTGACACCCTTTATGCACCGAAAAGAAGAAAACAACCTCCCCCCTGCTATTCTTGCCAACACGCCCTACACCAGCAGGGCCTGGGTTGCCCCTAGATGAGCCATCCATGTTGATCTTGATATACTCATTCTGAGGGGGTATCCACCTTCCAACCCTTTGCACCTTCTTCATAGCCTATCTACCTTTCCTAACACTATCAGAGGTAGGAGACAACTCTTACAAGCCAAGCCTACTCACAATATCCACCTCATCTCTACCCAATGAGAAATTCACCTCACATTTATCTTCCACTGACTCTCGAATCATAGCAGTGATCCTATTCCAAACTTGTTAAAGAAATAGTTTGTCCTCATAAAAGATCTTCCTATTCCTTTCAAGCCAGATCTGCCATAGAATGAAGATGGGCACAATATACCAGACCGTCTGGAGGAAGGAGGACGGGATAGGAGGTCTACCCAAACTACTCCAAAACTCCACCAAAGAGTCCACATGGACACAAGGATGCTTCCACACCCCCCACCAATAGTGTCAGATAAGCATAGAGAAGGGGCATTTGAAGAATAGGTGTGAGGAGTCTTCCTCTCCATTACCACATAAAACACAAATAGAAGGCCCCAAGAATCCCCGCTTGTGGATATTGTCCCAAGTTAGACATCTATTCCAAGCCAAAGTCCAGGAAAAGAAATTACACTTCGGCCAAGAAGAATTATTCCACACTTGTTTCCACCAATTCACTTCTCCTCCCTCAAGTCTTTGGCTCAACAATTCCCAGTAACTGCTAGCCATAGAAAAAATGCCCTTAGGATTTGGAGACCAAGCAAGCCCATCCTTACCCTTAAGGGAGCTATAGTGTCTATTCGTCAAAATTCCCTGCAACTCTGCATACTCCTCCTCCATCCCAACCACTAGCCATTCATTAGGAGTCTTCCACCATTCCAAATCTAACCGACCGCACCTATAGACAGCCTTAAAGTCACTCACCCTTGACCATCCAGCTTCCAAGAACCTCTAGCCCAGGTTTCCAAGGTTAGGAAACTAATCAAGGATGGGAGGGTATCCATCCCAACAATCATTCCAAAAAAGAACCTCTTCCCCCCTTTCGTAGATCCAAAAAAGACCTACCTTAATGAGAGAAGCCCCCCTCTTGAGAGTGAACTATATCGATGAGCTCTTTCCTTCAAGTGAATATCTGAATATTTCCTCCATCAGGGTCCTCTGCATGTATTTGTTGGCCAAAATCCTGACCCAGCCTTGGTCCCACTCAACACACCACCTCCAGTACAATTTAGCAGCAAGTGCGTCCCCAAAAAGAATAGACTGCCTTAACCCAAGCCCCCCAGACTGCTTCGGGCTACATACTAGGTCCTAATGGACCAAACTACATTTGGAAGAGGTGAGACTACTTGCCCATAAGAATTTCCTAGCCAGAGAGTCCAAACCCTTCAAGAACCACTTAGGAGCCACCTGAAGCATACATCTATAGCTCAGAAGAGCTTGAACCACTGACTGAATCAGTAGAACCCTCCCCACAAAGGATAACCATCTATGAGTCCAGTGTTCAACCTTGGAGTGAAATTTTTCTAAGATCCCCTGCCACGACTCCCTAGGGGGGTTTCCAGGAGAAATAGGAATACCCAAATACGTTAGGGGCAAGGAGCCAACTTGGAATCTCAAGATAAGAGCAATCCTCCTCTGAATAGACTCAGGGGTGTTGAAAAAAAGGAAGGAAGATTTATACTCATTGATCATCTAGCCAAATGTTGCAAAATAAACATCCAGGACCTTACACAGATTCAAAGCTTCATTGATCCAAGCTAGCCCCATAAGGGTTGTATCATCCACAAACTACAAGTGAGACTACGGCTGTAAGTCATTACCCCAACCCACATTATGCTTAATCAGCCTCCCCAGACCCTCAGCAAGAAGAATGAATAAATAAGGGGAGAAAAGATCTCCTTGGTGGAAATCCCTAGAAGCACCAAACAGCTCAGTATGGTCTCCATTGATAAGCACAGAGAAAGAGGTGGACGTAAGACAACTCATAAGTCACTAGATCCACTCGTCTGTAAAACCAAAAGCCCTAAGGTTCTTCTGAAGGAAGGACCACCAAACTCTATCATATGCCTTATCCATATCCAACTTGATAAACATAGCTTTTTCCTTGGAGGTTGCCATAGAATTAATGGTCTCCGTAGCAATGACCACACCATCCAGAATTTGGTGCCCTTCCACAAACCCACTCTGCTCCTCAGAAATAACATTCCCCAAGCACTTCCTCAATCTATCTAGTATCAGCTTAGAGATGATCTTATAAATCACATTGTAGAGGGAGATTAGGCCGAATTGGCCTAACTGGTCGACCCCTACACACTTTTGGATTAGAGCAATGAAGGTCTCATTCAATGCCCTAAGCATATGTTTATTCCTCTAGGACTCCTAGACTACTTCCAATAAATCCAACTTAATTATATCCCAGAACTCTTGAAAGAACTCAACTGGGAACCCATTCGGTCCAGGAGCCTTTCCTTTCCTCATGTGGAAGACAATCCTCTCAAGTTCTTCCAGCAAAATAGGACAAAAAAGTTGCTCATTCATCTCCCTCAAGACAAGAGAAGGGATGCAATCTAGAACCAAATTCTCCTCCACTGTTTCCCCTTGAGAGTCCTCCCTAAAGAGGGACTGGAAAAACTAGAGAGACTCCCTAGACATCTCCTGCAAGGATAAGCACTCCTCACCTCTATCATTAACCAGAACAGGAATGGAATTTCCGTGTGTTCTTTCTTTCACTGAGTTGAAGAAGAAAGTAGTGTTCTTGTCCCCCTCATTCAACAAGTCAATACAAGCTCTTTGCTTCCAATATATTTCTTCTCGAAGCTCCCATTCCTCTACCACCTTGACAACCCTGTCTTCCTCTCTAAGTAGTTCCTCAGACAACCCATGCTCCCTAATTTCACTGGTGATCTCATTCAACACAATTTGAGTAGCTTTCTTCTCATGAAAAATGTTCCCGAAACCTTTACAGTTCTACTGTTTAAGCTGAAGCTTAACAAATTGCAACTACTTGGCAAAAGAGTACATGGCAATGCCAAAGGCCAGTCTCCCTTTCCTACACCAATCCACAACAAGAACCTGCAAAGAAGGGTCCCAAAGCCACATAAGTTGGAATTTGAATGAAGGAAAACAAGCTACCTGAGCCAAAGATGAAACCAACTTGATGGGCTAATGATCCGACCCTCTCCATTCAAGAATCTCAAAACTTGTGGACCATCCCCCACCGATCCAAAAATAGAAAACCAGAAAATGATCCAATCGTTCAACAATCCAATTCTCTCCCACCCTCCTGTTGTTCCAAGTGAACAAACCATTGCTAGGCTTGACATCAACTAGCTGCAGCAAGGAGATACTATCCTGGAAAATGAAAGAAGAAGGTTCCAACCACATAACACCCGCCTTCTTTTTACTCAACTCCAGGATGACATTGAAGTCTCCTGCCATAATCCAATGATGAAAAGGGGCTAACCTTTGCATACCTAAAACATGTGACCATAAGCTTTGCTTACCCTGAAAATTAGTGGGAGCATAGATATTCAAAAACAAGATGAATTCCCCAGTCTCAAGACTAGACAACACCCCAGATAATGAGGATCTGGAGGCAACCGACCAGATAGGGTGGACCCTTAAAGGGTTCCAAAGATAGGCCACCCCTCCCGAGGAACCAGCTACCCCAACACACTAACACTCGCCTCGCACCCATAGCTTTGGCATGAGACCCATCATACTCTCCACTGATATTTTAGTTTCTTGCAAGAAAAGGACATTAGGTGAGTGATTCCTAATCAAATCCTGAATAAATTTTTATCTAGGGTCGTTATTCAAGCCCCTTACATTCCATGAGAGCACAATCATTTAGGAGGGTTGGAAAAGTGCAAATCCAAAGTCTTCACTGACCCTGACTCAACCAAATTCTCCCCCATCAATTTGATCTTATCTAGATCCTTCTTTCTACCAACCTTTGAGCTCTTATTTGAAGCACTTTTCTTAATATGTCTTTGATGTAGACCCAGGTGAACAACTGACTTATTACTTTTAGCCCCACCCGGTTCCAATTTCGAAGCTATCGGAGAACCCTCCCCCTCCACTAGGTTCACCTTAATACCAGGAGCCAGGACCAACTGAACCCCTATTGTCTAGTCCATCTCCATCTGCTAGCTTCCAACCACTAGCTAGGCTTGGGAAGATTCCTTCATTACACTTTCCAGCACCCCTCCTAATGCACCCTGATCTAGAGGGGTTGACCTCGGGTTTACTTTCTGATGGCTCAGGTCATCCAAAGCCTCAAATATTTTAGAGGTATCCTCCTCATGTCTCTCCTGTAAGGGTCTCTTTTGTCCTCTATTCCTATTCTTTGTCTTAACTGAGGCAAAACCATCAGCACCCTCTACCACACCCAACATGACATCTTTCATTTTCTTAGCCCTATCAAGGCTCAGTTTCAATTGTTGAGTTTTGTATCTAGGACACTTATGCTATAAATGACCATACTCATGACACAAATGACAGTGAAATGGTAAAGTCTCATAATCTAGCTGTTGAACCCATGAATAAGAGCTTGCACACATATCTATAGCATCTGGCAAGGGTTTACTAAGATCTATTTCAACACAGATACATGCAAAGGTCATTACCTTTCTCCCCAGAGTTTGCGACGAGGATCCCACTGGCCTCCCAAGTAGAACAATGAGCATCCGTAGCACATCCTCTTGATAGCATTCCACTGGCAGACGTGGTCACCGAAACCACACCAGAACTCTATTTGGGAGCTCCTTTGAAGGATTAAACCCCACATGCCAAGGTTTGATGAATAATCCCACCTAGTTGTAAAAATATAGACCTCCTTCAAAGACCTTATTGCGATCCTCCATGTAGTTGAACGTAACCATGAAATTGTTATTTTCCAACAGCATAATCTCCATTTCCCCTTCTGGTGCCCATTTCAGCTGCACCCAATTTTCTAGAAACTGCAATGAAACCCTCATTCACAAAAACTTGTAGTATAGCGAGTGATTTGAAAAGTATTCAATGTCTTTAGCTATAATCTCAGGAGGGATGATTAGCTTTGGCCTCTCACTACATCTCTCCAAGCAACCATTAATTTTCACCATGCGAGAGCTACCAGCACTCCCAGATCCTGAATCATAAGAGAATAGGTTATTGTTAAACATCTTCACATTCTAAAATGGGGGTTTTGAGCACACTGCAACAAGGAAATACAAGGCTCCCCCACCCAAATTCACCATCGGGGCACACAAAAAATTAATAAAGAACAAGGACAATGGCCGAGGGCCCACACCCCAAGGTCTCCCCATAGGGGCTCAGCACCAAGGCCCCTCCCCTCACCTGCACCACCAAAGATTGGCCCACCTAAAATCCCAAACACCCAAGATAGCCTCGACCGTAGCAGCAGAAATCCCACCCCCACAACCACCACTGAGCCCTAGTAGCCCCTTCCTCCTCCATCTTCCCCCGACACCCAACACTTCCCCCCCCGTGTGAAACTGCACCAGTGTTGCTTGTGAGCTAGGGCTGCAAAACCCTAGCTTGACCTCCTGCATGCACCCACATGAATGCCATCCCAACCAAATCTAATTTGATTATTAGATCACTTAAGAGATGGGGATTAGACCTAAGTCTCCTAGTTAAATTAAATAAACTATCATGCATTTTAGAAACCCATTCTTAAGGTCACTTGAGATATCTTTTAGTGAAACAAATTAAATTATTACATCTTTTGAACTTAGATCATCAAGTATTATAGTGTTATTAAAAAAAATTGTTGCATTTTTGCCCAAAAGTTTGGGCATGACAGTTTGTAAAGGATATTCTCAGAAGGAAGGAATTGATTATGGTGAAACTTTTGCACCTATAGCTATGATTGAAGTTGTAAAATTATTTCTTGCCTATGTTCCACATAAAAACTACAAGGTTTATTAGATGGATGTTAAGTGTGCCTTTTTGAATGGGGATCTTGATGATGAAGTTTATATTGAGCAACCTGATGGTTTTCACTTTTAGATGATAAAAACATCATTTGTAGGTTAAGGAAAGATTTATATGGATTGAAACAAGAACCTAGATCTTAGTATACAAGGTTAGATAAATATCTTTTGAAACTTGGTTTCACTAAAGGTAATGCTGACAACAATCTATATTGTAAAGTCACTGAAGATGATATATTGATTATTGAAGTTTTTATTGATGAAATCACTTTTGGAGGTGAAGATAAGTTGTGCATGAAATTTTCTAAGAATATGGAGAAATAATTTTTTTGATGAATAGGCCTTCTCTATTGAGTAAAAATATTAAAGTACATATTCACAAAAGAAGGTCAGGGATACAAGATCACCCCGTGAGGGTCACATGATAAGAAGCCAAAGTAAAAAAAACTAAGCTATTCATCAAAAAAATTCCTCAAGCAACCAAAGTAGAGGCAGTCAAGGGAGGAGGATCTGGATCATCTTTCTTGCCACATACATCAGTGGAGTCAGGAGTCGGGTCCGACATAGACCACCCATCTTCAGGGTCTTTGTCTTCTTCTCCTTCCTCCCGCCTAGGAGGCGAAATAGCTAGAGCCAGGTGAGGAAAATTGGAGGTGGTGGCAGTAGGCCACCCAGAGCCTATTGGCATTTGCATGAAGATTGCATTAATGAAATGTTATGTTGTCATTGATATCAATTAACTGGTAATGATATTGTTGTAATGTTGTTTTATAACTGGTAGGAAGAGCTAGTGAAAGGAAACTATAACCGGTAGGTAAGTTTGTGGAGTGAAACGGTATTGCTAAGTATTGGAGAGTTGTACTAGTAAACCCTTCCTGTTGATTTGATAAACCCTAATCGATTAAGTCCGGTGAATTGGTTATATTGGTTTATGATCTGATGATGAGAAATAATGATTATGACACATATGCATATTATATGAAGAGAGTTTCAAAGTGTTTTTAGTGTGTTGAGGTAATGGTTTTTGTCTTGGGAATGAGCAAGTATACTCCATGTAATGCAAAGCGTGTGATGAGTTACTAAGTTCGATGAAGCGGTGATCAAGGAGTGGTCGAGGCTTTCTTGAACGATGTGTAGAGATTGTTATGTAATCCAATGAACATACTTGAGCCGACTTTTTTGTAATCTCTATGAGAGAATTAGGTTTTTGTTGTGTTACTAACCTAATTGATTTGTTAATAAGGTTGATGAGTTGTTTAGTTTCAGTGTTGGCAAAGTTTTTGTTGAGTGCGTGGTTGTCGAACCAGATGATGAGTCAATCCCTTAACCGGGTGGTCCCTAACAAGATTTGTTCTTAACAGGACTTTTTATAAAAGCTTTAACAGGCTTGGCTCATAATAGGGCAAACTTCAAAAAAGTTCAGATAGTTATCTTGTGAGTCTCATCTCACCGTGGTTTTTTCTATTTGGATTTACACATCAAAAAATATTGTGTCAAGTGGTGAATGTTTTTGTGGTTATGTTTTCTATGGTTGATTTTCTTACCTACTTAATCCACTTTGATAAGTCATGATAACCAACAGAAAAATGAAATGAAGTTTTACTTATGTCAGTAAAAGTATTTGAATGTTTGTGAGTTTCGAGTTGTAACAGTCAACTGGTTTATCTTGATAGTTTTTATCTTAACAATGATATTGCATTGATAGTTCTAAGTTTATTTTGAGAGATTGATTTTGAGAATGGTGAAGTTTATTAGTTTTTGTATCTAATGATTCACCCCTCCCCCCTCTCAGTATTTGACTGGATCCTTGTTCTTTCATCATACCATCAATTGGTATCAGAGCATCTCAAGTCCTCTAATGTTTAAACCTAACAGGTTGAGGTAAAGATCTTGTAGAACATGATGAAGAAGGAAGGTCCAAAGTTTAATAGAGATAACTATAGGATATGGAGTGATAGAATGAAAATTTATATCAAGTTTCTTGGAAATAAATACTAGGAAGATGTTGGTACTCAATATGCTGCACCTAGTGGGATTATGACTGATGATTAGAAGAAAGAGAAACAAGAAAACAATCAAGCAATGGAGGCTATTATCAATTATTTGTCTGATGTAGAGTATGTAGAAGTCCATGTTCTGGAGACTGCATATGAGGTATGAGAGAAACTTGAAGATATTTATAGTGGTGATGAACATGTGAAGATTTCCAAGGAAGAGAGTCTAAGAGGAAAGTTTGATGACATGCAGATGGCTGAAGGTGAGAATATAAAACATTATGGTCAAAGGATAAAAGAGATAGTTGGTGAGATCAAGAGTGTAGGTGGTAAAGTGGAAGATGCCATAGTGGTTAGTAAGGTATTGAGAACCCTGCTACCGGTCTACACTATCCGAGTTGTAGCCATTCAGAAGTTGAAATCTATTGACAAAACTAAGGTAACCCTTGACTCCATCATTGGTAAGCTTATTGGTTTTGAATTAAATGGTTATGATGGTAGTGTTCAAAAATCTGAATCAACATTTAGAGCTTTTGTTTCTAACCCATATATGAGGAAAAGTAGAGATGTCAGTCACAGATATGAATTTAGATCCAACAGAGAAGTTGATGATGAAGATAGTTTGGTTGAGCTTGAAGCATTGTTGGAAAAGCAGTTGCCCAGAGGTAACAGTAAATATAGAGGTAAATTACCTTTGAAATGTTTTGCATGTAACAAGATTGGACACATACATGCTAACTATCCTAATGGTGATAATGAGCACAAGCGAGAGAAATTCAAGAAGTACAAGGGAAAAGGAAAAAGGGATTGTCTTATTGGAGTTGATGGTGGTATCACTAATGAGGAATCTGATGGTGATGCTAATGAATACATTGTGTTTGTAGCCATTAAAGAGGAAACATATGATTAGAAGGCTTTAGTTTCACAAATGGATAATTCTGATGATTGAATTATTGATAGTGGTTGTTCACATCACATGACCGGTGATTAGAGAAAATTTCTTTCCATGAAGGAATTTGATGGCGGAGTTGTAAGATTCTGCAATGACTCACCCAACATGGTTAAAGGTAAGGGAACTATTTCTCTTAATGGAAAGAGTAGTGCAAATGATTTCTACTGGGTTGAAGGTCTAAAGCACAATCTTTTTAGTGTTTCTCAACTCAATGATAGAGGATATCCATTGGAGTTCAAGAATGGTATGTGCAAAATCTATGGGAGCAAAGGTGAACTGATTGCAATCAGCAAGCAGATGAAAGGTAACTTGTTTCACCTAAATCCTAAAGTCAACAACTGTTTAATTGCTAAAGTAGATGATAGTTGGCTTTGGCATAGGAGATTTTATCATATAAATTTTGATAACATTGTTAAAGTGAGTAAGTTAAAGATAGTGAGAGGTTTGCCTCAGTTGGACAAACCGGTTAATGCTATATGTAAGGAATGTCTTTTGGGAAAGATGGCATCCTTGACTTTCAAGAGAAAATCTTTTTCAGTGAAACATCTGTTAGATTTAGTTCATATAGACCTTTGTGGACCAATAAGGACTAAAATTATTCAAGGTGATAGATATTTCATGATCTTCACTGATGATTACTCAAGGATGATGTGGGTCACATTATTGAAGGATAAAACAAAGGCATTTTGTAAGTTCAAGGCATTTAGGGCCTTAGATGAAAAATGAGAGTGGTGAGAAGATAAAGTGTCTGAGGACTGATCAAGGTGGTGAATTTATTTATGAGGAATTCACTAGATATTGTGAAGAAAATGGTATCACACGGAAGCTTTCTGCACTGAGGACACCACAATAAAATGGTATTGCAGAGAGAGACAACTAGTCAATTGTTGAAGCTGCTAGGACAATGTTGATTCAAGGAAGTGTAGCGAAGACTTTCTTGAGAGAAGCTGTCAACACAACTATCTACATAATGAACAAGATCTTGGTAAAAAGAGGTAAGGATAAGACTCCTTTTGAATATTGTTATGGTAGATCACCTAATTTTAATTATTTCAAGATATTTGGTAGGAAATGTTTTATTAAGAGAGGTGAATATGTTAGCAAGTTTGAGGCTAAAAGTGATGAAGGTATATTTCTTGGTTATTCCACCAAGAGTAAGGACTACAAATGTTATAACAACCAAACATAGAGAATCATTGAGAGTGTTGATGTTCGAGTGGATGAGTATCCTAAAGTCTCAAAGGAAACTAGTGTGGAGAAAAAGGATGATGATCCTTGCATTTTGTTTTTGGAACCAGAACCTATGAAACCTGAAACCGGTAAAGTGAATGTTGTTGTACCAGTTCAACCGGAATAGGTAGATTCAAAAGAAGATGATGATAATAATGAACAAGAATCTAAAGATAATGATCATGTTATTCCAAGTTATGTGAGACTCAATCATAATCCTAAACATATTATTGGAGATAAGGATGCTGGAGTATTAACTGGAAGAAGAATTAGAGAGAATTCTTGCATGATCTCCACTATTGAGCCTAGAACTGCTTAGGAAGCATTTGGAGATGATCATTGGGTTAAATATATGGAGGAGGATCTTGAACAAATTGAGAAGAATAACACATGGACCCTAGTACCCTGACTGATAAATAAAAATGTGATAGGTACTAAGTGGGTTTTCAAGAACAAGCTGAATGAAGATGGTATTGTAGTTCACAATAAAGCTAGATTGGTTTGCAAAAGTTATGCACAAGAAGAAGGAGAAGATTATGGTGAGACTTTTGCACCAGTGGCTAGACTGGAAGGTGTCAGAACTTTACTTGCATTTGTAGCACACAAGAGATTCAAAGTATACCAGATGGATGTAAAGTCAACATTTTTGAATGGAATACTGGAAGAAAAAGTATACATTGAGCAACCGACTGATGAGAAAGATATCTCATGTAAGTTGCACAAAGCATTATATGGATTAAAGAAAGCACTGATAGCATTGTATGAAAGGATTCATTCATACCTGATGAAGATAGGTTTTTAGAGAACTAGAGAAGATAGCAACATATATCTCAAATTTGAAGGAGATAAAATACTGGTTAGTGAAGTGTTTGTAGATGATATCATATTTGGAGGGAATGATGACATGAGGAATGAATTTTAAAATGAAATGAAAAGTGAGTTTGAAATGTCTCTAGTGGGAGAGATAAAAAATTTCATAGGTTTGCATATACAGCAAATGAAGAGTGGTATTATCATTACATAGTCTAAGTATGTGAAGGAGGTATTAAAGATATTTGGTATGAGTGACTGTAAACCAGTTGGGACACCAATGGTTATAGGTTGTAAGTTGTCTAAGGAAGATGAAGTCACATCTATTAATGAGAAGGAGTACAGGTTAGTGATTGGAAAATTGCACTATGTTGTTCACAACAGACCGGATATAGCTCATGCAGTTGGTCTAGTTGCTAGATTTTAGAAGAATCCAAAGGAAACACATTTGATAGCAACCAAGAGGATATTCAAATATTTGAAAGGTACCGTTGACTATGGATTATAGTATCCATTTGAAGGAAGCTTTGACTTGAAGGTGTACATAGATGCAAGTTGGGTAGCTGATGAATATTAAGAGGGGGGGTGAATTAGTATGCCAAAAATCAATGTACTTAAACACTTTACTAGACTACCAGTAAACCAGTAAAACAGTTTAGCAGACAAACTGGTTAGCACACATGCAAACTAAATAGAAAATAATGCATTCACCCACAAAATCACAAACACCATAGCACAAGAGATTTTGACGTGGAAACCCAAATGGGAAAAACCATGGTGAGATGAAACTCACAAGTAACTATCTATAGAATAGGAACCAGACTGATTAAGGTCAGACCGGTTAAGGTCATACAATGTTCTTTACCAGAATAGATCCTGCTAGGAATCTCAATCTTTGTTAGGAGATAAGTCCGGTTAAAGACTACCTTGCTAGAGGATTTTAGATCCATAGATGTGAACCACCTTGTTAGAGGATTTACAAAAGGCTTTTGGGCCTACCCGGTTAAGGGCTTCAGACTTGTTGAAGATGTGAGTAATCAACAAGTGAGTGGTCTAGTAAATAGCATAGATTGCTTGGTCATATCCTTGATAGCTCATTCCTAATGCATTCTAGCATTACTTTAGTCTTCAACATAATCACACTCTACCACTTCTCATAGACCTAAACTTTTTTTTTATCTTCACACTCACAAAAACTCTTTAACCACCTTAAACCCTAGCAACTTCTTAAAACCCTAGACATGATGTCCTTACCAGGGAATTTGATTTCATGTCGGTCCAATAGGATTACATTACAATTTCCTAGGTTCAATGCATCTAGACATATTCTGTAACACGACACAAAAAACACCGTTAAAGTGTCGGTATCGCCAAACAATCAGTGGATGGTAACTCATCACAAAATGCCGGTTGGTAACTTATCATAGAGTATTACCGGTTCATACAAAATACCGGTTAAAGAAAAATATCGGTTGCTGGTTTGACAATAATGAAGAATGGGAAATATGAGTTGTGTTGCTTCATTCCTTCATACCACTTGAGATCCTCAAACTTCTTGGGGTCTTCATACCGCTTTAGATTGGTAAACACTTTCTACAAAACACCGATAGTCTAAAGACTATAATACATCATACCGGTTGGAACAAATACCGGTTGAGTTTTAACTCATACATACAAAAAGTGATCTCAAATCAAGTGTGTGTCCATCAATGACAATCACAACATTAATCATCAAAAATGCCAACAACAGGTAATGTTGATGATAGGAAAAACACAACCGGTGGAGCATTCTTTCTGGGAGGAAGACTTGTTTCATGGAGTAGCAAGAAGAAGAGTTGTATTTTACAGTCTACTACTGAAGCTGAGTATGTTGCAGCTTATATGAATTGTACCCAAGTTATCTAGATGAGACACATATTAGAAGGTTTTAAGATGAAGTTCTGTAATGATCTTATGTGACAATACTAATGCCATAAATATTTCAAAGAACATTGTCTTGCATGCACAAACCAAGCATATTGAATTGAAGTATCATTTTTTGAGGGAAAAAGTGCAAAGTAAAGATGTGATCTTGGAGCATGTTTCTACCAAGGAGCAACTTGCACATATCTTTACTAAACCTCTACCTAAGACTACTTTTGAGTATCTTAGAAGTCAGCTAGGGGTTGTACCCTTCATGAGGTGAATTGAGCATGATGTAGAGTACATCAGCCCCAGAGCTACTTGCAAAATTTTACAACAGGATTGATGTAAGAGTGGAGTTATTCCACAAGGGGAGCATCAAGTTGTATGTTGTTGATGCTAAATAGTGAAGTTTTACATTTCATGTTTTAATTTCAATTTGGCATTGTTGTCAAAGGGGGAGAAGAACTATGTGATTATGGGAGAAGAACTAGTGACAAGCGAAAGACAAGGAGAGTACATGATAAATGTAACCAGGATTCCTATTCACAATCACAACAATCAATGGTATTTATATTTGTATTGTCATCAATGCCAAAGGGGGAGATTGTTGACATTTGCATAAAGATTGTATTAATAAAATGTTATGTTGTCATTCATGTCAATTAACCAGTAATGATATTGTTGTAATATTATTTTGTAACCCATAGGAAGAGATAGTGAAAGGAAACTATCATCGATAGGTAAGTTTGTGGAGTATCGGAGAGTCAAACCAGTAAACCCTACCTGTTGATTTGATAAACCCTAACTGATTGTCTAGTGAATTGGTTATATTGCTTTATGATTTGATGATGAGTGGTAATGACACATATGCATATTGTATGAAGAGAGTTTCAAAGTATTTTTAGCATGTTGAGGTAACGGTTTTTGTCTTGGGAATGAGAAAGTATACTGCATGTAATGAAAAGAGCGTGATGAGCTACTAAGTTTGATGAAGCAGTGATCAAGGAGCAGTCGAGGCTTTCTTGAATGATGTGTAGAGATGATTGTAATACCCTAAAAATGGTCATCTAAACCATGAGCCCCTAATCTCAACAACATCACCAAGGTCTTAACCAAAGACAATTAAATAAATCTTGAGCACACAATTAATTTCTAAAATCATCAATGTCACATGGCAAATTAATCAACCAATATTAATTAAATATTTATTTAATTAATTGATCATTCCAAGTAAATCATTTTAAACAATTATCTTATTTATTTTATTAAATATCCTAGCATATTTAATTAAATAAATCAATTTGCCATTAAATCATCAAAAAGAGGAATTAATTTGAAAAATAAATAAAAATTGCCATAAATCTTCAAAAAAGGAAACAAATCAAGAAAGAGGAACTGAAAATTATGAGCACAAATCTTCAAAAAAGGGAATAAATCAAAAAAGGAATTAATTGACAAAAAAAGAATTAAAAATTGAGAAAAGAAATCAATAACAGATATTCTTGAAAAAAACAAATTAAAAATTGTTAGATAATCTCAAAGAAAGAAATTAAATCAATTAAATATTAAAATTGGATGAAATAGAGAATAAATCATTTTTTTCCTGATTTTATCTTAATTTTAGCTCAATTTCCTTTAAAAATGAGAAAAGCATCCAATCACATCAATTCACCTAGATTGTGCTTCCTCTTGGAAAATCTTGACCACTCATCATCATTTGATCTTAGCCGTTGGTTTCTTTATGAATTTTCTATAAATTCAGGGTCTCATCTCTCATTCAAAAATCCTGGAGAATATATTGTTATTATGTTGTTTTTGCTCTAGGTTCATTGAGAATTTGCATTGAGATATTGCATATTAGTTATTTCATATTGCTTAAATCATATTAGATTAATTTTGCATATCTAGCTTAAATCTTGCATCCATTTAGCTCATATTCATGCTCATATAGATTAAAAATCCTTTGTTTAGGTGTTGTCTAGTCACTGGATATCTTAGCAATCTGAGAGCAATCTAAACTCACATCTACTAGAAGGCAATGGGTCGCTTTGTAATGGTTTATTATTCATTGATTATTGATTTACTAACCATGCATCTAATGACTTAATTGAAGTGTTGTGTATTCCAGATACAGATACAAGTCCACTTTTCAAACACACATTTTTGGCACCCACTGTGGGGTAGAAGACTAATTTTTTGGCCTCAAAATCATTTTTTTTATCCTGTAGGTTTTGTCCATACAATCTCTGCGAAATATCATACGAGTAGTATCATTGCATCGTACGACATTATATTGAAGCTTGTTATTTGTTGTACGAATCAGAAAATGGTGTTCTATGACATATTGTTCTGATTATTTGATTTTATCTTCTATTGTCCTATGCTCAGTTCTAACTCGTACGATAAAAGCCTTTTGTTGTTTCATTCTATGATAATTGTCATACAATGTTGTATTCTATCGGGTTAAAATAAGTTTCACTTTTTAGGTTTTCTGTCAGATTTTGATTATACTAACGCTAATCTTGAATCGTCTTCTGTCTACCTGATATTTTCATAGCTTAACAAGTTTCTTGCAGGATGCTTGTCAAAGAATTTATCAATCAAACATATGCCTATCAAAGAATGAAAACAACATGACTACTGATACAATTTTTTGTAGGTTTCCTAAAGAGAATCAACCAAACATCATGTATTCTTTAAATTCTTTTTTTAAGGCACCTAACTTGGTATTTGGTTAAAGAAAAAATTTGTATTTCATGTTTTAAGTAAATTCCAAGAGGTAGGAGAGTATGCTCATCTTTTTAGACAATCATAAATCCATACCCTTGAGGCATTTTCTTTGTTTGAGATTTGTACATCTTTAGCAGGCTTGCCCTCCTGAGGAGCTTAAAAACTCTTAAAGCCATTATGACCAGTGTGAGGGGAACAATGTAAGTGGGAATAGCTAAATGCCAAGTACTCCAACCCACTATAAAATAAATGTGATTTGATGAAAATCAAGTCAACGATAGTGCTCAGGAATAGCTCTCCTCAATACCTTCAGGTATATTGAACCTTGGTTTTCAAGGCTGGGAGACCTCTTAATTGAGTTTATAACTCAACGTGCCAAACAAACCCCTTACTAGATCTAATTAAAATTAGAAGCTACCTGATTCACATCTGAAAGGTTGATAATCTTTGTGGAAGAGAGATAGTAACTCTCCCAAGGCACTTGCCATATCACGCCCCCATTAGCATTTGGAGTTGGCTAATATGGTGCTGAGAATCCATTGCGCGAGACTCAGCGACCATATTCTGATTAGCTATTGGGTGTGTACCTAAGTCAGCAAGCAAGGGTTTTCTTCTCTAAGCCAACTTCCATAGGGTTTGGATGTTGTGATTGGAATTACTATTCATACTGTGTGTTTTCATCCCTCAAACTAAAACTGAAATACTAAAATTGGAGAAAACAAATAAACAACTCAATGATAAACTCTATCTATGTCAGAACTAGTCTACCCTAAGTCAAAATTTTGTCCAAAACTAGTCTATCCTGATAAAAAGTCAGTCCATCTCAGAATTGGTTATACTCAGTTGTCATACTCAGCTATAAAAAAAAATTAGAATTTTTGTCTTTGTCATGCTAACAATTGTACGAAGCTTCTTATTTATTGCCCTGCACCATATCCTGTGTCATGCGAGTCTGATAATCTATTGTCTAAGCCTAATTCTTTTTCATATGAAACCCAACAGTCTGTCGTTTAAAGCTAAATCACGTGTCGTATGAAACAAAACTGCACTGAATCTTCTGTCATTCTGGACATACACATTTGTCGTATAGTACTAGGCAGCAACTTGTATGAAACATACTGTTGTCGTCCTAGAACTATTATACTGTCATTCAGCTTAGTAAATCTTATCGTATGAATTTCTGATTTCATCATTCCAGAACAGTCAAAACTGCCTAAAACATTCTACAACAAGCATAAAACTGGTCATCATCCCTTTGAGTGTAAACAACCTTGATAGTGTACCCCTATCATTGCGTTGCATGATTTTGTTAATCATCTTTATGCTAGTTCAAACAACATCTTATCAAACCTAAGTTAACTTAGATAACGTCTTACACAGGATAGATCATTCATGAAACTAGACCAGATCTTAGTAACTTCTCTCAATCACTACGTTAAATGAATAACTAGCTAAAATTTGATTTGGACTTTTGCAACACATCTAGCTCTCGGTCCCATCGATTGCAAATGCCTGTTCAAACCAGAAACTCTCATAGCAAAATAGACAAAGAAAAAGAAACACCATTTTCATCAAATGACAATCCATCCTTTGTAGAAAACCTCTTTCCAAATAAACCGTCCTTGTCACAAATACCTATATACACCTAAAAATGGTCTGAAGATAATTAATTAAATAAGCAATTATTTAATTAATTCTCCTCCCTAATTTAATTGAATTCATCAACAGTTTGATTAAATCCTCCCCTTTCATCTACTTATTAATAAATCTAGGGATTTACTTAATAGGTTCATTTCAATAATCCCCTTTGATTAATTAATTCAAATTAATTAATTCCCTCCATCCAAAATCATTTCTTTTAATCTCTGATTAATTAAAACAAATCAATTATGAGTTTTTGAAATTAATTAGCCTTTTCCCATTATTTGAATTTTTAAATTCAAATTCTCCTAACTTCTACCACTCCTAAACCTAACCATTCCTAAACCTAACCCATTCTACCTAACCACCATGTCCCCTTTCATCCAACCTCTTCTAGAAGCTTTGTGAAACTTGTCACTAAAGTGTTCCCTTTCATCCAAACCCTTCTAGAAGCCTCTTGACACTTGTCACCATAGAGATGACAGATGTTCCCTTTAGTCCAACCCCTTTGCCAACCTCCTCCAATTTAACCATTGATATCTTCAGATCAATCTTGACTGTTGATTCCTACCACC
The DNA here is from genome assembly GCF_030272615.1 of Cryptomeria japonica. Lineage (NCBI taxonomy): Eukaryota > Viridiplantae > Streptophyta > Pinopsida > Cupressales > Cupressaceae > Cryptomeria > Cryptomeria japonica. Next base: position 703,284,836 of record NC_081411.1, on the reverse strand, counting down.
TCACCCCTAGCCTTGGGAAATCCTATAAATAAACCTCATTTTGGAACACAAAGGGCCCTCGATTGATTAGTCCCAATTTCATCTCATCTTATGCATTGTTACTATAGGCATCTAGCTTATAGCTTATCATTTTAGCAATGTTATCATGTTCAACTGTAGCTGAATTGCATCTTAATTCTAGCTTATTTTCTAGAATAATCATGAAATAATGTAGCTTAATCATGCTATTCTTGATAGATCATGCATCTTCATCATTTAAATCCTCGATTTAAGTGTAGTCAAGTCACTAGATTTTGCATACCAAGATCTGAGAGCAAAATTCATACTTGCATTTACTAGGAGGTGATAGATCGCTTAGCTATGATTTTGTCTTTTGTTGTTTCAATTCACTAACCATTGCTTGTAATGATTTATTGAGTGCATTGTATTTGTAGGTATAGATACACTTCATAGAGCACAACATTTTAGCGCCCATCATGGGGCATAAATAATCATTTTTGGCCTCTCAAGCTTCAACAAACATCTATCTCTGTCAGACCTAAATCAGAATGTCGTATGAGTTGATTTTCCAACTCGTACAAACTACCTTTTAGTCTGGTACAAAACCTCATCCTGTGTCATATGAACTAATTCCCTTTTCGTACAAAGTCTAAATTCATGTCATACAAAATTTTGACTAAGTGAATTCTATGTTGTATGAATTTCTGGTTGCAAAATCCTATGTCATATGAGTTCATTTTGGTCTCTGTGTGAAATCTAAAGTTCTATTGTACTAAGTGGAAAATTGTGTCGTACGAGTCTCTATATCTTCAATTTTTAATAGACTAAATTTTAGGGTTTTCTGGTTTTAATCTGAGATTTTCTAAGGCTAACTTTGATCTTTTTATGAGATTTTGGCAGCCTAACTCTTTTCTGTAGGATGATTTAAGAAGATACTCTTGTCAAAGGCATAATTCAAAACACAAATCATGACTACTAATGAATTTATGTTGCAAGTTGCCTATGAATTCAAGTAAACTTTATGTATTCATTAAAGTTTTCTAGGCACACTTCAATTTTTCTAAAGGAAATGAACAATCATGTATTTCATGTCTTTGATGATAGGCGAGTATGCTCTCACCTTTCTTAGGTGATTAGAAAGATAGACTCATCTTTTGCTTTCATTGGTGCATTTCTTTAGCAAGCCTTCCCTCTCGAGGAGCTTAAAAACTCTTAAAGCCATTACGGTCGGTGTGAGGGGAATGACCTAAGTGGGAACGGCTAACGCCAAGTAATCCAACCCACTATAAAATAAATTTGTTTTTGATGAAAATGAAAGCAATGGTAGTTCTCAGGAATAGCTCTCCTCCGTACCTTCGGGTATATCAAACCTTGGTTTTCAAGGTTGGGAGACCTCTTAATTGATTTTATACCTCGACGCGCCAAATGGATCCCTTATTAGTACCGATTAAAATAGAAGCTACCCAATTAACCTCTGAAAGGGTGATAATATTTGTGCAAGAGAGAAAGTGACTCTCCCAAGACACTTGCCATATTGTGCCCCTATTAGCGTTTGGAGTCAGATAATACGGCATTGAGAATCCATTGCATGATGCTCAACGACTGTATTCTAATTAGCTATTGGGTGTGTACCTAAGTCAGCAAGCAAAGGTTTTCATTCTCATCCAAATTCCTTAGGGTTTAGCATGCTTGGAGTCACTTATCATATCATGTGTTTTCTATGTATTCATCCCTAAATCAACAAATCAGACATCCAAAAATGGGAAGACATAAGCAAAACCTTAAACTTCAGTTATCAAAATTCAACCAAACAAATATTTTTTTATCTCTGTCTTGTTCTCGGTTGTACAAGTTAGGTTCTCTGTCGTACTAACCTATTTGCATAAAAATCTTGTGTCGTAGTACATAGAATCTTGTGTCGTACTACAAAGAATCTTATTTCATACTACATAAAATCTTGTGTTGTACTATAGAGAATCTTATGTAGTACTACAAAGAATCTTGTGTCGTACAAAACTCTACATTTGTCAGTCCCAAGCTGTGTCCTACATGCCTGTTTTAGATTTGTCAATTCTGCCTAATCAATTTGTTGTAAACATAGACGCCTATTATCTATCAATCTATGCTTAGATTGTCATCTTGGTTCACTTGGTCAAGTTATCATCCGTCAAAATTAGACTCTAGATGATAAACACTTTAAGATTTTCAAAGTGCTCACCCTTAACAAGTTCAAGATTTAAACATCTCAAAGTGCAGTATCACCCTCTTTGGTAAACTAATCACTCAAACATAGTTTCTCATCAGGATCAATCATCCTTTATCATGAAACTAAAATGTTTGGTCAGGATAATCTTGTCCCACATCATAGGATATATCATTCCTAATGGACTTGGTTCTTATCAAATCACCATCATTGCACTCCTAAACCGAAGATCGAAAAACTTGCAAACTTTTAAACACTTGAATTCTCTTTTAATGTCATATCACTCTATTGCCTTGAAATTGACTATTGATCACTTATCAAAACAAACTTTTGGACAATTGAATCCTAAATAAAATAACACATGTGTATGCCCATTCTAACTAGAGCTTAGAGATGAAGAATCGCAGAGACAGAAATTGAAACATTGGAAACAATCACAACCATGGAACATGAAGATGAAATACAAGTTGAAGGAGAAATAATAGAACAAAACATCAGAGACATAAAAAAGGATCCTCAATTTGACAAATTTATGCAGAAATTATTGGAGGAAGAAAAAGAAAAATACTTCCTAATGTTAGCCAAATCTGGTGCTACACTCCCCCAAGATTTTGATGTAAACAAATTGACACAAAAGAAAAGTGATCCTCCCCCTAATAACAAACAATATGAGGACATCTTTGGTCTCTGCATGAATGCCACATCAATTCCCAATAACACCAGAACCAATGAAGAAACCTACATACCCAAAAGAGATGAAGTAGAAATTCTGAATAACATTCAATCCAATGAAGATACAAGAAGGGGTAGATATGAAACAAGAAGAGATCCATATCCTCGTAGAATACAAAATCATGGTCATACAAGAACAAATCATGTTGATAATCCTATCACAACTCTCACACAACAACTACAAGCAATGCAAACACAAATTCAAGATATGCAAAGAAGACATGTTAGAAGATACTCACTGCAAGAAATCTGTCCTTATCAATTTGACATAAATCTAAACATGATACCATTTCCTATAGGTTTTGAAACTCCTAGATACAAAAAATATGATGGAAGCACTGACCCTGAAGATCATATACAAGAATTTTGCACAATGAGTATGGAGTTTGCACATGAGGATACCTACTTAATGAGATTATTTCCAAAAAGCTTAACTAGAGTAGCTAAGGAATGGTTCTCCAAACTTCCACCTGAAATCAGATCATTTTTAGAGTTGGTGGATAAGTTTGTTTCACAATACTCTTACAACATACAACATGAAGTAACAATGTTAGACCTATGTAATGCCAAACAAAAGAATGGAGAACCTTTCATGACATTTTTACAATGATGGAGATGGTTAGCTTCGTGGTATCCTCGTACAGTGCCATAATACAAAAAAATGGACATATTCATCGAAAACCTAAATGATCAAATGAGCCATCACTCAAAAATGCAAGGAAACCAAATTTTTAGAAAAATGATCGATAATAGAATCAGAATGGAGGAAGCCATGATAAAGAAAGGTGAGTTGAAAATATACAAAGAAGGAGTCCATCCACCTAACAACAATCAAATGACAAGCCAAAGTTCTGGAATAGAAATTGAAATGTTATCAATGATGGAATAGTGGATAACAACAATGTGAAACCAAAACAACCGATTTTTAATTTATCCACTCACTCAGCAATGGCTTAGTAAAACAACAATTACCAAAGAGCAACTATTAAAAATTTCTTTCAAAGGCAATTTACAGACATTGGTGAACCCCTTGGATCAACACTAAAAACACTTCTCCAAACAAATTGATCACTTTGCCAGAAGAAAGGAACTATGAACCTCAAATCAAACCACCTTGGTGGAATGATAATCAATATTGCAATTTCCATCGAAACAAGGGACATCACACAGATAGTTGTCAGAAGTTGAAACATATCATACAAGATATGATTGATAATGGAGTAATAAAAATGGATGGACATACAAAAAATGAATCTCATACAACTTTTAAAACCCCGCTTCCAAACTATGAGAAAGGTGAATCATCAACAACAAATAATGGCAAGGATAAAGCAAAGGTAAACTACGCTCATACATATGACAATGTGGTGAATGTGATTATAGTTAAAGAAAAACAAAATCAAGAACATGCTCATGCTATCACAAGAAGCAAAGACAAAGCATTTTTGCCAGGTCCTACAACAAACACATCATCCACTACCAAACAATACAGTCTATAGTGGAGCAATTGTAGAAAACACCTGCACAAATATCCATCTTAGAATTGTTAAAACTTTCACCTGCACATAAAGAAATTCTAGAACGAGCATTAGTAGATACTAGAGTTTCTAAAGATCTTGATATTGATCAATTCCAAACCATGGCGGGATACCTCACAATCCCTCATTTCTTATCATTCACTGAAGAAGACGATATGTCCTTACAACATCCCCACAACACTCCTTTGCATATTGAAGTCCTCATCCATAAAACATGAGTTAAGCATGTTCTAATAGATGCTGGAGCTGGCCTAAATATTTGCTCATTAAGTCTTGTTCATGCCTTAGGATATTCACAAGATGCAGTTGATGTCTGGAAAAGGATCACTATAAAAGACTATTATGAAGAAGAACATTCCTCCAAGGGAATTGTGATACTACCCATCAAAGTGAGACCTCTACAAAAAGATACAGCATGCCAAGTTCTAGACTTGGACTTATCATATAATGTACTCTTGGGAAGACCATGGATACATGACTTACAAGCTGTACCATCAACATATCATCAATGTGTCAAATTTCCCTACGAGGGACAAGAAATCACAATCTCTACAGATGCAAATCCATTCCAATACTGCAGCAATCTAAAAATGGCTCAAGAAGTAATTGTTCCACATAATAGGGAGCCAACAAGGCCAAAAACACAATCTAAGGAACAATCATTTGCATCTATTTTATCAAGCATGGAGAAAAAAATGCAGCTAAGAGACCAAGGGAATGGAGAATATTCGATATCACAATTACCACTTTCTCCTAAATCCTTGGGAAAACCATCAAACTCTAAACAACAACCAATTTTGAAACATCTTCCAATATTTGATGGAGCATTCATTAGTGATGGAACCTTATCAGAGGAAACAAAAGACAAAGATGTGCTACACTGGAAACATGGATGAATAAGTTCAACAAAAGGTCAACAATGTCAGAATACCTACAGAAAAATATGGAAAAGGATTTAACATTCTTAGAAGAATGGGATATACCGGAAAAGGTCCTTTAGGAAAAAGAAAAGAAGGTATCTCAGAACCTATACAACCTTGCACTCAGGAGACCAATGACAAAGCAGGCTTAGGCTATGGATAAGTTACTTTACCAGAAGACACATCTTTTAGTCAACAACAAGAGGAATATGAAAATAGACAAGATCAATTGACAATTGAAAGGGAAGAAAAATTAGTTAAGCAGCAAGCAAAAGAAAACACGAAATGGCAAAAGAAGCAAGCTCCAAATCAAAAAGAGAAAAAAACTAAAAGCATCTCTCAAGCAATATTAAATCTCAATCAAAGTAAACATGAACCTAGTACTAATCAAGGAGAACACATAGAAAAGTTGAAAAAAATCAATCTCAGTTCTGAAGAGGTTGAATATGAAAGAAGGAAAAGTATAGCTAGAAAAGAAAAAGAAATGCTATATGACCAAGTCTGTAGATTGCAAGCTGCAAGTGATATAGATTCTAATGAATGGGAATGGGATTCCTATCACTCTGAAGAATCAACTGAAGAAAAATTCTTTGAAGGAGATGTAGAAGTCAATATAGTTCACACGTATGTAGGACAAATGTCAAGAACTAGTTCACTTGATTTAGAATCACATTTGGCTAACTTGGACTTAACCGAGGACAATCAAGAATTTCTTACACAAAGTCATTCTAATGAGACTACTATTCTAGACATTGACATACATACTAAAAACTTTAATACATCCATCATGACCCTTGAAACCCTTGAAACATACCAACATGAAGATCCCCTACCTCTAATCTACCCTGAGCTTATTGATTGGGAAAATGAAGGACATACTACCATTGATACCTTTCCAAATGACCATGCCACATTTGTATATCTTAATGCAATTGAACCCATAATAACTCTCACTAGGAATTTCAGCAATGCATCTTCCACTCAAGTGGATGCCAAATCTCCTAGTTGTAAAAGTGAAAATAAAGAAAAGAATATCAAGTCTAATGCTGAAAACCATTTATTGGCAACATTAGATTAGGAAAAAGTAAAAAGAAAGGATGCATCTAACGGTGAAAACCTCCTCAAGGCACCAAAAGATGGGAGATTTGACACTTTACCTGAGCACTATCAAGAAAGGTCATCCATTTTGATTGAACCAACAGAGGCAGTTAACATTGGCACAACAAAACAACCAAATATTCTTCATCTAGCAACTTCTCTATTAGACCAAGAAATGCAACAATATGTGGAATTCTTCAAACGATGGCAAATCAATTTTGCCTAGTCATATGCAGACATGTCAGGGTTAGATCCAGAGCTTATTATGCATCACTTGAATGTTAGTCTAGGAGCCAAACCAGTAAAACAGAAGTTAAGGAAAATGCATCCGCATATCGCTCTCCTAGTCAAAGAAGAACTAAAGAAATTATTGGATGTCGGATTCATCAGAATAGTAGCTTATCCTCAATGGGTATCCAACATTGTTCTTGTTTCAAAACCAGATAAAAGCATCAGAATATGCATAGACTTCAGAGATCTTAATAACGCATGTCCAAAGGATGACTTTCATTTGCCTAACATTGACATCATCGTAGATTTAACTACCGAACACTCCACATTTTCTCTAATGGATGGTTTTTCTGGATACAATCAGATCAAAATAGCAACTAAAGATCAAGAAAAGACAACTTTCACATGTCCATGGGGTACTTTCTGCTGGAACGTCGTTCCTTTTGGATTAAAGAACGCATGTGTTACATATCAAAGACCTATGACAAATATATTTCATGACATGATGCATACATTCATGGAAGACTATGCAGATGACATATTAGCTAAATCATACAACAGAGAGGAACATATAAAGATACTAGAAAAGATCTTTGACAAGTTAGAACAATACAAGTTAAGGCTAAACCCTAAGAAATGTGCCTTTGGTGTCATTTCAAGAAAGCTATTGGGATACATTGTTTCAACTAGAGGAATTGAAGTAGATCCAACTAAGGTTAAAGAAATCATGGAAATGGAATCTCCCAAGAATATCAATCAACTAAGATCACTACAAGGAAGACTCCTGTCAATCAGAAGATTTGTGGCTCAACTAGCAAATAAATGTCAACCATTTACACATCTATTGCACAAACATGTTAATTTCAAATGGGACCATCAATGTGAAGAAGCATTCAACAAGATCAAGGCATATCTCATGCAGCCACCTATTTTAATGTCACCAATTCTAGGAAAATCATTATTACTCTATATATCAACTACCGAAACATCATTGGGAGTTTTTCTCACACAAGATTATAAGGAAGGAAAAGAACGAGCCATCTACTACATCAGCAGAACACTAGTGAGATACGAGGTTAAATATTCATCAACATAAAAAGCATGCTTGGCAGTAGTTTTTGCTTCTAAAAAATTATGACACTTTCTACTATCTCACTCCATCAAGTTAATAGCTAAAATCTATCTTCTAAAGTATTTTCTCAGCAAAGCCACATTGATAGGACGAATAGAAAAATGGATCATGATTATAAGGGAGTTTGATATTGAATATGTTGATAGAAAAGCTATCAAAGGACAAGTTATTGCTGACCAACTAGTAGAAACACCACTTCAAGATGACCATCCTTTATAGATTGAATTTCCTAATGCTAATATCCTAACAGTCACAACAAAAGCATGGCAACTATACTTTGATGGTTCATATACACAACACGGATCAGGAGCAGGAATTCTATTCATCACACTATAGATTAGGAAATTGAAAATCATCAAGCAATAGCAATTAGGACAACCACAAAACCTAAAGCTACTATGAAAGCAATCCTAATCCAATCAATGAAGACATAAAGACAAGATATTCAAATCAAATGAAATCGAAGCAAACTGACATAGATATCTCCTTCATGTGGCTCCATTGTTCTTCTTTCACCTTCAAATTTGATGTGGATCTCACCTACAAGTGCAAAATGCAAGTGGAAAGCAAGTTGTTGAGAGATGAAATTTGCAGCGTAAGGTTACTCAAAAAATGTGATTGATTCCCCTTTTATTGAAGAAAATCATCCAATTTATAGACAAATTGGAGAGAGGACAAGATTAGCATGAAGAGACTTGAAAGGAAATTCAAATCAAGAATGGCAAAATTATGACAAATGTATGACAAGTTGCTATGCAAGATGTATGACAAATTATGACAAGATTGAAATGCCATTCCCATGACAAAAGGAAGAGAGAAAATAGCCTCCATGATTGCAACAAATGGAAGCATAAACATAGGAGAAAATGAGGGAATGAAATTAGGGGAAATATTCGAAAAATTAAAGAAAATAGGAGAAATAGAAAATAGGAATTAGGAGAAATTAGCAAATTAGAAAATTGAGGAAAAAGATGAAATAGAAATTAGGTGAATTAATTAATAGGTTTTCATCCATTAATTAATTCATGAAAGAGACCTAGGACTAAATAAATAGATTTATTTAACCCACAAAGAAGAAGAAAAGGATTAAATGAACAAATCATAAAACCCTAGAAATAAGAGGAAAAGGAATTAGGTCAAGACAACAAGAAATTAATGTAGGTTTGATCATGATTCTAATTGACAAAGGACCAATGTTGATAAATGATTGAGATTGGTTGACAAACATCAATGACAAATTGACCAAAATTGACAAGGAGATCAAATTGATAGGCGCCAATTGATGAGGAACAATGACTAATGGATCCAAATTGACATAATTAAAAAGGACAAGGATCTATGACAAATCAATCACAAAATGACAAGGATCAATGATGAATTGGTTACAAAATGACAAGGCTGACAAGGACAAGGATCGATGATGAATCGATCACAAAATGACGATATTGACAAGTTGATAATCACAAATGATTACTAGCAAGCTAAAGATGATTTAAAGATTGACAAGAGGACAAAACCCTAATTCTATCATCGATTAGGATTGATGATGTCCAAAATGATGATAAATGAGCACGCACCATGATGCGACAGGATAAGATCGACCAAAATCATGACTGAAGATTGCTATCGACAAGACCTAATTTGAAAGCGATAAAAATGAGGAATGCAGAAGAAGGACTCGATGCTCGCAAATGATAAAGACCAAGTGCGCAACATAGAAGAAATGTTAATGCAATGCAAGAACCCTAAAATAAGGCAATGCGCAAATGTTAAAGTATGACTCCACAAGTGTTGACCATTTTTAGATGTCTACACACACCACAAGGTCATACAATCCCAAAAGCATACAAATTAAGCTTTCTATGCACAAACAATATAATAGAGTATTAATAGGTATCAAAATGGCTATAGAATGGAACATTAAACAACTTCAGGTCTTTGGAGACTCTCGACTTGTCATTAATTAAATTAATGATGACTATCAAACAAAAGATGACAAACTAATGCCTTATAAAAAGATAGTTGATGATTTCAAGAAGTACTTTGTAGAAATAACTTTTGAACAGATCCCAAGAAATGACAACAAAGTAGCAGACACTATGGCTACACTTGCTTCTCTATTACAGACATAGGAAAATCAATAGCATAATGAATTCCTGCTTGAAGAGTTATTTCATCTTGCCTTTAATTGTCCTGATTCCCAAACCATCTATCAACTTATTGGACATGATTCCTCCCACTATGGCCAAACTTACACATACTTGAAAGATAACATTCTACCCCTCAACTTATCGAAACACCAAAAGAGAAAATTTATTCACCAATCCTCTCATTTTACTCTCGTTGCAGATACCCTATTTAAACGAGGTCTAGACGGTACTCTTTTATGATGTCTCAAACAAGAATAATCTGAGAAGGCCTTACAAGAAGTCCATAATGGCATTTGTGGCACTCATTCAAGTGGTCTCACCCTTTTCAAAAAACTCATATGCTTGGGCTATTATTGGCCAACCATGGAATGAGATCCTTTTCACATAGCTCAAACATGCAAACAATGTCAGATCCATGCACCAGCATAAGAACTTCATGCTTTAGCAACATCTTGGCCTTTTTGCCAATGGGGTCTTGATCTAGTAGGAAAGATAAATCCTTCTTCATCTAATGATCATAAATTCATCCTTGTAGCTACCAAATATTTTACGAAATGGATTGAGGTTGTACCTCTCATCAATATCATAGGAAAACAAATTGATGCATTTATCTTGAACTATATCATCTGTCACTATGGAATACAAATGACCATTATCATTGATAATGGGTGACCATTCAAGAATCAAGATGTACAAGAGCTATGTGAGAAGTTCAAAATCCAACATAGATCCTCCACACCATATTATCCACAGGGAAATGGGTAGGCATAAGCATCTAATAAAACTATTATGAGAATCCTCAAAAAGACAATGAACGATGCTGGGAAAGATTGGCATATTCAACTAAACCATGCTCTATGGCTTTACCGCTCTAGTATCCACACACCAATAGGTGCCACACCTTTCTCTCTTGTATATGGATCAGAAGCCATATTGCCAATCAAAGTAGAGATACCCTCTCTATGGGTATCACTAAAAGGTCTCATCCCAGATGAAGAACAATGAGTATCTAGACTACAAGAGTTAGAACTGACCCATGAACAAAGACAAAATGCCTTTGATCATCTAAAAGTATATCAACAAAGAATGTGTAGGAGCTATAATCATAAGGTTAAACCACGAATCTTTCAAGTGGGAGAACTAGTGCTAAAAGAAAATCCATGCAATCAAGCAGATCGAGAAAAGAAAGGAAAGTTTGAACCAAACTGGTTAGGTCCATTTGTGGTCACAACAATATTTGGGTCAGGAGCATATCAACTATCAACACATAATGGGGATCAGCTAGAGGAACCTATCAATAGCATGCATCTGAAAAAGTTTTATGTCTGAAAAAGCAGAAAAAATCAAAAACAGTGAAAAATAAAAAAAATAAAAAATAGTGAAAAATCAGAAAAATCAAAAATAGTGAAAAAGCAAAAAAATCAAAAACAGTGAAAAAGAAGAAAAATCAAAAATAGTGAAAAATCAGAAAAATCAAAAACAGTGAAAAATCAAAAAAATAAAAAATAGTAAAAAAAACAAAAAAAAAAAAGAGAAAAAGTGCAATAAAAATAGATGATGAAAACCTAGCAAATAGGCGCTATCTGTCTGCTAGCTCTTCCATCTATTAGTTCATGCATTTTTCCACTTGCATTCATCCTCCATCAACACTGTCCATATCCATCATAAGCATTTGTATATACTCAGACATCGCAGCTGCTCTCTCACCATGGTTTGGATCATTGGATGTATCATAACAACTTTGTTTCTAGGCTTGGGGTAAAGCCCTACACCTAGTTGGGGGCAAAACTCTTGATCATTTTGAGCTAAATCAAACAAGTAGAACAATAGTTAGACAACTCTTATCAAGCGAAAACTGAGACACATCCAACCTTGAACATGAGATCAAACTATCAACTATCAAGCTATCACGAAGTCAATCTAAGCACATCACACACTTTTCAATGGATAATATCTTTTGGATAATGATTGTAACATGATTGTTCAACTTTTCTATATTGCTTTTTGCTATCATGATTTCTGAGTGACTCCAGGATGTCTTTGACTAGAGGAACAAGGAAGGAACGTGATATTTTTCTTGTCTACTTTCTGAAAATTAATCATTAATATGTGCAAATTTATCTCAAGACATGGTCATCGAAGTATCATTGAAGACATTTCTGATTTGCATATTGAAATGATTAATACTTCCTATTTTACACAAGCAACACTCAGGTCATCTCAATTCAGTTATACCTCGATGCTTGTGTTAACTTGCTATATCAAAATCCAGGAAAATAGTGCTCAGGTCATCATGGTTTAATTATACCATCGATGTTTGCACTCACTTCCCACATTTCAAAAGTTTAATGATGTCAAAAACACAAAATAATCCAATGACTAGTTCAGTCATAGCTTTGCATTTTAGCTTTCATTTCATTCTTGTATGGGATCCCACATGCTCCTTTTATCCAAGGTTAAATCTATCGCAAGAATCATCAAAGTATCATCACAAGTGTATACGCAATTAGAATAATGACTCATATATCTTCAGATATTGTCAACCCAACAAAAATCTTATGCTATCTCTCTCAATAGAATCAACAATCAACATATTAAAAAAAAATTTCAATTTGATATCAACAAACTATTAGTTCTTTATATAATCAACCTTATCAAATCAAATCAATCAATCAAACCTAATTGATTCTATCATGTCTTATACAGGATGAATCCTTCCTGAAACCAGACGTTCTGATCATGTCTTATACAGGATGAATTCTTTCTGAAACCAGATGCTCTGATCATCTTTGTCTTAGATAGGATGTATCCTTCCTGAAACCAGATGATCTGATTCTGATTCATGTCTTATACAGGATGTATCCTTCCTGAAACCAGATGTTCTAATAATGTCCTATACAAGGTGAATCCTTCTTGAAACCAGACGCTTTGATCATCATTGTCTTATACAGGATGAATCCTTCCTAAAACCAGACTGAATCTAGATCTTATCAATTGAATCGATCAAGATTTTTCAATCTTACCATCTAAGCAATCAAGCTAATAGAAGAACTCGCATTTTTATCAAACCACAGTTGTAGAAATCAATTCAAATCTATCAAGATATCAATCTTGCAAAAACTCCAAAGATCAATTATCTCAATTGATCTCCCAAGGGGGCATCATCATATCAAGATTTAGCAATCAAGAGCCGGGACATCCTATCAAATCAATATCAACATCAAAATGAGATTATTCTTTGTATCAACGCATCATCACACCCTGCTTCAAAGAGGGGCAAAATTTATACACCTAAAAATGGTCTGAAGATAATTAATTAAATAAGAAATTATTTAATTAATCCTCCTCCCTAATTTAATTGAATTCATCAACAATTTGATTAAATCCTCCCCTTTCATCTACTTATTAATAAATCTAAGGATTTACTTAATAGGTTCATTTCAATAATCCCCTTTGATTAATTAATTCCCTCCATCCAAAATCATTTCTTCTAATCTTTGATTAATTAAAACAAATCAATTATGAGTTGTTGAAATTAATTAGCCTTTTCCCATTATTTGAATTTTTAAATTCAAATTCTCCTAACTTCTACCACTCCTAAACCCAACCATTCTTAAATCTAACCCATTCTACCTACCCACCATGTCACCTTTCATCCAACCTCTTCTAGAAGCTTTGTGACACTTGTCACTAAAGTGTTCCCTTTCATCCAAACCCTTATAGAAGCCTCTTGACACTTGTCACCATAGAGACGACAGATGTTCCCTTTAGTCCAACCCCTTTGCCAACCTCCTCCAATTTAACCATTGATATCTTCAAATAAATCTTGACCGTTTATTCCTGCCACCTCACTATTAGGGGTCCCATAGATACTGAGAGGGGGGGTGCAAATCAATATTTAACTGGTAATAAGAATTTCTCAAGTTAAAATATGCAGAACATAATATAATAGTATACTGGTATGCAAGAAATAATGCAGTAAACAGAATCAAGAATATCCACATGAAAAGTACACCATAACACAAGATGTTTAATGAGGAAACCTTAGTGGGATTTGTGACCCACAATATTCACTCACTAGCCAATAAGAGAATATTACTTACAATAGGGGCCTGCACATGTAGGAAGGCCAACTGCCTAGAGCTCACTGCTCAATGGGAAGTCACACTGACTTACAATAAGGATTATACTAATCCAATGACTTGTACTACTTTACAATAGCATCTCCAATGCCAGATTCAGTACCATTTCTTGCTTTGTTCTTTACATATACCCTTGACCTATAATTCGCACATTAGGTCTGCCTAATAATTTTCTTTATGCCCTTATATTCGCTTCAATCACATATACAAATGTCTATAATGATCTCCTTTATATACAAGAGTCATTTTACAATTTGTCAAGTTGGCTTACAATAATAAACAAAATATTACATAATAAAAATCATGTCAGCCTCTGTACTGGTATACATCTTTTCTTCTGTACTGGTACCGGTGTCTTTCTTGATGCCGGTGCACTGTCTTGCCTGTGTAATTCTTTGCTGGTATGATGTCTTGCCAGTGCCATAGGATTGCAAGGTTGCCTGTAATACTTGCCGGTATGATGTCTTGCCGGTGCCATAGGATTGCAAGGTTGCCATCAATGACAAAACCTTCAATCACATACAATGTCTCATTAGAGTGTCCATATGCCAACAATCTACCCCTTTGGCATTGATGGCAACACTCATGAGAAATTTCAAAAGTATCAAAAAATGTGTAGTCAAAAAATGTTACCAAATTTTTTTTTTATATGAGAGCTCCCCCTGAGCATATGATTCCTGTGTTTTGAACTTTCTCATTCCACTACTCCCCCTTTGGCATCAATGACAAAGGTTTTCAAGATGTTAGTAGAGTTTGTAGTTACATCTATCCATATCCTCAACCCTGTAGTTGGGTAGTTATTATCTTAAAAAGATCTCCCAGAATTAAGTTTAAACTATCCATAAACTTTTTACTATCTTTTATTATTGTTTCAGTCCTCTGTACTATACTGGTGAGATGCTGCAAATGCTCTGCCAGTGTTTTGCTTCCTTATATTAGTGCCTCTGAGATTTCCTTCGGCAAAGATGCTAAATAGTCCAATCTTAAACTTAGTTTAGACCTCAAATGTTTTGCCTTGTTTATTATTCTTTCTTTTTCTCTTTCTAGTTTGAGCAATTCTTCCTCAAAATTTTCTATCTTCTCTTCAAAAACTGATAATGAATCCGGTGAGTTGACAAAATTGTCTGCAAGCTTATTTATCTCATCCTGTGTCTTGCTTATTTTCTTGTCAATATCTACAGTCAAAAAATTTGTTTTACATGTATCTTTATATAGATTTTTGTATTCTTTCAACAAACTACATAGTTCCAGTAGAAGTGTGTCAAAATTTTTGTTACACTTCTTTATTTCCCTATCAAAGAATTTCTGTTTCTCTTTTTCTACCTTATCCTTTACTAATTCTTCCTTTATTTTCTCAATGTTTTCAGAAATATATTTACACAATGTATCCAATTGTCCTAAAGAAGCTTTATTATCTATGTTAAAGTTTGGAGCTATTGCCTTCAAAATTGGTATTGAATCATCTATTGCTTTATAAGCCTATGAATTGCAGCCAGTTATTTTCTTAATGGAGTCAAGTAGTACCTCAGTCACATTTGTTGACTTGAATGTTGATGATGACCCAACAATCTGAGTATCCGTGGAAGTAACCATGCTTTTATTGACCTCTGGTAGGTCAGTTTGTGTCTGCATTTCTTTTAGCACTGGTTTTCCTACTTCACTACTTACTGGTGGCACTGTTTCCTTATGAACCTGTTTCAGAGCCTTTAGCTTTGATGGTTTCTCTGAATGTTGTGTTGTCTCTGTCTGTGCCTCAGATTCTACCTTTTTCTCTGTGTCCTCTACCGGTTTCTCTATTTTCCCTACTACCAGAGGCTTTTTAGCCATATCTAACTTGTCAGTTGTATCTTTATCAAATATTATGTTGATCTTTTGGGTATCAACATTTACAGTATACAAAACCTTAGAATTATGATTGATATCCTCTACATCCATAGTTTCTGCTACCACTTGATCTTCAGTAGTTGTAATTTTTACCGATGGGGGTAGGTTGTCTTTAACCTTTATGCTTGGTGGTCCACCAACTTTGCCTTTCCCCTTGTCCTTATCCTTCTGATATACTTTTATAGGCTTAGGTTTCCTGTATTCTTCTTGTTTTTCTTTCTCAACCAGGAATATGTGCCAACCATCTTCTGTTTCCTCTGTTACTTCAATAACTTTTCCTGCCATCAGTGAAATATGCTGGTGTGTAGTAGAAAATACTGACCAGTTTGCTTGAGCAATCAAATCATCAATTTCCTTGGGAGAGTTTGCTGGATATACAACAAATAGTTTTTCTATTTTTATTTTCTTATCTAATTCAATCACTGCTTGCCTTCTAGCTTCTAACCTTTTGTACAAATCATCAGGAATTTCATTTACTACTTCCATCAAAAATTTCTTATACATGTCCATATGCAGTATCACACCTTCCTCAACTTGCTCTTTCTCATCAGCAGATAGAGTGTCATAAATTTTCTCTATATTTTTCAGTTTTCCTTCCTCTGTGATTTCATTTAATAATATATCTAGAGGTGCCAAGTCACTGTTTGTTCTTTTCTTTTTCTTTGGTGTTAGCTTCTTCTTGGGTGTGACCTTTTTGACCAAAGATCTCACTGCTTGTTGCTTTTGCCTTATCCTTCTAGGTGAAGGAGTGGTTGCTGGTGAGGGATCTCTTTTTCTAACAACTCTTTTAAAAGTTGCTGGCATGTCACCTTCTGAAGAAGTACCTACTGGTGATAGATGAGCTTCAGGTTGTGGAGCTGCCAACTCATCTTCTGTTATGCAGGTTTTCTTTAGTACATCTTCCTTAATGGCCTTTGCTTGCCTGAATCCTTTCGTCACAAATGCCTCAACCTTCTTTACTCTTTTCTTTGATTGTATTTGGCTTTCTATAGTCTCAGCACTACCAAATACTTCTTCCTTGGGTTCATTGGGAGCTTCCAGAAGTGCTTTAGCATAAGTTTCAACTATGTGATCATCTATCTCATAGCCCATCTCAGTTACCCAAATTGTCCTTGGGATGACCGCTTCCATCCATATTTCATCTTTCTTAATAACAAAGCATATATCATCTTTGTATCTATCTACTATTTTCTGGGATAACCTTATTCTTTGCTTCATTTTGGTCTTCAATGCTTGGAAAAAGTCATGAATATTGTTCTCCTTGTTTTCACCCATGGTATTGAACAGTTCTGTCAATTGCTTTCCTACCAGTATGTCATATCCAGGTTCTTTATAACCTATACCAAGAACCTACTTTGTTATGTGTAGCATTAGACATACCAATAGATTTCCAAATTTGAAAGTTCCTTTCTTGTCCTTCTTTATCTTTCCAAGGTTGTCTATTAATTCATCCTTTAACCATTCACAGATGTCAATTTTTGCATTGTCTATTACCATATCATAAGCACTCTTAATGCATAAACTTGAAACTGAGTTAAGTCTATTGGCATGAGTGGCTTTGTAACCTAATATCATACTTATGAATCTCACATTGATATCTTTTACATCATTAACCCTTAGAGATCTCTTATCGAATGTTGTACTAGTTAGTTTTGTAACTAGGTCATTTGGAACCTTCTTGGTTTTGTCTGGTCTCTTACCAGTGGTCGGTAACCCTGTGATAGCTTTCACAGCTTCCTTGGTGAACTTATGGATTGTATCTAGCCAGAAAAATTCTCCATGAACTCTACTTAACACTATCCTAATCACATCCTTAGGGAATTCAGGAATGCTAAGGATTTTTGTGAATCCTAGGGTTTCAATAACCTTGTGTTCAGCTTTAACATTGCTGGTATCATCACATATTATGGTTTTATACATAGTTTTGATTTCCTCATCTCCTAACTCTTCAATATTGCAGTGGATGTACATTCTAGGGTCTTCAACATATACAACACCTTTAGGGATTTGAGAAAATGCACCTAAGGTATCATCCTTCTTTGCTATCTTAGGGACTAGCTGAAATATGGGCCTAGGTCTTTTAATTACTTCAACAACAGTAGGGTTTGCTATGTATTCAATTGCAGAGGTGGATGCCATGATTAAATACCTTTTTTTGCCTTGGATGGATGATTGCTTGGAGTGTGCCTGCTTCTTGCTCGAAATGCTTTAGCTCAGAATCTTCGTGCTCTCTAAAAATTTGAAATCACGGTGAAATGAAATGGACCCAAAACCTTATTTTATAATATCTTTTCGCCATCTACCACATTAATTGCATGCTGGTTAAGTATTCACTTAACATTGTCTACCGGTAATAAGTAATTTTCAGCTTCTTATCTCTAACCGAGGGAATAGTTAGCATATGTGTCATTTGGTTGCCAAACCCTCAAGGAAATTTTCTTCAATTAGATGAAAAACATCCTACCGGTGGAGCACTGCTCTGTCCTACCAGTGAAGCATCATTCTGTCCTACCGGTGGAGCATTGATTGGTTCTATTGGTGGAGAAGTATTCCCAATATTTAGATATACTTTTCTTATCCATTTCTTTGAGAATTCTAGCTTAACCTCTTCAACTTTTTCCTTACCTTTCAAGCTAGAACTTTTGTTGTCTACCGGTGTACTTTTACTTCTACAAAATTTAGCAATATGCCCAATCTTGTTACATGCATAACAAGTTACATTATTCTTCTAAATAGCTTTCCCATAACCTATGCCGGTTTGTGTTCTGCATTGGTTTGATAAATGTCCAAATCTTCCACAAACATAACATCTCACATTCATTCTACAGTTTTTAAAGTTATGACCAACTTTGTTGCATTTTTGAACATTGATAGGTGGGTGTATTGATATTCTGATAATTCCTAGATCTACATTCATTTGCTCTATGACCATACTTATTACAGTTAAAGCATTTTCCATTGAATTTATAAGCATTAGGTTGTCTTACCAGTTTGTTGTGATCCTAAGTATTTGCAGTACTAGAGCTTTCACCAACTTCAAAGCCAATTCCAAAAGTGTCACCTTTAGGTTTTTGATTCTCTAGCAAGGTACCAAGTTCCTTTGAGGTTTTCTTGCTTTTTTCTTTGTGTTGATTTACAATTTCCAGTTCCCTTTCCAAGATTTCTTTTTGTCTCATCAGTTCATTTGAGTCATTCTGAGTTTGCATCAGATCTATCTTCAACATTTCATTTTCATAGCTAAGTCTTGTGTTCTCATTTGCTGCATCACTTAGTCTTCTGGTCAATTCTTCTTCATTCTTCTTCCTATCCTCAATCTCTTTGCAAAATCTCATAGTCATATACTGCATTTCATTTTTTGTTGTCATGATCTCTTATTTCAACTTTCTTATCATGTCATTGAGTGATTCCTTTTCATCATTCTCATTTTGCAATTTTTCACAGAGTTGTCTTCTCTTATTTCTTGCAATAGTGCAATTTTCTTGAAGTGCCTGAATGATATCTTGAGCTGCTCTCAAATTATCTTCTAATTTGATATTTTTCAATTTCTCTACATCATAGTCTATAAGAGCTCCTTCAAGTTGCTTCATTATATTTTGCATCTTTACCGGTGTCAAGTTCTTCCTCAAGCTATTAGGCTTCTGAAAATAGAGGACCAGGGTCTGATACCAATTTTTAGGGGTCCCACAGATACTGAGAGGGGGGAGGTGAATCAGTATCTAACTGGTAATAAGAATTTCTCAAGTTAAAACATGCAGAACATAATATAACAGTGTACCGGTATGCAAGAAATAATGTAGTAAATAGAATCAAGAATATCCACATGAAAAGTACACCATAACAAAAGATGTTTAATGAGGAAACCAGGTGTGGGAAAAACCTTGGTGGGATTTTTGACCCACAATATTCACTCACTGGCCAATAAGAGAATATTACTTACAATAGGGGCTTGCACATGTAGGAAGGCCAATTGCCTAGAGCTCACTGCTCAATGGGAAGTCACATTGACTTACAATAAGGATTATACTAATCCAATGACTTGTACTGCTTTACAATAGCATCTCCAATGCCAGGTTCAGTATCAGTTCTTTCTCTATTCTTTACATATACCCTTGACCTATAATTCGCACATTAGGTTTGCCTAATAATTTTCTTTATGCCCTTATATTCACTTCAATCACATCTACAAATGTCTATAATGATCTCCTTTATATACAAGAGTCATTTTACAATTTGTCAAGTCATCTTACAATAATAAACAAAATATTACATAATAAAAATCTCGTCTACCTCTATGCCGGTATACATCTTTTCTTCTATATCGGTGTCAATGTCTTTGTTGATGTCGGTGCACTGTCTTTCCTGTGTAATGCTTTGATGGTATGATGTCTTGCTGGTGCCATAGGATTGCAAGGTTTCCTATAATACTTGCTGGTATGATGTCTTGTTGGTGCCATAGGATTGCAAGGTTGCCATAAATGACAAAACCTTCAATCACATATAATGTCTCATTGGAGTGTCCATATGCCAACACTCACCCCTAGCCTTGGTAAATCCTATAAATAGACCCCATTTTAGTGTACAAAGGGCCCTCAATTGATTAGTCCCAATTTCATCTCATCTTATGCATTGTTACTATAGGCATCTAGCTTATAGCTTATCATTTTAGCAATGTTATCATGTTCAGTTGTAGCTTAATTGCATCTTCATTCTAGCTTAGTTTCTAGAATAATCATGAAATCATGTAGCTTAATCATGCTATTCTTGCTAGATCATGCATCTTCATCATTCAAATCCTCCATTTAAGTGTAGTCAAGTCACTGGATTTTGCATACCAATATCTGAGAGCAAAATTCATACTCACATTTATTAGGAGGTGATAGATCGCTTAGCTATGGTTTTGTCTTTCGTTGTTTCAATTCACTAACCATTGCTTGTAATGATTTATTGAGTGCATAGTGTTTGTAGGTATAGGTACACTTCAGAGAGCATGACAATACCAGTTTATGATCTAACAATCTTTGGTTAGCCCCTATTTCCCACCATGTCTCAAGAAAGGCAAGAAAGGAAAGCTAGTAAATGAGACACTCATGACAACTTCAGCAATCATGCCATTGACAGTGAGTCCTCATCAATTGAATCTAAACTCCCTGAGCCTCCCGAGGTCAAAATACATAGATGTCAGAATGATAAAGAGTTGCAAAAAATAATGAAGGTCATCATGGCTAGGGAAAAAGAAGACTATTTCCTAGAATTAGCAAAGCAAGGCACCAAACTTCCTCCTGGTTATAATGTGGAGGCCCTCGCCAGTAAAGAGGAAGAGACACCATTGGGAAGGATAAACAAACAAATGTAAGCATTACTAATTGAGGTCACAAAACTAAAAAACAAAGATAAAACACCAAAACAATATTCTCTAGACACAATATGCCCATTCCCATTTGACAAAAACCTTTACATGCCCCCATTTCCCTCAAGAGTAGAAATGCCTAAGTTTGACAAATATGATAGGAATACAGACCCCCAAGATCATATCAGATAATTTTGTGTTTTGTGTATGGAGTTCACGCATGACCAAATGTATCTCATGTGCCTTTTCCTGAGAAGTTTAGGGGGGCAAGCTATGGAATGGTTCTCAAGTCTACCCATGGGAATAAAAACTTTCAAAGAATTAATCCAACTATTCCTATAGAAATACTCCTACAACATTCATCGCCCAATCACTATGATAGAGATTTACAATACCAAACAAAAAATAGGAGAACCCTTTCTCACTTTTCTCCAATGATGGAGAAAGATGTTCTCTAGATATTCATGGACTATCCTAGATCTTGAGAAAATAGATATCTTTGTCAACAACTTAATCCCTAAATTAAAGTACAGTGTCCAGATGCAAGTACATCCTTCATTCAACAAAATGGTAGATAACGCCCTCAAAATGGAAGATGTTCTTATAAAAAAGGGAGATATATCACTTTGCAAAGAAACATCGCAAGGTTCTAGTTCTAAAGAAAAGAGCAAATACTGGAAATATGACAAAGATAACAACAAAAATGTTGTTAGTGATGGAGTGGTAGATACTGTCCAAGCAAAAACAAAATCCACAATATTTAGCTTGGCTAGTGGCACGCAAGCACTCAATAATGATAATTATTATATTAACTCATCCATTATTAAACCTTGCCATATTCTTACTATTTTAAGTCATTACCTATGAGCCTCTAAACTTTGTAAAAAAAAAGTCCCCTTTTTAAATTGTCATCCTTCTTTCATTGTCAACCCAACCCCCTAGTTCACCCCCCAATCAAACTGCGATAGAAAATCCTCCAAAGAAAGTGAGAGAATGGTTTAAAGAAAAGCCTTGGCTTTCAAAACCTAAGCATGATTTTACTCCTCTAGATGAATCATATGAATCAGCTTTTAAAACCTTATTGGCAAATAATCTGATAACATTGCCAGACAATTCTAGACCATATGACCTAGAAATTAGACCCAAATGGTGGAGAGAAAATGAATACTGTGACTACCACCAGAGCAAGGGACATAACATAAACAACTACATGAAACTCTGACATGAAATCCAAGATCTCATTGATGTAGGCAAGATCAATGTTGGAAATCATGTAGCTAATACTGATCATAAGGCCTTTAAAGATCCCTTACTGACTTATGAATAAGGAGATTCCTCAAAATCCAAGGGAGGAACTAGAGTCAATTATACCTACACTAACAATGATAATGCGATCAAAATGATTGAATCTTCCCAACCTAAATATTGCAATGTGATCATAATCCAAGATCACTAAGGTCAAGCACAAACCGTTAATGTTGTGACTCATGCTCAAAGGAAGATTACTCTCCAAGGAGCTAGTTCCACAACTTTTGATCAAACAATATCAAATCTACCAAATAGACAAACAAACACAATCACAGCCAAATCAAAACAATTGGCTTTATCATATTCTCCTAGTTATAGTATTGTCAAACAATTGAAGAGAACCAATGCTCAAATCTCCATTTTGGAACTGCTTAAGATCTCTTCTACTCATAGAGAGGTCCTGGACAAGGCTTTACTTACTACCAGTGTCCCTAAAGATTTAGACATAGATTAATTTCAATCTATGGTGGGTCACCTGACTTCACTGATGAGGAGGGATGATAGAAGGTTAGTCTTCTTTGAGGTTGGTGGGATTTTGTTCTCAATGTGCTTCCCAAATCAATCCCTAGGCACAAAAAGGATTCTTCTAAACCTTTCTCCTATCTCCTCCTCTCTATTCAACACTACTTGCACCCTATTGTATTGGACATCAATCTTCCTTACCTTCCATGCTAAGGCATTCAAGTCTGAAATGAGATCCTCTTGTGTGTCACCAAAAATGAACAAGTTTGGTTGTCCAACTGGCTGAATCTCCTCTCTTCCAGGAATGGGCAACTGTTGGAAAACCATGGTTTACCTAACCTTTTTTGCACCTTTAAGGATTTCAATCATATTAATGTGTTGACTGAGCATCTAAATAGGTCTGCAAAGTGTGATGACTGTCCTTCACCTTTCAAGAATGAAAATTTCCAAGTTGGGTGCAAAGAACATTGGTTTACTCAAGGCAACTTCTAGGTTCAAATGGTCATTTTGATCAAATGACTTAGTGCAATGCTAAGGAGCTTGTAGTAGGGTGTCTCAGGTCTTAAATTATCAGTTTTGATGATTTGAAACCATCACTTACTCTTCCTTCCTTACCGATTTCATGAAATTGTCAAATTTGCTCCAAAAAGGCTACTAGAATTAGCCATAGTTTTTAGTGAGATTTGTTCACCCTGCTCAATCTGTTATACTTCATGGAAAACCCTTGGAGATGTGGTCTATTGATGATGAAGAATCAAGGATTTTTTCTATGGCAAGTACTGTACAGACTGTTTGAGTGCTATCCCACAAAATAGGCACTTTTCAAGGGTTTTTAAGAGTTTTGGTGAGGGTTTGCAAATTAAAGGTTTCCTCCATGATGCTAGACCCAAGTTAAATGTTCAAACCTTGATTTAACATATTAAAAACACTTACAAAGATTCAAAAATTATCTTAGACTACTGTCATTATATCAAACAAGTGTCATACTGCTGCCCTTACACAGAAATAACAGTCTAGATGACTGGGACAGCAACGTTTTTAAGATTTTGCATACACTTTGATCATTGATAAACCAAATACAATGAAAGTATGTCAATTAGGGATGCAAAAATGGTTTGACATCAGTTGGAACACCCTACACAGCAAATAAGAAAGGATTTTATAACTACTATTCATACACAGTCAACACTGCATTTTTAACAGCAATAAGGTTAATGCAACTTCCTTTCTTTGTTTTGTTTGCTTCTTTACTCTGTCCCTGGCCTGCAAAAGGTGTTAATGTCAAGGCAAAAACAAACACATATAATCTCTTCAAAGATCTTTTAATTTGTACACTTGAAAGATGCCACAAGGCATGGCAGCATTATGAGACTATGACAGAAAATACACCTTTCTAGGATCCTTATTTAGGTCCTTTACAACCAAAGTGTGTATCTTGCCTTCTTAACATTGAAGAAATTTACAAATACATTCCATGATGCATAAACAAAGGAATCCATCATTCCATGTTGTCCTTGAGGGAGGTTGGCATTGAGGTTTTAACAGTGAAATAGTGACACACTGTCTTTCAGTCTGTTTACACCTTTTCTTCTTGCATCCAACCAAGTCATGAGAGAGACAAGGATGGTAAAGTGAAATAATAACTCTTGCCAACTTAATTCTACTTCAAAATTTTAAAATACAGTGCTATGAACAGCAAAGTACCATTCAAACAAATCGAAGAATACCCAAGCCAAGTTGCTCACTCCACATACTTGCCATGGGTTTACAAACACTTGTACATTGCTAGAAAAGGAAAATGGATGTATGGTACAGTATGTATAGATCCAACAAATTCTCTCAAAGCCATGGATGAAGAGACCTTGAAGAAATTAGTTGGACCATGAATGATCTTCCATTGGAACCACAAAACAATGCCTTTCTCAAGAGCACTTCAAATAAAACTTGTTCCAAACCCCAAGAAAAGATTAGAGATCACTACTAAAACATCAAAGGAGATCACATCAATCAAAAATAGGTTCAGTATAGACTCATGGAGCCATGGTACGGACTGTACTCTAAAAACTGCAGAAAACTAGTTAAAAACTCACATAAAACAAGAGCAAAACAAGTATTTTTCTTAATTTTCCAAAATGAACAACCCATAAAATGATTGGAACATGGTTTTTATACATTTTACAACTTATTGAAGCCCTTATATGGACAGGTATAGGCTGGAACTAACCAAAACCACCAAAAACCACTTTTTCACAACTTTTGACAACTTTTTGACAACTTTTTGTTGCTCAAAAATTGCATTTTGACTTCCGGTGACTTGGCACTCAAACCAATGAGTCAAAATCATTTATAAACACTAAATAAACATGCTCCAATGCCTTTCAAGGATTTACAACATCAAAAAATTCAAAAATGCTCATTTGGACCCAAAATTGACAATTTTTAGCCTACCGAGCAAAAAACCAAAAAAATCTTGGAAACTCACAAAATGAGTTCCAAACCTTATCACACCACAAAAAAACCTATTAAACCTACCAGAAGCATAAAATAAACACACATGCTTAATTTGCAATAAAATGTTATACCTGCTAGGATTTGAGCATTCAGGTGCTCAAGTGCTCCTACACCATACTACCCTAAGGACAAAGAAGTCATGTGACTCCTTTGGGCAGTAAAGAAAGAGGAATTCGAGCTTTGAGAAAGTCACTTTCAGGTATCCATGTAGCTTCAGAAGCTGGTTTATCCTTCCACTTGATGAGATGCTCCAAGTAGGTATGGTGTCTTGTCTTTTTGATGATTCTTGAATCTAGTACCTGCTGAGGAATGGGAGTAGAAGAAGAGGGGAGAGAAAGATCAGAAAGGGAATGAGAAAGATCTGAAACTCTTTGTGAATCTGATGGTAGCTCCCCTTTGAATGGCACCAAATCTGCAACATTGAAAATAGGAGACATAGAAACTTCATTAGGCAAATCAACTTTGTAAGCATTATGGCCATATTTAGCCAATATTTTGCATGGTCCTACTCTTCTCATTTGCAACTTAGTAGGCACTCCTTTCTATAACCATGACTTGTTGAGATGGACCATCACATAATCACCCACTGAAAATTGAACATCTCTTTTTGAAGCATCAACTCTCTCCTTAACTTTTTGAGTAGTTTCCTGTAAAGACTTTTGTACCTGCTCATGAATTTCTTTCATAGACTGTACCATATCTTCTACTGTACCACTCACTTGCTGCAAATTAGTTACATCATTTAACTCAAAATCACCTCTAGGATGCATTCCATAAACAATCTGAAATGGGCTCTTACCAGTGGATCTGTTTACACTGTCATTGTATGCAAACTCTACCTGATGGATGAGTTGATCCCAACTTTGCCCAGATTCTTTGGTAAGACATCTGAGTAGATTACCCAATGTTTTGTTCACCACTTCTGTTTGACCATTTTCCTATGGATGGTAAGCTGAGCCAAAAGACAAGTTAGTACCCAATTTCTTCCATAAAGTTTTCCAAAAATGACCCAAAAACTTAGCATCTCTATCAGATACAATGCTGGATGGCAAACCATGAATTCTTACAACTTCCTTAAAGAAAAGAAAAACAATGTGACTAGCATCATTAGTAGTTTTGCAAGGTATGAAATGTGCCATTTTACTAAATCTGTCAACAACCACAAAAATACTTTCACATCCTATTTTTGTTTTGGGCAAACCTACCACAAAATCCATACTGATGCAATCCCAAGGCCTAGAAGGTATGGGAAGAGGCTGATACAAACCAGCATTCGTGCTAGTACCCTTGGCTTTTTGACATACCATGCATTGCTCAACATATTTCCTGACATCTGCCTGCATCTTAGGCCAAAAATAGTACCTCTGAACCAATTCCAAAGTCTTATTAAGACCAAAGTGACCACTCAAGCAACCATTGTGCTTTTCTTGTATCAGATTCTCCCTCATTGAACCTTTTGGCACACACAGCTGTCCACCCCTGAATAACAATCCATTCTGCAAAGTATAGTCAGCATATTCACTATGAAAAGTATTCTAAAAATCTTGACAAACCTTGTAAATATCAGCAAAATCAGAATCATGTGGATATAAATCCTTAAAACATTCTATACCAATACTTCTAATCTGAATTTCTTGAATAGTAAGTAACCTTCTACTCAATGCATCAGCTACTTTATTGCATTGTCCTTTCTTATGCTTGAAAGTAAAGGTATATGCTTGCAAAGACTCTACCCATTTAACATGTCTGTGACTAAGCTTATCCTATGAATTGAGAAAACTAAGTGCCTGGTTGTCAGTGTAAACCACAAATTCTTTAGGAAGAAGGTAATGCCTCCATTTCCTAAGTGCCTGAACCAAAGCATACATTTCAAGATCATATGAAGAATATTTCTTCTTAGCATCATTAAGCTTTTCACTGAAAAATGCAACAGGTCTATTATCCTGACTCAAAACAGCACCAATAGCAATATTACTTGCATCACACTCTAAGGTAAACAATTTGTCAAAACTAGGTAGAATCAACACTGGTTGGGTAGTAACTCTGACTTTCAACAATTCAAATCCCCTGTTGGGTGCTTCTGTCCACTGAAATTTCACTTTCACACTACCCTTAATGGTTTCTAACATAGGTGCACATATTTCACTGAAACCTTTGATAAATTTCCTATAAAATTGAGCAAGTCCATGAAAACTCCTAACATCACTAGCATTCTTAGGGGTTGGCCAATGAACTATGGCTTCTACCTTATCTGGATCCATCTTCAAATCACCCCCTGAAACAACAAAACCCAAATAGACCAGCTCTTGCTTAAGGAAATCACATTTTTCTATGTTGATAGTAAGTTGTTCATCATTCAATCTTTGTAAGACAATCTGCAAATGTTGGAGGTGTTCTTCCTTGGTTTGACTGAAAATTAAGATGTCATCAAGGTACACAACTACAAACCTGCCTATGAAGTCATGTAACACCTCATTCATCAATCTCATGAATGTACTGGGTGCATTTGTTAACCCAAATGGCATGACTAGCCATTCATACAACCCCTCATTTGTGTTGAAAGCTATTTTCCATTCATCTCCCTCTTTGATGTGGATTTGATGATAACCACTTTTTAGGTCTATCTTACTGAAATATTTTGCTCCCCCTAAACAATCCATAAGATCTTCTATCCTAGGAATGGGGAATCTATACCTGATTGTGATCCTGCTTATTGCTCTTGAATCTGTACAAAGTCTCCCAGCCCCACCTTTCTTAGGTGCTAACACTGTGGGTACTGCACATGGACTAATACTTTTTCTAATCATTCCTTTATCTAATAGCTCTTGGATTTGTCTTGCCACTTCCTGTTTTTGTTCAGGTGTCATTTTGTAAGTAGCTTTGTTTGGTAAGGATGCACCTGGGATGAAATCTATCTGGTGGCTAATGGCTCTTTGAGGAGGTAGAGAGGTTGGTTGACCATCATTAACAATTGACTTAAACTGATCTAGAAGTTGCTGCACCTCATTTGGGATTTCTATCTTCTTTTCTTTCTTTTCATCAACTAGTTTAGTTACTAATGCAAAACCTATGCCATCACCTTCTTTTAGGGTATGAATGAACTCCTTTTCACCAACTAACAAAATGTTGGGAACTTTTGGTTTGCTACCCTCACTCTCTTCATTAAGGGACTGAATTTTATAGTTGATACCATTCTTGAAAAATGAGTATGAGTTCTTTTCTCCATCATATTGTGCTTTCTTGTCAAATTGCCAAGGTCTTCCTAAAAGCAAATGACAAGCATCCATAGGTAGTATATCACACAAAATCTTATCTTGGTACTCACCTATGTTAAACTCTACCCATGTTTGTTCACTCACCAATACATGCTACCCTTTTTCCAGCCATGTGACCTTGTAGGGATCATTGTGCTGTATTCTAGGTAGATGAAGTTTTGTAGTAGCTTCTTCTGATACGATGTTATCAGTTGATCTTGAGTCAATGATAACTTTTCACACCTTTCCTTGGATCTTACATTTGATCCTGAAAAGAGCTTTCCTTTGAGACATATCTTTTTGAGATGGCTCTTTCATGAGGATCCTCCTAATCATGAGGTTTTCCCCTTCTTCTGATGGTAGACACCTTTGATGTGGTGTGGTTTCCTCTTGCACAAAATGGACTGTCTTATCACCTCCTTGAGATTAGCTTGGCTTTTCTGGGCATCTATATGCTAGATGGCCTAGTTTCTTACAGTTGTAACACTTCATGGTGGAGAAGTATGAACCTCTTCCAGGTCCATTAGATCTACCCCTTCCTGGGTTGCCTAATCCCCTACCCCTATAGTTGGGTCTGCTCTGAGAATCCCCGCTTTGCTCAATAAGCTTAGACTCTCCCTGGGACCTATGATCTATGTATCTTCCCCCAAAACTGCCTCTATGACTACCTCTATTTCCTCTGCCTCTGCCTCTACCATTATGTTCTTGTTTCTTCTTGTTTCTCTCTTCTACCTTCAATGCTAATTGATAACACTTCTGTAATGTGTTGGGACACCATAGGCTTAACTCTTCCTGAATATTCCATCTTAACCCATTGAGATACCTAGCTACTCTGACATTTTCATCTTCTTGTACCTTAGATCTAAGGCTTAGTTTTTGGAATTCTTCAGTGTAACTACTGACATCTAGGTCTTTCTGTCTCAAGTTTTGTCTCTTCCTATGCAACTGGATTTCATAATCTTTAGGCATGTAGGTGTCTTTGATTTTAGTTACCATTGTCTTCCAGGTGGTTATGGGTTTCTTTCCCTCTTTCACCCTTTCCTCTTGGATGAATTTCCACCAAGTTAAGGCTGCCCCTCTCATTCTGGATTTGGCTACCTTCACTTTCTATGCTTCAGTAATACCATCACATTCAAAGTGATTCTCTAGACCCTCTATCCACTCCATTAGTGCTTCTGGTTCCATCTTGCCACTAACAAGGGACACTCCATCTAGGGCCTTTCCAGTCAAAGCTTTCAAAGCTTGTAAAAAGGTTTCTTGTTCTTTATCCAAGATTAGATCTGGTTCTAGGATTTCTTCCTCTAGGGTTTCCTTCTTATCTTTGGTACTTTCTACACTCTCACTGACTTCTTCGGTCTTGACTTCTACTTGGTTCAACTTTCTTTCAAGTTGTTCTAATCTTTCCCTAAGGAGTCTATTTTCTTCACCCTGATCCTCCATTCTCTTTGCTAACTCTACATTGGTCACCATGTTGTCGGTGTTGTCTCCCACTGACTCACTACCAGACATATGCTAATCTCTCAACCCAAATCTGAATTTGCTTTGATACCACTATGATGAGGAGGGATGATAGAAGGTTAGTCTTCTTTGAGGTTGGTGGGCTTTTGTTCTCAATGTGCTTCCCAAATCAATCCCTAGGCACAAAAGGGATTCTTCTAAACCTTTCTCCTATCTCCTCCTCTCTATTCAACACTGCTTGCACCCTATTGTATTGGACATCACTCCTCCTTACCTTCCATGCTAAGGCATTCAAGTCTGAAATGAGATCCTCTTGTGTGTCACCAAAAATGAACAAGTTTGGTTGTCCAACTGGCTGAATCTCCTCTCTTCCAGGAATGGGCAACTGTTGGAGAACCATGGTTTACCTAACCTTGTTTGCACCTTTAAGGATTTCAATCATATTAATGTGTTGACTGAGAATCTAAACAGGTCTGCAAAGTGTGATGACTGTCCTTCACCTTTCAAGAATGAAAATTTCCAAGTTGGGTGCAAAGAACGTTGGTTTACTCAAGGCAACTTCTAGGTTCAAATGGTCATTTTGATCAAATGACTTAGTGCAATGCTAAGGAGCTTGTAGTAGGGTGTCTTAGGTCTTAACTAATCAGTTTTGATGATTTGAAACCATCACTTACTCCTCCTTCCTTACTGATTTCATGAAATTGTCAAATTTGCTCCAAAAAGGCTACTAGAATTAGCCCTAGTTTTTAGTGAAATTTGTTCACCCTGCTCAATCTGTTATACTTCATGGAAAACCCTTGGAGATGTGGTCTATTGATGATGAAGAATCAAGGATTTTTTCTATGGCAAGTACTATACAGACTGTTTGAGTGCTATCCCACAAAATAGGCACTTTTCAAGGGTTTTTAAGAGTTTTGGTGAGGGTTTGCAAATTAAAGGTTTCCTCCATGATGCTAGACCCAAGTTAAATGTTCACACCTTGATTTAACATATGCCAAAAACTTCCAAAGATTCAAAACTTATCTTAGACTACTGTCATTATATCAAACAAGTGTCATACTGCTGCCCTTACACAGAAATAACAGTCTAGATGACTGGGACAGCAACATTTTTAAGATTTTGCATACACTTTGATCATTGATAAACCAAATACAATGAAAGTATGTCAATTAGGGATGCAACAATGGTTTGACATCAGTTGGAACACCCTGCACAACAAATAAGAAAGGATTTTATAACTGTTGTTCATACACAGTCAACACTGCATTTTTTACAGCAATAAGGTTAATGCAACTTCCTTTCTTTGTTTTGTTTGCTTCTTTACTCTGTCCCTAGCCTACAAATGGTGTTAATGGCAAGGCAAAAACAAACACATATAATCTCTTCAAAGATCTTTTAATTTGTACACTTGAAAGATGCCACAAGGCATGGCAGCATTATGAGACTATGACAGAAAATACACCTTTCTAGGATCCTTATTTAGGTCCTTTACAACCAAAGTGTGTATCTTGCCTTTTTAACATTGAATACATTTACAAATACATTCCATGATGCATAAACAAAGGAATCCATCATTCCATGTTGTCCTTGAGGGAGGTTGGCACTGAGGTTTTAACAGTGAAACAGTGACACACTGTCTTTCAGTCTGTTTACACCTTTTCTTCTTGCATCCAACCAAGTCATGAGAGAGACAAGGATGGTAAAGTGCAATAATAACTCTTTCCAACTTAAGTCTACTTCAAAATTTCAAAATACAGTGCTATGAACAGCAAAGTACCATTCAAACAAATCTAAGAATACCCAAGCCAAGTTGCTCACTCCACATACTAGCCATGGGTTTACAAACACTTGTACATTGCTAGAAAAGGAAAATGGATGTATGGTATAGTATGTATAGATCCAACAAATTCCCTCAAAGCCATGGATGAAGAGACCTTGAAGAAATTAGTTGGACCATGAATGATCTTCCATTGGAACCACAAAACAATGCCTTTCTCAAGAGCACTTCAAACAAAACTTGTTCCAAACCCCAAGAAAAGATCAGATATCACTACTAATACATCAAAGGAGATCACATCAATCAAAAATAGGTTCAGTACAGACTCATGGAGCCATGGTACGGACTGTACTCTAAAAAGTGCAGAAAATAAGTTAAAAACTCATAGAAAACAAGAGCAAAACAAGTATTTTTCTTAATTTTCCAAAGTGAACAACCCATACAATGATTGGAACATGGTTTTTATACATGTGCCAACTTATTGAAGCCCTTTTACGTACAGGTATAGGCTGGAACTAACCAAAACTACCAAAAACTACTTTTTGACAACTTTTGACAACTTTTTGACAACTTTTTGTTGCTCAAAAATTGCATTTTGACTTCTGGTGAATTGGATCTCAAACCAATGACTCAACATAATTTATAAACACTAAATAAACATGCTCCAATGCCTTTGAAGGCTTTACAACATCAAAAAATTCAAAAATGCTCATTTGGACCCAAAATTGACAATTTTTAGCCTACCGAGCAAAAAACCAAAAAAATCTTGGAAACTCACAAAATGAGTTCCAAACCTTATTACACCACAAAAAAAACCTATTAAACCTACCAGAAGCATAAAATAAACACACATGCTTAATTTGCAATAAAATGTTATACCTGCTAGTATTTGAGCATTCAAGTGCTCAGGTGCTCCTGCACTATTCACCTTATTACCTCACTTTCTCTGAAGAAGATGATAACTCACCAAGTCACCCACATAACCAGCCATTACACATTGAATCCATGATCCATAAACATCGAGTTAAATGTGTTTTGATAGATGGAGGCGCTAGGTTGAATATCTATACCTACAATCTACTGACACAACTGAGATTTTCTAAAAAACGTTATTGACCCAACAAAGAAAACAACAATCAAGGCTTATGATGAAGAATAAAGAACCTCTAAGGGTCTGGTATGATTACCAATCAGGGTAGGACCTATAGAAAGAGATGTCATTTTTCAGGTCCTGGATCTTCATCTTTCATATAACATCTTACTAGGCATGAGATGGATTCATGAAATGAAAGCAGTAGCATCTACATATCATCAATGCTTGAAATTCCGTTATAATGGAGTTGAAATCAGTATTCCTACTGATACAAGCTATACCTGCAATGAATTAACATAGAGTGTTGATGCTTTTGTTCCTCATAATAGAGAAGCCTCTATAGCTGAAAGTTCAAAATTTTTGCTAAAAGATTTAGAAAAGAAATTGAAAATCACAAACACTAGCATAGACAACTACAAGATAGAGCCTATACTCTCACTAATGTCTCTTCCTCCATCACCAAGATAATTGGGAAAACTATCAGAGGTTATGAAGCCACAAAATTCAACTCCAAAAGTCATTTATGATGGTCTCTTACACAGTCCTCTAATTCTCTTACAGATGAAATAGAAGAGGATGATGTTCTCAAATAACTTTTCAAAGAAGATAGTGCAAACAAAGAAATATGACATTGTGAGATTTCCCTGACACAATATGGTCCAGGCTATAAGATGCTTCAACACATGGGATATTTAGGTACCATTCCTCTAGGCAAGCATCAAGAAGGTATTGTTGAACTTATCCAGTTAAAAACTAAGTCTTCCAATGATAAAGCTGGATTGGGATATGATCCAAGAAAGTCATCAGATTAGAAGCACATGTCCCACCATCAACTTAAGTGGAAGAAAAAGGTATTACCTTTAACAACACAAGAAATTAATACTCAACAAACTTAGGAAGAGTGTGATGACGAACAAAAATAATTTCCCACCCAGATAGAGGAAACAAATGATAATCAAGTTCCAATTATACCAGCTATAATACCACAGGAAGTAGAAGTCCCAGAGGATATGAGAGACAAAGTATACAGAATCAGGGAATTGTTTGCACCACTAGACATTTTAGTAACATATACTGGCAAACAATAGGTAGATGATTCAGAAACTGATTCACATGAGTATGAATGGGGTCCAGACCACCTCTCAGATACATCTAGTACAGAAAACCTTAAAGAATCTAGTGATATCACAAATGATGCACAAAAGATGATATGCCTAAAAATGCAAAAGGAAATAGAAGAAATCAGACTAAAAAGACAAGAAGACTATGAAGGATAGTTGGAGGAAGAGAGGACACAAGAAAGTCCTTCACCTACTAACTCTCCCTCTAATGAGATAGGAAAAATAAGGTACGGAACTACAAAATAAGAATTAGAAGCTACAGAAATAGAACCAGTCATCAGTCCAAAGGAAGCTAAATGGAACAGATGATAGGGATTAACAAAACCATCAAGGTTATATCCACAAGTGTGTCAAATACAAGTAATCAATGAACCAAATCATGAAGGAACCTGCAACATCAAAGATGTGGGTATTGATACTATATATACTTTTACTAAGCCACTTGAAGACAAGTCAAAAACTTCATCCTATGACTCTGATAACTCAGACATGAGCTCCATTTATACCAACAACTATTCAACAACGCATTATGACTACTCTGTCATGAATGTTGAGATACTATCTATTGACCCTGTTACTGTCACACCATGGTATGTAGTCTAGTCTGAAGTAGGTTGGTTGGATTAGGTCCAATAGATACTAACATGAATTTTGATAATTGTGTCGTAACTCTTCCTGGTCTCAAGACACATACGCAAGGTAGTCTTTTGGAACTTGACTGGTCAGTCCGAAGCCATGATGATATTATCATGAACTCCCTTGAGCCTGTTCTAACCTTATCCCTAATACATCCTGAACTGATTGATTGTACTCTTTATAACTAATCCTTGAATGTACCTACTTTTTCCAATGACTATATGTTAGCCTATTATCTCAATGCAATTGAACCCATGAACTCTTCCACCAATGAACAGAGTGAAAATAGGATTGAAACAGATATCAAGTATCTTAGTCGCAAAAATAAGAAAAATAAAAATAAAAGACCTAATAGACAAAACCACATTGTGGCAGTGTTAGAATCTAAAAAAGAGAAAATAAAGGATATACCTAAAGGTGAAAACCTCTCTGAGGCTCCTAAAGGTGAGATACTTGATATGCTACCAAGTCACTTCTAGGAGAGATCTTCCATATTGATCGAGCCAACTTAGCTAGTGAACATTGGGAGTCAAGAGACACCACACATCATTCATTTAGCTCAATCACTATCAGAAGAAGAGTTAAAAGATTTTAAAAACCTTTTTCTAGAAAAGAAGATCAATTTTGCATGGAAATACTTAGATATGCTAGGACTAGATCCTGATCTCATCATGCATCATCTCTCTATTACACCAGGAGTTAAACCAATCAAGAAAAAACTCCGTAAGATGCATCCTCATATGGTATTGCTAGTCAAAGCTGAACTAGAGAAATTTCTAAAAGCTAGATTTATCAGAGCTATAGACTACATGGAATGGATATCAAGCATAGTACTTGTATCAAAGGTGGACAAATCTATTAGAGTTTTCACAGACTTTAGGGATTTGAACAAAGCATGTCCGAAAGATGATTTTCCATTCCCCAACATTGACATGATAGTAGATATGACTATTGGATATGAGATGTATTCATTAATGGATGGATTCTTTGGTTATAATTAGATCAAGATAGCACCTGAAGTTAAAGAAAAGACAACTTTCACGTGTGCATGGGGAACCTTCTACTAGAATGTTATGTCGTTTGGGCTAAAGAACATAGGAGAAACTTACCAAAGAGCAGTAACCACTATCTTCCATGATATGATGCATAAAAACATGGAAGATTATGTTGATGACACCCTAGTAAAAACCATGAAGAGATCTACTCTTATTCAAGAACTAGGCCTCATACTAGATAGAATGGAAAGATTCAAGCTCTAGTTAAATCCTAAAAAAGTGTGCATTTCGAGCAATATCAGGAAAATTGCTTAGTTACATAATTTCATAAAAAGGAATTGAGGTTGACCTTGAAAAGGTCCAAGCTATAATGGAAATGCCTCCACCCAAGAATATCAGTCAAATGAGAAGTTTACAAGGCCATCTTCAGTGAATAAGGCACTTTATATCCCAGCTAGCAGACAAAGCTCAACCCTTCACAAAGGTATTAAGGAAAGGAATTCAATACAACTGGGATAAAGATTTTGAACAATATTTAAAACAAATCAAAGATTATCTTTCTAATCCACCCATATTAATGCCACTGATTGAAGGTAAGCCATTGATTCTATACATATCAGCTACAGATACTTCATTGGGGGCACTTCTAACATAACAAGATGAAAATAAAAAAGAGAGAACTATATATTATATCAGCAGAACATTGGTGTCTTATGAAATAAACTACACTATAATAGAGAAAGCATACTTGGCATTAGTCTTTGCATCACAAAAATTAAGGCACTATATGCTAGCACACTCTATTAAGCTGGTAGCTAAGATCGATACACTCAAATATCTTCTCAGCAAAGCAATGCTTACATGAAGACTGGCCAAATGGGTCATGGTTCTTACAGAATTTGATATTGAATATGTGGAACGTAAAGCCATAAAAGGACAGGTTATTGTAGACCAACTTTTTGATGCTCCACTTGAAGACAATCAACCTCTGCATATAGAATTCCTAGATGAATCAATCATGCACCTTACTCAACAATTATGGAAGATGTTCTTTGATGGGTCTTTCACTCAACATGGTTCTGGTGCTAGAATACTTTTTATTACTCCCCAAAAATATTCAATCCCAAAAGCTTACAAGATTCTCTTCCCTTGCACAAACAACATTGCAGAATATGAAGCTTTGGTAAATGGGATCAAGCTGGCCATCAAGTGGAAGATTGTTGAATTACACATCTATGGCAATTTTCAACTCATTATCAACCAAATCAATGACCTATATTAGATGGATAATCTCAAGAAATACTTTACAAGAGATGAGAAACTAATGCCTTATAAGAGAATGATGGATGATCTCAAGAAATACTTTACCTTCATATCATTTTAGCATATCCCCAAAATAGCAAATAGAGAAGCAGATGCAATAGCCACCTTGGCATCTATACCATAGCTACAAGAATCTAATTTTTGCTTTGGATTCCTGGTGGAAGAGTTACATTATCTTGCCTATGATTCTCCTGAGTCCTAGATAGTGTGTTCTATTATTAGACATGACTCATCTTGTTATAGCCACATTTACTCTTACCCACGTGACCAAGTTGTCCCTGTTAATTTCTCCTGAAATGAAAAAAGGAACCTAATCTGAAATGTGTCATGATACGTCATCATTGCTAACAACCTATTTAGGCAAGGTTTAGATAATACTTTGCTTAGATGTCTAGAAATCGAGGAGTCCCAACATGCATTATCTGAGGTTCATGAAAGTGTTTGTGGATCCCATTCAAATGGTCTAACTTTAGCACGAAAACTATTAAGGGTTGGCTACTACTAGCGAGACATGGAGAAAGAAGCTATAAAATTTGCTAAAACCTGCAAAAAGTACTAATTGCATGGGCACCTTAACCATGCTCTAGCAAGGGATCTCATACCCATTGTGACACACTGGCCCTTTCAATAGTGGGTGTTTGATCTAATTGGCCAAATATATCCTGTATCAACTAACGGGCACAAATTTATTATCACTACCACTGAGTACTTCACTAAGTTGGTAGAAGTGGTTCCACTCGTCAAAGCAACTGGCAAACAAGTAGCACTATTTATTCTTAATAATATCATTTGCAGGTATGGTATACCTTCATCCATTATAACTGACAATGGAGGATAGTTCAAGAATAAAGATCTAAACAAACTCTGTGCAAAATTTAAAATAAAACAACACTGGTCATCTGCATACTACCCTCAAGGTAATGGACAAGCTGAAGCATCTAATAAGAATATGTTGACTATCTTACACATGATAGTCATTAAATCTGGAAAGGACTCGCATCTGCAGCTCAATCCTATCCTATGGGCTTATAGAACAAGTATCAAAACACCTACAGGGGCTACACCTTTTTCTATGGTGTATGGATCCAAAGCAGTATTACCTATTGAGGTGGAAATACTATCTCTAAGATTTTATTTGCAAGGTCTTGTTACTAATGAAGACTATAGAATATCTAGATTGCAAGAGCTTGAATTACTAGATGACCATCGGCAAGTGGCGCTTGATCATCTCAGAGTGTATCAAAAGAGAATGTGCAAAGGATATAACAAGAAGGTTTGACAAAGAGAATTTCAGGTTGGTGGCCTAGTTTTAAGAGAAAATCCTAAAAGAAATAGTTTCAAGACAACAAAGGGAGGTTCAAACCCAACTGACTGGGTCCCTATATTGTTACTGCAACTTTTGGAACTAGTGCCTATCAACTCTCAACATCGGAAGGAGAATAACTCTGTGAATTGATCAACACCATCCATTTGAAGAAATTATTCACCTAAATATTCTCTGCTCCAGTAGCCTATACAGCTGAAAAGTCCTGAAAAAATCCTAAAAATCAGAAAAAAAACCCTAAAGAAATTAAAAAAAAAAAAGAAAAAAAAGGGGGGAAAAGAGAGAAAATGCCTTGGTGAAAACCTGGTAAATAGGCACCTTGGTAAAAAAAAATGAATCTCTGCCAAGCAGGCACCTCTTATACTCAAGTGCTCCATCTATCAAATGCAACATTGGCATTCCCACTTTCATGCATCTTTGCTTTCACTTAAACATATTTCAGTCACTTTTCTGACATCCTGGTTGGTTGGAACCCTCATGGCTTGAAACTAATCAATGTAATAGTCTTAGGTAATTGACAAGAGCACATTACATGTCCTAAGCAGTATCAACCAAGTCATCTTTCTATCAGTGACACCTAGTCGTCCACTCTGAGTCAGTCATCTGTCTCCTGACTACTGAAGAGTTTTATCACTAAGTACACAAGCAAAACAAAATTGAAAATAATTACTGAGCAGTTTGAGCTATGCATGGAAATTTTCTTTGTGTGCTATCTTTTATTAAATTTCGATTATTATCCCTTTGAGTAACTCAAGGAAGTCTATCTTGACTAAGAGGAGCAAGGATTGGGGGCATAATATCTTCCTTGTTTTCTGCTTGTAGGAATGATTCTGACGATCTAAAAACATCTAATCAGTTGGGTGTCTATGATAAGTGCCTTAACATTCAAGTGAAATCGCCACACATACCCCGACTCTATTATTTGAATGCTACAGGGAGGTTCCCATCATTTCTTTACCTATTTTGAGGGAATTTCTTTATTATGCAATCCGGGTCCATGCATTATCTATCCAAGGATATGAATGAAAAAGGGTCATTGCAGACAAGATAATTAAAATTGCAAGAAAGGAACTCTAATCTACCTGTTGTGGTTGTAAAATGCTCAATGATGAAAATTAAGCTTTTTTTAAATCTAGTGACTAGGTTCAGGTTGCATTTCACATATCATTTTGCATTTCATTCTACATTTGGTGAATTTAGAGTGATTTTGGTATGGTAACAATGATCTCTTTGTCTTCTGCATGAGAGTTGGAAGCATCATCATTTCTTAGCTAAATGGTCTCTTTTCATCATTTCTCCGATCAAGCACTCATGTTTTGAGATGTTATCTGCATACATAAGCATCTTATATAGATTCATACATTTCATTATTACTCATTTGCATTCATCTTATTGCATAGAAAAATGAAAAATTTGCATTACTCATTACTCATTCAGATTCATTTATTTGCATATGAAAAGAACTAAAAAAAGAAACATCCATATTCATTTGCATTACATCCATACTGAAAAGAAATGCATACATATAGAATAAAGCATATAAAAGCATCTCATAAATGAATCAACACAAGTACAATGAAGTCAAATCAATCTCATATATATATATATAAAGTCTTAGTATAAAATGATGTTAAATGACATATACAAACTCCCATCGGAGCAATAATCATACAGGCTACAAAAAATGGGTATGTCTACAAAAATAAATATTAGAGCTACAAAAAGAATATCTAGCTCTCGGCCTCTTCCTCATCGCCTAGTGGATGAGGTAGAGCCTGCTGACTAGGATCCTGACAAGGTGCCCAAGCTCCCTCTGATCATGCCATATGCTGCAAGTATGGTACAACCTGCTGCGCTACAGGAATAGCTACACTGTAAGCTACAATGTAATAAGCCGCCTAGCTCATTTGGTGAAGGACCTCCTACTGCAAAGCATCTATCTCAGCCCTCCTCTCTTCTCTCATCTTTGCAACCTAATGATCACACTCAATTGTAATCTTTTCTAGTTGTCAGTCTCACTCCACAAGCTAAGTCTGAACCACTATCAACTGTGACTTCAGCTCCGCAAGACATGCTCTCATTGACCGTCCCGTGTTAGTCCCCTACTCTCTCGCGGGCCCTCCACCCCCATCTCCACCTCCAACTCCACCCTGCTCCTCCATTCACTGCCAAACCTATCTCAGTGCTGCTCTCTTATCCTAAGCTCCGCCCAGCCTCACACCTATCCTCCCAAGGGATCTGCCCTCACCTCTCTGCTATCCAACCCCAGTTGGAACCCTACTACTACTAGCTCTAGGATCACCACCTACTCACCTTGTAACCTTGGCTCTTTGCCCCTATCCCTGTCTCTGCCCCTATCCCTATCTCTGACCCTATCCCTATCCCTATGTTGGGGCATCATCCTTAATCTCCTTAATACAAGGAGCTTGCTCAGTTGGATCTATCAACCTAGGGAATGGATGCTACTAGAACCAATCCCTATACCTGAGCAATACCTCTGCATCTGCAACATCATCCATGTAATCCCATCTCAAGCACTATAAACCAGTGAGCTCTTGCATACTCAAGGCATAGGATAACCTCGGTGACCATCCCCGCCTCTCCTCATCAGCATAACGTGCATGAACTGTGAACTCCTACTAGATCCCTAGAGGCCTACCATACTACCTCATCACTTGAGAAACTACAAATTTCTCTACTATAGTCTGCGATCTACCAATAAGTGGACACATAACAAAAAGATCCCTGCATACTAGTCACTAGTTATTCCATGGTTCTAGGCCCCTATAACGTCTCTATATCATGGCTATAAGGTCATCTAGCTGCCATTGCCAAAAATTGGTCTTCCCCAGATGGGGTTGCGTAACATAACCTGCATACCTATATACAATCAACTACTCCATCTCTCTACTATCATCTACAATCGACCAATAATTGGGAGATGCTCCCAAGCCCAAACCTGCAAAATCAAAACACTTGCAACCATGCTCTTTCCCTCTGTATACACAATCTCATGCATCTCAAGATACATGTGGGCTAATATGCAAGAACCCCAGCCAAGCCTCTGAGGGGTCTCCATCAATCTCTCTAGCATCCTACCCCATCCACACTGGAATTCCTGTTGTCCCCTATTTGGCATCAGAAAACAACTGATAAACCCTGCTAGAACACAAGCCAGAGGAAGCTCCTCACTATACTTGCTCATCATGATGATCCAACTAATGGAACATGTCAATATATCAGGATCCCTGAAGACATACCTGACTGCCTATAATCCAAGTAGTAGTGTTGCATCGTAATCTACCTTATCCCCAGCAAAAGGGATACAGAGGATCCTATATACATCCTCGGGAGTGATAGTCATCTCCCCAACTGGAAAATGGAAGGTATTATGCTCTGAGTGGAATTTCTCAACCAATGCTGTGAGCATCCCGTGATTCACATGGATGTCTGGTAAACCAAGAAGGTGTGTCAAGCTACACAAATCAATATGAGCATGATCAACCTTTGATAACTATCACACTGATATCATGTTAGGAGGATAAACACATCTGAAGAGCACATGAGGCAATCAAACTTGCAAAAATCAAAATAGTGAAGCATCATAAAACATTCCAGATAAGCCTAGAAGAGAAGTAAAACATCATGCAAATCCAACTACATCAATTGAAAAATCAAAATTTTAAGTTTAGACATTCAAAAATGCTCATTGTTTCTCGTATGACAAAACACAGAAGGGTAGCAACTCGTATGAGTCAGGATTGGCCCTCGTACGACAAAAGAACTCCAAATGATAAAAGATTAGACCTTGAATGACAAAATGGTCTTTTCGGCATGTTTTCGTACAACAGAAGGCTAGGCCTAGAATGACAAATCTAATGGCCTAAAACACCAAAACATACTTCAGCAATTTGTCATATGAGACAGGATCTTGTCTCACACGACAAAACGAGAAGGGCTGACTTCAAACGTGCCAAAAAATGAAAAATGAACCAAAAAAATTCAAAATTGAGAACATAAAGAGGCTTAAGATTGACCACTTACCACTGGCTCATAGTGTCGAGGTCGATTAAGTCATCTCTAGTGCTCGAATAGATGCTCATGAGTATGGACCACCATTTTATTCACATAAGGCTTTTTGAATTTTCAAACTTGGAGGGTTAAAATGAATTGAAATGACACTTTTACCCCTTATATAGCCAAAACCCTAATTTTTCAACTTGTTCTGATGGACATGAAAATTGTACACTTAGCTAATTCACCCATTTTGATTCTATTTTTGGGATTGAAATCAAAATTTGAGACCATTTTCCTAGTTAATTTCACAATTTGGACCACTTAGTGCCTTTTTTATCAAAAGCTCATTCTTTCTCTAATTTGCACTCAAATTCTCGTAAATCAACGCTGAATCTCA
The DNA here is from genome assembly GCF_030272615.1 of Cryptomeria japonica. Classification (NCBI taxonomy): domain Eukaryota; kingdom Viridiplantae; phylum Streptophyta; class Pinopsida; order Cupressales; family Cupressaceae; genus Cryptomeria; species Cryptomeria japonica. Next base: position 703,241,783 of record NC_081411.1, on the reverse strand, counting down.
ATTTATTCTACAAATGAACTTTGTGCTCACTTTTATCATCACGCTTAATCTTCAAAAATTCCTCAGAATTATTCTTTGTGCTCAAATAATTATCATCGCTTAATATTGCCTATCATTGTTGGCAAATGCACACTCCAATGAGAAATTGTAGGTGATTGATGGTATTGTCATTGATGGAAACCTTACAATCATATGATAGTGGCAGGCACAAACACCAATAGACTCAAATCAACATAGAGTTCAACGACACCGAAAAGAAAGATTACAAGCACCATGGTCGACAAGAATTTTGTATAAATGTATTTTTTATTTAATTGTAAAAACTTGTATGACAACTTGGCAGATTGTAATATGACTCATATAAGTATGAGATCATTGTAGATCATTTAGAAGTAGACATAGATGAAAGGATTAATGCAAACCTAATATGTGAATTGTAAGGCAAATATTGGATAAGGGTTTATGTATATTACATAGCTTAAACTGGTACTAAATCTGGCATAGTAGATGCTGATCTGAAGTAGTACAGGACATTGGATTTGTATAATCCATTTTTGTAAGTCAGTGAAACTTCTTTTCTAACTGAGCAGTGAGCTCTAGGCACTTGGCCTTCCTGCATGTGCAGGCCCCTATTGTAAATAGTAATATTCCCTTATTGGCCAATAAGTGAATATTGTGGGTCACAAATCCCACCGAAGTTTTCCCACACCGGGTTTCCTTGTTAAAATATTGTGTTATGGTGTGTCTTTCATGTTGTGGTTGTTATTCTTATTTACTGCATTAATTTTGGTTTACCGGTACACAGTTTTGAATTGCTTTTCATGTTATAATTTAAAAAAGTTTTATTACTGGCCAGATATTGATTCACCCCCTCCTCTCAGTATCTTTTGGAATCCTAACTATTGGTATCAGAGCTTGGTCCTCTATTTTCAAAAGCCTAACAACTTGAGGAAGATCTTGATAGTGGTAGAGATGGAAAACTTGAAAACACAATTGGAAATAACTCTTTCAGACTATGATGCAAAAAAAGTAAAGAATATCAAACTTGAAGATGATCTAAAGGTTGCATAGAATATTATTCAAGGACTTCAAGAAAATATCACTATTGCAAGGAATAAGAGAAGAGAACTTTGTGAAAAGATGAAGAATAATGATGATGAAAAAGAAACTCTTAATGATCTGGTAAACAAGTTGAGACAAGAAAATAGTACAATGAAGAATGAGATGCAAGATGTGACTATGAGATTTTGTAAAGAAACTGAAAATAAGAAGAAGAATGAAGAGGACTTGGTTAGAAGACCGAATGATACTACAAATGAAAACAAAAGAATTAATCATGAAAATGATATGTTGAATACAGACTTGATGCATACACAAAATGAAACAAATGAACTCATGAGACATAAAGGAATCTTGGAGAGTGAACTGGCTGCTACAAATCAATACAAGGAGAAACTCAAGAAAAGTTCACAAGAACTTGTTGACATGCTGAAAAATCAAAAACCTAATGGTGATACAAATGGCCTTGGCTTTGTTGTTGGTGAAAGCTCTACTACTACAAACAATCATGATCATAGCAAACTGGTAAGACAACCTAATGTTTACAAATTTAATGGGAAATACTTTAACTATAACAAGTATGGTCATAGAGAATATCAGTGTAGATCTAGAAATTATCAGAACACTAATATACCCACTAGTCAATGTTCTAAATGCAACAAAGTTGGTCATAATTCAAAAAATTGCAAAATGAATGTAAGATGTTATGTTTGTGGAAGATTTGGACATCTATCTAATCAATGCAGAACACATACCAACATAGGATATGGGAAAGTTATTCAAAAAAACAATGTGACTTGTTATGCTTGTAACAAGATTGGACATATTACAAAATTTTGTAGAAACAAGACATCATCAGAAAATAACAAAGGAACCAACCTGAAAGGTAAAGAAAAATTTGAAGAGGTAAAGAAAAAATTCTTAAAACAATGGATCAGAAAGTCAGATCAGAATGTTGATGGGAATACTCCTCCACTGACAGAACAGAGTATCACTCCACCAGCAGGAGACTCTTCATCTAATTGAAGGAAAATCCTTTGGGGGTTTAGCAACAAATTGAAAAACATGCTAATATACCCTTGGTTGATGGTGAGAAGATGGATTACTTCTTTACCGATAGATTAGTTAAGTTGTGACTTAACTGGCAAGCATTAAATGTGGTAGTTGTAGAAAATAACATTATAAAGTAAGTGTTTTGGCTCCTTTTTCATTCACTGAACATTCAAATCTCCTGAGAGCATGAAAATTTTGAGCAAGGGCATCCATAGCGAGAAGGAAGCAAATAATTCAAGCACACATACCTAAAGGAAGATTAAGGTATTTATAACCATGGCTTCCTCCTCTGTTCTTGAATTTATTTCAAACCCTATTATTGTAGAAGAAGTTAAACACCTTAGACCCATGTTTAAGGTCATTCCTGACATTGCAAATAAAGATGATAGCCTAGAGGAATTCTCTCAAATTCCTAAAGGAGTAGTATATGCTAAAGACCCTAGAATGTACATACATTGTCACATAGAAGAACTAGGAGATGAAGAAATCAAGAATATGTATCATACTATTTTATGTGATGAATCTGAAAACATCAAACTGGAACATAAGATAGTGGAAACCCTAGGTTTTACTGAAATCCTTAGTATCCTGAATTTTACCAAGGATGTTATAAGGATTGTGCTAAGCAGAGTGCATGGAGAATTATTTTGGTTGGATTCAATTCATAAGATCATCAAAGAGGCAGTTAGGGTAGTGATAGGCTTACCCTCCACCGGTAGTAGGCCTGACAAAACTAAGAAGGTTTCTAATGACACTGTAACAAACTTAACCAATGCAATATTTGACAAGACATCCCTTAGAGTCAATGATGTTAAGGATGAAAATGTCAAATTCATTAGCATGTGGTAAAGGAGCACCCTTTCAAGCTCTCCCTCCTTCTTGTTTTGTTGATGTTATGCTTCTGATGAAGCCATTGTACATAAAATAATTAGCCATGTCCTCATAGGTCCTAGTGGAGATCTTAGGGGTCATAAGTCAAGATCGAGATTTTCCTGAAAATGGAGGGTATGTGTGTCTTTGTTGTGTTTAGGGGTCCTTCATAGCATGGTGGTGTCCTTAGGTTGGCCTATTGTGGGTCTAGGAGTCATGAAGAGCAACATTGGGAAAGTTGCTCAAAAGTTGCATGACAACTTTTAAAAGTTGTCAAGCAACTTTTCCACCAGGAGGCCAAAATCCTTAGTTTAGTGTTGAAAACCCTAATATGGGCACACAGACTGAGGAAAAGGTGGTATAAGTATTTGCAACCCCTAAATGCATGGGTTGGATGTTAGAGATTGTACAGCCCAAGCAAAAAGAGCTTGACTATGACTGTTTGTCGGTTACCAGTCAGATTGAATGAAGTTACTGGGAAAGTAAATGGATTGAACTACATGCAAAACTATGTGAAATTTCTTATATGGTGTAAATAATTTCATTGTGAGTGATTATTTTAGGTTTTTGTTTACCGGTTGAGTGTGTTTGTAAATAGTTTGTAATTTGCAGTCTCACTGTCCAGTTTTGGACTGGTTGTGCAAATGAAGTCATAACTCCATTCCCCATTGTGGAATCACCATGAAACCATGGGGAATGGAAATGATGACCCTGTACTATAGTCCCATGCAAGTAGGGCCCTTAAAAATGTAGGAAGTCCAAGCAAAGACCCACTCCTAGGTGAGACTAGATAGTACCCGGTTAGGAGAGGTCAAATTGTAGAGGTCTTGGAGAGCAAGGTTGGTCAGAGGAGAGTGCACCCATTGGAGGAGGTGTACAAGAGTGAGTGAAGCATCATTGATGTGAAGGAGGAGCCTCCACCAATCCAAACAAGGTGGATAAAACACAAAACCTTCACTGTGACCCAGGCAGACCCCAAAAACCCTCACAAAAACCCTTGAAAACCTTAAAATCCACCTAGGATAGTGTATAGACACTTGGAGGCCTAAAACCTAGAAAATCCATGAGTCCTCACCAAATGAATGGCAGTCCATTTTGGGAGTTTGGGTTGTTTGTTCACCATTTGTGAGAGGGAGCCCTAGAAGACTGGTTAGGAGGCCTAATTGGTCCTAATCCTTGTAGCCCTATTTGAAGGAAAAAACACAAAATGGTGAAATCGGCAAGGGGTTGAATGCTTGAAACCTCTTGGGGGCACATGAATGGGTGGGAAGACCATGAGCTATACCTATTATAACTTTGCTAATACCTTGGAAGGTATGGAACAAGCCTAGCCCTCATTAGCCTTAGTAAGGGGTTTTGAGTCTCATGAGTAGGTGATACCTTAGGAGTAGAATTGCAACTCATTGGTGGGTGGATTGGGCAAGGTCAGGGGATTCCTCAAGCAAAGGAAGTCCTAGAGACCCTAGGGTGTGTAGAGAACACTAGGTGATCCAAGGAAAGGATCCAAGAGCATAGACCAGGCTAGTCTATCCCTAACCCCATCCCATCAGATTGGTATCAAAGAAAAGTAAAAGACTTGTTGGACTGTGTATGTCTCTATATACTGGTGAATCAGTAGGGAAGATTAGAATGGTTACTAATGGAGAGCTGGCTAGAGAGGTGGAAGAGCAGAAGGAGAAAAATAGGCTCCTTAAAGAGGCTATGAGTGAGATAAGGGATAAACTGTAGGAAGTGGTGGATCAGAGGACGCAATGATCTTGGGATGAAGACACCAAGGGTAAAGGCAAGAAAACTATAGACATAGATGATATTATCCCTAAACCAGATTCCTTGTTCAATGAAGAACCATTTGTGAAAGCTATTAAGGCTTTGAACACCAAAGCTTTTGAAGGATTGCCACATTTCAGTGGAAGAATGGACATTGACACTGTTATGGAATGGATTGAGGGCATGGAAAACCACTTTGAGTGTGAAGGAGTGACAGAGGATCAAAAGGTTAAAGTTGCAAAATCAAGATTAAGGGGAGCAACTTTGACATGGTGGAAGTACCTACAAGAAGAAAGAGTTAGTATGGGGAAGCTACCTATTGTAAATTGGAAAGCTATGGTGAGTAAGATTAAGGAGAAGTACTTACCAGAGGATTATGAAATCCAACTTCATAAGAAGAGACAAGGATTGAAGCAGAAGGATCTTGATGTGACCTCCTACATAGAGGAGTTTCAAAAGCTATTTCTTAGATCCAAAGTCTAAGAAGATGAATCCATTAAGGTGGCTAGGTATCTAAGCAACCTAAAGTGGAACATTCAAGAGGAGATAAGCCTATGGACTCCTTCTACTATTCAAAAATGTCATGATCTTGCTACCAAGGTAGAAGAGAGGAACAAAAGGAAAGGAGACTTCAATAACAGGGGTAGAGGCAGAGGTAGAGATCAAGTGAATCACCGAGGTGGTTACCAAAGCAAGGCAAATGAGCAAAGGAACCAAGGAGAAACCAAGTTGACTAAGCTTGGCATTGAAGCCAATCTCAAAAGAGGACATTCTAGAGGAAGAGGTGCACACAGTGGTCCAAATAGGGGTAGAGGTACTGGTAGAGGTAACTCTTATTTTACAACAATGAAGTGTTACAATTATGGACAATTGGGACACCCGACATATAGATGCCCTGACAAGCCTACATCATCAAACAATGGAAAGAGGGTTGCTTATGCACATGAAGACTCTTCAAGAAGCAAGACACCTAAAGTGGACCATATTGAATCAAAGATTGGAGAAAATCTGATGTTCAATAGGGTCTTGATAAGACGACCAAAGAAGAATGAACCTAAGCATAAGAGAGCATTATTTAGGGTTAGATGCAAAATTCTTGGTAAAGTTTACAAGGTGATAGTTGATTCAGGGTCAACTAACAATATCATATACGAAGAGGTAGTTAGGAAGCTGAAGCTCACAAGTATACCCCACACTAACCCATACAAGGTGACATGGTTGAATCATGAGCAAAGTGTGCTAGTCAATGGATTGACTTGGGTAGAGTTTTCTATTCGAGGATACAGGGATACGATCCTTTGTGATGTGTTTCCTATGGATGCATGTCATCTGCTGCTAGGAAGACCTTGGAAATTTGATAGGAAGGTGATCTATGATGGAGAGGAAAGGACAATCAGACCTTCAAGATTCAGTCTTTGATAGAGAATGAAGAGGGAAATTCAAGAACACCTAGTGTTTTATTGGCTACCGGTAAAGAGTTTTTGAACTTGCTACATGAGGAGGAGATAGTGAAGTGTGCCATCTTTGTGAAACCAAAGGAGGAAGAAGACAAGTTGCAGGAAGAAGTGCCCAAGGAGGTGAAGAAAATGTTGCAAGAGCATAAGGATATAGTGAGTGATGGAACACCTACAACACTCCCACCAAGAAGGTCTATAAGCCATCAAATAGACTTTGTTCCTAGTGCATCCTTACCTAACAAGGCTACATATAAGCTCACACCTGATCAGAACAAGGAGGTAGTGAGGCAAGTGCAGGAGTTATTGGAACAAGGACTGATTAAGAAGAGAATCAGCCCATGTGCAGTCCCAGTAATGCTAGCATAAGAAAAGGAGGCAAGTGGAGACTTTGCACTGACTCAAGAGCAATCAATAGGATCACCATAAGGTATAGGTTTCCTATTGCTAGAATAGAGGATCTAATGGACTATTTAGGAGGGGCTATGTATTTTACTAAGCTAGACCTTAAAAGTGGTTATCACCAGATAAGAATTAAGGAAGGTGATGAGTGGATGACTACTTTCAAGACAACAGATGGATTATATGAATGGCTTGTGATGCCATTTGGACTCACCAATGCTCCAAGCACCTTCATGAGGTTGATGAATGAGGTGTTGAAAGACTTCACAGGTAGATTTGTGGTAGTTTACCTAGATGACATTCTCATCTATAGTAGAACCAAAGAGGAGCACCTTGAGCATTTGAGGTTAGTCTTAGAGAAGTTGCATGAGGAGAAGCTATCCATCAACCTAGAGAAGTGTGACTTCTTGAAGCAAGAGTTGGTTTACTTAGGATTTGTGGTGTCAAAGGGAACCTTGAAGATGGATCCAAGCAAAGTGGAGGCAATCTTGAATTGGCCTGCACCTAAAATAGGAACTGAAGTTAGAAGTTTCCATGGATTAGCTCAATTCTATAGGAAGTTTGTGAGGAATTTCAGTGGTATATGTGCACCAGTCCTTGACACCATTAAGGGAGGTCTTAAAAATAAGTTTAAATGGACAGAGTAGGCTGACAAAGCATTTCAATTGTTGAAAAAAGAAGTAGCCACAAAACCTATCCTTCTCCTACCTACGTTTGATAAGCTATTCACTTTGGAGTGTGATGCAAGTGGAATTGCAGTAGGTGGTGTATTGAGTCAAGAGGGAAGACCCATGGCATTTTTCAATGAGAAGCTTAATGAAGCAAAGAAGAAGTACTCAGCCTATGACCTAGAGTTGTATGCATTAGTGCAGTCTCTAAAGAAATGGAGGCATTACCCACTCCCAAAAGAATTTGTGGTGTTCACAGACAACCAAGCATTAAGTTACATTAACACTCAAGAGAAGCTCAACAATAGACATCTGAAATGGATGGAATACCTCCAATCCTTCACCTTCACCATCAACCATAAGAAGGGGCAACTTAATAAGGTGGCAGATGCCTTAAGTAGGAAGTTGTTGATAGTTCAAGAGTTGCAATTGTAGAGCATAGGCATAGAAGGTTTCAAAGACCTCTATGAAGGAGATGAAGACTTCTCATCAGCTTACAAGGTTTGGAAAGAGTTTGAGAATGTTTTCCATGGTGAGTATGCATATTACACTATCCAAAATGGTCTCTTGTTCAAGGGTAACCAGTTGTGTGTACCTAGAGGATCCATGAGGGAGAACCTCATCCAAGAAAAACATAATGGCAGTTAAAGTGGACACTTTGTAGTCAACAAAACCTTGGATTTAGTACAGAGGTACTACTATTGGCCAAAGTTGCCAAGAGATGTAAAGATGTATATAGAGAAATGTGGAGTGTGTCAAAGAGTAAAAGAAGGATCAAGCAATGCTGGTCTTTATCAACCATTACCGGTTCCTAACAGACCTTGGCAATGTATAAGCATGGACTTTGTAGTAGGACTTCACAAGACTAAAACAGGTATGGACATCATCTATGTGGTAGTAGATAGATTTTCCAAGATGAGTCATTTCATACCATGTAAGACTACACATGATGCTAGCTATGTTGCACATCTCTTCTTCAAAGAGATTGTTAGGATTCATGGACTCCCTTTAAGCATTGTTTCTGATAGGGACAACAAGTTCATGGGTCATTTTTGGCAAACATTATGGAGGAGACTAGGAACTAACTTGTCATTTAGCTCAGCTTACCATCCACAAACAGATGGTCAAACTGAAGTCATCAATAGGGTGTTAGAAAAATTGTTGAGGTGTTTAACTAAGGAGTATGGTTAGACATGGGACCTAATCATTCCTCAAGCAGAGTATGCATATAATGACAGTGTGAATAGGACCATTGGTAGAAGTCCCTTTGAGGTTGTATATGGTAGACATCCAAGGGGAGTGTGTGAGTTGAGAGACCTTGGTACTTTGGAGATTAAGAGTGGACAAGCATAGGACTTCACTCAAACCATCAAGGAAGTACAAGAGCAGGTTAAGAAGGCCATCCTTGAATCCACTCAAAAACTGAAAGCCAAAGTGGATGAGAAAAGGAGGGAAGTTCAGTTCAAGGTGGGTGACTATGTGATGGTCCATTTGAGCAAAGCTAGGATGCAAAGTGGTAAGCCTACCAAACTCCAAATGGAGAGGGTAGGACCTTGTAAAATTCTAGAAAAATATGGTGAGAATGCCTATAAAGGGGATTTACCTTCAGATTTAGCCATCTCACTAGTCTTCAATGTTGCTAATCTAGTAATGTACAAGGGAGAGATAGCAGAGCAAATTGAGAACCAAGCCAAGGTATTACAAGACTTGGATGTAAACACCTTACCTCAAGTGAAGAAGCCTAAAGAAGAGGAGATCTTGGAATCAAGGGTGAAGAAGTCTACTAGACACAAGGTCTACATGGAGCACTTAGTGAAATGGGTAGAACAACCAGTATCAGAAGCTACATGGGTGGAGGAGAGCAGGTTCAAGACACTTGGAATAGACCCGCTTCTCATGTCTTCTTCTTTTTCTTAGTTATGTGTAGAGGGGGAGTATGGTGTAGGAGCACCCTTTCAAGATCTCCCTCCTTCTTGTTTTGTTGGTGTTCTACTTCCTATGAAGCCATTATACATAAAATAATGAGCCATGTGCTCATAGGTCCTAGTTAGGGTCTTAGTGGAGATCTTAGTGGTCATAAGTCAAGATTGATATTTTCTTGAAAATGGAGGGTATGTGTGTCTTTGTGGTGTTTAGGGGTCCTTCATAGCATCGTGGTTTCCTTAGGTTGGCCCATTGTGGGTCTAGGAGTCATGAAGAGCAACATTAGGAATGTTGCTCAAAAGTTGCATCACAACTTTTAAAAGTTGTCAAGCAACTTTTCCACCAGGAGGCCAAAATCCTTAGTTTAGTGTTGAAAACCCTAATATGGGCACACAGACCAAGGAAAAGATGGTATAAGTATTTTCAAACCCTAAATGCATGGGTTGGATGTCAGAGATTGTACGGCCCAATAAAGAAGAGCTCGACTATGACTCTTTGTTGGTTACGAGTCAGATTGAATGAAGTTACCGGGAAAGTAAATGGATTGAACTACATGCAAAACTATGTGAAATGTCTTATATGGTGTAAATAATTTCATTGTGAGTGATTAGTTTAGGTTTTTGGTTACCGGTTGAGTGTGTTTGTAAATAGTTTGTAATTTGCAATCTCACTGTCCAGTTTTGGACTGGTTGTACAAATGAAGTCATAACTCCATTCCCCATTGTGGAATCACCATGAAACCATGGGGAATGGAAATGATGACCCTGTACTATAGTCCCATGCAAGTAGGGCCCTTAAAAATGTAGGAAGTCCAAGCAAAGACCCACTCCTAGGTGAGACTGGACAGTGCCCAGTTAGGAGAGGTCAAATTGCAGAGGTCTTGGAGAGAAAGGTTGGTCAGAGGAGAGTGCACCCATTGGAGGAGGTGTACAGGAGTGAGTGAAGCATCATTGATGTGAAGGAGGATCCTCCACCAATCCAAAAAAGGTGGCTAAAACACAAAATCTTCACTGTGACCCAAGCAGACCCCAAAAACCCTCAAAAAAACCCTTGAAAACCTTAAAATCCACCTAGGATAGTGTACAGACACTTGGAGGCCTAAAACCTAGAAAATCCATGAGTCCTCACCAAATGAATGGTAGTCCATTTTGGGAGTTTGGATTGTTTGTTCACCATTTGTGAGAGGGAGCCCTAGAAGACTAGTTAGGAGGCCTAATTGGTCCTAATCCTTGTAGCCCTATTCGAAGGCAAAAACACAAAATGGTGAAATCGGCAAAGGGTTGAAGGCTTGAAACCTCTTGGGGGCACATGAATGGGTGGGAAGACCATGAAATATACCTGTTATAACCTTGCTAATACCTTGGAAGTTGTGGAACAAGCCTAGCCCTTATTAGCCTTAGTAAGGGGTTTTGAGTCTCACGAGTAGGTAAGACCTTAGGAGCAGCATTGCAACTCATTGATGGGTGGATTGGGCAAGGTCAGGGGATTCCTCAAGCAAAGGAAGTCCTAGAGACCCTAGGGTGTGTAGAGAACACTAGGTGATCCAAGGAAAGGATCCAAGAGCATAGACTAGGCTAGTCTATCCCTAAACCCATCCCATCAGATTGGTATCAGAGAAAAGTAAAAAACTTGTTGGACTGTGTATGTCTCTATATACTGGTGAATCAGTAGGGAAGATTAGAATGGTTACTAATGTAGAGCTGGCTAGAGAGGTGGAAGAGCAAAAGGAGAAAAATAGGCTCCTTGAAGAGGCTATGAGTGAGATAAGGGATAAACTGCAGGAAGTGGTGGATCAGAGGACACAAGGATCTTGGGATGAAGACACCAAGGGTAAAGGCAAGAAAACTATAGGCATAGATGATATTATCCTTGAACCAGATTCCTTGTTCAATGAAGAACCATTTGTGAAAGCTATTAAGGCTTTGAACACCAAAGCTTTTGAAGGATTGCCACATTTCAGTGGAAGAATGGACATTGACACTGTTATGGAAAGGATTGAGGGCATGGAAAAACACTTTGAGTGTGAAGGAGTGACAGAGGATCAAAAGGTTAGAGTTGCAAAATCAAGATTAAGGGGAGCAACTTTGACATGGTGGAAGTACCTACAAGAAGAAAGAGTTAGTATGGGGAAGCTACCTATTGCAAATTGGAAAGCTATGGTGAGTAAGATTAAGGAGAAGTACTTACCAGAGGATTATGAAATCCAACTTCATAAGAAGAGACAAGGATTGAAGCAGAAGGATCTTGATGTGACCTCCTACACAGAGGAGTTTCAAAAGTTTAGATCCAAAGTCTAAGAAGATGAATCCATTAAGGTGGCTGGGTATCTAAGTAGCCTAAAGTGGAACATTCAAGAGGAGATAAGCCTATGGACTCCTACTACTGTTAAAAAATGTCATCAGCTTGCTACCAAGGAAGAAGAGAGGAATAAAAGGAAAGGAGACTCCAATAACAGGGGTAGAGGCAGAGGTAGAGATCAAGTGAATCACCGAGGTGGTTACCAAAGCAAGGAAAATGAGCAAAGGAACCAAGGAGAAACCAAGTTGACTGAGCTTGGCAGTGAAGCCAATCTTAGAAGAGGACATTCTAGAGGAAGAGGTGCACAAGGTGGTCCAAACACGGGTAGAGGTACCAGTAGAGGTAACTCCTATTTTACAACAATGAAGTGTTACAATTATGGACAACTGGGACACCCAGCATATAGATGCCCTGACAAGCCTACATCATCAAACAATGGAAAGAGGGTTGCTTATGCACATGAAGACTCTTCAAGAAGCAAGACACCTGAAGTGGACCATATTGAATCAAAGATTGGAGAAAATCTGATGTTCAATAGGGTCTTGATAAGACCATGAAATAGACCTGTTATAACCTTGCTAAGACCTTGGAAGGTGTGGAACAAGCCTAGCCCTTATTAGCCTTAGTAAGGGGTTTTGAGTCTCATGAATAGGTGAGACCTTAGGAGCAACATTGCAACTCAATGGTGGGTGGATTGGGAAAGGTCAAGGGATTCCTCAAGCAAAGGAAGTCCTAGAGACCCTATTGTGTGTAGAGAACACCAGGTGATCCAAGGAAAGGATCCAAGAGCATAGAATGGGCTAGTCTATCCCTAACCCCATCCCATCAACATGGTACTTGGCTACAAAACTACTCATACAGACACACTAAACTTAGTCTCTAGCTTATGTATTAAAAGTGCTTATGACTTAGTGAAAAAAAATGCTAAGATTGACATCTACGAATGGTTGAAAGATGAACTAATAGAAAACCTAAAGAAAATCAAAGGTGGCAAGAAGGGAACCTTTAGATTTGGCAACTTACTTCTAAGCTTAATGTTGTATATCACCAAGGAAGTACCTAGTACTAGAAAAAAAGACTTTGGATTTGATATACCAGTAGGAAAACAACTACTAAACCTACTAAACAACATGGGAGAAAAGAGAGATAAGAACATCAATGAATATTTCCAAGCATTTAAGGCAAAGATGAAATCTAGAACAAGATTGTCCCAAGAAATTGTTGACAAATACAAAGATGACATATTCTTTGTGGTAAAGAAAGATGAAATATGGATGGAAGAAGTTGTCCCAAGAACTATTTGGGTAACTGAAATGGGATATGAAGCTGATGAGAATATAATTGAGACATATGCAAAAGCTCTACTTGAGGCACTAAGAAAACTAGATGAGAAATTCTTTGGCAATGCTAAAATAATTGAGAGTGGCATTCAATCATAGAAAAGAATTAAGAAAACTAAATAGATAGTGAGGAAAGGTACAAGACAAGAAAAAGCTATCAAAGAAGATGTACTGAACAAAACTGGTATTAAGGAAAGTGAGTTGGAAGGACTTCAATCAGAAGCTCACCTTTCACCGGTTGCAACTTCTTCTGAAAGTGATATACCATCCAAATTCAAAAGGGTAGTAAGGATAAGAAAACCCTCACCGGCACCCTCACCTACACCCAGAAAGACAAGACAAAAGCAACAAGCAATTAGGCCTCTAGTTAAGAAGTTAACTCCAAAGAAGAAGAAGGTAAAATAGGATATTGCTCCACTGGACAAACTTCTAAGTGAAATAACTGAGGATGGAAAGTTGAGAAATATTAGAAAGCTATATAACACACTTTCCACTAATGATAAAGAAAGCATAGAGAATAGTGTAATCTTACACTTAGACATATATAAGAAATTTTTGATGGAGATTGTTGATGATATACCCACTGATTTATACAGAAGACTAGAAGCTAGAAGGGTAGGTATTGTTGAGCTAGACAAAAAGATAAAAATAGAAAAATTACTTGCAGTTCACCCAGTGAACTCCACTAAAGAGATAGATCAATTAATCAGTGAGGCCAACCAGATAGTATTTTCAACTGGTCACCGACATGTTGTGCTTATGGCAGGAAGAGTGAATGAAATTTACGAAGAGACTGCGGATCAATGGGATATATTATTTATTGCAAAAGAGGAACAAGAAGAACTTAAAAGATCTAATACTATCAGAGTCTACCAAAAGAATAGGGATAAGGGGAAAGGTAAGGTAGGCAGACCTCCAAACCTAAAAATAACTGATAACTTACCCCCACCTCTTTCTGATACTCAACCGATAGAAACCATTGACACACAATTGACAACAAAGAGTATGGAGACTCTTCACAAGGATAGAAATCCTGAGTCTGAAATTTTGAACACTATGAGCATAGACACCTAAGAGGTAAATATTATGGTATATAAGGAATCAACTGAAAAGACAAATGTGGCAACAGAGCCACCGGCTGAAAATTTTAAAATTAATGAAATTGGAATTGGGGAACAACGACAAACTAAAGAATCAAATGATCCCCCAGACACTGGGAAGACAAAGACCATAGATGTGCATATTGTTGCATCTACTGAGCCACCAACAACTACAAAAACTGAAAAACCAACTGAGTCACCGGTAGTAGATAGTGCAAAGGTGAATACAGAGAAACCGATAGTACATACTGAGACTACATCAGAAAAACTAGCAATTGAGAGCATAGAGAAACCCACTGAGGCATAGGTTGAGAAACCAGAACAAAAATAGTTAGAGTCATAGGTTCAGAAAGAGACAGTGCCCAAAGTGGAAATGCAAACTCAAATAGATCCTCTTGAGAAAGATGAAAGAAAAGCTATCACTACAACTAGTGGACTTTAGATTGTAAAGTTAGCTGGACAGTCATCTGACACATCAATGACTGAATTCTGGCCAACAAATATGACAGAGGTACTCTTCGATTCAATAAAGAAAATAACAGAGTGTAATGCACAAGCTTATAATGCTATAGATGACACATTACCAATTTTGAAAATGATAGCTCCAAAGTGTAACATAGAAAATAAAGATTCTTTGAGCGAATTAGACACATTGTCTAAATATATAACCAACAATCTAATTACACTAGACCAGATAAATGAAGATACATTCAAAGAGAAAATGAATAAGGAGAAAGAAAAATTATTTGAGGAAATAGTGAAGAAAAATAAGGAACAAATGGAAACCTTATTACTGGCACTAGGAGAAACAATTTTGGATTTCAAGAAACTGTATAGAGATACCTGCAAAACTGATATTTTGACAGAAGACATAGATTCAGAGATCAGCAAAGCACAAGAAGAAATTAACAATATTGCTAACAATTTAATAGGAACATCAGATCCATTTTTGGAAATTGAAAAGAACATTGCAGATCTTGAGGAGAAAATTGAGAAGTTAGAAAAAGACAAAGAAAAGATAAAGGTTAAGGCAAAGGATTTAAAATGCAAACTAGGTCCTAAACTAGATTACCTCATTTCTTTGAGAAAAGAAATTTATGAGGCTCTGGTTCCCAAACTTAAGACACCGGAAGAGAAAATGCACATACTCACCGGTACAATTCAGAGAACACAAGCGACATTAAAAGACAACAAAAGGTTCAACGATAGTCAAAATTTTGCATTGGCAAACATCTATCAGATTGTAACCCATCGGTTACAAGGATCTAGGCAGGGACCACACTCCACTGACAGTGAATGATAACCTTTGTCATTGATGTCAAAGGGGGAGTAGTGGAGTTGAGAAAAATGATCAAAAGAAAGATATCATCAGCTCAGGGGAGCACACTTTTTGATAACATAGTTTTGATAAGACAATTTTGGCAAACCATTTTTGGATAACATTTTTTGCTATACAGTTTTGATTTTTCTCATGAGTGTTGCCATCAATGCCAAAGGGGGAGATTGTTGGAAAATGCACACTCCAATGAGAAATTGTATGTGATTGAAGGTATTTTCATTGATGGCAACCTTACAATCATATAATACTGGCAGGCACTAGCATTGGCAGACTCAACACTGGCATATAGTTCACTGACACCAAAAAAAAAGATTACCAACACCATGACCGACAGGAATTTTGTATAAATGTATTTTTTATTTAATTGTAAAAAAATTTGTAAGCCAACTTGGCGGATTGTAATATGACTCATATAAGTATGAGATCATTGTAGATAATTTAGAAGTAGACATAGATGGAAGGATTAATGCAGACCTAATATGCGAATTGTAAGACAAATATTGGATAAGGGTTTATGTATATTGCAGAGCTTAAACCGGTACTGAATCTGGCATAGTAGATGCTGATCTAAAGTAGTATGAGACATTGGATTTGTATAATCCATTTTTGTAAGTCAGTGAGACTTCTTTTGTAACTGAGCAGTGAGCTCTAGGCACTTCTCCTTCCTACATGTGCAGGCCCCTATTGTAAATAGTAATATTCCCTTATTGGCCAGTAAGCAAATTTTGTGGGTCATGAATCCCACCAAGGTTTTTCCCACACCAGGTTTCCTCATTAAAATTGTTAGGTCCTAGAGACAACTGAGAGGGGGGGGTGAATCAGTTGTCTAATAAATTCAAACCAAAAACTAATTAACCAACTTGTTATTTAATACCGGTAAAGTAGTTAAATATGCCGGTAGACAATGTTAACAGTAAATTGCTATACCGGTAAGGATTAATGCATGAAACATAAAAATAAAGTCATCCACAACACATAACACCAATATTTGTATGTGGAAACCCTGTAAGAGGAAAAACCATGGTGGGAAACCTTACCCACAATCAGATGATACTATTGCAGATAGTGAGTGTACATAAATGGGGTCTATACATGTAGAAAGGCCAACAACCTAGAGCTCACTGCTCAATCACAAAATGGGAGTCACACTGACTATAGTTGGATGGTTAAATCCAATAAGAATGTACTGCACAAAATAACATCTTCATATGCTGGATTCAGTACTGGTGTAATGTTGATATGATTCTACAAAAACCTAGCTTCACTTTCAAATGATGTCTTCATGTATACCTCTACTTAATCTCATATATACCTTCACTCAATTCTTTTTCGTATTCCACACTTGATCTTACAAATAAGATCTTACATTTATACCATACCCTAAGACCAATTTTAGTAAGTCGGCTCTACAAGATATTACAATAAAAACATTTTACATACAATATAATATCTGATGCAATAACTGATTAAATATGTCAGCTTAATACATTTACATCAATATTAAATCATCTCCATATCGTGCCATGCTGTTCTAGAAATGATAAACTTGCCAGTGTAACCCTAGATAACCCTGGACCTATTTGCTGGTAAAAGCAAATATGCAAATATGAATATACCAATGATCAATTCCTCAAAAAAAAGTGTCCACATGATGTCTTTGACATTATCAAGTGTCTTCCATATCATTCTAGGTACTGGTGAACATTATATCCTGTCGGTGAACCATATACCAATAACTATGCAATAGTTACTTGCTTGCCGGTGAATGTTGTTGGATCTCCAAAGTGCTTCTTTTCAGTAGGTGTTGAAATCAATGACAAAACCATACAAAAATACCAACAATCTCCCCCTTTGGCATTGATGGCAACACAAAATGGAAAAACCATCAAAGTGCCAAAACAGAAATGTCAAATATCAAAAACCAACAACCTCCCTTAGACAACAATTTTTCCCCCTCGAAGCAACATATGTTTATCCAAAGATTTATTTTCATACCAATCTCTCCTCAAAAAGATAATGTGTTTTTCCATAGATATCTCTCTCCCTTTGACATCAAATGCCAAAGTTACAAAAGTCAAGTTCATACAAAATACCAACTAGTCCCCCTTTGAAGTAGCTTCCTCATCAAAGACCGGAGTAAAAGATTTGTCTTTTAATTCTACCAGTTGATGACAATCATCAATTGTCTAAGTCTCTACCGATGGTGGTATGACTCCAAGCTGATCTCTAAGATATTCAAAAGTATCTTTAGGCAAAGGTTTTGTGAAAATATCTGCAAGTTGTTCTTTAGTATTCACATAAACCAGTTTTATCTCCTTTTCTTCAACTTTTTCCCTTAGAAAATTAAGTTTGATAGAAACAAGTTTTGTTTTAGAATGTAATACCAGATTCTTAGATATATCAATTGTTGTAGTGTTATTACAATATATAGTAATGGGTTCTTTGCATTTTACCTTTATGTCTTTCAACATTTGTTTAAGCCATAGTGCATGTGTACAGTTGGTTGCTGCTGCAACATATTCTAATTCTATTGTTGATAAAGATGTACAACTCTGTTTCTTACTCAACCAAGAAACTAATCTTTTTCCAAGAAAGAATGCTCCTCCAGTGGTGCTTTTTCTATCATCCACATCTCCTACCCAATTTGCATTTGTGTATGCACATAGATCAAAATTTTCATCTCTAAGATACCATAATCCAAGATTTTTTGTGCCTTGTAAGTACCAGAAAATTCTTTTTACAGTTGATTCATGATTTTCCCTAGGATTACTTTGAAATCTAGAAACAATACATACTGCATTCATAATATCAGGCTTGGTTTGTGTCAAATACAGTAAACCTCCTATCATAGATTTGTATCTAGTTGGATTAACGGGTGTAGATTCATCACTGTGAGATAATTTGTCATTTGTAATCATAGGTGTGCTTACCGGTTTAGAGTTCTCCATCCCAAATTTCCTTAGTAATTCTTTCAAGTACTTGGATCGACTCAAAAATATACCTTTATTAGTCTGTGAAATCTGCAATCCTAAAAAGAATTTTATTTCTCCAATCATAGACATTTCAAATTCTTGCTACATCTTAATAGAAAATTCCTTACATAATCCATCTTCTCCTCCAAAGATTATATCATCAACAAATACTTCAATAATCAAGATGTCTTTATTAGTTATTTTGTAATATAAATTTCTATCTCCATTTCCTTTAGTAAAACCAATTTTTAAAAGATACTTATCCAACCTTGCATACCAAGCTCTTCGAGCTTGTTTTAATCCATACAAAGCTTTTCTTAACCTACAAACCATATCATTGTCACCTGTTAAATAAAATCCATTAGGTTGTTCAATATGTACTTCTTCTTCAAGATCTCCATTCAAAAATGCACATTTAATATCCATTTAATAAAATTTGTAGTCCTTGTGAGCTGCAAAAGCCAAGAATAATCTGACTGCCTCAATTCTAGCTACTGGTGCAAAGGTTTCATTGTAATCAACTCCTTCTTTCTGAGAATATCCCTTACACACTAGTCTTGCTTTATTTCTTACAACCTTACCATCTTCATTAAGTTTGTTTCTAAATACCCATTTGGTTCTAATGCTCTGCAAAAAAGGGAAGGTTAGTCAATGATAACAAAACACAAATAAGAAGAAAAGCCAAGTTGTTAGTGTTAGAAATCATAAACAAAATACTTTCCTACACAAGCATATCAAAAGAGATACCAAAAGCGTGATAGAATGTCTAACTAGGAAGGTAAATATGATGAGGCATCTCCAAATGCCTCCTAACATGCTCTTGGCTTCTTCTCCCTTGTTCCTCTCCTCTCCAAGTTCCAAAATAGTGTAGCTCTCAGTAGCTTTTTGCACTATGGATGCTTATGGAGGATTGAGATTGAAATATTGCTCTAAATGTTAATAAAAAAGCTAATATTAAGCTATTGATACTAAAATGATTGATTTTATCCAAAATGACAATATATGAGTTAATTATGCTAAAATGCTCTCTTAAAATGCCTATAGCTTAAATGCATACAAGTTTTCAGGATCTGGATTATGAAGAAATGGGCTCTATTTATAGGAAAAATTGAGCAATGGATGGTTGAGATTGAGCAATCTCAACAAGGGTCAGGATTGAATGATTTCAAATCCATGTGAGGGCTTTCAACCCTATCCCAGGATGACAAGTGTCAATGTGAGATAGGATGAGAGGGGAGGGAATAAGCATTAAATGCCTGATATGACTTTGGAAGTTAAAGTCAAGGTTGGTTGAATGAATAAACTCTTTATTCAAAGAATAAAGCTTTTATCCAATGGATAAACTCTTGTGCAAATGTGAAATGGATGAATATGGTCAAAACAATAAATGTTTGGGGGAAAAACTTTGAAATAACCATAAATGGTTATGCAAGAGCCATAAATGGTCATGTAAGAGCCATTAGTGGTCTTGGAAGACTTTGGGGGTTAATTTGTTGAACACACAAAGCATTAAATGCTTTTCAAAGACTTTGGAGTCTTTGAGAAGTGACTCCATTTTGCTTAGGAATGTGACAATAATTAGGAGATGGATTAGGCTAATTAGGAAGGGGATTAGATTTTGCAAGTGGATTTGGTGGGTGAGGGAAAATGGGATTTTATTAAAATAAAAATTCATTTATTTCAATAAATGTGTGCAAGTTGCATTTGTAGGAAAATGCAAGTGGGGGGGATAATGATTTAAATAAATGTTTTATTTAATTTATTTAAAAGAGGAAAAGGGGAATTTAATTAAATAAATAGATTTTATTTATTTAATTGATTGGAATTTGATTTAATGAATTAATTAAAATAAATTGAATAATTTATTTAATTAATAGAAGAATGTTTGGGGATGAATTAATTAAATATTAATTTAATTAACTGATGGCTAGTGGATTTTTAATCAAATAAATAGCGAATATTTATTTAGTTAAGCTGGACAGATTTGTGTGACTACATTTGCCCCTCTTTGAGACGGTGCAATTTATCACGTCATTTCAAAGAAAGAAAAACTGGTGTGAAGAAATGCCCCATAAAATGTAAATTTAATGGGTGGTATGCCCCCTCGAGAGATGGGCTGAAAAATTTCAAAAAATCGGGCAATCTCTCAAAAAAGAATGAAAATGGGTAGGGTGGTAGAAGAGGAGTTAGCCATACGGGTGAAAAATAGAAGAAAACGGGGGAAAAATGGAGAAATGGGAGGCTCGGGAAGTTCACGGGGACCACGGCGATGAGCCGGGGAAGTTACGGTGACGGCGAAGGGTATAAATGGGGTGAAATGGGCGAAAATAGGATCATTTGTGACCGTGACCATTTGGAAATCAGAGCTCTGATAGGGACATTTGGAGGAGCGAGTAGCAGCAAGGATGCCAATTCTGATCACCAAGCATAGATTCGAGTGAGTGCGACGGTTCCAGCGCCCAGACGACTATGGACCAGCAGTACGCAAATTCAAAAAATTAATTTTTATGCATTTTTGATAGGTTTTTAGCTGAATCCAAGTCAAGTCGGAGCAAGAGTGTTGGAACTACGGTTTTGGTGCTTTTGCTCCATGAATTAGCACTACTGCATCGAAATGGCACTATTGAGCCATTGTTTGAGTGCTTTTGCTCGGTAGTAGTGCTATTGTATGCAAGTTTCAGTGCTTCTATTTAACAAGCGCTATTGAGGACTTAATTGAGCGCTATTGAGTTAAAATAGTGCTATGGCACAGGGGTTTTAGCACGTTTGTAGTTGTAGCGCTTTTGTTAGGGTTGTAGTGCTATTGTTGAGAAACTAGCACTTTTGTTGGTAGAATAGCGCTTTTGTCTTAGGATAAAGAGATGCCCCAGTTTGGATGAAGGCTAATTCTCTGATGCCAATGAGGGATGGTGAGGTGAAGTGGGAGTTGTTTTGAACCATAGCAGCCTGATGAGACTTAGGTCATTTGTTAGGATAAATGCTTGTTGAAGTCTAGGTGGCCATGATTGCTTACTTGTTGAAACCCGAAGATACTTGATCAAAGTATCTGTTGATAGTCTAGGTTTAAACTTAAGAAAGTTTGAAAATAAAACAACTGATGGTGATTGATGAATGTCTATGTGCAGGAGGAGCTGTGTGTGTTACAGTTACGGGAGTGCCATCCTGTGACACAGGGGTTGCGGGATCGATTGACATAGTCGGAGATTGATTGCATTGCCACGACTGGTCTATATGAGGTGATGCACATGCCCATGGTTCGTATGAATCATGGATTGATCACAGCACTAGTAGAGCGGTGGCACATCGAGACGTGCACCTTCCATTTAGCACAGGGGGAGATGACCGTGACCTTAGAGGATGTGTGGCGCATCCTGTGGATTCCGATTCAAGGAGAGCTAGTCACATATGATAGATCCTGGGGGAGTGTGGCAGTGCGGAGGATTTTTGATGAGGATGTATTTATTGATGATGGCTCCATTGCTTGGGAGGATATAGCAGCATTATATGAGCCTCTTCCAGTAGTTTTGGCAGGGATTGTGGGAGGACTTCTGTGTCCGGATAGGTATTCACATGGTTTGACGATGGGATGGGGGCAGGTTATCGAGATGATGATGACCAAGGGGACCTGATTTGCATGGAGGTCGTACGTGTTGGCGCACATGTATCAGTAGCTCCATGAGGTAGTGTACCGGGGGAGGGATTCCTTAGTAGTGGGCATGACGCTGCTACATATTTGGGCTTGGGAGCACCTACCAGTGACTTGACCGGTGAGTCTGAGATTCCATGCAGTGGATCAGCCGTACATGTTTATGTACAGCGGCATGATGAGTCAGCTCCACTTGGGGAAGTTAGAGTGGTGGCGGCGGGCATTGGATGACCTGGATGCAGTGATATGGCAGCCATAATTGGAGTGTGAGCCATGGGATGATGACGTAGAGGCACTACCTTATGTGTTTATGACTCGATTCCTCATTGGGAGGACTGCATATCATGTGGAGAGACAGGTGCTTGGGCGAGTGATGAGGCAGTTTGGACGGCAGCAGGGACTGCCCAGTGGATCAGGAGAGTATACTCGAGTTATTCGGGAGCGGTATGCATGGGGTCCAGTGCTACCATATGATCAGGAACTGGCAGAGTTCCGGACACTACAGGCGAGACCGTGGGATATATGACCAAGGGTCATTGATGCAGGGGTGACAGATGAGTATACGCAGTACTGGGTAGCACACCTGATCCCACGGATATTGGATCCAGTAGAGCCAATCCCAGCATTTGAGGATGAGAGGGGATGGGGCCGGAGGAGGGCAGGAGGTCGAGGAGGAGGAGTAGGAGGTGAAGGAGATGGAGGAGGTGGAGGTGGAGGAGGTGGAGGAGGAGGTGGAGGTGGAGGAGGTGGAGGAGGAGATGGAGGAGGTGGAGGTGGAGGATTGGGGATGCGGAGTCAGCAGAGAGGGAGAGGTGGACTACCTCTACAGATATCTCAGGGACCATTGATACTAGGAGGAGTTCAGCTGAGTGGGAGGGGGATGGAGAGAGAGATCCCGATGGACAGAGGAGAGGGGACTACTGGAGAGGGTGGTGCAGGGGAGGCAGCTATGGATACCGAGGGGGGAGCTACTGGAGATCTGCGGGATCACATTATAGTATGCTTGCAGACCCGGATAGAGGATTTGGAGGTGGAGGTGGTAGCTAGGGATGTGCACCTATTTGCACGGGAGTCAGAGCTGATGGTGGTGCTGCGGGAGAGAGATACTGTAGTGGAGAGATTGGCAAAGCTGCAGGAGAGAGTCCGGGTTGGAGTAGGAGCACAGGGGCCTATAGGGGAGGTGATGAGGTAGTTTGGACAAGCACAGGCTGAGATAGAGTACTGGTGGGGTTTATATGAGCAGGTGGTGCCAGTTAGTCAGCGAGCTCTCAATTATACTCAGATGTGGCAGACTAGATCGGAGCGATCGTAGAGGATGTAGAGCAGTGGGGGAGTGATGGGTCCTTTGAGGTGAGAGAGATCAGGGGATGCAGGAGGGAGTGGTGGTTCGATGAGGCCTCCACGGAGAGATGGAGCAGGGGGTGCAGGCACTAGTGGTGGAGTAGGTGGAGGTGTTGGGATAGCATTGGGCCAGAGTAGCATTTGAGAGAGCATTCATGCATATATGTATTGGTAACCAATTTTGTAGACTTCATTGTACTCTGATATATGAGATGAGATATATGAGGAGATCCCATATTTTGATGATATGCATTTGATTTATATGGATGTTTATGTAGGATGATGAGTTATGGCTTAGATGGATATGTGCACATGTATGCATTTGATGAGATGTTTTTTTATATGCATGTTTTTATGATGATACTGACATATGAATGCAGGTTTATATATGTATGATTTGTTTGATTTTTGATGTAATGTTGTATGTATGTAATGCCATGATGATGATGTATGCTTATGATAATTTATGAATAGGATTTTGGTGTTTCCTATTTTGATATAATGATGAGATGATTTATGTGATGATGTTAATGCAATGGTCGAATGAATGATGTTATGCATCTAAATGTTTTTAGATGAATGTAAAATGTAAAGTACAAATGTTTATATGATAATGTTTTAAATGAATGCATATGTATAATGGAGATAGAATGTTATGAACCAATGTTTTATAAACAAGTGGATTTATGATTCTAAATGCGTAAATATGATTTAGGTACAAATGATAATGTGATGATACTATAACTAATGTTTTAATAACTGCACCTTAATGCAATTAAAAAGAGTATAATGAATGCAATGTGAATGAATCCTAAAATGAGCATAATAAGATATTTAGTTAATGGATGAATGAATGCTCTTTTTCACTAAATGGATATATGAATGTATACAATAATAAATGATAAAGGATAATAAAATGATAATGGATAACTGATACTACATGAATGCCTAGTAAATGATTTTAAAATAATCAAAAACAATTTGATCCCATGAATGAATCTAATTATTGATGATTGATGCAATGATGCAAAATGATTTAATGAAAACTAATGTCAAAAATGAACTATATGCAATGTTAAGTTAAAAATGACATGAATGTACTTAATGCAAGATGCAACTAAATTTGATGATGAGATGACCATGAGGAATGCAAGGTTTGTAAGACTTTGCATGATGCATTGATGATATATCAGAGTACTCAGTCATGATTGTATCGAAGACCAGCTTAATTTTCATATTTGCATATAAATCCTATATATGAATGAGTGAATGGATGGGTGATATGCAACAGAATGCAATATATATAAACAGATGAGATGAAGTGATGATCCATAGTGCTCTATTTTCATCATTGAGCTTTAAAATGTTGGAAGAGAACACAAGCATCTTGTCATAATGATTCAAGATGACCTGAGTATTCCTTTCATGGATTTTATATAGCAAGTTAATACAAATGACTTGATATAAGGGCCAAGTTGAACAGAGTATTGCTTGCGAAATAGACAAGGATTATCTTTGTTCATGCATGACTTGGATCATCCTCCTTGATCTTAGGTTGATCATATCCTGAGACAAGTGCATACCGTACTAAGAGATAAAAACCTTTATCCAATTTGGATGAGGAGGAACCAAAGAATGAGCATTGTACCTGCAAACAAATAGTATATACATAAAGAATAAAGAATATGGATCCTTGGTAATGGTTCATGCCCATATGGTCGAGGTATACGTTGTAGTCAGCAAGCCATAATGATCCATGACTGCATTTGGCATAAGATCACGTAGCTTGGTGAACTTCCCACGTATACACCATTAGTACATGCCCTAGAACTTCATCGGAAATAATGCGCAAA
The DNA here is from genome assembly GCF_030272615.1 of Cryptomeria japonica. NCBI lineage: Eukaryota > Viridiplantae > Streptophyta > Pinopsida > Cupressales > Cupressaceae > Cryptomeria > Cryptomeria japonica. The sequence continues at coordinate 703,216,698 of NC_081411.1, read as the reverse complement.
TGATACAAAACAATGTTGAAAGATCCTGATACAAATAAATGAATGATTGTACTCAAATCAACCAAGTATTTAATAGCTAAACATAATTTTCTTGTCAAAGAAAACGTCACTTTTATCTTTGTTTTGGTAAGGAAGGATGCATCCTTGTTGAAGACAATTTTGAGTGTTGATGTTGATTGTGTGGTTTGATTGGTAAATGGTCATCGTGTGAGTATTTTGTCAATGCTTGTTTTGGTATCTGCATGGATGAGTATGTGCAAGGTGTTGCCATGTTTTTGTGTGATTTTCGATGGTTTTCCGTTGTTTTTTTTAGATTTTGAATTGTTTTGAATGTTTTTGGTTTTTTGTGAAACATTTTTGAATATTTTTGGTATTTTGATGATTGCTTGAATGAAGAACTTAATGAATCATAAGACAACGTAGAATCCACTTCCATCAATAGGTTAAAGGCATTGCCCCCAGTTTTAGACATGACTATGAAAAAGCAGGATGCAAGATGTATGGAGTACTATCATAATTGTAGAGGAATAACAAGCCATGGTTTTGGATGGATGGATGTATGTATGAAGTAGATGTGATCGCAACGAGCCTGAAAGACAATGGAGCCATAGCCTTTACGAGTGGCACCTGTTTGTCAGGTTTTCACCATCGCACTTACCCAAGGTGCCACTGGAGTGGTTGTTCACCGTTTGGATGCATGATTTTTCTCTTACTCTTTTTGGTGTTTTTTGTGTTTTCTTCAGGTCATTTATCTGGATGTTTTTGATATTTTTTGGTTATGTAGGGGAGCCTAATGCTCTGTACACCTTAGGTATAAAACCGTTTGAGGTACATGTTGTTGATTGGATCTGCAAGCAGTTCTCCTTCTGATGTAGCCAATTGATATGCCCCAGACTCGAACATGACAGTGACAACATATGGGCCCAACCAGTTTGATTCAAACTTGCCCTGATGTTCTTTGTTTAGTTGGTTGCGAGGTTTCTCTTTCAGAACAAGATCTCCTACCTCAAATGTATGAGGTCTAACTCGGTGATTGTAACTTTTTCTCATGCGCTGCTGATAGGCTTTGAGATGGTTGTATGCAGCTTGTCGCTTCTCATCAAGTAACTCTAAGTCCTGAAGACGGGATACTCTATATGCTTCGTCATCTATCAGATTATGCAAGGAAACCTATAATGATGGTATCTCAACCTCAAATAGGCAAGATAGCTTCTGCACCATAGACCAATGAATAAGGAGTTGCACCTGTATGGGTTTGAATGCTAGTTCGATATGCCCATAGCGCTGGATTTAGTTGAACGTGCCAATCACAACTAGCATCATTGACTATCTTCTTTAGGATCCTCAATATGTTTTTATTGGATGCTTCAGCTTGACCATTGCCTTGTGGGTAATAGGGAGTGGAAAAGCAGTGTTGGATATGAAATTTCTCATAGAGTTCGCGGACATCTTGATTTTTGAAAGGAAGACCATTATCTGTGATGATGGACATGGGTACACCATACCGGCAGATGATGTAGTTGAGGATGAATGAGGTGATCTGCTTGCCAGTGACTTGGGTAAGTGGAATAGCTTCGATCCACTTTGTGAAATATTCGGTGGCGGTAATAATGAATTTATGGCCATTGGATGAAGATGGATGAATCTTACCCACAAGGTCAAGACCCCATTGACAAAAAGGCCATGGTGTCATGACTGGTTGTAGTTCCTGGGATGGTGCATGTATCAGGTCACCATGAACTTGGCATTTCTTGCACTTCCTGACAAAGTAGTAGGAATCTTTTTTCATAGATGGCCAATAGTATCTATTGCGCAGGAGTTTCTTAGCTAGTGATGGACCACTTGAATGAGTCTCGCAAATTCCTTCATGGACTTCTTCCAAAGTCTTTGTTATCTCATCTTGTTCCAGACATCGAAGGAGAGTACCATCAAGACTGTGGCAGTATAGGGTTTCAGCAATAATGGTATATCGAGTAGTTTGGTGAATGAAGGTTTTATGTTGGTTATTTGATTGGTTGGGAGGAAGGGTGTGATCGCGGAGATAGGTGTAGAATTCACCGTACCATCGGGATTTAGAACCGACAAGGTGACATATCATCTCAGATTCAGGGATATCATAAGAGGGGATCCAAAGCTATTCTACCAAGAACTCATAGCATGTTGAATTTTGTGGAAGATCTAGGAGAGATGCGATGGTAGCCATAGCATCAGCAGCTCGATTCTGATCTCTTAGTATCTGCTCAAAAGTGATAGTAGTAAATGATGTCTTTAGAGTGTCCACCATTTTCTTATATGGCATGAGTTTATCATCTTTGGTCTAATATTCATCTGTTGCTTGTCGAATGACTAGTTGGGAATTGCCATATACTTGCAGTTCTTGTAATTTCCATTGTACGGCTAACCTGAGTCCTGTGATCAAGGCCTCATACTCTATGATGTTGTTGGTGCATGGAAATGTGAGCTTGTAAGACTTCAGGATGTTGTCACCTTGGGGTGTGATAAACAGAATGCCTACCCCCGAGCCATGCCTAGTGTATGAACCATCAAAGTATAATTTCCATGGCTGTGTTGTTGTGATCATGAATATCTCTTCATCTGGAAAATTGGAAATGAGAGGATGATCGCCCATGAGTGGTGCATTAGCCAACTGATCTGCAATAACTTGACCTTTGATAGCTTTACAGTCCACATACTCAATGTCAAATTCACTTAGAATCATTACCCATTTGGCCAAGTGACCTGTCAATGCTACTTTGCTGAGTAAATACTTGAGTGGATCAATCTTTGCAATGAGTTGTACTTTGTGTGTTAACAAATAGTGCCTCAGTTTAGTGGCTGCTAAGATTACTGCTAGGCAAGCTCGCTCAATAGGTGTGTAATTGAGTTCATAGCCCACCAGTGTGCGAGAGATGTAGTAAACAACACACTCTTTTCCTTCTGTATTATGTTGTGCCAGTAGTACACCCAATGCTATACTTGTTGCTGAGATATAGAGTAACAACGGTCTACTTGGGTCTGGTGGCATCAACAATGGTGGATTCATGAGATAGTCTTTAAGCATTTGAAATTCTTGTTGGCATCGGGAATCCCACTGAAAGCGGATATTCTTGTGTAGCAGGTGTGTGAATGGGTGACACTTATCAGCCAATTGTGCAATGAATCTTTAGATGGATTGAAGTCGTCCTTGTAGGGTCCTTAACTGACTAATATTCTTTGGAGGTGGCATGTCCATGATTGCTTTTACCTTTGCTGGGTTGACCTCAATACCTTTGCTTGAGACGATGTATCCTAGAAGCTTCCCGGAGGTTATTCCAAAGACACATTTCTTTGGGTTGATTTGAACACGGTATTGTTCCAGTCTATCAAAGATTTTATCTAAGACGTGGAGATACCCTTCTCTGGTGAGTGATTTTGCTAGTAAGTCATCAACATAATCTTCCATCATGGTATGCATCATGTCATGGAAGATGGTGGTCATTGTTCTTTGATAGGTTGCTCCTGCATTCTTGAGACTGAAAGGCATCACATTCCAACAATATGTGCCCCATGGACATATGAAGGTTGTCTTATGTTGATCTTCTGGTGCGATCTTTATCTAATTGTATCCTGAAAAGCCATCCATGAGTGAAAGCATGGCATGTCCTACTGTCAAATCCACTATGATGTCGATATTGGGAAGGGGGAAGTCATCCTTAGGACAAGCCTTATTCAGATCTTTGAAGTTAGTACAAATGCAGATGCCCCCTTTTGGTTTGCCGACAGGCACAATATTGGAGATCCATTCTGCATAATCAATTGGTCTAATGAAACCAACATCTAGGAGTTTCTTGAGTTCTGTTTTGACTAGCACTACAATTTGGGGATGCATTTTACGAAGCTTCTGCTTGACAGGTTTGGCTCCTTCTGCTACGGTAAGGTGATGCATGACTAAATCAGGATCAAGCCCAGGCATGTCTGCATATGACCATGCAAAGTTGATCTGACGCTTCTAGAAGAACTCTATAAATTTAGGCTGTTCCTCTAAAGTGAGAAGAGATGCCAGATGTATGAGATGAGGATTTTCAGGAGTCCCAACATTGTATTCTTTGGTTTCCTTGATGAGAATCGTTGATCATTCCTGTTGTACATTAGCAGGGAGAATGTCAAACCCTTCATCCTCAGGTGCCTCAGAGAGGTTTTCACCGTTGGATATGCTCTTTCTTTTTACTTTTGTCGGATCAAACAGTGCCACAGTGTGGTTTTCACTGGAAGATCCATGTTTTATTGTTATATTTTTATAGCTGAAAGGTTTGGCATCCGCCCCAAAGTATGCTGCACTATTAAGTTCAATGGCGAATCCAGCTTTGTGATCCCTGCTTGGTAGGTTATCCCTTAATTCCAAAAAGTCAATGATGGCCTCATCGTTTTGGAAGAAGTCAAGACATGGAGGATTTGGTTGGTTCCATTCGATGAGTTCAGGGTGGATAATGGGCATTACTTCATCGATTAGGTTAAGTGCATTAGATGTATCAGTGAGGGTTAAGATGTTATGGTGAAGGTCATTAATGGTACTCTCCCTATTAGAATCAGGCATAGGATGAGACGTAGGGTCTATGGAAGATGTTTCCAGTTCAGGAACCCAAGTGGTCTTTATCTGTGCTTCTCCATAAACAAGGATGTCTTTGCGTGGTGGAGGTGGTGATGTGTCTTCCTCATCTAAAGTGTTAAGCTATACAGAATTAAATTCCCACTCATGTGAGTCAGTCTCTGAATCACTTTCCAGCATCTGATTGCTATACCATACTGGGATGTCTTTTGAGTTAAACACTGCAGGTGTGATTGGTTGATGTACCTTTGTAGTGATCGGTGCTACAGGAAGTTTGATGGGGATAAAAGAATTTGGCATAGGAAGTATCAGCAGTGTTGACTCAGTGTCTTCTGTGGGAACTGCTAGTACCATAGATGCTGCTGTGGGTTCTGATATAGTTGTTGCTGCTAATGGTACTATGGATGTAATGGCTGTTGCGAATGGGATTACTGGTTTGATTGGTGGGATGATTGGTACTGTAGATGGTTGTGTTGGGGTTGTGAGCCTCGATGGGGCAATCAGGATGGTGCTTGAGGCTGCTTTGATTATGAAAGGTGTCCTCTTTGTAGTAGGTGGACAAAATGGTTTGTTGGGTTTTCCTTTGAATCTGAGCTTAGGAAAGATCTCTTTTTCAAAGCCTAGGTCTGTGTTACCTTTGGGCTTTAATTCTGGCAGCAGAGGTTCATGTCGTCCTTGTTTGCAATATCCTAAAGCACTCTGACCATCATATCCCATCCTTTGCATAATGAGGAGGCCTTTGCCATACTAATCCATAGGAAGTTTAACTTGTGGTAGATCAGTGGTGATGGGATCTTTATAGATCCATTCCGCCAAGTCCTCATCTTGGGTTTCTTCTTCTTAACTCTTTCCAAGGATGAAAGGAGTCAAAGCACATGCAAGTGTGATTAGTGGTTGCTAGAGTAACTGTTGTGGTTTACCATGTGTTCGAGGAGAATTGGGCATTTGTCCCACACAAAAGAGTTGACTCAAGTTGTATTCTCCAGGACCTTCCTCTACTAGTTTCATCTGAAGCTTTTCTTGCTTTGGTATAGTGGTGTTCGAACTGGCAAGAGAGGCTGGACTTATATATGATGTGGAGGAAATGGCTTCTCTATTATTAGGAATAGTAATCTCTGGTTGATGGCTGATATTATGGCAAAATGCAAAGGGGTTTGCATCGCCCAAAATTGTGATCTCTACACCATTATGTGGGAACTTGATACATTGATGGTAGGTAGATGGAACGGCTTGCATGGCATGTATCCAAGGTCTCCCTAATAATAGATATATGGAAAAGGAAGGTCCAGAACCTGACAGATGACGTGCTTTACCACAGGGCCCATGCGGATTGGTAGTACCACAGCTCCTTTGGATGAATGCTCTGCATCATCATAAGCTTTGATTGTGATCTTCTTACAAGGATCCACTAATTCTACTGCATAGCCCAATGCTGTGACCAACTGTAGTGTACAAATGTTCAGGCCTACTCCATTATCGATCAAGACTCGCTTGATCCTGTGTTGGTTGATAAAGCCTTCAATGTGTAGCAAAGCATTATGAGGTTGCTGGAAGGAAGAGTTGTCACTTTCAGAAAAAGTGAGACAAGGTGATGACTTTAGACTTCCAACCATTGCTTGAAATTGGTCTGTATTCAGGTTTGCAGGGACTGACGCCTCTTAGAGTGCTTGATCCAAGATAGTTTTATGAGATGGCGATAGACACAAAAGCTCTAAAATGGCTATAAGCGCAGGGGTTTTGTCTAATTGTTCCACAAGATTGTACTGCTTTGGGATGGAGGTGGTGCTTGGTGGAGCTGCCTTTATGGTAACTTTGCCTCAACATGTAACAACATTGCAATTTGAGTTGGGATTTTTGAAGGTTATAGTTGCAACTTGTTCATTGGCATCATACAGATGATTTACAGTGTAATTATACGCAGCCTGTGTATAATCAGTGGTATCAGTGCCTCATCTAGAAGTGGAAGGACCCCTTTGATCTTGTGATGGAAGTGGATTTTTGAACATCAGATGATCATTATTGGTTGTTTTTGGGTTATGTCCTTCAATTTCAATTTCTCCTCAGTCAATAAGATCCTGAATAAGATCTTTTAATCTGTGACAATTACTTGTCTTGTGTCCTCTTCCTTGATGGAATTCACAGTGTTCAGTATCTCTCCACCATGCCGGTTTGACCTGAGGTTCATAGTTTGATAGTTTAGGTAAAGTGACCAAATTTTGAGAAATGAGTTGTCGCAACACTGTTTCAATGGGTTCCCCTAAGGGAGTGTATGTGCGTTTCTATTTTTGCTGGTGAGGTCTAGGTTCATCATGAGATGTGATGCGACCTTGATTAGAAGGAACATTTGTGTTGTTTTGAGGTGGAGGATTTTGTCCTGCAAACCGAACCACAGGTTGTGCACTTTGTATAGTCCTGGCATCCACAACCCCATCATTGACGATATTCTTTTTTTTATTCCAGAAGTTTGGTTTATCGCTATTGAAGCATGGGCGAGGACCATCTTTTGGTTCATTAAAGATTTTGATGAGTCCTTTCTTGATGAGTGCCCTTTCACATTTTAAACCATTGGTGATCATATCATTAAAAGAGTCTATGTCTTTGACATCCAGGTGAAATTCCATTTCTTCGTTTAAGTTGGAAATGAATATTTCCACTAGTTCTCGTTTAGGTAACTGAAGAGAACGTTTGCTAGACATTTGACGTCATCATTGTAGGAATATTGAGAATTGTTCACCTAGTTTTTGTTTGGGGTTGCACAGATCAGCCATGGTGATGTCGCGTTCAATGTTATGAGAGTAATGAGCTAGGAACTTCAGGATGAGTTCCTCAAATGTTCTAATGCCACTTGGTAGTCAGGAAAACCATGATGTGGTTGTTCCTCCCAAGCTTTGGGGAAAAAGGTGCATTAGGTAGGTGCCTTCATATGCCACTTCAAGACAAGCAGAATGAAATTCTTGGACATGATCGTGGGGATCCCCCTTTCCTCTATATTTTTCAAATTTGGGTGTTTTGAATCCTTGTGGAAATGGTGGCATGTAAAGATTCCTATCAAAAGGATAGGGATAGATGTCATTGAGTGAGAATTGGTTAGTCTTGACACCACTATGAAGTTGTTGGGCGAGATTCTCGACTTGTTGCTGCAACATCTCCATTTCATTTGGAGGAGGAGGTGGTGGGTTACCTCGAGGAATGTTATATCTGATGGGATCTCTACCTCTTTCCTCTTCATGGTGACTTTGTCTTTTTGATGCTTGTCTTAATTGGGCAAGATCAAAGTCAGAGGGGAGTTTTTCTCCTTCTTGAGCAAGTCTTAAGAAGTGAGCATCTGCATTGCTCCTGAGTATTTCGTCAAAAAGTCTATTAAAGAGAGGGTTATGCTGAGCCCTTTCTATTGTTGCAGGAGTGGGAGTACTTGGGTTTTCATCATCTGCATTTCCTCCGAGTGCTTCTTGAAATTCATTGAGATTTTCCTCTTCTTCTTCTTCCCTTTCTATTTCTCGTTGCCTGGATTGTGATCGGGTTTGGGCCATTTCATTTATAAGCTTTTTGTTAAAGTTGTGTGAATATGATGATGAGTTTTTGTTGAAATGAGAAATTGATGGTTGGTGAATTGTGTTGCACATGGATCTCTAGCACCTTTAACGTGGATGTAACCGAAATTCCTTCTTTGAATTTCTTGTTTGTTTGATAAGTTTTGATGTGATAAGGTGTAGAGAAATCTGAGATGTGTTACAGATTTAACTACCTAGTAATGAGAGGATTCACTCATGAACTAGTTTTAACTTACATAGATGTGTCTCTTAGGATGAGCTCATCCTAGATGTAGAAACAATCTAAAAAGTGATGTGATGTGTTTGATTTCAAGCAATATCTAAAAGAGAACTTGGGACAAGAACCTCTTAATGTTTTGAGAGTTGGGACGGATTGATGATGAAGTGATGATGTATGAGTGAGATGATGGGTGAAAATGTTTTCAATTTCAATAAAAACTTTGTGTTACAAATGGGACAAACTTTATCTCTTCCCTTTCGAGTGTTGGTGGTATTTCTCGAGCTGTGTTGTATGTGATACAAATGTTTGGGAAGAAGTTGGGATTAATCTTTCCTCCTTGGTTTTTGTGATAACTCAAAGCTCTATATTGCATAAAAGCTTTGCGGTTCAATGATTCAGAATCAAATTCATTTGTTTTTCCTTGAAGGTAGAGACGCATGTGATGCAGAAAGACTCTATGTGAGACAAAGATTTGTCTATTTATATAGAAGAATTTCCTCCTTTTGATCAAAGTCTTTGAGCTCAATGGTCTTCTTTTAAAGTTGATATTCTGATGAAGCTTCTTCTTTCACAAGATGTGAAGAATGGTCATAAAGGTTTGATTTTTTTGTTGTTTGCACTTTGTTTTTGATGTGTTTGTTTGGATGAATACTTTGTTTTTTTGAGAGTGATTTTCTAATTTGATGTTTCTTTGACAAGAAAACAAAACAAGCACACAAACACAAGAATGTTGCCTAAAAGGCACAAATGAGTATGGGTCTAGATCAACCCAATCCTTGGACTTGTATATGACCCTTCCTTTAGATGTATTTTAAGGTGTATTTTCAAAGCCTGAAGTTGGCTCAATTTGCACTTGGTCTTGACTAAACTAACACACTTCAAACACTTTTTATCCCTAAGGTCAAATGGCCAGTTGTGATAAATTTAGCCCACATCTTGATATTTCTTCGACTTTGGTACTACATACCTTATGAATCCCGCCGTGGCAGGTAAGGATGTGATATACTAAGTCTTGCATGAGCATAACAAATAGATGATCCCTATGATGGGGGAGTCACCACTTTTATCAAGTCACAAGTGACTTTTCAAAAAGCTATGTTTCTACTCAAGGAAATATGTATGGTGAGTATCTTGGGAGCAAAACCATCTATGCTCTTGCACTAAATTATATTGCAAATATCCTCAATCAATAGAACGGGTGGGATACTACTTAAAGGTGTTTAGTCATGCTCGATGTTTTTGGACATAAGTTCATTCTGCAGTGACTCACTTAAGAGCCTTGTAACTGGTGGTGGGGCCCATTTGTCCTTTCGGCCAGTTACACTATAGGAACAGCTATATCCAAGGCTATAGCTTTTGCTCTCACCTGATTTCTATAGCGGCTTGAAGGATTTACCGCTCGAGGTCATTCCCAAGAGTATCGATCCCTTGGCAGGCCTCTCTTAAAAAGATAAAATTTTTGAGTGTTACTAACACTTGTCTCTTGCACCTAGGACCACGAAAGCCAAGGGAGAGGATAGTGTGTGTTAGAGGTAGGACCACTCGACTGACTTTTTGCACAAGTGTGCCAAGTACGAAAGACACTTGTTCTTTTTAATCCACCATTTCAAATGTGATCTAACTATTTGGAGATGTTGTTCCAATAGTCATGGTGTTTTTTTTAACTTCAAAGGCAATGTGTTTTGTAATCTAGAATTCGGAAATCCTGGTCAACTTAATGAAAAACACGTTTGCTTGAAGTAAAATTTGTTTTTGCAAAAAAAATAAAAACAAGTGGATTGTTCTTTTTATTTGCCTAAAAATTGAAGTGTGGCTTGTGATTTTTAAGTTTGATGCAAGGAAAGCAACTTTGTTTATTGATTTTAAGCACCAAAATGAAGATGAATCCTAACTTGCAATGGAAGTAAATGTTTGTTTTCAAGTGTTTTAAAAGCACCAAAGGAAAATTTGTGAGTTTTAACCTGCATAAACCACAATTTTGTTAGTAAAATCTATGTTCAACGGGGGGGGCTTCCACAAGCCTAAGATTTTCAATTTTTCGGTTACAAGGTGAGTTTTACAACATTATGTTGCAATAGCGCTAGTCTGCATTTAAATAGAAGCGCTATTTCACACAGAAGCATTGAAAGAACAGGAATGACAGAGAGGCAAAAGTGCTGAAAGAGTTTCAATAGTGCCAAAAGAACAACAAAAGCGCCAAAGTAAATCCAAAAGCACTGAAAGTTTAACAATAACACTATTGTAGTAACAATAGTGCTAAAATAGAAAGTGTTGGTAGCGCTAGAACATGTTCAATAGCGCTGAAGCACGACCTGTGTGACAAATTCGACAATCAGACATGTTAGTTTACAAAAAAAATGGTATTTTTGGGTGTTCGATTCACGTCGGGTTCACCAAATGATGCTCTGCAAAAAAGGGAAGGTTAGTCAATGATAACAAAACACAAATAAGAATAAAAGCCAAGTTGTTAGTGTTAGAAATCATAAACAAAATACTTTCCTACACAAGCATATCAAAAGAGATACCAAAAGCGTGATAGAATGTCTAACTAGGAAGGTAAATACGATGAGGCATCTCCAAATGCCTCCTAACATGCTCTTGTCTTCTTCTCCCTTGTTCCTCTCCTCTCCAAGTTCCAAAATAGTGTAGCTCTCAGCAGCTTTTTGCACTATGGATTCTTATGGAGGATTGAGATTGAAATATTGCTCTAAATGTTAATAAAAAAGCTAATATTAAGCTATTGATACTAAAATGATTGATTTTATTCAAAATGACAATATATGAGTTAATTATGCTAAAATGCTCTCTTAAAATGCCTATAGCTTAAATGCATACAAGTTTTCAGGATCTGGATTATGAAGAAATGGGCTCTATTTATAGGAAAAATGGAGCAATGGATGGTTGAGATTGAGCAATCTCAACAAGGGTCAGGATTGAATGATTTCAAATCCATGTGAGGGCTTTCAACCCAATCCTAGGATGACAAGTGTCAATGTGAGATAGGTTGAGAGGGAAGGGAATAAGCATTAAATGCTTGATATGACTTTGGAAGTTAAAGTCAAGATTGGTTGAATGAATAAACTCTTTATTAAAAGAATAAAGCTTTTATCCAATGGATAAACTCTTGTGCAAATGTGAAATGGATGAATATGGTCAAAACAATAAATGTTTTGGGGGACAAGTTTGAAATAACCATAAATGGTTATGCAAGAGCCATAAATGGTCATGTAAGAGCCATTAGTGGTCTTGGAAGACTTTGGGGGTTAATTTGTTGAACACACAAAACATTAAATGCTTTTTAAAGACTTTGGAGTCTTTGAGAAGTGACTCCATTTTGCTTAGGAATGTGACAATAATTAGGAGATGGATTAGGCTAATTACGAAGGGGATTAGATTTTGCAAGTGGATTTGGTGGGTGAGGGAAAATAGGATTTTATTAAAATAAAAATTCATTTATTTCAATAAATGTGTGCAAGTTGCATTTGTAGGAAAATGCAAGTGGGGGGGGGATAATGATTTAAATAAATGTTTTATTTAATTTATTTAAAAGAGGAAAAGGGGAATTTAATTAAATAAATAGATTTTATTTATTTAATTGATTGGAATTTGATTTAATGAATTAATTAAAATAAATTGAATAATTTATTTAATTAATAGAAGAATGTTTGGGGATGAATTAATTAAATATTAATTTAATTAACTGATGGCTAGTGGATTTTTAATCAAATAAATAGCGAATATTTATTTAGTTAAGCTGGACAGATTTGTGTGACTACAGGTTCCAATTAAATTTTTATCTTTAGGTCGGGGAACTAATGTCCAAGTATTATTTTTCTCTATTTTTCCTAATTCTTCTTCCATAGCTTTAATCCAAAATTTATCTTCACATGCCTCATTGATAGATGATGTTTCAATTTGAGAAATAAGACATACCTCTTCATTTCCCAATCTTCCTCTTGTCATAACTCCTTTAAATTTGTTTTCAATTATTTGATCTTCAGAATGATTCAATCTTACATACCGGGGTGTCGTAGTTTGTTGTTGTTCTTCAATTACTGTGGAATCCTCTGATGATACCAGAGTAACTGGATCTTCATTCTGTACCAGTGGATTCAATGTAGGTTCATTTGTCACAATTTCTATTACTGGTTCAGAGTCTATATACCTTGAAGTTCCTCTAAATTGTTCATCAATCTTTACATTTGTACTCTCAACAATTTTCTGTAATCTCTTATTAAAACATCTATATGCCTTGCTCTTAGATGAATAACCAAGAAATATTCCTTCATCACTTCTAGGATCAAATTTGCCAATATACTCATCTCTTCTAATATAACACTTACTTCCAAAAATTTTGAAATACTTAAGAGTAGGAGTATTACCAAACCATAGTTCATGAGGGGTCTTACCAGTTTCACCTTTGATGTGAACTTTGTTGAATGTATAGACAGCAGTGCTAACTGCCTCTCTCCAATACACATGTGGTAGATTTGCTTCAGATAACATACTTCTTGCTGCATCCAAGATAGTTCTATTTTTCCTTTCAACAACTCCATTCTGTTGTGGTGTCTGAGGTGCTAATAATTGTCTTCTGATTCCATTCACTTCATAGAATGCATTAAAGTCCTTAGATGTGAATTCTCCTCCTTGATCTGATCTTAAACATTTGATTTTCTTACCGGTTTCATTTTCAACCATTACTTTGAATAGTTTGAACTTTCCAAGTGCTTCTGATTTCTCTCTGAGAAAAGTAACCCAACACATTCTAGAATAATCATCAATAATTAGCATGAAATATCTATCATCTTGTAAGATTTTTGTTCTAGCTGGACCATATAAATCAGTGTGAATTAAATCAAGAGAATTATTGGATTTTTTTGGAATACTTTTGAAACTAGCTCTAACTTGTTTTCCAAATTGACATTCCTTACAAATTGTATTCTGAGGTTTCACAATTTTAGGTAGATCTCTTATTGCCTTAGAAGTACTGATTTTTACCATGCAATCAAAGTTTACATGACATAGTCTCTTATGCCATAACCAACTTTCATCTATATGTGCAATTAAGCATGCCTTTTCACTATTATTCAAATGAAAGATATTACCTCTAGTCTGATTACCGGTTGCAATTTCCAAACTAGTTCTATTCATGATTTTGCATTTTCCATTTTTAAATTGTAATAGAAATCCCTTCTCAACTAATTGACCAACACTTAAAATATTATGCTTTAAACCTTCAACATAATAGATAGTGTCAATGTTATGCTTACCACCAAGAGATATTGAACCCTTACCTTTGATTGAATAGGCTTTGTCATCTCCAAATCTTACTAAACCTCCATTGTATTCTTGAAAGTTCATGAATTTGCCTTTGTCTCATGTCATATGATGCAAGCATCCTGAGTCAATGATCCATTCATCCTTTGCTTCAACTTTAGCTACTAGGTCTTGTTCTACCGGTTGAGTAGTAGGTGTCAGTTGATCCTCTATTATAGCAACAAAACCCCATCCATTATCTACTGGATCCTCATCAGAATCATCAGTCACACCTTCATCATCAATGTAACAAGATTTATCTTTGTTCTTCTTAAATTTGTATCTCTAATATTCAGGATTAGGATTGTATGTTCTTCTTTCTTTTTCTCTTAGTCTAGCATGTCTATCAGGGCATCTTGAAGCCATATGACCAATCTTATTGTAGTTGAAACATTTGAAGGGTGCTTTACCTTCATACTTACTTCCAACTGGACCTTTTGGCATTTTCCTTGCAAATAGTGCTTCAAGTTCTTCAAGTTCTCTTGCATAAAAGACTTTCGAGTCTGATTTGTCAAATGATGGAGCAAATGATGTTGATGCTTTAAAGGCCAAATCAGTTTTTATAGTAGCAATAGGACCAAATTCCTCAATTTCAAAGTTTGAAAGTTTTCCAATCAATGTATCCCTAGTTACTGATGTATTAGGCATTGTTCTTAAGTCATTTATAGCAGTAACTTTCATTTTATTTGTCGGTTGCAAACCTCTTAAGATTTTTGAAACAATTTCATCCTCACTCAAAGTTCCTCCGCAACATTTAATACCCAAAATAATTTCATTTACTCTTTCCATAAAAGCATAAATCCTTTCATCTTCTTCCATTTTCAGATGTTCATACCTAACTCGGAAGCGTTCAAGTTTTGCAATCTTAACTGTGGAATCTCCTTCATTTAGTGTTTCCAAATGATCTCAAATAGCTTTACTAGTAGACCTATCTGATAATCTAATGATTCGTTGATCTGACAATGCACTCAAAAGTGCTTCTCTTGCTTTGCAATCATTCTCTTCATCTTTAGCTAGGGTAGTTGGAGCAGTCTAACCAGCTACAACAATAGTATAACCATTCTTTGTAACTTCCTAGATGTCTTTACCGATGCAATTCAGATGTGTCTCCATCTTGATCTTCCATATCCCATAGTTGGTTCCATCAAGTTTAGGACTGTCCTTTCTAAAATAATTTATAGACATTGGATCTCCTCAAGTTGTTAAACTTCTGCAAAAGAGGACTAGGCTCTGATACCAATTGTTAGGTCCCAAAGACAACTGAGAGGGGGGTTGAATTAGTTGTCTAATAAATTCAAACCAAAAACTAATTAACCAACTTGATACATAATACCGGTAAAGCAGTTAAATATGTCAGTAGATAATGTTAATAGTAAATTGCTATACTAGTAAGGATTAATGCATGAAACATAAACATAAAGTCATCCACAACACATAACACCAATATTTGTACGTGAAAACCCTGTAAGGGGAAAAACCATGGTGGGAAACCTTACCCACAATCAGATGATACTACTGCAGATAGTAAGTGTACATAAATGGGGTCTGCACATGTAGAAGTCCAATAGCCTAGAGCTCACTACTCAATCACAAAATGGGAGTCACACTGACTATAGTTGGATGGTTAAATCCAATAAGAATGTACTGCACAAAATAACATCTTCATTTGCTGGATTTAGTACCGGTGTAATGCTGATATGCTTCTACAAAAAGCTTCACCTTCAAATGATGTCTTCGCGTATACCTCTGCTTAATCTTGCATATACCTTCACTCAATTCTTTTTCGCATTCCACACTTGATCCTACAAATAAGATCTTACATTTATACCATACCCTAAGACCAATTTTAGTAGGTCGGCTCCAGAAGATATTACAATAAAAATATTTTACATACAATATAATATCAGATGCAATAACCGATTAAATATGTTGGCTTAATGCATTTACATCAATAATAAATCCTCTCCATATCGTGCCATGCTGATCTGGAAAAGATAAACCTGTCGATGTAACCCTAGATAACCCTGGACCTATTTGCTGGTAAAAGAAAATATGCAAATATGAATATACCAATGATCAATTCTTCAAAAAAAAGTGCCCACATGATGTCTTCGACATTATCAAGTGTCTTCCATATCATTCCAGGTACCGATGAACATTATATCCTGTCGGTGAACCATATACTAGTAACTATGCAATAGTTACTTGCTTGCCAATGAATGTTGCTGGATCTCCAAAGTGCTTGTTTTCAGTATGTGTTATGATGTGTCTTTCATGCTGTGGTTGTTATTCTTATTTACTGCATTAATTTTGGTTTACTTATACACAACTTTGAATTGTTTTTCATGTTATAATTTAAGAAAGTTCTATTATTGGTCAGCTACTAGTTCACCGCCCCCCCCTCTTAGTACCTTTGGGAATCCTAACAATCATCATGTACCCTCATTATCTTTCAATTTCTCTCCCAAGGGGGCATACTTGTGACCTTATGACCTCACATCATCAATGTCGAGAAAATTTTCAAATCTTCATCAAAAGTCGAGCAAAAATCTTTTTCGACTAAAGAAAATCAATCAAATTCTTATCACTAGGGGCATCTCAACTTTATCACTTTATATCAAGTTGAGATTTATCGATCATCTGAATCAAATCAATCTCTAGGGGCATATCAGTTTCACCGCTTCATATCAAGCTGATATTTGTCTTCATCTGAATCAGTCTCTTAACGTTAATCAGTTTCATCGCTTTTCATTAAGCTGATTATTCATTTAAACTCAATCAAGGGTTTAAAGAGTATCTTTGATCACACACTCAATCTAAGCAAGTGTTCAGTTTCATCGCATCAAATCAAGCTAGACAGTTTGTCTTCACTCACGTATCTTGATCAATCAAGTTCAAGATTGATTTTATCTTCACTTACTGTGTCTAGTTTAATCAAGTTCTAGATCAGTAAGATCTTCTTCTTGATCAATCAAGTTCAAGTTCGGTATCTATTCTCTCTATCATTCCTAGTTCAATCAAGTTCGAGATCGATATCACTTTAATCAACTCTATTCAGCTTCATCGCTTCAATTCAAACTGAGTACCTCACTCTTTATCTAGTTCATGATCAATCAAGTTCAGAATTGGTATCTCCTAGACATCAACTATTCTTTGAACCAACGCGCTGCTCGCACATTAATTCAAAGAGGGGCAAATGTAATACCCTAAAAATGGTCATCTAAACCATGAGCCCCTAATCTCGACAACATCACCAAGGTCCTAACCAAAGACAATTAAATAAATCTTGAGCACACAATTAATTTCTAAAATCATCAATGTCACATAGCAAATTAATCAACCAATATTAATTAAATATTTATTTAATTAATTGATCATTCCAAGTAAATCATTTTAAATAATTATCTTATTTATTTTATTAAATATCCTCGTATATTTAATTAAATAAATCAATTTGCCATTAAATCATCAAAAAGAGGAATTAATTTAAAAAAAAATTGCCATAAATCTTCAAAAAAGGAAACAAATCAAGAAAGAGGAATTGAAAATTATGAGCACAAATCTTCATAAAAAGGAATAAATCAAAAAAGGAATTAATTGACCAAGAAAGAATTAAAATTTGAGAAAAGAAATCAATTGGAGATAATCTTGAAAAAAACAAATTAAAAACTGATAGATAATCTCAAAGAAAGCAATTAAAACAATTAAATATTAAAATTGAATGAAATAGAGAATAAACCATTTTTTTCCTGATTTTATCTTAATTTTAGTTCAATTTGCTTTAAAACTGAGAAAAGCATCTAATCACATCAATTCACCTAGATTGTGCTTCCTCTTGGAAAATCTTGACCACTCATCATCATTTGATCTTAGCTGTTGGTTTCTTTATGAATTTTCTATAAATTCAGGCTCTCATCTCTCATTCAAAAACCCTGGAGAATATATTGTTATTATGTTGTTTTTGCTCTAGGTTCATTGAGAATTTTCTTTAAGATATTGCATATCAGTTATTTCATATTGCTTAAATTATATTAGATTAATTTTGCATATCTATCTTAAATCTTGCATCCATTTAGCTCATATTCATGCTCATATAGATTAAAAATCTTTTGTTTAGGTGTTGTCTAGTCACTGGATAGCTTAGCAATCTAAGAGAAATCTAAACTCGCATCTACTAAAAGGCAATGGGTTGCTTTGTAATGGTTTATTATTCATTGATTATTGATTTACTAACCATGCATCTAATGACTTAATTGAAGTGTTGTGTATTCCAAATACAGATACAGGTCCACTTTTCACACACACAATTGTTATGTAATCCAATGGTCATACTTGAACTGACTTGTTTGTTATCTCTATGAGAGAATTATATTTTTGTTGTTTTACCGACCTAATTAATTTGTTTATAAGGTAGATGAGTTGTTTAGTTTCAGTGTTGGAAATTTTTTTGTTGAGTGTGTGGTTGCCGAACATGATGATGTATCTGCAATTTGAGTAAAGGCGGATAGGAGCGTTAAAAAGATCTAAACAAGCAAGTGTAGTGCTATTCAATTAGATTAGAAAACTCCTATTATTTTCTAACAATTACAACAATTAAATCCCCTAACTGGGTAAGCTCTAACAAGCTTGGTGTTACTCAAATCCTCTAACAAGGTGATCCATTAGCTTGGATTCTAAATCCTTAACAAAGATTACTCGTCACAGGGTATTGCTTTTAACAAGGCATTATAGTCGATCCCTTAACTGGGTGGTCCCTAACATGATTTGTTCTTAAGAAGAATTTTTGTAAAAGCTTTAATAGGCTTGGCTCCGAATAGGACAAACTTCAGAAGAGTTCAGATAGTTATCTTATGAGTCTCATCTCACCGTGGTTTTTCCCATTTGGGTTTCCACATCAAAAATATTATCTCAAGTGATGAATGTTTTTGTGGTTATGTTTTCTATCGTTGATTTTCTTAACTACTTAATCCACTTTGATAAGTCATGATAACCGATAACAACATGAAATGAAGTTTTACTTATGTCAGTAAAAGTATTTGAATGTTTGTGAGTTTCGAGTTGTTTACGGTTAATATGTTGTAACAGTAAACCGATTTAGCTTGACAAATTTTATTTTGATAGTGATATTGCATCGATAGTTCTAAGTTTATTTTGAGAGATTGATTTTAATATTGGTGAATTTTATCTTTTTTTTGATTTATTGATTCGCCCCTTGTCTTAGTAGTTGACCGAATCCTTGTTCTTTCATCATACCATCAAAGTCATCACCGACAGTAGGAGCCAAAGTCACAGAAGCACCAGAAGGCCACCCTGAGGTAGAGCCATGATGTGGAGGAGAAGTTGAGTGTCGCCTCCATGCATCATCTCTCCCACCAGAGGAGTGGCAAGGAGCCTGGGACTGTGGGGTCTAAGAGCGTCGGGTGAAGGAATTGCAACCACGATGACAACCATGGGGCAAAGTGCGGTTGATAGAAATAAAATCCGGCAATATTGTGGCAACTGCACAAGGGGCGTTTCCCTAGTGATGAAGGATCTCCTATAATTGGCCCACCTCAAGATCCACTTTGTCATCTTGCACCTGAATCTACATTAATACATTATTATAAATGCAATCTCTAGCATAAAGAAAAACATTAATAACCAAAGAGCTGTGATTAAAAGGAACTGCATTTCTATCTTTCCAAAGAGTAAATAGGATCTCCACTCTAAAAGCATGTCATATATGGGAAAAATTGAAGGGGATTCTAGGTGAATCACCCAAAAGAGCCATATGCCAAGAAAAGAGCTTAGGTCGAAAAGGCCGAAAGAAATCATGGATCCAGCTCCAATACTGTTGAGCTCTTCTACATAACCAAAAAATGTGCATAAAATTTTCTAGGTGACCACAAAAAGGGAATCGGGGATCATGAACCCCCAAATGCCTAAGTTTGGAACCCAAAGGCATCCCTTTAAATATAACACACTAAGAAAAGTGTGCAATCTTGGGTTTAGTGGTGGCGGACCAGACAACAAGAAATTTGAGTCTCCAAGATTTGTAAGAAGACTGCAAGTGCCACCACTGGTTAAGAATTTAGACCATAGGAAAATGAGGAACCAACTAGAGATAACCCATTTTGGGTTTGTAGCTAGTGAAAGGAGTCTAAGGATATTACTTCCCATCCTTCCACGAAGGTCTAATAGACTGAATACTAAGCTTATGTAACAAATGTGAGGGTAAGGCCGAATCGAGAAGCTCATAAGTCTATCGATCAGGTTGAGATAGATGAAACTGGACCTGGAGGTCATCCCATGACCAGAGATTTATAGAAGCTCTGGAAAATAGATGCTTAGGTTTTTGAACGCCGCATTTGTGAAAATGCAGAGCACTAACACCCTAGATTTTGGCTAGCGGTAACCCTTTCACCTAAATAAGAGGTGACCACCTGAGGTTGTGTTGATTCATGAAGATCCCATCATGAAAACCATCACCTGCCCATCAAAGCCAAGGATTAATATCTTCCCAAGCATGCCATATGGTTTTAACAACAAAAGTACCTTGGATTTGAACATGGTCTTTCATAATGAGTAGGCTTTAAAAACCAATCCCCTTCCAAGCTGACCTATTGGTAGGAAATCTCAAAGAAATGCAATGTTGAAGAAGGTTTCTCCAACCCTCATTGCTAGATAAGGCTCTGATTATCCATTTAGAACATAATTCAATCCCTTGTTTCTAGGTAGAAATAATATTGAGCCCTCTAGACTCCTTGGGAAGACAACAATACTCCCAAGCGACTTTGTGAAAACCTTGATGGTCGAAACCAGAGACCCAAAGAAAAGCCCGCAAAAGTCTTTCCAACTTCATGTAAGAGGCCTTAGAAGGAGCCCAATATAAAGAGTAATAGACATGAGTGGCAGCCAAAACCTTTGAACAAATTTGAAATTTACTAGCCAGAGAGAGAGGCTTGGTAATCAAATAGGCCAACGTTTTCTCAATCCTAGCTAAAACAACATTCCAAAGATCCATAGGAGAAGCTTGAAAGGAAAAAAGAATGTTTAGAAAAAAAGAAGTTATGAAGCTATTTCCAGTCATATTGAAGAATCCAAGGTAGGGTGGGAAGAAAAGGTTGCCCATAACATTACATCTTGTGCCATTGAATGGCCAAGCTAAAAGACAAGCAAAAGGTGTCTAGACATTGAAGAGTGACCTAAACATTATCTTCTTCCTCAATGAGAGTGAGGAAGGAGTCATCCACAAAATGGCCATTGACAAGTTGAGAAGGTGCCTCAGGCAGGGAGATACCACAAACACACCCAACAAAGATAGCATTAGCAATTAAGTACCCAAAACCCTTCACCGCAAAAATATATAAAGAAGGAGCCAGAGGACAACCTTGGCAAATGGATCTGAAAAGACCAAAAGCCTTAGACTGATGACCATTAATGGTGATGTAGGCTGAGACATCCCTGAATAATATCTGGACAAACTAGATGAATCTAGGGCCGAAGCCAAGAGCTTTGAGCATAGCCAAAATAAATGGCCACTCAATGCGATCATATGCTTTAGCAAAGTCAATCTTAAGGAAGATTTCTTGCTATTTGGAGCGTCTGGCCCAGTCCATCCCTTCCCAAACAACAATAATATTATCCAGAATAAACATGGACTTTATAAATCCAGTTTTCTCTAGACGAACAATCAAAGGCA
The DNA here is from genome assembly GCF_030272615.1 of Cryptomeria japonica. Classification (NCBI taxonomy): domain Eukaryota; kingdom Viridiplantae; phylum Streptophyta; class Pinopsida; order Cupressales; family Cupressaceae; genus Cryptomeria; species Cryptomeria japonica. The sequence continues at coordinate 703,195,345 of NC_081411.1, read as the reverse complement.
GGAGATGATGAATCTTGAGAGCCAAGGCTTTGACAATGATCTTATACAAGACATTAAGGAAGGTAATAGGCCTCTAATTGCAAAATGTCCTCTGGATCCCAAGCCTTGAGATAAATTTGATGTTACCCTAGTTAAGTATCATTCCCAAGGATTGGGAGTCAAAAGCTTCAAGGTAGGCCTTATGTAGGTCAAGACAAACACAAGGCCAAAGGGCTTTGTAGAACTCGCAAGGGAAACCATCACACCTAGGGGCTTTATCATCCACCATAGAGAAAAGGGTTTTCTTGAGATCATCAATAGTCAGTAAGAGATCAAAAAATGTATACTAAGACTCGGAAAGCCTTTTAGGAACAACAAATAAGAAATATTGCAAAGCTTGGGCTCTGGCCAATTAGTTTCCCTGTGTTGTGAACACCTTCTCATAATGATGGACAAAAGCTTGCAAAATATCAAGCAACTCAGTGAGAACAACATGTCCTTCTTTGATTTTCTTAATCCCTATAGAAGTATGATGGGCACACAAAGCTAGGAAAAATTCTTTGGAGGCCTTGTCACCCACCTTGAGCCAATGTAACCTCAATTTGATTTGAGATCCTTTGGTAAAGTAGTTATCTACAACTTGTTTTTGATGATAGAGTTGGGCTAATAGAAGTTGCAAGTTAGAATCAAAAGGATTCAAGGCCAGAGCTTTTGTGGCAGCACAAAGATCTTTGGTGGGTGCGTCATATGAGTTCCTATGACACATGGCAAGCTATCTACCATAAATATGTAGAAACCTCATAGATTGAGTAATAACATCATTCCACCACACAATCCAACTAGTGTGATGATGAGGCCTTGGTTCCAAATTCCAAACCCTTTGAATGTGGGCCATCGTGTCTTGATGATGCAGGAGATATGTGTTGAGGTAAGACTCCATCTTGGAAGGATGTTGCCTAGATAGCTATCATTCAATGCTAAACTTTATGGGAAAGTGATTGGACAACATCACGTCAATGAGAGGAGTGACGGGCAGAGCTTGATCTTCGGAAAAAGAAAAAAAAGATTGCGTAGTTATCATAGAATGATCAAGCCTTTTAAATATTCCATCAGAGCTAGCTCTAAAATTAGACCAAGTGTGCTAGACCCCACCAAGGCGACAATGATTTGTGTTGGGGTCAAAAAGACCCAACTTATTACACATGTAGTACCAAGCTTCCCTCTCGCTAGCTATTTATTGAAAAGGCAAAATTCCATCCTTATCGGTTGCCACCTCAACCATATTTAAGTCCCCACATATGAACCAAGTTGTAGGTGGTAGATTATCAACAATCAGTGCCATAGGTGTGATCTATCAACCGCATCATTGGGAGCATAAATATTAACAATCCCAATGGAATGATGATCAATTGACAACAAAACCCATACAACACGTTGCATGGGATCAAAACCATGAGAAATAACTACAGAAAGACAATGAGGTGAAATGAGAGTAGCAACTCCACCTTGACCAACTTCATGCTGGGAAGAAAAAACAAGGCTATCTAGCCAAATAACATGACATGCAATAGTGACAATGAAACCAACAATTTTAACTTCCTGAAGGCAGAGAACATCCACGCCTAAAACATGTTGATGAACATCTTGAACATAATACTTTCTGGTGAGGTCTATGAGACCTCAAACATTCCATGAGATGTAATTCATGAAAAATATTGCATATCATCTCATCCCCAAGAGAGGAGAATCTATTGCGTAAAACATCTAAACTGAGAATGGGAAGAGAGTCCCCACCAAATATAACTCATCATTTTTCTGAACCACCATCTACAATCTCAGCACATCGAAAAAGGCTATGAGAGTAGCAAAGAGAGTGTGGAGAAAAAATCATAGATGCAACCTAAGGAGTGTGAACCCAAGGGGGTCAAATGACACCCTTAGAAGAATCCTTCCCTTTTTTGCCAGGGTTTGATACAGAAGCGGACAACATAGAGACTACTTGGGTAGATAGTGTCTATGTAGGAAGCTTCACAGTCGACTAGGAACTTGAACCGACTGGTGAGTTTTGGGCCGAAGCCACAAATTTTTTGCCTTTGCGAGCTACAATGGTCCATTCATCCTTCTTATCTCCCTCCAAAGGTTGAGAGTTGGTCTCCTTAATAGGGGGTTTTATATTTGGAATAGCCAAGGGACAATCCTTGATTTTTTGTTCCACCGACTGACACCGATAGCAAGTGTTAGGAAGGTTGAAATAAAGAACCATCTAGTTGAAGGTATTGCCTCCCACTTGAATACCAACAATTTCTTTCAGGACATGTGAAAGATTGACCTCAACCTAGACCCTCTTTTGAGGGAAAGCATGCAAAAATGGTCTGGTTCAAGACAAATAACTTTGCCAATAGACTAAGTAATAGTTTGCATGAAAGGCCAACAAGGAAAAAGAAGACTAGGGAACTCAAACCAGACTGGAACTCGTAACTTTTGTCATCTGAGATAGAAAATCTCAAGACTAGTGCTAGAAAACTAGAAAGGAAGACCAAACGGTCCATGGCCCATGAGAGAGGATAGCCTCAACATGGGAAGGGTTTGAAAAGTGAAACAAAAAGAAACCCTTGGTGAGACTTTGGATGCCATGAAGCTAGACTCCATGAGGAGACCAGGCTTTGGCAACCTAGTCATGAAGCATGCTTTCAGGAGGGATCCTACCCACAAAATAGCATATCAAAGTGCATTTTTCAAGCCACTCACATCCATTATCAAAATATTGAATAGGAAGTACAACATCAAGTGAGGACATACCTCATGAAATAGTTTCAAAACAAATTTAAGAGGGATCTTGTTCTGAGGAGTCATGAGGGTCCATCACAACAACTCCATCACTAGCATCAATTGCTGGGCTAAAGTTGGCTGGAGCCATAATAAACAAAAAAGTCCCACAGTAAATGTGGTCTAAAAAAAGAAATGCACAACCTCAAACCCTAGCAGAGCTCTGAGAGTAACATTTTCATCTCATTTGCACCACAGTATAGGAGAAAGAATTTTAAATGTCTATGATTGGGGAAATGAAATTTTCTTAGGTTTGCAAATTACTCAGACTGACAAAGGTATTTTCATCTATCAAACTAAGTATGCTAGGGAATTGTTGAAGAAATTTGGTATTGTAGACTCTAAACCGGTAATTACTCCTATGGTTACAAGTGAGAAATTTTCAAGGAAAGATGAATCTACATCGGTAAATCCTACAAGATACAAATCTATGATTGGAGGTCCGTTATACTTGACTCAGACTAGGCCTGACATAATGAATGTTGTTTGTATTGCATCTAGATATCAAAGTGATCCTAGAGAAAATCATGAGAGTGTGGTGAAAAGAATTTTTAAATACTTGCAAGGTACATATGAATATGGTTTATGGTACCCTAAGGATGATGACTTTACTTTATGTGCATATATAGATGTAGATTGGGCAGATGATGTTGATGACCAAAAAGGTACTTCTGGTGGAGCTTTCTTTCTTAGAAAGAAGTTGGTTTCATGGATTAGCAAGAAACAATCATGTACTTCTTTATCTACTATTGAAGTGGAGTATGTTTTTGTTGCTACTAACTATACACAAGTTCTATGGATTAAGAAAATGTTGAAGGATATTAAAGTGCATTGCATTGGACTAGTAGTTATTCACTATGATAACTCTATTGCTATAGACATATCAAAGAATCTAATATTTCACTCTAAGACAAAGCACATATCTATCAAGTATAACTTTTTGAAGGAGAAGGTGGAAGAAAATGAAGTTAGACTGGTTTATATGAACAATAAAGAGACGATTGGATATATTTTCACACAACCTTTTCCTAAAGAATTATTTGAGTACCTAAGAGATAGATTAGGGTTTTGTGCCCCTTTGATAGAAAACTGATTGATGCTATTTAGTATCAGTCTGATATGCATTATTAGAGATATTATTCATTTCAGAATTGATGTAGGGATGCTACTGCTTAGGGGGAGTAGTTAGCCTTGTGATTTAGTGGTTTTTGTTTTTGCTTTGATAATTTTGTCAGATTTCTAACATTGATGTCAAAGGGGGAGAGATATATGTGAAAAACAAAGCTTTATAGTGATATCATTCATAGGGGGAGTTTGATCTTTGTTTTAGAACTTCATTGCTATATCTTTGTGTGGGAGATTGTTGGTTTTCTTCCATTCAGGGAGACTTGTTTGGCATTTCTTGGCACTTGGATGTTTTTCACATCTAGTGTTGCCATCAATGCTAAAGGGGGAGATTGTTGGCCATTTGGAGGAAATGATTATGTGTTGCATTGATGTTTTGTCATTGATGTCAATACTAGCTATTTTGGTTGCTTTACCGGTATCCTTCAGGTCTCGGTAGGTTATTTGGTTTCTGGTTGGATTGGATCATCATGATCCAGTGTGTTTGGGTTGTAGAATTGGCTTATTAATGTTCATGTTTAGTCAGTTGGTTTTGATCTGGTAGTCGGATGCTATCTTGTATGCTGGCAAGCTTGGTTTGTTGTTCTGGTGAGGGTTTCATCGACAAAGCTTTGATAAAGATCTTTGATGATATGCATAAGTGGTGTTGGTGTGGCTTCTAGTGGAGATTCAGGATGTTGATGGTAACCATGTTCAAAACTTAGTTGATTGGGATCATTTATTTGGTGTGTGTGGACCTCAATTGGGTCTCGGTTTATCTAGGTTATGGACTGGCTTAATGTAACATGTGGATTGGACTTCTCGATGTGTTTCCGGGATGTCTTATGGGTTGGATATTATTTGTTTTGTCTCTAGTTGACATGTTTTGTAATTATGTAATTATCTTATTGTCTGGTGGCTGACCTTATTGTTTATGGTCGACGGTTTTTATATATATGATGTAAGATATCAATGTAAATCATAGGTATGGCATATGGAATGTAATAGGAGCGAATAATGTAATAATCATTCAGGAAGAGGATTTGGTCAATCATTTGTGATTGAGTTAAATTTATGTAAGAGGATTTAGTCCTCTAGTATTGAGCTTAACTAAAACTGTATTCATGCATAGTAGATGCTATCTTTGCAGTTCATTCCTTCTTCCAGATTATAGTATGGATATCTATGTAGTCAGTGAGACTCCTTTTGTGATGAGTAGTTTCTCTAGGTTGTTGGCCTTCCAGAAAATGCAATCCCCTCAGTTGTAATTCACATACTTACTACAAAAGTATTATCTAACTGTGGGTAGGCTTCCCACCGTGGTTTTTTCCTTTACCGGGTTTTCCACATACAAATCTTAGTGTCTTGTGGATGGTATTTATTCTCTGATTGTTGCTTATGCTTAATTGGTTTATCTTCTATTTTAGTATTTATTTTATGCATTCTGGTATTGATCTTTTGGGTTATGGTATTAAATTTTTAATTGTTTAAGGTTTCGGCAATTTGGTGACAACTGATTCGCCCCCCCACTCAGTTGTCTTTTGGTTATTTGAACTGTTTAGCAATTTTGTCATCTTTTCCATTGTGGTATGTATTCCCTTCTTTCTAATCAATCCAAATATGTCTATCTTATTTTCTTTTTCTACGTATAGGACCAACCTACTCTAGATTGTATTCTGTCTCTCTAAAATCTACCTCTTGTGGACCTTTATCTCTGCTCAAACTTCTTATTCAACTTCTTGTCTACCTTCAATGCAAACAGGTATGCTTCCTCATCTACGGTTATCCTTACCAGACTAAACTCTTCTTGAATATTTTCTCTATCCATTGATGTATCATGCAACCTTTGTTGGCAATTTGGAGGAATTGATTATGTGTTATATTGATGTGAACACTATCTTCTTTGGTTATCTACTAGGTTCTGGTAGAGTGGTTGGACTTTGATGATGATCGAGAGATTTGTCTCTAGTATATTCCAATTGATGGAATTGGTTTGGTTTGATTACTCATGTTATTCATATGTGTGTCACATTCAATTGGTTTGGGATTTGGTGATCTGGAAGCTATCATATGTTTTAGTAATCCTTTTGGTTACCGGTAAGGGTTCTACCAACAGAGCTTTATTGAAGATCTTTTGATGCATTCGATAAGTAGTGTTGGTGTGGCTTCTAGAAGGTTTTGGGATACTGATGGTTATCGTTTTCTTGTTGATCGATGGTATTTAATTTGGTTTATGGAAACCTATTTTAGGTCCAACCTTATTCTACTAGGTTATGGACTAGTTTATGTAACGTGTTGGTGGATGCCCCTGATGCGCTATCTGTTGGATTTATTGTTTGGTTAATTTTGTTTCGGTCTTAGGCCATCTTGGATTATCATTGGTTTGTGGGTTTATGTAATGAATTTATTGTATTATCTTTTAGGTTGCTAACCTAATTGTTTAGGTCCTGGGTTTGTATAAATATGATGTAAGATATCTTTTTAGATCATAGGTAGTGGTTATGAGATTATCTATGTGCAAATAAAGTTGTAATCATATGCAGAGGATTTGGACAATCATAGATGATCGAGTTGGGTTTGTGTAAGAGGTTGAATACCTCTGGTATTGAGCCTAAACCAAATATATACTCAGGCATAGGAGATGTTATTCGAGTAGTTTAATCTTCATTTTGGATTGTAGTTTGATGTTTTTTGTAGTTAGTGAGACTCATTTTGTGATGAGCAGTTCACTCTATGTTGTTGGCCTTCCTGCATGTCCAAGCCCCTTATTGTAACATTTATTAATCTGATCAGTGGATAGATATTATGGGTCTCCAATCCCACCATGGTTTTTCCTCATTGAGGTTTTCCACGTATAATTTTTTGGTGCTATGGTGTTCATATTTGTGGTTGCATTGTTACTTATTGTTATCTACTTTTATGTTTACCAGTTGGTGAGTTGTTGTGTTAATAAGGTTAAATTTAATCATTCCAACAGAACACTGATTCAACCCCCCCTCTCAGTGTTCTTGGATCCCCACAATTGGTATCAGAGCCTGGTGCCTCGGAGTAAGTCTAATAACTTGAGGAAGATCCTGTATCAGAAATCTATGGAGATAAGTTTGAGGAAGGAACTTCAAGTAGCACTTGAAGACTATGATGTTGAAAGGTTGAGGAACATGAAGCTACAAGATGAACTAAGATTTGTGAAGGAATTCATTTTTACTCTACAAGAGAGGTTGTTATCCACACAAGCTAAAAGGAAAGAACTCTGTGATCAATTACAAAATCAGGATGATGAAGAGAAGAATGCTTTGAAGGAACTATGTCAGAAGCCGCATCAGGAAAATGGTGTCATGAAGAATGAAATGCAAGCCCTAACCATGAGGATGTTCAAGGAGATTGAAGATCAGAAGAAGAATGAAGAACATCTTGCCAAATCTCTGAAAGACAAATCTAATGAATGCATTAGGTTGGCACATGAGAATGATGTGTTGAGAACTGAATTGGTGCAATCATAGAACAATGAGAAAGAGTTGGAAAGAATGGTGATAGTCCTAAGAGGTGATCTAGATGCTACAAATGAATACAAAGATAAGTTCAAGGTTAGTTCTACTAAGCTTGATGAATTATTGAAGAATCAAAGGGATAGTGGAGACACTAGAGGTCTTGGATTTGAGTATGGAGAAAGCTCTGGTACTACAAATCAAGGTGATACATCCAATCATAAGAACAATCAAGAGAATCCACTAGACAACCAGAATCAGAGGTCATCAATAAGGCAACCCAGTGCACATAAATTTAATGGTAGATGCTTTGTTTGCAATAAAATTGGTCATATGGAAAGTCAATGCATAAAGAGAGTCAATCTGAATAGTAATTCAGGTACTGGTTAGTGTTTCAATTGCAAAATGTATGGTCATAGGACATCAGATTATAGAATAAATGTGAAATGTCATGCATGTGAAAAGTTTGGGCATATGGATAATCAATGTAGGTCAAGAAATGGTCAAGGTTACAGTAAGACAATTCAGAAAAACAATGTCACTTGTTATACATGCAACAAAGTAGGACATATTGCTAAATTTTGCAGAAGCAAAAACCCACTGATAGGAAATAATGAGAAGGGAAAGCAGAAAGTTGATAATATCTAGAAGGAACATGATAAGAAGTGGGTTATTAAGTATAAGGATCAAACAACAAAATATCATACCCTAGATGTTGATTCAACTGAAGCATATACCCAGTTACTCAACTGGCATAGCAGAATGTTCCTGCACCAGGAAGAAACTCATCCGGTAACTATGGCATTCGCCTTCGGGGAGGCAAATTGAAGACATATCTTGCATTACCCCTGGTAGTGGTCTGAAAGCCTATTTTAGATTTTGGAGTAGTCAGTTTGAAGGTTAAGCGATGAAGATTTGTTGGATATTGGATCTGGTTTGGTATACTGGTAAGTCACTTTATGAATTATAGTTTGGTCATACACTTATAGTTAAGTATTTTAGAATCCTTGGTAGTGAATTGGAAATTTTGATCTTAGATGAGATGAAGGGATATTTCTTGATTATTCAAATGAAAACAAGCATATAGATGTTATGAAAAAAGATTGTAGAGAATTGTGGAGAATGTTAATGTCAAGGTGGATGAGCAGTACAAAGGTCAAATCAAAACTTATGAGAGAGAACCAGAAGTGGAAATGATCATTACTGAACCGGTAACATCTATACTAGAACATAATATTGAACCAATTACCCTAGCAGTATTAGAAAATTCAACAGTAACTGAAGATGAGAGCAGAGAAATAGAAAGTCAGAAGACTCCTAGGTATGTAAGGTTGAATCATTCAAAAGATCAAATCATTAGGAGAAGGTTGGCAGCTGATGAGGTATGCTTAATTTCCTTAATTTGAACTAGCATCAATAGTTGAAGAATGTAAGGATGAATGTTGGATGAAAGCTATGGAAGAGGTATTGGATCAAATAAGAATATTATTGGAACTAAATGGGTTTTTAGGAATAAATTTAATGAAGATGGTCAAGTTGTGAGAAACATGGCTAGATTGGTTTGCAAAGGATATTTTCAGAAGGAAGGAATTGATTATGTTGAATCCTTGCTCTGGTAGCTAGGATTTTTAGATATTTTCAAGGATTTTAAGGCATGGTTTATGGCTATGATGAATTTACACTATGTTCATATTCAAATGTGGATTGGGTTGGAGATATAGGTTACCAAAAAAGAACATCCGATGAAATTTTCTTTTTCGTAAAGAAAATTGTTTCATGGATCAACAAGAAACAGTCATGTACTTCCTTATCTACTGCTAAAGTTGAGTATGTTGCTACTACTACTAGCTATACACAAGTTCTATGGATGAAGAAAATGTTGAAGGATATAAGGGTAGATTGTAATGAACTAGTAGTTATTCACTGTGATAACTCTGCTACTATTGACATATCAAAGAATTTGATATTTTATTCTAAGATAAAGCACATATCAATCAAGTATAACTTTGTGAAGAAAAAGGTGGAAGAAAATGAAGTCAGCTTGGTTTAAGGAATCATTTGAGTACTTTAGAGACATATTGGGGGTTTCTGCCCCTCCACTTGAGACTTGAGTGATGTTGATTAGTATCAGTCTGGTATGCATTATTAGAACTATCGTTCATTCTAGATTGATGAGTTGGTGCTACTACTGAGGGGGAGTAGTCAGCTATGTGGTTCAAAGGTTTTATGCTTTTGATTTGATGTTTATGTCATATTTCTGGCATTGATGTCAAAGGGGGAGAGATATACATGTGAAAAATAGAGCCCAACAGAGATATCAATCAAAGGGGGAGGAAAATAATTTCAGATTGGTTGTATCACATTGGGGGAGTTTGGTTTAGGTCTATGAATGGTTAATTGGTACAAAGAAATTTGGTTTAGAATTTCATTGATGTATCATTTGATTGGATGTCTTCCAGTGGGGGAGACCTATTTGGCACTTATTGGCACTTGGATATTTTTTACATCTAGTGTTGCCATCAATGCCAAAGGGGGAGATTGTTGGCAATTTGGAGGAATTGATTATGTGTTTCATTGATGTCAATGCTAGCTTCTTTGGTTATCTACCAAGTTTTGGTAGAGTGGTTGGACTTTGATGATGATCATAATATTTGTCTCTGGTATACTCTGATTGATGGAATTGGTTTGGTTTGGTCATTCATGTTATTTAGATGCATGTCACATTCAGTTGGTTTGGGATTTGGTGATCTGGAATCTATCATATGTCCTGGTAAGCCTTTTGGTTATCGGTAATGTTGAAAATATTCAGGACTAACCAAGTTACTGAGAGGGGAGGGGTGAATCAGTAATGCTTAAAACTTTTAATTCATTTCTGCACTTGCATATATTCAACCATTCATTCATTTAATCTACTGCATGCATGAAAATATAATCATTCACAACACATAACACAAAGATTTGGTGACCCAGAAACCTTCCAAATAGAAAGTAAAACTGGGGTGGGGATGGTACCCACAAAACTTTGGTACTGCAGTAAAAGTTGGCCGGTTAAGGCTTAAAATGATCACTTCTGATGATCTGCCCTGTTAGAAGCAAGTTTGGACTGCTAGGTCCACCTTGTTAGAGGATTTACAAACATACAATGAAGTATGCACTCGGTTAAGAGATTTACAAAAGACTTTTAAGTCTACCCGGTAAAAGGATTTACAAACTGATTCAACTGTTAGGATGAAACAGTAGATCTTGACTTACAACTTTATTGCTGATAAGATCCTTTGAGTATTGATCTCCTTCTGAGATAGATATGTCGATTCTGCTCCTTTACTGACTCTGCGAAAATGTTCTGGTCTGCTGCCTTAATGCAGTTTCTGCTCTGCTCTTTCTAATTTCGCATATACATACATACATACTACAGATGGTATAATACATCACATATATATACCGTCCATAATTACATTTACATTTCATAAAGTCGGCCTCATACAAATTAATAACATAAACTCATTCTTAAGTCGGCCTTACATAGGTGAACAAAATATTACTGAGTCGGTAGATACTCGGTTCCACAAGCTGGCTCGGTGATCTTCTGATACACGGCGTCCACTACAATACTCGGCATCGTCATGCTCTCGGTAAGAGTAGAAGCTCGGTTCATACTAGTCCCGAAGTGTAGCTTGGAACTTGGTAGCTGTGGTGACTCGGTAGATATAGTGTCACTCGGTAACCACTGGTGACTCGGTCTGAACTGACTTCTCGGTAACTGCTATTTGTCTCATATGCTCGGTGACAGTCTTACTGCTCAGTTTGAACTGTTTAATCGGTGAGCTTTGCTGAATGCTCGGTATAGGCTGTGGACTGAGTGATGAGCTCGGTAACATTCAAAATCGAATAAGTGTTTTCACTAAGTGTATTCACTAATGACAAATATATCATTATTCCAACAATCTCCCCCTTTGGCATTAGTGACAAAAACACTTATGAGACAAAAATGAATCTGTCATGCTGACTTGATTCTTCAAAATTGATACCAATTGTAGATTGTTGTATATACCTGTATATCTCACTGTACATAACTCCCCCATAGAATATACATATGATTCTATACACTTATCTCTATACCAATTGTTATTTACATTCTCCCTTGATCATTCTCCCTTTGTCTCTAATATGTTCCATATTCTCCCCCTTTTTGACAATAATGCCAAAGAATAGATAACTCAAATAGAAATATTAAAGTGTGAGATAAACTCTGAGTGTACTTGTTTGATATGAGCCAAGGTTTTATCCCAATTTTCTTGCAAAATTGTGCAAATAGACAATGCAACTTGAACTTTGGTTGATAGTTTAATTACATGCTCTGCAACTGAAAAACTGTTATCATGGATCAATGTTTTGGAATGTGTAATGTGTTTCTGCATTGTATCCATGTTAGGGAGGATCATATTCTGAATATCTAATAATGTAGACCGGATCCTTGCATCTTCCCTGAGCAATTCTGATTGCTTATCTGATAGGAATCTGATGTTTGAATGGTGAGTTGAGCTTGAGCTGGGGTCAAGCTGCAACTGTTGTGCACTTACTTTCAGATCATCATCAATTTTCTTCAGTTGATATCTGATTCCTTTTGTGAACTCGGTAACATCACATAACTTTGCACAAAATGAAGTTACATTATTAAAAGAATTTTCTAACTTGGCCAAAATAGTGGTCAATTCAACTTGTTTTATTGCTATCTGCTGAGCAATGTGCTCAAGCACCTTGTTATCAAATTTCTTCTCGGTTCTTTCTATCAGTTTCTCTTCTCTTGATGAGTCCTCATTGAATCTATTCATAGCCTCTTCGAGTTGTAGCAAAATGTGTTGAGAGGGATCAACTTTTATACCTAAGGCATCTGTGAGAATGGTCTTTGCACCGTTTATGATGTTGAATTCCTTGTCTCTCTCACTTCTTAGTTTTTTTTGTTTTGCTTTCTGTTCTAACAACTGGCTGATCAATCTCATTTCAACAATTGATGCAGTATTGAGGTCTATTTGTGGAATGACAATTTCTTTATCCAGATCTATATCATCCTCTATAGCCTTGCCGGTAAGCAGAAGTTTTAAAGGTGTCTTTTGTATTACTTCTGTGCTTACTTCCTTATCCTTTGATGTAGTTACAATGGTTGATAAGGTTGGAGTAGCTGATATAACTAGAATGGGATTTACTAGAGGAAGACTCATGGATGTACCGACTGTTCCCAAAATTGATGTACATGCAGGAGTGCTGATTGGTGTGATCATTTGTGCTAAAGAATGTGTCAAAACTGGAGAGGTTGCAAAAATTACTATACATGCTGCAGGAGAAGTTGTGATCTCGGTGACTGAAGAAGTCACTTGTTGCTCAGTAGAGGCAACACTCTGCATCTCGATAGATAATGACATGCTCTGCAGCTCGGTGGATGAGGTAACTGTTGGGGTCTGGAGCTAAGAGGTGATTGGCAAGGATTGAGCAATAGATGTAGCTACTGTGCTCACAATCCTGCTGGCTGAAGCTGATGATGCAACGCCTTTCTGCGGTGAGTGAGGAAGAGATGCAATGACTTCTGCTGCTACCTGTTCAGGATCATCTTCTTCATCACCTATTATCACCGTGTCTTCTTCATCACCTATTATTACCATGTCACCTTCTTCCTCAGCTGCTTCTTCTTCTTCCTTCTCCTCTTCATCCTCTTCATCATCTTTATCACCCTCAATTGTTACCGTGGGGTCAGATGGCATTGGTAGATTATATATCCTTTTCCACACAATTGTGGCATTATTTACTATTGCTTCTATCTGCTTGGAGAGAACTAAGAAGGTATGAAACCTAAGTGTCATTTGGTGTTCATTCTTCTTTAATGCCTCTTTTACTTCTTTATATGTCAGGTTCGGTAACAACTGTTTTAAGGTTTGTGCATAAATGTCTTTGACAGTTTGCACTGCTGAAGTCCATCTTGGTCTAATCCTGACTAGAAGCTCATTTGGAATTTGAGAACTGATATCATCTGGGGTATATTTCCATTTACCCATTTTGTTCAGTAAAAGCTCCTCGATCTGCATCTTTTCTGCATCTGATCTGCTTTCATACTTCAGTGCCTTGAAGTTAGACATGCCAGATCCTTGTTCCAACTGTTTCAATTTTTCTTCGAAGGTAGGAGGGGGTCTCCTGAATACAACTTCACTTTCTTTCTGCCCTTTCCTGGTTCTCCTTGTGAACACTGCAGTTCTAAGTTTGGGCTTGGTGATTACTACTTTGCCTTTCTTCTTTGGTGTTTCTGCTTCCTCTCCTGATTCCTCTTCTGTTTCTTCTGTTTCTTTAGCTGCCTTTCTCTTGGTACTGGTGATGGCCTTTGGAAGCTTGATTTCAAGCTCAATTCTGGCTTTGGCCTCATCATAAGTGCCAAATGCAGGGGTGTTGGGAATGGCTGGTTCATTTATCAGGGCTTCTATTATATCCCTTGCTTCATCTATGTTAATTTCATAGGGCAATGGTTTTACCCATGCCACTCGGGGTATGGCTGCCTGGATGTAAACTTTATCACAGTCTACCATGAAACATATATCATCCTTGTAATCTTTTACCAACTTAGGAGGAATCCTGAACCTGTTGTTCATTTTGTCCTTAAATTCTTCAAAATAATTATCGATTATTGTCTCAAAATTCTGACCTATTTCTACTATAAACTCATTTATCTGATACAAAATTGGAGTATCCTTCCTCCATACTACTGTGCCTTTAGAAGGGAAAAAGTTTTGTACATAGAAAAATATACAAATCAAAAAAGAACCGAATTTGCATGGATTATTCTTTGATGTCCTTATACTGTCCATGTTCTTGTTGAATTGTGTTAGTAAAACCTCTGCTAGGTCAAAATCCATGTTCTTCTTTACTACCTTGTAGGCAAGGTCTACTGCCTCACATGCCACACTATTTAGCCTACTGGAACTATACAGCTTATATGCAATGATAATAATACCAAATTTAAGTTCAACATCAGATACATTGTTAATTTTCAATCCTCTGCCATCCCACTCGGCAAGAGTTAACTCCTGTAGTTCGTCCCGACCTAGGGTTTTGGTGGATTTTGCTTTGTCTGACATCGGTAAACCTGTGATCCTATGAATCATCTTCTTTGTTATTAAGATAGGTTGATCTAACCATAGTTTCCCATCATGTACACGGCTCAATACATACCTAATCCATTTCACTTGAAAGTTTCTTGGTAGGTGTGGGATATGGGTCAAACCTTTGATTTCCAAATGTCTATGCTCGGGTTTTAGGGTTTTGTCAACACATAGCTGACTTAGGGCATTGTCCATTTCTAAAGTCCCTAACTCCTAAATAGTGCATTTGAAATGAGTACGAATGTCATTGATAAGAAGTACCTTGGAAGGAATTCTGGACTGTGCTCCACTTGGGTCGAGTGATTCTGCGATCGCTGGAACGAGTTTGAAGTTCGGCGCTGTCCATTTAACTCCTTTCACTAACATATTGGAAGTCTTCTTCGCCTTGCTCCTGCTGGTGGTGCTAGTGGAAGTCATTGCTGAATGGAACGAGTTCTTTTTAGATCCTTCGCTGCAAATTCATCTTAAATCTCCTTAAGCACTTTGAAAACCTAAGCTCTTCGAATGCTGAATAACGCGGTGAAGAATGAAGTCGATTTTGCCCTTTTTATTAAAATTCTATCATTAATGCTTGATAAGTGGGTAGGTGAGATGACTTAATGACTTTAGCGATTGCTCGGTAAGACTGACCTAACTCGGTAAGGTCTGCAGTTTTACCATGCTCGGTAACATTTAACTCGGTAAGTGACTTTTCTGTATGTATCGGAAATACTGATTTCATCGATTATGCTTTTGTATTTTGGAACTGCTTATGGTAAGGCTTTGAAAATGTAGTTCCTTATCTTCTTTAATGGATCTAATTTGTAATGGTGGGGTCACCCAATTCTTGAGTGACAGGACCATTGCTTGAATTATCCTGCTCGGTAGATTTAGGAACCCACTGCTGTCTCATCTGTTTCCGAATGTTGTCAGCTTTAGCTTTCTTTTCATCTTCAACCTTCTTTGTGTTCATGAAGTTCTTGGCTATATGTCCGAGTTCAGTGCATGTATAACATCTTATAGTTGTATCTTTCTTCCTTAGATGATGCCTTGTACAATTCATCCCAATGTGTCCATATTCTCCACAATAATGACATCTACACCAGGTATTGTAATCCCAACCAAATATTGCTTTGACAATTTGTTCTGGTGGAGTGAATGTCTTTGTTCTACATTCTGATGCCTTGTGACCTTGTTTCTTGTATTTGTGACATTTGCCTTCAAATTTTGGTTTCTCCTTGCATTCACTAGCCTTGTGACCATGCTGATTACAGTTGTAGCATTTGCCTTTGAATCTTGTCTTTCCATTGCTCCAACATTTGTTTGATGTGTGACCTATCTTACCATAGTAATTGCATGTAGGTCTTTGATTTCTTTGGCTACCTTGCTCGGAAGATTCACCTTCTTCATTGTAACCAAGACCAGCTTTACCTTTTTGTTTGTGAAGATCCAAGTCTGTTTGAGATTTCATCATCCTTTCATTTGCTTGCTTTTGAATATCTAGCTCATTTTTCAAACTTTCATTCTGTTCTTTGAGAATTCTGATCTCTTCATTTGCATTGGAGAGTTGCTCGGTGAGATCTTCATGCTGTACAATTTCATTGTTTCTTCCTTCTATTTCATTTTGCATTTTATTCCTTTGTTCCAAGATTTCACAAAATCTTGCAGACTAAATTTCCTGTTCTCTTCTTAGCATCCTTACTTCTTTTGCATTTTATTCCTTTGTTCCAAGATTTCACAAAATCTTGCAGACTAAATTTCCTGTTCTCTTCTTAGCATCCTTACTTCTTTTTGCAGTAATCCATTTTTTTCTAGGAGTTCTTTGATTGCATTGTTTGCTTCATCTACTTCATTTGAACTGCTTGTAGGAAAGAGATCTTCAATTTTTGTTTCAACATACTCATGATCATTTATTTCTTTTGCTAGTTCCTTTCTTCTTTTTAGGGATTGTGAAAGATGTTCTCTTGCTTCTTTGAGTTGTGCTATGGCCATTTCCAGATCTAGCTTTTCATTCTCAATAGCTTTGTCAAGTCTGAATATCTCCATTGTCTTGATCTTTTCTCAAGCTGTCAAACTTTTACTCTGAGAACCACAAAACTCTGATACCAATTGTTGAAAATATTCAGGACTAACCAAGTTACTGAGAGGGGAGGGGTGAATCAGTAACGCTTAAAACTTTTAATTCATTTCTGCACTTGCATATATTCAACCATTCATTCATTTAATCTACTGCATGCATGAAAATATAATCATTCACAACACATAACACAAAGATTTGGTGACCCAGAAACCTTCCAAATAGAAAGTAAAACTGGGGTGGGGATGGTACCCACAAAACTTTGGTACTGCAGTAAAAGTTGGCCGGTTAAGGCTTACAATGATCACTTCTGATGATCTGCCCTATTAGAAGCAAATTTGGACTGCTAGGTCCACCTTGTTAGAGGATTTACAAACATACAATGAAGTATGCACTCGGTTAAGAGATTTACAAAAGACTGTTAAGTCTACCCGGTAAAAGGATTTACAAACTGATTCAACTGTTAGGATGAAACAGTAGATCTTGACTTACAACTTTATTGCTGATAAGATCCTTTGAGTATTGATCTCCTTCTGAGATAGATATGTCGATTCTGCTCCTTTAATGACTCTGCGAAAATGTTCTGGTCTGCTGCCTTAATGCAGTTTCTGCTCTGCTCTTTCTAATTTCGCATATACATACATACATACTATAGATGGTATAATACATCACATATATATACCGTCCATAATTACATTTACATTTCATAAATTCGGCCTCATACAAATTAATAACATAAACTCATTCTTAAGTCGGCCTTACATAGGTGAACAAAATATTACTGAGTCGGTAGATACTCGGTTCCACAAGCTGGCTTGGTGATCTTCTGATACACGACATCCACTACAGTACTCGGCATCATCATGCTCTTGGTAAGAGTAGAAGCTCGGTTCATACTAGTCCCGAAGTGTAGCTTGGAACTCGGTAGCTGTGGTGACTCGGTAGATATAGTGTCACTCGGTAACCACTGGTGACTCGGTCTGAACTGACTTCTCGGTAACTGTTGTTTGTCTCATATGCTCGATGACAGTCTTACTGCTCGGTTTGAACTGTTTAATCGGTGAGCTTTGCTGAATGCTCGGTATAGGCTGTGGACTGAGTGATGAGCTCGGTAACATTCAAAATCGAATAAGTGTTTTCACTAAGTGTATTCACTAATGACAAATATATCATTATTCCAACAGGTAAGGGTTCTACCAACACATCATTATTGAAGATATTTTGATGGATTTGATAAGTGGTGTTGGCACAATTTCTAGAAGGTTTTCAGGATGTTGATGGTTATCATGTTCATGTTGATTGATCGTATTTCATTTGGTTTATGGCGACCTATTTTAGGTCTAGTCTTATTCTGCTAGGTTATGGACTGGTTTATGTAACATGTTGGCAGATGCTCCCAATGCGTTATCAGTTGGATTTATTATTTGGTTAATGTTGTTTTGGTCTTAGGCTGACTTGGATTATCATTGGTTTGTGGGTTTATGTATTGGATTTATTGTATTATCTTTTAGGTGTCCGACCTAATTGTTTAGGTCCTGGGTTGGTATAAATATGATGTAAGATCTCTTTGTAGATCATTGATCATGGTTATGCGATTAGCTATGTGCGAATAAAGTTATAATCATTTGTAGAGTATTTTGGCGATCATAGGTGATCAAGTTGGGTTTGTGTAAGATGTTTAAGACCTCTGGTATTGAGCTGAAATCAAAACTATACTCAACATTAGAGATGCTATTCTAGCAATTCAATCTTCATTCTAGATTGTAGTCCAATGTTTTTTATAGTTAGTGAGACTTCTTTTGTGATAAGTAGTGTGCTCTAGGTTGTTGACCTTCCTACATGTGCATGCCCCTTATTGTAATATTTATTCATCTAATCAGTGGATAGATATTGTGGGTCTCCAATCCCTCCATGGTTTTTCCTCATTGAGTTTTTCCATGTATAAATCTATGGTGTTATGGTGCTCATCTCTGTGGTTGCATTGTTACTTATTGTTATATGCTTTTATATTTACCGGTTGGTGAGTTGTTGTGTTAATAAGGTTAAATTTAATCATTCCAGCAGAACACTGATTCACCCCCCCTCTTAGTGTTCTGGGATCCCAACAACCTTCTCTTTGTTGGCTTCACTATGTCCCACCTTAATGATTGCTTTGTTGAATTCCTCAATATACTCCACTAATTTCTCCTTTTGCCTTAAATTTTATAGTTACTTCAGTAGTTCAAGATCATAATCACTAGGTATGAATTGATTCTTAAATTTTGTCACCATCCTATCTCATTTTGTAATTTTTTCCTTTCCTCTCCTATTACTATCTAACTAGACCTCTTTCCATGACAAAGTAGCATGTTCTTTTAACTTGGTTTATGAAATCTTACTCTTTTTGGATCTTCACTTTGTTAGACACAATGTACCACTAAGAGGGGGGTGAATCAGTGGCTCTCAACTTTTTCCTTTTAACAACCTAGATGTGTATACTGGTTATGGGATCTAACATAATGCAGACTTACTGGTTACTAGGGAGACCAACACAAATGCAATCACGCAAGGGGACATCACATAACACCAGCATATATAAGGAAAACCCAAGATGGGAAAAACCTCGATATGGAATGCTGCTAGAGTCTACTGCTCCAATCCAACCTCGTAATCAAAACTATTGCAATGTGTAGGGCACCAACCCAAGGAGCACCAACCCCTAACTAATTTATGGGCTACAACCCAAAGGAGATACTGCCCCTACACTGAGCTACAACTCAGTGATCACAATGATAAATTTAATTACAAAAGTAGTTGTCTTGTTAGAAGTGAATCTTGCAACAATTTCATATACCTTACTCTACCTATAAGATACCTTCTCTTCTACACCAATACACTTCTCCTGGTGCTCTCATCTATTGCTTCTCTATTGGTAAACTCTACCAATTTACCTCTACTCTTCTTCTCCTCTACTAGATCTCCTCTTCTCTTCTCTTCTCTTCACTAATACTACACTATGTCGGGCCATCGTCTACCTTCTCTGTAGCTCTCTTAACTTCTGCTCTATCAGTATAACCACTGCTAGTTTTGCACTACTATCAGTTCAACACATCAGCCTAGTTCTCTCTCACCCTTAGTCTCTTCTCACATATTCATCAAGTACTTGACTGATTTGTTCTCACATGAAAAAGTAGCACTCTCTTCTTCTATGCAATAACTCTACTCTCTTATCCAATGACAACCATCATTGTTTTTGGCTTGCATATTTATAGACTAGTTTTCCTGCCAAAAACCAATTCAAAATTTGAGGAGTTAGAGTTTCCTTACTTACCTTGAGGAAAACCAAATCCAATCAGATCTTCCTCGATCTGATCTCTTTGACAACCAACTGTACACCTCCTCCATTATCACACCTTCTTGACCATGCATTCTATCTTTGGAAATCTACTTTTTACCTTGTCAGCTAATCTCTTGGTCAAGCACCGAGATTGGTCTTATTGTTTCCTTCAACCACCTCGATCTTGTCAATCACTCTTAGCTGTCTCTCAGTTTTCCTCTAGAGCTTGAGTGGAAAATGTCATACCCAAACTTTTGGGCAAAAAAAATGGAACAACTAATTTTTTTCTGAACCCATAAGCTCATAACATAGTCAGACATTATAATAACTTCAATAGAGTTTTGACTTAACTAGGATGTAAATAAAATTATTTTCTAAGGTTGGATTAATTAACCAACTCAAAGGAGTGACTTTATTCAGTGGAGATTGATTATTGTCGCAAATCAGTTAGTTAGTTCAATTATCTTAATTAAGTTGTCGCTAATTAAAAACAAGGAATAATTAGCTATCTCAAATGCATTTAAATCATTCCTGACAAGATAATGATAATGCTATTAATTAATTGATACACACACAAATTTATTATTTAAATCCAACTGATAAGGGTTCGAAATTCTATAATGATGTTTGCCAACTAAATCCGATATTAAGCTAAAGTCGGTTTTAATTCCCCTAAACCTTTAAATTTGATGATATAATTAATCTGGCCAATATTGGCCCCAAGGGCTAAGAATTCCTAAAAATACTTAATAATCTTCATTTATAAATTTTTTTTCCAATTTTTACTTTAATGACTATACAAACGAAATATATTAAATAAATGTAAAGTGTCCTTAGCCGAAATAATTTAAATCAACTATACGATTAATGTAAATGATATTAATCTACCATTTTAATTTTTTAAGAAAAAGGCCACACTAAAATTTAATTCTCTTCCCAAACAAATTAATGAATTTTTTAATTTAAAAAATACATATGGCTAAAGTTATATGGGGGAAATTCTTTTCCAAAATTGAAAATCATCCCCCCCCCCCCTTTTTCTTATTTTAACTTAAACTTTTAAATTTTAAACCCTAAATAGGGTTGAGTAAATTTTTCCTTACATCTAATTTAAATTCTTTTAAAATCTCTTATTCTTAAAATGCTAACCCTAACCCGAAATTGGGTTAGGGTTGCATTTTCTTTTTATTTTAACACCTCTTTATTTTCTTTCTATTAACTTATACCCTAACCCGAAATGGGTTAGGGTTTTTTGTATTATATTTTTCTTTTGTTTTGTGGTATGTGTGTGTTTGTGTATGCAGGACCAGGGTCAGATTAGGGCATGACAGCCATGGGAGGCGAAGAGGGTTTGAAGATGGAGGGGGGCAAACACGGGGATACCACTGTGGTGGCCCCAACGCTAACCACTATGGACACCCACAGTGGTGGCGCCGACGCCGCCCACTATGGTTTCCCATAGTAGCGGACTCGGCTCCACCCATTGTGGGTTCCGACAGTGGCAGTGCCAACTCTGCCCACTATGGTTGCCCATAGTGGTAGACTAAGATCCACCCACTATGGGTTTCCATAGTGGTGGCACGACCCGTGACGTCTCTCATGAGGAGGGGTAGGGTTTCACCACCCCCCCCCCCACAAATCATTATTTTTTTTTGTAAATTTTTTTTTTTAATGAATTTTTTTTAATAATATAAACATATACATTTATAAATAAATATATATATATATATATATATAGAAACAGATCTGAACATATTCTAATGTTTTCATTTGAGTATATTTTTAAATACATGATTATATATACAAATATATATATATAGATAAATATCAAGCTATTAGGGTTGGAAATCTCTATTTTTTTAAAATAAGTTAACACCTAATCATGCAAGCCCTATTCTTTTAACAATAATACATATATATATATACACACACACACATATATATATATGTATGTATATATACATATATATCTATGTATATATATATATATGTATATATACATATATATATATATAATATATACATATATATATATGTATATATGTGTGTGTGTTTTAAAGCTTACAAGTTTGGATAAAATAATGACAACATTTCAATGACTATGTGTTTCATTTCCTAGGTGTGTTTTATTTTAATATGCAACATTAGGGGTTTTATAACAGTTATACAAGCAGGTTTTCTACATCAAATTTCTTTTATGTATGGGTTAATTTTCTATTATGTAAAAATAGAAAATGAGTAAATGACAGAATTTAACAACATTTAAACTTTGCAAGTAAATACTTATTAAAACATATTGCATTTCTTTTTTTTTTCATTTCTTTTCTTTACTTAAATTTGCAGAATAAACAAAGTAACATAATTCCTTTTTGAGACAGAATTTAATAAAATTTACAGCAACATTATAGATTTCAAAATTTAAATAAAATGCACTTTTCTTATAGAGTTTCTTTTTAATACAATGGCCCACTATTGCAATGCGTGAAATAACACAATTGGTCTCTCGTTCCTTAAATTGAGGACTTGAATAAAAGAATACATTTCCTTATATAGAAATAAAAACAACATTGAGTTTCCCTATTTACATTGCTACAACAAATCATAGTATTACATTTCCTATTTCCTTTTATGCAACTGAATAAAATCTGAACCAAATAGAATCTGCAACTCCTAGCTTACTTTCCTCTTTCCAAGCAACCTACAAATAATCATAAGGCTGTGACCATGGGGTGCTCACCTCCCAACCTAGGCTTACTAGAAGCCACCCTCAAGCTTGGAGAACCAAGTCCTAGATGGGGTTACAATCAAGCAAACACACAACAAGAAGGGGGAAACAAAACACCACAAACACATTCCCTTCCCAAGCTGAAACTTCATCACATAATGTGATGTTTTACTAGGGTGGAAGTGGACCAAGTACCCTAGGGTAGATTCTGCTAGATAGAACTCATAGCCAACTCATGGCATCCAAGAAAACATAACCAAAACTCAGTCTTAACCCCTACATCCTTATGACCCCCAAAAAGGCAAACATGCCATATTTTCTCCCCTTATGACCCCCAAGTGAAATAACACAAAAATGCAGCAAGGGTCACATGGACATACCCGTGAGATCACTCTCATAATGAGAGCTTCTCACCTTAAGGTTGTGATACTCCTTCCACCCCCAAGACCAATCTGCCCTCCCAAGGGAAAGATGGTCTTGGACACTCCCCAAAACACAACAATGCATAAAACAGAAAATAAGCAAGAAATCAAGTAAAGCTTTCATAAGTACAACACAAATAAAATACAACATTTTCCATTCAAGCATTCTACAACAAATTCTCATATTCACAAGCAAGAAAAGAAAACACCAACCTTGACTCTGCCAAGGGTATTCTAGGGGAAAGCTTGATGAAGAGCAGCACAATCCTCAGTCTTTTCTGCAACACTTAGCAAAATTTTCTATCCGAAACTGGATTTCCTCTAAAAATTCTCAAAAATCTCCAAGGATGGAGAGTGGGTGCTTAGCTCACTAAATTTCCATTCCTAGCCTAAGAAGGCTTCTCTCACTCCTTCCAACCTCTTGGATAGAGTGAGGGACTCCCATTGGTTGGCCTTCCCTAAGTCTTACACACTCCCTAACCAAGGCACCTAGAGGAGGGGAATGAAATGGGGAAGAGGGATTACACCTATCAAGAAGGTTATCCTACCAAGGATGGCACTCCTATAGATGGAATTCGTCCATCTTGGGAAAACCACTTTTTTGGGTGGTTAAAGAAGCCCTAAGAGAAAGACACATGGCCAATTTTGGCCTTCACCCATAGGTACCCCATGAGGCCTAATAAAAATGCTCTAAAATTGACTCTAGGGGTTGATTTCACCCTTAGAAAGTCCACCTAAAGTTAACCTACGGGTCAACTCTGAGTTGACCCTCCTTGTGGCTCACTAACCTAGATATCTTGGTTCCTTCAAGGATAATTAGGAGATATAACAATTAACAAAAATAAAAACTTTCCAGAAAGGTGACATGACAAATTGCAACCACAACATACAACATAGGTGTCAAGTGACACTACAAAATAATTTCACATCACAAATACACACATGGAAATTGTCCCTTAAATGATTTAAACAATTCGATAAATACAATTTACACTCATGCAACATTTTACATTTATGATTAAAATACAATACATATGGGGTGTTGTCTCTCCAAACAGACAACCCCTGCTTTTACAAATGCACATAGGCCTAGGCTTGATTCTCCATAATATTTCGATGGTCACATGGATTATTTCTTGCGCATCTCAATATAAACATTAGTACTTTCCAATAGCCTCATATAATATAAAATACATAATTAGAATACAATACGATCATTCTACACATAATTGACATTATTCAATATGATTGTCACATATCAAAGCAATTCATCATAATCCTCAAAATTTGATCCATTTACAAGATATGCGAACATATTTTTAGCATCATAATCAAGTCCTGCAAATCAGATAATGACATACATCATCTCAATGTTACCCTATTCTAGGATCATATAAAATTCTATATCCACAAAGTATAGAAATGAAGCATCAATATATATCAATATTACCAAATTTGTGGGACCAAATAAAGTCCTATATCCATAATATATCAAAATAAAGCATCCATAATAGTTCCAACATGAAAATAACTGAAAAGATAGGATGGGTCAGGGTAGGGCCTCACACCCTCCCCCTCTAGGCATGAACATCCTCCTGGAGTTCATCAAAAAGATGAGGGTACTATGATCTCATACGTGCTGCATCCTCCCATGAAGTTGTAACCTCATCATAGCAATCCCACTGGACCCTAACTTGGTCCAGCTCTCGACCTCGAAGGGCCAATGTCCGGTGAGCCAAAATGCGAATGGGTTCCAAATCTACCTACCCATCTAACTCCACCTGCAAGACATCCCAATCTAAAATATGAGACTCATCATACATATACTTCCTCAAAATTGATACATGAAACACATTGTGGATGTGTGACAGGCTAGGTGGCAAAGCTAGGTGATAAGCAACTAGTCCTATCCTCTTAAGGATCTCAAATGGTCTGACAAAATGAGGTGCGAGCTTAGAACCCTTTCCACAATGGATTGGACTCTTATGCAGTCGCACTCTCAAGAAAACTCTGTCCCCAACCATGTAACTCTGGTCTATCCTCTTTGCGTCTGCATATTTCTTCTATCTATCTTGTGCCTCTCTAAGGCACTGTCTAATCAAAATTACCTACTGCTCCATATCACGAACAATCTCAGGGCCTTTGGCCACTCTATCCTCAATATGGTCCCAACTCAAAGGTGTCCTACAAGGTCTTCCATACAAGGCCTAAAAAGGTGGTATCCCCAAGGACGTGTGATTCCCATTATTGTAGGAAAAATCTACTAAATACAGGTACTCCTCCCATCTAGTCTGATGATCCATGACATACATATGGAGCATATCCTCTAATACCTGATTAACCCGCTCTGTCTGTCCATCTATTTCCAGATGATAGGTTGTGCTGAAATTGAGCTTGGTGCCCATAGCTGCCTGTAATGCCTTCCAAAAGGAAGAAGTGAAGAGGGAATCCCTATTAGATATAATCTTACATGGAACACCATGAAGTCTGACTATGTCTTGCAAGAACACCTGTGCCCCTACTGGAGCTATGAAGGTAGTCTGAACTAGTGAGAAGTGGGCCACTTTGGGCAACTTGTCAACTATCACCAAGATAGCATCATGGCGATGAGATGACATGGGAAGACAAAATGATGAAGTTCATGGATATAGTATCCCACTTCCACTCTGGTAGAGCATGAGACTGGAGTAACCCACCTGGATGGTGGTGGTCCACCTTGACTCTCTAACACTCAAGGCATATAGCTACCAACTTAGCAATAAGCTGCCACATACTTGGCCAATGATATAACTGCCTCAAATCTGCATGCATCTTCTTAACCTCGGGATGCGCTTCATAAGGAGCTCTATGAGCCTCCATGATAATGAAATCTTGCAATCCCTAAGGAGGAGTTACATAGATGCACCCTCTATGGCGTAATAAACCATCAGACTCTAAAGAGTAATCCACAAACTTCCCTTTTAGGGTCTCCTGAGATCAGATCCTCTGATAAACCTCTAGGTACCATCAATCCTCTGGCAACCACTGCAAAATACAGTCTCTCAAATCTGTGCTTATAGATATGGTGTAAACCTCATGTCATCTCCTACTCAGGGCATCTATGACTACGTTCTCCTTCCCTTTGATGTAGTGGACATCAAAATCATAATCACAAAGGAACACCATCCATCTCCTCTGACGTGCATTAAGGTTAGGCTGGGTGAAGATGTACTACAAACTCTGATGGTCTGAATGAAGCTCAAAGTGATGACCTAAAAGGAAGTCTCTCCACCTCACAAGTGCATGTACAACTGCTGCAAGCTCTAGGTCATGCGTAGGGTAGTTAAGCTCATGAGTCTTAAGTTTCCTAGACTCATATGCTATAACTCTACCCTCCTACATAAGGACTGCTCCTAATCCATCTAAGGAAGCATCTGTGCGTACCATGAAATCGACCGTGGGGTTTGGCACAATAAGAATAGGTGCACTAGTAAGTGCCGTTTTCAGATCCTGGAAAGCCCTCTCACACTTCTCTATCCACTTGAATTTCTTTCCTTTTCGCTGGAGGGATGTGATGGGGTGTGCAACTCTAGAAAATCCCTCAACAAAGCATTTATAGTATCCTACTAAACTCATGAAGCTCCCGACCTCTGTCACACTATTTGGCACTGGCCAATCCATAAGATCTATGATCTTTGATGGGTCAACTAAGATCCCATCACTGGATATAGAATGCCCTAGGTACTTGACCTCTGATCTAAAGAAAGCACACTTCGATAAACTATCAAACAACTGGTTGTCCCTCAAACACTGCAAAACCTGCCTCAAATGCTCCTCATGCTCCTTCACATTCTGAGAGTATATCAATATGTTGTCAAGGAACACAATCACAAATCAGTTGAGGAAGGTGCAGAATACCCCATTCATGAGACTCATGAATACAGCTGGAGCATTTGTAAGACTGAATGGGACCACAGTGAACTCATAGTGGCCATATCTAGTGCGAAACATAGTCTTGTGGATATCACTTTTCACATCCTCAATTGATGATACCCTGACTTCAGATCTATTTTGGAAAACACTTTAGCACCCTAAAGCTGATCAAACAAGTCATCGATCCTGGGTAAGGGATAGTGCTTCCTGATGGTTACTTTATTCAGTTGCCTATAATCCATGCATAACTAAAGGGACCCATCCTTCGTCTTCATGAAGATGACTAGTGCACCCTAAGGGGAGATGCTAAGATGAATGTGACCATTCTCTAAAAGTTCCTCTAGTTACATCTTGAGCTCATTAAGATCATGTGTTGTCATCCTATAAGGTTCTCTCGAAACTAGCTCGGCTCCTGGTACCAAATCTATGTGGAAGTCAATCTCTCTGCTAGGTGGCATACTAGGTAGCTCGGCTGGAAACACATCTACAAATGCCTCAAGGATGGGATAATCATCTCTAGATGGCTCCTCATTTTCTTCCTCTCTATCATTGATAGTGATAGCAAACAACTAGCATCCCTTCCACATGGTTTGCTTAAGCTGCATAGCGGAAATCATATGAAGAGACACGGGCCTCTGAATCTCAGTGATTACTATGGGAGCACCACGATCATCCTCACACTCAATCTTTTTTAGGTGACAATCCATCTTGGCTTTGTGGGTATAAAGCCAATCCATGCCAAGTACGATGCCATAAGATCCGAGTGGCATAACTCTAAGGTCTACTAAGGTGGTGGTATTACCAATCTAGAGCAGACATCCCCTAACCTCTAAATCTATTGACACTCTAGCCCCTAAAGCTAACTCCACTTCCTAGCTAAAACCTTGCCTAACTACCACTAGCCCGCAACACTCCACAACCAATGGAGATATAAAGGAGTTAGTTGCTCCTAAGTCAAATAATATAGAAACACCGCTACCTCTGATCTCACCTGCAGCCTCAATGACTATGGCCTGGTGCTCTGCTTGGCAGTTGTCAACCACTGTGAAGACTCTATGGGACTTGCCCATATCTCCAATTGTAGGCTCTGATGTTGCCATCCAACGATTTCATATCATCTGACCCTACGGACACTCTCTCACCATTTTTCCCATGGCTCCACATGTGAAACAAGCACTGCATGCCTGAAACTGTGCGCCCTGAGGCCTAGAGAAAGACTGCCGACCTGTCCTACTAGAACCACTGTGCCCACCCCTAGAGGACTGTTGAGTCCATGTTGGAGGTGTGTATGTACCCTACGCTCTCTGGTCATGCCTATGACCCTGTGACTGCCACTAGTTGGGCCTAGAGCCCTGCTGTCCCTGAGGGGGCCTCTGTCTCTTACTCTGCTATAACTGTTGTGGAGGAGGGGGTTTATAGGACCTCGATGCATTTTCGTGGTTGCCTTTCCAATGGGGTTTCTAAAACCTGAAAGACTGGGGTGTCGGGTTTCAGTTCTGGAACTGATCCCTTGTGTCCTATGGCTTGATCTGAATCTCCTTAGCTTTCAAGGCCTTCTCCTCGACAACCTAAAGGCTTCCTAGAGTGGCCATCCTCACCGGTCCTGCTATCTCGACATTAAGTCCCCTGATAAATTGGTTGATGAGAAGCTTCTCGTCCTTCAGGTAGTCTACATAAGGTAGGAGCTCAATAAACTTTCTCTCATACTGGGTCACTGAGAGACCCTTCTACTAGAGGTCGTGGAGCTCATCGATCCTACACTACCTAAAGTGCTCTAACACATACCTCTCCTTGAACCTCTCTATGAAGATTTCCCATGTGAGGGTGTCTGCAGTGAGACAACACTTGAATTCCTCCTATTTCCACCATGTGGAGGTCATCGATCTCAGAAGGTGGACTGCAACTCATGCCTTCAGATTGCTTTCATAAGAATGCAATGCGAAGCACCAATCCAGGCTCAAAAGCCATGCCTTAGCCTCTACCCCATTAGTAGATCCCCCAAAATATGTTGGCTAGAGGTGCAAAACCTCCCTAATCAGATCTCGTGGTTCTCGATGTGCTCTCTCAAGGTACACAGGTGCTTCTACTAGAGGTGGTCTGAGTAGGTGAATGGACTCAGACTCATGCTCAGCTTTGCCCTCTATGGGATTAGGAGGTGGACACCAACTCCATTCCCTATCTACTAACCTATGGCTCCCTGAATTCTGATGATCTGCATGACGGTCAACTACTGGAAGCCTATCCTGCACTATCCCAATCCGATTCTAAAGTGCTAGTAATATATCTCGGTTAGGGTCAATCGGTGGTTTAGGAGGGGCTTCTGGGTTCCCTTCTAGAACCGGTTCCTCCCTATCAACATCCTTGCGTGCCATACGTGTACATTTAGGACCCCTTCTGCACTTGCAAGCTTGTCGCGTAGTTGGAGGCATCCTTATAAGAAAATAAAAATAAAATAAAATGAATAAAGAAATAAATAATTTTCAGGGAAAATTTAATTAATTTAAATAATTAAAGCGAAACATAATGGAGAAAGGTTCCTAGTGTTGGAAACCTTGCTCTGATACCAAAATGTCCTGCCCAAACTTTTGGGCAATAAAAACGGAACAACAAAATTTTTTTTTGAACACATAAGCTCATAACATAGTCAGACATTATAATAACTTCAATAGAGTTTTGTCTTAACTAGGATGTAAATAAAATTGTTTTCGAAGGTTGGATTAATTAACCAACTCAAACGAGTGACTTTATTCAGTGGAGATTAATTAATGTCCCAAATCGGTTAGTTAGTTCAATTATCTTAATTAAGTTGTCGCTAATTAAAAAGGAGGAATAATTAGTTATCTCAAATGCATTTAAATCATTCCCAACAAGATAATAATGCTATTAATTAATTGATACACACACAAATTTATTATTTAAAACCAATTGATAAGGGTTCGAAATTCTATAATGACGTTTGCCAACTAAATTCCATATTAAGCTAAAGTCGGTTTTAATTCCCCTAAACCTTTAAATTTGATGATATAATTAATCTGGCCAATATTGGCCTCAAGGGCTAAGAATTCCTAAAAATACTTAATAATCTTCAATTATAAATTTTTTTTCCAATTTTTACTTTAATGACTTCATACAAACGAAATATATTAAATAAATGTAAAGTGTCCTTAGCCGAAATAATTTAAATCAACTATATGATTAATATATATGATATTAATCTACCATTTTAAATTTTTAAGAAAAAGGCCACACTAAAATTTAATTATCTTCCCAAATGAATTGATGATTTTTTTTATTTAAATAACACATATGGCTAAAGTTATATTGGGGAAATTCTTTTCCAAAATTGAAAAACATTTCCCCCCCACTTTTTCTTATTTTCACTTAAACTTTTAAATTTTAAACCCTAAATAAGGTTGAGTAAATTTTTCCTTACATCTAATTTAAATTCTTTTAAAATCTCTTATTCTTAAAATGCTAACCCTAACCCGAAATTGGGTTAGGGTTGCATTTTCTTTTTATTTTAACACCTCTTTATTTTCTTTCTATTAACTTATACCCTAACCCAAAATGGGTTAGGGTTTATTGTATTTTATTTTTCTTTTCTTTTGTGGTGTGTGTGTGTGTTTCTGTATGTAGGAAGAGGGTCGGATTAGGGCATGGTGGCCATGGGAGGCAAAGAGGGTTTGAAGAGGGAGGGGGTGAACATGGGGATACCACCATGGAAGCCCATAGTGGTGGCCCTGATGCCGCCCACTGTGGACACCCACAATGGTGGCGCCAATGCCGCCCACTGTGGTTGCCCACAGTGGTGGACTCGGCTCCACCAACTGAGGGTTTCCACACTGGCGGCGCCAACGCCTCCCACAGTGTCAGACTTGGCTCTACCCACTGTGGGTTTCCACAGTGGCAGAATAGCCTGCAACATCTCTCATGAGGAGGGGTAGGGTTTCACCCCCCCCCCCCCCCACAAATCATTATTTTTTTTTGTAAATTTTTTTTTTATATGAATTTTTTTTTCTAATAAAATAAACATATATATTTATAAATATATATATATATATATATATATATATTTATATATATCTATATATATTTATATATATCTATATATAAATGTATATAGAAATAGATCTGAACATATTCTAATGTTTTCATTTGAGTATATTTTTAAATACATGATTATATATATATATACATAAATAAATATCAAGCTATTAGGGTTGGAAATCTCTGGTTTTTTTTTAATAAGTTAACACCTAATCATGTAGGCCCTATTCTTTTAACAACAATATATATATATATATATATATATTTGTTTTAAAGCTTGCAGGATTGGATAAAATAATGACAGCATTTCAATGACTGTGTGTTTCATTTCCTAGGTGTGTTTTATTTTAATATGCAGCATTAGGGGTTTTATAACAATTATACAAACAGGTTTTCTACATCAAATTTCTTTTATGTATGGGTTAATTTTCTATTATCTAAAAACAAAGAATGAATAAATGATAGAATTTAACAACATTTAAACTTTGCAAGTAAATACTTATTGTTATCACTGTTTAAGAAATGTGTTTTCTTTTCCCATGATTGGCTAAGTTTTTGAAATTTTGAGTCAGATATGCTATTAATTGCTTCAAATCTATTTTAGGTCTTTAAGGGTTAAGGGTTTTTAGTTTTTAATTGCTCAAATGTCTGATCAAAACCCTTTGGCTTCTATTCCTACGTTACTTTATTCACTTAAGTAATGGGTCTTGGGGTCGTGTGAAATGTCCCCCCTTGTTATTTACCTAGGCGGTCATTAAATAATTGTAAAAATCTACGCCTTATGCCTTTTCCTTCTAAATGTTGTCGGGTCCAATAAGTGTCGCACAACTTTTAGATGAATCTACGACTTTCACTATTTCGTTATGCGAAGTTGCGGGTGTGTTATTCTCTATGAAATAGTGAAAGGAAAAAGCATGTTTGACTGTGTGCATTGGATCTAGTTTAACAAGACTCCAACTCACTTTGAATTTGACGGTTGGCATTGATTCACGGCCAAAATGGGCGAGTAAATTACCTTTCATGAAATGGCAAAAAGGTTTGGCGGGAACTAGTGGTGAAGACTTTTCCACGGCTAAAAGGCGATCAAGTTTAAAAGAAATCGATGGCCCGCGTTGTTTCACGCCTGAGAGATGCTCACATGTTATGCTCTGCAAAATAGCGAAAGGTTTTTGGGCCTGGGTAAAAGAGGCTCATAAGAGGCATAACAGATGCGTAGGTCCTCAAGATCTGACGGCTAGCGTAGTTTCATAGGAGAAAGATGCTTGAAAGATAGCTTTCACGAAATAGCAAAATGACATGGCATTCCAAGAAAGCAGTCCAGCTAGTTGAGATGGCAAGTAAGACAATGACAGGTGGCCGAAAATCAAAGTGGTCAACGAATTGGATTTAAGGACTAACGGGTGGGTCCAAGAAGATGAGTCATATTGAGGGATAAGAAGTGACCTGGCAGATACAAGTGACAAGGATGAAGTGGATCTCACTGATTTCTTTCAGCGAATAAGAAGGTGACACGTCAGTTCAAGAATGACCAAGTTCTAGGTGGATAAAGCTGAGTCAGAAGACCCACGTTTTGCCGGTTTTCAAGTAGGTTATTAAGCATCAAGCAATTTTGATATGATCTAACGATTCACATGAATGCGTGAAGGTAAGATGCTAGTGTTTTAAGGTATGCAAAATGGCGAAAGAGCTAGTGGGCCCGAAGAACAGATAAGGCGTAAAGGTAAAAGATGATCAACTCTGTTTTGATCCAAGGATTCTTGTTGCTTCGTGGCTATAAATCAACCGAGGATTAAGGCCTGCGAAATGGTGAAAGAGAAACAAAGGTTCTTCCCAGCATGACGTGGAATTACAGCTGCTACTTCTTGCAAAGCTTGATGGTGATGTGTCAATTGACACGTAGTTTCAAAAGGTGATTAAGGGCCGCTAAGGTTTAACTAGTGGTTATGCAGGAAATAAGACACGTGGTTGACTCTGAACTAAACTCGAAGAGTTTTCTAGGGCTAATGACTGAGTGCCACATGGCATTTGTTAACCAGTGAATAAGTGGGGTAAGCAATGTCTGGATAAAGGTCTCACTTAAAAGATGTTCATCTCAAGATTGATTCAACTCTTCTCATTATTTTGTGGTGCAAAGATGGAAGCAGATTAACCCCTATGAAGTAGCAAAAAACTGTTAGCCATCAAGATGAGGCATGGTTAGTGCAAAAGTTGATGGTCCTGGTAGGAGTTAAAGGCCAGGTGGTTAGAGTTCCATCTAACACTTGGCGTAGCTTCACGAAAGGAAAATTCTCAAAGGATAAAGCTTGTGAAATGGCAAAAAGGAGGTAGGGCCCAGATGCAAAGGCAAAGAGGTTAAAATAGTGTAAAGACCCATCAAGTCTCATCTGATCAGACGGCTGGCGCGATTTCATTAGGCAAAATTGATAGGATGTTATGCTTTGCAAAATGGCAAAAGAGTGAAAAGAAATTATACAGGCATGTTATGACCCATTGGAGCAAAAATTTTGAATTCTTCTATGAATTCAATTCTAAAAGGGCATCAGAAGCATGCGGTATCAATGTCGCGGCTAAGAGCCCGACTACCATATATGATCTTGCATCAATTGAATGAAGGTATCATTTTGAAAAATTGTTACAGAGAAGCAGTTGCAGAACAAATTTCTTCAGTTGCAGAGAAAATTTCTTCAGTTGCAGAGCGGATTTCTTCAAGCCAAAAATAGGTTCTCTTTGTTCTCTTGCTTGGAAATTACTTGACAGTGTGTTTTAATTGGGGTTTTGATTTGTTACAAAATGGTTGGGGCTAGTAATTAAATTGCTTGCATAGTATTTTAAGATTGCACCTAAAAGAGAATTCTCAGGAAAGGTTAATTTCTAGGAGAGGGCTATCTGTGATGATTTCCTAGAATAGTTGACAATGTTAACTAATGTGGTAGCAAAGATAAAGGAATTAGTGCCAAGAGCTCCTTGCCTAAAAATAAGAGAAGGATTGTATGACAAGGGCAACTGGCTAAGAGACCCTCAAATTGGGTTGTCTGGGTTGGGATTATTTAAGGTTGGATTTGGTGTGAGAAACTCCCCAGTCCCAATGAATAGTATCTAGGAGTTGGACATAGGCAAATTGGTGATCCTTGGAGTATTCATGGATGTGGATATCCTAACTTAGATTGCACACAACTATGACCCAATCACAAGGTGTGTTAAGGATATAAGTGGGAAAACCCTCATTGAAATAAATAATGAAGAGTTCAAAAATGCTTTTGGGCTTAGTGAATTTACCAATTTTTTGGAGCCTATTAATTTTAAATCACTAGCTCAGGTTTATAGGGTGCAGAGGAACCACCTTAGAAATGGGCCTCTTAAAGAATTCTTTGTGAAGATAGGCGGATTAATAGTTGTAGGACCTAACACTGAGGAGCCTTTCTCTTTAAACTTGTTCACCCTTAGGGCCAAAGGATTATACTAGTCACTCTACCAAACTTTAGGAGAAGATGTTGAGGCAAATATGCCAACTCATTACATGTTAATGATTGCTCAAATTGTGAATCCTTCTTTGGCAGTGACCTTGATTATGCTTCCTATATCATTGATGCCATCCATGAAGGCTTGATAGGAATAAAGAATGGGAAAGTGGATAGGTTTTTTGGATGGTATTCCTTCCTCATGCATTTATTTTTATTCAAGGGTGGTGACTATTTTGCAAATGGAATGGATATTGTGAAAGAGAAAGATGGAGAGAAGATGCCAGTGTAGTTATGGAGTACATTGTTGTCATGGGATAGAGAAGATGCTGACTACTTAAAGTTTGATAAGTGTTTTGCATCTAAGATTAAGACTCTTATCTATTCAGAGAACCCAAGAGTCCCTAAGATTCTTTTGGAATTCATTAGACCAAAAGAGTTTGTTGAGAATATTAAAATTGTCCACAATTGGGGTGATATCTACTTGTACCCTATCTCCACAGTTTTTAGAGTATATGGTTTCAAAGGCACTCCATTTTTGTTGCCCTATTAGGTCCCTCTTAAAGTGGGAATTGCAGAAATCCTCAGGCAGATTGGTAGTGTGCAAGAGGCGGAGCTAACAGGCAGAGGTAAAGGGACCATTTTCCCTATAGCTACCATAGCACATCAATTTGTAATAATTAAAGGAGGTTGGAAGTATTTTGAATATTTCCTTCAATTGTACCATTTATCAACTGCAGTATCCCAGTGTGTTGACCTTGAAGATTTCTTCAATGACATGTTTAGAAAGAGGGCAATATGCAGAGGTAGACCCCACCAATTCTAGTTTCCTAAAGACCTCATTAGGAATGAGATTGATTTAGATGAGCAATAGCTGAGGAAAGAAAAGTGGGTGGCCTACAAGAAGGCTTTAGACTTTGTGCACCAATTTGACACTAGCTATGACCCTTTGTCTAGGTTTCACCCCTTTGAAGAGAAGGTAAAATTCTTAATTCTTTGTTTTGAGGATGTGATGTAGACATTGAAAGAAAAGAGGGAGGTTGTAATTAAAAACAACCCTAAGAAAGTAAGATTAGTTCTAAATAGGTCTACATCTACCAGAGTAATCCCTCCTAGTGATTACATGTTACACAAGAAGTCCAACTATAGTGTGTTGATGCCAACAACAAGGGAGCCTTCTACCTCAAAAGGGAAGAGGAAGATACAAGATGTCATTGACATTCTGTATAGCCCAAAGAAACAAAGAGTGGGAAAGGAAGTACAATCTAATGAACCCTTGTATTCCCCATCTCAATCCCCTATTCATATAGGAGATGAACAGGCAGCAGATGAGCAACTGTTACAATTAGGCAGTCTTGGAGAGATAGCATACACATATGATGAAGTGGAAGAGGGAATACTAGAAGAGCCCCTTACTGCTAAGATGAACATTACTACTAATGAGTTCAAAGGCCAAGAGTGGGATCTTGAGATCAAGCAAGCCAGTGAGGATTTCTTGGTTGATAATAACTTTGTCACATCAAGAGCTTTCATGCAATTTGTGTGGAAGCAAAATATTGATAAATTTAATGCTAGGTGTGAAAAGAGGAAAGGTGAGCAGCCCCATAAGGATCTAGCTATGGTGGAGGAAGAGATAAAGCAATAAATGGTTGATGAGTTTGAGACCATCACTCCTGAGCAAGGAAGAGACATGGTAGCATAGGCTGGGGTACTCAATCTCCCTGAATGGGATATAGCAGATGCCTTGGTTTTAGAGGTAGTAAGAAAGGAGACAAAACCTATGGAGGGAGTCACTTTCAGCAAGGATAATGTTGCACTGGTCATGTGGTCTATTAAAAGAGATGAAAATAAAAGGAATAAGGACACCCAAGGTCAAATTATCTTGGAGGAATGATATTGAAAAGAGTGCAGAGCACTGGGGTAGTGGAAGCTGCTAGCACTATGCTAGAGACTACAAAGTTTAGTGTTGCAGTAGCAGAAAGAGAGGCTAAGGAAAAGGTAGATCTCCAAGTTAAGTTGGAGACAATTTTAAAAGCTTACAATAGTGCCAAGGAAGAGGTAAGGGGTAAAGATAGCATCATCACCAAGCTACAAAGCTAGTTAGCAGGACAATATCATCAAGGTGAGTCCTCAACATTGATGATCTCCTCTTCTCCTACTAGACCTCCACCTACCAGCCCCATTATTGAATTCCCACCATCTCCAGCACCTTCTAGTTCTTAGTTGATTGAGATCACTCCCCATGAGTTGAAGAATTTAAAACAGGCTCAAGCCCTATATGCAAAGAAATATGAAGAGAGAGTAAGGGCTACAATTTTTAAGTTTTGTTGACACTATAGGGTCTTCACTAATGTATAACAACATGAGTAAGATTTTGGAAATGTGGAATGAGTTAAATGGGGACAAGGCTATTTTAATGCCTATTTTTGATAAATGGAGAGCTAGAGAGCAGGTTATAGAACTTATTTGTGTATCCTATGATGAGGCAGGGGCTGACCCCATTATTAAATCTACCAATGATATGACAAAGGATTTAGTAAAGTTGGCAGAAGGAGTGGATAATGCAGATAGAAAGATCAACTTGTACAAGAAAGAGTACACTGATCAAGTTTTTGAATTACTCTCAGAAGGTTTTGTTAGCCCAACCCAATTAAAGGACAAACAAATATGGCTTAAGGAATTAGAAGCCAAATTGTCACTAAGAATAAAAGGAATTGTTAAATCAGAGGATGCCTCCATATTTATCAAAACAATTGAGGAGATTGAGAAAATCAAATCTCATTATGGTTTTCTGAATTCAGAGGTCAATAAAATGAGGAATTCTTGGAAGAGATTAGACAAGACAAAAGAAAAAGTGATTAACTTCTCATGGCCTGCTGATGAGGTGTATCAGGAATGGACAAGAAAATATGCAGTGCTTGATATGGAGCAGTTAGAAAATGTTGCAACAGAACAACAAGTGGAAGAAGCCGCAGATGTTGAAAGAGACTTGTAACCACATTTGAAAAGGTTTTGTAACTTCTTCTTAAGAAGTAATGATTGTAACAAACTCTCCTAGGAAAGTCCAAAGTTATGTGTGCATCCATATTGTTATAAATGGATACCAGGACTAGTAAAAAAGGGATTGCAAGGAATTGTAAGAAAATGCTATAGAAATTTACCTAAGCTTTTCAAGTCTTAATGGAGAATATTCAAATGTTTTTTTAATACTTTCAGAAGTAATATCAATATACAGACCATTGGTTTTGAGTTTAAACTTTGTGTTATCTTCAAGTATGTTTGCAAATATTTACTATTTCATTCTGAGTAATCTAGGGTTATTCCTTTTGAAATATGGGTTGTAAGGCAATTTTAAGTAGATATGCTTCTTAGCTTTTCTCTTCAGGAGGGGAATTAAATACGCAGGAATCATTTCTACCAGTAAATTCTTTGTGGGATACTTTGAATTTTGATGAACATAGTTTAGTTTGGTATGAATAAATTCCTAGGTATGTCAGGCATGTATAGGGATTTACAGAAGCCAAACTAATAGGATGTGTGGAGATATTTGATTGTAGAATTATTGTTTGAACTTAGATGACTCTGTGGCCTTGGATAAGGCACTGGTATCTATTAAGGTTATCTTCTATATATCTTTTAGATCAATACTAAACATGAGTACAAGTTTCATTTCTTTGTTTCAGTTTATTTTTAGGCGATAAGATCCACTGGTTTTCGGACTGGTTTGCTGTGGATTTATCTTTTAAAAGTGTGAATTCAGTTCACAAAGGTATACCCACCTGAACTTTGGATAAGTTCGAAGTGTAGAAGGTTAACCAAACCTTGTCATATGTTGTCCTGAAAGTTTCCTTCTCTTTAATATCTCTTCTGCATACAGAGTTTATCATATCACTATAAGGATTTTAAAGGGAATCAAATTTTGAGAACAACACTTATTAAAACATATTGCATTTTTTTTTTCATTTCTTTTCTTTACTTAAATTTGCAGAATAAACAAAGTAACATAATTCCTTTTTGAGACAAAATTTAATAAAATTTACAGCAACATTATAGATTTCAAAATTTAAATAAAATGCACTTTACTTATAGAGTTTTTTTTTAATACAATGGCCCACTATTGCAATGCATGAAATAACACAATTGGTCTCTCGTTCCTTAAATTGAGGACTTGAATAAAAGAATACATTTCCTTATATAGAAATAAAAACAACATTGAGTTTCCCTATTTACATTGCTGCAACAAATCATAGTATTACATTTCCTATTTCCTTTTATGCAACTGAATAAAATCTGAACCAAATAGAATCTGCAACTCCTAGCTTACTTTCCTCTTTCCAAGCAACCTACAAATAATCATAAGGCTGTGACCATGGGGTGCTCACCTCCCAACCTAGGCCTACTAGAAGCCACCCTCGAGCTTGGAGAACCAAGTCCTAGATGGGGTTACAATCAAGAAAACACACAACAAGAAGGGGGAAACAAAACACCACAAACACATTCCCTTCCCAAGCTGAAACTTCATCACATAATGTGATGCTAGGGTGGAAGTGGACAAAGTACCCTAGGGTAGATTCTGCTAGATAGAACTCACAGCCAACACATGGCATCCAAGAAAACATAACCAAAACTCAGTCTTGACCCCTACATCCTTATGACCCCCAAAAAGGCAAACATGTCTTATTTGCTCCCCTTATGACCCCCAAGTGAAATAACACAAAAACGCAGCAAGGGTCACATGGACAGACCCTTGAGATCACTCTCATAATGAGAGCCTCACCCTAAGGCTGTCATACTCCTTCCACCCCCAAGACCAATCTGCCCTCCCAAGGGAAAGATGGTCTTGGACACTCCCCAAAACACAACAATGCATAAAATAGAAAATAAGCAAGAAATCAAATAAAGCTTTCATAAGTACAACACAAATATCATACAACATTTTCCATTCAAGCATTCTACAATAGATTCTCATACTCACAAGTAAGAGAAGAAAACACCAACCTTGGCTCTGCCAAGGGTATTCTAGGGGAAAGCTTGATGAAGAGCAGCCCAATCCTCAATCTTTTCTGCAACACTTAGCCAAACTTTCTATCCCAAACTGGTTTTCCTCCAAAAATTCTCAAAAAAATCCAAGGATGGAGAGTGGATGATTAGCTCAATAAGCTTCCATTCCTAGCCTAAGAAGGCTTCTCTCACTCCTTCCAACCTCTTGGATAGAGTGAGGGACTCCCATTGGTTGTCCTTCCCTAGG
This sequence comes from Cryptomeria japonica, assembly GCF_030272615.1. Taxonomy (NCBI): domain Eukaryota; kingdom Viridiplantae; phylum Streptophyta; class Pinopsida; order Cupressales; family Cupressaceae; genus Cryptomeria; species Cryptomeria japonica. The sequence continues at coordinate 703,155,625 of NC_081411.1, read as the reverse complement.
TCTTACACACTCCCTAACCAAGGCACCTAGAGGAGGGGAATGAAATGGGGAAGAGGGATTACACCTATCAAGAAGGTTATCCTACCAAGGATGGCACTCCTATAGATGGAATTCGTCCATCTTGGGAAAACCACTTTTTTGGGTGGTTAAAGAAGCCCTAAGAGAAAGACACATGGCCAATTTTGGCCTTCACCCATAGGTACCCCATGAGGCCTAATAAAAATGCTCTAAAATTGACTCTAGGAATTGATTTAATCCTTAGAAAGTCCACCTAAAGTTAACCTACGGGTCAACTTTGAGTTGACCCTCCTTGTGGCTCACTAACCTAGATATCTTGGTTCCTTCAAGGATAATTAGGAGATATAACAATTAACAAAAATAAAAACTTTCCAAAAAGGTGACATGACAAATTGCCAACACAACATACAACATAGGTGTTAAGTGACACTACGAAATAATTCCACATCACAAATACACACATGGAAATTGTCCCTTAAATGATTTAAACAATTCAATAAATACAATTTACACTCATGCAACATTTTACATTTATGAATAATATACAATACATACGGGGTGTTGTCTCTCCAAATAGACAACCCCTAGTTTTACAAACGCACATAGGCCTAGGCTTGATTCTCCATAATATTTCCATGGTCACATGGATTATTTCCTGCATATCTCAATTTAAACATTAGTACTTTCCAATAGCCTCATATAATATAAAACACATAATTAGAATACAATACAATCATTCTGCACAAAATTGACATTATTCAACACGATTGTCACATATCAAAGCAATTCATCATAATCCTCAAAATTTGATCCATTTATAGGATATGCAAACATATTTTTAGCATCATAATCAAGTCCTGCAAATCAGATAATGACATACATCGTCTCAATGTTACCCTATTCTAGGATCATATAACATTCTATATCCACAAAGCATAGAAATGAAGCATCAATATATATCAATATTACCAAATTTGTGGGACCAAATAAAGTCCTATATCCATAATGTATTAAAATAAAGCATCCATAATAGTTCCAACATGAAAATAACTAAAAAGATTGGATGGGTCGGGGTAGGGCCTTACAGCAAACCTCTACAATAGCTCTGCAACATGTCCCATGATTTGTGGAATCTATCATTAATGTTGACCAACCCTGCAACTGCCTCATCAGTGTTCATACTATTTATCACTGCATGCAAGTCCACCACCTTGACTCCATGTGGCATCCATGTCAAGCATCTGCCAGCTTGGATCTTCATGTTCGTTTAGATAGGATCATTGAATAGACACTCTACCGATTCCTCTGTTTGGCCGATTTACTAACCTTGCCGGTATCTCACATTCTACTAGTTGACTCCTCATGTCTGTACTTTATTGAACTATCGGTGAAACACCTAACTTGGTCTTCAGACATATCTATCCCAAGCATGCACATTCCCACAAAGTGGGAGGACATCTGCATCTGCACCTTTCTCATATTATCGTTGGACTTATGTACCGGTAAATACTCTTGATCTGTACCGACATCTCAACATGCCTTCCCAGTAGGTTCAATGCATATCCCTAATTTTTTGCACTTGATGCACATGATGCATGATAGGAGATAAGTTCCACTTACCGATGGAGTGGCACCTTGTCTTCTATATCTTGCAATGTACTCTTGTGACTCCCCTAGTTGTGCAACATATCTTCAAATAGGCACATGTGATCTGGTGTGGGCACATTCACTATCAATCATTGCTTCTCATGATGTCTGCATCTTCATTCGGTGGGAGTCATGTTGTTCTACAACCATAGATTATACCAGTGACCTATTCATCCTTCTCCTCTTATGTTGATGTGATTTAGGTAATATTCTACCTCTTCATCACAATCAACAACTCAAGCACCTTTCTCATCGTTCTTGTTCACTGGTCACAAGCTTTGCCGGTTGGTAGATATTCACTTGGCTAAGTTGTCTTCCCCATGTCAACATATTACTTACTATCTTACAACCTTTCCTTACCAGTGATCTATAATACAAGGTGATATCAAGGATATCTCAACCTGTACTCCTCCATGATAGTGTTGCACATACATCTCTCATACCGGTAGAAATCCCATATCAGTTGACATTAATGACAACCCAATTCCAACACAATTTTGTCATATTCAAAGTATTCTTCCATATCATTTATCCAATCAATCAATTCCTCAAGGTTTAAAATTTGCACATAATTTTCAATTTCAATTCTAGGTCTCTTGCTGATCTTTGAAATAGCTTTCATCATCTTAACTTTCAATCTGATTCTTCTTCCTCTTCTTTGGAATTGTCTTCAACTAGGTTTTGTTTTAATTCATCATTACTTTCACTTTCTGATCTTAGGTTTAAGCCTCTCTTCATGTCCTCTTCTACAACATCCAATTAGACACTCATTTCTCTCATTATTTACATAATTACATCCATTCTATTAGCAACATTTTCTGTAAAAAGTATTCTCCCAAGTGGCATCTCTTCCATGGCTCTAGTGCAACTACCTCAATTTTTTGATCTAGATTCAAGGTCTCAACTATTAGATGGTTCAAATAACTAGAAAACAACTGAGAGGGGGCGGGGGTGAATTAGTTGTCACAGATTACCAGAAGCATTAGCAATTAAAACTTTAATACCAAAATAGCAATTAATCCAATTAAGCATAAAAATTAATCACAAAATAAATACCATCCACATGACACCAAGATTTGTATGTGGATAACCTGGTAAAGGGAAAAACCACGGTGGGATGCCTACCCATAGTTAGATAATTATTCTGTAGTAAGTATGTGAATTACAATTGAGGGGCCTACACTTGCAAGAAGGCCAACAACCTAGAGTGCATTGCTCATCACAAAAGGAGCCTCACTGACTATATAGAAATCCAGACTACAATCTAGAAGAAGTGTTTGAACTACAAAGATAGCATCTCCTATGCCTGAGTACAATTCTGATTAAACTCAATACCAGAGGACTAAATCCTTTTACATAAACCCAATTCAATCTCCAATGATTGACCAAATCCTCTAATTGAATGATATTACATTATTCACACATTACATATCCATATCCCATTCTCATATATGATTTATAATGTGATCTTACTTTTATATATACAAACCCTCGACCATAAACAATCAGGTTTGCTACCATACAATAAACCAATTATGTAATTACAAAACATGTCGGCCTTAGACCAAACAAATAATATCCAACACATAAGACATCCTGGAAACACATCGAGAGGTCCAATCCACACATTAGATTAAGTCAGTCCATAACCTAGATCAACCGGGACCCAATATAGGTCCACACACTAAAGCAATTATCTCCATCTGACAAGTCTTGAATATGATCACTGTAGTTTCCACCCTTGACTTGACTTGTTTTGATTAGAGTTGACTTTCATTCCATGCATGTTAGACTTATCTCTACTATATGTGATGATTTGGATGATAATTATTCATGTGATTTGATGGATACTATATGCTTACTATGTGATAGATTATCAAAAGATGATATTGATCATGGATTTGATGTTGATTATGATTATACTAACCCTATTTCATGATCATATTTGATGAGATGCTTATGAGATGTGTTTGACTATTGTTTGACTGTCTTCATGGAGAATCAATGTCACATCACTCATTGTGAGCGGGATGTGCCATTGCATAATTCTACCACTTGTTTGTTATATATACATGTATCATTGTTGGTGGTTGTAGGTCTTGTAGGTATTGGACATTTATTCCTCCTGGAATTCCCAGGTGCGAGCTCCCCTAGCTTCATAGGTGCGAGATCCCCTGGCTTCACAAGTGTGAGCATGTCCTTATCCCAATTTCAATATGTGATTTCAGAGTTGACATGGGTTCCATTCATATACTCTAGGTTTAAGTTGTTACTAGGTGCAATTGGTCATGTCAGTTTTTAGCTTGGCTCTTTCAGTTTTGGGAGTATGCTAGTATTGATTGACTCTTTTGGTATGATGATTGTTTATGTTGTGATTGATTTTATTGTCGCGTGGTTATTTATGTGGCATTGGATTATTTGTCTATTTGTTGAGAGATTTGATAATTAGTATTATTTATTTTTAATTATTTGATTTAAGTTATTTGAGCTTTTGATTATTTGATTTATGATTTTAAGAATTATAGTATTTATTTAATTAATAATTTTGTAAAGATTATTTAATTAAATATTGATTATTTCTGATAGTCTAAATATTAATTAATATTTAATATTGGAATTAATAAATTATTAAATGGTTAATTTATTTAATTGTGTCTTCTATTGGTTAGTATTTAATTAAAAATAACTATAGCTCATAATGTATTAAATAATAATTCCTATAGGGCTATAGTTTAATTACTAATATTTATTTGGTGGTATGGTAATTATACCTTGGGATATTAAAATATATTTTAGTATTTCCTACCTACCCTATTCTCGGATTGGAGGATTTTATTTTGGGGAAACCATAGGATATGGGAAAAAATATTCCAAAATGGAATCACCCTATTGGTTGGATTTCTAGGGTTTCTTGTTTATTGTTTCCTTTTTATGGATTCCCTGTGACTATTCATGGGTTCTATTCTTTGGCTTTGGATTCTTGGTGGATTGCCTGGACTAGGTTTGGAAGAGATTGGGATTTGGATTTGGATTGCAAAGCTTGTGGGCTTCACACAGGTTGTAGGTTGGAGGCCATACCCTTTCTGTTTATCTTTGTTTTCAATGTATGCAAGTGTTTACTCTGTGAATATTTTGTGTGAGGAATAAAGAAATAGTTCATTTCATTCTCTCTATTCTTAATGCAAATAATTGGGAATAACATTGGTTATGAGATCTTTATTTGGATGAAAGTCTAGGATTTATATGTTTTTGAGATTTATTCCATTTATGATTGGATTGTATTTGATTATTGTTGTTTTTGAGATTTATTTCATTTTGTTAAAGATTTAATAGAGTTTGTGGAGTTGAGAGGAGAGAGCCTTGTGAGCTTCTAGTTTGGCCTTGCCCTAAGGAAGACTCACATGACTCAACTCCTTCTAAGACATTTTATATTTCCCTTGTTTTAATGTGTTTTATGTTTGGAATAAGTTTTTTGTTTTTATTTATATGTGCGTTGAGTCTATTTCATGATTTGGATTCAAGATTTTGTGTTTAATGGTTTTCTGGACTTGCTAGAGATGTTTTTCCCTCCTGAAGTCTGTAATATGTTTTCAATTGTGGTTCCTTGGGTGAACTTAATTATTTTATTTTGTTTAAATGTTCTTGTATTTCATTTCGTTTTGATTCCAATGAGTATAAATACATCATATTTGGGTGATTATATTTTGAGCAGTTTTGATCCCACACTTAAGTCATTTTCTATCGAAATTTACACTTTTTTCTATGCGCTAAAGGAATGACTATATGCACTAAGGTAATCACCCTATGCACTAAGGTAATCACCCTATGCACTAAGAGATCACCCAGAGGCACTAAGAAATCATTCGTATGCGTAATTATGTGTATTTTTAGGGTTTTGTTTAGTTTGATGTCTATTTGATGTCAGTTGGATTTGGGGCCGTACCAGAGGCTTTTTGAGGGAATTTATGATGTTGTCTAATGTTGATTTATGATTGGGGATGTCTTAATATGATTTATTTGTGAGTTTTGTATGCATTTTACTCCATTTAAGTTGTTTGCACTTCCTCTCTTGTTGATGTGCCAAGAGAGAGATTGAGATTCTTCTGATTATGCTCCAGCAAGTGGATAGGCCTTGCTGAGATTATTTGATGATTCATTTTAGATTTTATGGCATTTATTATGGCCTTGATATGTTTATTTGGCCAAGAGGCTCATTGATTTTTTGTTCTCATGATGTTACCTTTCACATGTTTCATGATTATGAATGAGATTGCTGGTTGCATATGGATTGTTTATGATTGTAGATTTATGTATGTTATCAGATTTAATTATGATTCTAGAACCTCTTATGATTTTCTTTGAAACCACGTTAGGGGGGAGTGGGCTTCCTTGTGATGACCGGGGTTGCAAGAGATAGACTTGCATGAAGTCTAGACCACCAGGGCACATTAAGAGTTTATCATGATTGTAAATAAGTGATAACCTAATAATTGATGGGTTGGGTAGTTAGATTAATTAATAAAGATAAAACTAATGTGAGCCTCATGACTTGATCCTATGGAGGATGTTTTAGGATAAGCATGAGAAGGTCTTGAAGATGGTAAACCAAACTCCCTTGATCTCTCATAGGCTGAGTTGGTTCCGCGTGTGTGTCACTTGCCAAGAGGTTCCTTGTAAGGATGCTTGTAACATGAGATGACACTCCACTCCTACATGTGTTCCCTTTGATGATCTTATGACTATTCTTTGTTGATTGACAAGCCTCTATGAGTTTCTTATTATAGTTGTTTGTGTTGGTTGTATTTGCTCCATGCTTGAGAGAGTTGTTGTAATATTGTCTTTTGGTATTAAGTGTCAACCTAGATGTAGAGTGTGTGTTGGGACCCTGTGTCATCTCCTAGCATAGGAGGTGGTTCCTTTGGTTCCACATGATCAGATGGTTGGTGCTTTTTACCATTGGGTTTTTCCCCTTGTTGCCATTCTTCATGTGTGGATGTGGATTCTCCTTCTTGATGGATTATGGATGTACCTTGTATAATATTTAGGTAATGAATATGATGGAATGCATGGATGTAGTATCTTGTATGTGGTAGGTGGAATCATGTAAAAGGAAGAGCTATGTTCATGATGTATTATTATATAAATGTAATTGTAAATAGTTCATAATTGATAGTTAGGGTATCTCATGATTTGTAAATGAAGGGAATGATTTCATGTTCCCAAATTTGGTAATGGACTTGTAATTTAAATAGATGTGATTTATAATATGATCTTCTTGTATTGGTTAGAAAGGAATTCTATGGTTATATCTTTAGATTGTGATTTAATATGTGAAAGAACCTTGAGAAATGGAATAATCTTAAATATCAATATTGAGGATGTTAGATAATATGTGTAAGGTTTAGATAATTATGTCTCCATGTGTATGCTTGTAAAATATTAGGATTCTTGTGTTATGCATTGGGGTTATTGTCAAATTGGGAAAATGGTTGCATGTGTAGTTGGATTAGGAAAGGAAACTATTTCTATTGGATTCATGGATATGCTTTTGGTGCTATGTGAAAACTATGATGTTATGAAGATATTAGATATGTGAATAGATCATGTTGGTAACTGGTAAATAATGATGGAGGAGACATATATGACCATGTGAGAATTTGAATGTAAAAGAAAATTGGGATTAAAAGGTATTGGGGCTTTAGAATGGAACTAATATGAGATGGATTGATTTGCATAGTAATGGAGATTATATCATGCTAGATAAATAGTAAATGACTTGCATATAATGTATGCCATGTACTTGTAATGAAGTTACTAGATTTATATTGTTATATGTTTGTAAGCCAATAAATGAACTTTATGATTAAAGGATTAGTGTGATGTTGTGCTTGAGTTAAGGAATAAGGGAATTAGTTTATTATATGGATTGAAGAATGAATTATAGTTTATACTTTATGAGGAGATAATTATAATAAATGTAATGGGATCATGTTAGTATTAGAAGTGATGGAAGTATGTTTAAATAGATTATCAAAGATGGATTTTACCTATGCATTAGGATTGCATCATCATGGAAAAGGAAAAGGCGTGTAGATAAGAGAGGTTGGGTTAAAACACATTTGGATTTGGTGCATAAAACAAATGTAGGATTATGGGGTTGTCTTGCATTTTAAAAGAAGGAATGCAATATGCTAGTAGGATGGTATAATGGTATGCATTTCATAATGGATAGATAAGCTAGTGGGTTGCATATCTCATGATTAGGAAATTAATTATGATGCATTAATTCAATATGGAATAAGTTTATCATGTGAGTAGGCTATCATTATGGAAGTTAAATGAGTAATGACTTTGAAGTACCCTAGGGAAAGGTTAATGATGTTATGTTATTTCCTCTTGTGTAAATTAGTGAAATGTGAGATAATGTATGTTCATAATGTTTAAATGGTTAATGAATGTATTTATATAGAGATGTTATGTATTACACTAGTTGTTATTAGAAGTTAATTAAAAAAAAAAAATCTCGATTAGTATGATAGATGATTAGTTCTCTCTAGGGTTTACCAAAGATCTTCATCAAAAGCTATGTTGGTGAAACTCTCACCAAAACCAAAAGCCAAGCTTCCAAGCAAGAAGGATAACATTAGATCACCTGACCAAAACCAACTAACTAAATATGAACATGAGTATCATGAATAAACCAATTCCATAACCAAACCATACTGGAACCTACCGGATCATGCTGGATCCAAACCAACCAGAAACTACTCAACCTACCGGGACCAAAAGGGTGCTAGTAAAGCATCCAAACAACTAGTGTTGACATCAATGACAAAAAATCAATACAACACATAATCAATTCCAACAAATGGTTAACATTGTCATCTCCAAATCTAACCAGACCACCATCAAATTCTTGCAAAGATAGAAACTTCCTTTTATCTCCAGTGATTTGATGTGAGCATCCACTATCTATCACCCATTCATCCTTTTCTTCAACTTTAGCAGCAAGGGCCTTCTCTTCATTTTTAATGATAGGTTCCAGAGAATCTTCCTTGATAGCCAAGAATACCCATTCCTTTACATTGCCGGATCCACTAGCTGAATCTTTTGTCGGTTCTTCATCAGAGTCATCAGTCATACCTTCCTCATCCACATAGTAGCATGATTTGTCTTTGTTCCCCTTGTACTTATGCTTGTTCTGATATTCATGGTTAGGCCTAAAAGATATTCTAGATTTCTCTTCAAATCTTGAATTCCTCTTAGGACATCTAGATGAAAAGTGATGTATCTTATTACATGCAAAACATTTGAAAGGTGATTTTCCTTCATACTTCCTATCAGACATTTAGGTACTCTACTAGAAAATAGAGCTTCAATTTTCTCAAGCTCTTCATCTTCTTTCTTCATTTGCTCCAGTTCCTTCACATATAAAGATTTCCAATAACCCTTGTTGGTTGATGTAGATGCATGAAAAGAAAATTCAGTCTTTGCAACTCCTTGAGGACCAAATTCTTCAAGCTCAAAAGTAGATAACTTTCCAACCAAAATATCCCTATTGACAGAGGTGTTAGACATTTGGTGCAGGGAACCTAACACTCCAAGTATGAAATATTTATTTTCTTTTAATTTTGTGTGTTATATTTGTGATGTAATAATGGACCAACCATTGAGGACTTAGTAGAGCTATGGTTTAGTTGTTGAGGTTTTGGTTTGAGTCAATTGTGTTTAGGATGGTGACAGCTTGAGAAGTGAGATGTCAAGGTAGTTCACAGGTAAAATACTTCAGATGAATGCATTCATGTATTAGGGGTCAATTGAGTTGTGTTTAGGTCCTTTAGGGTGTTTGAGGACCTTCAGAAGTATTAAAATACATTAGAATGCAAAATTGCATCCTGGAGCAAATAGTTGTAAAAAGTTGTTGAGCAACATTTTGCAATTTCTTGCAAAAAGTTGCACTTTTGGTTTTAGGCGTTAGAAGTTGGTTGAAACAACTAAAAAAAGGGTATATAAGTCAAAATTTCACTTCATTGTAAAGGTTGGCAAATTGGAAATGCAAGAGCAATTTTTTGGTTTGTAAAGAAACCTTGTTTCCACCGGTTTTTGACAATTTTTACTCTTATTTTCATTGTTTGTATGGTCCAGTATGGACTAGATGATGTTTTTGGCATTATGTGAACTAGTATGAGGACATAATGATATTGTATGTTGTCACTGATGTCAATATGTGATATGAAGCGAGAACCGACATATGTGAGAACGAGTATATATGCCAAAGTAAAGCAGTATATTTGTTCAAGGTGAACCAGCATGTCAAGGTGAACTGGCATGTAGTCATGGGAACCGACACATGGAAGCATTGGATGACTACCAGTTGGTAGGGAGTTTCCACTTCAGGATTTCTAGTTGGAGTATCTTAAGCTTGTGTGACTCAATCGATGATCTTTATGTGATGAAGTTAGCATGATAACGAAGAATAGATAGTGTTGCCACATAAGCCTTCTGCGCGTGAAGGATCTTGCATAAAGAAGAGTGTTCCTATCTAGCTCAGGAATGTGTGAAGTCTGTAAATGGTGATAACGTGTGATGGGTTATCAGCCGCCATGAAATCGGTGGAAAATGAATGATGGAGAATGTCTTGAGATTGGATCAAGACTGTTGCATTCAATACAGTATGATTAATGGTTAGGATTGAACCATTTGAATTCCTTAACCTATTAGGTTTAGGGTTTAGGGTTTATGCTTCTAACCTAACTATTTTCTATAAGGTCGATGTTGTGATTCTTTCAGAGTTTTGTTGGCAAAAGTTGTGTGTGTGTATCTAAGTGAAGAGATATGTGATTCTTGCTAGACCAAAGGAGAGAAGTCATATATGTAGAGTGTAAGTGCAGAAGGTGAAGAGGAGCTTAAGCGGATCTGCATTGGCATTGAGTGCTATTATTAGGTCATTGATATACCTATTGATCTTTAACTACTTCAACAGTTTTGAAATCCCCTAACAGGGTAGCCTTAACCGGCTTGTTGAAAATCCTCTAACAAGGTAACTCGAAGCTACTGAGTCATTGATATCCTTTAGCTATTGAGTTCTTGAAATTCTCTAACAAGGTATCCTTAACATGGTTTAACCCTTAACAGGGTGATCCCTAACAGGAACGATTCCTAACATAACCTATTGTATCTATCTTCAACTAGACAAGGCTTCTAATAGAGCGGACTTCCAAAGAGTTCAAAAATAAGCTTGTGGGTATTCATCCCCACTGTGGTTTTTCCCAATTGGTTTTCCATGTGAAAAATATGTGTCTCATGTGTGATGTTATGATTGTTTTCTGATTAAGTGGTGATGAATGTTGATCTTGTTATAATATGTACATCTTTGATGGTAGATTGCCTTTTCATGCATTAGATTGAAATGGGAATGAAGAGTTAGATTATATGAGAAGATAAGTGTCAACCAGTCTTTGCTCATCTTAGTTACACTAGGTTCTGCCGGTTGAACTCTATTGAAGGACCAATGTTGTTGTTTGTCTGTCAGTGCATAAGTGTTAGTTGACAAACTGGTTTAAGGTTGATTTTTTTCCTATACTGATTCACCCCCCCTCTTAGTACAGGTTTGGTACTATTCATTCATCATTAAGTTATCAATTGGTATTAGAGAATCCTCCAGGTCCTCTGTGTTATAAGCTTAACCACTTGAGGGAAAGATCTTGTTGTAATGATGAAGAGGGAAGGTCCAAAGTTTAACAAGGAAAATTTTGGTATATGGAAAGATAGGATGAAGATATTCATCAGAAACATGGGTGCTCAACACTAAAGCTATGTTGAGAATGTCTATGTTGCCCCTACCAGTACTCTCACCGATGACCAAAAGAGAGAGATACAAGAAAATGGGCAAGTCATGGAAGCCCTTATTAGTAGTCTATAACATTGAGTTTATTGATGTTAAGGACAAGGTAAATCCCAAAGAGGTATGGGATGCTCTTGAAAATATCTCTGGTGGTGATGAACATGTAAAATAGGCTAAGGAAGAAAGCTTGAGAGGGAAGTTTGAAGATATGCGGATGGTTGAAGGTGAGACCATTCAACAGTATGGAATAAGAATCAAAACCGTTGTTGGAGATATCAAGAGTGCAGGTGGTAAAATAGAAGACTCCACTGTGGTAAGAAAAGTTCTAAGATCCCTATTGTTGATCTATGCAATAAGGGTTGCCACTATTTAGGAGCTGAGATCAATAGACAAGACTAGGGTATCCTTGGACTCCATCATAGCAAAGTTGATAGCCTATGAGCTAAATAGTTTGGATGGCAGTGTGCAAAAGACTGAATCGACTTTTAAAGCTTCTGTTATTCCATCCAGAAAAGGAAAAGAAGCTATCACCAGTGGTGAACCAAGACAGAGTAGAGAAATGGATGATGAGGAGATTTTGATGGCATTTGAAGCTCTCATTGCCAGGAAGCTTCCTAAAGGAACTGGTAAATACAAAGCTAAGCTACTTTTGAAATGCTTTTCTTGTAACCGGATAGGACATATTGCTATAAACTATCCATATGGTGATAACAAGGACAAACTGGAAAGGTTCAGGAAATTCAAAGGAGGAAACTGGAGAAACTATTTTGTGGTAGTTGATGAAGGTGTCACAGATGAAGAATCGGAGGATGAAGAAAATGAAGATATTGTGTTTGTGGCTGTCAAGGAAGAAGTGTCAGACAAGAAGGCTCTTGTCTCCCAGTTTGATAATTCCAATGAGTGGATCATTGACAGTGGCTATTCTCACCATATGACTAGTGACCAGAGCAAGTTCCTATCCTTGGAGAAGTATGATGGTGGTGTGGTTCATTTTGGCAATGATGCACCATGCATGGTCAAAGGCAGAGGGTCCATCTCTCTGAATGGAAAGAGTAGTGCTAACAATGTGTACTGGGTTGATGGTCTCAGACACAACCTTCTAAGTGCTGCCCAGCTAAATGATAGTGGCCTCACTCTAGAATTCAAGAATGGAGTTTGCAAAATCAAAGGAAAAGATGGTGATTTGGTGGCCACCGGCATGCAGACCAAAGGTAACCTATTTCATCTAAATGCAAATATAAGTACATGTCTTATGGCTAAGTTTGATGATAGCTGGATATGGCATAGGAGACTCTGCCATGTAAACTTTGATAACATTATAAAGGTCAGTAAGATCAAGGTAGTTAGAGGGTTGTCGGTGCTAAGAAAACTGGATAATACCTTGTGCAGAGAATGTCAACTAGGGAAAATGTCTTCCTCAACCTTTAAAGGTAAATCTTTCACTGCTGACAACTTGCTTGATCTTGTGCATATTGATTTGTGTGGTCCTATGAAAACTAGGAGTGTGTAGGGTGATAGGTACTTCATGATTCTCACTGATGACTACTCAAGAATGATGTGGGTCTTATTCTTGAAAGACAAGTTTGAAGCCTTTGTAAAGTTTAAAGCTTTCAGAGCATTAGTGGAGAAGGAAAGCGGTAAAAGGATCAAGTGCCTAAGAACTGATCAAGGAGGGGAATTCACTTCCGGTGAATTCAACAAGTACTATGAAGAACATGGCATCAAGAGGCAGTTATCTGCCCCTCAAACTCCACAACAAAATGGCCTAGCAGAGAGGAATAACCAAACTATGGTTGAAGTAGCTAGAATCATGTTGATTCAAGGAAAGGTAGCTCACACCTTTTGGAGAGAAGTGCTAAGCATTATAGTCCACACAATGAACCAGGTGCTCCTCAAGAAAGGTAAGGATAAAACTCCTTATGAGTATTGGACCGGTAAGACACCTGTGGTTAGCTACTTTAGGGTATTTGGTAGCAAATGTTACATCAAGAGGAGTGAACATCAAGGCAAGTTTGAAGCTAAATGTGATGAGGAAATATTCCTAGGATATTCCACCAAGAGTAAAGCTCTCAAGTGTTTCAACAATAGGACTCAGCGAATTATGGAAAGTATCAATGTGAGAATTGATGAAACCTTTGAGAAACTGAAAGAAACAGGCATTGAGCAAGTTGTAAATGAACCGGTTGCAACCTTCTGGGAACCGGTTGTCAGTCAACCAAGTACCAGTAATAGTTTTCTTGAATCGGTGAATGTTGATACTGATGAAGATGAGGATGAAGAGGAAAAGAAGGAAGAACTAGTCAAGACTATTCCTCAGTATGCCAAGCTAAATCATGATCCTAAGAAGATCATAGGAGATAAGGATGTAGGAATCCTTACAAGAAGAAAGATCAGAGAAAACTCATGTTTGATCTCTGAATTGGAGCCTAAGTCATTCCAAGAGGCTCATAAAGATGAAGACTGGATCAAGGCAATGGAAGAGGAACTTGACTAGATAGAGAAAAATGGCACATGGTCCTTGGTACCCAGACCAGAACATAAAAATGTCATTGGCATCAAATGGGTGTTTAGAAACAAGTTGAATGAGGATGGCATATTGATTAGAAACAAAGCTAGACTAGTGTGCAAAGGATATGCCCAAGAAGAAGGAGAAGACTCTAGTGAAACCTTTGCTCTTGTAGCTAGATTGGAAGGAGTTTGTATGCTTCTAGCATATGCAGCCTTTAAAGGCTTCAAAGTATATCAAATGGATGTAAAATCTGCATTTCTAAATGGTGTACTTGAAGAGGAGGTGTATAAAGAGCAACCAGATGGGTTTTCCCTATTTGAAGACAGTGACATGGTGTGTAGGCTACATAAATCCTTATATGGTCTAAAGCAGGCACCTAGAGCATGGTATGAACGCCTGCATTCCCATCTTGTAAAGATTGGATCTGAGAGAACAAGTGAAGGTAGCAATATCTACTTGAAGTCTGAAGGAGATCAGATCCTGATCTATGAGGTATTTGTTGATGATATTATCTTTAGTGGAGATGACAAGATGAGTCATGAGTTTGCAGATGAGATGGAGAAAGAGTTTGAGATGTCACTCATAGGGGAGATTGAGTTCTTCATTGGACTGCAGATCCAACAAATGAGAGATGGAATCTTTATTACTTAGTCCAAGTATGTCAAAGAGGTGTTGAAGACCTTTGGCATGGAAGATAGCAAACTGGTTGGTACATCGATGGTGACCGGTTGTAAACTATCCAAAGAGGATGACTCAACATTGGTTGATGAGAAGGAATACCGATCAATGATTGGTAAATTGCATTATGTAGTGCATAGCAGATCGGATATTGCACATGTAGTTGGCATTACTGCAAGGTTCCAAAAAAGTCCAAGGGAATCCAACTTGGTTGCAGTCAAGCGGATTCTTAGGTATTTGAAGGGAACTGTTGACTATGGATTGTGGTATCCATATAGAAAGGATTTCAACTTGAAAGTGTTCACAGATGCTGATTGGGCTGGTAATGTAGATGACTGAAAGAGCACAACTAGTAGTGCATTCTTCCTTGGTGGTAGACTGGTTTCCTGGATGAGTAAGAAGTAGAGTTGTATCTCTCAGTCTATAGCGGAAGCAGAGTATGTTGCAGCTTTCATGAACTGCACTCAGACAATTTGGATGAAGCATGTATTGAATGGCTTCAAAATTCTTGTATCTAAACCGGTAAGAATATTTTGTGACAATACTAGTGCAATTAATATCTCCAAGAATCTAGTTTTACATTCTAGAACCAAGCACTTTGAGCTTAAGTATCATTTCTTGAGTGAAAAGTTTCAGAACAAAGAGATTGCACTAGAGCATGTTTCCAGTAAGGAGCAGTTAGAAGACATATTCACCAAGTCTCTCCCAAAGACTACATTTACATACTTAAGAGGTGAATTAGGGGTACTGCCCCTTCAGGAGGTGAACTAAAAGAATATGCTCCACATTAGTCAAGTATTGCACAGTCTTTTTTTTGATTGATGTGTTGAAGGATACTACTCCTCAAGGGGAGCAGAATAATGGAACAGGGATGTTTGTGCCTCCACTTTGGCATTGTTGTCAAAGGGGGAGAAGAAGTGTGTGGAGAAGATGGAGAAGATATCTGCAAAAATTGGGGAGAAGATGAGTTTGTAGAAAGACATCTTTGTATATGCCATCAATGCCAAAGGGGGAGATTGTTGGCATTATGTGAACCGGTATGAGGACATAATGATAATGTATGTTGTCACTGATGTCAATATGTGATATGAAGAGAGAACTAGTATATATGCCAAAGTAAAGCGATATATTTATTCAAGGTGAACTGGAATGTAGTCATGGGAACCAGCACATGGAATTATTGCATGACTACTGGTTGGTAGGTAGTTTCCACTTCAGGATTTCCGGTTGGAGTATGTTAAGCCTGTATGACTCAATCGATGATCTTTATGTGATGAAGTTAGCATCATAACAAAGAACAGATAGTGTTGCCACATAAGCCTTGTGCACATGAAGGATCTTGCATAAAGAAGAGTGTTCCTATCTAGCTCAAGAATGTGCAAAGTCTGTAAATGGTGATAACGTGTGATGGGTTATCAGCCACCATGAAATTGGTGGAAAACGAATGATGGAGAATGTCTTGAGACTAGATCAAGGCTGCTGCATTCAATACAGTATGATCAATGGTTAGGATTGAATCATTTGAATTCCTTAACCTATTAGGTTTAGGGTTTAGGGTTTATGCTTCCGATCTAACTGTTTTCTATAAGGTTGATGTTGTGATTCTTTCAGAGTTTTGTTGGAAAAAGTTGTGTGTGTGTATCTAAGAGAAGAGATATGTGATTCTTGCCTAACTAGAGGAGAGAAGTCATATCTGTAGAGTGTAAGTGCAGAAGGTGAAGAGGAGCTTAAGCGGATCTGCATTGGCATTGAGTGCTATTATTAGGTCATTGATATACCTGTTGATCTTTAACTACTTCAATAGTTGTGAAATCCCCTAACAGGGTAGCCTTAACTGGCTTGTTGAAAATCCTCTAACAAGGTAACTCGAAGCTACTGAGTCATTGATATCCTTTAGCTATTGAGTTCTTGAAATCCTCTAACAAGGTACCCTTAATAGGGTTTAACCCTTAATCAGGTATTGTAGCCATCCCTTAACAAGATGATCCCTAACAGGATTGGTTCCTAACATAACCTATTGTATTTGTCTTTAACCGGACAAGGCTCCTAACAGAGCGGACTTCCAGAGAGTTCAAAAACAAGCTTGTGGGTATTCATCCCCATCGTGGTTTTTCCCAGTTGGGTTTCCACATGAAAAATATGTGTGTCATGTGTGATGTTATGATTGTTTTCTGATTAAGTGGTGATGCATGTTGATCTTGTTGTAATATGTACATCTCTGATGGTAGATTGCTTGTTCATGCATTAGAGTGAAATGGGAATGAAGAGTTAGATTATATGAGAAGATAAGTGTCAATCGGTCTTTGCTTGTCTTAGTTACACTGGGTTCTACCAATTGAACTCTATTGAAGGACTGGTGCTGCTGTTTGTCTGTCAGTGCATAAGTGGTAGTTGACAAACCGGTTTAAGGTTGAGTTTTTGCCTGTACTGATTCACCTCCTCCTCTCAGTACCAATTTGGTAATATTCATTCATCATTAAGTTATCAGATGTAAATCCATTACAATTATGAGTATTCATTGTATTTTTCTTCTTTAAGGTTGATATGTAGGTTTGATTGTCCTAAGTTGTAGAGATTACTTCCATTCTTTGCAACTAGGAGCAAAACCCTTGCAAGAAGGGTTTAAGAACAAGAAAATGGCTCTAACCTTGGCATTCTTTGATGGTGCCTATTGAAATCACTAAGAATTATAGGTTAGGGTCTGTACATAGCTTTATAATAGGGTGTATGGTGTTGCAGGTCTAGGAGGAGGAGAAACAATGAAGCCCTAGGCTCATCACTGGGAGTAGGTGAGTTAGGACATCAAGAAAGGTGTGATTTATGAGCACATGGGGATTGGTGTAGGGCCAAGTGATACATGAATGTAAAGACCTCTGAGTTCCCTTGAAGGTTCCCAAATTTTTTGGAGCAGGAGATTTGACTGGTGAAGAGTTTTAGACCCATCTTGCCAAGTCACCGGTTAGGCCTAAACCCTTCAAAATAATGCAGAATTAGAAATCCTACTTGCATGGATAACCTAGATGCACTTTTACGTTATTGTCTATAACTTCCAAAAGGGTACTCAAATCCATTATTTATTTCTATAATTGTTTGGGAATTTTTCAAATTAAGACCCTAGAACTGTCTAAGGAGGGCTAATGCAATTAGGCCTATTTTGGTGGTGGTAGAGACCTAGAAGGGTTAGGAACCCAAGGCAATGGATTTGGTGAGCCTTAAACCTAAAAATATATTGAAAATACCTTGTAGATGAATTGGGAAACCATAAGAAGTGATTGTGTGTTGAGATCCTTGCAAGAGTGGTTGGAGCCCAAGAGAGGAGTGTGTGAGTAACTGAGGTGGCAACCTTAAGTGGTGGAGTTGATTGTCCAAATAACATTGTCTATACCAAGGAGAAAAGTCAAGAAGGTTTAGACCTTGGAGGTCTCATTATCACAACCCTTGCCAAGTGCCATAGGAAGGACTTGAGTAGTTGAAGGGTTGAGTAGGACAAGTCACTCAAGAAGGTGTAACAAAAAAAGCTCCAAGACTCTCTGCATCAGAGTGGTATCAGAGTCATTCTTTGAAATATTTGGTGCATGTCAGATTATGAAGAATCAGAAGCAAGTTCAATGCCTCCAAAGGCAATGACTCTAGAAGCCATCTGACAGTTGGTGGTAGAGATGATAGAAGGATGTAGAAGGAAGTAGAAGAACCAAAGAGGTTAAGAAGGAGAAGGGAAAGTTAAGACAGAATGGCATGATGAGACTGATGAAGAAGTGGAAGATGGAGAGGAACCAACACTAGTAGCCATGCCTCAAGACCAAAAGCTATTCTTGAGTGCAATCAAATCTATTTCTAAAGACAACTTGGATGGATTACCCACATATGGAGGAAACCTCAATTGAGAAGAGTTGCTAGATTGGATAGAGGCTCTGAATAATCACTTTGATTACAAAGAGGTAGAAGAAGAGAAAAGAGTCAATGTGGAAAAATAAAGAATGAGAGGATCCACATTAGTTTGGTGGAATATGATGCAAGAAGAAAGGATACAAGAAGGAAAAAATAATATAACTTCATGGGAGCATATGAAGATCATGTTAGGTCCTGGAGGCAACTAAGAGGGGAGGGGGTGAATCAGTTGTCTATTAATTTCAAACCAAAACTAACTTAACCAAACTTAGTGCATAATACTGATAAACCAAAATTTAATACCGGTAGATAGTTTAGTAGATAATAACAATACTAGTAAAGTTTAATGCATGAAATAGAAAGACAAATAACATACACAACACATAACACAGTTATTTGTACGTGGAAACCATGTAAGGGGAAAAACCACGGTGGGAAACCTTACCCATAATAAAATGATACTACTACAAATAGTATGTGTGTAAAAATGGGGTCTACACATGCAGAAAGGCCAACTACATAGAGCTCACTGCTCAATCACAAAATGGGAGTCACACTAACTACAATTGGATGGTTAAATCCAATGATAATGTACTAGACAAAATAGCATCTTCATATGTTGGATTCAGTACCGGTTAAGCTCTAATTGTCCTCTTCAAAAGCCTCCTTGAATCTTCAAATGATGTCTGCATGTATAGCTCTACTTATATTCACATATACCTTATTACAATCCTTGTTCACACTCTCCTCTACTTCTACATAATCTCACAAATGAGATCTTACATATATACCAAAAACCTAAGACCAAATGTGTAGGTTGGCTCACTAAGATATTATAATAGAATCAATTACAAATGAATCAATATGTGATGCATGATGTTGTCTCAATGCATTTACAATAATAACAAATCATCTCCATAACCTGTCATGCTCATCTAGAATAGATAATGCTTGTCGGTCCATAACCTAGACCTATTTGTTGGTAACAACAAATATGCAAACTCAATTGTACCAATGATCAAATCACCAAAACCAAATGTCCAAACAATATCAAGCACATAACCAAGTAATCTCTAGATGATAATAGATCATCCTCAATGTTGGTGAATAATATAACCTACCGGTGAACCAGATACTAGTGATTGTGCATAAGTCACTGAACATGTCAGTGAACATAACCAAAGATCTCCAAGTGTTGACATAAATGACAAAACCAATGCAACACATCCATAATACCAATAATCTCCCCCTTTGGCATTGATGGCAACACAAGATGGAAAAACCATCTAAGTGTCAAAGCAGAAATGCCAAAAACCAAAAACCAACAATCTCCCAAAGAGATCATTAAAATATAGATACAGAGAGTAACAATCTTTCCCCAATGAATAATCTCTCCCCAAAGATAATGTGTTTTTCCATAGATATCTCTCTCCCTTTGACATCTAATGCAAAGTAGTACAAAACCAAATGCAATCAATTCATAGAACTTGTTACAAATACCATTTGTTATAACCACATTTATTCAATCTACTCCCCCTGGGAAGTAGCTCTCCTTCATCAAAGCCAAAAAAAGATTTCTCTATTAATTTTTTCAGTCTGATGCCATGCTCCAACTATCTAAGTTTCTACTAGTGAGGGTATAACTCCAAGTCACTCTCTTAGATATTCAAAATTTTCCTTAGGCAAAGGCTTAGTAAAGATATCTACAATTTTCTCTTTAGTATTCACATAAACCAATTTCACTTCTTTTTCTTCAACATTCTCTTTCAGAAAATTGAATTTTATAGAAACATGTTTAGTTTTAGAGTGAAATACTGGATTCTTGATATATCAATTGCTGCCATATTATCATAGTAAATAATTATAGGTTCTTTGCATTTTACCTTTATGTCCTTCAACATTTTCTTAATCCATAATACTTGTGTACAATTAGTTGTTGCTACAACATATTCTGATTCTGCTATTTATAAGGATGTACAACTTTGTTTCTTTCTCAACTATGAAATTAGTCTACTGCCAAGAAAAAATTCTCCACCAGTGGTTCTTTTTCTATCATCTACATCTCCTACCCAATTTGCATCTATGTATGCACATAAATCAAAATTTTCATCTTTAGGATACCATAAACCAAGATTTGTTGTGCCTTGTAGATACCAGAAAATCCTTTTTACTGTTGATTCATAATTTTCCTTAGGATTACTTTGAAATCTTGAAACAATACATAATACATTCATAATATCAGGTCTTGTTTGTGTCAAATATAATAAACCTCCTATCATAGACTTGTATCTTGTCGGATTAATAGGTGTTGATTCATCCTTCAATGATAGTTTATCAATTGTAGTCATAGGTGTACTTACCAGTTTAAAGTTTTCCATGCCAAATTTCTTAAGTAATTCCTTCAAGTACTTTGATTGATTTATGAATATACCTTTATCATTATGTGAAATTTGCAATCCTAAAAAGAATTTTATCTCTCCAATCATGGACATTTGAAATTCTTCCTACATCTTATTAGAAAAGTCTTTACACAATCCATCTTCTCCTCCAAAAATTATATCATCAAAAAAAACTTCAATAACCAAGATGTCATCATTAGTCACTTTGTAATATAAGTTGTTGTCAGCATTACCTTTAGTATAACCAAGCTTCAAAAGATATTTGTCCAATCTAGAATACCAAGCTCTAGGAGCTTGCTTCAATCCATATAAAGCTTTCATTAACTTGCAAACCATATCTTTGTCATCTGTCAAAGAAAATCCACCAAGTTGTCAAATGTAAATTTCCTCTTCAAGATCTCCATTCAAAAATGCACATTTAGCATTCATTTGATATACTTTATAGTTCCTATGTGCTGCAAAAGATAAGAATAATCTGACAGCCTCAATTCTAGCTACCGGTGCAAAGGTTTAATTGTAATCAATTCCTTCTTTCTGTGAATATCCCTTACACACTAATCTTGTTTTGTTTCTAATTACCTTACAATCTTCATTAAGTTTATTTCTGAATACCCATTTAGATCCAATTACATTTTTGTTTTTAGGTCGGGGAAGCAATGTCCATGTGTTATTCTTTTCAATTTGTTCCAATTCACCTTCCATAGCCTTAATCCAATGTTTATCTTCACATGCCTCATTAATAGTTGCTAGTTCAAATTGAGAAATTAGACATACCTCTTCATTTGCTAGTCTTCCTCTAGTCATAACACCTTGATACTCATTCCCAATTATCTAACTTCTAGAGTGATTCAATCTTATATACCTGGGTGTGTTCACTTGTTGTTGTTCTTCAGTCACTGTGGAATTCTCAGTTGATGTCAGTGTGACTAGATCAACATTCTGTACTAGTGTACTCATAGTTGATTCATTTGTGATTATCTCAACTGTTGGTTTAGAGTCTATAGACCTTCTAAACTGTTCATCAATCTTTACATTTGCACTTTCAATGATTTTTTGCAATCTCTTATTAAAACATCTATATGCCTTGCTCTTAGATGAATAACCAAAAAATATTCCTTCAACACTTCTAGGATCAAATTTACCAATATAATCATCTCTCCTAATATAACACTTGCTTCTAAATATTCTGAAATATTTAAGAGTAGGATTATTACCAAACCATAGTTCATGAGGGGTCTTACCAGTTTCATCTTTGATGTGAACTTTGTTGAATGTATAAACAACTGTATTGACTACTTCTCTCCAATACACATTAGGTAGGTTTTCTTCTGATATCATGCTTCTAGCTACATCCAAGATAGTTATGTTCTTTCTTTACACAAATCCATTTTTCTGAGGTGTTTGAGGTGCTGATAATTGTCTTCTGATTCCATTCACTTCACAAAATGTATTAAATTCCTTAGATGCGAATTCACCTCCTTGATCTGATCTCAAAATTTTGATTTTCTTATCGGTTTCATTTTCTACCATCACCTTGAGTAGTTTGAATTTCCCAAAAGCTTCTGATTTCTCCTTGAGAAAAGTAACCCAACATATTCTAGAATAATCATCAATGATTAGCATGAAATATCTATCTCCTTGTAAACTTCTAGTTCTTGCTAGACCACATAAATAAGTATGAATTAAGTCAAGAACATTATTGGATTTTTCTAGAATACTCTTGAAAGTTTCTCTAACTTGCTTTCCAAATTGACATTCCTTACATATCGGATTGTGAGGTTTAACAATTTTAGGTAAATCTCTTACTGCCTTAGTTCTACTAATTTTCATAATGCAATCAAAATTTACATGACACAGTCTCTTATGCCATAACCAACTTTCATCAATATGTGCAATTAAGCATGTCTTTTCATTATTATTCAAATGAAAGATATTACCTCTAGTCTGATTACCGGTTGCAATTCCCAAACCAGTTCTATTCATGATTTTGCATTTACCATTCTTGAATTGTAATTGAAATCATTTTTCATCTAATTGACCAACACTCAAAAGATTATGCTTCAAACCATCAACATAGTAAACATTATCAATATTGTGCTTAGCATCAAAAGATATAGTGCCTTTTCCTCTGATCAAACAAGATTTGTTATCTCCAAATCTTACTAGACCTCCATTGTATTCCTGAAAGGTTAAGAATTTACTCTTATCGTCAGTCATATGATGTGAACATCTGGATGCAAGGGCCTACTCTACTGGTTGAATAGTAGGTGTTGGTTGATCTTCTGTTATAGCAACAAAAGCCCATCCATTGTCTGTTGATTCCTCATCAGAATCATCAGTAACTCCTTCATCAACATAGTAACATGATTTGTCTCTATTCTTCTTCAATTTGTACCTTTGATATTCAGGGTTAGGCTTGTATGTTCTTTTGGTTTCTTCTTTCAATCTTGCTTGTCTATCAGGACACCTAGACACCATATGACCAATTTTATTGCAGTTAAAACATTTAAATGGTGTTTTACCTTCATACTTACTTCCAACTGGACCTTTAGGCATTTTCCTTGCAAATAGTGCTTCAAGCTCTTCAAGTTCTTCATTCTCTCTTCTGATTTCTTTAATTTCTCTAGTATAGAGTGCTTTCCAATTAGATTTTTCAGATGATGAAGCTTTGAAAGTCAAATCTATCTTAATTGAAGCAATAGGACCAAATTCTACAGGTTCAAAAGATGAAAGTTTTCCAACCAAAGTATCTCTAGATATTGATGCATTAGGCATTGTTCTTAGTTCATTAATAGTAGTTACTTTCATTTTGTATGCCAGTGGAAAAGCTCTTAAAACTTTAGAAACAATTTCATCTTCACTTAAGGATCCTCCACAATATTGTATACCCAAAATAATTTCATTAACTCTTTCCATAAAGCAGAAATCCTTTCATCTTCTTCCATTTTCAGATTTTCATACCTAACCCAAAAGCATTCCAATTTTGCAATTTTGATAGTGGAATCACCTTCATTCAATGTCTCCAATTTATCCCAAATAGCTTTAGCAGTAGATCAGTTTGAAAATCCCATGATTTGTTAATCTGACAATGCGCTCAAAAGTGCTTATCTTTCTTTGCAATCATTTTCTTCATCTTTAGCCAAGGTTGGTGGGTTAGGTTGACCTTGAGTAGGAGCAACATAGCCATTCTTTGCAACATCCCATATGTCCTTTCCAATTCAATTTAGATGTCTCTCCATTCTGATCTTCCATATATCATAGTTGGTTCCATCAAGCTTCAGACTGTCCTTCCTAAAATAGTTAGTAGACATAGGATCTCCTCAAGTTGTTAAACTTTTGCAAAAAGAGGACTATGCTCTGATACCAATTGTTAGGTCCTGGAGGCAACTGAGAGTGGGGGGGTGAATTAGTTGTTTGTTAATTTCAAACCAAAACTAACATAACCAAACTTAGTGCATAATACCAGTAAACCAAACTTTAATGCCGATAGACAATTTAGCATATAATAATAGTACCGATAAATTTTAATGCATGAAACAAAAAGAAAAATAACATACACAACACATAACATAGTTATTTGTATGTGGAAACCTTGTAAGGGGAAAAACCACAGTGGGAAACCTTACCCATAATCAGATGATACTACTGCAGATAGTATGTGTGTACAAATGGGGTCTGCACATGCAAAAAGGCCAACTGCATAGAGCTCACTGCTCAATCACAAAATGGGAGTCACACTAACTACAATTGGATGGTTAAATCCAATGATAATGTACTACACAAAATAACATCTTCATATGCTGGATTCAGTACCGGTTAAGCTCTGATTATCTTCTTCAAATGCCTCCTTGAATCTTCAAATGATTTCTGCATGTATAGCTCTTCTTATATTCGCATATACCTTATTACAATCCTTTTTAACACTCTCCTCTACTTCTACATAATCTCACAAATGAGATCTTACATATATACCAAAACCTAAGACCAAATGTGTAAGTCAGCTCACTAAGATATTACAATAGAATCAATTACAAATGAATCAATATGTGATGCATGATGTCGACTTAGTGCATTTACAATAATAACAAATCATCTCCATAACATGTCGTGTTGATCTAGAATAGATAATGCTTGTTGGTCCATAAACTAGACCTATTTGTCGGTAACAACAAATATGCAAACTCGATTGTACCAATGATCAAATCACCAAAACCAAGTAATCTCCATATGATAATAGATCATCCTTAGTGCTGGTGAACAATATAACCTCTCGATGAACCAGATACCGGTGACTGTGCATAAGTCATTGAACATGCCAGTGAACATAACCAAAGATCTCCAAGTGTTCTTAAGTGTTGACATAAATGACAAAACCAATGCAACACATCCAAAATACCAACAAATCAAAGTTAAGGTACAATTCCTTCCAAGAGATTATGAAGTTCAAATTCATAAGAGACTGCAAAATCTGAAACAAAGGGAGTTAGATGTCAATGCATACACTGAAGAATTTTACAAACTCAGTTTGAGGGCTAGGAAGCGTGAGAATGAAGTGGAGAAGTTGGCCAGGTACATGAATGGCCTTAGACAAAATATACAAGATGAGATAAGTATCCTCACACTAGACACTGTCCATAAGTGTTTTTTAGTTTGCCCTGAGGACATAAGAGAAGATCAAAAGGAGGAGTGAACAAAATCAGAAACATAGGGGAGGTAACATTTTTAGAGGTAGAGGAAACTTTGGTAGAGGGAAGAAATCACCAAAAAACAAAGAACAGTAAGGCCAAGAAGGAAGTGAAGACTCTCAGAGAGGATAATTTAGAGGATCCTATAGAGGAAGGAGCAATTTTAGGGGCAAGTTTGGAAACTTAGGAAGAGGAAATACAGTCTTCACCAGTAGGTGTTATCATTGCAATCAAGTTGGGCATACCATGAGTAAGTTCCCAGGGAAAGACTCAAGCTCCACAAGCTTATACATTCAGGAAAGAAGAAATCAATTGTTGCAAGAGGAGGACACTCAAAGTGTAACTTCTTCAATCAACAAGGCAGGGCCAGTGACAGAAGGAGAAAAATTGGTGATGAGGAGAACAATGCTTAAGATACCCCAAGCTCAAGAAGCACCACAAAGGAAAATCTTGTTTAGGACCACTTGTAGGTCACATGGGAATATTTGTAAAGTGATTGTAGATTCAGGTTCCATTGAAAATATTATCTCGGTTGAAATGGTGGACAAACTCAAACTGAAAAGATTGCCACACCTCACTCTTTACAAGGTATCATGGCTCAACCAGGGTCAACATGTATTGGTTGATGAACAATCATGGGTGGATTTTGAAATTGGTGAGTACAAGGATAGATTATTATGTGACATATTTCCTATGGATGCTTGTCATTTACTGTTGGGCTGACCATGGCAATATGATGCAAGAGCTACTCATGATGGGGAGAAGAATAGCTACCTTATCACCAAGAATGGGAAGCATTATCAAATGGATCCATTTCCTAAACTAAAGAAAGAGAACAAAATAGGCTCAAGTGTGATGCTGATGAGAGGAAAATATTTTCTCAAAGTGTTGAAATAAGAAGGTCATCGGGGCCATGCTATAGTGTTGAAGCCTAGAGATGAAGATAAGGCAGATCCAATGAGTGAAGTGACTCAAGAGGTGCAAGGTCTACTCAAACAATATGTAGAAGTGATAGGGGATGACATACCTGATTCTTTGCCTCCAATGAGAGATGTGAATCATCAAATAGACTTAATACCAGGGGGAAATCTACCAAACAAAGTTGCCTACAAAATGACACCTAGTTAAAATGAAGAGATCACCAAACAAGTGCAAGAACTCTTAGACAAAGGATTTATCAAGAAGAGTTTGAGTCCATGTTTCATTCCTACTATGTTAGTTCCAAAAAAGGGAGGCAAATGGAGAATGTGCATGGACTCCAGAGCAATCAACAAGATTACTATAAGGTACCGGTTTCCCATGCCAAGGATTGAGGACCTGTTAGACAATCTAGCGGGTGCAAGCTACTTCACAAAGGTGGACTTGAAGTCTAGTTATTATTAGATTAGAATCAGACCTGGAGATGAATGGAAGAAAGCCTTTAGAACCAATGTAGACCTATATGAGTGGTTGGTGATACTATTTGGCCTCACCAATGCACCTAGTACCTTCCAAAGGCTCATGAATGAAGTTGTCATCTGTAAAATTCATCTTAATCACAATGTATCAATTAAAAATCAAAGGAAAATCATGAATCCCTGTCTAATAAAAGAATTGTAACAAACATATAATGAAATAATACAATAGCAAGAAATAGGAATTATAAATCAAATCAATCAAAAACTCCCTATTCCAAGATCGCATATAGCTTCCATTGATGTTCTCTTCTCTATGGTATGATGCCTCTTAGATATTGTACTGGTAACCTGCAAGTGACACAAAGATTCGAAGTTCATGATTCAGAGTAATTGTCTAGGATTGAATGCTCAATTTATAGATTTTTGGATGAGACTAATTGAAAGGTGGAACAAAATGATCAAGAGGTGGAACTTAGGTGAGCTATCATGTTGATTGATAGTTGAACTGCTGACTTGGAGGTGAAACATAATAGATTGAATAGATTAATTGAGTTAACTGATTGAGAAAAAGCTAACTGAAGGAAGAAAAAGAATGATTGGAGGAAATAAAGAGGATGACAAAGAGAACCAAAACATGGAAATAGAGATTGGAGAGATAATGATTTAATTAATTAATTTAGCATGTGCTTGCATTTAGACTTAGATTTTCAATTTAATCTTTGCATGAGATTTATTCAAATAATTGAATTTATTTAAATTCAATTTAGTATTTGAATATATTTAGAACTTGACTTTGATTTTCAATTTGGTTTTTGAAATCATGCACATGTATTTGAAATTAGAAGAAATTAGAAGAAATAAGAAATTAAATGAAATTAGAATTTGGGGGATCTGGGAATGGAAGAATTAGTTAGTTAATTAAATAATTTAAAGAAACTATTTAATTATGTAGAATTTGAATTTGAATTAAATATTATTTAATTCAAAGGATTAAAATCATAATTAATTAAATAATAAATATTTAATTAATATTTAGAAAATGGTTAAAATGATTAAATGATGATAGAAAGAGAAAATAGAATAATTAGTAAGATGATGAGGAAATATGAATTTAGAAGAATATGATTAATTAACTTAATTAAATAATTAAATAATTATTTAATCAATTAGAGGAATAATTAGTACATGAACAATGAGACATTTTTAAGTGTCTACATTTGCCCCTCTTTGAGACAATGTCAGTATGACATTGTTTCAAAGAAAAAAATAAATTTTTGCCCCAGTATGCCTTGGTAATACTTAGGTTGTAATGCCCCCTCGAGAGATTGTTTGTGCATTAAAGACATGAATGATCTCTCTAAAAAAAGAAGAAAGTGAGATGTAAGAATAGTTAGTTGATTAGAGATAGAGATAAGTGATGTGAATATGATATTGAGATAGAATATGAGAGAATGAACCTTAGAATGAAATAGAACAATGTTAGATGATATAAAATAATTAAGAAAGAGATGATGAGAGAAGAATCGGCAAACTAGCAATAAGCAAACGAGATGAGAATGGGAATGATTGATTCATGAACTTGTGTCATTTATTTTAATGCACAATATATATTCATCACTGAGCCTTATTAATGAACAATGAAGCTTGTTACATCAGGGTATAAGGATTCAAGATGTAAAGATATCTCACTGAAGAAACAAACACATAGTAGACAAGCAACAAACAAAGAAAAAGATAATGCCCATCATAGCTCCTCTAGTCACTTGTGGACATCCTTGAGTAGCATAGGAACAATATCTGTCGCCAAATGATAAAAGATAAAGACTAACTCAAACAAAATTCAGTAGCTATACTGACCTTGTGCCTTCGTTCTCAATTGCTTGATGTGATAGTTGATAAAGTATATGATCTCAGAAAGTTGCGGACCCTGTTTAAGACTGACCTATCTGATTTCAAGTGTATCCTCTTCTATTTAAGACATGATAATGATCACTTTGATATGGATATGATACGATTGATAAGACAGTTTGATCAGTTGATTGCAGATGTTTGACTAGATAGTTGTATCCTTTGTTAACTTCGTGTGAAGTGTTTGTTGGATATCTACTAGGGTATTTGTTTCTCACAAGACATTTTATTGCAAGTTTTTCTGATTGATTGATTTTTTATTTTTAGTTCTTTTCCAAGAGCATTTTCAATATTTTTGGATTATGTAGATCAATATTTGAATGTTTTTGGTTGATTTTTTCAGGACATTTTGCAGATGTTTTTGTTTTTTGTAGGATTGTTTTGTAGATGTTTTTGGTTGTTATGTTTTCCATACTTGAATGTTTTTGATTGATATTTTTAGGATATTTTATATGATTTTTATGACTTTTCAATGTTTTGCCCCTAGTGTGCAGACTTGTATGACATGATGGTCTGCAAAATGCCTATAGAGACAATGAATTTTTGACATGCCCTACGTGAGTGCAATATGCATGATGAAGATGGATTCCCTATTCAAACAAGGTTGATTGTGTTTGTTTTAGCATTTGTAATACACCAATTGAAATGGAGGTGAAAAACATTTCATAAATAAGCAGTCAATCAATCCCCAAGGCCCCTTCGAACGTTCGAACCAACACACTTAGTGACTAGGATTTACAAATGGAGATGCGGAAAACTTCCCCATTGGTTCTTGAAACTTTGATCTTCTTTTTCCCATGTGTGTACAGATAAGTTAATGCCTGCTCTTGTTTTCACTAAAGATCCTTAGCATCCTATATGAATAGCTGCATGGATTATCCTAACTTCAAAAGCATCCCGAATAGAACCTCACTTCCAGCAAGCCTTGAGAGCTCCGACGAGGTTATAAACTATAATTTCTCAAATATTGCTCCATTGCGAGTAGGCAGCCATAGCCCTGATGGAGTTACTTGCATGTTCCCATAGTCAATATTTTTTGGGGGCACTCATATGCATGATATTTTAGTTATATATCATTGATCTTTTGCCTTGAGATGAATTTGGCATAGCATTTTTTCTTTTTGTTTTCTTTCCTTGACTTGTAAGTAATGAAACCTACTTGGGTGTGACAGTTACAACGGCGTTGAAGTAGAATTTTAGATTTTTCACTAGTCATATGATCAACTAGGTGTCTATAATGAATTAGAGATCTTCTTAATATGTTTGAGATATAGCAATTGATAGATTTTGGGTTAACAAGTCTCAAATAGTGAAATCACTGCCCAACCATAAGTAAAGCATTGTCACTGGGTAATTTTGAAAATGAATGATCTTACGACCTCATAGACTTCATGTCTGAATATCTAAGAAAGGAGATGACCCTTGTTTCTCTTGAATGCAAATGAATGATAAACTTGAACAGTTACCTTGTTTTATTGATGTTGCTATATGAAAATGCAGAAATTTTGTGAATGTGATTCTAAATATGATGTGCTTAGAAAGAAACTATATGCAGTGCAGTGCTTTGAATAAAATGATATACAATGCGGAAAGTAAAACCTATACTAACCCAACCCTTAGATATAATATTGTTTAAGGTGCTTATTGTTCATAGGGTTAGAGAGTTTTGTGTAGGTAGTTCATTGGCCTTTGTTTGAAAAGTTGGATAAAGATGTCTTTTCCAATAGGATATAAGGACTCAACTAAGTGTATATGTTCAACATCTCCAATGCTGATTTTCTTATTTTTTGGATTCTGTGGATCATCATATGGAAATACAGCTCTAGAACCCATGAATTCAGGTATAGCCTTATCATTTTTAAATAAATCCAATCATGGTAGGTTCTCTTGCCCCCAGTCTATCAAGAGTGGGTGTATGAGGCAAATTGATTCTAGTTCAGAAGTTGTGACATGAGCGAGTGTTATGCCTATTTTTATTAATGTACTTGAAGAGGATGATGAAGTCAACTAGGTGTTGATCTCATTAACTGGTGTTATGATTGTGCTTGAACAAGATGATGAAACAATTATTGACAAGTTGTTCTATGTGGTATGATCTAGATTGGTGATTTCATTAATAAGGGGTTCATGAAAAACTTGTGTAGAGGTATTGGGATCACTAGGAGAAATGGAAAGTTCATTTGAGAGGGAATCTTGTGAGGAACATGGAGGACTATGACATGGAGATGAAGGGATGGAGGGAGCTTGATCAAGGTTTGAAGAAATAATGGGATCTTGTTTAGGACATGAAGGTAAAGGTATGATTTGATCTTGGTTTGTAAAGGGATTATTAGGGAGGATGGAAGGGATGTCCTGATCTTACTTAGGAGGTGGATGTTGGATGGGAATTGAAATGACACTTTG
This sequence comes from Cryptomeria japonica, assembly GCF_030272615.1. NCBI lineage: Eukaryota > Viridiplantae > Streptophyta > Pinopsida > Cupressales > Cupressaceae > Cryptomeria > Cryptomeria japonica. The sequence goes on along the minus strand of NC_081411.1, from coordinate 703,124,249 downwards.
TTCTTGAGATGGAAGGGTTTGGTTATGAATGGATAGAAAAGAACGAGGGGATCATCATAAGATTCTTGGTTGGTGGGATCTTGATAAAAAATTGGGTAGGATGGAAGTGTTTGTTCTTGATCTTTATTTGTTTCAAGGTTCATTTCTTCTGATTTTGTATCATCCTCTTGACATGGGGAAGGAGTTTGGAAATTCATGGGAGATTCTTGGAATGTTTTAACATATTGGCCTGATGAAGAAGGGTTTTGAATGAGACTCTTTGAATCATGACTTGTATTAGATTGGATTTGTACGATGGATAGCGATTGGGAGGTTGTGTTATTAGATAGAGATGGCATGGATTGGTCTTGTGTGATTTTAGGGGATGATGAAATGGTGGATAGATGTGGTTGATTTAGGATTTGGTTGAAAGGGATTTGATTTTGGTTGAAAGGAGTATGATTTTGGGTGAAAGATGTTTGATTTTCGATGAATGAATTTTGATTTGGACATTGGTTGAAAGGGGTTTGATTTTGGTTGAAAGAGGTTTGAATGTGGTTGAATGGATTTTGATTTGGACTTTGGCTAAATGGGGTTTGATTTTGGTTGAAAGAGGTTTGAATGTTAGGTTGATGTGAATTTTGATTTGGACATTGGTTGAATGGGGTTTGATTTTGGTTGAAAGGGGCACTTTGAATGTTGGGTTGGCATGAATTTTGATTTGGACTTTGGTTGAATGTGGTTCGATTTTGGTTGAAAGAGGTTTGAATGTTGGGTTGATACAAATTTTGTTTTGGGATTTGGTTGAAAGGGGTTTGATTTTGATTGACAAAGGTTTGAATGTTGGGTTGATATGATTCATATGGTGGGTTTAAAGAAAAAGAAGGTTTATGTGACTCTAATGTTTGTTGAACTGGGGTAGGAACAATTTTGTTGAAGAATGAAGGTTGGCATGTTTGAATGGTCATACAAGAAGAAGCAAAGTATGATACTGATCCCCTCATGGTCATCACTTCTCTCATCATATTTTCTAACCAGCCCCTATGGTTGTCAGGACTAGTCATGTCTATCACTTATTGTTGCAAAGTCTTGATTTGTTGAGCTAAGGTTTCTATGGATGGCGATGGAATAGGAATCAAAGGGATGAATCCTCCACCTTCCCTACGAAATGTATAATTCCAAACCATGATGTTTTCTTGTTTGGTTTGGACCTAGGATCACAACATGTAAAATATTTTCTCCATTTCTCTAAATGTGACAATGTTTGATTGAACTTGACCATCTTGTTTGAGTTGAGGTTGAGTTTGACTGATCCTCTGATTGTGTTTTGGACATTTGGGGCATGAATTTCTAGGATGATTATGCAAATGATGATGAACTAAGACAAACGTATATGAGGACATAAATGAGGACTATGCAAAGACTTAGGACGATAATGAGGATGTAAGTGAGAACTATGTAAGGACTTAGGATGATAATGAGGATGTAAGTGCAAGCTATGCAAAGACTTAGGATGATAATGAGGATGTAAGTGCGAACTATGCAAAGACTTAGGATAGTAATGAGGACGTAAGTGAGAACTATGCAAAGACTTGGGATGATAATGAGGACATAAGTGTGAGCTATGCAAAGACTTAGGATGATAATGAGGACATAAGTGCAAACTATGCAAAGACTTAGGACGTAAGTGGGACTATGCAAAGACTTAGGATGAGAATGAGGACATAAGTACGAGCTATGCAAAGATGGGATGATAATGAGGACGTAAGTGCAAACTATGCAAAGACTTAGGATGATAATGAGGATGTAAGTGGGACTATGCAAATGTAAGGACTTCCTAGGGTCAAAAGTATGTAAAAATTTTGAGTTTTTGGTTTCAAAATGGACTTTGTTTTCTGTAACTTCGTGTTTGGGACAAGTTTGGGTAGTTTTCCAAATCTGAGAATAATTATTGGGAGGTATGTATAGCTGACTGACTCAATTTTCATACAATCTCAGAAAATTCAGATATACATAGGATAGGGCTTGAAATAGCCCAAAGGACTAACTCAATACCGGTCGAGCACCACGATACATAAAAAAACATGGAATACAATCTGAGGCTGGAAAGTGGACACCATTCAGTGAGGCCCTTATGAAATACCAAGACAAAATGAATAGATAGAGTCTGGCAGCACTGCCTCCACTCCACGACACACACTTCTCAGGCATGCCAGTCTCTCTTACCCCGAAGATCCAGAGATCTTATAGCTGAGGGATTTATGTATCATAGTGTAAGGTACATGAAGCGTATCTATGGGGTACGATCCGCACTCCTAGAATCACTGATTGTAGGACTTTTGGCAACTAAATTGGTTCATAGTATTAGGTTTTGAGGGATCCTGATCCAACGGCGGATTCTCAGAGAAAGCCACTTGAGACTTTAATTGAGCTTATTGGTGCAGGGAAGGCCCCCACATATGTTGAATTCACTTAACACTCTAGCCGCCTGACTAATATACTTATATAGCAGCTTAAAAAAACTCGCTCGAGAGTACGCTAGGAGAGATGATATCCCCAATGCATCCGAATTCAAAGTACCTTTGTGGGGTGATGAAATCCCCAGTTAAAGATACCCCCCACTACGTAGAATAAAATAAAAATTGGATGTCATTGTCACCTCCTTCCTTTCTCCCAAGACCCCGAAGGCAGGTGGAAAGTTAGTTAATGCAACAATAGGTCCACCCCAGATACGATAAAAATTCTTTACATTAAGAAAAATAAATATGATTTAACCTAATGCAACCTGATTCACGTTCGTTTTATAGCCCAAATTTAGGTGTTGAATATGCATGTGCATGTCAATTTTAAACACTAAATTAAAATATGAAGGCATACATGCCAATTTTAACCATTTGTTGATTTTAAGCACCAAAAGACAATGTGTGAGATACATGCATGTTAATTTTAGCCCATATTTATTTTAAGCACCAAACAACAAAGTGTGAGATTATCCATGCATGTCCATTTTAACTATTATTGATTTTAAGCACCAAAAGATGAAGTGATAGATGATGCATGCAAAATACTTAATCTAATCCTTTTATGTAAATCTGCCATAGGCTGCAAATAGGAGATTAGTAGTAAAATCAACCCGATAGAAAATAGAAACTCAAAATTTGACATAAGCGAATGCATGACAATACTTGTTCTATTGCATGATACTTATAGACCGAATGCGTGAAACTGATAGAACATATGCGTAATTCTGACAGACCAAATGTGTGATGAAAATAGATAATTTACGTAGCACTAACAGGTCAATTGCATGACAAACAGGTAGATAACAAAAATTAATAACTAAAAAATGAAAGAAAACTAAATCCGATTAGAAACCTGCAAAACTAATTGTGAGGCCCTAGCCAAATCTCTAATCATCCATTCAATATTGATTAGATCATATTTAACTTTATAAGAAAGAACTAAGTTGTTATATCTATCAAAGGCCAGTTGCTCTTCTAAATCTTGTATCTTCTTTTCTGCCTGGAAAACCTTTTGATAGTGTTTGGCTTCTCTTCTTTGTTGTTTCATCCTTCTTGCACTTGAAATCCCGAATTGTACTTTTCTTGCCATAAACTGTTATAATCAAATCATGAAATAGAAGCAATTCAATCCTAGATTAGCCCAATTTTAGACAAAATTAGACAGATAAAATGACAGACGTAAGAAAAAATTAGACAACAATTCCCCTTGCGAATGCGTGATTCGGATAGGGCGATTGTGTAGCCCTGTCAGAATGAATGCGTGACTCCGAGGGGTTGAATACGTAGCACTGTCTATGTGATTGCGTGATGATGTAAGCATGATTGCATGATGGAAAATCTTGTCTCAAAATTCATGCAACCTGCAAAAAAAATGAAAAATCCATACAATCTACAAAAATCACATAGAAAATAAAGAAAGTTAATTAGCTGTTGATTCACCTCAGGTTCACCAAAATGTCATCTGTAAAATTCATCTTAATCACAACATATCAATTAGAAATCAAAGGGAAATCACCAATCCCTATCTAACCAAAGAATTCTAACAAATATACAATGAAATAATACAATAGCAAGAAATAGGAATTATAAATCAAATCAATCAAAAACTCCCTATTCCAAGATTGCATATAGCCTCCATTGTTGTTCTCTTCTCTGTGGTATGATGGCTCTCAGATATTGCACTAGTAACCTGCAAGTGACACAAAGATTCGAAGTTCATGATTCAGAGTAATTGTCCAGGATTGAATGCTCAATTTATAGATTTTTGGATGAGATTGATTGAAAGGTGGAATAAAATGATCAAGAGGTGGAACCCAAGTAAGCTCTCATGCTGATTGATAGTTGAACTGTTGACTTGGAGGTGAAACAAAATAGATTGAATAGATTAATTGAGTTAACTAATTAAGAAAAAGCTAACTGAAGGAAGAAAAAGAATGATTGGAGGAAATAAAGAGGATGACAAAGAGAACTAGAAGATGGAAATAGAGATTGGAGAGATAATGATTTAATTAATTGATTGATTTAATTAATTAATTTAGCATGTGCTTGCATTTAGACTTAGATTTTCAATTTAATCGTTGCATGAGATTTATTCAAATAATTGAATTTATTTTAATTCAATTTAGTATTTGAATATATTTAGAACTTGACTTTGATTTTCAATTTGGTTTTTGAAATCATGCACATGTATTTGAAATTAGAAGAAATTAGAAGAAATAAGAAATTAAATGAAATTAGAATTTGGGGGATTTGGAAATGGAAGAATTAGTTAGTTAATTAAATAATTTAAAGAAACTATTTAATTATGTAGAATTTGAATTTGAATTAAAGATTATTTAATTCAAAGGATTAAAATCATAATTAATTAAATAATAAATATGTAATTAATATTTAGAAGAGGGTTGAATGATTAGATGGTGATAGGATTGAGATAGAAAACGAGAACTAATTTATTTAAATAATAAAGATTATTTAAATTGGGGAATTAACCATAATTAATTAAATAATAAATATTTAATTAATATTTAGAAAATGGTTAAAATGATTAAATAATGATAGAAATAGAAAATAGAATAATTAGTAAGATGATGAGGAAATATGAATTTAGAAGAATATGATTAATTAGCTTAATTAAATAATTAAAGAATTATTTAATCAATTAGAGGAATAATTAGTACATGATCAATGAGACATTTTTAGGGGTCTACAAAAGTCTTAGTTGAGTTTATTGGTAGATTTGTAATTGTGTATCTTGATGACATTTTGGTCTACAACAAGTTCAAGGAGGAACACCTCAAGCACTTGGAGATGGTTTTGAAGAAGTTGAAGGAGGCTCAACTCAAGATTAACCTTGAAAAATGTGATTTTTTGAAAATAGAGCTAGTATACCTTGGTTTTTTTATTTCTCATGGATGTTTAAAGATGGATCCAAGTAAGGTAGAAGAAATAATTAAGTGGCCTATCCGTAGAGGCATAAGTGAAGTTAGAATCTTTCATGGAATGACATCTTTTTATAGGAAATTTGTGAGAAACTTTAGCCATGTTTATGCTCCTATTCTCAATACCATTAAAGCATGGATTAAATGTCACTTTAAGTGGACATAGGAAGCTAATAAGGGGTTTGAAATGTTGGAAACCAAGATAGATGAGCTGCCAATCCTTAGATTATCTGACTTCATTCAGTTATTTACAACAGAATATGATGCAAGCCAAAGGGCAATAGGGGTAGTTTTAAGCCAAGAGGGACATCCTATTGATTTCTTCTCAGAAAAGTTAAATCAAGCTAAGAAAAGGTACTCCACATATGATTTGGAGTTGTATGCAATGGTTCAAGCACTAGAAAAGTGGTGTCATTACTTGTTGCCCAAAGAATTTATAGTCTTCATTGACAACCATGCCCTTAGTTTCCTCAATGGGCAAGAGAAGTTGAACCAAAGACATCTAAAGTGGGTTGAGTACCTACAATCCTATACATTCAATATCAAACACAAGAAAGGGACAGCCAACAAAGTAGTTGATGCACTAAGTAGGAGAATCATGACCATGCAGGAGATTCAATTGCAAAGTGTGGGTTTGAGTGAGTTAAAAGACCTCTACAAGGATGATAATGATTTTGCAGAGATATATAATGTTTGTACTGATTTTTCTAACACCTCACATGTCTCTTATTCAGAATACATGATACAAGAGGGTTTTTTGTTCAGAGGCCATCTTCTTTGCATACCTCAAAGTTTTATGAGGCAAACTATTATTCAAGAGAAGCATCAAGGAGGTCTAGGAGGTCATTTTGGCGTTGATAAGACTTTGGATCAGGTTGGTAGATTTTACTATTGGCCCAAGATGCAATCAGAAGTGAGAAGGTTTGTAGAACAATGTACCATCTATCAAAGAGAAAAAGGAACCTCAAGTAATGCAATACTATATCAACCCTTGGTCATACCTCAGAGGCCTTGGGAATGTTTGAGCATGGATTTTGTGTTAGGCTTGCCTAGGACACCAAGAGGATTTGATAGTGTGTATGTGATGGTAGATAGGCTCAGAAAAATGGAACATTTTGTACCTTGCAAGAGCACCAATGATTCCACCTATATTGCAGGCCTCTTCTTCAAGGAGATAGTCAGAATTCATGGTCTTCCAATCACCATTGTTAGTGATAGAGATGTGAAGTTTTTGAGCCACTTTTGGAGGACACTTTGGAGGAAGTTGGGCACCAAGTTATCTTTCTCATATGCCTATCATCCTCAATTAGATGGTCAGACAGAGGTAGTCAACTGGTCATTGGGTAACTTGCTAAGATGTCTTACCAAACAACATGGGAAGACTTGGGATCTAGTACTTGGACAAGCAGAATATGTATATAATGACTTAGTAAACCATAGCACAGGTAAAATTCCTTTTGAGATAGTGTATGGATTCCATCCTATGGGCATATTAGAGATTAGAGATCTTAGTTCAATGGCACCCAAGAGTGCACAAGGGGAGAACTTTGTAGAAGGTATTAAAGAGGTGCATGATAAGGTAAGGCAGTCCTTATAACAAAAATCTGAGCAGTATAAGGTTCAAGCAAATAAAACAAGGAGGAAGGTAAAATTTAAAGTAGGAAACTTAGTGTTGGCATACCTTAGGAAGGAGAGACTTCCAAAAGGGTAGCCTATCAATCTCATGATGAAGAAAATTGGACCTCTCAAGGTGGTGCACAAGTATGGGCAAAATGCATATAAGGTTGAACTTCCTCCTACCTTGGGGATATCTCCAATTTTAGATATATGTGATCTCTATCTATACAAGGGAGAGTCACGAACAAATCAAATAGACATGGCATCATTGGTTTATGAAGATTGGATAAAGGAATTTCCACCTAATCAATTGGTTGAGTTAGAGAGTATCTTAGATACCAAGATAGTATTAAAGACAAGGAAAGGATTCTACAAGCACTATCCTGTCAAGTGGAAAGGGTTACCTGATTCAAATTCCATGTGGATATCAAAGGCAAATATACTTTAGCATGGAGTGGAGATTTCATACCTTATAACTCAAGGGACTTGAGTTCTTTGACCCAGGGGAGTATGGTGCAGGCACCTAACACTCCAAGTATGAAAGCTTTATTTTCTTTTAAGTTTTTGTGTTATCTTTTTGATGTAATAATGGACCAACCATTGAGGACTCAGTAGAGACATGGTTGAGTCGTCCAAGTTTTGGTTTGAGTCAATTGTGTTCAGGATCCTGACAGCCTAAGAAGTGAGATGCTTAGGTAGTTCACAGGTAAAATACTCTACATGAATGAATTCATGTATTGGGGGTCAATTGAGTTGTGTTTAAGTCTTATAGGGTGTTTGAGGACCTCAAGAGTCTTAAAATGCATTAGAATGCAAAATTGCATCTTGGAGCAAAAAGTTGTAAAAAGTTGTTGAGCAACATTTTACAATTTCTTGCAAAAGTTGCATTTTTGGTTTTAGGTGTTAGAAGTTGGTTGCACTGACTAAAAAAAGGGCATATAAGCCAAAAATTCACTTCATTGTAGGGGTTGGAGTATTTGAAATGCAAGAGAAAGTTTTTGGTTTGTGAAGCAACCTTGTTTCCATAGGTTTTTGATAGTTTTTACTCTTATTTTCATTGTTTGTACGGTCCAGTATGGACTAGATGGTGTAAATCCATTGCAATTCTAAGTATTCATTGTATTTGTCTTCTTTAAGGTTCATTTTCAGGTTTGATTGTCTTAAGTTGTAGATATTACTTCCATTCTTTGCAACTAGGAGCAAAACCCTTGCAAGTAGGGTTTAAGAGCAAGAAAATGGCTCTAATCTTGGCATTTTTTGATGGTACCTATTGAAATCACTAAGAATGCTAGGTTAGGGTCTATACACAGCTTTAGAATAGGGTGTGTGGTGTTGCAGGTCTAGGAGGAGGAGAAACAATGAAGCCCTAAGCTCACTGCCGAGAGTAGGTGAGTTAGAACAACAAGAAAGGTGTGATTTATGAGCACATGGGGATTGGTGTAGGACCAAGTGACACATGAATGGAAATCCCTTTGAGTTCCCTTTAAGGTTCCCAAATTTTTTGGAGTAGGAGATTTTACTGGTGAAGAGTTTTAGACCCATCTTGTCAAGTCACTGGTGAGGCCTAAACCCTTTAAAATAGTGCAGAACTGGAAATCCCACTTGTACGGATAATCCAAATACACTTTTCTAGTATTGTCTTTAACTTCCAAAATGGTACTCAAATCCATTATTTATTTCTTGGCTTGTTTGGGACTTTTGCAAATTAAGACCCTAAAACCACCTAAGGAGGGCTAATGCAATTAGGCCTATTTTGGTGTCGGTAGAGACCTAGAAGGGCTAGGAACCCAAGGTGATGGACTTGGTGAGCCTTAAACCTCAAAAAAAAATGAAATACCTTGTAGATGCATTGGGAAACCATAGGAAGTGATTGTGTGTTCAGATCCTTGCAGGAGTGGTTGGAGCCTAGGAGAGGAGTGTGTGAGTAACTGAGGTGGCAACCTCAAGTGGTGGAGTTGATTGTCCAGAAACCATTGGCTATACCTAGAAGGCAAGTCAAGAAGGTTCAGACCTTGGAGGTCTCATTATCACAACCCCTGCCAAGTGCCATAGGAAGGACTTGAGTAGTTGAAGGGTTGAGTAGGACAAGTCACTCAAGAAGGTGTAACAAACAAAGCTCCAAGACTCTTTGCATCAACATTGATCTTATTTCATTAATTGTAGTAGTGTTGATCTTGTAAGCCAGTGGAAAAGCTCTCAATACTTTAGAAACAATTTCATCTTCGCTTAGAGATCCACCACAACACTGAATTCTCAAAACAATTTCATTAACTCTTTCCACAAAAGCAGTAATATTTTCATCTTCCTCCATTTTTAGTTTCTCATACCTCACCTGGTAACCATCAAGTTTAGATATTTTAATAGTAAGGTCACCTTCATTTAGAGTCTCCAGCTTATCCCATATAGATTTTATGGATGATTTGTCCATTAATCGCATTACTTGTTGATCAGAAAGGGTGCTCTCACTCTACACTCATTTTCAATGTTCTTATTCAAGTCTGTCGGAGAAGGATTGTCAAATACTAGATCATAAGGAGTATAACCCTTCTCATTGATCTCCTAAATCTCCTTTCTAAGACATCTCAGATGATTCTCCATCTAAAGTTTCCATGCCCTGTAATTTGTTCCTTCAAGCCTAGGGTTGTCCTTTCGGTAAGCAATTGAAGTTGAATAATTATTCGCCATAGGATTTTCCTCAAGCAGTTAAGCTTCTGCAAATAGGACCAAGCTCTGATACCAATTGTTAGGATAACTAATGGAAATTTGAGAGAGTGGGGGGTGAATCAATTGTCAAAAGATTATGAAAATTTAAGCACACAAAACCTTTAACTAGAATGCATAAACCAAATACCAGAATAGAAGATATATTAATTAAGCACAAACATAGACCATAAACAAAATACTATGCATCCACAACACATAACACCATGATTTGTAGTGTAAAACCTGATAAATGGAAAAACCATGGTGGGAAGCCTACCCACAGTTAGATGATACTTCTACAGTAAGTATGTGACTACAATAAGAGGGGCTTGCACATGTAGGAAGGTACACTACCTAGAGCATACTTCTCATCACAAAATGAGCCTCACTGACTACAAAATAAATCCAGACTACAATCTGAAAAGATGAATGAACTATAAGAATAGAATCTCCTATCCCTGAGTATAGTTCTAGTTAAGCTCAATACCAGAGGTCTTAAACCTCTTACACAAACCAAATTAGATCACCTATGATCAACCAAAACCTCTGCATATGATTACAACTTTATTCGTACACAGATAATCCCAAAACCCCTGACCCTGATTTACAAAGAGATCTTACATCATATATATATCAACCTGAGACCTAAACAATTAGGTTGGCCACCTAAAAGATAATACAATAAATCCATTACATAATCCCACAAACCGATAATAAACCAAGTTGGCCTTAGACCGAAACAACATAAACCAATCAATAAATCCAACCAGTAATGCATCGAGAGCATCAACCAACACATTACACAAACTGGTCTATAACCTAACAGAATAAGACCAAACCTAAAATAGGTCACCAGAAGCCAACCAAAACACCACCAATCAATTGGAACACAAACATGATAACCATCAACATCCCGATAACCTTTTAGAAGTTGCACCAACACCACTTATCAGATTCATCAAAAGATATTCAATAAAGCTTTTCCAATAAAACCCTTACCAGTAATCAACAGGCTTACTAGAACAAATGATAGTATCTGGATCATCAAATCCCAAACCAACTAAATGAGATACACATCAAGAACACATGAATAACCAATCCAAACCAATTCCACAAACCAGAGCATACCAAAGGATATTAGAGAAAAATCTCTAAATCAACATCAAAGTCCAATCACTCTACCGGAACCTGGTAGATAGCAAAACAACTAGTGTTGACATCAATGACAAACATCAATGCAACATATAATCAACACCTCCAAATTGCCAACATCTATGTGGCTATATAGGGTTTTTCCTTAGTCAAACTCCTTGTTTCGGTGATTTACACCTACACAAATAGTCAATAATGTAACGAAAATGTGTGTGTAAGAATCTTGTGTGTATGCAAGATCCTAAATGAATAAGAAAATAAATCTAGAGTTCTACCCTACACTTTGAAGAGAAAACCCTAAATGGTCATAAGTGTAAATATGAATGCTTCAAATCATGAATTCTATAATGGATCTAAAGCATGCATGCAAATTAGAAAATGAATGTTATGAATCTCATACAAAGACATGAAAATAACATGAAATCATACCAAACCCTAAGAGAGAGGTACAAGCTAATAATAATTTAGTGATCTCCTATTATTCTTTAATGTCTTCAAAGCTTTTAAGGGATGTTGAAAATGATTGATGTAGAATTGATGGATGCTTCATTTTATTGGAATTTGCATGAAGATTGCATTGATGAACTTTTATATTGTCATTGATGTCAATTATAACCGATAATGGTGTTGTATTAATGTTGTTTTGCAAATAGTAGGAGAGCTTGTGAAGGAAACCAGTATTACTAGAGAAGAAGTGAGATCAACTAGTAAACCCTACTTGTTGATATGCTAAACCCTAACCGATGAAGTTTGGTGCATCTTTTGTATTGGTTTATGATCAAATGATGAGCGGTAATGATTATGACATGTATGCATGTTGTATGAGAAGAGTTTCAAATGGTTTTTGGTGCATGGAGATAACGGTTTTTGTCTTGGAAATGAGAAAGTTCATTGCATGTAATGGAAAACACGTGATGAGTTACAATTTTTGATGAAGCGTTGATCAAGGAGTAGTCGAGATTGTCTTGAATGATGTGCACTAATTGCTATGTAATCCAATGGTCATACTTGAACTGATTTATTTGTAGTCTCTATGAGATCTTAGGTTTTTGATGTGTTACTGACCTATTGTTTTGTTTATAAGGTTGATGAGTTGTTTTGTTGTAGTGCTGGCAATTTTGGTTGAATTTAAGAGTGATTGGTTGCCAAACCTATTGGCATTCTACACTCACATGAGAATGCTTGATGTTGTCATTGATGGCAACCAATCAGAAATAGGTTGAACAGGTTCACCGACAACACATACATCATCTACCGGCATCAATAGGCACAACAAGGTCATTCACCGACATCCAGATTACACCGGCAATGAAGTATACCAGCACTCAGGCCGACATAAGATAAAATTTTTTTTATGTGAATTATATTGTAAATGTAATTAATTATTTGTAAGCTGATATGATGTATTGTAAAGACTCATATATGTATGAGATCTAATTAGTCACTTTTACAATAGCATGGCATAGAAGAATACTATGTAGAAGGTAGAGAAAATATTTTGTGATAAGGCAGATAGGTTATGTAAGTGAGTATCATTCACTGGCAAGGTTTTTGGTTAAGGTTTATGACAAAGCTCAAACCGGTATTCAATCAAGCATTGTAGATGCTATTTTGAGTAGTACATTGTATTGGATTTAATTATCCAATTTGTAGTCAGTGAGACTTCTATTGAGCAGTGAGCTCTAGGCTATTGGCCTTCTTGCATGTGCAGGCCCCTGTTGTAAGTAATATTTACTCATATTGGCCAGTGAATAAATATTGTAGGTCACAAATCCCACTGAGGTTTTTCCCACATCAAGTTTCCTCACCAAAATATCTTGTGTTATGGTGTGCATTTATGTTGTCTCTATTATTTCTCTTTACTGCACTATTTTTTGTTTACCAATACATTAATTTGGGTTACAAAGTTATAAATAAGTTCAAATATTCTATTAACTGGCTAGACACTTATTCACACCCCCCGCCCCCCCCCCTGCTCAGTGTCTTTGGGATTGTCATTGCATTTAACAATTGGTATCAAAGCCTAGTCCTCTATTTGCAAAAGCCTAACAACTTAAGGAAGATTCTGAAACTGGCACTGATGGAGAGTTTGAGAAAATAGTTGGAAGGAGCTCTTGAAGATTTTGATGTAGAAAAATTGAAGAATATCAAACTTGAAGATGATTTGAGGACTACTAAGGAATTCATTAAAGGACTTCAGGAGAACCTGGTTATAACACAAAATAAGAGGAAGAAACTTCATGTGCAAATGTAGAAACATGATGATGAAAAGGAAACTCTTAGTGATATTGCAGAAAAGTTGAGACAAGAGAACACTAACATGAGGAATTGAATGCAAGATTTAACCATGAGGCTATGTAAGGATATTGAAGACAGAAATAAGAATAAAGAAGACTTGACTAGGAGACTTAATGATGGAGCAGATGAAAATTTGAGACTTTGTCATGAGAATGATATGCTAAGGACATATCTGATTCACATGCAACATGATAAAGAGGAGCTTAGGAGACAAATTAGGATTCTATAAAATGAGTTGATCACTGCAAATGAACACAAAGACAAATTCAAGAAAAGTTTAGAAAGATTTGATGACATACTGAAAAGACAAAAACCTGATGGAGATACAATTGGACTTGGATTTGAATATGGAGAAAGTTTCAGGACTGCAAATAATCAAGATCATAACAAACTGGTAAGACAACCTAATGCTTATACATTTAATGAGAAATATTTTAATTGCAACAAATTTGGTCATAGAGTAAATCATTGCAGATTTAGAAATAATCAGAATAAAAACTTGCCCACCAGTCAATGTTCCAAATACAATAAAGTTGGTCACAATTCATAAAATTGTAGAGTGAATGTGAAATGCTATGTTTGTGGTAGATTTGGGCATGTATCTAATCAATGTAGAACACAAACTAGTCAAGGATATGGAAAAGCTATTCAGAGGAATAATGTCACTTGTTATGCATGTAACAAGATTGGGCATATTGCAAAATTTTGTAGAAGCGAGACTATACCAGGGAACAATAAAGGATTTGATAAGAAGGGAAAAGAAAAGGTAAATGAAATAAAGCATGAATTTTCAAAACAATGGATTAACAAGAGAGATCAGAGAGTTGATGAATCTATCTCTGCACCGGTAGAACAGAGTAATCCTCCATCGGTAGGAGATTCTTCATCTAACTAAGGAATAATCCTTAGGGGGTATGGTAGCAAGTTGAAAATCATGCATTCTACCCTTGATTGATGGTAAGAAGACACATTTCTTCTTTACCAGTAGATGTGTTAATATTTCACTTAACCGGCAAGCATTTAATGTGGTTTTTGAAGAACTTTTTGGTTAGAAAGCACCAAAAAACCCTCATTTCAATCCACCAAACATCCAAGCATTTGAAGAGTGCAAAATTGAGCAAAGGCATCCTAAGGTGAAGCAACAAGGTGTTTTTCAGGCATTCAAGATTTCAAGTAAGAGGTATTTATCTATCGAAATGGAATCTTCATCTTTTGTACATGAGTTTATTGCATACCCTGTTGTGGTAGAAAACATTAAGCACCCTAGACCCATATTTAAAATCATCCCCAAAATTGCCAAGCAAGATGATTCAATCAAAGCTTTTTCAAAAATTCTAAAGGGAGTCTCTTTTTTCAAAGACCCAAGGATTTACATTCATTGCAATATAGAAAATTTAGGGATTGATGACTTAAAGAACATGTACAATGATGTTATTACTAATGAACAAGGTTTGGTTAAACTAGAGCATAAGATTGTAGGAGACTTAGGATTTGTTGAAATTATGAACATACCTGAATTTGTGAAGGAGGTATATCATCTTGTACTGAGCATATTTCATGGAGAGTTTATGTGGATAGACTCTACTTTTTAAAATCTCAAAGGAAGCAATCAAGGCAGTTACTGGTTTACCCTCAGCCGATAGTAGGCCCAAAAAAAAAAGAAAGATACCAAACAAGGGTGTTATGGATCTAACCGGAGTCACATCTGACAATAGATCTCTTAGGGTTAATGACATTACTGATGCAAATGTGAGATATGTGAGCATGGTACTTGGTTATAGAGTAACTCATGTAAATAGATTAAACTCTATCTAGCTTATGTATTCATAATGCATATGAGATGGTTAAGAACAATGCTAGGATTGATATTTATGAATGGCTTAAGGATGAACTGATTGATAACTTGAAAAAGATTAAGGGTGACAAGAAAGGGATATTCCATTTTGGCAACCTACTTGTGTGTTTGATGCTTTACTTCACCAAAGAGATACTCGACATTGGTCGTAAGGACTTTGGATATGATATCCCAGTAGGCAAACAAATCATGGAAGCTATCATTGGTATGGGCTCTAACTATGATAACATTATAGCAGACTACTTCAAAAACTTCCAAACTAAGATGAAGGCTAGAGAAAGGATACCACAGAGCATTATAGACAAGTATGATAAGAAAATATGTTTTGTAATCAAATGAGATGAAACATGGATGGAAGTTGTTACTCCTAGAACTATTTGGATAACAAAAATGGGTTATGAAGTTAATCTAAATATTCTTGAAGCATATGCTAAAACAATTCTTGATGCATCTAAGGAACCATCTAAAGAAATTTTTGGTAATGTTGAGACCATTGAGAGTGTTGTTTCAATGCAGAAGCAGAGAAAAAGAAGAGAGAAATTTATTAGAGATGCATCCAAGATAGCTAAGGAGATTAAAGAAAATGTAATGAACTTGAGTAGTATATTTGCTAGTGAACCGGAAGGATTGGAACTGGTAGCTCATGTTTCATTGTTTGTCACTTCTTTGGATATAGACATTGGAAAAGAAGCTAAGTTCAAGAGAGTAGAGAGGAAGGAGAGAAAACCCTCACTGATACCTTCTCCTTCTCCTAAAAATGCTAGAACTTTAAAGGAAAAAGAAGTAGGCTAAAAGGGAGCCTAAGAAGAAGCTAACTCCTCAGAAGAAACAAACAAAGACATCGGATACCCTTACACCAGAGGAACTGGTAAATGAGATAACTCAAGATGGTAATCTTTGCAATTTAAATATATTGTATCATTCATTCAAGGAATCTAACAGGGAGACAATAGAGGTTTTGCATTTAGACATCTATAAGAAAGTTTTGAATGAAGTTGTAGATGATCTGCCGAATAATTTGTATCTAAGATTAGAGGCTAAAAGAATGTCAGTGATGGAATTAGATAAAAAGTTAAAAGTTGAAGCATTATTGGTAGTGTACCCTGTAAATTCTAAAGAGGAAATTCATGAATTGATTTCTGAAGCAAACCGGTTAGTTTTTGTGAGTGGACACCAACAGGTTAGCCAAATGGCTGGGAGAGTAAAATAAATTGCTGATGAAACTACGAACAAATGGGACATAATTTTTGTTGAAAAAGAAAAGAAAGAGGAAAGCGAGATACAAAAAATGGATAAATCTTTTGCGAAGGTATACCAAAAGAACAAAGGTTAAAGAAAAATTGGTAGTATACCTATTATAAAGGTCACAGATAACATTCCTCCACCAACATAGGATACTCTGCCAATAACTTCAGATACACCGGTACATATAGACAATCAACCAGATAAGGCAACTGGAGAAGTAACACATGATGACACTAACCTGGATTCTAAAATTCTTCTCACTATGAATGTTGATACATAAGATTTTAACATTATTGTGGATAAAGAGACTACAAAGGTTAAGGCAGACGATGTTAAGAATAGTGAGATCTCTGAGTCACCGGCACACATTGTTGACTCTCAAAACATTGAGATATTGACAAAGGCTAAGGTAACTAACACTGAGAAACTGTAGACTGAGAAACCAACAGATGTAGAGGTACTTACTCAGAATTAAAAACCAAAAGAAGCAAAGGTAATAACACAGAAAGAGAAACCGATAGAAAATGTGAATAAAGAGGAAGCAATTGATGGAAACAAGGAAGAAATAGTTAAGGCAATTGGGAAAGTATCCGTTGAAAGGAAATCTATTGCAAAACTAAGTACATCCACTAGAGAATTCAAACCCACTAATGTAATAGATGTTTTTTTGAATTCAATTAAGAGGATAACAGATTGCAATGCCTTAGCATTTAAGGCTATTGATGACACATTACCTATTTTGAAGATGATTTCACCAACCTGTAAGATACATCACATTGAGGATTCTTTAGGTAAATTGGACGCATTGTCCAAATTTATTGCTGAAAATGTTCTAACCATAGATAAGGTAAATGAGGAAACTGTAAAGGAAAGAGTAGATAAAGAGAAAGGTGAATTCTTTGAGAAAACTATCAAAGACTGTACTGCGCACATGGATTCATTATTACTGGTACTTAACAATTTTGGAATATAAGGAGCTGTATAGAGAAGCTAGAAAGACTCGCCACCTGACTAAAGATATTGATGAGGAAATTAAGATGACACAGAAGGAGATAGATGACATTGCGGCTAATATGATAGGTTCTTCAGGACTTACCTCAGTTTTTGAATAGGAAATGGTAGTTTATGAGGAAAAGTTAGAGAAACTTGAGAAAGAGAAAGCAAGGATAAGGTAAAAGGCCCAAGAACTAAAAAGAAAACTTGGTCCAAGATTGGACAGTCTTATTACTTAGCGGGTTGAGCTATCAAAGACAACAATTCAAGGAGAATGGTCACCGGAGCAACAGATGCACTATCTGACTGACATGATCTAGCAGACAAAAACCATTCTTTTTGATAGTAAAAAATTCATGCAGAGCCTGAATCTAATTTTGGCAGACATTTTTCAACTGGTAAGCAACCGATTATAGGCTATGGGGTAGCATTTTTGTATTCTTTGATTCTTTTTGACATCCTTTTCCATTGATGTCAAAGGGGGAGTAGTATGGAGAAAAATAAATGCACAGAAGAGATCACTTGCTCAGGGGGAGCACACTTTTTTAGGAATCAGATTTTGGATTTCATTTTTGGATTTTTCTCATGGGTGTTCACATCAATGCCAAAGGGGGAGATTGTTGGCATTCTACACTCACATGAGAATGGTGATGTTGTCATTGATGATAACCCACTGGAAATAGGTTGAACAAGTTCACCAGCAACATAGACATCATCTACCAGCACTGACAAGCACAACAAGGTCATTCATCGACATCCAGATTACACCGGCAATGAAGTATACAGGCACTCAAGCCAACATAAGATGAAGTTTTGTTTATGTGAATTATATTATAAATGTAATAAATTATTTGTAAGACGACATGATGTATTGCAAAGACTCATATATGTATATGATATAATAAGTCATTTTTACAATAGCATGGCATAGAAGAATATTATGTATAAGATAGCAAAAAGATTTTGTGATAAGGTAGATAGGTTATGTAAGTGAATATCATTCACCGACAAGGTTTTTGGTTAAGGTTTATGACAGAGCTTAAACTGGTATTGAATCAAGCATTGCAGATGCTATTTTGAGTAGTACATTGTATTGGATTTACTTATCCATTTTGTAGTCAGTGAGACTCTTCTATTGAACAGTGAGCTCTAGGTTGTTGGCCTTCCTGCATGTGCAGGACCCTGTTGTAAGTAATATTTATTCATATTGTCTAGTGAGTAAATATTGTGGGTCACAAATCCCACTGAGGTTGTTCCCACATCGAGTTTCCTCACCAAAACATCTTGTGTTGTGGTGTGCATTTATGCTATCTCTATTATTTCTCTTTACTGCACTATTTCTTGTTTACTAGTACATTAATTTGGGTTACAAAGTTATAAATAAGTTCAAATAGTCCATTAACTGGTTAGACACTGATTCACCCCCCCCCCTCAGTGTCTTTGGGACTATCATTGCATCTAACAGAACCAGATGATGTATCTGCAATATGTGTAAAGGCAAATAAGAGCATGAAAAGGATCTAAACAAGCAAGTGTAGTGCTATTCAAATAGATTAGCAAACCTCTGTTGTTCTCTAACAATTACAACAGTCAAATCCCTTAACCGGGTAAGCTCTAACAAGATTGGTGTTATCTAAATCCTCTAACTAGGTGATCCATTATCTTGGATTTCAAATCCTCTACCAAAGTTACTCCTAAAAGGGTATTGCTTCTAATAGGGCATTACAGTTAATCCCTTAACCAGGTGGTCCCTAACAAGATTTGTTCTTAACAAGACTTATTGTAAAGCTTTAACTAGCTTGGCTTCTAATAGGGCAAACTTCAGAAGAGTTTAGATTACTTCTGGGTATTCATCCCCACCATGGCTTTTCCCATTTGGGTTTCCACGTCAAAATCATTGTGTGAAGTGGTGAATGTTTTTGTGGTGATGTTTGATATGGTTAAATTTGGTTAATAACTAAATCCACTTAGTTATGATATGATGACCAACAACAATTTGAAATGAGCTTTTACTTTTGTTAGTAAAGTATTTGGATGTTTTGGTTAAAAGGTTTTGTGAGTTCCACAATTTTTTTACTGTTATTTTGTTATGATAGTCAACCGGTTTACTTGACAATTATATTGCAATTTATCAATTCTGAGTTTGTCTTGAGAGGTTGTTTTTGTTTGGTGAAAAGTTTATATTAGTTTTCTATTTACTAATTCACCCCCACCTCTTAGTAGTTTACTGGATCCTTATTTATTCATCATACCATCACATTTGTTGTTGTAGACTTTATTAAACCTCCACTTTCCTTGTTGGGCATTTGGTGGAATTGATTATGTGTTGCATTGATGTTTTGTCATTGATGTCAACACTAGCTATTTGGATACTTTACTGACACCCTTCTGGTCCTAGTAGGTTGAGTGGATTCTTGTTAACTTGGATTTGGTTTGATCTAGTAGACTTCGATATAATCTAGTGATGTAATTGGCTTGTTCATGATACTTATACTCTTATTTGGTCAGTTTATTTTGGTCTGGTGATTGGATGCTATTTTTCTTGTTAGAAGATTGGTTTCTGGATCCAGCGAGGGTTTCACCGGTAGAGCTTTTGGTGGAGATCTTTTGATGAAGTTTCAGGATGTTGTTGGTGATCATGTTTGAGACTTGGTGGTTGGAGATCATTTCTAAAGTATGTGGACCTATATTTGGTCCCAGTTGATCTAGGTTATGGATTGACTTTAATGTAACATGTGGATAGGACCTATTGTTGTATTTCTAGGATGTCTTATGTGTTATTATTACTTGTTTAGTCTAAGGCTGACATGGTTTGTAATTATGTAATCGATTTATTGTCTAGTGGTCAATGTGATTGTTTATGGTCGCAAGTTTGTATAAATAGATGTAAGATCTGATTGCAGATAATCATGGTTAATGTAAGAGATCATGGTCAAGGAATGTAATGTGCAAATAATGTAATATCATTTAGGCAAAGGAGTTGGTTGATCATTGGAGATCGAATTGGGTTTGTGTAAGAGGATTTAGTTATCCGATATTGAGCTTAACTGAAACTATACTTAGGCATAGGAGATGCTATCTTTTGCAGTTCAACACTTTTCTGGATTGTAGTATGGATTTATATGTAGTCAGTGAGGCTCCTTTTGTGATGAGTTTTGTGCTCTAGGTTGTTGGCCTTCCGAAAAGTGCAAGCCCCTTCATTATAATTCACATACTTACTACAGAAGTATTATTTGAGTGTGGGTAGGCTTCCCACCATGGTTTTTCCCTTTACTAGGTTTTCCACGTACAAATCTTGGTGTTGTGTGGATATTTTTTATTCTATGATTATTGTTTATGCTTAATTAGATTAACTACTATTCTAGTATTATTTTTTTGGGTTTTGGTATTAAAGTTTAAATTTCTAATTATTCCAGTAATCTGTGACAATTGATTCACCCCCCCCTCAGTTGTCTTCTAGTTATCTGAACTGTCTAACAATTGGTATCAGAGCTTTGGTCCTCTCTGCATAAAGCTTAACTACTTGAGAAGGATCCTATGGTGACTAATAGTTCAAGTTCATCCAGTTCTTCTAGAGCTAACTTTCAAAGGGATATACTGAAGCTTGAAGGAACAAATTACACAGTATGGAAGATTTAGATGGAGACTTATCTGAGATGTCTTGGCAAGGATATTTGGGAGATCACACAGAATGATGTCACACCCTTTAATCCGTGATTTGTAAATCCTCCTTCGGCTAACCTAGACAAGGAGCTTGAGAATGATTGTAGAGCAAAAGAATCCCTCTTGTGTGCACTTTCTGATCAGCAAATATTGGGATTAACTAACAAATCATCTGGAAAGGCTATATGGGGTAAGTTGTAGACTCTTAATGAAGGTGACCCTACAGTGAAGATTGATAAACTTGATGGTTACCAGGTGAGATATGAAATCTTGAAGATGGAAGAAGATGAAAGGATTACTGCATTCATGGAAAGGGTTAATGAGATTGTTATGGGAATTCAATGTTTTGGTGGAAAGATCAAATTGTTTCTAAATTCCTAAGAGCCCTAGTATCGGTTTACAAATAAAGGCTACTTCTATTAATGAGTTGAGAACAATGGCTAATACATCTATCAACAGAGATACTTTGGTTGGGAAACTATCTTCTTTTGAGCTTGAGGAATTGGGACCTTCTGGAGCTATGAAGATTGAACCTTCTTTTCATGCATCTACATCTACAACCAGTAAGCAAGAATGGAAATCTTTATATAAAAAGGAATTAGAAGATATGAAGAGAGAAGATGACAAGTTTGAGCAACTTGAAGCATTATTTGCTAGAAGAGTACATAAAGGATCGGTAGGAAGTAAGTATGTAGGAAAAAAACCTTTTAAATATTTTGCATGTAATAAGATTGGTCATTTTGCATCTAGATATCCTAAAATAAATTTATACCATTGTTGAATATCTTACTATCTTTTATTGCCTCTTGTGTTCTCTGCACTGTACCGGTGAGTATGTACATTTTCTCTTCCGGTGTCTTTAGTTCAGGAACAAAAGCCTCAAATATTTCATTTCTCAAGGAAATATGGTATTCTAGTCTTGGACTAAGTCTGCATTTCAAGTCCTTTGCCTTATCCTTTATTCCCTATTTGTCATTCTGTAGTTTCTTGATTTTCTCTTCTTGCTATACAATTTTCTTCTCTAACTCCAAAAATGAATCTGATGCTCCTATCAGATTGTCATTAATATTGTTTATCTTTTCTTGTGCTTTGTTGATCTCCTTGTCAAGATCCCCTATTAATACATTCATTTTGCAAGTGTCCCTGTATAGTTTCTTGAAGTCATAAATTATTTCTCCAAGTTCTAGTAAAAGGGTATCCATTTCTTCCTTGTTCTTCTTCACAATATCCTCAAAGAATTTCTCTTTTTCTTTTATCATTCTTTCCTTAAATGTATCCTCATTTATTTGATCAATAGTCAATAGGTTGCCGATGATCAACTTAGACAATGTGTCTTGTTGACCTAAAGAATCCTTATTATCAACTATGAACTTTGGTGCAATCAATTTAAAAATTGGTATTGTATCATCAATAGCCTTAAAGGCTTGTGCATTGCATTCGGTGATATTATTTATTGAATCTAACAAGACCTTTGTTACATTTGTAGGTTTGAATGTTGCCATAGATGTACCAGATGTTTGTCCAATAGTCTTTATAATAGCCATACTATCGGTTGTGGTAATTACTTTACTTGATTCGACCTCTGGTAGGTCAGTTTGTGTTTGCATTTCTGCAAACAAAGGTTTTTTCTTTTCAGTTTGGGCCAGTGGCACTATCTCTGTCTAAAATTGAGCTTCAACCTATACCTATTTTGGTTTCTCTATCTATGTCTCAAAGGGTTTCTCTGAGATTTTAACTATCGGTTTCTCAAATTTAATCTTGGTTTGTACCTCTGAACTCTCTTTTGTTGGTTCTTCAGATTGTTTTTATGTTGCATCCTCTGTCGGTTGCTCTGTCTGTGTAGGTTTTTCTATGTTCATCTCAACCTCTATAGCTGGTGACTCAGTAGTCACATTTTTCACCTTATCCTCAGTGGTTTCTCTGTCAACCACAACATTAACTTTCTGTGTGTCTATATTTACCATATACAAAATTTTAGAATTAGGATTTGTATCCTCTACCAGAGTTTCCATACTCTCTGTGGCCGGTTGTCTGTTAGTAGTTTCTATCAGTGGAGTATCTGAAAGAGGTGGGGGCACATTGTCAGTTATTTTTAGGCTTGGTGGTCCACCTACCTTACCTTTCCCCTTATCTCTATCTTTTTGATATACTTTGATAGTTTTAGGCCTAAGTAATTCTTCCTCTTTTTCTTTTTCCACAAAGAATATGTCCCATGCATCTGATGTTTCCTCAGATACTTCATTTACTCTACTAGCCATTAGTGCTACATGTCGATGAGTAGTGGAGAATACTGTCCAGTTTGCTTCACTGATTAATTTGTCTATTTCATCAGGTGAGTTAGCTCGATGCGCTACAAGTAATTTTTCAATCTTAATTTTCTTATCCAGCTCAACAATGGCTAATCTTCTAGCTTCAAGTCTCCTATACAAATCATTTGGAATTTCATCAACAATTTGCATCAAAAATTTCTTGTATATTTATAAGTGTAGAATTACATTGTTCTCTATGCTTTCTTTATCATCAGCTGATAGTGTATTGTATATTCTGTTTATGTTCTTCAGCTTACCATCCTCTGTAATTTCGCTAAGAAGTTTGTCTAGAGGAGAAATAGTCTGTTTCACCTTCTTCTTCTTAGGAGTCATTTTCTTTGTTGGAGGCCTTACTGCCTGTTGTTTTTGTCTTGTCCTTTTAGGTGTAGGAGAAGGTACCAGTGAGGGTTTTCTTTTCCTTTCAACCCTTTTAAATACTACTGGTATATCACTCTCAGAAGAAGTTCCAACCGGTGAAAGATGAGTTTCCAATTGAGGTGCTTCCAACTCACTTTCTCTTATACCAGTTTGTCTCAAAACATCTTCCTTGATTGCCTTTGCCTGTCGGGTTCCTTTTCTTACAGTTGCTTCAACTTTCTTAACCCTTTTCCTAGAATGAATAGTACTTTCTATTGTTTTAGCACTACCAAACACTTTCTCTTTCAGTTCCTTTGGAGCTTCAAGGAGGGCTTTTGTATAAGTTTCTATGATGTTTTCATTTGTTTCATAGCCCATTTCAGTTACCCACATAGTTCTAGGGATAGCTACCTCCATCCAGATTTCATCTTTCTTGATCACAAAATAGATTTCTTTCTGATACTTATCCACAATAGCTTGTGACAATCTTACTCTAGTTTTCATTTGAGCCTTCAATGCTTGAAAATACTCATTTATGTTTTTCTCCCTGTTCTCTCCCATATTGTTCAATAGATCTGATAGTTGTTTTCCTACCGGTATGTCAAAACCAAAATCTCTAGCACCAATATCGGGCACTTGTTTTGTTATGTACATCATCAAACAAACAAGTTTCCAAATCTAAATGTTCCTTTCTTATCTCTTTTGATCTTACCCAAATTGTCTATCAACTCATCTTTAAGCCATTCACATATATCTATCCTTGCATTATCATTGACCATATCATAGGAACTCTTGATACATAGGCTAGAAACTAAGTTTAACCTATTTGCATGTGTAGCCTTATACCTAAGATCATACTGATAAATTTCACATTTATATCTTTTACATCGTTTACCCTTAGAGATCTCTTATCAAATGTTGCACCAGTTAGGTTTATCACTGTGTCATTTGAGACCTTCTTTGTTTTATCCGGTTTGTTACTGGTGGAGGGTAACCCTGTTACAACTTTGACTGCTTCTTTTGTGATTTTATGAATTGAGTCCAACTAGAAAAATTCACCATGTACTTTGCTTAACACAATCCTTATGATATCCTTGGGCAAATTTGGGATACTAAGAATTTTAGTGAAACCTAGGGTTTCCACTATCTTATGTTCATGCTTGACATTTCTAGATTCATCACAAATCATGGTTTTAAACATGTTCTTAATCTCATCATCACCTAATTCATCAATATGACAATGTATATACATCCTAGGGTCTTCAACATATACTAGTCCCTTAAGGATTTGAGAAAATGCACCTATGCTATCATCTTTCTTTGCGATTTAGGGAACTAGCTAGAATATGGGTCTAGGGTGTTTAACAACCTCAACAACAGTAGGGTTTGCAATAAATCCAGGAGTGGATGAAGATGCCATAGCTATAAATACCTTAATCTGCCTTAAGGATGAATGATTTGATGGATTTCTTCTCTTCTTTTCTTAGAATGCCTTTGCTCGGGAATTTTTGCACTCTCGAAGATTTGAATGCTTAGTGAATGAAAAATGAGCCAAAACACTTGCTTTATAATGTTATTTTCTCCAACTACCACATTTAATGCTTGTCGGTTAAGTCACAACTTAAATCATCTACCAGTATAGAAGTAATTTCAACTTCTTACCATCAACCAAGGGAATAATAGCAAGTTTTTCATTTTGTTGCTAAACCCCCAAAAGATTTGCTTCAATTTGATGAAGATTCTCCTACTGGTGGAGTGTTACTCTATTCTACCGGTGGAGGAGTATTACCATCAACATTCAGATCTGACTTTCTGATCCATTATTTTGAGAATTCTTACTTTACCTCTTCAACCTTTTCTTTTCCTTTCAAACTAGGACCTTTGTTATTTGTCGGTGAGGACTTGCTTCTACAAAATTTAGCTATATGTCCAATCTTGTTATAGGCATAACAAGTCACATTGTTTTTTTTGAATAGCTTTCCCATATCCTATGTCGGTATGTGTTCTGCATTGATTACATAAGTGTCCAAATCTTCCACAAATATAACATCTTACATTCATTATGCATTTTTCTGAATTATGACCAACTTTGTTGCATTTGGAACATTGATCAGTGGGTGTATTAGTGTCTTGATAATTTCTAGATCTGCACTGATTTTCTCTATGACCATACTTGTTATAGTTAAAGCATTTGCCATTAAATTTGTAAGTAGTAGGTTGCCTTACCAATTTGCTATGATCATGATGGTTTACAGTACCAGAAATTTCACCAATTTCAAAGCCAAGGCCATTTGTATCACCATTAGGTTTCTTTTTTTTCAGCATGCCACCAAGTTCTTCTAAACTTTTCTTGAATTTCTCCTTGTGTTGATTTGCAGCAGTCAGTTCATTCTCCAAGATTCCTTTCTATCTCATGAGTTCAGTTCTGTCATTTTGTGTGTGCATAAGATCTATCTTCAACATATCATTTTCATGACTGAGTCTTGTGTTTTCATTTCCAGCATCATTTAGTCTTCTAACCAAGTCTTCTTCATTCTTCTTTATGTCTTCAATTTCTTTACAGAATCTCATAGTCATATCTTGCATCTCATTCTTTGTTGTACTGATTTCTTGTCTTAGCTTGTTTACCAAATCATTAAGAGTTTCCTTTTCATTTTCCTCATTCTGCATCTTTTCACAATGTTCTCTCCTCTTGTTCCTTGCAATAGTAAAATCTCTTGAAGTGCTTGAATAATATCCTGAGCATCTTTCAGATCATCCTCAAGTTTGATATTCTTCACTTTTTCTACATCATAGTATGTAAGAGTTGTTTCCAATTGCTTTCTCAAGTTTTCCATCTCTGCCAGTGACAAGATCTTCCTCAACCTATTAGGCTTCTGAAAATAGAAGAGTAGGCTCTAATACCAATTGTTAGGATTCCCAAAGATACTGAGAGGGGGGGAGGGTGAATTAGTATCTAACTAGTATATAAATTTACTTGACTTAAAACATGAAAAGCATATCAAAACTATGTACCGGTAAACCAGAAATAATGTAGTAAACAAGAATAATAACAACCACATAAGAAGAACACCATAACACAGTATTTTAATGAGGAAACCCGGTGTGGGAAAAACCTTGGTGGGATTTGTGACCCACAATATTTGCTTACTGGCCAATAAGGGAATATTACTCTTACAATAGGGGCCTGCACATGCAGGAAGGCCAAGTGCCTAGAGCTCACTGCTAAATTACAAAAGAAGTCACACTGACTTACAAAAATTGATTATACTAATCCAATGTCTTGTACTGCGTCAGATCAGCATCTATTATGCCAGATTCAGTACCAGTTTAAGCTCTACTATAACATAAACCCTTAACCAATATTTCACATATTAGGTCTGCTTATTTCACATCCTATTTCACACTTTTCCTATTACAAAATGATCTCATACATATATGAGTCATATTACAACTTGCCATGTCATCTTACAATGATTTTATAATTAATTACTAAATACATTTTAAACAAAATTGAAGTCAGCCAAGGTGCTAGTATCCTTCCTTTTACTATCAATGTTTTGTATGCCAGTGTAGAATTAGTCTGTCAGTGCTAGTACCGGTATCTTTGTCTTGCCGGTGTCATATGATTGCAAGGTTGCCATCAATGACAAAACCTTCAATCACCTACAATTTCTCATTGGAGTGTGCATTTGCCAACAATATCTAACTCAGTAGTACCTTTATCAGGACAGAGAGTTGAACCAATTACTCCAGCAACGTCAAATAATTCTACAGTAACTAAAGAACACGGAATAGGAATAGAGAGTCAGAAGACTCCTAGGTATGTGAGATTGAATCAATCTGAAGATCAAATCATTGGGGATAAGAGAAATGGAGTGATGACAAGAAGAAGACTGGAAACTAATGAGGTATGTTTAATTTCACAAGTTGAACCAGTATCAGTAATTGAGGCATGTAAAGATGAACATTGGTTAAAAGCTATGGAAGAAGAATTAGATCATACTGAGAAAAATAACACATGGATTTTGTTCCCCGACCTAAAAAATAAAAATGTTATTGGAACTAAATGGGTATTTAGGAATAAATTGAATGAGGATGGTCAAGTTATAAGGAATAAGGCTATATTGGTTTGTAAATGATATTCTCAGAAGGAAAGAATTGATTATGGAGAGACTTTTGCACCGATAGCTAGGATTGAAGTTGTAAGATTATTTCTTGCCTATGTTGCTTATAAATACTACAAGGTTTATCAGATGGATGTTAAATGTGCATTTTTGAATGGGGATCTTGATAGGAATTTTATATTGAGCAACCTGATGGTTTTTCACTATTAGATGATACTGATATGGTTTGCAGGTTAAGGAAAGCTTTATATAGATTGAAACAAGTACATAGAGCTTGGTATGCAAGGCTGGATAAATATCTTTTGAAGCTTGGTTTTACTAAGGGAAGTGCTGATAGTAATTTATATTATAGAATCATTGGTGATGATATACTAATTGTTGAAGTATTTGTTGATGATATTACTGTTGGCATTTGCATGAAGATTGCATTAATGATAAGTTATGTTGGCATTGATGTCAATTAACCGCTAATGCTATTGTTGATATTATTGTAATATTGTTACTATAACTGGTAGGAAGAATTTATGGAGTGAACCGGTAACTGGTGTAAACCTTATCTATTGATGTAACCGATAAACCCTACTTGTTGTTTTTGTTGGTGTTCTACACTCTTATAAGAATAGTTGATGTTTTCATTGATGGAAACTAACTGGCAACTAACTAGCAACCAACTAGCAATCATCTAGCAAACACCGATAGATACCAGCATCAGCATTAGATTTATACATACACCGACAAGCACTTCACTGACATTGGCAACAATGTATACTGGCACTTAGGCTGACATGGAATAAACTTTTGTTTATTGTTTTGTAATGTAATTATCTTTTGTAAGCCGATATGGTATATTGTAAAAGACTCATATATGTATGAGATCTTATAGGTCATTTTAATGATACAGAGGTATGAGATGGATGAGAAGTATAAGGCAATTTTGTATAAGGTAATATACTTGACAACAAAGGTTTTGGTTATTGTCTGAGCTTAAACTGGTACTGAAGCTGGCATATGAGATGATGTTTTGAGCAGTACATTGTATTGGATTTTGATAATCCATTTTGTTGTTAGTGTGACTCCTATTTTGTGATTGAGCAATGAGCTCTAGGCAATTGGCCTCCCTGCATGTTCAGGCCCCTCATTGTAAGTAGCATTTATTCATTGGCAAGTGAGTAAATATTGTGGGTCACAAATCCCATCAAGGTTTTTCCCACACCGGGTTTCCTTGTTAAATATCTTGTGTTATGGTGTGTCTTTATGCTATCTCTATTATTCTTATTTGTTGCATTAATTCTTATTTACTGGTACATTGTTTTGGGATGCAAAGTTTTAAATAATTTTAAATATTTTGCTAACCAGTTAGACATTGATTCACCCACCCCTCTCAGTGTCTTTGGGACTGTCATTGAATCTAACAATTGGTATCAGAGCCTGGTCCTCTATTTTCAAAGCCTAACAACTTGAGGAAGATTTTGACACTGATACAGATGGAGAACTTAAGAAAATAGTTGGAAGGATCTCTTGAAGATTTTGATGCAGAGAAATTGAAGAATATCAAACTTGAACATGATCTAAGGATTGCGCAAGAATTCATAAAACGAGTTCAGGAGAATTTTGATATTGCACAAAATAAAATAAAAGAACTTTGTGAGAAGATGCAAAATGATGATGATGAAAAAGAAACTCTTAGAGACATTGCAAACAAGTTGAGACAAGAAAACAGTAATATGAAGAATGAAATGCAAGATATGACTATGAGGTTATGTAAAGATATTGAAGATAGGAAGAAGATTGAAGAAGACTTGACTAGGAGACTTAATGATGCTGGAAATAAAAATTTGAGGCTTAGTCATGAAAATGATATGTTAAAGATAGATCTGATTCACATGCAACATGATAAAATTGAGCTTATGAGACAAGTTGGGATTCCAGAAAAGGAGTTGGCTACTGCAAATAAGAACAAAGACAAATTCAAGAAAAGTTCAGAGGAACTTGATGAAATAATAAAAAGTCAAAATTCTAATGGAGATACTCATGGACTTGGATTTTAAGTTGGAGAAAGTTCTGGTACTGCAAACAATCAAGATTAGAACAAACCAGTAACAACCTAATGCTTATAAATTTAATGGAAAATGTTTCAATTGCAACAAAATTAGTCATAGAGCAAATTAGTGTAGATTTAGAAATAATCAGGATATGAACTCACCCACCGGTCAATGTTCCAAATGCAACAATGTTGGTCATAATTCAGAAAACTACATTATGAATGTGAAATGCTATGTTTGTGGAAGATATGGACATTTATCTAATCAATGCAAATCACAAACCGGTCAAGGATATGGAAAGGATATTCAGAGGAATAATGTGACTTGTTATGCTTGTAACAAGATTGGACATATTGCTAAATTCTGTAGAAGCAAGAATGCACCAACAAACAATATGAGATCAAGCTTGAAGGGAAAAGAGAAGGTAGAAGAAGTAAAGCAAGAATTTTCAAAATAGTGGATTAAGAAAAGAGATCAAAGAATCGATGAAACTATATCTTCACTGATAGAATATAGTAACTCTCCACCAACATGAGATTCTTCATCTAACTGAGGAATAATCCCTTGGGGGTATGGAAGAAAATTGAAAAACATGCATTCTACCCTTAGTTGATGGTGAGAAGATACATTTCTTCTTTACCGACAGGTGTGTTAAGTTTTGACTTAACCGACGAGCATTTAATGATTGTTTAGAGAACATTTTGGCTATAAAGCACCGAGAAACCCTCATTTCAAACTCATCGAGCATTCAAACTTTCTATGAGCATGAAATCGAGCAAAGGAATTCAAGGCAAATCAAAGAAGTGTTTTTCAAGCATTTGACAAACATCCAGATAAGAGGTATTTTTCATAATGGCTAGTTCATCTTCTATTCCTAAATTTATTCTAAACCCTACTATTGTGGAGAATGTGAAATGCCCTAGGCCCGTATTCAAAATAATTCCCAAGATTTTGAAGCAAGATGACTCTGTAGGAGCTTTTCCAAAAATACCTAAGGGTGTAGCATTTGAAGAAGACCCTAGGATTTACATACATTACAATATAGAAGACCTAGGATATGAGGAGTTAATGAAAATGTTTAACAAGGTCATTTGTGATGAACATGGAATCATTAAACCCGAACATAAGATTGTGGAAACTTTAGGTTTTGTGGAGATACTGAATATCCCTCAATTTTCAAAGGAAGTGGTAAGGATTGTATTGAGTAGAGCACATGGAGAATACTTATGGTTTTATTTTGTTTGTAAGATAACCTAACAAGCAATTAGGGAAGTTACTGGTTTACCCTCAACTAGTAGTAGACCTGATAAGACAAAGAAGATTCCCAACAAAATGGTGCCAAGCCTAACCGGAGCAACATCTTGTTAGGGTTCCCACAGATACTGAGAGGGGGGGGTGAATCAGTATCTGACCGGTAATGAAATTTTCTTAAAAATGAATATGCAGAATATAAAGTAACAGTATACCGGTATGCAAGAATTAATGCAAATAACAAAATCAAAAGCATCCACATGAAAAGAACACCATAACATAAGATGTTTAATGAGGAAACCCGGTGTGGGAAAAACCTCGGTGGGATTTGTGACCCACAATATTCACTTACTGGCCAATAAGAGAATATTACTTACAATAGGGGCCTGCACATGCAGCAAGGCCAACTGCTTAGAGCTCACTGCTCAATAAGAAGTCACACTGACTTACAATGAGGATTTACACAAATCCAATATTCTGTACTACTTTACAATAGCATCTTCAATGCCAGATTCAGTACCGGTTCTTGCTCTATTCTTTACATATACCCTTGACCTACAATTCACACATTAGGTCTACCTTATAATTTTATTTATTGCTTTCTATCCATATCCTATAAATGCCTACAATGATCTCTTTTATATACAAGTGTCATTTTACAATTTTCCAAGTCGGCTTACAATGATAAACAAAATATTACATATCAAAAATCCTGTCAGCCTCTGTGCCGGTATACATATTTCCTTATGTGTCGGTGCTAGTGTAGATTGATTTTGTTGATGCCCGAGCATTGTTTTGTTTGAGTAAAGCTTTGTCGGTATAATGTCTTGCCGGTGCCATAGGATTGCAAGGTTGCCTGAGTAATGCTTTGCCGGTGCTATAGGATTGCAAGGTTGCCTGAGTAATGCTTTGTCAGTGCCATAGGATTGCAAGGTTACCATCAATGAAAAAACCTTCAATCACACACAATATCTCATTGGAGTGTCCATATGCCAACAATCTCACCCTTTGGCATTGATGGCAACACTCATGAGAAATTTTAAAAAGATATCCAAAAATGTGTAGACCAAAAAATGTTACCAAAAATGTGAGAGCTCCCCCTGAGCATGTGATCCCTGTGTTTCGAATTTTCTCATCTACTACTCCCCCTTTGGCATCAATGACAAAGGTTAGTAGATTTTGTAGTTGTACCAATTCATAACCTCAACCTTGTAGTTGGGTAGTTATTATCTGAAGAATATCTCCCAAAATTAAGTTTATGCCATCCATAAACTTCTTGCTCTCCTTTATTGCTGTCTCAGTTCTGTATACTGTATCGATGAGATGCTGCAAGTGCTCTGTCGGTGTTTTGCTACCCTATGTTAGTGCCTCTGAGATTTCCTTACGCAGAGATGCTAAATAGTTCAATCTTGGACTTAGTTTAGATCTCAAAAAAATTTCCTTGTTTATTATTTTCTCTTTTTCTCTTTCTATTTTGAGAAATTCTTCCTCAAAATTTGTTATCTTTTCCTCAAAAACTGATAATGTATCGGGTGAGTTAACAAAATTATCAGCAAGTTTATTGATCTCTTCCTGTACCTTGCTCATCTTTTTGTCTACATCCGTGGTCAAAAAGTTTATCTTATAGGTATCTTTGTACAAAGTTTTGTACTCTTTCAATAAATTGCACAGTTCCGGTAGAAGTGTGTCAAATTCCTTGTTACACTTCTTAATTCCTTCCTCAAAGAATTTATGTTTCTCTTTTTCTACACTTTCCTTTACAGTTTCTACCTTTCTTTGCTCAAAATTTCTAGAAATATATTTACAAAGTGTATCCAACTGGCCTAAAGAATCTTTGTTGGCTATATTACAATTGGGAGCTATTGATTTCAAAACTAGAATTGAATAATCTATCTCTTTATAGGCTTGTGAGCTATAATCAGTTATTTTCTTGATAGATTCAAGCAATACCTCTGTTACATTTGATGGTGACCCAATGAACTGAGTGCCGGTGGAAGTGACCATGCTGGTATTGACCTTTGGTAGGTCTGTTTATGTCTCCATCTCTTTAAGCTCAATTTTTCCTGCATCATTTCTTACTGGTGGCATCTATTCTGGAGACTTTAGCTCTATTAGTTGCTCTGTTTGTGTTCCAGATTCCATCTTTTTCTCTGAATCTGCTATCGGTTGCTCTTTGTTTCCTGTTGCTAGTTGCTCTTTGTTATCAGATTTATCTGTGGTATCCTTATCTACCACTATGTTGATTTTTTGAGTATCAACATTCACAGTATATAGGACTTTAGGATTAGGATTATTATCCTTTGTGTCCATGTTCTCAGCTGCCGGTTGATCTTCTGCAGTTGTTGTTTTTACCGGTGGAGTATTTAAAGGAGGTGGTGGTAAGTTGTCTCTAATCTTGATACTTGGTGGTCCACCAACTTTACCTTTCCCTTTGTCCTTTTGATATACTAGAATGGGCTTGGGATTCCTATATTCTTCTTGTTTTTCTTGTTCAACCAAGAATGTATCCCAACCATCTTCTATTTCATTTGAAACTTCAGTAACTCTACCTACCATTAGTGATATTTGCCGGTGTGCAGTGGAAAAAACTGTCTGGTTGGCCTAAGCTATCAAATCATCAATTTCCTTAGGTGAGTTGACTGGGTATACTGGAAGTAATTTTTCTATTTTAATTTTCTTATCCAACTCAACTATTCCTTGCCTTCTAGCCTCAAGTCTTTTATATAATTCATCAGGAATTTCATTTAGGACTTGCATCAAAAACTTTTTATACATGTCCATGTGTAATATAACACTTTCCTCGACTTGTCCTTTCTCATCATCTGATAAGGTGTCATAGATTTTCCCTATGTTTTTCAATTTACCTTCCTGTGTGATCTCATTCAGTAACATGTCAAAAGGGGCCAAGTCAGTGTTTGTCTTCTTCTTCTTCTTTTTGGGGGTTAGCTTTTTCTTAGGTGTGGCTTTCTTGACTGCAGACCTCACAGCTTGTTGCTTTTGTCTTGTCCTTCTAGGTGAAGGAGTGGATACCGGTGAGGGGTCTCTTTTCCTAACAACTCTTTTGAAAGTTGCTGGCATATCTCCTTCTGAGGAGGTATCTACCGGTGATAGATGAGTTTCAGGCTGTTGGGCTACCAACTCTTCTTCTGTTATGCCAGTTTTCTTTAATACATCATCTTTTATGGCTTTTGCTTGCCTGGTTCCTTTCCTCACAAATGTCTCAACTTTCTTTACTCTCTTTTTATATTGAATTTGACTTTCGATGGTCTCAACACTACCAAATACTTCTTCCTTTGGTTCATTGGGGGCTTCCAGAAGTGCTTTGGCATAAGTTTCCACTATGTGGTCATCTATTTCATACCCCATCTCTGTAACCCAAATTGTTCTTGGGATGACTGCTTCCATCCAGATCTCATCCTTTTTTATTACAAAGCATATATCATCCTTGTATTTGTTGACAATTTCTTGTGATAGTCTAATTCTTTTGTTCATTCTGACCTTTAGTGCTTGAAAATACTCATTGATATTCTTACCCAATGTTTTTGAATAAGTCAGACAATTGTCTTCCTACCAGTATGTCGAATCCAAAATCCTTATAGCCTATACCAGGAGCCTGTTTGGTTATATGTAACATTAAGCATACAAGAAAATTTCCAAATCTAAAGGTTCCTTTCTTATCCTTCTTGATTTTTGCCAAATTGTCAATTAACTCATCTTTTAACCATTCACAGATATCAATTTTTACATTGTCCTTAACCACGTCATAAGCACTTTTTATGCATAAACTAGAAATAGAGTTAAGCCTATTTGCATGAGTTGCTTTGTAACCTAGAATCATGCTAATGATTCTCACATTTGTATCGGTCACATCATTAACCCTCAATGATCTTTTGTCAGATGTTGCACCAGTTAATTTCATTACTAGGTCATTGGAGACCTTCGTGGTTTTGTCCGGTCTGGTACCAGTGGAAGGTAACCCTGTTACTGATTTCATAGCTACCTTTATAATTTTATGCACTGAGTCAAGCCAAAAGAATGAGCCATGTACCCTACTAAGAACTATCCTAACCACTTCCTTGGGAAATTCAAGAATGCAGAGGATTTCAGTGAATCCTAGGGTTTCAACAATTTTATGTTCAGGTTTCACATTTCCGGCATTGTCACATTTAATAGATTTATACATGTTTTTGATTTCTTCATCACCTAATTCCTCTATGTTGCAATGAATATACATTCTAGGGTCTTTTGCATAAACAACACCCTTTGGAATTAGGGAAAAAGCACCTGTGTTGTCATCTTTCTTAGCTACCTCGGGAACTAGCTAAAACACGGGCCTAGGTCATTTTATAACCTCAACTACTATAGGGTTTGCTATGAATTTAGGTGTAGAGGAGGATGCCATGATGATAAATACCTTTTTCTACCTTTGGATGGATTGATTGCTGAAGTGCTTTGCCTCTTTGCTTGGAATGCCTTAGCTCGGAAATCTTCGCACTCTTTGAAAGTTTGAATTCACGGTGAAATGAAAAAAAAAAAACCTTATTTTATAAAGTCTTTTCTGCTACCTACCACATTAATTGTTTGCTGGCAATGTATTAACTCAACTTTATTTTCTGGTAATGAAGGATTTTCAACTTCTTTTCCCTAACTGAGGGAATAATAGCACATGTCTCATTAAATTGCCAAACCCTCAAGATAATTTTCTTCAATTTGATGAAGAACATCCTACCGGTGGAGCATTGCTCTATCCTATAGGTGGAGCATCATATTGTCCTGCCGATGAAGCATTTGTTGGTTCTACCAGTGGAGGAGTAACCCCAATATTTAGATCACCTTTTCTAATCCATTGCTTTGAAAATTCTTGCTTAACTTCTTCAATCTTTTCTTTACCTTTCAAGCTAGTACTTTTGTTATCTACCGGTGTACCTTTACTTCTACAGAATTTAGCAATATGACCAATCTTGTTACATGCATAACAAGTTACATTATTTTTCTGAATAGCTTTCCCATAACCTATGCTAGTTTGTGTTCTGCGTTTATTTGATAAATGACCAAATCTTCTACAAACATAACATCTTACATTCATTCTACAATTTTCAGAGTTATGACCAATTTTGTTGCATTTGGTGCATTGACTGATGGGAGGATTGATGTTCTAATAATTCCTAGATCTACATTCATCTACCCTATGACCATATTTATTACAGTTAAAGCATTTTCCATTGAATTTGTAAGTATTAGAGGGTCTTACCGGTTTTCTTTGATCCTGGGTATTTGCAGTACCAGAGCTTTCTCCAACTTCAAATCCAACTCCAAAAGTGTCACCTTTGGGTTTTTGATTCTTCAATAAGGTACGAAGTTCTTCTGTGCTTTTCTTGAATTTTTCTTTGTGTTGATTTGTAGTTTCCAATTCCCTTTCCAAGATCTCTTTTTGTCTCATTAGTTCATTCGAGTCATTTTGAGTATGCATCAGATTTGTCTTCAACATGTCATTTTCATAGGTAAGTCTTGTGTTCTCATTTGCTGCATCACTTAGTCTTTTGGTCAATTTGTCTTCATTCTTCTTTCTATCCTCAATCTCTTTGTAGAATCTCATAGTCATATCCTGCATTTCATTTTTTGTTGTCATGATCTCTTGTTTCAATTTCTTTATCATATCATTTATTGATTCCTTTTCATCATTTTCATTTTGCAATTTTTCACAAAGTTCTCCTCTCTTGTTTCTTATAACAGTAAGATTTTCTTGAAGTGCTCGAATAATGTCCTAAGCTACTTTTAAATCATCTTCTAATTTGATATTTTTCAACTTCTCTGCATCATAGTCAGTAAGAGCTCCTTCAAGTTGCTTCATCAGATTTTCCATCTTTACCGGTGTCAAGATCTTCCTCAAGTTGTTAGGCTTTTGAAAATAGAGGACCAAGCTCTGATATCAATTGTTAGGGTTCCCACAGATACTGAGAGGGGGGGGTGAATCAGTATCTGACCGGTAATGAAATTTTCTTAAAACTGAATATGCAGAATATAAAGTACCAGTATACCGGTATGCAAGAATTAATGCAAATAATAGAATCAAAAGCATCCACATGAAAAGAACACCATAACACAAGATGTTTAATGAGGAAACTCGGTGTGGGAAAAACCTTGGTGGGATTTGTGACCCACAATATTCACTTACTGGCCAATAAGAGAATATTACTTACAATAGGGGCCTGCACATGCAGCAAGGCCAACTACCTAGTGCTCACTACTC
Source organism: Cryptomeria japonica (assembly GCF_030272615.1). Lineage (NCBI taxonomy): Eukaryota > Viridiplantae > Streptophyta > Pinopsida > Cupressales > Cupressaceae > Cryptomeria > Cryptomeria japonica. The sequence continues at coordinate 703,086,947 of NC_081411.1, read as the reverse complement.
AATAAGAAGTCACATTGACTTACAATGAGGATTTACACAAATCCAATATTCTGTACTGCTTTACAATAGCATCTTCAATGCCAGATTCAGTACCAATTCTTGCTCTGTTCTTTACATATACCCTTGACCTACAATTTGCACATTAGGTCTGCCTTATAATTTTATTTATTGCTTTCTATCCATATCCTACAAATGCCTACAATGATCTCTTTTATATACAAGATTCATTTTACAATTTGCCAAGTCGGCTTACAATGATAAACAAAATATTACATATAAAAAATCCTGTCAGCCTCTATTGAAGCACTCTTAGCAGTTCATCTAGTTAACTCGAAGGAAGAAATTGATGAACTTATTTATGAGGCTAACCGATTAGTATTTGCTAGTAGACACCATCAAGTGAGCCTGATGGTAGGAAGAGTAAAGGAAATTGTAGAAGAAACATCAGATAATTGGGATATATTCTTTGTAGAGAAAGAAAAATAAGAAGAAAAGAGTAGACCTAAGAAGACATTTAAGGTTTATCAAAAGGACAAAGGTAAAGGAAAAATTAGCTGAGTTCCAAACATTAAGATTACTGATAGTCTTCCATTGCCACCTTTGGATACTGCACCGGTACACTCAGAAGATCCACTGGTTACTAACATTGAATGAATAAGACATGATGATACTAATCCTAAGTCAAAGATTCTTTTTACAATGAATGTGGATACACAAGAGGTAAACATTATTGTGGATAAGGAAACCTCTGAAGTTAAGGTAGACAATGTTGACAATAGCACCATAGCAGAGGAACCAGTACAAATTGTAGAAACTGAGACATCAACACAAACAGAGAAACTGACATAGACTGAAGAACCTACTGAAGATAAAGGTACTAGCACAAGGCCACCGAAGACTAAGAATCCGACAGTTGAACTTTCAGAGAAATTGGAAGAGAAACAAACTGAGGCAGAGGTGCACACAGAGATAGAGAAACCAACAATCACATAAACATTGCAATAGTCTGAGAAACCTTTAAATGTTGAGATGCAAACACAGACTGATCCACCAGAAGAAAATACAAGCAAAATGGACACGTCTGATGGAAACAAAGAGGTAATAAAAATGATTGGTCACATATCTGACACATCTAGAAGTGAATTCAGACCTACCAATGTTATAGAGGTACTTTTGGATTCAATTAAGAAGATAATGGATTGCAATGCATTGGCCTATAAGGCAATTGATAACACTCTACCTATTCTTAAGTTGATTGCATCAAATTGTAACATAGATCACATTAAGGATTCTTTAGGTAAATTGGACACATTGTCTAAATTTATTGCTGATAATGTAATAACTATTGACAAGGTGAATGAGGAAACAATTAAGGAGAGAGTTGAAAAAGAGAAAAACACATTCTTTGAAGACACTATAAAGAAATGTATAGATCATGTAAATACATTATTACCGATACTTAACTCTATAATTCTGGAATATAAGGAGCTATATAGGGAAACATGCAAACATCACCTTTTGACTAAGGACATAGATAAGGAGATCAGAAAAACACAAAAAGAAATTGATGACATAGAAGATAATATAATTGGTTCATCTGGACATATATCAGTTTTTGAGCAAGAAGTGGTAGGTTTTTAGGATAAATTAGAGAAACTTGAGAAAGAAAAGGCAAGGATAAGGTCAAATGCCCAGGAACTTAAAGATAAGCTTGGTCCTAAGCTGGACAATCTGATTACTCAGAGAATTGAAATGTCTAAGGCATTAGTTCAAGGAGAGTGATCATCGAAGGAACACATGCATTATCTCACTGACATGATCCAACAAATAGAGGCAACTTTGAATGATAGCAAAAGGTTTATGCCGAGTTTAAATTTAATTTTGGCAAATATTTTTCAGATTGTAACCAACCAGTTACAGACTTTGAGGTAAAATTTTTGTACTCTTTTAATGAAATCCTTTGTCATTGATGTCAAAGGGGGAGTATTGGAGAGAAAAATACTTGTATAGAGGAAATCACTTGCTCAGGGGGAGCACATCTTTTTGGAAACAATTTTTGGATTTTTCTCATGAGTGTTGCCATCAATGCCAAAGGGGGAGATTGTTGGAATTCTATACTCTTATGATAATAATTGATGTTGTCATTGATGGCAACCAACTGGCAATCATCTGGCGGACACCGACAGATACTAGTACCGGCATTAGATTTCTACATACACTAGCATGCACTTCACCGACATCAACAACAATACATACCGACACTCAGGTCGACATGGAATAAACTTTTGTTTATTATTTTGTAATGTAATTATATTTTGTAAGCCGACATGGTATATTGTAAAAGACTCATATATGTATGAGATCTTATAGGTCATTTTAATGATAGAGAGGTATGAGATGGATGAGAAGTATAAGGCAATTTTGCATAAGGTAATATACTTGACAACAAAGGTTTTGGTTATTGTCTGAGCTTAAACTGGTACTGAAGCTGGCATATGAGATGATGTTTTGAGCAGTACATTGTATTGGATTTTGATAATCCATTTTGTAGTTAGTGTGACTCCTATTTTGTGATTGAGCAATGAGCTCTAGGAAATTGGCCTCCCTGCATGTGCAGGCCCCTCATTGTAAGTAGCATTTATTCATTGGCCAGTGAGTAAATATTGGGGGTCACAAATCCCATCAAGGTTTTTCGCACACCAGGTTTCCTCGTTAAATATCTTGTGTTATGGTGTGTCTTTATGCTATCTCTATTATTCTTATTTGTTGCATTAATTCTTATTTACTGGTACATTGTTTTGGGATGCAAAGTTTTAAATAAGTTTAAATATTTTGCTAACCGGTTAGAAACTGATTCCCCCCCCCCTCACAGTGTCTTTGGGACTGTCATTGAATTTAATAGTTTTTGATAAACCCTAATTGATTAAGTTTTGTGAATTGGTTATATTGGTTTATGATCTAATGATGAGAGGTAATGACTATGACACGTATGAATATTGTATAAAGACAATTCCAAGAGATTTTGGCGAGTTGTTTTAATGGTTTTTGTCTAGGGAATGAGAAAATGTATTGCATCTAATGCAAAGCACATTATGAGTTACAAAGTTTGATAAAGCAGTGATCAAGGAACGATCAAGGTTTTCTTGATTGATGTGCAGAGATTGGTATGTAATCCAATGATCATACTTGAACCAATTTGTTTGTAATCTCTATGAGAATTAGGTTTTAGTTGTGTTAGAGACCTGATTGATTTGTTTATAAGGTCGATGAAGTTGTTTAGTTTAATTGTTGGCAAATTCACAATCCAATGAGAAATTGTAGGTCATTGAAGGTATTGTCATTGATGGAAAGCTTACAATCATATGATACCAACAGGCACTAACACCGATAGTCTCTACATCGACATACATTCATCAACACCGAAAAGATTGATTACTGGCACCCTAGCCGACATGATTTTATTTATTGCAAAATGTAATTAATTGTAATATCTTTTTGAAAGTCAACAAAGCATATTGTAATAAGGCTCATATATAAGTATGAGATCGTAGAGAACATCTGTATATAGGATATGTGACAAATATTATATGCGAATACTAAGACAGAGTTTGGTATAAGGTTTGAAAGTTGTAGAGCTTAAACTGATACTGGATCTAGCATAGTAGATGCCTTTTTGTAGCAGTACATGACATTGGATTTTCATAATCCACTTTTGTAATTCAGTGAGACTTCTCCTTTTTGTATGTAAGTAGTGAACTTTAGGCAATTGGCCTTCCTGCATGTGCAAGCCCCTATTGTAACAATAATATTCTCTTATTGGCTTGTAAGAGAATATTGTGGTTCACAAATCCCACCAAGGTTTTTACCACACTGGGTTTCCTCGTTAAAAATATTGTGTTATGGTTTGCTATTTATGTTGTGCTTATTGTTCTTATTTACTGCATTAATTTTGGTTTACTGGTACACAGTTTTGGAATGCTTTTCATTTAATAAATTAAGAAAATCCATTAACTGGCAAGATACTAATTCATCCCCCCTCTCAGTATCTTTGGGAATCCTAACAATTGGTATCAGAGCTTGGTCCTCTATTTTCAAAAGCCTAATAGCTTGAGGAAGATTTTGACACTGGTAGAGATGGAAAACTTGAGGAAGCAACTAGAAATATCTCTTGTAGATTATGATGCATAAAAGTTGAATAATATGAAACTTAAAGATGATCTAAAGGCTACATAGGAAATCATTCAAGGACTTCAGAAAAATCTCACTATTGCTAGGAACAAAAGAAGAGAACTTTAAGAGAAGATGCAGAGTGATGATGATGAGAAAAAAACTCTTAATAATCTGGTGAACAAACTAAGACAAGAAAATAGTATAATGAAAAATGAGATGCAAGATATGACCATGGGATTTTGTAAAGACATTGAAGATAGAAAGAAGAATGAAGAGGATTTGGCTAGAAGAATCAATGATGCTGCAAATGAAAACACAAGACTCAGTCATGAAAATGATATGTTGAAGACAAATTTGATGCATACACAAAATGACAGAACTGAACTCACAAGACAGAAAGATTTCTTGGAAATTGAGTTGGCTACTACAAATCAACACAAGGAGAAATTCAAGAAAAGTTCAGAGGAACTCGATGACATGCTGGAGAATCAGAAACCTAATGGAGACACTAATGGCCTTGGCTTTGAAGTTGGTGAAAGCTCCCATACTGCAAATAAACATGATCATAGCAAACCGGTAAGACAACCTAATGCTTATAAATTCAATGGAAAATGCTTTAACTGTAACAAGTATGGTCATAGAGAAAATCAATGTAGATCTAGAAATTATCAGAACACTAATAATGCACCCACCAATCAATGCTCTAAATGCAATAAAGTTGGTCATAATTCAGAAAATTGCAGAATGAATGTAAGATGTTATGTTTGTGAAAGATTTGGACACTCTAATCAATGTAGAACACATACCGGCATAGGATATGGAAAAGCTATTCAAAAAAAAAAAGTGACTTGTTATGCTTCTAACAAGATTGGACATATTGCAAAATTTTGTAGAAGTAAGACATCATCGACAAATAACAAAGGACCCAACTTGAAAGGTAAAGAAAAGGTTGAAGAGTTGAAGCAAGAATTTTCAAAACAATGGATTAGAAAGTCTAACATGAATGTTAGTGAAGCCATTCCTTCACTGGTAGAACAGAGTATCACTCCACCGACAGGAGATTCCTCATCTAACTAAAGAAATAATCCTTTGGGGCTATGGCAACTAATTGAAAAACATGCTAGTTTACCCTCGATTGATGATGAGAAGTTGGATTACTTCTTTACAGGAAAATGAGTTAAGTTTGACTTAATCGACAAGCATTAAATGTGGTAGTTGAAGGCAATAACACCATAAAGAAAGTGTTTTGGTTCTTTTTTCATTCACCGAGCATTCAAATCTCTAGAGAGCACAAAAATCCTGAGCGAAGATGTCCATAGCGTAAAGTAAAGCAAATCATCCTAAAGGCAGTTTAAGGTATTTATAATAATGGCTTCTTCCTCTACACCTGAATTTATTGCAAACCCTATTATTAGGCCCAATATGGAAAGCTAATGTACTAAGAGGGGAGGGGTGAATCAGTACTCCAAAACTTTTCTTCAATAATAACTTTACTGTTATGCATAAACCAAATAGTGCAGTAACATAATATAAAGCTAAAACAAATAGATAAAAATCATACATGATTCACTCCATAACACATATTTTTTGGTTATGCAGAAACTCTTGGTTAGAGAGAAAAACTGTGGTGGGGATGGCACCCACAACTTCACTACTGCAATAATAAAGAGTGCTCAGTTAGAGCTACATGTTTAGCTATTTCTGATAGCTTACCCTATTAGGAGTATCAAGATCTGTTAGATCTACTTTGCTAAAGGATTTCACAACACTTAAACTAAATGTTGCACTTGGTTAGAGGCTTTACAATTTATAGACTTGATTAAAGTATTTTACCCTATTAAAGGTTTCTCTTACAACTTCAAAATATTACAATAAAATCATTACAAATATCTGCAACTTTACATTTGGAATGTTATAGAAGATTCTATGTGCTCAGAATAAGTTACCTTGCTTATAGCATACCTCAGTAACCCATATAGTAACTCGGTAAACCCTTTTGTTTACTTTGTTCTTCGACTATTCTTTGAAAACCTTCTCAGTGACCTTTGTGTCTCTGTAACAATCTTCTTACACTCATGCACACACCTTTTTAATTCTTAACATGTTTTATCGAATGAATAACCATGCAAATTATTTCATTGGTTAGATGACATCAAAATCATACACAATCTTTAAGTGCAATTTCCAATGTGATAACGGTTAGATGTTCCTCGATCTTGTAACACATTTTCATATTTATGTCCAGGTTCAATGAATCTGGTAACATGTTTCACTCAGTGTGTCATCTTTGCTGCTCGGTAGACATGAAATGATACTCGGTAGACAGCTCAGTGTATACTATGTTTAGAGACTACTTTCTTCTGTAACTGAGTAGACTATGCATACCGACTGAATATCTCAATAGAGATAACCAACTAGAGTATATAGAATAACTTTGACATGAAACTAATGGCAACTTGATAAGTAGTAACAATCTCCCCTTTTGACATTAGTTGAGATGTTTGACAAAAACTACTTTCAAAGTTATAACTCAATAATCTATATACTTGCAAAATTTGACTATGCTAACAGTATATACAATAGTCAATAAAATAATAAATCCAGATATACTCCCCTTATCGATATACTATATAAAACTTTTGATTTTGCATGCTTGGTGATCTATTCTCATGTGCTACTCTTGATCTTTGCTTACTATCCTATTCACTGCTCTTGGATACTTTGCTTACTCTACTTGGTATACTCCCCCTGTATACTATACTCTTTTTGTTTGATACTTTAAATACAACATTTCCCCAATACTGTATCACTCCCCTAATACTATATCATATCACTCCCCCTTTTTGACAAACATCAAAACTTAATTACCATTCGGGGGTGGTAACTGGTCAAAAATGGATTTGTACTTGGACCGTGCTTCAGTGAGAGCAACAGAGAGTGAATTCTTTACACTATCCATTAAAGAATTATGTGCTTGAATATCATCCAATAATGATATTAAGCCATCTAGAGTGCTTCCCTCTTGTGTAGTAGATAAGGAGGTGGCTCGATTGATCTGTTCTTGGACGGATGAAAGATGAGGAAGGAATAATGTCTGAAGTGTCATTATGTCCATCTAGATCTTGTGTTCTTCATTTCTTAGGTCCAATTGTTGAGCCATGAGCTGTTGTAGCTTTGTATAAAAATTCTGAACTGAATTTGGCTCTGTGGTCAACTCGCTTGAGAGATCGTTGATTTCTTTCTCAATTGCCTTTGTTTTATTCTTAATGTCTTTAATGAATAAAGAAAATGTGCAGAGTTTCTAAAATAAATAAAGAATGTGCTTGAGTTGAGGAGTCAACTCAGTAATAAATTTGACAAGTTTAACTTTGCTAATAGCTATAGCTTTCTATACCTCTTCTATCATTTTTGCAGTGAGCTCTTTGTCCTTTAGCTTGCTCAAATATTATGATGCATCTACTCCAAATGTCTCTATCTTTGTTAGGAGTTCATCCAGTTGAATGTGGATGGCTGCATCTGTTGATATTGTAGCTTTAGGTAGCATATCTATTAAGAGTGCTTTTACCTTCTGAAGTCCTTTATTTTTCTTTTGAATTGCCATTTGCTTCTCTTGTTTGGCCTTTTCTTTGCATAGTTCAGCGAAATCAATGAGTGCTTGCCCCTTTAATTTTGATATGTCTACATTGGGCAACACTATTGGTTTTGACAAATCAACTTTAAAACTATGCTTTTTCATCTTCTTTTCTTTACCTTTCACCGATGGAACTAAGACAAGGGCTTGTGAGGCTTGATGACCCTCAGTAGGTTTCTCAGTAGAGGCAACACTTACTTGGTGTCTCAGTTGCAACATTATCAGTGTTAGAAGGTACTTGAGATGTCGATTCTTGAGTATTACCTTCTCCTATTGTAGACTTGTGACCGTCGGTGCCTTGATCCGTGTCATGAGGGGTTTCGGTTGAGACAGGTTGCTTGACCGGTGGATAAGTCTGAACTTGTTCCAACATTGATTCACTAGATACAAGTTTTGCATATGCATTGCCTTCTATCATTTCCTATTCCAGTGCCTCTATATCCATGACATCTTCATCTATTTGAATGGTGTCAGTAGGGTCTTTCTCGATAACATTAGGATCTTGCTCGGTGACATCAACAATTTCAACTATAGCTTGCTCACCGACATCCTTGATTTTAAAGATTTCCTGCCACTTTGCTTTTGTCTCATTTTCCACTTCAATATATAGCCCATTCATCAGTTTTAAGGCTCTTTGTTTGACAAGAAACTTTGAGTTGTAGGTTGTCAGATGTTCTTTTATTTCAGTTACTGACATGTCAGGAAATAGATGAACCAGACTTCTCTCTCTGATCTATTTCTCCAAGTCCATTTCATACTTCCACCTATTATCAATATGCAAGTAAAGTTCATTCGGAAGTGACTTAGCTAGTTGCAATGGAGCTAACCAGAACTTTAGAAGTGTGCAGATGACAACTTCTTCAATTTGTCTCTTCTCATCATTATTTCTGGTTTCATACTTGACATATCTAAATGATCCGAATCCACCATATTCTTTCAAATTAGCACAGAAGTTTTCAACACTATGTACATTTACCTTCTTGCTCTTAACAATCTGAAATTTGCTTGCATCCTCTGATTCAGTATCACTAGACTCTTTTGCCAAAATGAGTCTCCGAGTAGATTTCTTGTAGGTATTTGTTACCTTGGGAACAGTAACACCCTTTGCTTTCTTACTTGATGAGGCTACAGATGCTCTAGTGTTAGGTTGCTTTGGAGGTGGAGTCAGTGAGGCCTTTGATGAATCCAATTTCTTTCTTTTCAACACTTTACCCTTAGGCAATTCAGTGCTCAGTCTTATAGTTTCCTCTTGGGCTTCAAATTCCTCTTCGGTAATGGAAATGGTTCCTTTGAAAGGTGTAGAGGAAGAGTCTTCTTTGAATTTCTCTGACAGTGCCTTTATCATTTTTGTTTCCTTTCTTGTAGCTTTGGGTACTACAATGCTCATCTTTACCTTTTCCTTCACTTTCTCATAGGTTCCATACCTCAGCTCGGTAGCATGCCTTGGTAATGAGAGAAATGCAACAATTTTCTATTGTGTGATCTCAAAATCAATCTCATATCCCATAGTTGACAAAGATTGAGTTCTTGGTTCCACAACATTCACATAATAGTAATCGGTGTCAACTTCAAAACATATATCATTTTTGTATTTCTCCACTAGCTAGGGTGGAATCCGGTACCTATTATGCATTTTCTCTTGAAATTTACTGAAGTAGTCATCCATAATATCATTGAAATTATCACCTAACTTCTTGATGAAGTCATTTATCTGATGGGTGATTGGTCGGTGTAGTTCCCAAACAACTTTACCGACTGATGGAAAGAATTTTTCAAAATAGAAAAACATGCATACAAGTAATGATCCAAACTTTAATGTATTAGCCGAGTTTTTTTCTTTGGCTTCTTGATGGTGTTCAGATTCTCAAACAGGTTCTTCAACAACACCTCACATAGATCAATTTTCATTCCCTTTTTCACAATTTTTGTATGCTAAGTCTACTGCTGCACAGGGTACATTGTTTTCCCTTTCCGATTGGAAGAAACAGTAACCTATAACTCTTATGGCAAATTTTAGTTCTTCATCTGTGACATTATTCAGTTTCAATCCTCTGCAATCTGATTCCACTCTGGTTAAACTGATCAATTCCTTTTGTGATATCATCTTTTGGGCTTGGGCATGATCATAAATGGGGTAACTGATAATCAGATGAATGATTTACTTGGTAATCTTAAATGGTTTCTCTTCTAGCCACATGAAATCATCATGAATTCTACTTAGAACAAACTTAACCCACTGGGGTTTGAACACACAGGGATAGGTTAGGGCTTCAGTTAATCCTTTGATCTTAATGTGCTCATACTTGCTATTTAATTTACCATCTGTACATAGTTCATCATAGGTGTCTTTAATTTCAACATGACCAAGTTCTTCAACACGACATTTGGTGAAGAATCTCACATCCTTGACTAACAACACTCTATCCAGGATGAGTGAAAAGGCAGTTTTGTCATCCAGTTTAGATGCAACTTTGGGAGTCAAAGAGTATTTTAGTGAGGGCTTCTCTACACTCTTGACAACTATGGGATCTTGGATCTTGGGTGCCATTGTAGATTTTAGATAAAAGCTAACAAAGGATCCTTAGGGTTTTAGGATTTTCAAATGACTAACACTTTATACTTAGCAGATAATGGCAACTAGATACGATCGGTAAATCAGCTTAACAATGCGTTGAGATTGATGTAAATACCTTGAATTTGCTTTGTAGGAGGTTTGATCGCCTTTGATTTGCTTTTCTCTGCTCTCTTGAAAACTTGGTAAGTTGAAAATGAACCATGAAAATGCTTTTAAGTACACCGTATGCCTTATCAGGCTCTATGCAAGTTAGGTCAAAAACATTAAATGCACTCGATTCCACTAAACCTTCTTTCCTTTTTCCGCTTTAACCTAGTAACCAAACTTCCTTCATTCATCGACTAGACAAGTTTCCTGTATAGTGCTTCAAAAGACTTTGATATAATTTCAAACTTACTATTACATCTTAATTATGCATATTTGAATTAAGTACATGATAAAATAGGAACTGTTAAGATTTAACCTTGAGAGAATGCAGTCCCTTCATACCTTTACCGATTAATTTGGAATAGGTGCACCTAACTCGGTAGGTAAGGTGCTTTCTTCATTTGACACAATTTCCTTCTTTTTCCAAATCATATTTGATTTGTCTTTTATTTCTTCAGTGTCTTTTCTAGGTTGATCTCTGCAATCTCCAGCTAAGTGTCCAACTTTGTGATAATGAAAACATTCCATACCAAGATTTCTCCATGATCTTTGGTTGTTCATTCCAAACCATATAAAGCAGTTGGCACTTATATGTCCATATCTTCCACAACATTCACACCATATCCTTGTATTGTAATCCCATGGTACTACAAAATTCCATTGGTAAGGATGTGTGTGAGTTCGGTAACCTCTAGCATTTTCTCGGTGTGCAGACCACATATAGTTCTTTTGCTTAAGCCAGCACTTCTCGGTACTATGTCCATATCTATTGCAGTTTCTACAAAACCCTTTGAATTTTGCCTTCTGGATAATTGTTAATAGACTTTGTCCTACATTGATTAGATGTGTGACCATATTTATTACAATTGTAACAATAACCTTTGGACTTAGTGACATTCAGTTGCTTACCTTTTCTGATTTGACACATGTTGGCAGTGTGACCTTGATTTCCACAATAGTTGCAAATAGGCTTCTTTCTTTTGATGTTATTCTTGTTTCCAGCTTGCTTTGATGATTCTCCTCTCTCGGTAGTATGAATTCCCTTCTTGGTAGAGTCTTTTCCTTTGTAACCGAGTCCTTGTTGGATCTTCTTGTATTCAGTTGCTCATCCAACATATTTGATGCTTCATAACTCTTCTTGAGTGTTTCTTTGGATTTCTTCTCTGATTCAAGTTCATCGATCAACCTTGATACTTCAAGTTTCAAAGCTTGATTCTCATCATTTTTCAAAATTGCTTCATGATGTGCATAACCTAGTTGATCTGACAGATTTTGTTGAATTCCAGTCAACCTTGTGATTTCATCATTCTTACTAGATACTAAGACTTTAAGTTGTTGTTTCTCTCTTTCTAGATCTCTTACTTTATCCTTGGTTGTCCTCAATGCATCAATATTTTCAGTCATCTATGTGCTGAAATGTTCATGTTCTCTTTTCATTGCTTTTAGTTGATCAACCAGTGCTTTGTTCTTTTCTTTCAATACTCCAATCATTTCTTCAGTTTCTTCAGATATACTATTCTCAGATGATGTCTCAATTTGTTCCACTAACTCTTGAGAGTCCTGCAAATCATCAGATAATCAGCTTCTTACTTTCAGAGATTTTTGCATTTGTCTTTGCATGTCTACAATCACTTGATTAGCATGATCCAGATCTTCTTGTACATACACAATCCTTCGAGATTGTTTATAGCCTTCCATTAATAAGATCTTTCTCTTTAGTCAGTTAAACCCTTTTCCAAGATTGAAGCTCTGATACTACTTGTTAGACTCAATATGGGAGGGGTGAATTAGTACTCCAAAACTTTTCTTCAATAATAACTTTACTGTTATGCATAAACCGAATAGTGCAGTAACATAATATAAAGCTAAAACAAATAGATAACAATCATACATGATTCACTCCATAACACATATATTTGGTTATGTAGAAACTCTTGGTTAGAGAGAAAAACTACAGTGGGGATGGCACCCACAACTTCACTACTGCAATAATAAAGAATGCTCGGTTAGAGCTACATGTTTAGCTATTTCTGATAGCTTACCCTATTAGGAGTATCAAGATTTGTTAGATCTACCTTGCTAAAGGATTTCACAACACTTAAACTAAATGTTGCACCTGGTTAGAGGCTTTACAATTTATAGACTTGATTAGACTCTTTTACCCTGTTAAAGGTTTCTCTTACAACTTCAAAATATTACAATAAAATCATTACAAATATCTACAAATTTACATCTGGAATGTTATAGTAGATTCTATGTGCTCAAAATAAGTTACCTTGCTTATAGCATACCTCAGTAACCCATATAGTAACTCAGTAAACCCTTCTATTTACTTTGTTCTTCGACTATTCTCTGAAAACCTTCTCGGTGACCTCTGTGTCTCTGTAACAGTCTTCTTACACTCATGCACACACCTTTTTTATTCTTAATTCATGTTGTATAAATAGATCTCTTATGATAGTGATCCATTCATTGCTTTGATCTTACAAACATGTTTTATCGAATGAATAACCATGCAAATTATTTCATTGGTTAGATGACATCAAAATCATACACAATCTTTAAGTGCAATTTCCAATGTGATAACGGTTAGATGTTCCGTGATCTTGTAACACATTTTCATATGTATGTCCAAGTTCAATGAATCTAGTAACATGTTTCACTCGGTGTGTCATCTTTGCTGCTCGATAGACGTGAAATGATACTGGGTAGATAGCTCGGTGTATACTACGTTTAGAGACTACTTTCTTTTGTAACCGATTAGACTGTGCATACCGGCTGAATATCTCAGTAGAGATAACCAACTAGAGTATATAGAATAACTTTGACATGAAACTAATGGCAACTTGATAAGTAGTAACACCTACTATGATTGAAGTTATCAAGCACCCTAGACCCATGTTCAAACTTATTCCCAAAATTGGAAAGAAAGATGATACCCTAGGACCATTCTCAAAAATACCTATGGGAGTAGTTTATGCTAAAGATAATAGAATGTATATATATTTTCATATTGAGGAACTAGGAGCTGAAGAAATAATGAATATATATAGGACTATAATTTGTGATGAACATGGAAATGTTAAATTGAAGCATAAGATTGTGAAAACCCTAGGTTTTGTGGAGATCCTTAGTATCCCTAATTTTCCTAAGGATCTGATAAGAATTGTCTTGAGCAAAGTACATGGCGAGTTCTTTTGGTTGGATTCCATCCATAAGATTACTAAAGAGGAAGTTAGGGCAGTGACAGGCTTACCTTCCACCGGTAGCAGGCCTGACAGAACTAAGAAGGTTTCAAATGACACTGTGATGACCCTAACCGATTCAACTTTTGATAAAAGATCTCTAAGAGTAAACGGTGTGAAAGATATAAATGTTAGATTTGTCAGTATGATTCTTGGTTATAAGGCTACACATGCAAATAGACTAAGCTTAGTTTCTAGTTTATGTATTAAAAGTGCATATGACATGGTGAATGACAATGCAAGAATTGATGTATGTGAGTGGCTTAAAGATGAACTGATAGACAACTTGAAGAAAATCAAAGGTGATAAGAAAGGAACTTTCAGATTTGGCAACCTGCTTGTGTTCTTAATGTTGTACATTACTAAGGAAGTACCCGGTATTGGTAGGAAAGAATTTGGTTTTGATATACTAGTAGGAAAACAATTGATAGACATATTAAACAATATGGGAGATGACAGGGAGAAAAACATAAATGAATATATTCAAACTTTGAAAGCAAGAATGAAGACAAGAATAAGGCTATCTCAAGAAATTGTTGATAAGTATCAAAAAGAGATATGCTTTATGATCAAGAAAGATGAAATCTGGATGGAGGCAGTTGTCCCTGGGACTATTTGGGTTATAGAGATGGGATATGAGGCCGATGACAACATAGTTGAAACCTATGCAAAAGCCCTCTTGGAAGCACCTAAGGAACCAACTAAGAATTTTTTTGGCAATGCGAAGACCATAGAAAGCAAAATCCAATCTGATAAAAGGATTAAGAAAACTAAACAAATAGTGAGGAAGGGAACAAGACAAGCTAAAGAAATAAAAGAATATGTATTAAAGAAGACTAGTATTAAGGAGAGTGAGCTAGAAGGACTTCAACCGGAAGCACATCTTTCACCAGTCGTAACTTCTTCTGACAATGAGATACTGATTGAATTCAAAAGGGTAGAAAGAAAGAGAAAACCCTCATCTACACCCTCAACATCTAGAAAGACAAGACAAAAACAATAGGTAGTTAGGCCTCTAGCTAAGAAATTGACACCAAAGAAGAGGAAACAAAAACAGGTTATTCCTCCTTTTGACAAACTTTTGGAAGAGATCACTGAAGATGGAAAATTGACAAATATCAGCAAATTGTGTAATACACTATCCAATGATGAAAAAGAGAGTATAGAAAATAGTGTAATCTTACACTTAGACATTTATAAGAAATTTTTGATGGAGATTGTAGATGACATACCAAATGACTTGTACAAAAGATTAGAAGTTAGAAGGGTAGCTATTGTTGAATTAGATAAGAAAATAAAAATAGAAAAACTACTTGCAGTTCACCCAGTGAGCTCCACTCAAGAGATTGATGAGTTGATCAATGAAGCTAAATGGACATTATTCTCAACTGGACACCAACATGTAGCATTAATGGCAGGAAGAGTAAATGAAATATCAGAAGACAGTAGATAATTGGGACATATGTTTTGTTGAGAAGGAAAAACAAGAAGAGCTTAAAAGACCAACGACTATCAAAGTCTACCAAAAGAATAGGGGAAAGGTAAGGTAGGTGGACCTCTGAGCCTAAAGATAACAGATAATTTACCCCCACCAACCTCTGATACTCCACTGGTACAAACCGTTGACACACAACCAGCAACAGAGAGTATGGATACACCACTTGAGGATACAAATCCTGACTCTAAGGTTTTGTACACAATGAACATTGACACACATGAAGTCAATATTGTGGTAGATAAAGAAACAACTAAAAAGAGAGATGCAGTAGCAGAGCCACCGATAGAAACTATCGTAGCTAAAAACATTGGAATTGGGACAGAACAACAAACTGAAGCACCAAATGATCCCTTGGATACAGGAAAGGTAGATACCATAGGTACACACATTAATGATCTACTAAGTCACCGATGTTAGGTCTCGGAGACAACTGAGAGGGGGGAGGGTGTGAATTAGTTGTCTAATAAATTTAAACCAAAAACCATTTAACCAACTTAATGCTTAATACTGGTAAACTAGTTAAGTATGCCAGTAGATAGTGTTAATAGTAAATTACTATACTGGTAAGGATTAATGCATGAAACATAAACATAAAGTCATCCACAACACATAACACCAATATTTGTACATGGAAACCCTGTAAGGGGAAAAACCACAGTGGGAAACCTTACCCACAATCAAATGATACTACTACAAATAGTAAGTGTACATAAATGGGGTCTGCACATGCAGAAAGGCCAACAACCTAGAGCTCATTGCTCAAACACAAAATGGGAGTCACACTGACTATAGTTGGATGGTTAAATCCAATAGGAATGTACTGCACAAAATAGCATCTTCATATGCTAGATTCAGTACCGGTGTAATGCTGATATGCTTCTACAAAAACCTAGCTTCACCTTCAAATGATATCTTTGTGTATACCTCTACTTAATCTCACATATACCTTCACACAATTCTTTTTTGCATTCCACATTCGATCTTACAAATAAGATCTTACATTTATACCATACCCTAAGACCAATTTTAGTAGATCAGCTCGACAAGATATTACAATAAAAACATTTTACATACAATATAATATCCGATGCAATAACTGATTGAACTTGTCAGCTTAATGCATTTACAAAAATAATAAATCATCTTCATAGCATGCCATGCTGATCTGGAAAAGATAAACCTGCCGGTGTAACCCTAGATAACCCTAGACCTATTTGTCGGTAAAAGAAAATATGGAAATATGAATATACCAATGATTAATTCTTTAAAACAAATTATCCATATGATGTCTTCAACATTACCAAGTGTCTTCCATATCATTCCAGGTACCGGTGAACATTATATCCTACCGGTGAACCATATACCAGTAACTGTGCAATAGTTACTTGCTTGCTAGTGAATGTTGCTGGATCTCCAAAGTGCTAGTTTTCAATAGGTGTTGACATCAATGGCAAAACCATACCAAAATACCAACAATCTCCCCCTTTGGCATTGATGGCAACACAAGATGGAAAAACCATCAAAGTGCCAAATACCAAAAACCAACAATCTTCTTTAAACAATAATTTCTCCCTCTGGGAGCAACATGTGTTTATCCAAAGATTTATTTTCATACCAATCTCTCCTCAAAAGATAATGTATTTTTCCATAGATATCTCTCCCCCTTTGACATCAAATGCCAAAGTTACAAAAGTCAAGTTCATACAAAATACCAACTACTCCCCCTGAGAAGTAGCTTCCTCATCAAAAGACCAGAGTAAAAGATTTGTATTTCTATTTTGTCGGTTGATGACAGTCATCAACTGTCTAAGTCTCTACCGGTGGTGGTATGACTCCAAGATGATCTCTGAGATATTCAAAAGTCAACTTAGGCAAAGGTTTTGTGAAAATATCTGCAAGTTGTTCTTTAGTATTCACATAAACCAGTTTTATCTCCTTTTCTTCAACTTTTTCCCTTAGAAAATTAAGTTTGATAGAAGCATGTTTTGTTTTAGAATGTAATAACAGATTCTTAGATATATCAATTGCTGCAGTGTTATCACAATATATAGTAATGGGTTCCTTGCATTTTACCTTTATGTCTTTCAACATTTGTTTAAGCCATAGTACTTGTGTATAGTTAGTTGTTGCTGCAACATATTCTGATTCTTCTATTGATAAAGATGTACAACTCTATTTCTTACTCAACCAAGAAACTAATCTTTTTCTAAGAAAGAATGCTCCTCCAGTGGTACTTTTTCTATCATCCACATCTCCTGCCCAATTTGCATCTATGTATGCACATAGATCAAAATTTTCATCTCTAGGATACCATAATCCAAGATTTGTTGTGCCTTGTAAGTACCGAAAAATCCTTTTTACAGCTGATTCATGATTTTCCCTAGGATTACTTTGAAATCTAGAAACAATACATACTGCATTCATAATATCAAGCCTAGTTTGTGTCAAATATAGTAAACCTCCTATCATAGATTTGTATCTAGTTTGATTAACAGGTGTAGATTCATCCCTTTGAGATAATTTGTCATTTGTAGTCATATGTGTGCTTACCGGTTTAGAGTTCTCCATCCCAAATTTCCTTAGTAATTATTTCAAGTACTTGGATTGACTCAAAAATATACCTTTATCAGTCTGTACAATCTAAAATCCTAAAAAGAATTTTATTTGTCCAATCATAGACATTTCAAATTCTTGCTGCATTTTAATAGAAAATTCTTTACATAATCCATCTTCTCCTCCAAAGATTATATCATCAACAAATACTTCAATAATCAAGATGTCATCATTAGTTATTTTGTAATATAAATTGCTATCTGCATTTCCTTTAGTAAAACCAATCTTTATAGGATACTTATCCAACCTTGCATACCACGCTCTTGGGGCTTGTTTTAATCCATACAGAGCTTTTCTTAACCTGCAAACCATATCATTGTCATCTGTTAAAGAAAATCCATCAGGTTGTTCAATATATACTTCTTCTTCAAGATCTCCATTCAAAAATGCACATTTAATATCCATTTGATAAACTTTGTAGTCCTTGTGAGCTGCAAAAGCCAAGAATAATCTAACTGCCTCAATTCTGGCTACCGGTGCAAAGGTTTCATTGTAATCAACTCCTTCTTTATGAGAATATCCCTTACACACTAGTCTTGCTTTATTTCTGACAACCTTACCATCTTCATTAAGTTTGTTTCTAAATACCCATTTGGTTCCAATTACATTTTTATCTTTAGGCCAGGGAACTAATGTCCAAGTATTATTTTTCTCAATTTGTCCTAATTCTTCTTCCATAGCTTTAATCCAAAATTTATCTTCACATGCCTCATTGATAGATGATGGTTCAATTTGAGAAATAAGACATACCTCTTCATTTTCCAATCTTTCTCTTGTCATAACTCCTTTAAATTTGTTTCCAATTATCTGATCTTCAGAATGATTCAATCTTACATACCGGGGTGTCTTAGTTTGTTGTTGTTCTTTAATTACTGTGGAATCCTCTGATGATGCTGGGGTAACTGGATCTTCATTCTGTACTAGTGGATTTGGTGTAGGTTCATTTGTCACAATTTCTGTTACTAGTTTAGAGTCTATATACCTAGAAGTTCCTCTGAATTGTTCATCAATCTTTACATTTGTACTCTCAACAATTTTTTGCAATCTCTTGTTAAAACATCTATATGCCTTGATCTTAGATGAATAACCAAGAAATATTCCTTCATCACTTCTAGGATCAAATTTTCCAATATACTCATCTCTTCTAATATAACATTTACTTCCAAAAATTCTGAAATACTTAAGAGTAGGAGTATTACCAAACCATAGTTCATGAGGGATCTTACCAGTTTCACCTTTGATGTGAACTTTGTTGAATGTATAGATAGTAGTCCTAACTGCCTCTCTCCAATACACATGTGGTAGATTTGCTTTTGATAACATACTTCTTGTTGCATCCAAGATAGTTCTATTTTTCCTTTCAACAACTCCATTCTGCTATGGTGTTCGAGGTGCTAATAACTGTCTTCTAATTCCATTCATTAAACAGAATGTATTAAAGTCCTTAGATGTGAATTCTCCTCCTTGATCTGATCTTAAACATTTGATTTTCTTACCAGTTTCATTTTCAACCATTTCTTTGAATAGTTTGAACTTTCCAAGTGCTTCTGATTTTTCTCTGAGAAAAGTAACCCAACACATTCTAGAATAATCATCAATAATTAGCATGAAATATCTATCACCTTGTAAGCTTTTTGTTCTAGCTAGACCACATAAATCAGTGTGAATTAAATCAAGAGCATTATTGAATTTTTCTAGAATACTTTTGAAACTAGCTCTAGCTTGTTTTCCAAATTGACATTCCTTACAAATTGTATTATGAGGTTTCACAATTTTAGGTAGATCTCTTACTACCTTACAAGTACTGATTTTTACCATGCAATCAAAGTTTACATGACATGGTCTCTTATGCCATAACCAACTTTCATCTATATGTGCAATCAAACATGCCTTTTCACTGTTATTCAAATGAAAGATATTACCTCTAGTCTGATTACCAGTTGCAATTTCCAAACCAGTTCTATTCATGATTTTGCATTTTCCATTTTTAAATCTTAACTGAAATCCCTTCTCAACTAATTGACCAACACTTAAAAGATTATGCTTTAATCCTTCAACATAGTACACATTGTCAATGTTATGCTTACCATCAAGAGATATTGAACCCTTACCTTTGATTGAATAGGCTTTGTCATCTCCAAATCTTACTAAACCTCCATCGTATTCTTGAAAGTTCAAGAATTTGCCTTTGTCTTCTGTCATATGAAGTGAGCATCCTGAGTCAATGATCCATTCATCCTTTGCTTCAACTTTAGCTACTAGGGCTTGTTCTACTAGTTGAGCAGTAGGTGTCAGTTGATCTTCTGTTATAGAAACAAAAACCCATCGATTGTCTGTTGGATCCTCATCAGAATCATTAGTCACACCTTCATCAACAATGTAACAAGATTTGTCTTTGTTCTTTTTAAATCTGTATCTCTGATATTTAGGATTAGGCTTGTATGTTCTTCTTGCTTCTTCTCTTAGTCTAGCATGTCTATCAGGGCATCTCAAAGCCATATGACCAATCTTATTGCAGTTAAAACATTTAAAGGGTGCTTTACCTTCATACTTACTTCCAACTGGACTTTTTGGCATCTTCCTTGCAAATAGTGCTTCAAGTTCTTCAAGTTCTTCATTCTCCTTCCTGGTTTCTTCAAGTTCTCTTGCATAAAAGGCTTTCCAGTCTGATTTGTCAAATGATGGAGTAGATGATGTTGATGCTTTAAAGGCCAGATCTATCTTTATAGTAGTAACAGGACCAAATTCCTCAATTTCAAAGGTTGAAAGTTTTCCAATCAATGTATCCCTAGTTACTGATGTATTAGGCATTGTTCTCAACTCATTTATAGTAGTAACCTTCATTTTATATGCCAGTGGCAAACCTCTTAAGATTTTTGAAACAATTTCATCCTCACTCAAGGTTCCTCCACAATATTTAATACCCAAAACAATTTAATTTACTCTTTCCATAAAAGCAAAAATCCTTTCATCTTCTTCCATTTTTAGATGTTCATACCTGACTCGGAAGATTTCAAGTTTTGCAATCTTAACTATGGAATCTCCTTCATTTAGTGTTTCCAAATTATCCCAAATAGCTTTAGCAGTAGACCTATCTGATAATCCCATGATTTGTTGATCTGATAATGCACTCAAAAGTGCTTCTCTTGCTTTGCAATCATTCTCTTCATCTTTAGCTAAGGTAGTTGGAGCAGTCTAACCAGCTACAACAACAATAGTATAATCATTCTTTGTAACTTCCCAGATGTCTTTACCAATGCAATTTAGATGTGTCTCCATCCTGATCTTCCATATCCCATAGTTGGTTCCATCAAGTTTAGGACTATCCTTCCTAAAATAATTTGTAGACATTGGATCTCCTCAAGTTGTTAAACTTCTACAAAAGCGGACTAAGCTCTGATACCAATTGTTAGGTCCCGGAGACAACTAAGAGGGGGGGTGAATCAGTTGTCTAATTAATTTAAACCAAAAACCATTTAACCAGCTTAATGCTTAATACCGGTAAACCAGTTAAGTATGCCAGTAAATAGTGTTAATAGTAAACTACTATACCGATAAGGATTAATGCATGAAACATAAACATAAAGTCATCCACAACACATAACACCAATATTTGTACTTGGAAACCCTGTAAGGGGAAAAACCACAGTGGGAAAACTTACCCACAATCAGATGATACTACTATAGATAGTAAGTGTACATAAATGGGGTCTGCACATTCAGAAAGGTCAACAGCCTAGAGCTCACTGCTCAAACACAAAATGGGAGTCACACTGACTACAGTTAGATGGTTAAATCCAATAAGAATGT
Source organism: Cryptomeria japonica (assembly GCF_030272615.1). Taxonomy (NCBI): domain Eukaryota; kingdom Viridiplantae; phylum Streptophyta; class Pinopsida; order Cupressales; family Cupressaceae; genus Cryptomeria; species Cryptomeria japonica. The sequence goes on along the minus strand of NC_081411.1, from coordinate 703,065,258 downwards.
ACTACAAAAAATAGCATCTTCATATGCTGGATTCAGTATCGGTGTAATGCTGATATGCTTCTACAAAAACCTAGCTTCACCTTCAAATGATGTCTTCATGTATACCTCTGCTTAATCTCGCATATACCTTAACACAATTCTTTTTCGCATTCCACATTCGATCTTACAAATAAGATCTTACATTTATACCATACCCTAAGACCAATTTTAGTAGGTCAGCTCTAGAAGATATTACAATAAAAACATTTTACATAAAATATAATATCTGATGCAATAATCGATTGAACATGTCAACTTAATGCATTTACAACAATAATAAATCATCTTCATAGCATGCCATGCTGATCTAGAAAGGATAAACCTGCCGGTGTAACCCTAGATAACCCTGGACCTATTTGCCGATAAAAGCAAATATGCAAATATGAATATACCAATGATTAATTCTTCAAAACAAATTATCCACATGATGTCTTTAACATTACCAAGTGTCTTCCATATCATTCCAGGTACTGGTGAACATTATATCTTATCGGTGAACCATATACGAGTAATTCTGCAATAGTTACTTGCTTGTCGGTGAATGTTGTTGGATCTCCAAAGTGCTAGTTTTCAGTAGGTGTTGACATCAATGACCAAACCATACCAAAATACCAACAACTGGCAGTAGACAGTACAGAGGTAAACCAAGAGAAACTGACAGATACATCAAAGCTGGAATAACAAAAATTAGTAGTGGATGACACAGTGAAATCATCTGAATCACAAACAGAGACACCATCAGGAGAGAACAAAAAGAAACTGTCAAAACAATAGGCTCTTGCTGAGGAAAAAATTGAAAAATAGGTAGAGAAATAGGATTCACATGTACATGCTCAGATAGTACCACTGGCTACATTTGACAATCCTAAGCCTTTGGTAGCTGAAATGCAAACACAAACTGACCCTCTGGAGAAAGAGGAAAGCAAAGCTATCACTACCACTGGTAGTTTATAGATTGTGAAAACAATTGGACAGTCATCTGGTACATCTATGACTGAATTCAAGCCAACCAATGTAACAAAGGTACTCTTAGATTCAATAAAGAAAATAATAGAGTGTAATGCACAAGCTTATAAGGCTATAGATGACACTTTACCAATTTTGAAAATGATAGCTCCAAAGTGTATTATAGAGAATAAAGATTCCTTGATCCAATTAGACACATTGTCTACGTATATTATCAGAAATCTAATAACACTGGATCAAATAAATGAATATAACTTCAAAGAGAAAATGAATAAGGAAAAGGAAAAATTCTTTGAGGAAACAGTTAAGAATAATAAGGAACAAATGGAAACCTTATTATTGGTATTAGGAAAAACAATCTTGGACTTCAAGAAACTATACAGAGATACCTGCAAAACTGACATTTTGACAGAGGACATAGATTAAGAAATCAGCAATGCACAAAAAGAAATCAACAATATTGATGACAACTTAATAGGAACATCAGATTCATTTTTGGTAGTTGAAAAGGAAATTGTAGTTCTTGAGGAGAAAATTGAAAAATTAGAAAAATATAAAGAAAGAATAAAATCTAAGGCAAAGGATTTAAAGTGCAAACTAGGCCCTAAACTGGATAACCTCATTTCTTTAAGAAAAGAGATTTTTGAGGCTCTGGTTCCAAGACTTAACACACCGGAAGAGAAAATGCACATACTCACCAGTACAATTCAGAGAACAGAAGCATCAATAAAAGATAGTGAAAGGTTTAGTGACAGTCAAAATTTTGCATTGGAGGACATCTATCAGATTGTAACCCACCCATTACAAGGATCTAGGCAGGAATCACACTCCATTGACATTGAATGGCAACCTTTGTCATTTATGCCAAAGGGGGAGTAGTGGAGATGAGAAAAATGATCAGTAGAAGACATCATCAACTCAGGGGGAGCACACATTTGGTAACACAGTTTTGACAGTTTTGGCAGATTCTTTTTGACAACACTTTTGGACATTTTTGGATTTTTCTCATGAGTGTTGCCATCAATGCCAAAGGGGGATATTATTGGCAAATTCACACTCCAATGAAAAATTATAGGTGATTGAAGGTATTGTGATTGATGGCAACCTTACAATCATATGATACTGGCAGATACTGACACCGACAGACTCTACACTGGCACCAAAAAGATTGATTACCGACACCCTTGCCGACAAGATTTTATTTATTGCAAAATGTAATTAATTGTAATATCTTTTTGAAAGCTGACAAGGCATATTGGAATAAGGCTCATATATAAGTATGAGATCTTAGAGAACATCTGTATATAGGATATGTGATGGATATTATGTGCAAATACTAAGGCAGAGTTTGGTATAAGGTTTTGAAAGTTGTAGAGCTTAAACTAGTACTGGATTTGGCATAGAAAATACCCTTTTGTAGTAGTACATGACATTGGATTTTCATAATCCACTTTTGTAAGTCAGTGAGACTTCTCCTTTTTGTATGTAAGCAGTGACCTTTAGGCAGTTAGCCTTCCTGCATGTGCAAGCCTCTATTGTAATAGTAATATTCTCTTATTGGCCAGTAAGAAAATATTGTGGGTCACAAATCCCACTGAGGTTTTTCCCACACTGGGTTTCCTCATTTAAAATATTGTGTTATGGTGTGATTTTCATGTTGTGCTTATTGTTCTTATTTACTACATTAATTTGGGTTTACCAGTACACAGATTTGGAATGCTTTTTATTTAATAAATTAAGAAAATCCATTAATCGGCAAGATACTAATTCACCCCCCCTCTCAGTATCTTTGGGAATCCTAACATTAATGACTTGGCAAAGAGAGAGAACAAATCAGTTGAGTGTGTGGTTTCTGAATCGGATGATGTATCTACAGTTTGAGTAAAGGAAGATAGGAGAAAGAAATGGATCTGATCAAGCAAGTGTAGTGCTATTCAAACAGATCAGCAAACTCATGTTGTTTTCTAACAATTACAGTAGAATTGAAATCCCTTAACTGGGTAAGCTCTAACAAGCTTGGTGTTGTTGAAATCCTCTAACAAGGTGATCCATTAGCTTGGATTTTCAAATCCTCTACTGAGGTTACTCCTTATAGGGTATTTCTTCTAACAAGGCATTTGTAGTCAATCCCTTAATTGAGTGATTCCTAACAAGATCGGTTCTTAACAGGGTGAACTCTAGAAGAGTTCAGATAGTTATCTTGTGAGTCTCATCTCATCATGGTTTTTACCTATTTTGGTTTCCATGTCAAAAATATTTGTGTCAAGTGGTGAATGTTTTTGTGGTTATTTTTTCATGGTTGATTTACTTAACTACTTAACTATTTTGATAAGTCATGATAACCAGAAGCATTGAGAAATGAAGAATTTGTTTACTATTAATTTATTGTAACAGTCAACTGGTTTATCCTATGAGTTTTTATCTTAACAAAGGTATTACATTGTTAGTTCTAAGTGTACTTTGAGAGAATGATTTTTGAGATTGGTGAAGTTTGTATCGATTTTTCTATCTACTAATTCACTCCCCCTCTCAGTAGTTGACCGGATACTTATTCTTTCATCATACCATCAATTGGTATCAAAGCATATCAGGTCCTCTAAGGTTTAAGCCTAATAGCTTGAGGTAAAGATCATGCAAATCATGATGAAAAAGGAAGGGCCAAAGTTTAATAGAGATAACTACAAGATATGGAGTCACATAATGAAAATTTATATCAAGAGTTTGGGAAGTCAGTATTGGGAACATGTCGATACTAGGTATGTTGCAGCTACTAGGATGTTGATTGATGATCAGAAGAAAGAGCAACAAGAAAATCATCAAGCACTGGAGGCTATTATCAGTTATTTGTTTGATCCAGAGTATGTAGATGTTCATGGTCTTGAAATTGCATATGAGGTATGGAAAAAAATTGTAGAGATTTATAGCAGTGATGAACATGTTAAGATTGCTGAAGAAGAGAGTCTAAGAGGAAAGTTTGATGAGATGCAGATGGCTAAAGGTGAGAATATCCAATAGTATGGTCAAAGGATAAAAGAGATAGTTGATGAGATTAAGAGTGCAGAAGGTAAAGTGGAAGATTCCATAGTGATCAATAAGGTACTAACAACCCTACTACGGGTATATGCTATCCAAGTTGCAGTTATTTAGGAGCTGAAGTCCATTGATAAAACAAAGGTAACTCTTGACTCCATCATTGACAATCTTACTTCTTTTGAATTAAATAGTTATGATGTTACTAGAGATGTCAGTCATAGTTATGAATCCAGATCCAACAAAGAAGCTGATAATGAAGATAGTTTAGTTGAGCTTGAAGCATTGTTGGCCAAGCGGTTGCCTAGAGGTACAGGTAAATATAGAGGTAAATTACCTTTGAAATTTTTTGCATGCAACAAGATTGGACACATTGTTGCTAACTGTCCTAATGGTGATAATGAGCATAAACGAGAGAAATTCAAGAAGTATAAGAGTGAAGACAAAAGAGATTGTCTTATTGTTGTTGATGGTGGTATCACTGATGAGGAATATGATGGTGATGCTAATGAATACATTGTGTTTGTAGCCATTAAAGAAGAGATGTTAGACTAGAAGGCATTAGTATCTAGGATGGATAACTCTAATGATTGGATCATTGATAGTGGTTGTTCACATCACATGACCAGTGATTGAAGAAAATTTATTTCTCTAAAGGAATTTGATGGCGGAGTTCTAAGATTTGGTAATGACTCACCCTGCATGGTTAAAGGTAAGGGAACCATTTTTATTAATGGAAAGGGTAGTGTAGATGATGTATACTAGGTTGAAGGTTTAAAGCATAATCTTTTGAGTGTGGCACAACTCAATGACAAAGGATACCCATTGGAATTTTAAAATGGTATGTGCAAAATCTATGGCAATAAAGGTGAACTGATTGCAACTAGGAAGAAAACTAAAGGTAACTTGTTTCACCTTAATCCTAAAGTGAACAACTATTTAATTGCAAAGATAGATGATAGTTGGCTTTGGCATAGGATATTTTGTCATATAAACTTTGATAACATTGTTAAAGTGAGTAAGTCCAAGACAGTGAGAGGTTTGCCTCAATTAGACAAACCAGTTAATGCTCTATTTAAAGAATGTCAGTTGGGAAAGATGACATCCTCAACTTTCAAGAGAAAATATTTTTCAATAGAACATTTTTTAGATTTGGTTCATATGGATCTTTGTGGACCAATAAGAACATAAAGTATTCAAGGTGACAAATATTTTATGATCTTCACTAATGATTTCTCAAGGATGATGTGGGTCACATTCTTGAACGATAAGACTAAAGCTTTTGGTAAGTTGAAGGCATTTAGAGCCTTAGCTAAGAAAGAGAATGGTAAGAAGATAAAGTGTTTGAGGATAGATCAGGGTGGTGAATTTACTTATGAGGAATTCACTAGGTATTGTGAAGAAAATGGTATCAAACGACAACTTTCTACACCCAGGACACCATAACAGAATGGTATCGCAGGGATAAACAATCAGTCAGTTGTTGAAGCTACTAGGATGATGTTGATACAAGTAGGTGTAGCAAAAAATTTCTAGAGAGAAGCTGTCAGCACGACTATCTACACTATGAACCAAATTTTGGTAAAGAGAGGTAAGGACAAGACTCCTTATGAATATTGGTATGGTAGATCACCTGCTATTAGTTATTTAAGAATATTTGGAAGCAAATGTTTTATTAAGAGAGGTGATTATATTAGCAAATTTGAGGCTAAAAGTGATGAAGGTATATTTCTTGGCCATTCCACCAAGAGTAAAGCCTATAAGTGTTTTAACAACCAAACATAGAGAATTATTGAGAGTGTTGATGTTTGAGTGGATGAAAATCCTAAAGTCTCAGAGGAAACCAGTTCAAAGAAAAATGATGAAGATCCTTTCATTTGTTTTTGGAACCAGAAACTATGAAATCTGAAATTGGCAAAGCAAATATTGATGTACCAGTTCAACTGGAATAGATAAATTCAGAAGAAGATGATAATGAAGAAGATGAACCTAAAGATAATGATCATTTTATTCCAAGATATGTGAGACTAAATCACAATCCTAAACAAATTATTGGGGATAAGGATGCTAGAGTACTAACCAGAAGAAGAATCAAAGAGAATTCTTGCATGATCTCCACTATTGAACCAAGAACTGCTAAGGAAGCATTTGGTGATGATCATTGGGTTAAAGATATGGAGTAGAAAATATATCAAATTGAGAAGAACAACACATGGACCCTAGTACCCCGACTAGTAAATAAAAATGTGATAGGTACTAAGTGGGTATTTAGGAACAAGTTAAATGAAGATGATGTTGTAGTTCACAACAAAGCTAGGTTGGTTTGCAAAGGTTATGCACAAGAGGAAGGAGAAGACTATGGTGAGACTTTTGCACCATTGGCAATACTGGAAGGTGTCAGAACTTTACTTGAATTGGTAGCACATAATAAATTCAAGGTATACCAAATGGATGTTAAGTCTTCATTTTGAATGGGATACTAGAAGAAGAAGTATACATTGAGCAGCTAGATGGTTATGCTCTGACTGATAAGAAAGACATGGTATGCAGATTGCATAAAGCTTTATATGGATTAAAGCAGGCACTGAGAGAATGGTATGAAAGGCTTCATACACATCTAATGAAGATAGGCTTTTTGAGAACCAATGATGCTAGTAACATTTATCTCAAATTAGGAGATAAAATATTAGTCAGCAAAGTATTTGTTGATGATATCATATATGGAGGTAATGATAAAATGAGCAATAGTTTTGTAGATGAAATGAAAAATGAGTTTGAAATGTCTTGAGTGGGAGAAATAAAAATTTCATAGCCTTACAAATACAGTAAATGAAGAATGGTATTTTCATCACACAGTCTAGGTATGTGAAAGAGGTCTTGAATACATTTGGCATGAGTGATTGTAAACCAGTTGGGACACCTATGGTTACAGGTTGTAAGTTATCTAAGGAAGATGGGTCCACATTTGTTGATGAGAAGGAATGCAGGTCAATGATTGGGAAATTGCACTATGCTGTTCACAATAGACTAGACATAGCTCATGCAGTTGGCATAGTTTCTAGATTCCAAAAGAATCCTAAGGAAACACATTTGATAGCAACCAAAAGAATTTTTAGATATCTGAAAGGTACTATTGATTTTGGGTCATGGTATCCATATGGAGGAAATTTTGACTTGAAGGTGTACATAGATGTAGATTGGGGAAGAAATATTGATGAATGGAAAAGCACAATCGATGGAGCATTTTTTCTTGGAGAAAGACTTGTAGTAAGAAGCAGAATTGTTCTTGACAATCTACTATTGAAGATAAGTATGTTGTAGCTTACATGAATTGTACATAGGCTATATGGATGAGACACATTTTGGAAGGTTTTAAGATGAAGATTTCAGAACCTATAAAGATTTTATGTGATAATACAAGTGCCATAAATATTTCCAAGAACCCTATTTTGCACGCACAAACCAAGGATATTGAATTGAAGTATCATTTCTTGAGGGAAAAAGTATAGAGTAAAGATGTGATCTTGGAGAATGTTTCTACCAAGGAACAACTTGCAGATATTTTTACTAAACCTATGCCTAAGAATAATTTTGAGTAACTTAGAAGTCAGTTAGGGGTTGTCCCTCTTCAAGAAGTCAATTAAGTATGATGTAGATTACATCAGTCATAGAGCTACTTGCAGAATTTTACAGAAGGATTGGTGTAGAAGTAGATTTATTCCATTGGGGGATCATCAAGTTGCAGATTGTTGATGATGGATAGTGAAATTTGAAATTACATGTTTTACTCTCAATTTGGCATTGCTGTCAAAGGAGGAGAACAATTATGTGATTATGGGAAGGAGAACTAGCGACAAGCTGAATACATGGAGAGCATGGTGAATACTTGGTAATGTAAACCAAGATTCCTATTCACAATCACACAACAATCAATGGTATTGATATTTGTATTTCCATGAATGCCAAAGGGGGAGATTGTTGGCATTTGCATGAATATTTCATTAATGATATGTTATGTTGTCATTGATGTCAATTAACCGGTAATGATATTGTTGTAATATTGTTACTGTAACCAGTAGGAATAATTTGTGGAGTGAACCAGTAACTGATATAAACCTTATCTATTGATGTAACTGATAAACCCTACCTATTGTTTTTGATAAACCCTAACCGATTAAGTTTGGTGAATTGGTTATATTGGTTTATGATCTGATGATGAGAGGTAATGATTATGACATGTATGATTATTGTATGAAGACAATTCCAAGAGATTTTGGCGAGTTGTTGTAATGTTTTTTGTCTAGGTAATGAGAAAATGTATTGCATCTAATTCAAAGCACATGATGAGTTACTAAGTTAGATGAAGAGGTGATCAAGGAGTGATCAAGGTTTTCTTGATTGATGTGCAAAGATTGCTATGTAATCCAATAGTCATACTTGAATTGATTTGTTTGTAATCTCTATGAGAATTAGGTTTTTGTTGTTTTACTGACCTGATTGATTTTTTTATAAGGTCAATGAATTTGTTTAGTTTAATTAGTTGGCAAAGAGCAAGCACAGATCAGTTGAGTGTGTGGTTGCCAAACCAGATGATGTATCTATAGTTTGAGTAAAGGAAAAGAGGGGCATGAAATGGATTTGATCAAGCAAGTGTAGTGCTATTCAGACATATCAGAAAAATCCTGTTGTTTTCTAACAATTACAGCAGAATTGAAATCCCCTAACTGGGTGAGCTCTAACAAGCTTGGTGTTATTCAAATCCTCTAACAAGGTGATCCATTAGATTGGATTTTCAAATCCTCTACCGAGGTTACTCCTTATAGGGTATTGCTTCTAACAAGGTATTTTTAGTCAATCCCTTAACCAGGTGATTACTAATAGGATCAACTCTTAATAGGACTTTTTGCAAAGCTTTAACAGGCTAGGCTCCTAATAGAGCGAACTTCAGAAGAGTTCAGATAGTTATCTTGTGAGTCTCATCTCACCGTGGTTTTTACCTATTTTGGTTTCCACGTCAAAAATATTTGTGTCAAGTGGTGAATGTTTTTGTGGTTATGTTTTTATGGTTGATTTACTTAACTACTTAACTATTTTGATAAGTCATGATAACTAGAAGAATTGCGAAATGAAGAAGTTGTTTACTATTAATTTGTTGTAACAAACAACCGGTTTATCATATGAGTTTTTATCTTAACAGAGGTATTACATTGTTAGTTCTAAGTTTACTTTTAGAGAATGATTTTTGAGATTGGTGAAGTTTGTATTAGTTTTTCTATCTATTGATTTCCCCCCCCTCTCAATAGTTGACCGGATACTTATTCCTCATCATACCATCAATTACTTTTGGAGGTGAAGATAAATTATGCATATAATTTTCTAAGAATATGGAGAAAGAATTTGAGATGTCTATGATTAGTGAGATGAAATTTTTCTTAGGTTTGCAGATTACTCAGACTGACAAAGGTATTTTTATCTATCATACTAAATATGCTAAGGAATTGTTGAAGAAATTTGGTATGGGAGATTCTAAACTGGTAAGTATATCTATGGTTACAAGTGAGAAATTGATAAGAAAAGGTGTTTCTGCACTGGTAAATCCTACAAGATACAAATATATGATTGGAGGTCTACTTTATTTGACTCAGACTAGGTTTGACATTATGAATGTTGTTTGTATTGTTTCAATATTTCAGAGTGATCCTAGAGAAAATCATGAGATGGCAATGAAAAGGATTTTTAGATACTTGCAAGGTACATCAGAATATGGCTTATGGTACCCTAAGAATGATAACTTTACTTTATGTGCATATACAGATGCTGATTGGGATGGAGATGTTGATGATCAGAAAAAGTACTTTTGGTGGAGTTTTCTTTCTTGGAAAGAAGTTGGTTTCATGGATAAACAAGAAATAGTCATGTGCTTCTTTATCTACTATTGAAGTTGAGTATGTTGTTGTTGCTAATAACTTTACACAAGCTTTATGGATGAAGCAAATGTTGAAGGATATAAAGATGGATTGTGATGCATCAATAGTTATTCACTATGATAACTCTGTTGCTATTGATATATCAAAGAATCTAGTATTTCATTCTAAGACAAAGCACATATCTATCAAGTATAACTTTTTGAAGGAGAAGGTGGAAGCAAATGAAGATAAACTGGTTTATGTGAACATGAAAGAATAGATTGCAGATATTTTCACTAAACCTTTATCAAAGATATCATTTAAGTACATGAGAGACAGATTAGGATTTTCTTCCTCTCCAATAGAGACTTGATTGATGCGGTTTGACATCAGTCCGACATGCATTAACATTGATACTATTTATTTCGGCACTGATGTGAGATGCTACTGCTCAGGGGGAGTAGTCAGCTTTGATATTCAGAGGCTTATGTTTTTTCTTTGATATTTCTATCAGATTTCTAACATTAATGTCAAAGGGGGAGAGATAGTGATGTGAAAAAATAAAAAATCGAAGGGGGAGAAATATTATTCACATAGGGAGAGATATTGATATTCAGAGCTATATGCAAGAGATTGTTGGTTGTCTTCCATAGGGGGAGATTTGTTTGGCATTTCTTGGTACTTAGATGTTTTTCATATCTAGTGTTGCCATCAATACCAAAAGGGGAGATTGTTGGACATTTGGTGGAATTGATTATGTGTTGCATTGATCTTTTTTCATTGATGTAAACACTAGTTGTTTAGATGTTTTACCGACACCCTTTTGGTCCCAATAACTTGAGTGGTTTCTAGTTAACTTGGATCTGACTTAATCTGATAGACTCCAATATAATCTGGTAATGGAATTGGCTTGTTCATGATACTTTACTCTTATTTGGTCAGCTGGTTTTGGTTTGGTGATTGGATGCTATTATGCTTTCTTAGAAGATTGGTTTCTAGATCTGACATGGGTTTCATCGACAGAGATTTTGGTGGAGATATTTTGATGAATTGCATAAGTGGTGTTGGTGCAGCTTCTGATAAAGTTTCATGATGTTGTTGGTGATCATGTTTGAGACTTGGTAGTTGGAGATCATTGTTAAAGCATATGGACCTATATTTGGTCCCGGTTGATCTAGGTTATGGACCAACTTTAATGTAATGTGTTGACAGAACCTATTGTTATATTTCTGGGATGTCTTATATGTTGTTATTACTTATTTGGTCTAAGGCCGACATGGTTTGTAATAATGCAATTGGTTTATTATCTGGTGGCTGACCTGATTGTTTATGGTTTAGGGTTTGTATAAATAGATGTAATATCTCATTGTAGATCATCATGGTTAATGTAAGAGGTCATGGTCAATGAATGTAATGTGCGAATAATGCAATATCATTCAAGAAGAGGAGTTGGTCAATCATTGGAGATCGAATTGGGTTTGTGTTAGAGGATTTAGTCCTCTAGTATTGAGCTTAACTAGAACTATACTCAGGAATAAGAGATGCTATCTTTTGCAGTTCAACACTTCTTTGAATTGTAGTCTTGATTTATATGTAGTCAGTGAGGCTCCTTTTGTGATGAGCAGTATGCTCTAGGCTATTGGCCTTCCTGTAAGTGTAGTCCCCTTCATTGTGGTTTTTCCCTTTACCGGGTTTTCCACATACAAATCTTGGTGTTGTGTGGATGACTTTTATTCTGTGATTATTGTTTATGCTTAATTGGATTAACTGCTATCCTAGTATTATTGTTTTGCATTCTGGTATTTAAGTTTAAATTGCTAATACTTCTGGTAATCTATAACAATTGATTGACCCCCCCCCCCTCTCAGTTGTCTTCCAGTTATCTAAATTGTATAACATTCACTGCATAAGAAGCTTCTTCAATCGCTAGATCTAAGATCTTCAAATGAGGAAAGAAAAGGTTTATGTAGGAGACCCTAACATTGTTTTGAGTCATAGGCCAACTTAAAAATGATATTTTTCAACAATCTCTTGGATTTAAATATTAAAATACTGCCAAAACATGCTCCAAAAATTCAGGGAGAAAAAGTATGGACCATGTTGGTACCAACATGGTCCGAACACACGATCCAGCCAACTTTTTGCCAAATTTTTAGGGAAACAAGATATTGTGATTTTAAATCAAATTCTAGGAGTTTGTGAGAATTTGAGATGTTTTGATATGCGAAATTAGGCCTTGAAGGTCTAAATAGGACATAATTAGGGTATTTGATGAAATGATCAATTGGGAGAATAAAATAAAAAATGGGGACACTTAGGGTAAAGGACCCAATTTTATGATGTGTAGAGGGATAAGAGGAGGCTTTATATTTAATTTTAATATCTTATGGTAGTCCATCCCTACCAATCAACCTCTTGAGGAGGTGAGTGTACTGAATCACTATTGTACTTTTTGTTGACTTTTTGTGGAGTTGAATTTAGACTTTTTGGTATGAGGAAAATTCCAATTGCACATGTGCCCCTAGAAGGGTACTATGGTCCGAAGTAGGTGGCCTAGTTCCACCAGGGCACCATGGTACAACTAGGGCACCCTAGTCCTTCCAGAGCACCCTGGTCCTTTCATGGCATCCTAGTCCATATCTAAAGTGACCAAGGGTTAGCATAGGATCAAGTTTTCTGATGTTGAGATGATACCGATTAATGATTGGTTGATTTTTGCAGAGATTACCCTATATGCGAGAGTACACTATTGGTCATACATATCAAAATCTATAGAGATTCCTCGATTGTCTAAGGAAGACAGAGAGTTGCTTAAGGTAGTAGGGTTATGGTATATCTATAACATGCCATCCATGAAGTTCCACCCAACTATGCTCATGGAACTCATGGGGAGATGGGATATAGATACTTCCACATTTGTTCTACTAGTGGGAGAGATGACGGTGACACTTGAGGATGTTTACCACATATTGAGTCTTCCTGTTAGAGGACGTATAGTGAGATATTAAGTGTGTGTGTGAAAAGTGGTAATCTGTAAGATGTAAGGCACACACACTTCAATAAGTCATTGCATGCATGGTTAGATAGATATAATCAATGAATGTAAAAAACATAACAAATCAACCTATTGCCTCCTAAAAGATGCGAATATAGACTTGCTCTCAGATACATCTAAGCAATACCAGTGACTAGACTACACCAAGATGAAAGATTTAATGTATATGAGCACAAAAATTGAGCTAAATGGATGCAAGTTTAAGCTAGATAAATGCAAGATTAAGCTAGATAAATGAAAGCAATCATGATTAAACTAATATGCAAAATCTAAGATGCAATAATCTCAAAGCACAATATTCTCAATGACTCTAGAGCAAAAATAACATAATAACAATAAATCTCCAGGGTGTCTTGAATGAGAGATGAAAGGCTGAATTTATAGAGAATCCAAAGACAGACCAATGGTCAAGATCGATTAATGATGAGCGGTTGAGATTCCTCAAGAGAAAGCACAATCCAGGTGAATTGAAATGATTGAATGCTTTGATTTAGTTTCAGAGAAGGTTAGATTGAGTTAATCTTGAGATAAATTCCAATTAAATCTTGATTAAATGCATGTGGATTATAAGTTTGAGTTTGCATTGGAGATAAAATTAGTTGAATCCATGCACATTCCTCTTATTTGCTCAAGATTTTTATTAGAAAAAACCTCTTCAATGCAACTAAACCTCTTTCCTCAAGATTTGCTTTGAGTTTTAATTTTAGAGAAAATGATTTATTCAATTTAATTATTTTTCTTGATTTTTTGAGTTTTCTAAGTTATCTCAAATTTAGAAAAAGAAATATCTCAAGTTGATTTCTTTTCTCAATTTAATTCCTTTTTGCAAATTAATTCCTTTTTTTTGTTCAAATTAATTTATTTTTTAAAATTAATTCCTTTTTGATTATTTAGTGGCAAATTAATTTATTAATTAAATATGCTAGGATATTTAGTTATATAAATAGGATAATTGATTAAAATGATTTACTTGGAATGATTAACTAATTAAATAAACATTTGATTAATATAGAATGATTGATTTGCCATGTGACATTCATGATTTAGGAATAAAAAAATTAGGTGCTCAAGATTGGTTTAATTATGTTTGGTTAGGATCTTAGTGATGTAGTCGAGATTAGGGGCCCATGGTTTAGATGACCATTTTTAGGGTATTACATTTGCCCCTCTTTGAATTAATGTGTGAGCAGCACATTGATTCAAATAATAGTTGATGTCAAATAGATATCCGTTCTAAACTTGATGGATCATAAACCGATGAAGAGGGAGATTTTCAACTTGATTTGAAGCAATGAAACTGAACATGTTGATTAAAGCGATATCGATCTTGAAATTGATTGAACTACGACTGATGAAGAGCAAGATACCGATCTTGAACTTGATGGATCAAGAAATGGGTACCAATCTAGAACTTGATTGAACAAGAATTGATTGAGTAGAGATAAAACCGATTCCAAACTTGATTGAACAAGAACCGATTAGCGAGACAGAATGCCTAGCTTGATTTGATATGATGAAATTGAACACGGATTTGAAGATTGATTGAGATGAGGACAATCACTGGTATGCCCCTAGAGATTGTTTTTATTTGACATGAAGAATCTCAACTTGATATGATGTGATGTAGTTAAGATGCCCCTAGTAACAAGGTTTTAGTTGATTTGATTTGATTGATATTCGATTAATCTTTGATTGAAAAGATTCTCTGCTCAACTTTAGATCAAGATTTAAAAAATTTCTTACTTTACAATGATGTAATCATTGATAATGTTGATGTAATGAGTATGCCCCCTCAAGAGCGAAATCAAAAGATAGCGAGATTACACTGATTTTAGGCAATTTTGTTTAATAATTTGATTTAGCAATGATAATCTGAGCATGAAGATTGATGTAAGAATTACTTTGAGATCAAAGTTGATTAAAAAAAAAAGATTTGAGCATAAAGAAAATTGAATATTGAAAGTTCTAAGTGGTCAACATTGTGAAAATTTGACAAGAAAATTGACATCAGATTTCAATTTCAATCCTGAAAATGGACTCAAGAAGGTCAATTTAGCTAAGAGTAATTTTTTTTTGTTCATCAGAGCAAGTTTTAAAATTAGGGTTTGGGCTATATAAGGGGTTGAATGTGTCATTTTCAATTTATTTTTACCTCTCAAAGTTTAAAATTTCAGAAACCTTCTCTAGAGCAAAATGGAAATTCTTGTTCAAGATCAACTATTTGAGCGCTAGAGATGACATAATCGACCTTGAAATTACCCAACAACAGTAAGTAATTGATTTTTATCCTCTTTCATTTCTCATTTTGTGAATTTTTATTGAATTTTTCATTCTAAGTTTCATTTTAGTTCGTCCATTGTCATTTTATTGTTTGGTCAAGTATTCTTTTTCGCATGAGTAACTGCTAAAATTTCTTTTCTCATATCATCATATATGGTTTGTCATATGGTCTCTACCCTTGTATCATATGAATGTCTTCGAATAGACCATTGTATCGTTTAATTTATAATAGTGTCTCATATTAGATAGTTTAATCGTAGTACCCATAATCTTTACTCGTACGACTCTCTTCTTGTCTATACTTACTTGTATAGAAAACAATGGATATTTTTAAAGATCCAAACATCAATTTTTTATTTTCCATGTTGTAAATTTGGATTCTTTAGCACTTTTGACACATTCTTAGCTCAAATTTGATCGCATAGTGATGATTTTTTGTTCAATTTTGCAGGTTTAGTTGCCAAATATATAGTTTAGATGTACATATCCACCTACTATGAGATTAGTGCAGGACTTGTCAGACACATAGAGAGGACACATTGTATTGTGTGGATTTGGATACTTGCTTTAGATGCCTGATATCCATGTTAATCATGGTTTGTTGACTACTTTAGTTGAGCAATTCCATAGTGAGCATAACAAATTCCACCTGTTGACTGGGGAGATGACTATCACTCCTAAGGACATATACAATATTTTGAGGATTCCATTTGTTGGGGATAAGGTGGATTGCGACGCCGCTCCATGATAGGGTATTGAGGCACTCAGACGTATATTTCATGATGACACTATCTTGGATCGTTCTATCACTTGGGATGATCTGATGATCAGATATGGAGCACAATTCCCCCTTTCTTATGTTTTGGCTGGTATTATATGTTGGCATTTGACTGAACCAACAAAGACTATTGGTGATATACAATCGATAAATGATTGATTGGTGAATGTCATGAAGAGATTGAGATTCATGCTTGATGACTAAATCTTGTGTTGTCATTGATGGAAACAATGTTTTTGTGGTCATCTAAGTCTTGGAAGCCAACTGGTAAGGTCTAACTGATACAGAAGTCAATTTAGCAGAGAACCAGTAATTAAGATCTCAACTGGTAAACTATGAACAAAGTTGCATTCCGACAACTGGTATAGGTAATTCATGAAGAGTTGGATGATGCAGTTTTACAACAATGATGGAGATAGGTATTTAGAGATATGTTTATAACCTCATTGGTAGATTCAACTAGACAAGTGATATTTGATATACAGAGCAGACATTTTGATGAACACTCAACCGGTCATGATATAGTCACTTAAATTGGTAAAACAACATAGGTTTTGATATGTTATGTCAGTGGCTGACATAAGTTTGTTGTGCAATATTACTTTTTTATAGGTTCTTTGAACCTAGGAAATTGTTCCAAGGTTGAAGCCGACTAAAATTGATGTTTGTAAAAAGTGTGATGAGGTATCTGTTAGGATTCCCATGGATACTGAGAGGGGGGGTGTGAATCAGTATCTAACTGGTTAAAAGATTTTCTTAACTTAAAAATGTAGAACATATTAATACTGTATACCGGTAAATAGAAAGTAATGCAATAAATAGAGATAACAACAACCACATGACAAACACACCATAACAAAGTAGTTTAACGAGAAAACCTAGCGTGGGAAAAACTTCAGTGGGATTTGTGACCCAAAATATTCACTTACTGGCCAATAAGAGAATATTACTACTACAAGAGGGGCCTGCACATGCAGGAAGGCCAAGTGCCTAGAGCTCACTGCTCAATTACAAAATGGGAAGTCTCACTAACTCACAAAATGGATTGTATAAATCCAATGTCTTGTACTACTTCAAAATAGCATCTACTATGCTAGATCCAATACCAGTTTATAGCTCTACTTCATACATAAACCCTTAACCTATAATTTGCATAATAGGTCTGCCTTCTTTTTTCTCATTTCATCATCTTCTTCCTCTATAATGAACTCTTATATATATGAGTCATTTTACAACTGTCCAAGTCAGCTTACAATGATTTTACAATAATTAACAAAATAATTTACAAACAAAATTCTTGTCGGCCTCTGTGCTGGTATGCTTCCTTTTATTGCTGACGCCAATGGTCTATGTACCAGTGTAGAGTCTGACCTTGCTAGTGTTGGTAAATTGTCTTGTTGGTGTCATAGGATTGTAAGGTTTCCATCAATGACAAAACCTTCAATCACCTACAATGTCTCATTGGAGTGTGCATTTGCCAATAGTATCAAGTTGGTGTGTGTGTATGAATGCGTATGTGTGTGAGATCAAAGGCAAATTAGGTAAAGTTGATTGTGTAGTATTTTGCAAAGCTCTATATTGATGTGTTATTGATGTTTTGAAGATCTGAAGAAGATCTTATCAGACACAAAGGTATTTTTGAAGATCATTTGAGTGTTGTTTCCCTAAGTGTTTGTAGCAGTAAAATCTCCTAACTGGGTAGGTCCTAACAAGCCATAATTTGTAAATCCCCTAATAGGGTAGCTCTATATCAGAGTGTTAAATCCTCTTGTGAGGTTAACCCTAATAGGTCATAGCTTCTAATAGGGTTTATCATTTAAATTCCTTAACTGGGTGACTCCTAATTGGGTCTTCTCATAACAAGGCATATTTGTAAGACCTTACCCGGTCAATATTTCTATTCTGCAGATAGTGAATCTTGTGGGTATTAACTCCCACCGTGGTTTTTCCCTTTTGGGTTTCTACATATAATTTCTTGTGTTATGTGTAGTTTTTTTATTGGGCATTAGCTTATGTGGTGATATTCCTCTTATGCTTGATAAGTTTTAAGTTGTTTAAGTTGGTGATCAGACTCATATTGTTTTTGTTTGCACTGATTCACCGCCCCCCTCTAAGTGCCTTATAAGTTAATCAATTGGTATCAAATCCAACCTTATTTGAGGATTAACCACTTGAGAAGGACTCTTAAGGAAGACATGGGGGATATGATTTATAGAGAGATGTCTTATAAACTTGTAGAAACTAAGGAAGCCCTAGATACATTGAGAGGCAAGTATAAAAATTCACTTGCTAAGAGAAGAGAGCTAACTAAACAACTGTTGGAGGTTTTTGAGAGCATTTCTTTTGATGAGGCAAATATAGGTACACTAGTTGATGAGGTGGAGAAACTAACTGATAAGAAGACTTACTTGAGGAGAGAGTTAGAAAATATAACTATCTCGATGAGTCAAGAACTTGAAGCAAGGAGGCTAGAAAAAGATAAAATCAAAGAGAAAGAACATGATATCTTCAAGATAAATTAGGAAAATGACACTCTATATGCACACTGGCATGGGGAAAAAGAAGAAAAACAAGAGATAAAGGCAAAACTGGATATGGAAATGTCTCATAGAGAGACTCTCATGAAAAGGAATGAAGACCTTACAAAATAACTTGTTGATGCTAATGAGAAGCTTGCAAAGTTTAACAAAAGTTATACCATGCTTGATGAACAGATCCAATCTCGAAGGATGAACGATGATACAACTGGATTGGGTTATAATACATTTGAGAAAGGTGAGTCTTTCGGTACTAAGGACAACATACATGAAGGTAAACCTGCTCCTAAGACTCAAAAACCCATCGGTAAGAAATCCTATAAGTCTGTATGTTTCAATTGTCATAAGCCAAGACATACTGCTAATGTTTGTAGAAGCATATTTGATGTTGCTAATGGTTATAAACCCAATTATTATCAAGGATATAAGCCTAGAACCTTTAATGGTTATTGTTTCACTTGAAACATGCATGTACATAGACTTTTTGAGTGCAAGTATGGATCAAATAATCCTACTCCTCACATGAGTCAGAGGTCTGGTGGTGGTTGACAAAGAACCTTTGATGACTAGAGAAGTCTTAACTGCCAAAGACCCTATGCTAACCGGTCTAGTCCTTAGATGGAAAAGAGGATGAATGTGGTTTGCACAATGTATCATAACTATGGTCATGTAGCTATGAACTACAGAAGAAGGACTGGTAGAGGAAATGTTGGACCTTTGAGAGCATCTGGTATGGCTTGTTATCATTGTCATAAATTGGGACATATTGCAAAGTTTTGCAGAGAAAAGGTTAATCAATCTTCTGACTAGAAATGGAAGATGAAAGTTGATGTGGAGGAGACCAGAGCTGAAATGAACAAAATCTAGAAAAAGAAGGATGATGAGATAACTGAAGTCAAACAATCTGAAGATCCTATTTCTTCACCTAGTGTGGAAAACCCTTCACCGAAAACCTAAGTTGTTTAAAAGCTTAGGGGGAGCTTAATGTTAGATCCATTTCAAATGCCCCTAAAGGACCATGAGGTATGTTGAATCTACATACTTTGATGTAATATGATGTTAATAAGTGATTATGTGATCAAATGGGTAGTTTTGATGTGTTATGTGAACCAGTATTTTGTTATAAGACATTTTAGGGATTTACCATTAATGGAATTTAATATGGTAGATAATGGACAAATAAAAGTAACTTTTTGAATGTTATTTGTCACATTTCATACTTGAGAGCACACAGAGAGTGAGTAGAGTAGAGTTTATGTTTGCAGCCTTTAACTTGTTTAACAGAGATTGAAGTGTTTTGGTGTGATCTACGATTGGGAATCGGTGAAGAAGTTTTCTTGGTGTTTAGAACCCTAGTGCAGAAGTGGTAAAAGGTATTTATCCAGATGTCTTGCTATCTGCCTATCTTTCTGAATAATTGAAGATGGACACCCCATATCTTGTTGATATTATCTATAGACCTTGTCCTAAATTTAAGAGGTGCTTGTTTAAGTATAAGGAAATTGATCTCACTAGAGCTCTATCCAGAGTTCCATATGGTGTCTTACAAGTTAAATATGTTAGACCTTTATATCTTTGCAAACTAGAGGATATTGGTGTTGCTGCTATTTTTTATCAGTATAAAGCATTGTGTGATAAGAAAGTTATTTTGAAGGACCAGCTCAAAAGGGTTACTGAGAAAGGGTTTCACCATGCCCTAAATTTTATTAATAATTTTCATGATGAACTTGTGAGATATGTGCTTAGCAGGATTCATGACTAGTTTATGGGGCTTGACTGACCATATAAAATTTCCAAGGAAACTATTCACGTAGTCACCAAATTTTGTGCCACCGATGAGGTTCCAGTTTTGAGATCCATTCCTAAGAATGATGTAGAAAATTTAATAGGATCTA
Source organism: Cryptomeria japonica (assembly GCF_030272615.1). Classification (NCBI taxonomy): domain Eukaryota; kingdom Viridiplantae; phylum Streptophyta; class Pinopsida; order Cupressales; family Cupressaceae; genus Cryptomeria; species Cryptomeria japonica. The sequence goes on along the minus strand of NC_081411.1, from coordinate 703,044,772 downwards.
AATGGGATGGAAGAGCAATGTCGGTGAATAATATCAATTATCCGGCAGTAAAGTATGCTTCTATGGTGATCAGTTATTGAATCTATTACTCTAGTAGGATGAACAACATCCCTATTGCATCTATTAATACGGCTTACCAAATTATCAAAGAAGATGTTGACTATGACTTGTCAGAGGTGTTGAGGAGTCAACATGTGTTGAACCTGGAATCCATCAAGAAGAATAAGAGGTTAAGGTTTAAATTTGGTCAATTAATTCTTGGCCTATTATTTAATTTTTAGAAATGTTTCCTTGATATTGGTGATATCCAATGGATAGATGGCACTCCTGCAATGATGCAGATGAAGTACAACATTAGAATACTTGGTAATGATTTTGGCAAAATTGCATGGGTATATTTTAATGACATGGGGATATTTTAAGGATATGGTAGAGCTTGTCAACTAGTATGAAAACATAATTTTCTTTGTGGTTGATACAGATACTTGCATGATGGAGGTACATGTGCCCCATACTACATGGGTTATGCCCATGGGATATGAAGTAGACAAAGATAGTTTGGTTGCATATGATGATCATTTGCTTTCCCAATTAGTAGATACAACAATAGAACATTTTGACACTTACAAGGAGAAATCCCTTCAACTACACTCAGAACTTAACCAATCAGTAATTACAAAGAAGGTTAGAAAGGAAGTTGAAGTATTTGCAGAGAAAACATGATTCACAAAGGAAGCCATTGTTGAAGAAAGAGAAAACAATGCTACTCAATAGGCTAAAACATCAAGTGTTCCAATCGGTACCCCCACTCGTGTAAAGACATGAGTTGCAAAGGAGAAAACTACACAAAAAGGAAAACCAACAGATGTTAAGAAGGCGAAACCAGTAGAAACAAAGAAGGAAAAAACTTCTAAGATTCAGTTTCAGAGGAAAGGTAAGATTGTTGAACCTCCTGTTGCACCAGTTAAGACTGGTAAAAGGAAAAATCAACAAGCACAGAAATCGGTAGATACTGATGAAGAAGTGATTGAGTCTGAAGGAGAAATTAAAACCCTAATGAATAGTGGTAACAGGTCAAAGGGTGTTGGTACTTCTACTATGAAATCTTTGAGGAAACCAGTAACAAAGCTTACAGCTCTTGAAAATTTAATGATAAATATTAAAGAGTATGGTTTATTGACTAGTGTGAAGAAACTATATGATAAGTTTAATGAAGATGAACAAAGACAGATAGAAGATGTGATTATTTATATCATGACTAAATATAGCAAGGCCCTAATTGAGTTGCAAGGGAAAATTCCAATTTCATTGTATAATATAATTGATGCTAGATGATAGGCAGCCATAAAACAGGACAGGGATTTCATTGAATAAGTTCTAAAAAACTTGCAACCTGAAGCTACTAAGGAAGAGCTCGACGAAATTCTTGCTAGAGAAAAATAATCTTTCAATTCAAAGAAAAGGTTGAAAAGAATGTTAATTGGAGAGACCCAATCGATCCATGAGGAGACTGAACAATTTTTGAAGAAGGTACTGGGTTTGATTCCGGATGAAGATGAAGAAGTTAAGGAAGTTGAACTAGAGAAGTTTGAGGCTGAATATCTTCCTGATGGCTTTAAGATAACTAATTTTAAGCTTGATGAAATTATGTTGGATAATCAACCGATGAACACACAAACTAAACCTAAGATTATCCCTAATGATGATGATACCAGTAATAATAATGATGATGTTGATGCTACTGAAAATGTAAATGTATAGGATATTGATGCTCAAATGTTTGAGAAACATGAATAGGAACATGGAAATGGAGAAAAGAAGAATGAAGAAGAAAAGAAGGATGAGGAGCCACCAGTAGTAACTCAAATTGTTGATACACAACCCCCACTGGTACAAGAAACTGTAAAGGATAAGGAAAGTGAAAAGAAAGAGGAGAAGAAGACAATGAAGACATAACCTAAAGTGACACCTTTGTCACTTGATTCTAAAAAGAAAATTATGGATAAAGATGATGATGATGCAATAAGTATTCAAGGACACATTAATATGGATATGATGAGATCAACTGAGTTTATGGAGATTACAACTGCCATGCAATCCTGGGCCAAGCAGAAGAGGATGAAAGAACAATAGAAGGAGGCAAAAACAATAAGAAGTATTGTTGATATTTTTTCAAGTCTCCTACTAGAGACTGATACTGATAAATTTGTTACTCCTATTGACAAGCTTGGACAACTTGTTAATAATGTCAAATAATAGATGAAATATTTTGAGGATGTAGCTTATGTTAGTGTTGAGAGGGATTGCAAGAAGAAGAGAACTGAGCACTTAATGACTAATATTGATAAAGGAAAAGTTGTTCTTACTATCAATAAAGACTATTTGAAATAAGCACTTGAGACTGGAGGTAAAATACTCTCCACTATTGCCAAATTTTCATTATTTTGTGGTGATTTGAAGAAGAAGGAGGAGGAAGCTGAGAAAGAACTTGAAGTTCTTAGTGAAAATGAACAGGTTAACAGGATCAGATCACTGTGGGAATTACAGACACAACTGATATCAAAGGTGGAAATCTTGCATAGAGCCTATAAATAATCTGAAGCTATTCTTGCAACCCCGGCGATGAGTACCATAGATGCCATGGAGGAGTTTTCTAGACAAATCAATACACTTGTGGAGATTACTGGCACTATTTTGGAAACCTGGCATAATGATTTGAAGCAGTTGAAATCACATTTTAATGATGCTTTTTCTAAGATTTAATTGTAAAAAAGAATTTAACTCTTACATCTATATATATGCTATGTAATTTTGATATATTTTTTATGTAACTGTATGTATTTACTTTCCTTTGGCATTGTTGTCAAAGGGGGAGTAGTTGTAGAGTCAAAATTTTGATGTAATTATATTGGGGAGTAATAGTATAAGTCTTTTAAATTTTTTTGTAATAGCATGTAATTTCTATGGGGAAGTATATGTCATGGAGTCAATTTTTGTTTTGCACACTTAGTTGAAATTTTTTTCCCTAAGTGTTGCCATCAATGCTAAAGGGGGAGAATGTTGGCATTTGACTGAATCGGTAAAGGCTGTTGGTGATATACATTTGGTAAATGATTGATTGGTGAATGTGATGAAGAGATTTACATTCATGTTTGATGACTAAGTCCTTTGTTGTCATTGATGGAAACAATGTTTTGGTTGTCATCTAAGTCTTGGAAGTCAATCGATAAGGTCTAACCGGTACAAAAGTCAGTTTAGCAGAGAACCGGTAATTAGGATCTCAACCACTAAAATATTAACAAAGTTGCATTCCGACAACCGGTACATGAGATTCATGAAGAGTTGGATGATGTAGTTTTACAACGATGATGGAGATAGGTATTTGGAGCTATGTTCATAACCACATCGATAGATTCAATTGGACAAGAGAGATTTGATGTACAGAGAAGACATTCTGATGAGCACTCAACCGGTAGTGATATAGTCACTTAAATTGATAAACCGACATAGGCTTTGATTTGTTATGTCGGTGGCCGACATAAGTTCGAGGTGTAACACCATTTTGTCTAGATTCTTTGAACCTAGGAAATTGTTCCAAGGTTGTAGCTGACTAAAATTGAGGTTTATAAAAAGTGTATTGAGGTATCAAGTCGGTGTGTGTATGAATGCATATGTGTGTGAGATTGAAGGCGAATTAGGCAAAGTTGATTGTGTTGTGTTTTGAAAAGCTCTATATTGATGTGTTATTGATGTTTTGAGGATCTCAAGCGGATCTTATTAGACACAGATGTGTTATATGAAGATCATTTGACTATTGTTTCCCTAACAATTTGCAGTAGTAAAATCCCCTTGTTGGCTTGATGATGATTGTAATGAATTCATCATATGCTGTCATTGATAAAACACATACACACACATATTTTCATATTGTCTACCGGTGTGACTTCAAAGTTGTTTATACTACAACCAATATACTAGAGGTTTATATCTAGCCAATACATGGTGACAACCAATATATACATGGAGACAACTAGTGGTTATACATAACTCAACATCAACATGAAGATCCAGTAGAGATTATCATAGGAGCATCAAGGATAAATGGTTTATATGTTTAACTCCAACCGGTAGTGATTGTTCCAACCGGTATTCATTGATTATGTGATGAGTTATCACAAATCATGATGGGTTATCCTTACCGACAAGATTTGGCGGTATTTTTGTGATGAGTTATGATCACTTGACCAGATACACTATACCTAGGTAATTGTGTTATGATTTCTAAAGGTCAGCATGCAATCTAAATGTCTATATATTGACATCATAATGAATTATTTTGGATGAGCAAGAGTGATATGTTATGTGCGAAGAAAGAAGTGTTAAGTCACAGAGTATGTTGATAAAGAAGTGTTAAGTGTGTAGTAGAGAATCTATACAAGCAATTTGTACTACTCTAGATCACATCACCTATTGTTTTCTATTCACTGTAGCAGTCAAATGCCCTAACAGGGTAAGCTCTAACAAGCTTCATTGTTCAAATCCTCTAACCAAGTGATCCATTAGTTTGGATTTAGAAATCCTCCACTGAGGTTACTCCTTACAGGGTACTACCTTTTATAGGGTATAGCTTTTAACTAAGCTTTGGATCTTTAACAAGATACACTCCTTGTAGAGCACTTTGTAGACCCTAACCGATTAGTAATCTATTACTGTAGATAGTTAACTTGTGAGTCCCATCTCGCCATGGATTTTACCTATTTGGGTTTTCTGTGTATATACACTTGTGTTATGGTAGATTTTTTACTTATTATGGATGTTGTTATATTATTTTTAATTGCATGCATATTGTTTAACAAACTTGTTAAGTTTATCTACTGGTCAGTGTTTAAAGTGGTACTATTTTTGGTGTCATTGATTCAGCCCCCCTCTCAATTCTTTACAAGTCTATGAATTGGTATCAAAGCCTAACTTCTTTAAAGCCTAATCACTTGGAAGGGAACCCTAAAGCTACCATGGGGGATATGGGATACTTTGAGATGGATAGAGAGCTTGAGGCTAGTAGGAATAAGCTTGAAACCCTAAGGGTGAAACTGAAAGCTTCTCAAGTCAAAAGGAGAGAGCTAATTGAACAATTGTTAGAAATATCTGATAATAGTTCTTTAGATGAGGCCAATATTAATGCTTTAGCTGAGGAAGTTGAAAAACTAAACAATGAAAAGCTAAATTTGAGGAGAGAGTTAGGTCTTACTATCTGCATGAGTCAGGAACTAGAGGCCAGGAGAATTGCTGAAGATCTCATCAAGGAAAGAGGCCATGAGATTACCAAGATAAATAGAGAGAATGCTACCTTGCATGAGAATATGAATGCAGAAAGAGAAGAAAAAGAGAACCTATAGCTAGATCTTGAATTAGCATAATCTCTAAGAGAGAACCTGTCAAAACATAATGAAGATCTCACCAGACAGCTCACTAAAGAAAATGGGAAATTGGAAAAGTTCAATAGAAGTTCTACCTTGCTAGAAGAGAAATTTCAATCACAAAGGATGAATGGTGCTACTTTTGGACTTAGTTTTCACACATGTGAAAAAGGTCAATCATCTGGTACCAAGAGAAACACTTTTAAGAACAAATCTACTCCTAAGGTCAAAAAGCCTACTGGTAAGAAGGTCTTTAAGCTTGTTTGTTTTGTTTGCCATAAACTTGGTCATACTGCAAATGTTTGTAGAAACAAGCCTAATAGAAATGCAAGCTACAATACTAATGCTAGGTATGTGTCCAAGAAATTTGAAGGTCATTGCTTCACATGTGAAATGTATGGACATAGATTAGTTGAATTAACATATGGAGTGAATAATCCTGTACTACATATGCATTCAATACCAAATGGAAATTGCATGAAAAATTTTAACAACCAGGTCAACATGAACTTGCAAAGACCCTACGACAACCGGTTTAGTCCATTTGAGATGGAAAAGGTAACAAATGTCATTTGCACCATCTATAACAACTTTGGTCATGTGGCTATGAATTGCAAAAGAAGAACTGGGAGAGGTAATGTAGGACCTTGGAGATCATCTAGTATGGCCTGCTATCACTATCATAAACTGGGACACATAGAAATTTTTTGTAGATCCAGAAAGAGAAAATCAGTCAATCCTTCTAAAGATCAGAAAGGAAAGCAGAAAGTTAATGTTGAAGAAACCAAAGAAGAAATGAATCGAATGTGGAAGAAGAAGAGTGATGAATCACCTGGAGAAGAAATTGTTCCTTCACCAAGTGTGCAGAATCCTACACCAGTAAATTAATCCTTTTCAATATGGCTAAGGGGAGCATAATGATAAATCGACCTCCGGACCCCTTGAAATGAATGGGCAGTAAGAGAATTTGAATGCATGAAATTTTTATAACTTTTTGTCAATCAGTTATCAACCAGTTTTACATCTATGTATCATTAAGCGGTGTAATTAGGGTTTATAACCCTAATAGATGAGCATTTAATGTAGTAGGTAAAAAGGATAAAATCAAGTTTTCACTTTGTTATTTTTATCCTAACATATATGCAAAAGAATTTTTGAGCGCTTATAGAGCTAAGAAAGGATTGTTAGCTGATTTTAGTCAAAGTTGCATTGTGATTTGAGTAATCAGCTAATTTGAAGGTTGGTGAAGGCTGAACTAGTGTGCACTTGAGCATTTAAATTGTAAACGAGGCAACGTGCATGAAATAAGGCATTTCTTTAAAAAATCTTGCTTTGAATCTAGTTTATCTGGAATGACATCGTCTTCTAAAATAGTAGAGAAATTGATTATTACATCTGAATCTATGGAAGTTGTAAAAGCGGAATGAATTGTGTCTTATAATGATTTATCACAAGTTCCTAGTGGTGTTAAATGAAAGGAGATTTTTCCAGATACATTGATTGCAAGATTGAGGATTTAGGATCATTTTCGATATATTCTCAGTTAAAATCCCTTTGTGATGAAAATGGAAAGATTCAAACATAATATTTTAGGGTTTATGAAAAAGGTTTTCATAACGCAGCTTACTTTCTTGAAGATTTTGAAGAACATATTCAAATTATTTAAAGTCGAGTTCATGAGGAAAACATGTATTTGGAAAGGACTCTTACTATTACCAAGGAAGCTATTCAAATTGTAACTGGTTTTTACTCAATCGGTGAAGTACTTAAGCTAAGGTGTATTTCAAAAGAGATAGTAAACACTCTAACCAGATCAACATCTGATGGGTGTTCTTTTTCTGTCAATAATAGGGACCCAGCGGTAAAGTTGGTAGCTATGGTTATAGGCTACTAGGTATTCTACTCTAGAAAATTAAATAGTGTTCCATCAGTAGCGGTGCATACTACTTACAAGATGATAGCTAAAAAATGTTAATCATGACCTATGTGAGACCATAAGGAGCCAATTATTGTTAAATCTTCAGTCTATCAAGAAGGACAGTAGTCTAAAGTTTAAATTTGGATAGTTATTAATTGGTCTATTCTTTTATTTCCATAATTTCCTACCAGGAATATGTGATCATGAATGGTCTAAGGATCTACTGGTATCTGTCCAGATTAAGAGTAGTATCAAGGCTGTGAAGAACACCTTTTCTGCTGCAATGAACAAATACTTCAATTAATTTCAAAAGAAAATGAGCATGAGAGTAAGATTGCATGAGGATATGGTAAAACACTTTTATAAGGACATTATTTTCATAATTGCCACTGATTTCTACTTGATGGAGGCAATTGAGCCTAGAGAAGAAGAAATGGAAGATATGAGTTATGGGTTATGAGGTCAACTATGACTTACTGATTGATTATGCCAATAACCTATTGGCATCTCCAAAGGATAAAAAGAAGGCAAAATTGGATACAGTTGAAGTTCAAACTACACAAGCTAAAACCAATATTGTTCCTATCACAAGTGATAAAGGTAAGAAGAAGAAGGCTGAGCAAGCACCTTCAGTGATGAAAAGTACAATAGTGACATGAAGTGTCCAAACCAAAAAGGAGCCGAAACCTAAAGTTTATACAAAGAAGGAGAGTGTATCAAAGAAAAGAGGTCAAAAACAAATTCTCCAAAAAGAATCTGAAGGTACTCACACTAAGGAAGAACCCAAGAAGATGAAAGCAACTGGTAAAACAACCAAACTAGTGAAGGAAGTACCAAAGGCAATTGTGCCTTTTGATATCTCAACTTACAAGCCTGAGACTACCTTTGAAATAACAGTGAAGACATTAGGAAGAAACAAATTTGATAATGTCAAAGAATATTTTGATTCATTCAGTGAAGATGAAAAGGAATAAATTATTCAATAAGTAATCAATTATTTGTGCCATTATAATAGATTACCTCATGATCTTGAAAAGGATATCTCTAATTCCTTGTATACTATTCTTTTAAATAAATGGGAGGAAGCAATAAAGAAAGAAAAAGAAATTATAGATGATATATTTGTGCAATATTTTTCTAATTTGTCAAAGGGTGAGATGAATGAATTGGTTGATAAGTACAAAGTTCATTTTGCTTACAAAATAAGAAGATTGAAGCTAGTTAGTGGAAAGGTGCAACCTATTGAGACTGAGACTCATTAGATTGCTCATAATATCAAACACATGGAAGATCTTATACATCTCTAAGGATGAGCAAGATATTGTTAATCGACCTGTAATGGATGAGGAAGAAATTTTACAAGTTGATGTTATTTATCTTGTCAAAGAAACGGATGACACTATTGTCAAATGAGTCATACTTGTTGATGAAATTGAGGATGCTATAGATCTATCTAGAGACATTACTACACTAGATATGTAGCAACCTAAAATCACTAAATCATAGGTAACTTTAGTTGAGAAACCGACAACTCAACCAAGAGTGGATATTCCACTAGCAAAGGAACAACCTGAGAAACCCTAGTCCCCACTAGTTTCATAGGACATTCAGAAGGAATCTAATAAAAATATTGATACTCAGATATCTGAACAAGAAACAGAGAAAGGACAAGAGAAAGAAATTGTTAAGGTAACATCTTTTGAACTGGTAAAAACATTAATCATACAACAAACTGATTGAGATGACGGTGACTCATTAGGCATCTCAAGGCCTATAATTGTTGATAATATGAGTGCATCTAAAATGATGAAGATTGCAACTGTCATGCAATCTAGAGTAGACAAGAAGAGACTTAAAGAACAAACAATGGAAGCTGACATCATTCAGAATGTTGTAGATATTCTATATATTCTACTACCAGAAAATGATACAAGATATCTGACAACCCCTATTAGCAAACTTGGTCAATTGGTTGTTGATGCATCTGATCAAATTAAGTCACTTGAAGAAGCAATACAAACTTATGCAGAGAAGAGTTACAAGAAGAAGCATGGAGAGAAGCTTATGAAAGAAACTGATACAGGAAATCTTGCTCTATCTTTTAATAAAGATTTGTTAAGAAGAGATGTTGAAACAGGAGGAAAATATCTTGCATCTACTTCTAATGTTTCATTCTTTTATTCTTATATCAATAATAGGTGAACTGAAATAGAGAAAGAACTAGAAAAGATATGCAATGCATATGTACCACTTCAAGATTCTTTTTTTTAATTTTAGCAAATATGTGGATGATTTGCACAATAGGTTGGATATTTGTGATCTTGAGAAAGAAAAATGACTCAGGTCACTAAAGGAATTAGGGAGTCTACTCACATCCCAAGTGGACATACTACAGAGAGCCTACAAGAATGCAGAAGCTATTTTCGCTACTCCAGAAACCTGTACACTTGATTCCATGGAAGAGTTCCATACACAGATTATGTCTACACTTGAGTACACTGAGAATGTGCTGTGGACATGGAAACATGCCTTATCATAGTTGAAGAGGAACTTTAATGTTATTTTCATGAGAGTTGTGAATGCATGAATCTTGATTCAATTTATCATTTTTTTGTATATGTAAAACATTTTGATACAAAATTTTCTATATATATATATATATATATATATTGATTTTCAATTTGGCATTGTTGTCAAAGGGGGAGTAGAAATATAAATGTGTGTTTTTGAATATTTTGTATGATGTATGTAGTAAGGGAGAGTATATGTATATGTGTATAAATTTTATTTTTTTTAAGCACACTTAGTGGTATTCCTGTAAAATTTTCTAAGTGTTGCAACCAATTCCAAAGGGGGAGATTGTTGGCTTGATGATGATTGTAATGAATTCATCATATGTTATCATTGATGAAACACATACATACACATATGTTGATATTGTCTACCGGTGTGACTTCAAAGTTGTTTATACTAAAATCGGTATACTAGAGGTTTATATCTAACTGATACATGGTGACAACTAGTATATACATGGAGACAACCAGTGGTTATACATAACTTGGCTTCAATATGAAGATCCAATTGAGATTATCATAGGAGCATCAAGGATAAATAGTTTATATGTTTAACTCCAACCGGTATTCATTGATTATGTGATGAGTTATCACAAATCATGATGGGTTATCCTTACCGACAAGATTTGGTGGTATTTTTGTGATGAGTTATGATCACTTGACCAGATACACTATACCTAGGTAATTGTGTTATGATTTCTAAAGGTCGGCATGAAATCTAAATGTCTATATATTGACATCACAATGAATTATTTTGGATGAGCAAGAGTGATATGCTATGTGCGAAGAAAGAAGTGTTAAGTCACAAAGTATGTTGATAAAGAAGTGTTAAGTGTGTAGTAGAGAATCTATACAAGCAATTTGTGCTACTACTAGATCACATCACCTGTTGTTTTCTAATCACTGCAACAATCAAATCCCCTAATTGGGTAAGCTCTAACAAGCTTCATTGTTCAAATCCTCTAACCAGGTGATCCATTAGTTTGGATTTAGAAATCCTCCACCAAGGTTACTCCTTATAGGGTACTACCTTTTACAGGGTATAGGTTTTAACTAAGATTTGGGATCTTTAACAGGATTCACTGCTAGCAAAGCACTTTGTAGACCCTAACTGGTTAGTTATCTATTACTACAGATAGTTAACCTGTGAGTCCCATCTCACCATGGTTTTTACCTATTTGGGTTTTCCGTGTATATACACTTGTGTTGTGGTAGATGTTTTACTTATTGTGGATGTTGTTATATCATTTTTAATTGCATTCATATTGTTTAACAAACTTGTTAATTTATCTACCGGTCAGTGTTTAAAGTAGTACTATTTTGGTGTCACTGATTCACCCCCCACTCTTAGTGCTTTAAAAATCCATCACCCCTAACCGATTAGGACCTAACAAGCCTTAATTTGTAAATCCTCTAATAGGGTAGCTCTATATTAGAGTGTTAAATCCTCTTGTTAGGTTGATCCTAACTGATCATAACTCCTAACAAGGCTTATCATTTAAATCTTGAAACAGGAGACTCCTAACCAGATCTACTCCTAATAGGGCATATATTTAAGACCTTAACCGGTCAAGATTTATATTCTGTAGATAGTGAATCTTGTGGGTGTTAACTCCCATCATTTTTTTTCCCTTTTGGGTTTCCACGTATAATTTCTTTTGTTATGTAGAATTTATTTTATTTGGCAATAGCTTATGTGGTGATATTCCTCTTATGCTTGATAAGTTTTAAGCTGTTTAAGTTGGTGATCAGACTCATATTATATTTTCTTGCACTGATTCACACCCTCCTCTCAATGCCTTATAAGTTTATCATTATAGGTTGATTTGTGATGCCAGATAGAGGAAAACAAGGATTTTTGTGTGGATGGGGTAGGATGCTAGAGAGATTGCTTACTCATCCTGTTAGATTAGGTTGGGGATCATGTTTACTTGCATGCATGTACCATAAGATGCATGAGATTTCCTATACAAGGGCGAAGAGTATGAAAACTATTGTTTTGGTTCTATAGATTTGGGCTTGGGAGCATATCCCAGTTTGTAGGCCAATTGTAGATGATGCACGACAAGAGGGTCAGCCCATTGTATATAGATTTTCAGGATATATTACACAACCCCACCTAGGGAAGATTGACTATTGGAAGCGATATCTAGATTACATGATAGCAGTAGTCTAGAGACCATACAAGGGTTTAGAGGTGTGGGATGATCGGAGGAGGCAACAAAGAGATATGTTTATGACTTGGCCACTTGTTGGTAGATCTCTCATGATTATTGAACATTTTGTAGTTAGTAGGGTTTTGAGACAGTATGGGAGGCCATAGAGTATCTCATGGGTTTTTATTGCTTATGCCAGATTTGCTGATGAGGAGAGGTGAGGATGGGGGCCTAGACTATCATATGCCCTAGACATGCCTGTGTTATTAAGATTATATCCACAACGGTGGGAGTATCTGGAGGATGTTGCAGATACAGGGGTAATTTCCCAGTTTAGGGATTGGTTCCAAAGACATCCATTCCCACAATTCATAGATCTTGGAGAGTGTACCCCTTAGATAGATGAGGGTGATGATGTGTCAGGGTGAGCTCAGAGAGAGGTGACACCTAGGAGGGGAGCAAGAGATGCAGGTGCGAGCAGTAGCAAAGAACCTTTCCCAGGATGACAGCACCAAAGGGGAGAGGGAGGGTCCTTGGGAGCAGTTGATTGAGATGTAGGTAGTGATAGGGGAGGAAAGGTCATAGTAGATGTAGATATGGGTGAGGTAGTGGTCCCTAGCGATGAGGAGGTTGGAGTAGGAGGTCAGACACCTGCAGATATCATTCATGCCTTGAGGGGTAGAGTATGTGGACAGCAGACATAACTAGCAGTTGCTCAGACTTAGATAGAAGAGTGGGATCGATAGGTCCATCTCTTGAAAGCATAGCATGATCAGCAATTGTAGAGCATGAGGGTAGAGCGTGATAGCCTCCAACATGAGTTTGTTCATCAGACAAGTAGGGCAATGTATTATGTTGAAGCCTATTGCATAGCAGACCCTGTGGATGGGCAAGTTGTGCCTTATTCATAGTATATGTCTTAGTCAGAGGGAGCTAGGGCACCCAGATAGGATGATGTTGTTAGACACAATGCACCACTGAGAGGGGGAGGGGCTGAATCAGTGGTTCTAAAATCTCTTTCTCTTTTGCAAACCTATGTGAGCATACCAGTTGATATATTTAACTCAATGCAGGCTTACCGGTTATGAAGGAGACTAACATAAGTGCAAACACACTCATAAGGGTACGTCACATAACACCAGCATATACAAGGAAAACCCAAGATGGAAAAAACCTTGGTGAGCAATGTTGTTGGAGTCTACTGCTCCAATCCAACCTCACAATAAACATAGTTACAAAGTTTAGGGCACCAACCCAACGAGCACCAACCCCTACCTGATTTATGGGCTACAATCCAAAGGAGCACCAACCCCTGACTTTAGGGCACCAACGCAAAGAGCTACAACTCTTGCACTGAGCTACAACTTGGTGTTCACAATGTAAACATCAAATACATAAGTAGTTATCTTGTTACAAGTGAATCTCGCAACCATTATATGTTGGCAAATTCACACTCCAATGAGAAATTGTAGGTGATTTAAAGTATTGTCATTGATGGAAACCTTACAATCCTATGGAACCGGTAGGCACTAGCATAGGCACAGGCATCGGCAGCGGCAATGACAAAGATGATTACTGGCACCCCAGCTAAGAGGATTTTATTTTGTATTTAATTGTAAAATCTTTTTGTAAGCCGACAAGGTGAATTGTAATAGGACTCATATAAGTATGAGATCTTATAGGATTATTTGTGTAAGTATGTAATGTAATAGGCAGATGTGAACATATTAAGGCAGATTTTGGAATAAGGTTTATGAAAGTTGTATGAGCTTAAACCGGTACTGAACCTAGCATAGAAGATGCTGAATCGAAGCAGTACATGATATTGGATTTGCATAATCCATTTTTGTAAGTCAGTGAGACTTCCCTTTTTGTAATTAAGCAATGAGCTTTAGGCAGTTGGCCTTCTTGCATATGAGGGCCCCTATTGTAAGTAATATTCATTTATTGGTCAGTGAGTGAATATTGTGGGTCACAAATCCCACCTATTTTTTTCCCACACTGGGTTTCCTCGTTAAAAATATTGTGTTATGGTGTGCTTTCTATGTTGTGGTTATTGATCTTATTTACTACATTATTTCTGGTTTATCGGTACACTATTTTGGAGTGCAATTTGTTTAATAAGATTATAAAAATTGTTAACCACCAAGATACTAACTCACCCCCCCCCTCTTAGTATCTTTGGGAATCCTAACAATTGGTATCTGAGCCTGGTCCTCCATTTTCAAAAGTCTAGCAGCTTGAGGAAGATTCTGACACCACTACAGATGGAAAACCTGGGAAAGAAATTCGAAACAACTCTTGTAGATTATGATGCAGAAAAGTTGAAAAATAGGAAAGTTGAAGATGATCTTAAGGCTGCATAGGAAATCATTCAAGGACTTCAAGAAAATCTCACTATTGCTAGGAACAAAAGAAGAGAACTTCATGAGAAGATACAAAGTGATGATGATGAAAAAGAAACTCTTAATGATTTTGTAAGCAAGATGAAGTAAGAAAACATGACCTTGAGGAATGAGATGCAAGATATGACTATGAGGTTTTGTAAAGACATTGAAGATAGAAAGAATAATGAAGATGACTTGGCTAGGAGAATCAATAATGCTGGAAAATCTAAGACCTAGTCATTCAAATGATATGTTGAAGATAGATATGATTCACTTAGAGCATGATAAAACTAAACTCATGAGATAGAAAGATTTCTTAGAAAATGAGTTGGCTACCTCAAATCAACACAAGGAGAAATTCAAGAAAAGCTCAGAAGAACTTGATGACATGCTAAAAAATTAGAAACCTATTGGAGATACTAATGGTCTCAGCTTTGAAGTTGGTGAAAGCTCCGGTACTACAAACAATCTTGATCACAATAAATTGGTAAGACCACCTAGTGCCTACAAATTTAATGGGGAATACTTTAACTGTAACAAGTATGATCATAGAGAAAATCAGTGTAGATCTAGAAACTATCAGAACACCAATGCACCCATCGGTCAATGTTCTAAATGCAACAAAATTGGTCATAATTCAGAAAACTACAGAATGAATGTAAGATGTTATGTTTGTGGAAGATTTGGACACTTATCTAATCAATGCAGAACACATACTGGCATAGGATATGGACTATTCAGAAAAATAATGTGACTTGTTATGCTTGTAACAAGATTTGACATATTGCAAAAAAATTTAGAAGTAGGCATAACCGACAAATAAGAAAGGACCCAATTTGAAAGGTAAAGAGAAGGTTGAAGAATTAAATCAATAATTTTCAAAACAATGGATTAGAAAGTCAGATCAGAATGTTACTAAAGATATTCCTTCACTAATAGAATAGAGTATCACTCCACCAACAAGAGATTCTTCATCTAACTAAAAAGAAATCCTTTGGGTGTATGGCAATAAATTGAAAAACATGCTAGTTTACCCTCGGTTGGTGGTGAGAAGTTGAATTACTTCTTTACCGGAAGATGTGTAAAGTTTCACTTAACCACCAGTTATTTAATGTGGTAGTTGAAGGAAATGACATTATAAAGAAAGTGTTTTTCACTCTTTTTCATTCACCGAGCATTCAAATTTCCTTAGAGTGTGAAAAACCTGAGTGAAGGCATCCACAGTGAGAAGTGAAGCAAATCATTCAAGCATTCTAACCTAAAGGTAGATTAAGGTATTTATACAATGGCTTCCTCCTCTGCCCCTGAATTCATTGCAAATCTTACAGTAATTGAAGTGATTAAACACCCTAAGCCCATATTTAAAATCATTCCCAAAGTAGCAAAGAAGGATGATAACCTAGGAGAATTTTCTAAAATACCCAAAGGAGTTGCTTATGTTGAGGATCCTAGAATTTGCATACATTGTCATATTGAAGAACTAGGTGCTGATGAGATTATGAACATGAATAGGATAGAAATATTTGATGAAAATGCTAATGTAAAACCAGAACACAAGGTAGTTGAAACCCTAGGTTTTGTGGAGATACTTAGCATTCCTGATTTTCCCAAAGAGGTTATAAGGATTGTATTGAGCAGAGTTCATGGGGAGTTCTTTTGGCTAGATTCCATTCTTAAGATAAGAAAAGAGGTAGTTAGGGTAGTGACAAGCTACCTTCCACCGGTAGCAGGCCTGACAAGACTAAAAAGGTTCCAAATGACATTGTAATGACCCTAACCAGTGCAACCTATGACAAGAGATCCTTAAGAGTCAATGATGTAAAGGATATCAATGTAAGATTCATTAGCATGATTCCTGGATACAAAGCTACACATGCCAATAGATTAAACTTTGTTTCTAGTTTATGTATCAAGAGTGCTTATGACTTAGTAAATAGTAATGCAAAGATTGACATTTATGAGTGGTTAAAAGATGAGATAATAGACAATCTGAAGAAAATTAAGGGTGACAAGAAAGACACATTCAGATTTGGTAACCTACTTGTATGTCTATTTTTGTATATCACCAAGGAAGCTCCTGGTATTGGTAGAAAGGATTTTGGATTTGACATTGGGGTAGGAAACAACTGTTAGATATTCTTAATAACATGGGAGATAATAGGGAGAAGAACATAATTGAACACTTTCAGGCACTAAAGGCCAGAATGAAAAATAGGGAAAGATTATCTCAATCTATAGTTAATAAATATAAAAAAGAGATATGTTTTGTTATAAAGAAGGATGAAATCTGGATGGAGCCAATGGTTCCAAGGATAGTTTGGGTTATAGAGATGGGTTGTGAGGCAGATGAAAACATAATAGAAACTTATGCAAAAGCCCTTCTAGAAGCCCCTAAAGAACCAATAGAAGAAGTATTTGGAAATGCAGAAACCATTGAAAGAAAAGTTCAATCACAGAAATGAATTAAGAAAATAGAACAAACAATTAGAAAGGCAACTAGACATGCAAAAGAAATCAAGGAAGATATATTGAATAAAACTGGTATTAAGGAAAGTGAATTGGAAGGACTACAACCGGAAACACATCTTTCACCGGTTGGTACCTCCTCTGATAGTGAAATACTAGCTGAACTCAAAAGCGTAGAAAGAAAAAGAAAACCCTCATCGGTACCCTCACCTGCTCCCAAGAGAACAAGACAGAAACAACAAGCACTAAGGCCTTCGGCAAGGAAAATGACCCCAAGGAAGAAAAAGGAAAAACAAGTTGTCCCTCCCTTAGACAACCTTTTGAATGAAATAACTGAAGATGGTAACTTGTCAAATGTTAGCAAGTTGTATAACACTTTCACTAATGAAGAAAAGGAAAGCATAGAAAACAGTGTTATTCTACACTTAGATATTTATAAGAAATTTTTGATAGAAGTTGTAGATGATCTACCTAATGACTTGTATAGAAGGTTAGATGCAAAAAGGTTAGCAATTGTTGAACTAGACCAAAAAATGAAGATAGAGAAACTACTTGCAGTTCACCCAGTAAGATTAGTAGAAGAAATTGATGAACTAATAAGTGAAGCAAATAGGACTGTATTTTCCACCAGTCACTGGCATGTAGCATTAATGGCTAGTAGAGTAAATGAGATCACTGAAGAGACAACGATCAAATGGGATATCTTCTTTGTAGAGAAGGAAAAGCAAGAAGAACTTAAATGACCAAAGACTTTCAAAGTCTATCAAAAGGAAAAAGATAAAGGTAAAGGCAAGATAGGTGGTTCTCCAAGCATAAAGGTAACAGATAACTTGCCCCCACCTCCTTTTGGTACTCCATTGGTTGTAAATATTGACACACCACCGGTAACAGATAATGTTGAGAGTATGGAGACAACACATGAGGACACCAATCCTGATTCTGAAGTGTTGTATACCATGAATATTGACACTCAAGAAGTCAACATTGTGGTTGATAAGGAAACAACTAAGAAGAGAGATGTGGCAACCGAGCCACCAGCTGAGGATATTACTGTTGAGACACAAGTTGAGGATATAGTTGGAAATGTTGAACAATCAACTGATCCCCTAGATACTAGAAAGACAGATACCACTGATGTACACACTGAAAAACCTACTGAGCAACCAGCTACTGATAAATCTATCGAGATACTGGCAGTAGATAGTTTAGAGGTACATATAGAAAAACTAGTAGTTAACACTGAGACACAATCAAAGAAATCGGAAATGGAAAGCATAGAGAAACTGACAGAGGTACATTCTGAGAAACATGAAGAAGAAAAGGTTTAGATAGAGACAGTGCCACCAGCAACAACTGAGAAACCCAAACCTTTGCTAGTAGAAATGCTAACTCAAACTGACCTACCAAAGGTCAACATAAGAAAAGAGGTTACTCACATCGATGGATTGCAGATCGTCGAGGCAGTTGGATAGTCATCTGGTTCCTCCTTAATAGAATTTAGATCGACAAATTTAACAGAGGTATTATTGGATTCCATCAAGAAAATCATAGAGTGTAATGAATAGGAATATAAGGCTATTGATGTCACAATTCCTTTATTGAAATTGATTGCACCCAAGTGCAATATGGAAAATAAAGATTCTTTGAGTCAACTAGACACATTGTCTAAGTACATCACTGATAATCTTTTGATAGTTGATCAGATTAATGAGGAGACATTCAATGAGAAAATGAACAAAGAGAAAGAAAAATTCTTTGAAGAGACAATAAAGAAGTGCATAGAATACATTGACACCCTCCTACTGGCACTAAACAAAACTTTAACGGAATTTAAGGAGTTGTACAGAGACACCTGCAAGACTGATCTTCTGATAGTGGATATTGATAAGGAAATCAGCATAACACAAAAAGAAATAAATGATATAGCTGACAATCTCATTGGTTCATCTGAACCAATATCAGTTATAGATCAGGAGATAGCAGGTTTTGAGGAGAAACTTGATAAATTGGAGAAGGAGAAGGAAAGGATAAAATACAAAGCTAAGGAACTCAAATGCAGACTTGGTCTGAAACTAGACATCCTCGTCTCTTTGAGAAAAGAGATTTCTGAGGCACTTATTCTTGGACTTAAGACACCAGAAGAGAAAATGCACATACTCACCGGTACCATCCAAAGGACAAAAGTAGCATTGAAGGATAGTGAGAGGTTCACTAACAACTTGAATTTTGCATTAGCAGATCTATATCAGATTGTAACCCATCGGTTACAGGGATCATGACAAGAACTACACTCAATTGATATTAATTGACAACCTTTCTCATTGATTCCAAAGGGGGAGTAGTAGAATGAGAAAAATGATTAGCAAAAGAGATCATTTTCTCAGGGGAGCACACAGTTTTGGCAAGATTTTTTGGACAACACATTTTTGGATACAATTTTGACTTTTTCTCACGAGTGTTGCCATCAATGCCAAAGGGGGAGATTGTTGGAAAATGCACACTCCAATGAGAAATTGTAGGTGATTTAAGGTATTTTCATTGATGACAACCTTACAATCCTATGGCATTGACAGGCACCGATACTGACAATGACAAAGATGATTACCGACACTCCAGCTGATAGGATTTTATTTTGTATTTAATTGTAGAACCTTTTTGTAAGCTGACAAGGTGAATTGTAATAGGACTCATATAAGTATGAGATCTTGTAGAGTCATTTGTCTAAGTATGTAATGTAATAGGAAGATTTTGGAATAAGGTTTATGGAAGTTGTATGAGCTTAAACCGGTACTGAACCTGGCATAGCAGATGCTGAACCGAAGCAGTACATGATATTGGATCTATATAATACATTTTTGTAAGTCAGTGAGACTTCCCTTTTTGTAATTAAGCAGTGAGCTTTAGGTAGTTGGCCTTCCTGCATGTGCAGGCCCCTATTGTAAGTAATATTCATTTATTTTCTAGTGAGTGAATATTGTGGCTCAAATATCCCACAGAGGTTTTTCCCATATCGAGTTTCCCCGTTAAAAATATTGTGTTATGGTGTGATTTCTATGTTGTGGTTATTGATCTTATTTACTACATTATTTCTGGTTTATCGGTACACTATTTTGGAATGCAATTTGTTTAATAAGATAAGAAAATTTGTTAATTGGAAAGATACTGATTCACACCCCCTCTTAGTATCTTTGGGAATCCTAACATTATACATATCTTACTTTGTCAGTGAGATACCTTCTCTGCTTCACCAACTCACTTCTCTACTACTCTTCACCTATTGTTTCTTTGTTGGTAAGCCCTACCAGTTTATCTCTCTTTTGAATTGCTCTCACTATATCTCCTCCTCACTGATCTTGTCTTCACTGATTCAACTCTTTGTCAGTTCTCTGTCTATCTTCTCTATAGTCTCCTTCATCTCTATTCTATCAGTTCTCTATCTATCTTCTCTACAAATACTACCAGTTCTTCTCTCCAACTAGTTGAATGCTTCAACCAAGTTCTCTCTCACTCCCACTCTCTTCACAGATGCTTGTTGATCACTTGGCTGATTTGCTCTTACTTGTAGAAGTCTTCAACTTCACAATCACACAATATTCTTCTATTCAGTAGCAACAAACATTCTCTTAGACCCCCACACTTATAGCCACATTTTCCCTCCAAAAACCAATTTAAAATCCAGGTGGTTAGGGTTTCCTCACCATCCTCAAGGCAAACCAAATCCAATCAGATCTTGCACCATCTGATCTTTCTAACATCCAATGCACAATTCTGCCATTTTCGCATCTCTTACATCATGCCTTTCATCTCTAGCAACTTTCTTTTTACCCTAATAGTTGAGCGCATGGTCAATCATGAAAGAACTATTGTGTTGTTTCCTCCATCACCTTGATCTTCTCATTCACTCATAGATGACTCGTAGTTGTCTTCCAGACCTCAAGCCTCAAACCCCTGCAATAGCTCTGCAACATGTCCCATGATTTGAATGACTTCTCATTAAAGTCGACCAATCCTACAACAACCTTGTCGATGTACATTCCATTTTTATCCACACACATGTTCACCACATTGATTCCATGTGGCATCCATATCGACAAACTACCAACTTGGCACTTCATGTTGGTCCAAATAGGATCATCGATCGGCCTCTCACCGGTTCCTCTTTCCTATCGATTCATTAACCTCGTCGGTACCACACACTGTACTAGTAACCTTATCATATATGCATTCTACTCCTTGCTCATATTATTGGTGAGCTTTACATACTAGTTATCACTCTTGATGATACCAATCATCATCCTTCACTAGACTCCTTCATCGATCAGACCATTCTCATCTGACTGTATTTATTCAACCGTTTTGTCTAAATGACAAACACAACACTTTTCTTCTGTATTAGCATCTTAGCATGCCTTCTCTATTTGTCCAGTGCATAACCTTGATCTCACACACTTAAGGTATTCCCTCAATTTACCAGTGGATCTAGAGTGATCCTTCAAGTTCTTGCCTTTACCTATTTACTCTTATCCCACCAAACTATAATGCACTTAATGCATATAGGGGATAAGCTCCACTTAATTGGTGGAGGAACACCTTGTCATCTGCTCATGTGAGTTCCCTATTTGTGCAACATATCTTCAAATAGGCATATGTGAACTAGTGTAAGAACATACACTATTAGTCATTACTTCTCATGATGACTGCATCTTCATCTGGTGGGAGTCCTGTTGTTTTGCAACCTCATAGCATACCGGTGATGTGTTCAATCTTCTCTTTTGATGTGTATGTGATTTAGATAACATTTTGCCTCTTCATCATAAATAACCGCTCAAACACCTCTCTATCTCCTCACACAAGTCGAGCATTAGCTAGTGTGTAGGTGACTCCTGAGGTCATCTTCCTTACCTTACCAATGTTATGCAACACAAGGTGATATCCAAGATATACATCATGTACTCCTTCATAGCAGTGCTACACATAAATCTCATCTACCGGTGGTCATCCAATACTGGTTGACATCAATGACAACACAATACCAACAATCTCCCACTTTGGCATTGATGTCAACACATGTAGTATCCGGCATACTACATAGTCTTTCTCCCCCTTACTATGATCCATGTGTTTACACACATGTAGTATGTGGTATACTACAGAATCCTTCTCCCCCTTTGACAACAATGGCAAAGGGAGATGTCAGGATAGTATTTCTCTTGTATGTACCAATCACTAACAGAATACTTTTCTCCCCCTTTGTCTTTACTGTATGTAACACTTCCTTTGATACCACTTGTCATCTTGTCACCATTTGTTACATCTTCTCAAGTCAAGTACTTGAGGTAGGGAGCTTAACCACCAATTGACACCAATTGAGCATGCACATCCAATGCAATTTGAGCTTAGTTTGTAAAATGACTGACCTATAGCTTGGGCAGTCAATATCCTTGCAATGTTCAAGCAAGCCAGTTCTTCATCATGAGCACTTGAACTCCCCCTGAGTCATACATATCAAGTGCTTATCTCCGGTTAGGTATAGTATTATAGCTTCAATATTCTCCGTATATCGGTTTAGCTATGCATATGTGATCAATTGATGATTCTTCAACTCCATTGTAACCACCACAGCCTATAACATGATCCTAAATTTTCCCAATGCCATATAATGACATCATCATGCCAAGAGACAAATCGGTCAGCCCAAAGACATGCAAGCCTACATGACCAACAATTGGGGCCAACATATGTCTTTTAGGTCTCCATCAAGACCTTTTGAGACATAATTTCACTCCATGCTACTGGGGCCAATGCAATGCTCTCCAACCTTATTGTCGTACATAACCTGCAAGTACCTATTAGCATACATGCTGGTAACATCCTACACATACTAGTTAACATCTTATGCCAGTTGTTAACCTTCACTCTTTGAAACATGCAGTGGTGATCCATCACTGATCTGTAGGTGTGTAGTCAAGGCAACATCTATACACACGTATCTTTACATTTTCATCCTTCATACCTGTTATCACTGTTTAAAAAATGGGTTTTCTTTTCCCATAAACCGACTAAGTTTTGAAATTTTGAATTAGACATGCTATCAATTGCTTCTGCTTTGTGTTAGGTCTTAAGGGTTTAGGGTTTTTTAGTTTTAAATCATTCAATGTTTTATCAAAAAACCCTTTGGTTCTATTTCTTTGTTACTTTATCCACTTAAGTAATGGGTCCCAAGTTCGTAGGAAGTGTCCCCCCTTGTCATTTGCCTAGGCGGTCATTTGAATTAATCATAAAATTTTACGCCTTATATATTTTCCTCCTAATGTTGTCGGGCCTAGTAAGTGGTGTGCATTTCTCAGGAAGATATATGGTTTTCGCTATTTTGTTAGGCGAAGTTAGGCGTGGTTTAAGACCCATGAAATGGTGAAAAGTAAATGCACTCTAAATGGCAATTTTGGCCCAGTTTAAAGAGGTCTCATCTTGTCCAAGATCCAATGGCTGGCGTTATTTCGTAGCCTAAACTTGCAAGTGAAATACCTTTCGTGAAATGGTGAAAGCATTTAGTGGGACCCCGCATGCAAGGATTTTCTAAGTGACTAAAAGGTGATCAAGTCCCATTTGATCTAACGGTTCACGTTGTTTGGCAAGATGAAAATGCTCGACAGTTATCTTTCGTGAAGTAGCGAAATGATGTGGCACTCCAAGTAGACAGTCCAGCTGGTCTAGAGAGCGAGTGAGATGGTTGCATGTGGCAAAGGCCATAATAGTCAGTGAGGCGGGTCCAAGGGTTAAAAGAAGGTGGGTCCTGGAAGTGAGTCATGCCATGGGATAAGAGGTGACTTGGTAGATACAGGTGGCAAGGATGAGGTGGAACCCAATGTTTTCTCTCAACAAATGAAAGACTGACATGTCAACTTTGAAAGTGACTAGATGCCAGATGTTTGAGGTTGAGTCAGAGGGCCCATGTTTGCTAGAGTTAGTTCAAATGGTTAAGCATAGAGAAAATAAAAAATAATCTAATGGCCCATGTGAATTCACAAGGGTAAGATGCTCATACTTTATGCTCTGTGAAATGGTGAAAAGGTTTTTCGTCCCCAAAGGTAGATGAAACATGAGGATAAAAGAGGTTAAACTTCATTTTGATCCAACGGCTGGCATTATTTCGTGGTTGCGAGATGCTTGAAGGATATGCTTTGCGAAATAGCGAAAGTAAAAGGGGTTCATCCAGGTGTCAAGCTAGATAGTGACGTGTATGTGGACACATGGTTTCAAAAGAAGTTGAGGGCCCACCAAGGTGTAACTGGCAATAAAAGGGAGAGACACGTCGTTGATGTTGAACTAGGCTTGAACGGTTTTCTAAAACCAATGGTTGAGTGCCACATGGTAGTCAATAACCAATAAAAGGCAGCGTAAGCAAAGTAGACATAGAGGGTTTCCCTTAAAGGATGGTCATCTCCAATCTGATCCAATGCCTCATGTTATTTCGTGGCCCGAAGTTGAAAGATGTTTAAGCTTCACAAAATAGCGAAAGACCGCTAGCAGTCAAGGTAAAGGCACAGTTAATAAAGATGTCAGCGGTCCTAGTGAGAGTTAAATGTTGAGCAGTTAGAATTCCATCTAACGTCTGGAGTAGTTTCATGAAGGAGAAGTGCTCGAAAGATAAAGTTTGCAAAATGGCGAAAAGGAGGTGGGGCCCAATGCAAAGGCAAGATTGTTAAGTTAGTATAACGATCAATTAAGTTTATGTCGATCAGACGGTTGGCGTGATTTCATTTAACGAAATTGCCTGAAGGTTATGCTTCACAAAACAACGAAAGAGCAAAAGGAAAGAATTGTAAGAATGTTGTGACCCGTTGGAGTGAAAATTTGAATTCTTTCAAGAATTCAATTCTGAAGGGATGACCGAAGCATGCGGAATCAATGTCGCAGTTAAGACCTTGGGTAGCATATATGATCTCCTATCGATTGAGTAAAGGTACCATTCAAAAGAATTGTTGCAGAAGAGGAGATATAGAGCTTTTGTCTTCAAATATAGAGTGAGTCAATTCAGTTGCAAAGAAGATTCCTTCGAGCTAAAATCAGGTTTTCTTGTACTCTTGTGTGGCAATTTCTTTGTGGTGTTTTAATTAAGGTCTTGATTTGTCACTGAACCATTTGGGGGTAGTATTTTGATTGCTTGCATTTTCAAAATGGCACATAAGAGAGAGTTTTTCGGGAAGGTTAATTATCAGGAGAGGGCCATTTGTGATGATTTTCTTGAGCAGTTCATGTTGTCAACTAACCAGGCATCAAAAGTGAAAGAATTAGTGCCTAGAGCTCCTCATTCGAAGATAGAAGAAGGGCTATATGATAAATGCAACTGGTTGAGAGATCCACAAGTCGGATTGTCTAGGTTGGGGTTATTCAAGGTTGGTTTTGGAATGAGAAAATCTCCAGCCCCACAAAATAGCATTTGGGAATTAGATTTAGGCAAGTTGGTAGTTCCAGGGGTATTCATGGACATGGATCTATTGACTCAAATTACACATAATTATGATCCAGTCACAAGAATCATTAGGGACACAAATGGGAAAGCCCTCATTGAAATAAATAATTAGGAATTCAAAAGTGCTTTTGGGCTAAATGAGTTTACCAATTTTTTGGAACCCATTAACTTCAAATCATTAGCTCAGGTATACAGTGCACAGAGGAACCACCTTAGAAATGGGCCTCTTAAGGAATTTTTTGTGAAGATAGGTGGGTTGATAGTTGTAGGACCCAACACAGAAGAGCCCTTCTCATTAAATCTATTCACCCTCAGGGCAAAGGGAATGTATTGGTCACTCTACCAAATTTTGGGAGAAGATGCTGACGCAAATATGCCCAATCACTACTTGCTAATGATTGCTTAGATTTTGAATCCTTCCCTTGCAGTAACATTTGATTATGGTTCTTTCATCACTGATGCTATCCATGGAGGGCTGATAGGAATAAAAAATGGGAAGGTGGATAGGCCTTTCAGATGGTATTCACTCCTTATGCATCTATTTATGTTCAAAGGTGGTGATTACTTTGCCAGTGGACTGGACCTCATAAAAGAGAAAGAGGGAGAAAAGATGCTAGTGCAACTATGGAGTACTGTGTTGTCATGGGATAGAGAGGATGCCAGTTTCTTAAAATTTGATTAATATTTTGCATCCAAGATTAGGACTCTCCTCTACTCAGAAAACCCAAGAATCCCCAAGGTTCTTTTGGAATTTATTAGACCAAAAGAATTTGCAGAGAGTATAAAGATTGTTCATAATTGAGGTGACATTTATCTATAACCAGTCTCAATAGTTTTCAGAGTTTTTGGTTATAAAGGCACTCCATTCTTGTTTCCCTATGAGGTCCCTCTCAAAGTGTGAATTGCAAAAGTCCTCAGACAGATTGGTAGTGTACAAGAGGCAGACCTAATAGGCAGGGGTAAAGGGACTATTTTCCCTTTGGCTACCATAGCCCATCAATTTATAATAACCAAGGGAGGTTGGAATTGTTTTGAAGACTTTCTCAAACCTTATCATTTGTTAACTGCAGTATCTAGGTGTGCCAATCCAAAAGACTTCTTCAATGGCATGTTTAGAAAAAGAGCAGTGTGCAGAGGTAGACCCCATCAATTTTAGTTTCCTGATGACCTCATTAGAAATGAGTTTGATTTGGATGAGCAGGAACTGAGGAAAGAAAAATGCATGGCTTATAAGAAAGCCTTAGACTTTGTGCATCAGTTTGATGCTAGATATGACCCATTGTCTAGCTTTTTCCCTTTTGAGGAGGAAATAAAGTTTTTAATTGTTTTCTTTGAGGATGTGATGAAAACCCTAAAAGAAAAAAGGGAAGTTGTGATTAAAAGCAACCCTAAAAAGGCAAGAATGATTCTAAGTAGGTCTTCCTCCACCAAAGTAATCCCTCCTCGTGACTACACACTGCACAAGAAATCTAGTTATAGTGTGTTGATGCCCACAATAGGGGAGCCCTCTACCTCCAAAGGAAAGAGGAAGATACAAGATGTCATTGACATCCAAGAAAGCCCTAAGAAGTAGAGAGTAGGAAAAGAAATATCATATGATACACCTTTGTACTCTCCATCTCAATCCCCTATTCACATAGGAGATGAGCAAGCAACAACTGAACAACTAATACAATTAGGCAGTTTAGTGGAAATTGCCTACACTTATGATGAGGTAGAGGAAGGAATGCCAGAAGAACCCCTTGCTACTAAAATGAACATTACTACCACTAAAATTAAAGGCCAGGAGTGGGATCCTGAGATAAAACCGGCCAGTAATGACTTCTTGGCTGACAACAATTTTGTCACATCAGCAGCATTTATGCAGTTTGTATGGAAAAAAAATATAGATAAATACAATGCAAGATGTGAGAAGAGAAAAGGTGAGCAGCCTAACAATGATCTAGCTCTGGTGGAGGAGGAAATAAAATAAGAAATGATGGAAGAATTTAAGACCATCACTCATGCGTAAGGAAGAGATATGGTGGCACAAGCTAGGGTGCTTATTCTCCCTGAGTGGGACATAGCAGATGCTTTGGTATTCGAGGCAATGAGGAAAGAAACTAAGCCCATGGAGGGAATCACTTTCAGCAAGGATAATGTTGCACTCATCATGTGGTCTCTCAAGAGAGATGAAAATAAGAGAAGCAAAGATACCCCAGGGTCAAGTTACGTTGCTGGGATGATAGTGAAGAGAGTACAAAACATGGGGGGGTAGAAGCTACTAGCACTATGCTAGAGACTGCATAATTTAGTGTTTTAGTAGCAGAAAAGGAAGCCAAGGAAAAAGAAGATCTCCAAGTCAAGTTGGACACAATTTTGAAGGCTTATAATAGTGTTAAGGAGGATGTAAGAGGTAAGGATAGCATCATTGCTAAGTTGCAGAGCCAGTTGACAGAATAGTACCATCAAGGTGATTATTAAACACTGATGATCTCCTCTTCTCCTACAAGACCTCCACCTAGTAGCCCCATCATTGAGTTCCCACCATCTCCAACACCCTCCAGCTCCCAGATGATTGAGATTACTCCTCAAGAGCTAGAGAATTTGAAACAGGATCAGGCCTTGTATGCCAAGAAATATGATGATAGAGTAAGGGCTACTATTTCAAGTTTTGTAGATACAATGAATGTCTTGCTACTATATAATAATATAAGTAAGGTTTTGGATATGTGGAATGAGGTCAATGGAGATAAGGGCATTTTGACACCTATTTTTGAAAAATGGAGGCCTAGAGCGCAGGACTTGGAGCTTATTTGTGCATCTTATGATGAAGTAGGGGCCAATCCTATCATCAAATCCACTTGTGACACCACCAAAGACCTAGTAAAATTAGTAGAAGGGGTGGATAATGCTGATAGAAAAATTAACTTGTACAAAAAGGAGTATGTTGATCAGGTTTTTGGGTCACTCCTAGGAGTTTTTGCTAGCCTAGATCAACTAAAGGACAAACAAGTGTGGCTCAAGGAATTAGAGGCCAAACTATCAGCCATAACTAAAGAAATTGTTGATCTAGATGATGCTTCCTTCTTTGTTGTGACAATTCAGGAGATAGAGAAAATCAAATCTCATTATGGTTTTCTCAATTTAGAAGTCAACAAGATGAGAAATTCTTGGAAAAAGTTGACCAAGGCTAAGACAAAAGTGATTAATTTCGCATGGCCAACTCATGATGTGTACAATGAATGGACAACAAAATATGCCATCCAGGATGTAGAGCAGTTAGAGGGCGCTCTTGAATAGTTAGAAGAGGTTGCAACTGGACAACAAGTTGAAGAAGCTACAGAGGTCAAAAAGGACTTGTAACTATTTTCATAAAAGGCTTTGTAACTTCTTTTGGAAGAGAAATGATTGTAACAAATTCTCCTAGGAAAGTCCGAAGCTATGTGCATCCATATTGTTATAAATGGATACCAGGACTAAGGGTAAGAGGATCACAAAGAATTGTAAGAAAACGCTACAAAAATTTATATTTGAGCTTTTCTAAGTTTAATGGAGAATATTCAAAAGTTTTTCCGATACTTTCTTGAAGAATATATCAATATACAGACCATCCATTTTTAGTAAAACTTTGTGTCATCTTTGAATGTGCTTGCAATTGTTTACTGTTTCATTCTGAATAATCCAAGGTTATTTTGTTTGAATGGGGGTTGTAAATCAGTTTTCAGTAGATGTGTTCGCTAGCTTTTCTTTTTAGGAGGGAAATTAAATATGCAGGGATTGCTTATACCAGTTAATTCTTTGTAGGATATTTTTGAATCTTGATGAGCATAGTTTGATTTGCTATGCATAAATTTTCATGTATGTCAGGCATATATAAGGATTAACAGAAGCCGAGCCAATGGGATGTTAAAAGATATTTTGTTTGGGGAGTATTGTTTGAATTTAGATGACTCTGTGACCTTGGATAAGGCACTGGTATAGATCAAAGTTGTCTATTACATGTTTTGTAGGTCAAAATACTGAATATGAGTATAATTTTCATTCCTTTGTTTCAGCTAGTTTCAAGGTGATTAGATCCACTGGTTTTCTGGACTGGTTTGTTGTGGATTTATCTTTTGAAAGTGTGAATTTAGTTCACAAAGGTATACCCACCTAGACTCTGAGTAAGTCTGAAGTGTAGAAGGTTAAATCAAACCTTGTCATATGTTGTCCTAAGAGTTTCCTTCCCTTTGATATCTCTTCTGCACAGAGTTCAATCATTTTATTATAAGGATGTTAAAGTGAATCAGATTTTGAAGACAAAAAAAGTGGCAACTCTACTGGGGAGAGTCACATTAAGGATCCAGACGTAGCTTTGTGCTCAAGTTGTAAAGAAAATCATTGTGTTTGTGGAATTCCTTCTTATTATTCTAAAACTTGTTTTCATAATTCCCATACTCCTGTGGGTGGCAACTTTGTATATTGGAACTAGCCCTTGTGAATTATAAATCATTCTAAAAAGGAAAACAAGCATAATGCAAGGAGGAAAGAACACTAGATCATTCATGAAGAAGCATCCTCGTGAAACTTTGCAAGAAGGTTTACCAGAGCAATCACGAAGGAGATAGAAGAGATCAGTGTTACACGAGCCATCAAATGCTACTTGGGTACAAAAGAATAATAATACCGATAAGATGCCCAATCGACCTGTTTATGCAAAGTCTAATTCTTCTTCTAGGGATTCTGAACAAGATATATTAGGCTTTCATTCTGGATTGTTCAGAAATATTGATAATGCACATGTTTTAAATCAAGATCTATCCTATGTTAGTGTTTCTGCAAGAGATAGGACTAGTTCAAATGCAATTAGACAATCTGTGCCTAGAACAATTGATGGGAACATTAGTTTGATTGACATAGATCAAGTTAATATATCAGATTCTGAGGAAAATTTCCCTGACCAAGATAAAGTATCCCAAGAAATTGAATATCTGAATTAAAGGGTTCACCGTCTAATTTCCCTAAGAGCCCAAAAGGAAGCAAATAGGGAGAAGGAAGTCAAAGGTAAATTAATGGAGAGAGATAGGCTTCTTAGACAAATAGCTGATCTTGAAATGCTAGCTAAGGAGAAAGAAAAGAGTGATGAGGAAGGCCCCATGATTAGATAAATTCTGATCCCCAAAGCCAAGCAAGCATATAGGTCAGTGGTCTAACCAAACAAGGAAGTATCTAGTGATTCTTAGCTTCCTAGGACTAATGTGGATAAAGGAAAATAGAAATGGGTGGATGATGGAATTAAGTCTAAAACTAAAAAGGAGATTTCTCATAGGTTGTCAGCACATGAGAGAGAAATGGAGAGAAAGAGGAAAGAAAAAGAGGATCTCCAAATGGAGTTAGAAAGGGTTGAATTGGAAGCAGCAAATCAGGAAGTTAAAAGAAACATTAGTTACTTAAAGGCTCCTCCTATCACATTTCCATCAGAAGACCTTAGTAAGCCTAATCCTTAATAAGTTTCCCTTCCCTCGGTTAAGATTCAACCTACAGTGCCTGCTAATATAGCTTCAGTGAGTCAAATCCCTGTGAATAGTCAATACACCCAAGTATCTCAATCTCCAATTCCAAAAGTTAAAATGACCATGGGAAACAATAATGCCATCACTCCTTTTCAAAGGATACCAATCAATTTAGAACAATATAGACAATTGTTCTTTGATGGGATCCCAAGATATCCCAATCATGTTCCTACTAAGTTAAGAGACAGACTCATAAATTTGCCAGGAATAATGCAATTAGTGCTAAGGAACATCTGAAATCTTTTGGGGACCTAATAAACGATTATGAGATAGTGGATGAAGATGTTATTATGAAACTGTTTGTCCAATCCCTGGTTGATGATGCAAGAGATTGGTATAGAGGTTTTCCAGTAAATAGCATAGGGTCATGGGAGGATTTTAAAAATTGTTTCCAAGAGAAATATGGTGACAAGACTAATGTGAGCTTCATGCTTAATGAATTCAATAATATCAGAAAGTCTAATAATGAAATGTTCACTGACTTCAATGCCAGATTCCAAAAAGCCATGCACAGACTGTATCAAGTGATGAGATTAGATGATAACATGTGTTTAAATACTTATTACAATGCATTTGATTCTAAGATGGCCTATATCCTGAGAGATAAGAATCCACATAACTTGAGAGATGCTTTTAGAATTGCCATAAATGTAGAGAGTAATAGAAAAGCATCCAGGAAGTTAGGAAGAAGAATAGATGGTAGATTATGGCAGGAAACAAAACAACAACCTAATAAAGTTGCTAAGGAGGATGATAAGATAGAGAAATTGGTTATTGCAATGAAGGATCTTACTACCAAGGTAAACAAAAATGACAAGCCTCATTATAACTGGCAAGATAGACCACCTAGATTGCATGACATGCCATATAATACCAATTGGAAAGATGGCAAACCCCAAAATGAAAAGCCCAAAATTGCTCAAAATCAAGACACTCCAGATCCCTTGAAAGGGAAAATTGTCCATAATATAGAAAATGCTCCATGGTGTATTGCTTGTGATGGACCACATTCTCCTCATTAGTGTGCGGTGGTTCAGGCTCTTGAGAAATCTATGAGACAAGAAGTTGAGCCTAACATCAATATGTTTGAAACCATCATAGAAAGTGATGAGGAGTCTGTGTAGAGTGAATATAGTGATGTGCTAGATAATGAAAGGTTTGTTCAAGGACAACTAATCATAGATTGGAATCCTACATTGAATGTGGTAACAATTGAGGATGAAGAGGTTCATCTTAGAAGGCCTAGTGAGGAAGAAGTTAAAAATCTCACTAAAGTTGCCATTGCCAAAGAAAAACACAACTATAACTTGAGGAGCACTAAGAGAGACACTGATTAGGGTGAACCAGGTTCCATGTTCATAAAAGAGGTCACTCAAAAGGGGGCAGCGAGTAGTGCTACTACTGTTCCTAAGATTGGTCAAGAAAAGGGGGAACAAGTTAAAGATGTATCCAAGAGTGCAAATGATAAAAACATTGGTGATATACAAGGAGCTGCCATAGTGAAAAAGGCAAGTTAGCTCAAGATAGAAAGAGTTAGAGCTAGTACTAAAACAAGTAATAGTTCTAGATTTGACATGGCTTAAGCTCTTACTCAAATGAAGGTCACTGTCCCATTAGTAGAATTACTGAAGATTAAAGAATATAGGGATGCAGCCTTGTCTTTATTTTCTAGTATACTTGATAGTGACACAGTTTTACCCACCGGTTCAGCTAGAATTGGAAAGGATCAAGAGTTCCAAACCCCAAAGGTTTATGTTGGAACCACTATCACCCAAGAGCCTTCATAGGTAGATCCTTTCTATGTTACTTTGTTAGTAAACAACCAGTTGATTAAAAACTGCATGATAGATTCAGGAGCTGCTGCTAATGTAATGCCCTATGGTGTTATGAAAGAATTAGGACTATTAGTAACTACTGTATATGGAAAATGCTATGCTATGGATAATAGGGAAGTACTTGTGATAGGTACAATGAAAGATGTTGAGGTAAAAATAGCAGCATTCCCTGAGGCAACTTATAAAATGGATGTTATTGTTACTGATACCAAGCCCCATTATGGTATGTTAACTTTCCAAGCAGTGGGCAACAATAGTAGGAGGGAATGTTCAACTAGACTTATCCTATGCCACCATTCCAATCAATGGAAATCAGGTCAAATTGTATAGAGAGCCACGTGCTCCTAGGGTAATTGAAAATGTAAACCCTGATATGCTCAATTGTATGATTGATGTAGATCTTGATAACTTTAGACTTCAACCAATTCTACCCCAATTGAAGAATACTGATCCCATTGTGGTCGAATTAGAAGCACAACGGTATGGATTATGGCAAATTTATTTTTGATGGAGCTTGTTCCAAAGAAGGATCTGGAGAAGGGGTTCTTTTTGTATCCCCATCAGGTATAACCTTCAAGTATTCATTCTTATTGGCCTTCCAGTGCATAAATAATATTGCAGAGTATGAATTTCCATTGTTGGGGCTTGAAGTTGCAAAGAAGCATGGAATCCAAATGTTGACAGTGTTAGGGGATTCAAAATTGGTTGTATCTCAGGTAAGATCTAGATATGCATCCAAGAATGATAGGTTAAAGAGATATAAACATGTAGTTTGGGATGTTATTGAGCATTTTAGTGCATTTTCTATCAATTGGATAGAGCGATCAAAGAACATTATGGCAGATTTCCTAGCTAATGTTGCCTTGAAGAATGATGATGCAACATTAATTGGTATTTCCACTGTGGAAATAAAATCTAGGCCTGCTATTCCCAATAATGTGTACAATTGGCAATTTTTTGCTAATGATGAAGACATTCTTAGGTTTATTCAATGTGTTGATGATTATGATGGATAAAAGATTGATTGCAATGCATTGGTAGAGGTGGTGGACATTAGAGAAACAGTGTTTGGAAATGAGTTGGTCCAGTTGGAAACCAATAAAATACCTAAAGGGCTGGTAGAGCTAGAAAGCATATTCAGTTATAATGATAGTCACTTACATCAACAGTTTACCATCAAATTGGAAGAACTAGAGGAGGTAAACCTGGGGACTAAATCATTCTCTAAGTTAGTATACATCAGGAAGAAATTACCCCCTCATGTTAGGACTAATCTTATTAATTTATTAAGGAAGTATAAACATGTTTTTTCTTGGTCTTATGAAGACCTAAAGGCGTATAGACAAGATCTTTTTCAGCATGAAGTTCCTTTACTTCCAGATGCTAAGCCTTTTAGACAGAAACAGAGACCCATTAATCCCCTATTAGAGACTAAGATAAAGCAAGAGTTGACTAAATTAAGAGAAGGGGGGATTATCAAACCTATAAGACATTCTTCATGGGTCTCCAATCTGGTCCCAGTAAGAAAGAAGAATGGGGACATTAGATTGTGTGTAGATTTTAGGAACTTAAATGTTGCTTCTTTGAAAGATAACTACTCTTCCCCAAATATGGAAGCCATGCTACAGAGAGTGATAGGATGTGACCTTTTATCTATGATGGATGGTTTTTCAGGATACAATCAAGTGTTAGTGAAGGAATCTGAATAGTTTAAAACCGCTTTCACTACTCCATGGGGAACATATGTCTATGTGAGAATGTCATTCGGTTTGAAAAATGTTGGAGCTACATTTCAGAGAGCCATGGATGTAGCTTTCAAAGAATTCATCAATATCATCATGGTGGTTTATCAAGATGATCTAACCTATTTCTCTAAGAAGGCTGATGATCATTGTGGACACTTGGAGAAGGTGTTCAATAAAGCTTTGGAATTTGGTGTGTCACTAAATCCCAAGAAATGTCATTTTGGAGTCACTGAAGGAAAACTATTGGGACACATTGTTTCCAAGGAAGGGGTAAGGATAGACCCTGAAAGAATTGAAGCAATAAATAAGGTGTCTGAACCTAAGAATGTAAAAGGTATTCAATCCTTTCTAGGAAAAGTGAATTTTATTAGGAGATTCATTGCAAACTTTGCAGAGATAGTGAAGCATATTGTCAAGTTGCTCAAGAAGGATACCAAATTTTGTTGGGATCAAGAAGCCTCAAAGGCTTTTGCTAAAATTAAGAAGGAAATTCAGGAAGCACTAGTGTTAAAATCTCCTAATTACAGTAAGCCCTTTTCTCTATTTTCCTTTGCTTCATATCATATAGTAGTTGCAGTATTGTTACAAAAGGACAATGAGGGATATGAACATCCCATAGCCTTCTACAGCAAGTCTTTGCAAGTAGCAGAACTAAAATATGAGACCATGGAGAAACAAGCTTATGCTCTGGTTAAAGTTGTCAAGGCTTTTAGGCCATATCTGGTGAATTCAAATATCATTGCCTATGTCCCACATGCTGCAGTTAAGGATATTTTGTCCCAATCTGAGGTTATAGGGAAAATATGTAGATGGATTAATAGAATTCAAGAATTTGACTTGGAGATAAAGATCACCAAATTAATGAGAGGTTTGGGTTTGGCTAAGCTAATGACTAAGTCTAATCTTATGAATGTAGAAATACATAATGTTGAAGGTAGAGGTGCTTCAGTCACTAGCATTGAAAGGCAACCTTGGTACTCAGAGATAGTCTAATTCCTAAGAGATGTTGCATTCTCAAAAGGAATAACACATAATCAGAAAAGAACTCTAAAACTCAAGTCCCAAAAATATGTATTCATTCAAGGTGATCTGTTCTAGAGAAAAAGAGATGGAGAGTTACTAATGTGTTTGGATGAATTCTAGGCTAAATGGGTACTGACTAAAATGCATGATGGAGTATGTGGGGGTCATTACTCTACTAAAACAACTGCTGGCAAGATAATCTAGGCTGGATACTTTTGGCCTACCTTATTCAAAGATGCTCATGCATATGTTTGGAAATGTGACCTATGTCAAAAAATTTCATCCAAGCTAAAGTATGAAGGAGCCTTACCCCTAAATCCAGTCTCTGTGGAAGCTCCTTTTGTCCAATGGGGAATTGATTTTATTGGAGAGATTGTTGAGAGGTCAGGGAGAGGTAACAGATAGATCATAGTAGCCACTGACCATTTCACAAAATGGATAGAAGTTATTCCTACAAGAAGAGTTACAAGTAAGGTTGTCATTGATTTCCTGATGGATAATGTAATAACTAGGTTTGGAACACCTGCTAAATTGGTAATGGACAATGCCATGAGTTTCAGATCGGAGGAGTTTGAAGGATTTTGTACCAGTCATGGAATACTCATGTCTTACTCTTCACCTTAGCACCCTCAAGGGAATGGACAAGCAGAATCCAACAATAAAAGTCTTTTGAACATCATCAAGAAAATCCTAGAAGAAAATAAAAGATCTTGGGATCAAAAATTGAAGTTAGCTCTATGGGCAGATAGAATAATAGTAAAAAGGGCCATTGGAATGTCACCTTTTGAACTGGTTTATGGTACCCAAGTCAGATTGCCAATGAATAATCTTCTTCCAGTTTGTAAATTCTTGCAAAATGAGGATATGGAGTTATCTGAACCAATGGAAAATAGAATGATCCAAATTGTGGAGGTGGAAGAACTTAGGACTTTGGCTCATAAGAGAAATTAGAAGATCCAATTGCAGTCCAAATACCTTTTTGATAAAAGGACATCATTAAGGAAGTTTCAAATTGATGACATTGTTCTTCAGTAGAATGCAAAAGGACAGGACAAGGGAAAGCATAGAAAAGTTGAATCATTATGGATTGGCCCTTTTGTGGTCTGTGACTTAAATGGTAAGGATTCATATTTTTTGAAGAATATGAGTGATGAAATATAGGAATTTCCCATGCATGGACAATTCCTGAAGCATTATTTCTCTTGATGTCCATGCACAGTTGGTCCTTTGTTTGTACATATTTTGTTTCTTTCCTATTTCTCTATTTGGGTCTGTGTTTTGGTCTATTTCTCCAGAGTTTTTGAGTTTTCTTGTGTTGACCTTGCGATCAACCATCCCCAGTTAGAGCCGCTATGATCACTATTTAAAAAATGGGCTTTCTTTTCCCATAAACCAGCTATGTTTTGAAATTTTGAGTTAGACATGCTGTCAATTGCTTTAGCTCTGTGTTAGGTCTTAAGGGTTTAGGGCTTTTTAGTTTTAAATCGTTCAATGTTTTATCAAAAAACCCTCTGGTTGTATTTATTCATTACTTTATCCACTTAAGTAATGGGTCCCAGGTTCGTAGGAAGTGTCCCCCCTTGTCATTTGCCTAGGCGGTCATTTGAATTAATCATAAAATTTTACGCCTTATATATTTTCCTCCTAATGTTGTCGGGCCCAATAAGTGGTGCGCATCTCTCAAGAAGATCTATGGTTTTTACTATTTTTTTAGGCAAAGTTGCACGTGGTTTAAGACCTGCAGAATGGTGAAAAGGAAATGTGTTCTAAATGGAGATTTTGGCCCGGTTTAAAGAGGTCTCATCTTGTCCAAGATCCAACGGCTAGCGTTATTTCATAGCTTGAACTTGCAAGCAAAATACCTTGCACAAAATAGCGAAAGCATTTGGTGGGACCCACATGCGAGCATTTTCTAAGTGACTAAAAAGTGATCAAGTCCCATTTGATCTGACGGTTCGCGCTGTTTTGCAGGATGAAAATGCTCGATAGTTATCTTTCATAAAGTGGCAAAATGACGTGGCACTCCAATTAGACAATCTAGCTAGTCTAGAGAGCGAGCAAGATGGTTGCACGTGGCAGAGGCCACAATATCAGCGAGGTGGGTCCAAGGGTTAAAAGAAGGTGGGTCTTGGAAGTGACTTATGCCATGGGATAAGAGGTGACCTAGCAGATATAGGTGGCAAGGATGAGGTGGAACCCAATGTTTTCTCTCAGCAAATGAAAGACTGACATGTCAGCTTTGAAAGTCACTAGATGCTAGGTGTTTGAGGTTGAGTTGGAGGGCCCATGTTCACCAGAGTTAGTTTAGATGGTTAAGCATCAAGGAAATAAAGAATAATCTAATGGCTCGCATGAATTTGCAAGGGTAAGATGCTCATGCTTTATGCCCTGCGAAATGGCTAAAAGGTTTTTCATCCCCAAAGGCAGATGAAACATGAGGATAAAAGAGGTTCAACTTCATTTTGATCCAATCGCTAGCTTTATTTTACGGTTGTGAGATGCTTGAAGGATATGCTTCGTGAAATAGCGAAAGTAAAAGGGGTTCATCTAGGTCTCAAGCTAGATGGTGTCGTGTATGTGGACACATGGTTTTAGAAGAAGTTGAGGGCCCACCAAGGTGTAACTAGCAATAAAAGGGAGAGACACGTGGCTGACGTTGAACTAGGCTTGAACAGTTTTCTAAAACCAATGGTTGAGTGCCACGTGGTAATCAATAACCAATAAAAGGTGGCGTAAGCAAAGCAAGCATAAAGGGTTTCCCTTAAAGGATGGTCATCTCCAATCTGATCCAATGCCTCATGTTGTTTCATGGCCCAAAGTTGAAAGATGTTTAAGCTTCATGAAATAGCAAAAGACTGCTAGCAGTCAAGGTAAAGGCGTGGTTAATAAAGATGTCGATGGTCCTAGTGAGAGTTAAATGCTGAGTAGTTAGAATTCCATCTAACATCTGGCATGGTTTCACGAAGGAGAAGTGCTCAAAAGATAAAGTCTCCGAAATGGTGAAAAGGAGGTGGGGCCCAGTGCGAAGGTAAAACTGTTAAGTTAGTATAACAGCCGATCAAGTTTCTGTCGATCGAACGGTTGGCGTGATTTCATTTAACGAAATTGCCTGAAGGTTATGCTTCGTGAAACAATGAAAGAGTGAAAGGAAAGAAATGCAGGAATGTTGTGACCCATTGGAGCAAAAATTTGAATTCTTTCAGGAATTCAATTATGAAGGGATGGCCGAAGCATGGGGAATCAATGTCGCAGTTAAGACCCTGGGTACCATATATGATCTCCTATCGATTGAGTAATGGTACCATTCAAAAGCATTGTTGCAGAAGAGGAGATACAGAGATTTTGTCTTCAAATACAGAAAGAGTTAATTCAGTTGTAGAGAAGATTCCTTTGAGCTAAAATCAGGTTTTCTTGTACTCTTGTGTGGCAATTTCTTCGTGGAGTTTTAATTAAGGACTTGATTTGTCGTTGAACCATTTGGGGATAGTATTTTGATTGCTTGCATTTTCAAAATGGCACCTAAGAGAGAGTTTTCTGGCAAGGTTAATTATCAAGAGAGGGCCATTTGTGATGATTGTTTGAGCAGTTGACATTGTCAACTAACCAGGCATTAAAAGTGAAAGAATTAGTGCCTAGAGCTCCTCATTTGAAGATAGGAGAAGGGATATCTAATAAAGACAACTAGTTGATAGATCCACAGGTCAGATTGTCCGGGTTGGGGTTATTCAAGGTTGGTTTTGGAATGAGAAATTCTCCAGCCCCACAAAATAGCATCTGGGAATTAGATTTAGGGAAGTTGGTAGTTCCAGGGGTATTCATGGACATGGATCTAATGACTCAAATTGCACATAATTATGATCTAGTCACAACAAGCATTAGGGATACAAATGGGAAAACCCTCATTGAAATAAATAATGAGGAATTCAGAAGTGCTTTTGGGCTAAATGAGTTTACCAATTTTTTGGAACCCATTAACTTCAAATCATTAGCTCAGGTATACAGTACATAGAGGAACCACCTTAGAAATGGGCCTCTTAAGGAATTTTTTTTGAAGATAGGTGGGTTGACAGTTGTAAGACCCAACACAGAAGAGCCCTTCTCATTAAATCTATTCACCCTTAGGGCTAAGGGAATGTATTGGTCACTCTGCAAGATTTTGGGAGAAGATGCTGAGGCAAATATGCCCAATCACTACTTGCTAATGATTGCTCGGATTTTGAATCCTTCCCTTGCAGTAATATTTGATTATGCTTCTTTCATCCCTGATGCTATCCATGGAGGGTTGATAGGAATAAAAAATGGGAAGGTGGATAGGCCTTTTGGATGGTATTCACTCCTTATGCATCTATTTCTGTTCAAAGGTGGTGATTACTTTGCTAGTGGATTGGACCTCATAAAAGAGAAAGAGGGAGAAAAGATGTCAGTGAAACTATGGAGTATAGTGTTTTCATGGGATAGAGAGGATGCCAGTTTCTTAAAATTTGATAAATATTTCACATCCAAGATTAGGACTCTCCTCTGCTCAGAAAACCCAAGAATCACCAAGGTTCTTTTGGAATTTATTAGACCAAAAGAATTTGCAGAGAGTATAAAGATTATTCATAATTGAGGTGACATTTATCTATACTGAGTCTCTACAGTTTTCAAAGTTTTTGGTTTTAAAGGCACTCCAATCTTGTTTCCCTATCAGGTCCCTCTCAAAGTAGGAATTGCAGAAGTCCTCAGATAGGTTAGTAGTGTACAAGAGGCAGAGCTGACAAGCAGGGGTAGAGTGACTATTTTCCCTACGGCTACCATAGCCCATTAATTTATAATAACCAAGGGAGGTTGGAATTATTTTGAAGACTTTCTCAAACCTTATCATTTGTCAACTATAGTATCCAGGTGTGTCGATCCAGAAGACTTCTTCAATGGCATGTTTAGAAAGAGAGCAGTGTGCAGAGGTAGACCCCATCAATTTCAGTTTCTTGATGACCTCATTAGAAATGAGTTTGATTTGGATGAGTAGGAACCAAGGAAAGAAAAATGGGTGGCTTATAAGAAAGCCTTAGACTTTGTGCATCAGTTTGATGCTAGATATGACCCATTGTCTAGCTTTGAGGATGTGACGCAAACCCTGAAGGAAAAAAGGGAAGCTGTGACTAAAAGCAACCCTGAAAAGGAAAGAATGATTCTAAGTAGGTTTGCCTCCACCAAAGCAATCCCTCCTAGTGACTACACATTGCACAAGAAATCTAGTTATAGTGTGTTGATGCCCACAACAGAGGAGCCCTCTACCTCTAAAGGAAAGAGGAAGATACAAGATGTCATTGACATCCAAGAGAGCCCTAAGAAGCAGAGAGTAGGAAAAGAAATATCATCTGATACACCTTTGTACTCTCCATCCCAATCCCCTAATCACATAGGAGATGAGCAAGCAGTAGCTGAACAACTGATACAGTTAGGTAGTTTAGGGGAAATTGCCTACACTTATGATGAGGTAGAGAAAGGAATGCTAGAAGAACCCCTTTCTACTGAAATGAACATTACTACCACTGAACTTAAAGGCCAGTAGTGGGATCTTCAGATAAAGTAGGCTAGTGATGACTTCTTGGCTAACAACAATTTCCTCACATCAGTAGCATTTATGTAGTTTGTATGGAAAAAAAATATAGATAAATACAATGCAAGATGTGAGAAGAGAAAAGGTGAGCAGCCTAACAAAGATCCAACTTTGGTGGAGGAGGAAATAAAACAAGAAATGATGGAAGAATTTAAAACCATCACTCTGGAGCAAGGAAGAGATATGGTGGCACAAGCTAGGGTGCTTATTCTCCATGAGTGGGACATAGTAGATGCCCTGGTACTGGAGGCAATGAGGAAAGAAACTAAGTCCATGGAGGGAATCACTTTCAGCAAGGATAATGTTGCACTCGACATTTGGTCTCTAAAGAGAGATGAAAATAGGAGAAGCAAAGATACCCCAGGGTCAAGCTACCTTGGTGGGGTGATAGTGAAGAGAGTACAGAACATAGGGGTGCAAAATTTAGTGTTGCAATAGTAGAAAAGGAAGCCAAGGAAAAAGCATATCTCCAAGTCAAGTTGGACACAATTTTGAAGGCTTATAATAGTGTTAAGGAGGATGTAAGAGGTAAGGATAGCATCATTGCTAAGTTGCAGAGCCAGTTGACAAGACAGTACCATCAAGGTGAGTATTCAACACTGATGATCTCCTCTTCTCCTGCAAGACCTCCACCTAGTAGCCCCATCATTGAGTTCCCACCATCTCCAGCACCCTCCAGCTCCCAGATGATTGAGATTACTCCTCAAGAGCTAGAGAATTTGAAACAGGATCAGGCCTTGTATGCCAAGAAATATGATGATAGAGTAAGGGCTACTATTTCAAGTTTTGTAGATACAATGAATGTCTTGCTACTATATAATAATATAAGTAAGGTTTTGGATATGTGGAATGAGGTCAATGGAGATAAGGGCATTTTGACACCTATTTTTTAAAAATGGAGGCCTAGAGAGCAGGACTTGGAGCTTATTTGTGCATCTTATGATGAAGTAGGGGCCAATCCTATCATCAAATCCACTTGTGACACCACCAAAGACCTAGTAAAATTAGTAGAAGGGGTGGATAATGCTGATAG
The DNA here is from genome assembly GCF_030272615.1 of Cryptomeria japonica. Taxonomy (NCBI): domain Eukaryota; kingdom Viridiplantae; phylum Streptophyta; class Pinopsida; order Cupressales; family Cupressaceae; genus Cryptomeria; species Cryptomeria japonica. The sequence continues at coordinate 703,002,610 of NC_081411.1, read as the reverse complement.
AAAAATTAACTTGTACAAAAAGGAGTATGTTGATCAGGTTTTTGGGTCGCTCCTAGGAGTTTTTGCTAGCCTAGATCAACTAAAGGACAAACAAGTGTGGCTCAAGGAATTAGAGGCCAAACTGTCAGCCATAACTAAAGAAATTGTTGATCTAGATGATGCTTCCTTCTTTGTTGTGACAATTTAGGAGATAGAGAAAATCAAATCTCATTATGGTTTTCTCAATTCAGAAGTCAACAAGATGAGAAATTCTTGGAAAAAGTTGACCAAGGCTAAGACAAAAGTGATTAATTTCGCATGGCCAACTCATGATGTGTACAATGAATGGACAACAAAATATGCCATCCAGGATGTAGAGCAGTTAGAGGGTGCTCTTGAATAGTTAGAAGAGGTTGCAACCGGACAGCAAGTTGAAGAAGCTACAGAGGTCAAAAAGGACTTGTAACTGTTTTCATAAAAGGCTTTGTAACTTCTTTTGGAAGAGAAATGATTGTAACAAATTCTCCTAGGAAAGTCCGAAGCTATGTGCATCCATATTGTTATAAATGGATACCAGGAAGGGTAAGAGCATCGCAAATAATTGTAAGAAAATGCTGCAAAAATTTATATCTGAGCTTTTCTATGTTTAATGGAAAATATTCAAAAGTTTTTGTGATACTTTCTTGAAGAATATATCAATATACAGACCATCGGTTTTGAGTAAAACTTTGTGTCATCTTCGAATGTGCTTGCAATTGTTTATTGTTTCATTTTGAATAATCCAGGGTTATTTTGTTTGAATGGGGGTTGTAAGGCAATTTTCAGTAGATGTGTTCGCTAGCTTTTCTTTTTAGGAGGGAAATTAAATATGCAAGGATCGCTTCTACTAGTAAATTCTTTGTAGGATATTTTTGAATCTTGATGAGCATAGTTTGATTTGGTATGCATAAATTCTCATGTATATCAGGCATATATAAGGATTAACAGAAGCCAAGCCAATGGGATGTGTAAAGATATTTTGTTTGGGGAGTATTGTTTGAATTTAGATGACTCTGTGACCTTGGATAAGGCACTGGTATAGATCAAAGTTGTCTACTACATGTTTTGTAGGTCAAAATATTGAATATGAGTATAGTTTTCAATCCTTTGTTTCAGTTAGTTTCAAGGTGATTAGATCCACTAGTTTTCTAGATTGGTTTTTTGTGGATTTATCTTTTGAAAGTGTGAATTTAGTTCACAAAGGTATACCTGCCTAGACTCTAAGTAAGTCCGAACTGTAGAAGGTTAAATCAAACCTTGTCATATGTTGTCCTAAGAGTTTCCTTCCCTTTAATATCTCTTCTGCACAGAGTTCAATAATTTTATTATAAGGATGTTAAAGTGAATCAGATTTTGAAGACAACAATACCAACAACATCATGTTCTTTGATGTTGCCTCCTTCACTTGGGGGGTGGAAGATAAGTTCAATATTGTACTCCCCCTAGCATCCTGCATCTCCATTATGCCTTAGGAGATATCACTTATGCACTGAGTGCATGGTTCTGGTTCACAGTCTTCTTCCTCCATAACTGCTTGGTCTCACCCTTCTTCCCATTTCCAGATTCTTCATTACGACTAGAAGTAGTGATATAGTAGGACACAACCTCCATCCCAACTTCATGTTTGAGAAATTTCTTGACATACCAGTTTGACCATCTTCTCCTGGTCATGTTGCTTTGACTAGCAACTAGAACCAGTGAACCTCTTACTCCTACAGGGAGATTTCTCCTTTGGTTCCATGCAGGTCTCTTCTTTCCATATGCTCTGTTTTCACTTTTCTGCAGAGCATGGCCATATTTTTAGCCCCCATGTGACTGCAGCTTCCTCTTCCTGCATTCAAACTCTCTATGGCTAGATCCATTGTAGTTATGACAAACAATCTTTGTATAACCGAGAGAAGGGACATGCATGTATCTACTTCTAGATACATCTTTCCCATAAGCATGATTTCTATAAGATCTTACATTGTCCTTTCTAGATCTCTTTTGACATTCCCCTACCATATGGCCATAATCATTACAAGTAAAGTAGTAACTGGTAAATGATGACATATGACTTACATATTTACTTTTCCATGCATGAGGAGATCTTATCAGTTTTGCATCCCCATCTTTTCCTTTTTGAGAATGGACCCTTGTTGTCCATTCTGAGAACCTCTTTCATCTAATCTCTTCTTGTTTTCCTACACTTGCTTCCCCTTGTAGGTGGTAGCAGTTTTCCATCCTCTACTAGTAGAGCATCTCCTTTGTTGTTTCCTCATCTTCTTGCTTTCGGTGGAGTTTTCTTCTTCCATCTTCCCCTTACCTCTGGGATTTGCATGAAGATTCCTTTTTGTAGCATTGATCTTTACTTTTGTCTACAAGTTCTCACCATTTGTGGTCAAGTCAACCTTCTTTCAAGGAGCATATCTAACTGGGGAGGTCTAGCTTTTGTTCTCTCCAAGAAACCACTAAAGTTTTTGGTCTTTTATCTCTAGTTGAGAGGCTAGATCTTCACACTGACATTTCTTGGTGTTTTATGCCTGGTTCAACTCTGAGATGCATTTCTCAGATTCTTCAAGGCATTTGACTAACTGGTTCTACTCCACAATAGCAACATTCTTGAATAACTTGTATTGCCTTTTAAGTCTATTGAGTTCTTCAAGTGTATTTACAAGCTCTTCTTCAAGGTCAACTTCTACTACTTCTTCATCATCAAAAGGGTCTTGATGGCTAGATCTATCTGCCATGTCTTCCTCTTCATCATCATTGCTGCTCAACACATCTTGTTGAGGGGAACTATTTTCCCAACCACTTTCATATTCTTGGGCCACAAAGAGTTGAGCTCCTTCTTCATCACTATTGTGGCTACTAGCAGATCTTTCTTCATCATGTAGATAAATATGAGAGGTATTTCTCATATTTGCTTCAATTTCTAGTTCTATAGTTGAGGGTTCATTTCCATAGATCTTCTTCAATCTTTCCCATAAGCTCTTTGTTGTTTTACACCTATCCACCTATGAAGAGACATCACTGGTGATTCCACTAAAAAATAGCCTTCATGGCTTCTTCATTGCACTGGTTTTTTATTTCTTCTACAAATCCAGTAGGAAGATTGACCTTTCTAGGGAGACCATCAACTACTGACATCCATACATAAAACCCTCAAGAGGATAGGAAAACTTCCATTTTACAACTCCAAATAGAAAAGTTTGAACCATCAAATACTGGAGCAAAGATAGACACTAAACAAACCATTGTGTCCTTAAGTTAGAATCTACCCAAGTTGGAGAACACTCTTCTAACTAGGAACCTATGCTGGGATACCAATTATTGGACACAATGAACCACTGAGAGGGGGAGGGGGTGAATCAGTGGTTCTCAAATCTCTTTCTCTTTTGCAAACCTATGTGAGCATACCAGTTGATAGATTTAACCCAATGCAAGCTTACCAGTTACGGAGGAGACTAACATAAATGCAAACACACTCACAAGGGGACATCACATAACACCAGCATATATGAGGAAAACCCAAGATGGGAAAAACCTCAATGTGTAATGTTGTTGGAGTCTACTACTCCAATCCAACCTCATAATAAATACAGTTACAAAGTTTAGGGCACCAACCCCTACCTAATTTATGGGCTACAACCCAATGGATCACCAACCCCTAACTTTAGGGCACTAACCCAAGGAGATACAACCCCTGCATAGAGCTACAACTCAGTGTTCACAATGTAAACATCAAATACATAAGTAGTTATCTTGTTACAAGTGAATCTTGCAACCATTATACATATCTTACTCTATCGGTGAGATACCTTCTATGCTTCACCAACTTACTTCTCTATTGTTCTTCACCTGCTGCTTCTCTGCTTGTAAGCCCTACCAGTTTATCTCTCTTCTAAATTTCTCTCACTGTATCTCCTCCTCACTACTCTACTCTTCACTGATTCAACTCTTTGTCGATTCTCTGTCTATTTTCTTTGCAGTCTCCTTCACCTTTGTTCTACCAGTATAAATACTACTAGTTCTTCTCTCCAAACAATTGAATGTTTCAACCAGGTTCTCTCTCACTCCCACTCTTTTCATAGATGCTCATTGAGCACTTGGCTGATTTTCTCTTACTTGTAGAAGTCTTCAACTTTGCAATCGCACAATATTCTTCTATTCAGTAGCAACAAACATTCTCTTCCACCCCCACACTTATAGACACATTTTCCCTCCAAAAACCAATTCAAAATATAGGTGGTTAGGTTTTCATCACCATCCTTGAGGCAAACCAAATCCAATCAGATCTTGCACAATTTGATCTTTCTGACATCCAATTGAACAACTCTGCCATTTTTGCATCTCCTAGATTATGCCTTTCATCTCTGGTGACTTTATTTTTACCATAATAGCTAATCCCTTTTTCAATCACGAAAGAACTATCATGTTGTTTCCTCCATCACCTCGATCTTCTAAATTTCTCTTAGATAACTCATAGTTGTCTTCCAGACCTCGAGCCTCAAACCCTTACAATAGCTCTATAACATGTCCCATGATTTGAGTGACTTCTCATTAAAGTCGACCAATCTTGCAACAACCCTATCGATGTACATTCCATCTTTATCCACACACATGCTCACCATGTTGACTCCAAGTGGCATCCATATCGACTAACTACTAGCTTGGTACTTCATGTTGGTCCGAATAGGATCACCGATCAGCCACTCAACTGGTTCCTTTTTCCTATTGTTTCATTAACCTCACTCATACGCCACACTGTACTAGTAACCTTATCATATCTGCATTTTGCACCTTGCTCATATTACTGGTGAGCTTTACATACCGGTTATGACTCTTGATGATACCAATCATCATCCTTCACTAGACTCCTTCATCAGTCAGATCATTCTCCTCTGACTGGATCGGTTCAGCCAATTTGTTTGAATGATAAACATATCACTCTTCTATTGTATTAGCATCTTAGCATGCCTTCTTTATTGGTCTAGCGCATAACCTTGATCTCATGCACTTAAGAAATTACCTCAATTTATCAGTGGATCTAGAGTGATCCTTCAAGTTCTCACCTTTACCTATTTACTCTTATCCCACCAAACTATAATGCACTTAATGCATATATATAATGGATAAGCTCCACTTACTTGGTGGAGGAACACCTTGTCATCTGCTCATTTGAGTTCCTTGTTTGTGCAACATATCTTCAAATAGGAATATGTGAACCAATGTAAGCACATACATTGTTAGTCATTTCTTCTCATGATGACTCCATCTTCATTCATTGGGAGTCTTGTTGTTTTGCAACCTCAGAGCATACCAGTGACTTGTTCAATCTTCTCCTCTGGTGTGGATGTGATTTAGATAACATTCTGCCTCTTCATCATAAACAACTACTCAAACACCTCTCTATCCCATCACACAAGTCAAGCATTAACTTGTGTGCATGTGACTCCTGAGGTCATCTTCCTTACCTTACCGGTGTTATGCAACACAAGGTGATATCCAAGATATCACATCCTATACTCCTTCATAGCAGTGTTGCACATACATCTCATCTATCGGTGGTCATCCCATATCGGTTGACATCAATGACAACACAATTCCAACAGATGGCCCTATTCAATAGCCACCACCTCCTCCTCCTGGCAATGAGGGAGAGGTGAAGAGTTAGATTTTTGTATATCTCCTAGATTTTGTACCCCATTTTTGTATTAGATATATTTATTTCTCTGATATTGTATATGATATTTTGAGATCATTTGTACCCTTTTGACATTGAGATTTTTGATGATATATATATACAAAACATGATTCAACCTCATTGTACTTGTGTTGATTCATATGAGATTATTTATATATATGTCTATATTGCTTATTATCATGGATGTTTTTCTTTTTATCATGCAAATGAATGATCTAATGGATTAACATGATGATGCAAATGTGAATGTAAATGCTATGTTTATTATATTTATATTTTTCATTTTTCAATGTAACACTATGGATGTAAATGAATATGCAATAGATTTTGGATCTATATATATGCTCATGTATGCAACTAACATCTCATGCAGGAATTGTAAAGTCCATACATAGATACTCAGTCATGTCAATGATGATGATTTGCAGTCAACCACTTAGTAGAGAAATGATGATTGTTTCAAATGCAGGCTCTCATTCAAAAGACAAAGAGATAAATTGTATCATTCTAAAACCACTTGAAATGCACAAAAATTTGGATGAATGCAATCTAAAACTTAGTTACTAGATTTGGTATGCTTATTTGTCATCACTGAGCCTTTTACAAGGTCGGAAATAGACATAAGCACCGAGGCATGAAGAGCCAAGATGACTTGAATGTCACATCTTTTTTATCTAGCAAGATAACATAAGCACCAAGGTATAAAGAGACAAGATGACCTAAATTTTGCTTGCGTGTAAACACACCAGACAAAGTAGGGTTTCTCCTTTTTATATGCAATATTGATTATCTTGTCTGCAATGACCCTTTAATCATTCATATCTTAGGGCAAATTAAGCATGTATCCAGATTGTATGATAAATAAATTTACTCAAAACAAACAAGGAAACAATTCCAACCTTGCTGTAGAATACAAATAAATAGAGTTGAGGTATGTGTGGAGATTTCACCTTGATGTGAAAGTACTAATCATATACACCCAACTTATGAGATGTTTGTAGATCATCAAAATCACTCCTACAAGCAGAAAACAAAGAAAAGTATTATGCCCCTAGCCCTTTCTCCTCTTAGTCAAGATAGACTTCCTTGAGTTACTCAGAAAGAATATTAACTGAAAACCAATTTAAAAGACAACACACAAAGAAAATTTCAATCAAATCTCAAACAGTTTTAGTGATTGTTTTCATTAGTCTTGTTTTTCGTGTTTACTTAGTGGTTAGGAGACAGGTAACTAACTCAGATTGGATGACCTAGTACTACCAACATAAAGATGAATTAATTTAACTACTTAGGACATTTAGATTGATCATTCGATTACCCAAATACTAGGACATTGATCGGTTTGAAGCCATGAGGTTTCCAAAAAGAACCAGGGTGTCACAAAAGCAACTGAAAGATATGTACAAGCTAAAGAAAAGATGCAGGAAAGTGGGAAATAAAACAAGAAATGCCAAATTTTCATTGATAGATGGAGAAATTCAGTACAAGAGGCACTTGTTTACCAGGGTTTCACCTTCTTGGCAGATATTCTCTTTTTTTACTACCAAGGTGCCTATTTTCCATGGTTTCACCAAGGCATTTGATTTTTTCATATATATATTTTTTAGGACCTTTTAGCAGTACAGGTTGTTGTAGCAGAGAATGCTAAGTGTATAATTTATTCAAGTGGATGGTGTTGATCAGTTAACAGAGTTCTTATCCTTCCGATGTTGAGAGATGATAAGCACCAGAGCCAAAGACTATAGTAACAATTTAGGGAACCAACCAATTGGGTTCAAACTTCCCTTTTTGTTCCCCAAATTGTTGACTTTTAGGATTCTCTCTCAAAATAAGGTCACCAACCTGAAATTATCTGTGTCAAACTTTCTTGTTATAACCTCTAGACATTCTCTTTTGGTAATCTCTCAGATGATCAAACACCACTTATCAATGTTCATCCAGCAATTCTAGCTATTGCATTCTTGATATTCTATGATCTTCATCAATAATAAGACCTTGTAAAGAAACTCTCAAACAAGGAATTTCAACCTCAATAGGTAAGACTGCTTCGGCCCCATACACCAAAGAAAAAGGTGTAACCCTAGTAGGTGTTATGATACTTGTTCTATAACCCCATAGTGTTGTTAGGATTCCCAAAGATACTGAGAGGGGGGGTGAATCAGTATCTAACCGGTTAATGTATTTTCTGAACTTCTTAAATGAAATGCATTCCAAAACAGTGTACCGGTAAACTAGAATTAATGCAGTAAATAAGAACAATAAACACAACATAGAAAGAACACCATAACACAATATTTCTGGAAAGGAAACCCGATGTGGGAAAAAACTCAGTGGGATTTGTGACCCACAATATTCACTCACTGGCCAATTAGTGAATATTACTGATATAATAGGGGCCTGCACATGTAGGAAGGCCAACTGCCTAAATCTCACTGCTTAAATACAAAAAAGAAGTCTCACTGACTTACAAAAATGGATCATGTAAATCCAATATCATGTACTACTTCGGTTTAGCATCTGCTATGCCACGTTCAGTACCTGTTTAAGCTCTTGCAATAATCATAAACCTTACTCCAAAATCTGCCTCAATATTCACACATAATATCCATCTATGCGTATTACCTATTACAAATGTTCTACAAGATCTCATACTTATATATGAGCCTTATTACAATATGCCATGTCGGCTTACACAAATATATTACAATAAAATCTATTATGTAATAAACAAAATATTGTCGGCCAAGGTGCCGGTAATCATCTTTTCGCTGCCAGTGAATTGTATGCCCATGTAGAGTTTGTCGATGTTGGTGTCTTCCAGTGCCATAGGATTGTAAGGTTTCCATAAATGACAATACATTCAATCACCTACAATTTCTCATTGGAGTGTGCATTTGCCAACAATCTCCCCCTTTGGTATTGATGGCAACACTCATGAGAAAAAGCCAAAAAAGTATATCCAAAAAGTGTTGTCCAAAACTATCTGCCCAAACTGTCAAAACTATGTGCTCCAAAACTGTGTGCTCCCCCTGAGCAGATGATCTCTTCTGTCATACATTTTTCTTATCCTTATTCCTTTTTATCATCCTCTACTACTCCCCATTTTGCATCAATGACAAAGGTTGTCATTCAATGTCAATTGAGTCTAGTTCATGTCTGGATCCTTGTAACCAGTGGGTTGCTATCTGATAAAGATCCGCTAAAGCAACATTCAAATTGTTGTAGAATCTTTCACTGTCCTTTAGTGCTTCTTCAGTCCTCTAGATTGTACCGGTGAGTGAGTGCATTTTCTCTTCCGATGTCTTAATTCTTGGAGCAAGAGCCTCAGAAATCTCTTTTCTCAAAGAGATAAGGATATCTAGTTTAGGACCTAGTTTGCACTTCAGTTCCTTTGCCTTAAATTTTAACCTTTTCTTATCTTTTTCAAGTTTTTCTATCTTCTCTTCAAATCTTGCAATTTCTTGTTCTACTACCGATTTTGAATCTGATGAACCTATTAAATTATCAGTAATATCATTGATTTTCTTCTTTGCTTTGCTGATCTCATTATCTATATCTTTTGTCAAAATGTTTGTTTTACATGTATCTCTGTACAATTTTTTGAAATCCAAAATTGTCTTGCCTAGTACTGGTAATAATGTATCCATATGTTGCTTATTCTTCTTGACTGTCTCCTCAAAGAATTTTTCCTTCTCTTTATTCATTTTCTCTCTAAAGGTCTCCTCATTGATTTGATCAATTGTTAGGAGGTTGTTGGTAATGTACTTAGACAATGTGTCTAATTGGCTTAAAGAATATTTATTCTCTATTTTACACTTGGGTGCTATCAATTTCAAAATTGGTAAAGTATCATTAATAGCCTTATATGCTAGTGCATTACAATCTATTATTTTCTTGATTGAATCTAATAATACCTTTGTCACATTAGTTGGTCTAAATTCAGTCATGGAGGTTCCGGATGACTGTCCAACTACCTTCACAATTTGTAATCCATCGATGGTAGTTATAGCTTTTCTTTCCTCTTTCTCTAGAGGGTCAGTTTGTGTTTGCATTTCAACTACAAAAGGTTTAGGTTTTTCAGTTGTAGCTGGTGGCACTGTCTCTATATGTACCTGTGTGTTAGGGTTCCCACAGATACTGAGAGGGGGGGGTGATTCAGTATTTGACCGGTAATGAAATTTTCTTAAAACTGAATATGCAGAATATAAAGTAACAGTATACTAATATGCAAGAATTAATGCAAATAATAGAATCAAAAACATCCACATGAAAAGAACACCATAACACAAGATGTTTAACAAGGAAACCCAGTGTGGGAAAAACCTCGGTGGGATTTGTGACCCACAATATTCACTTACTGGCCAATAAGAGAATATTACTTACAATAGGAGCCTGCACATGCAGGAAGGCCAACTGCCTAGAGCTCACTGCTTAATAAGAAGTCACACTGACTTACAATGAGGATTTACACAAATCCAATATTCTATACTGCTTTACAATAGCATCTTCAATGCCAGATTCAGTACCGGTTCTTTCTCTATTCTTTACATATACCCTTGACCTACAATTCGCACATTAGGTCTACCTTATAATTTATTTATTGCTTTCTATCCATATCCTACAAATGCCTACAATGATCTCTTTTATATACAAGAGTCATTTTACAATTTGCCAAGTCGGCTTACAATGATAAACAAAATATTACATATCAAAAATCCTGTCGGCTTCTGTGCTGGTATACATATTTTCTTCTGTGTCGGTGTACATCTTTTGTGCCAGTGTCAGTGTAGATTGATTTTGTTGATGCTGGAGCACTGTTTTGTTTGAGTAACGCTTTGCCAGTATAATGTCTTGTCAGTGCCATAGAATTGGAAGGTTGCTTGAGTAATGCTTTCTTGGTATAATGTCTTGTTTGTGCCATAGGATTGCTAGGTTGCCTGAGTAATGCTTTGTCGATGCCATAGGATTGCAAGGTTGCCATCAATGACAAAACCTTCAATCACACACAATGTCTCATTGGAGTGTCCATATGCCAACAGTCTCCCCCTTTGGCATTGATGGCAACACTCATGAGAAATTTCAAAAAGATATCCAAAAATGTGTAGACCAAAAAATGTTACCAAAAATGTGAGAGCTCCCCCTGAGCATGTGATCCATGTGTTTTGAATTTTCTCATCTACTACTCCCCCTTTGGCATCAATGACAAAGGTTAGTAGATTTTGTAGTTGTACCAATTCATAACCTCAACCTTGTAGTTGGGTAGTTATTATCTGAAGAATATCTCCCAAAATTAAGTTTATGCCATCCATAAACTTCTTGCTCTCCTTTATTGTTGTCTCAGTTCTGTATAATGTATCGGTGAGATGCTGCAAGTGCTCTGCCGGTGTTTTGCTACCCTATGTTAGTGCCTCTGAGATTTCCTTACACAGAGATGCTAAATAGTCCAATCTTGGACTTAGTTTAGATCTCAAAAATTTTGCCTTGTTTATTATTTTCTCTTTTTCTCTTTCTAATTTGAGCAATTCTTCCTCAAAATTTGTTATCTTTTCCTCAAAAACTGATAATGTATTGGGTGAGTTAACAAAATTATCAGCAAGTTTATTGATCTCTTCTTGTACCTTGCTCATCTTTTTGTCTACATCCATGGTCAAAAAGTTTATCTTACAAGTGTCTTTGTACAGAGTTTTGTACTCTTTCAATAAATTGCATAGTTCCAGTAGAAGTGTGTCAAATTCCCTGTTACACTTCTTTATTCCTTCCTCAAAGAATTTCTATTTCTCTTTTTCTACACTTTCCTTTATAGTTTCTACCTTTGTTTGCTCAAAATTTCCAGAAATATATTTACAAAGTGTATCCAAATGGCCTAAAGAATCTTTGTTGGCTATATTACAATTGGGAGCTATTGATTTCAAAACTAGAATTGAATCATCTATCGCTTTATAAGCTTGTGAGCTATAATCAGTTATTTTCTTGATAGATTTGAGCAATACCTCTATTACATTTGATGGTGACCCAATAAACTGAGTGCCGGTGGAAGTGACCATGCTGGTATTGACCTCTGGTAGGTCTGTTTATGTCTCCATCTCTTTAAGCACAATTTTTCCTGCATCATTTCTTACTAGTGGCATCTATTCTGGAGCCTTTAGCTCTATTGGTTGCTTTGTTTGTGTTCCAGATTCCATCTTTTTCTCTGAATCTTCTGTCGGTTGCTCTTTGTTTTTGTTGTTGGTTGCTCTTTGTCATCAGATTTATCTATGGTATCCTTATCTACCACTATGTTGATTTTTTGAGTATCAACATTCACAGTATATAGGACTTCAGGATTAGGATTATTATCCTCTATGTCCATGCTCTCAGCTACTGGTTGATCTTCTGTAGTTGTTGTTTTTACTGGTGGATTATTTAAAGGAGGTGTGGGTAAGTTGTCTCTAATCTTGATACTTGGTGGTCCACCAACTTTACCTTTCCCTTTGTCCTTTTGATATACCAGAATGGGCTTGGGATTCCTATATTCTTCTTGTTTTTCTTTTTCAACCAAGAATATATCCCAACCATTTTCCATTTCCTCTGAAACCTCTGTAACTCTACCTGCCATCAGTGAAATTTGCCAGTGTGCAGTGGAAAAAACTGTCCGGTTGGCCCGAGCTATCAAATCATTAATTTCCTTAGGTGAGTTGACCGAGTATACTGCAAGTAATTTTTCTATTTTAATTTTCTTATCCAACTCAACTATTCCTTGCCTTCTGGCCTCAAGTCTTTTATATAATTCATCAGGAATTTCATTTAGGACTTGCATCAAAAACTTTTTATACATGTCCATGTGTAATATAACACTATCCTCGACTTGTCCTTTCTCATCATCTGATAGGGTGTCATAGATTTTCCCAATGTTTTTCAATTTACCTTCCTCTGTGATCTCATTCAATAATATGTCAAAAGGGGCCAAGTCAGTGTTTGTCTTCTTCTTCTTTTTGGGGGTCAGCTTTTCTTTGGTGTGGCTTTCTTGACCGAAGACCTCACAACTTGTTGCTTATGTCTTGTCCTTCTAGGTGAAGGAGTGGATACCAGTGAGGGGTCTCTTTTCCTAACAACTCTTTTGAAAGTTGTTGGCATATCTCCTTCTGAGGAGGTATCTACTGGTGATAGATGAGTTTCAGGTTGTTGGGCTGCCAACTCTTCTTCTATTATGCCGGTTTTCTTTAGTACATCTTCCTTTATTGCTTTTGATTGTCTGGTTCCTTTCCTCACAAATGCCTCAACTTTCTTTACTCTCTTTTTAGATTGAATTTGACTTTTGATGGTCTCAGCACTACCAAATACTTCTTCCTTTGGTTCGTTGGGGGCTTCCAAAAGTGCTTTGGCATAAGTTTCCACTATGTGGTCATCTGTTTCATACCCCATCTTTGTAACCCAGATTGTTCTTGGGATGACTGCTTCCATCTAGATCTCATCCTTGTATTTGTTGACAATTTCCTATGATAGTCTGATCCTTTTATTCATTCTAACCTTTAGTGCTTGAAAATACTCATTGATATTCTACCGGTATGTCGAATCCAAAATCCTTGTTGCCTATACCGGGAGCCTGTTTGGTTATATGTAGCATTAAACATATAAGTAGATTTCCAAATCTAAAGGTTCCTTTCTTATCCTTCTTGATTTTTGCTAAGTTCTCAATTAACCCATCTTTTAACCATTCACAGATATCAATTTTTACATTATCCTTAGCCATGTCATAAGCATTTTTTATGCATAAACTGGAAATAGAGTTAAGCCTATTTGCATGAGTTGCTTTGTAACCTAGAATCATGCTAATGAATCTCACATTTGTATTGGTCACATCATTAACCCTCAATTATCTTTTGTCGGATGTTGCACCAGTTAATTTCATTACTAGGTGATTGGAGACCTTCTTGGTTTTGTCGGGTCTGGTATCAGTGGAAGGTAACCCTGTTACTACTTTCATAGCTACCTTTGGAATTTTATGCACTAAGTCAAGCCAAAAGAATGAGCCATGTACCCTGCTAAGAACTATCCTAACCACTTCCTTGGGAAATTCAAGAAGCAGAGGATTTCGGTGAATCCTAGGGTTTCAACAATTTTATGTTCAGGTTTCACATTTTTGGCATTGTCACATATAACAGATTTATACATGTTTTTGATTTCTTCATCACCTAATTCCTCTATGTTGCAATGAATGTACATTCTAGGGTCTTTTGCATAAACAACACCCTTTGGAATTTGGGAAAAAGCACCTGTGTTGTCATCTTTCTTAGCTACCTCAGGAACTAGCTCAAACATGGGCCTAGGTCATTTTATAACCTTGACTACTATAGGGTTTGCTATGAATTCAGGTGTAGAGGAGGATGCCATGATGATAAATACCTTTTTCTGCCTTTGGATGGATTCATTGTTGAAATGCTTTGCCTCTTTGCTCGGAATGCCTTTGCTCGGAAATCTTCACACTCTCTGAAAGTTTGAATTCATGGTGAAATGAAATGGAGCCAAAAACCTTATTTTATAAAGTCTTTTCTGCTACCTACCACATTAATTTTTTGCCAGCAATGTATTAACTCAACTTTATTTGTCGGTAATGAAGGATTTTCAACTTCTTTTCTCTAACCGAGGGAATAATAGCACGTGTCATTAAATTGCCAAACCCTCAAGATAATTTTCTTCAATTTGCTGAAGAACATCCTACCGGTGGAGCATTGCTCTATCCTGCCGGTGGAGCATCATATTGTCCTACCGGTGAAGCATTTTTTGGTTCTACCGGTGGAGGAGTAACCCCAATATTTAGATCACCTTTTCTAATCCATTGCTTTGAAAATTCTTGCTTAACCTCTTCAACCTTTTCTTTACCTTTCAAGCTAGTACTTTTGTTATCTACCAGTGTACCTTTACTTCTACAGAATTTAGCAATATGACCAATCTTCTTACATGCATAAAAAGTTACATTATTTTTCTGAATAGCTTTCCCATAACCTATGCTAGTTTGTGTTTTGCATTTATTTGATAAATGACCAAATCTTCCACAAACATAACATCGTACATTCATTTTGCAATTTTCAGAGTTATGACCAATTTTGTTGCATTTGGTGCATTGACTGGTGGGAGGATTGATGTTCTGACAATTCCTAGATCTACATTCATTTGCCCTATGACCATATTTATTACAGTTAAAGCATTTTCCATTGAATTTGTAAGTATTAGAGGGTCTTACCAATTTGCTTTGATCTTGGGTATTTGCAGTACCGGAGCTTTCTTCAACTTCAAATCCAACTCCAGAAGTGTCACCTTTGGGTTTTTGATTCTTCAATAAGGTACCAAGTTCTTCTGAGCTTTTCTTGAATTTTTCTTTGTGTTGATTTGCAGTTTCCAATTCCTTTTCCAAGATCTCTTTTTGTCTCATTAGTTCATTCGAGTCATTTTGAGTATGGATCAGATCTATCTTCAACATGTCATTTTCATAGCTAAGTCTTATGTTCTCATTTGCTACATCACTTAGTCTTCTGGTCAGTTCTTCTTCATTCTTCTTTCTATCCTCAATCTCTTTGCAGAATCTCATAGTCATATCCTGCATTTCATTTTTTGTTGTCATGATCTCTTGTTTCAATTTGCTTATCATATCATTTAGTGATTCCTTTTCATCATTTTCATTTTGCAATTTTTCACAAAGGTCTCTTCTCTTGTTTCTTGCTTTGTTCTGTACTACTTTACAATAGCATCTTCAATGCCAAATTTAGTACTAGTTCTTGCTTTGTTCTTTACATATACCCTTGACCTATAATTCGTACATTAGGTCTGCCTTATAATTTATTTATTGCTTTCTATCCATATCCTACAAATGCCTACAATGATCTCTTTTATATACAAGAGTCATTTTACAATTTGCCAAGTTGGCTTACAATGATAAACAAAATATTACATATCAAAAATCTTGTCGACTTCTATGTCGGTATACATATTTCCATCTATGCTAGTGTACATCTTCTATGCCAGTGTACATCTTCTATGTCGGTGCTAGTGTAGTTTGATTTTGTTGATGTCGGGGCACTTTTTTGTTTGAGTAACCCTTTGCCGGTATAATGTCTTGCCGGTGCCATAGAATTGCAAGGTTGCCTGAGTAATGCTTTGTCGGTATAATGTCTTGCCGGTGCCATAGGATTGCAAGGTTGCCTGAGTAATGCTTTGCCGGTGTCATAAGATTGCAAGGTTGCCATCAATGACAAAACCTTCAATCACACACAATGTCTCATTAGAGTGTCCATATGCCAACACTGTGAATGAACCTGTTGCTCTACATGTTTCTCTATATGTGTCTCAGCCTGTTTCTCTATTGTCTCTACTGATGGTTTCTCTAATGGTGCCTCTAATGATTTTACAGTGGTATCCACTGTCGGTTTTTTTGTTTGCACCTCATTATTGTCCACTGTCAATTGCTCAATGGGCTTTTCTGTAGCCAATATCCCATTTGTTGATTTTTCAATGTTGGTATCAATGGTATTAGTCACCATTCCAGTAACCAAGGGATCAACTGATTTTTTAGTTTGTTGCTCAGTCCTAATTTCAATGTTTCCAACTGTATCCTTAATATGTGTCTCAACTATAATATCTGTACATTAGGAAATAGGAAATCATCACAAACAAAGATAAATGTAATAGCTCAATCACAAATGCATTCATTGCAATGATCTATCCTAAACAACACTCAATAGAGACATGAAATAAAAACATTCAAAAGCAAAGACATATGCAAACCAATAGCAGATTTGAATGCTCCTTCACGCGGCTCCATTGTTCTTCTTTCCTCTTCAAATGGTTTGGTTGTGGATCTCACCTACAAGTGCACACACACAATTGAAAGCAAGTAGACGAGATTTTTGATCAAGAGTACTAGAAGCGTAAATTCGATAGTCTAATTACCAATTATTAGCCTTGATTGATGAAGATCATCCAATTTATAGAAAAATTGGAGAGATGACAAGATTAGCTTGATTCAATTCAAATGGAAATTGCAAATCAATTATGTCAATTATGACAAATTATGACAAATTATGCACTTTCTATGCAAAATTTGTTGATTGATAATTTATGACAAATTATGACAAACTTCTATGTCAAAATTGATTGATTGTCAATTATGACAAATTTATGACAAATTGACATGTCATTTCCATGAATTTAGGAGAGAAATAGGAGGAAATTGAAATTAGGAATTAGAAAATTAAGAAATTAGGAAATTGATGGAAATTAGAAATTAGGTAAATTAATTAATAATTTGTCATTTATTAATTAATTCACAAAGAGGAATAATTAGCCAATTAAATGAACATTTAATTGCAATGAGAAGACTTAGGATAAATAAACAATTTATTAATCCTAAAGGAAGAAATGACACACACAAGGTTAAATGATTAAATCACGAAACCCTAGAAGATGAATTAGGTCTTGAGGAAAGATAATTGAATCGATCATGATTTGATTTTGGATTGATAAATGACCAATGTGATAAATGATTTGATTGAGAAAAAGGCGCCAATTGACGAGGAACAATGACTAATTGATCCAAATTGACATATTTGAGATAGACAACGATCGATGACAAATCGATCGCCAAATGACAAGATTGACAAGAGGACAAGAATTGATGACAAAATAGATTGCAAAATGACAATATTGAAAATGACCATGATCAATGACAAATTGATCGCAAAATGTCAAGATCGAACATGACAACGACCGATGACAAATCGATCGTTAAAATGACAAGATTGAAAATGATAAGGATTGATGATAAATCGATCACCAGATGACAAGATTGATAAGAGGACAAAACCCTAATTAGGATTGACGATGTCCAAAATGATGACAAATGAGCACACACATTGATGCAATAAGATAAGATCGATTAAAATCATGACTAGAGAGTGTTGTCGTCAAGACCAAATTCAAGAGTAAGATGAATGAAGAATGTAGAAGAATGACTCGATGCTCGCAAATGATAAAGACTAAGTGCAAATCATAGGAGAAATGTTAATGCGACGCGAAAACCTAAAATGAGGCAATGCGCAAATGTTAAAGTATGATCCCGCAAGTGTTGACCATTTTTAGGTGTCTACAATATCTTCTACCAATGGCTCAGTTGCCACATCTCTCTTCTCACTTGTCTCCTTTTCAACCATAATGTTGACTTCCTGTGTGTCGATATTCATTGTGTACAACACCTCTAAGTCAGGATTTGTGTCCTCATGTGGTGTTTCCATACTCTCTGTTACCGGTTGTGTGTTAACAGTTTGTGTCGATGGAGTATCAGAAGGAGGTGGGGGCAAGTTATCTGTTATCTTTATGCTAGGAGGACCACCTACTTTTCCTTTCCCCTTATCCTTATCCTTTTGATAGACTCTGATGGTCTTTGGTCATTTGAGCTCTTCTTATTTTTCCTTTTCAACAAAGAATATATCCCACTTGTCTACAATTTCTTCTGATATCTTATTAACTCTGCCTGCCATTAGTGCTACATGTCGGTGACTGGTTGAAAATACTATCCAGTTAGCCTCACTTATTAATTCATCTATCTCTTGTGTTGAGTTCACTGGGTGAACTACAAGTATTTTTTCTATCTTGATCTTTTTATCCAATTCAACAATTTCTACCCTTATTTCTTCTAACCTTCTATACATGTCATTGGGTATATCATCTACAATTTCCATCAAAAATTTCTTATAGATATCAAGGTGTAAAATAACACTATTTTCTATACTTTCTTTTTCATCATTTGAAAGTGTGTTATACAAATTGATGATATTTGACAATTTGCCATCTTCATTTACCTCATTCAAAAGTTTGTCCAAAGGAGGGATAACTTGTTTTTCTTTCATTTTCTTTGGTGTCAACTTCTTTGCCAAAGGCCTAACTGCCTGTTGTTTTTGTCTTGTTCTCTTAGGTGTAGGAGTAGGTACTGGTGAAGGTTTCCTTTTCCTTACTACCCTTTTAAACTTTGCTAGTATTTCATTGTCAGAAGAGGTAGCAACCGATGAAAGATGTGCTTCCAGTTGTAGTCCTTCCAAGTCACTCTCCTTAATACCAGTTTTATTCAATACATCTTCCTTGATTGCTTTTTCCTACCTTGCTCCTTTTCTAACTATTTGTTCAATTTTCTTTATTCTTTTCTGAGATTGAATACTGCTTTCAATTGTTTCCGCATTTCAAAATACTTTTTCTGTTGGTTCTTCAGGGGCTTCTAGGAGGGCTTTTGCATAAGTTTCAATTATGTTCTCATCTGCCTCATATCCCATTTTTGTAACCTAGATAGTCCTTGGGTCTACTACCTCCATCCAAATCTCATCCTTCTTTATTACAAATCATATCTCCTTTTGATATTTGTCAACAATAGCTTGAGATAGCCTTATCCTTGTTTTCATTCTAGCCTTTAATGCCTGAAAATGTTCATTTATGTTCTTTTCCCTATCATCTCCCATGTTGTTTAGAATGTCCAGTAGTTGTTTTCCTACCGGTATGTCAAAACCAAAATCCTTTCTACCAATACTGGGTACTTCCTTGGTAATATACAACATTAAACACACAAGTAAGTTGCCAAATTTGAAAGTCCCTTTCTTGTCCCCTTTGATTTTCTTTAGATTGTCAATTAGGTAATCCTTCAACCATTCACATATGTCAATCTTTGCATTGTTGTTTACCAAGTCATAAGCACTTTTGATACATAAGCTAGAAACATTGTTTAATCTGTTGGCATGAGTAGCCTTCCAAGAATCATGCTAATGAACCTTGCATTGATGTCCTTTACATCATTTACTCTCAGGGATCTTTTGTCAAAGGTTGTGCCGGTTAGGGTCATTACAGTGTCATTTGAAACTTTTTTAGTCTTTTCAGGCTTGCTACCAGTGGAAGGTAAGCCTATCACTTCCCTAACTACCTCTTTGGTCATCTTATGAATTGAATCTAACCAAAAGAACTCCCCATGAACTCTACTTAACACAATCCTTATAACACCCTTGGAAAAATTAGGAATGCTAAGAATTTCCACAAAACCTAGGGTTTCAACTATCTTATGTTCCAGTTTAACATTTCCATTTACATCACATATAACAATCCTGTACATGTTCTTAATTTCATTATATCCTAGTTCTTTTATATGACAATGTATGTACATTCTAGAATCCTCAACATATGCAACTCCTCTAGGTATTTTTGAGAATGCTCCTAGGGTATCATCTTTCTTCACAATTTTAGGAATAATCTTAAATACAGGTCTAGGGCACTTAACAACTTGAATCACAGTAGGGTTTGCAATGAATTCAGGTGCAGAGGAGGAAGCCATTGTTATAAATACCTTAATCTATCTTTAGGTATGAGTGCTTGAATGATTTGCTTCACTTCTTGCTATGGATGCCTTCACTCAGGATTTCCACACTCTCAGGAATTTTGAATGCTCAGTGAATGAAAAAGAGCCAAAAATACATGCTTTATAATATCATTTCCTTCAACTACCACATTTAATGCCTATCGGTTAAGTGAAACTTAACACATCTACCAGTAAAGAAGTAATTCAACTTCTCACCATCGACCAAGGGTAAATCAACATGTTTTTCAATTTGTTTCCATACCCTCAAAGGATTTCTCTTCAGTTAGATGAAGAACCTCTTGCCAGTAGAGTGATATTTTGTTCTACTGGTGAAGGAATAGCTTCACTAACACTCTGATCTGCCTTTCTAATCCATTGTTTTGAGAATTCTTGCTTTACCTCTTCAACCTTTTCTTTACCTTTTAAGATGGGTCCTTTGTTTACCGGTGATCCCTTACTTCTACAAAATTTTGCAATATGTCCAATTTTGTTACAAGCATAACAAGTCACATTGTTTTTCTAAATAGCGTTTCCATATCCTATGCCAATATGTGTCCTGCATTGATTAGAAAGGTGTCGAAATCTTCCACAACATAACATCTTACATTCATTCTGTAGTTTTCTGAATTATGACCAATTTTATTGCATTTAGAACAATGACTAGTGGGTGCATTTGTGCTCTGATAGTTTCTAGATCTACATTTATTTTCTCTATGACCATATTTGTTACAATTAAAGAATTTTACATTGAATTTGCAAGCATTAGGTTGTCTTACCAGTTTACTATGATCATGATTGTTTGCAGTACCAGAGCTTTCACCAACTTCAAAGCCAAGGCCATTAGTATCTCCATTAGGTTTTTGATTTTTCAACATGTCATCAAGTTCTTCTAAACTTTTCTTGAATTTCTCCTTGTGTTCATTTGTAGCAGCCAATTCATTTTCCAAGATTCCTTTCTGTCTCATGAGTTCAGTTCTATCATTTTGTGTATGTATCAAATCTGTCTTCAACATATCATTTTCATGACTAAGTCTTTTGTTTTCATTTCCAGCATCATTTAGTCTTCTAACCAAGTCATCTTCATTCTTCTTTCTATCTTTAATGTCTTTACAAAACCTCATAGTCATATCGTGCATCTCATTCTTCATTGTACTATTTTCTTGTCTCAGTTTGTTCACAAGGTCATTAAGAGTTTCTTTTTCATCATCATCACTCTGCATCTTCTTAGAAAGTTATCTTCTTTTGTTCCTTGCAATAGTGAGATTTCCTTAAAGGCCCTAAATGATTTCCTATGCAGCCTTCAAATCATCTTCAAGTTTGATATTCTTCAACTTTTCTGCATCATAGTCTGGAAGAGTTGTTTCCAATTGCTTTTTCAAGTTTTCCATCACTACCGATGTCAGAATCTTCCTCAAGTTGTTACGATTTTTAAAATAGAGGACCAAGCTCTGATACCAATTGTTAGGATTCCCAAAGATACTGAGAGGGGGGGTGAATCAGTATCTAACAGGTTAATGGATTTTCTGAACTCATTAAATGAAATGCATTCCAAAACAGTGTACTTGTAAACTAGAATTAATGCAGTAAATAAGAACAATAAACACAACATAGAAAGTACACCATAACATAATATTTTTGGTGAGGAAACCTAGTGTGGGAAAAACCTCAATGGGATTTGTGACCCACAATATTCACTCACTGGCCAATAAGTGAATATTACTAATACAATAGGGGCCTGCACATGCAGGAAGGCCAACTACCTAAAGCTCATTGCTTAAATACAAAAAGGAAGTCTCACTGACTTACAAAAATGGATTATGTAAATCCAATATCATGTGCTGCTTTGGTTTAGCATCTGCTATGTTAGGTTTAGTACCGGTTTAAGCTCTTACAATAATCATAAACCCTACTCCAAAATCTACCTCAATATTTGCACATAATATCCATCTATGCATATTACCTATTACAAATTTTCTACAAGATCTCATACTTATACATGAGCCTTATTACAATATGCCATGTCGGCTTACACAAATATATTACAATAAAATGCATTATGTAATAAACAAAATCTTGTCGGTCAGGGTGTTGGTAATCATCTTTTTGTTGTTGGTGAACTATGTGGCAGTGTAGAGTCTATCGGTGCCGGTGTCTGCCGGTGCCATAAGATTGTAAGGTTGTCATCAATTGCAATACCTTCAATCACCTACAATTTTGCATTGGAGTGTGCATTTGCCAACAAGTGTAGGATTGAGCTACTAGTGCTAATCCTTCCCAGATTTCTTGATTGTTATGTGCAAGATAGTCAACATTTTTTATTAGATGCTTCAGCTTGTCCATTACCTTGAGGGTAGTATTTAGAAGACCAATGATGTTTGATTTCAAACTTTTCATAAAGTTCATCTAGATCCTTGTTTTTGAACTACCCTCCATTGTCAGTCACAATTGAAGAAGGGATTCCATACATGCAAATGTAGTTAAGAATGAACATAGCCACTTGTTTGTCAGTTGCTTTGATTAGCAGAACTTCTTCAACCCACTTAGTGAAGTACACAGTGGTAGTTATGATAAACTTGTGTCCATTAGATGATGCGGGATAGATTTGGGCAATGAGGTCAAATGCCCATTGTTGAAAAGGCCAATGTGTGATAAAAAGTATTATCTCTCTTGCTGGAAAATGTATGAGATTCCCATGCATCTGGCATTTCTGACAACTTTTAGCAAATTTTATACCATCTTTTTCCATATCTAGCTAATAGTAGCCAGCCCTTAGCAGTTTCTAAGCTAGAGTTAGACCGTTTGAGTGAGATCCACAAATACCTTCATAGACTTTAGATAATTCACAATGAGACTCTTTAGGTTCTAAAGACCTAAGCAAAGTACTATGTAAACCTCGCCTATACAGATCATTAGCAATGATCACAATTGTGAAGCATTTTGGATCAGGTTTCTTTTCTCATTATGAGTAACATTATCAAGGATAATTTGGTCACATAAGTAGGAGTAGATATTGTTATAGTGAGATGAGTCATGGCCAATTATACAACAGACCATCTAGGAATTAGGAAAGTTATAAGTAGGATAATTAATCTCTTCCATGAAGAACTCATAGCAAAACTTTGTTTCTTGTAGATATGGTATAGAGGTCAATGTAGTGATAACATTTGCTACTATGTTTGATGATCTAGGAATCTGTTGAATTGAAACAAAGACAAAGTATTTCTTAAAATCATCAACCATTATTTTATAGGGAATCAATTTCTCATCTTGATTTTGATATATATCATTGATCTAGTTGATTATTAGTTGGGAGTCACCATAGATGTATATCTCAATAGCTTTACATTCAATAGCTAGCTTGATTCCATTTACCAAGGCTTCATATTCTATAATATTGTTGGTACGATGAAAGAGGATCTTGTATGCCTTTGGAATTGAGTATCTCTGAGGGGTGATAAAAAAGATTCCAGCACCAAAACCTTGTTGAGTAAAAGATCCATCAAAGAACAATTTCTAGGATCGCTAAGTAAGATGCATTATGGATTCATCTGGAAATTCTATGTTCAAAGGTTTATTTTTTTCAAGGGGAGCATCAACAAGTTTATCTGCAATGACTTTCCCTTTGATAGCTTTGTGTTCTACATACTCAATGTCAAATTTTTTGAGTATCATAACCCATTTAGCCAATCTCCCTAGTGTTTCTTTGTTTAGGAGATATTTCAAAGGATCAATGTTAGCCACCAATTTGATAGAATGTTCTAGAATGTAATGTCTTAATTTTTGTGATGCAAAGACCAATGCCAAACAAGATTTCTCAATGATAGTGTAGTTCATCTCATTGGACACCAACGTCCTACTAATATAGTATATAGCTCTTTCCTTTTTTTTCTCATCCTATTGAGCCAAAAGTGCCCCCAATGATGTGTTGGTAGCTGATATATAAAGAATCAAAGGCTTTCCTTGAATTGGTGGTATCAAGATAGGTGGATTAGTAAGATATTCCTTGATTTGCTTTAGGTATTGTTCACAATCTTTATCCCAGTTGTATGTAACTCCTTTCTGCAATTCTTTTGTGAATGGTTGAGCCTTATCTGCTAGCTGAGAAATGAAGCATCTCATTGATTGGAGCCGCCCTTGTAGAGTTCTCATTTGACTGACATTATTTGGAGGTGGTATTTCCACTATAGCTTTAACTTTTTTTGGATCCACTTCAATCCCTTTTGTTGAAATAATATATCCTAGGATTTTGCTTGATGTAACTCCAAATACACATTTCTTAGGATTTAGTTTGAGTTTAAATTTTTCCATCCTATCTAAGATTGGACCCAATTTTGAGAGATGTGTCGATCTTTTCATAGATTTGAGTAGGGTATCATCGAAATAGTCATTCATGTTTTTGTGCATCATGTCATGAAAGACTGTTGTTATATCTCTCTAATAAGTAGCACCTGCATTCTTTAAGATAAAGGGCATGACATTCCAACAAGAAGTTCCTCAAGCACATGTGAGTGTTATTTTCTCTTGATCCTCAGGTACGATTTTGATCTAATTATAGCCAAAAAAGCCATCCATTAGAGAGTACATTTCATAACTAGTTGTCATGTCCACTATCATGTCAATGTTAAGCAATTGAAAACCATCTTTTGGACATGCCTTGTTTAACTCTCTGAAATCTGTGCAAACACGGATTGATTTATCAGGTTTGGAAATAGGTACAATATTAGATATCCACTCAGCATAATCAATTGCTCGGATGAATCCTTATTTAGTAATTTCTTTAGCTCATCCTTAACAAGTAATGCAACATAAAGATGCATTTTTCAAAGGTTTTTCTTAATAGTTTTAAATCTAGGAGTGATAGAAAGATGATGCATTATAAGGTCAGGATCCAAACCCGGCATATCAACATATGTTGTGAAGTTGATCTTTTTCTCTATGAAGAAATCAGTAAACTCTTTAAGTTCTTTTGTTGATAGGGATTGAGCCACATGTATTATATGTTGAGTTTCCTCTATTCAAATGTTCACTGGTTGTGTAGGTTCAATCAACATTGATGATCGCTCTTGAAAGTGATCAAGCAAAATATCAAGTACCTCACCTTTAGGTGCCTCAGAGAGGTTTTCACCATTAGGTATGTCTTTTATTTTTACTATTTTTGATTCTGACACCACCACAGTGTGGTTTTCACCGTCATAACACTTACTTTTATTTTTTTTTATTTTTGAGACTAAGATACTTGACATCCGCTTCTGTCAGGTTCATCCTATGTTCACTCATGGAAGAGTTAATTTGTTCGACTACATTAAGATAATAGGATAATGTATAGTCGTTGGTAAAGGTAGGGATATCCAAGGGTTGATCTTATAGAGTACAGTCAATAATCTCATGATGTACTAGGGATAAGGATTCAACGGGTTCATGGGATTTCACAGTACTGTCATCACCATGTTAGACCAATAAGTTGAGTTCCAGAAGACTACTTTGCATAAGCATCTTAAGACCAGGAAGAGTGATAACATGATTATCGAAGTTTACATTAGCATTAAGAGGATCTAACCCAGCAGACCTACTACTCGAACCTTCTTCTACTTCAGACTAGACTAGTTATTGTGGTTCAATAGCAATAGGTTCTTTAGTCAGAGTTTTGACATTCATGACAAAGTATTCATAGTTCTGTGTTGAATAGGTAATGTCATAAATAGATCTTATTTTAGAGTGATCAAAGTCACAAGATGAAGCATCTGACTCCTCTTCAAGTGGCTCAGTTAAAGAATGTATAGTATCAATATCAACATCTTTTATGATGTAAGTTCCTTCATGTTTTGGTTCAATGACCACTTGTAGTTGACATACCTGCTCACATAGCCTTGATGACTTTGTTAGTCTCTATCTTCTTTCCCATTCAACTTCCTTTGGATTGATGACCAGTCCTTCTTGTCTAGCCTCCAATTCTTTAGTTGTGTTCCCATATCTGATTCCCTTTATCTCGTTAGATAGAGATATAGTAGGTGAGGAATTTTCCTATGCTTTTTCTTCTTTTAGCTATTTCTCATAAGCTTATTGTCTTTTTAGTTTGATTTCTTCTATTTATCATTGCAACTTCAAGCGTATTATCTCGTGTGCTTCATCTATGATATCATTAGGTTCTTCAGAAGTTTCTTTGGTAGATGCATCTAATAGAGGCTCTAGTCCCCATTCATACTCATTCGAGTCTATTTCTAAATCCTCTTCTTGCATTATTCCCATATATGTGACAGGAATGTTTAATGATGCAAACATTTCTTTAATTCCTTCCACCTCTTCTCTCATGTCTTCTGGAATATCTACTTCTTATATTTTTCCTATTGATACCTTTGGAACTTGTTGATGAGCTACTTCTTCTCTCTTAATTTCTATTTCTTCTTGTTCTTTATCATACTCTTCCTAAGTTTGCTAAGTATTTACTTCCTATGATGTTTTGTTATAGTGTCTTTTTCCTCCACTTGGTCTATTGATAAGAATTTAATTTTTGATTTGATGACACCTCTAGATGGTATCCAAGTCCACTTTTGTCATTTGTAGACTTGGTTTGTAGCTTTATGGGTTCAATAATTCCTTCTTGATGCTTTCCCAGAGGACCTGTACCTGAATACCCAATACGTCCGATTATCTGATAGCCTTTACCATATTGTTCAGGAACAATTTCACAAGGTTGCACTTTTCTATCTTCATTTTTCCCTTTGTAAACCCATTCGCGAACAACTTCCTCTTCTATTTCATTTGCAAGAGAAGAAGAGGATTGCATAAAAGCATCATCATAGATGACGTTTGTCATTAAATTTTGTGGCTTCATAGCTTCAAATGGTTTTCCAGACTATCTTGGTGGTGGAGGAGGATTCATCAGTGAAAGTGCAGGTTCTATCTTGTATCCATCCATGCTAGTACCTGTGATTTTCAGTTTATTTTCTAAATCTTTCATCAAAGTTTCTAACCTCTCAGTTGCAAAGGTTGCTCTATTATGGGAAACAAGGGTATCAGTGCACTACAGTTATGCATCAATTTTAGTAGTAGGTGCACCTCTGAACTCATTTTCCAGCCTTTCTTTTTATCTCTCAGCTTCAGTTTTTGCAAAATCTTCATTTTTCAGTTTAGTGCACTTTGTTTTTCATCTCCTAGTTAGTTTATTGTTGCATTGCATTTTGCATATCTACTCCTCATTTACAACAAAGGAATAGAAATCCTAAGAGATATTCCTTGACTGTCTCTTTCTTACAAGAAGTAGTTAAAGTGAACTATCTCCCTAGGCTCTTTTGTATTCCATCAGGTATAGATAAGAGTGGGATTAGGTCTTAGTTACTTGGTTCCATTTTTACACATCACATCTTGGTGAATTCAACGTGAACCCAGTCTTCTTTAAATTTGCATTCATGATGTAGAGCCAATCAACAAACTAGGTGAAAACCTTCTCTCACCCACAACTACTATGTCCAAAACAAATTCTTTTTTTTTCAAGGTGTGAACAACACACCTACAAAATACTCAACTCACACAACAATTTGTGTGACTGGATCCATACCAGTTTAGTATCTTCTAGTACCAGTATGATTAAAACACTCTACCCTTGTGTGAATGGCAGACAATCTTCCGGTACCGATGGGATGGAAACCTATTGGATTTTGTCTCTTGGTGATCCAACCAACACAAAACACCCATAAGATATATCTATCATATGTGTTAGGGAATACTTGTCTCACAACTATCCTATTGTCTGGCAGCCCTACCGATAGCCTAGTAGCCCTACCAGTTGATTTCTCCAAACACAAATTAAAAAAATTCCAAAGAAAATGACAAAATAAAGGTAGATTTAGATACCCTTTATCTAGTTACACAATTCCCCAAAGTCTTAGACTCTAACCACAAGTTGAAAGGTATGTACCCTTACTATCCTTCCAGACCTAATTAAGCCAATTAGGCCTAATTTACAAAGCAGGTGCCCCTTGTATTAGTACCTTAACTAAAAAAACACTTCTTTAAGGTGGGATAAGGTTTCAAACCACCAAATCCAAGGTTTCAATACTTGATCCCATCTTCTTTATCTTTTGCAAGTGATTTCCACTTCTACAGTTTAGGCAGTCACATAAAGAAGCTCGTCTAGGGTCAATTCAATCTCTTTGGGCTTGGAGCCTCCCTAGAAACCAATACAAAAATATTATGATACAATGGCCCTTCTAACATTTTCACATAGGTTGTTTGGTCCTCTAGTGAAAATATCATATTAAGGGCATCTTTACAGTGAAACCCTAGGTGTTGGCAGGGTTTGTGACCAGTCTGGTTAAATTTGGATGGATCCCTACAACCCGATTGTTACAAAACCTCAAAATTTATTAAAATTAAAGGTAAGAGACTTCTCTAACTCATCTAGTTGGTTTTAGACATCCACCAATCCGTACTGATCAGAAATAAACAACAAAAACACATAATTTCATAAAAGTCAAAGTATATTGTATTGCTCCAAACTCCAAAACTTCATCAAATTTCATCAACTTCAAAAAATACACCAAAAACAACCTATAATTGATCCAAGTGGGCATAATATATCCTCCCTAATGGTTTCCAACCACTTTTCAAACTTTGGAACCATTGGAGGATTAGTTAGCCCTTTTTACAATATTTTGCAATGACAACAAAAGTTGTCAACTTGCACTTTTCAAATTTGGTGACTCCAAGGTGTATTCAAACTATTCCAAGGATTGGTATAATGTTTCTAAGACCAATATTTCTTTTCATGACTCATGCCTAGAATCCTACTGACCCACATGGTCATTTATCCATGGTGGCCTATAAAATGCAACCATGACAATGTCTTACATCAATTGGGTCTTATTGACTAACAGAACTATCAACCTATTACAGATGATCATTTTCACCTCATGGGTGATATTAGGCTCTTTTAGACTTCATTTATGTCTTTGGGTGCTCTTGCACCATACTCCTAGGGTGATTGAATCTTAAGTCCACTTGAGGTGAGTTCTTGTAATGTAGTCCCATGGTGCAGGGAGTCCTTGCCACTTGACAAGGTATTTTCTGTAGAACTCATTCCTATTTTTCTTCACAATCTGTGTCCAATATCCTTTAAAGTTTGGGTACCCCTTGACTTGGAAAGTCTTTTAGTATGTCTACAACATCCTCCACCAAAAATGTACCATCTTCCTGCATTGTACCTTTGAATGGTGTCAAATCTGCAACATAAAGATTGGGGATATACTTATATGTGAAGGTAATTGGATTTCATATGCATTGTTCCCAAACTTCTTGAGTATTGGACAATGTCCAGCCTTTCTCATCATGAGCTTTGTGTGTTTCCCTTTTGGCAAACTATCCTTTTTCAGATTTGCCCATACCATGTCTCCAACTTGGAACTGCACAACTTTATTTCTTCTATCAACCTTCTCCTTGTACTTATATGTACTTCTCTACAATTGCATCCTGACTTGGTCATGAATCTCCTTTATCCCTTCAGCAAATTCTTCTCCACAAGAACTGATATGTTCAATTGAGGGTATATTTCTGAATTCTAGTACATCTCTTGGATTCAATCCATAGACAATTACAAAGGGCTTCTTCTAGTACTCCTATTGATAAAATCATTATAGGCATATTCTTCTTGGGAGATGATGGAATCCCACTTTTCACCATGTTTCTTGGTGAGGCACCTTAAAAAATTTCTGAGCGACTTATTGACCACTTCTATTTGGCCATCTGTTTGGGGATGATAAGCTAAGAGACAAGTTTGTCCTTAACTTCCTCCATAAAGTCCTCCAAAAATGTCCTACAAATTTCACCTCTGTCCAACACAATGTTCAAGGGTAAACAACATATTCTCACAACTTCATTAAGGAAAAGGTCTGCAACTAAACCTGTCAACAACCACAAAAACACTATCAAAACCTTTTTGAATTCTTGACAAACCCATCACAAAATCCATTCTCACACTTTCCCAAGGTCTTTAAGGAATGGGAAATGGATGGTATAGTCATGTGTTTATTGTTTTCCCTTTGACCTTTTGACACACCACACATGAATCCATAATTTATTTGACACCTTTCTGCATTTTAGGCCAGTGATAAAATCTTCTCACCAACTCAAGAATTTAATCTAATCCAAAGTGTTCCCCCATACAACCACTATGCTTCTCCTTAATTATGTTATCCCTCATTAAAAATTTAGGAATACATAACTAGCATCCTTTGAAAATAAGACCATCTTGAATCAAATAATCAAAATACTCTAAATGATACTGAATACCAAACTCAGTGCATACCTTTTAGATGTCTTTCAAATCTTCATCTGTAGCATACATACCCTTGAGGGAATCAACTCCTACACTCTCCAACTAGATTTCTAAAACTGTTAGTGCTCTCTTACTAAGATCATCTGCAACTTTGTTTGAGACACCTTTCTTGTGTTTTATTGTAAAGGTGTAGGCCTGAATAGACTCAACCCACTTCATATGCCTATGGCTCAATTTCTTCTAACTATTTAGGAATCTTAGTGCCTAATTATCTATATACACAACAAACTCTTTGGGAAGTAAATAATGCCTCCACTTCTTTAGTTCCTGAACTAATGTATACATCTCCAAATCATAGGAAGAATATTTATTTTTAGCATCATTCAATTTTTTACTAAAAAATGCAATTGGCCTACCTTCCTGACTAAGTACTACACCTATTCCCAAATGATCTACATCACATTCAATCTGAAAGATTTTGTCAAAAATAGGTAAGCTAAGAACTGATTGTTGTGATACCATTTTCTTTAACATTTCAAATGCTTCATCTGCCTCCTTGGTCTATGAAAATTTGCAGTTTTGTCCACCCCTAGTGGTCTCTAACATGGGATCACAAATCTAGGGAAAATTCCATTACTACTTATCAAATTGCCATTAGTTTTATATACAAAGTCATTCTTTATACTCTAGTCAATTACCACTACTGAAATATTTAGTCGGTATGAACAATCTAGTCGGTTACAGAAGGAAAACAGTCACAAAGCCCAATATACACCAAGCTATCTACCGAGTGTTATTTCATGTCTACCGAGCAGTAAAGATAATACACTGAGTTGATATACACCGAGTGAAATGTGTTACTAGATTCATTGAACCTAGACACACATATGAAAACGTGTTACAAGATTGAGGCACATAGAACCGTTAACACATTGGAAATTGCACATATAGATTTTGTATAATTTTGAGGTCATCTAACCAATGAAATATTTTGCATGGTTATTTATTTGAGAAATCATGTTTGTAAGATCAATTGTAAGATCGAAGCAATGAATCAGATCACTGACATGAGAAGTCTATTTATACAGCATGAATTTAGGGTTAGATACATATGTGAATGAGAGAAATGTGTGTGCGTATGTGTATGAAGCAAGACTTATGTGATACATGAGAAATCACAGAGTATTATGAATTTTACAAAGACACAAAGGTCACCAAGAAGGTTATTAGAGAACATTCAAAGAACAGAGTAAACAAAAGGGTTTACCGAGTTACTTTATGAGTTACCGAGGTATGTTATAGGCAAGGTAATCTTATTTTGAGCACATAGAATCTACTAGAGCATTTCAGATGTAAAGTTGTAGATATTTGTAAAATCTTATTGCAATATTTTGAAGTTGTAAGAGAAACCCTTAACAGGGTAAAAGACTCTAATCAAGTCTATAAATTATAAATCCTCTAACTAGGTGCAACATTTATATAAAGTGTTGTAAAATCCTTTAGCAAGGTAGATCTAATAGATCTTGTTACTCCTAATAGGGTAAGCTATCAAAAATAGCTAAATATGTAGCTCTAACCGAGCACTCTTTATTATTGCAGTAGTGAAGTTGTGGGTGCCATCCCCACCACAGTTTTACTCTCTAACCAAGAGTTTCTGCATAACCAAAATATATGTGTTATGGAGTGAATCATGTATGATTGTTACTCATTTGTTTTAGCTTTATGTTATGTTACAGTAGTTTTTGGTTTATGCATAACAGTAAAGATATTGTTGTTAAAAAGATTTGAAGTACTGATTCACCCCTCCCCTCTCAGTACATTAGCTTTCCATATTGGGCCTAACAAATTCCTAATAAACTTCCTATAAAAGGTAGTTAGGCCATGAAAACTCCTTACATCACCAATTGTTCTAGGAGTTGGCTATGTGAGAATGGTATTCACTTTATCAGGATCCATTTTCAGATTTCCTCTGGAAATCACAAACCCAAGGTAGGTCAGTTCTTCTCACAAAACACACACACTTTTCCATGTTTATGATTAGTTTATCTTCATTCAACCTTCTCAAGACCATATCCAAATGTTTTAGGTGCTCCCCCTTTGTCTTGCTAAACACTAGGATTTCATCTAGATACACTATGAAAAAATTACCAATGAACTCCTTCAACACCTCATTCATGAGTCTCATGAAAGTGCTAGGGGCATTTGACAACCCAAATGGCATTGCCCTCCATTCATTGAATCCTTCATTTTTTTTAAAAGAAGTTTTCCATTCATCACCGACTCTAATTCTTATTTGGTGATAACCACTTTTTAAATCAATCTTGGAATAATACCTTGCACCTCCTAAATAATCAAGAAAATCTTCTATTCTAGGCATAGGGAATCTATACCTAATGGTTATCTTGTTAATGGCTTGAGAATCAGTGCACAATCTCCATGTTCCCTCCTTCTTTTGTGCTAAGATAGTTGGGATTGCACAGGGTCTCAATCTCTTCCCTATTTAACATTTATCAAGCAACTCTTGGATCTGCCTTGCAACATCCTCATTTTGTTGGGGAGTCATTTTGTAGGATGGCTTGTTTGGTAAGGTGGCACCAAGAATGAAATCAATGCAATGGCTTATCTCCCTTATTGGTGGTAGGGTTCTTGGCAACTC
The DNA here is from genome assembly GCF_030272615.1 of Cryptomeria japonica. Taxonomy (NCBI): domain Eukaryota; kingdom Viridiplantae; phylum Streptophyta; class Pinopsida; order Cupressales; family Cupressaceae; genus Cryptomeria; species Cryptomeria japonica. Next base: position 702,969,618 of record NC_081411.1, on the reverse strand, counting down.
TTCTGCAACTATTTCCTTGGATTTTCTCAATATTTCCTCCACCTCCTCAAGGACTATCACCCTTTTCTTTTCTACCTTGCCATCTGAAATGGACTCTTCTTCTTGCCTTGGTACTGACATCACTATAAAACAAGGTTTTCCCTCTTCCTTGAGTTCCTTGAGGAACTCTTATCCTTCCATGATCATGATCTTGGCCTCCTTCTCCTTTTGATCCTCACTATTATCAAGTAGTGGTATCAATTCAATCACCTTTCATCTTTGGTGATGGAGTAGGTGTTCTTGTGTCCATCATGATGGGCCTTGAGGTAATATTTCCATGGGCTCCCAAAAAAAATATGGTAGGCATCCATCTCAACAATATCAAACATAATTTTGTCTTTGTATGCTCCTATCTGAAATTCAACCCATGATTGCTCTTCTACCAAGGTTTGTTTTCCTTTAATAAGCCAAGAAACTTTATATGGAAATGGATGAGGAATTGTTATCAATTTTAGTTTCTCTACCATTTCTAAGGATACTAAATTTTTAGTTGAACCTAAATCTATTATAACCTTACATACCTTGCCTCCTACTTTGCATTTGGTCCAAAAAAGTGTCTTCCTTTGTAGAGGTTCAGTATTGCTTGGTACCTTCAACAATGTTTTCCTCATCATCAAGGCTTCTCCTCTCTCCGGAAGTCTGTAGGAATTAGGTGAATTGACACTTTGACAATTAGTTTCTTGAACCAAATATGTTCTTAGGGCACTTAGCTATGGTATGTCCTACTTGATTGTAGTTGTAGTATCTGAAAGGCTCTGAGCTTCTTCCAGCAAATATACCTCTATGATTGGGTCTTCTTCCTTTGAAACCCCCTCTTGTGTTACCATCTCCATTTTGACCTTCTTGATTAGCCTCTCCTTATGGCCTATGACTTTATCCTCTACCATTCAGAGGGCCTCTTCCTCTTAAGTTTTTGCCCCCTCTACCTATGTTATTTTGATAATTCTTTCTCGTTAGCTTCTCCTCTTCTCTTAGTGCTAGTTGAAAAGACTTGGTCACTCTCTTTGGTGCTAGTATGTTGATCTCATCTTGGATATTATATTTCAATCCACTAAGATATCTTTCCACTTTCTCTGGTTCCTCCTCATGGTGTTTGGTCCTTAGACTCGACCTATGGAACTCATCAGTATATGTACTCACATCAAGGTCTTTTTGCCTCAAACCTTGCTACTTCTTGTAGATTTGGACTTCAAAGTCTACCAGGATGAATTGCTCCTTTGCTTTTGCCAATATTCTATCCCATGAGGTTATCATACCTCTACCTTCCCTCACCCTCTTTCCTTGGAGGTAATTCCACCAAGTGAGTGTTGCTCCTTTTATCTTTGACTTAGCAAAGATAACCTTCTTATTCACAGGGGTCTCTTTGCATTCAAAATGGTTGTTCAATGTCTCAATCCAATCCATCACTTCTTCTGCATTCATTTTCCCACTAAACATAGGGATTTCATCTTTACCTAATGAGGATTCTCCGCCAATGGACTTTAGGACCTCAACAAATTCTCTCTAATTTGTAGGTAACTCAGCTTCCTACCTTGGGGTCTTTTCTTCTCCCACTTGTTCTTCTTCTTCATCAAGCTCACATTCACCCTCCTTTCCTTTGCCTTTGGCCTTCTCTAACTCCCTCACTCTATTTCAAACATCTCTTCAAACAACTTCTTGATGGCATATTGAGACATACTCTTAGGAGGCATGTTTCTAGCCTCTCCCTCACTTTCTTCCACCGATGTACACCAAAAATCACTTTCCCCAAGTGATCCAACTTGCGCTCTGATACTAATATGATGCAGAGCCAAGAAATAAGCTACATGAAAACCTTCTCTCACCCACAAATACTATGTCCAAAACAAGTTCTTTTGTTTTTTCAAAGTGTGAACAACAAACCTACCAAATACTCAACTCACACAATAATTTGTGTGACCGGATCCATACCAGTTTAGTATCTTCTGGTACCGATATGATGAAAACACTTTACCCTTGTGTGTGTTATCTACAATCTTCCAATATCGGTGGGATGGAAACCTATTGGATTTTGTCTATTTGTGGTCCAACCAAAACAAAAAAACCCATAAGATCTAGCTATCAGATGTGTTAGGGAATACTTGTCTCACAACTGTCCTATTGTCTAGTAGCCCTACTAGTTGAGTTCTCCAAACACAACTTAACAAAATTACAAAAGACAAGATAAACTAAAGGTATTTTAGATACCCTTTATCTAGTTACACAATTCCCCAAAGGCTTAGACTCTAACCACAAGTTGAAAGGTTTGTACCCTTACTATCCTTCTAGGCCTAATTTACAAAGTAGGTACCCCTTTTATTAGTCCCCCAACTAAACCAACACTTCTACAAGGTTGGGTAAGGTTTCAAACCACCAAATCCAAGGTTTTAAGACTTGATCCCATCTTCTTTATCTTTTGCAAGTGATTTTGACTTCTACAGTTCAGACGGTCACATAGAGATACCCTCCTAGGGTCAATTCAATCTCTTCGGGATTAGAGCCTCCATAGAAACCAATACCAAAATCTTATGATACAATGGCCCTTCTAACATTTTCACATAGGTTTTTTGGTCCTCTATTGAAAATGTTAGATTAAGGGCATCTTTGCAGTGAAACCTGCTGATAGAGTTTGTGACCAATCTAGTTAGATTTGGATGGATCCCTACAACCCGATTCTTAAATTCCTATCAACTTATCCTATAAATCTCGTGACATGGTGGTTTATAACAAACCCCTTTATGATTCTTGGCCTATCTCCTTTTGAATCTAAATATAAACCATTTAATAGATATGATCATGCTATGTTGGATGATGCTCTTGATGACTTTATGTCTCTGCCAACTCCTTCAAATAAAGACCACACATCTAAAATATTGATTAACATGATAAATGTGAATGAACATATCAAACCCCTCTTTGTGATTCATGGTGCTTACCCTTCTCTAGCATCATAATCCTTAAACCAACCTATCCTTATGGTTCAAGGTGGTTATGGAAATTATCCTTTTTGCATTCCTAACAAACGTATTATCATTGTGCAAGGAGGATATACCACTAAGAGTCCTTATGAGTATGCTAAACAAAAACTAGAGAGAGTTATCATCTGGTTTCTAACACCTATAATACAAGAAATAATAGGCAACCTAATCATCCATCGATTATTTCAACCTCACTGCCTAATCCTCAACCCATTCCTATTCAAGCATCTTGCATTTCACAAGCTCTTGGTAAGGAGTATGATCTCATTGAACAACTTAAGGCCACTCCTACCAAGATCTCCCTTTGGGATTTGATTTAAACCTCTTCAACATATCATGGAATATTACAATATGCCTTAAAAACCTTGAATGTTCAACCAACAGCGAGATCCAATAATGTGGCTTCTTTGATGGACTCGATAACCATGCCTAAAGCCCAAATTGTGTTCACCCAAGCTGAGTTAATTCCTCATGAAAATCAATGCCAATATGATCCTCTCATGATTATTGTTATTATCAATGTAAATTCTATAAGATGAACCCTTGTGGATAGTGGCTTTGGCCTTAATGTTTGTAGCATTAATTTATTACATAAGATCAATGTGGATACATCTCTTATTAAACTCAATTCCCTTACTATCTGTGGCTTTGATAATGTGGCTAGGTCTTCATTGGGTATGATAAGCGTGCCTAATAAGGTAGGACTAGTTATCTTGTCTACACCGATTCATGTCATGCCCGTTAACTTAACCTACAACTTGTTGTTAGGTAGACCTTAGATTCATAGAATTCAAGTTGTCCCTTATACTTTTTATAGGCAAGGAAAATTTATTTATAACAATAAGATGTATACCTTTCTCGCTGATACCAATCTATAAGATTGTTTACAAACATCTTCTTCTAAATATTCCTCTACTAGTTCTTCTATAACTATCTCTGATGTCCCTTCTATACCTTCTCCTTCTAGTACCACTTTCTCCTCTACCAATCCTATTCCTCTAAGTGATCCTAAATTTTTTGAAAAGGATTCTTCTCAATTTGAATCTCCTCCTGAGGATGTCTTTTCCCTCAAGAAGGTTCTCTCAGATGATGATTGGGGGTCTTTGGACTTTAACCCTACTTTTGTGGGAGAATATAGAATCCCTTCAAGAGAGCCAAAGTTTGAAAAGAAGGAAGATAAGGATGAACCTGAAAAAGAAACCCACTTTGTCTAAACCATTAAGTAACAATTTGTTGGCTTCTTCTAATTCTAAATCTTGACCTACTTCCACTTCAATTGATTTTGACATGTAGACCCATGAAAAACCTCCTTCCCTTACTGAAATGGCTAGCCTCTATGGTCCTGGCTTCCATATCTTAGTTAAGAGTGGATATAATGGAAATGGTTGTGGTGCTCAAGAATAAGGGATTAAAGTTCCTATAAAAAATAGTTGTCATGAGGCTACATTTGGACTTGGATACAATCCCTTCAAACCCACAAAATCTTCTAAGAGACCATCTATTAATGTTAATGTCATTTCCTTTTCCTCTAAACCTCTTCCATTAAATCATCCTGAGTATATTGGTTGTGACTCTAGTATCTTCACTTTGGATGTCTTCTCTACTGATGATTCCTTAGCGGAGTTTCTAGGGGCTTATGATAATCTCCCTCATTACCATCATAGTCATAGGTTCCCCTATTGTTTGAATACGTAAGTATATTTTGGGGAAGATGTTGAATTAGCTAAAGATAATGATGCAATGATTAAGGAGTTCCCTCAACTAAAGGATATCCCTCAGCAAAGTAATCTCCTTATAAGTGATACTATTGACATCAGGATGGATCCTTGTAATGAAGGAAAAATTCTAAAGGTAGGGAAATGCCTTACTGATGAGGAACAGAAATAATATTATAATTTATTACACGAGTTCCCTGAAATATTTTCTTGGATATACTCTAACATGCCTGGCATTGATCCTAATATTGTCACTCATAATATTGTCCTAAATCCTGATGCTAAACGAATGAAGCAGAAGATTAGAAAAATGAATCCTAAAATAGATTTTCTTGTCAAAGCTAAAATTGAGAAATTACTGAATGTAGGATTCATTCGCCCTATTGACTACTCTCCTTGGATTTCAAATATTTTCATTGTAGATAAACCTGATCACAATATTAGGATGTGCACTGATTTTCAAGATCTCAATAAGGCTTCTTTAAGGATGATTTTTTGCTTCCTAACATTGATATGATAGTGGATTCTACCATTGGACATGCCTTGTTATCTTTTATGGATGGTTTTTTAGGATATAATCAAATCTTTGTTAGTCCTCAAGATCAGTTTAAAACTTCCTTCACTACTCCTTGGTGTACGTTTTTTTGGATTGTAATGCCTTTTAGATTGAAGAACGCAGATGCTACTTACCAATGAGATATGACTTATCTTTCATGACTACATGCACAAAATCTTAGAAGATTATGTTGATGATATATTAGCGAAGTTTGTACTCTGTCAAGACCATTTCAAGATCCTTCATCAATTCTTTGAGAGAATTCGTAAATACAACATGTGCTTGAACCCTTGAAAGTGTATTTTTGGTGTGGATAGTGGAAAACTAGTAGGGTTCATAGTGTCACATTGTGGTATTGAGGTGGATACAAAAAGGATAGATGCCATTGTTAATATGCCACCTCCTAAAAATATTTCCCACTTGAGAAGTTTGCAAGGAAAGATACAATCTATTTGTAGGTTTGTGTCACAACTTGTGGATTGGACCTTTCCCTTTACTCAATTTCTTAAGAAAAATATTACCTTCCAATGGAATGAGGATTGTCATCAAGCCTTTGAGGATTTAAAATCTTATTTGGCCAACCCTCCTATCTTGAAACCAACTGACCCAACTAAACCATTTCTTCTATACACAACTTCTTCTCCTCATTCTCTTGTAGCTTTGTTAGCACAATGTAATAGTGATGGTAAAGAATGCTCGATTTATTATATAAGATGCACTTTTCTTGATTACGAAGTCTACTATACTACAATAGAAAGGAAATGTCTTGCTCTTGTTTTTGCAACATAGAAGTTGATGCACTACCTTTTGAATTTTGAGGTTCATGTGATCATCAAATTTGATCCTTTGAAGCAACTTTTCTCTAAGATAGGTTTTTTAGGACATCTAGCGAAGTGGGTTATGATGTTAACTGATTTTGATCTTAAGTTTGTTTCTTAAAAATCAATAAAAGGAAAAGCATTGACTGATGAATTAGTTGATTCTCCTTCACCTCTCATACTACCTAATCAAGAATCATTTCTTGATGAGTTTGTTCTTCCTATTGAGAATGACAAAACTTGGGAGTTATACATTGATGGCTCTAGGTGTTGTACAGGATTGGGGGCAGGTGTTATTCTATTCCCTCCTAATAAGAATCCTATTCCCTTATCTTATCATCTTAGTTTCTTATGTACTAATAACATTGCTGAATATGAATCCCTTATAGCTAGTCTTAGAGCAGTTTTAGCCATGAATGTTAAGCACATACATATCTATGGTGACTAGTAATTAATCATTAGGAAACTTACATGAGTTTATCAGGTTAAGAAAGACAAATTATCACAATATCAAGATTTGGCCTTATCCTTGTTACAAAAATTTGATTCCTATGTCATGGAGCCTATCCATCGAAAGGATAATCGACATGTTGATGAAATGGCATTTGTTGCTTCCCTTATATCCTTAGAGGATCCAGCAATAGATCTTAATTTTTTTATTCATAACCTTTCTTCTCCCACTATTGCTCATAATTCTAGTGATGTGGCTTATTGCTATACCATATATTCTGACCAATGGTACTCACATATCTTAAGATATTTGACTAATAGTACATTTCTTAATTCTACAAGTAAAAATGCTAGAGATAGGATTCATAAGTTAGTTGCAAGATACATTATTCTCTCTAATGTCCTTTATAGAAGGGGTTATAATGGTTTTCTTCTCCACTATCTCAACAAAATATAAATCCCGATTTACCTTAAAGAGGCACACTCAGGTGCTTGCGGGGGGCATTTTGGGAGTAAAACTTTAGTTCAATAGTTGCTTTGAATGTGATATTATTGGTAGACCATGGAGTAGGATTCCTTTGTGTTTGTTAAGAAGTGTAACCAATATTAGCAACACAAAAATTATATTCATGCTTCTGCATAAGAACTTAAGTCGCAAGTGGCCTCTTGGCCCTTTTCAATGTGGAGCTTGGATCTTGTTGGAAAAATCCCCCCCCAATCCCAAGGACATACTTTTATTATAACTCCTACAAATTATTTTATGAAGTGGTTAGAAGTAGTTCCTCTTCGATCTACTATCACTGAAGTAATTTTTCAATCCATCTTGGATAATATCATTGCTCGAATTGAAATTCCTTCTACTTTGGTTTCTGACAATGGTAATTCATTAAGAAAAAAGATGTCAAGAAATTTCTCAAAAAATACCATATTCAACATCATTTTTCTACAGCCTATTACCCTCAATATAATGGCCAGTCTGAGTCCTTTAATTAAATTCTTGAAAAAATTCTTCATAAGACTGTAAACAAACATGGTAAGGACTGGCACACCTAGTTGACTTATGCTCTTTGGCCTTATCAAACAAGTGTGCACATAGCTGTGGGTACTAACCCCCTACAATATTGTTTATGGTGCTGATGCTATTATGCCTTTTGAGCTAGAGATTATCTCACTAAGAATTTCTCTCAAAGGTATATTTGATGATGATTTTTATTGAGAACAACACCTTCAACAACTTGGAATGCTTTATGAATGGCAAATAAAAGCTCTTGAGCATATTCAAGCATATCATAAGTCCCTACAATGAAGTTATAACGATAAGGTCATTTAGTGTTCCTTCTCAATGGGTGACCTTGTGCTCTATGAGAATCAGTGTAACATGAATTTTTCACCTTGTAGCATCGTAAAATTGTGATCCTTACAATTTTGACCATGTTTTAGGTCCTCACCCTAGCAACTACATCTCCTTACTTAATTAGGAGCCCTCTCTGCATCATTCTTCCAAATCTCCTCATGTTTCTTATGTCACCTTATGACCCTGTCCAGACCCCAAAATAGGGTAGGATAGGGGCATGGTGCCCCTGTCCCCTTAGGAAAAGGGCATGGAACCCCTATACCCTTGGATAGGAGTGTGGCACCCCTATTCTCCCTCTTTAGGTAGCCCTAAAATGGGTCCATTTGACCCTTGGAACTAATTTGCTCTTTGGGATTTAATCTCTCCTATGTCGGCCTTCGGTGAAATGAAAAATTATCCTCCTAGGCAAGTATAAAAAGGGATTTAGTCCTCTCATTTTCATATACAAAAATAAGCAAAGATAAGAGAAAATTGGGAAAACAAGCAGAAGGTCTCCATTATCGTCATCAACCATTCAAGTGTTCAAGTCTTCAAGCATCCATCAAATTTTCTTCTTCATTTATCCATTGGATCCACATTACAACATTCCTCTACAAGAATATATGTGTGCTATGGTTTTTTCATGTTACATGGCATTTCATGCAACACTTGTGATTACATTCAAGAAGCAAAGCAACCATCATCAATAAATTGTAGATCTACAAGGTGTACAATTCCATTATTTACATTTAAGCATTTGAAATTACTTTATTTCAAGGATGATTCCTCAACTGGGGTTTGACTAAGGCAAACCCCTATCCACAAACCTTATTCTATTCTTTTTTATGTGTAGGTTGCAGGTGTGTGGCTGTAATTGCAGATTTAGACTTCATTTGCAAAGACGGAAAAACCCTTTTTTGCACGTGGATTTTTTGAAGGATCGGATGCAACTTCAACTCAAACGTGAAAAAATTTCTCCAAATTTGTAGGGAAAGTTCGTATCAATCTAAGTACCTTAGATCCAAAGTTGTAGCATGATCTCGAATCGGTAGCTCCTTATTTCACCCATTTTATCTTCATTTTCTACATAGTCAACAAGTCAACTCTTATTTACAAAAGAGGGTAAATTGCATTATACCCTTGCAATTCACTTAGTATTAAAAATCTTATTCACTCTAATGAATACTAAGAGGGGGGGGTGAATTAGTATGCCAAAAATCTTTGCACTTAAAAACTTTGCAAGACTAATAGTAAACCGATAAAACAATTTAGCAGATAAGCCAGTTAGAACACATGCAAACCAAATAGAAAATAATGCATTCACCCATAGAAGCACAAACACCATAACACAAGAGATTTTGACATGGAAACCCAAATGAGAGAAACCATGGTGAGATGGAACTCACAAGTGACTATCTATAGAATAGGAACCAAACCGGTTAAGGTCTTACAATGTTCTTTACCAGAATAGATGCTGTTAGGAATCTTAGTCTCTGTTAGGAGATAAGTCCAATTAAAGACTACCTTGCCAGAGGATTTTAGATCCACAAATGTGAACCACCTTGTTAGAGGATTTACAAAAGGCTTTTGGGCCTACCCGGTTAAGGGCTACAGACTTGTCAAAGATGTCAATAATCAACAAGTGAGTGATCTAGCAAATAGCACAGATTGCTTGGTTAGATCCTTGATAGCTCATTCCTAATGCATTCCAGCATTACTTTAGTCTTCTATACATTCAAACTCTCTCTGACTCCTCAACCACCTTAAACCCTAGCAACAACATCAACCGCAACAACAACCTAAAACCCTAGACATGATGTCCTTATAAAAGAATCTGATTTCATGTCGGTCCAATAGGATTACAATACAATTTTGTAGGTTCAATGCATCTAGACATATCTGGTAACATGACACAAAAAGCACTATTAAAGTGTCAACACCATCAAACAATCTGTGGATGGTAACTCATCACAAAATGGCGGTTGGTAACTCATCATAGAGTATTACTGATTCATACAAAATACCAGTTCAAGCAAAATGCCAGTTGCCGGTTTGAAAAAATGAAGACTGGGAAATATGTGTTTTGCCACTTTGATCCTTCATGCCACTTGAGATCCTGGAACCACTTGGGGTTAACATACCGCTTCAGATCGGTAATCACTTTCTACAAAGCACCAATAGTCTAAGGACTATAATGCATCATACCGGTTGAGCATAACTCATACATACAAAAATGATCTTAATGAAAGTGTGTGTCCATCAATGACAATCACAACATAATCATCAAAAATGCCAACAATCTCCCCCTTTGGCATTGATGGCAACACTTAGGAAATTTGGACATCTAAGTGTTTTACAACAAAAATATGCCATAATCAAAATTACTCCCCCTAAGCATATACACTATCCCTTTTTGCAGAAAATACAATGTATACTACTTCTTAATAGAAATAAGATGAAAGTATACATCAAAACATTCAAAATTTCATACTTCTCCCCCTTTGCCAACAATGACAACAAAATATTATAGAGTAACACCTGTGTCATTAGGATTAAAAGAATAAGAGTTTATGACAATAAGGAATAAAACTTGTCAAAAATAGATTTGAAGTCCTACAAAAATTGTTTCATAGATAAGGACTAGGACTCAAGTAGGGAGGTTGCCACTTCTTTCTCTATCTACATCTGAGAGACCTATTCTTCCATGGTGTCCATTGTGCTCATCTCCTGTGTTGCCATTAAGGCATCCAAATTAAGATAGCACTTCTGAAGTATTTGCAGATGTGGGAGTAGAACCAGTTGTAGCTCCTGCAAATCTCATGACCAGGTGCTTATTTCCAACTCTAATTTGGTAGACTAGATGTGAAACCAGTGAACAGTTTGCCTATAAGTTGTAAAAGAGTCGTATGGAAGCTTGAAGGTACTCATATACAATTGCAAATCAGATTGAATGTTTTGCTTCTGTGCAAGCACATAATCAGAATAGATGGGGTTGGCAAATCTTGTTGAGTAGAAGATTCCCCTCATCCAGAGCATTCCTTATATCCTTCTATACTTTTTGCAGTTCAGACCGGAGCTCATTAAGCTTCTTTACCAAGGCAATGTTGAGAGCCTTTTGATGCTCTTTCTTAGCATTTGCCTCTGCTACCTCTTCTAAGCTCTGCACTTGATCATCTATTACTGTGCATAGGAGCTTTAGTTGTGCTAATGATGAGTCGCTACCAGGGAGGTTTGTACCGGGTAACAAACCAATAAGAGTGTCCACCGCAGCTTGGATCACATCTTTCTCCTTCTTCCTCCTTAACACGTCAAGGCATTCTTGAGAAAACTTAATGCTCTGTAGCAGCTCCATTTCTCTTGTGGACTGGAGATCAATAGGACTAGTGAGGTCAACCAGTTTGGCTTGACTACCGATTGCCTTAGGAGTCTCCACCTATGTTCTCTTTGCCACTTCAACTTCCTTGTTCTCCTCTGCCTTCTTCTTCTTTGCTTCTTTTCTCTTTTCCTCTTCCTTATCTTCCTCTGCCTTCTTCTTTTCTACTTCCTTCCTCTTCCTTATTTTCCTCTTCCTTCTTCCTTTTCTTTGCTTCCTTTCACTTCTCCTCTTCCTTTCTCTTCTTCTCATTCTCTTCCTCTTTCTTCTTCCTTGCATCTTCTTGTTTCTTTTTCTCTTCTTCCTCTTCTTTTCTTTTCTTCTCTTCTTCTTTTCTCTTTTCTTCCTGTTTCAGTTTCTCCTCATTTTCTTCCTTTTTCTTCTTCTCCTCTTCATCCTTCTTCTTCTTCTCCTCTTCATCCTTCTTCTTCTCTGCTTGCTTTTTTGCTTCCTCCTTTTTGTCCTCTGTTTCCTTTTGCTTATTTACTTCCTGTTCTACCTACTTCTCCTATCCTATTGCTTCGGATGGTGTACCCTGAGCAACATCCTCTCCATCCAGAGCATTGACATCAATAGTGTCAATAGGTTCAACAACTAGGTTTCCTTCATCATCAAACACTTCATTCGGTTTGGTTATTGTTAGTTCTTGTTGAGCCTTCCTATTAGCTTCATCCACTCAATGCATCTTCAGAGATTCTAGAGAAAGGGTGTGTGTATTCTTGAGCACTTCTTGACCCTTTCCTTCAAGTAATAGGAGTCTTCTTCTTCTCATGAAGAAGAGGCCTTTGTATTTATTCATTACTTGAAATAGTTCTGAATTTGATACATCAGGAAAATGTTCAGCAAAAACTTTCTCTCTCAAGTCTTGTTCCTTCTCTATGGCAATGTGCCATTTATTGTCTAAGGACTTATACAAAGAATCTGGTGTCTCAGATCTAATTTCTGAAGGCGACCGATCATTAACACATAAATACTGAATGATTTCTTTTTCAATCGCTTCCTTTTCATCATCATTAAAGTCATGAAAACAATCAATCAAATCATTCAACACTTTTCTCCTAATGTTTTTGATAGTTCTTTGACAATGTGTCAATGGTTTGTAGGAGGAGATGTCAATATTTATCGATGCCAATGATGCCAGTTCATTCTGTCTTTTTCTTTTCTTGTCATGTCTTCTTAGGTTTTTCCTTAGACATAGTTTCTTTTGAGTTTGGTGAGGCATTCCTTGTCTTCCTCTTTCTCTTGAACACTTTAGCAGGTGCCGCTTCTGGTTTTTTTTTAGCCGGTGACTACTTGGTCACTATAGGATTGGCTGTAGTAGCTGATGTCGATGTTGAAGGCACTGCTTTTTCCTTCTTCACTAAAGGTTCTTTTCCTTTCTTTGCTGAGGGTTCCTCAACTAGTGTTATCCTTTCTAGGTAGGTGCTGATTCTCCTTGCCTTTGGATCAAGCAGTGAAGCAATAAGTGTAGAGGCATATCCTTCCAACATATCATTCATTACCTCATAGCCCATAGGCTCCACTTCCTCCTGTCTAGGCTCAACAACCACCATTATGCATTGATCCACTTTAATGGTGAAACAAATATCATCTTCATATTTCTTGACAATATCACCTGGTATTCTCATCCTCTAATTCATTTTATGTTTGAACTCATCAAAGTACTTGTTCAAAACTTTAGGGTAACCGGTTCCAACTACTTGAAGGCTTTCCTTGATTTGCTTGGTTACCGGTTGGTCAGCAGACCACTGGACATCACCTACTCGTGAAAAGTAGCCTTGGAAGTAAAAGAACAGCCCAACCAGTAGTTGTCCAAACTTGAACCTCAATGCATTATCCTGTTTGATTGATTTAAGATTCAACAGGAGTTGCCTTTGCATACCGGTGCATAGGTCAAATGATGCATCCTCCTTGATCATCTGGTAAGTGACATTTACCACTGTAGCAAATACAGAGTTAATTCTACTGGTAGAGAACGTTCGGTAGCCTATCACCATGCAAGCATACTTGACTAGATCATCCTTGATTGAATTGACAGTCATACCTCATGAGTCACTCACTGAACCAATGAGCTTGGACATTTTAGTCTTGCTTAACATCCTTAGGGCTGGCACTTCCCCTGTATTGCAGAAACTGGTGATGGCATGAATTGCTTGCGGTGTAATATCATGCATTCTTTCCAGGTACATCTTGTCACCATGAACTCTGCTCAGAATGATCCTAATGTGATCATCTGTGAAATCCTCTAGGATATAACCAGAATTGTGGAGCTTCTTCTTCTCCAAAATACTATACTCTGGTTTGATCTTTTTATATTTTCCACAAAATAAACCTAGCTGCGAGTGAATTGTTAGAGACCCTAGGTCTTCGATTTTACAATCCATGTAATCTGAGATTCCCTCTTCTACTATCACATTAGCTGGAACTTGTGATAGGGCATTATATTTAGACTTGCATTGAATAAAGCTTGTTGAATCGACAGATGCACTAGAGTTAGTATGGGATGCAGAAGCCATGATAGAAACTGAAAACTTGAAAAATACCTTTCGAAAATCATGAATTTAGGGCTTTCAGATTCTTCTCCACCTCACACTCCAAAGTTGTAGAATCATCACTTTGTGTTCTTCACTTGACCATTTGCAATTTGAATTTGAATCTCCTTCAAGGTTCCTTAATTTCTCAGAAGCGCAGCACAAATCACTTTTCTTCACTCTGCACTTGAAAACCTTCTTCGCTCGAAAACTGATAGTAAGAAATGATTTGAAAAATTCCTTTTAAACATATTCCTTACCTACCACAATTAATGCTCCATCATTAGGGTGTAAACCCTAATTTGCCTTTTACCATTTTTGGTCTTCCACCAAATGACAGGTATCACATATTGGTTAAGGTCTTTTACCAGTGTAAACCGGGGGTTTGAAACATTTCACCATTTTCTCCCCCTAAGCTTTTCTGAAGCTTAGTTTGTTGGTTCTGTGATTTCCACACTAGGTGTAGAAACTGGTTCCTCTTGTAACACCGCTAGTTTCTTCTTCCAGGTTTTGTTCTTATCCACTTGAACAGTATCAACATCAATGTTTCCTTCTGGAGTGACCTGTATATAATCAGATATGTTCTTTCTTGATTTATAGAATCTGGTAATGTGACCTAGTTTGTTGTAGTGATAGCAGACCAATCCAGGTGCTCTCCAAGGTCCATTATTCATGTTTTCATTCTTCCTTCTGCATGTTGTAGCAGTGTGACCATGACCATGATAGACCATACAGTTTTCTCTCTATCCTGTTGCCGCTTGATAGCCACCACTTCTTGGCTGATTATTGAAGGCATTAAATCGATTGTGATTCCAGTTCACAAAAGGTTCAGGACCAACTCCTTGGGTCCTTCCAGTGTTATTCATAAAAGAACTGCATTCAGATGCTCTATGCCCAAACTTGTTGCATGCATAATAGTTACCATTGAATTTATAGGATCTAGGCTTATCATTTAGAAAATAAGGAAAATTATTGTAAGCCTTACTCCTACACACATTGGAAGTATGTCCTTCTTTAAGATAGTTAAAGAAAATAGGTTTAAACTTTTGCTTACCTTTATCCTTTGATGTTCCAGCATTTGCACTAGAGGTCTCACCTTCCTCATGACCGGAACAACCAAGTCCATTGGTATTCTTTGCCAGTTTAGCCAACTCAAGGTTTTTCTCTAGCTTGACAGTACTCTTGTTGAACTTAGCAAGTATTTCCTTTGACTCAAAGAGTTCTTTGGAAATAGAAGCATTTGTTTCCATCAGGTTTTCATTCTCAAAGATGGAAATGTTTAGTTCTCCTTGCATGTCTTCCTTTTCCACTTTGCTCACATGCAGTTGATCAGTTAGGGCACTGATCTCTTGCTTCAGCTTGGAGTTTTCATGATCTTTGTCTTTGACCAGATCTTCAGCTTTCCTTCGATTCTCAAGCTCTTGGCACATTCAAATAGTCAGTCCTTCCAATTCTTTTCTCAGGTTGGAATTGGATTCATTCGGCTTTTCTACTTCTTGAATCAGGGCTTCCATGTCCGCTTCATCAGAAGAACTATTTTCAGATAGCTCCATCAACTTTTCTACATGTTCTCTCCTTTTTGCTTGAGATGCCTTGTATTTGACCATAAGATCATCATAGGCTTGCTCAAACTGAGTGAGATAATGAGTAAGTTCCCTTAATGTGTATTCCCGCATATCTCTTTCCAAGTGGTTAAACTTATAGAAAGGTAGGCTCTGATACCAATTCATGAATACTAAGAGGGGGGGGTGAATTAGTATGCCAAAAATCTTTGCACTTAAACACTTTGCAAGGCTAATAATAAACTGGTAAAATAGTTTAGCAGACAAGCTGGCTAGCACACATGCAAACCAAATAGCAAATAATGCATTCACCCATAGAAGCACAAACACCATAACATAAGAGATTTTGACATGGAAACCCAAATGGGAAAAACCACAGTGAGATGGAACTTACAAGTGGCTATCTACAAAATAGGAAGCAGACTGGTTAAGGTCAGACCGGTTAAGGTCTTACAATGTTCTTTACCAAAATAGATCCTATTAGGAATCTCAATCTCTATTAGGAGATAAGTCCAATTAAAGACTACCTTGCTAGAGGATTTTAGATCCATAGATGTGAACCACCTTGTTAGAGTATTTACAAAAGTCTTTTGGGCCTACCAGGTTAAGGGCTACAGACTTGTCGAAGATGTGAGTAATCAACAAGTGAGTGATCTAGCAAATAGCACAGATTTCTTGGTTAGATCCTTGATAGCTCGTTCCTAATGCATTCTACCATTACTTTAGTCTTCTATACATTCAAACTCTCTCTGACTCCTCAACCACCTTAAATCCTAGCAACGACATCAACTACAACAACAACCTAAGACCCTAGACATGATGTCCTTATAAAGGAATTTGATTTCATGTCAGTCCAATAGGATTACAATATAATCTCCTAGGTTCAATGCATCTAGACGTATCTAGTAACATGACACAAAAAGCACCATTAAAGTGTCGGCACAGTCAAAAAATTGGTGGATGGTAACTCATCACAGAGTATTACCGGTTCATACAAAATATCGATTCAAGCAAAATGTCGGTTGTCGGTTTGACAAAATGAAGACTGGGAAATATGTGTTATGCCGCTTTGATCCTTCACGCCGCTTGAGATCCTGGAACCACTTGGGGTTAACATACTGCTTAAGATCGGTAATCACTTTCTGCAAAGCACCAATAGTCTAAGGACTATAATGCATCATACTGGTTGAGCATAACTCATACATACAAAAATGATCTCAATGCAAGTGTGTGTCCATCAATGACAATCACAACATAATCATCAAAAATGCCAACACACTCTAGGGTTTGGATCTAGTGAATTCAACCCCTCTTTTGAATGTAAAGTATTTCCCAACTGAAAATCATCTTGGCGATTTCCTTTCTCTCTCCTAGGTGGGTAATCACTAGGGTTGAATTTTCCACTTTACATTTTGGTGAACCGGACATCTTACATGCTTTACATTAAAAATGTATTTTACAAAAAATGCTATATGTTGTCTTAGATTTGAAAATTACATTGCTTGTCAAATTTAATTCTTTCATTGTCTTGTTCGATTTGCAAATCAAAATTATAAAATTAAGTGGTTAATTATCAAAACCCTAATTTTCAAACATCAACTTTAACACGTGCAAAAGTTGGATTTACATTTAATTTCTAGATTTGTGACTATTTTCAGATTTGTCTTCTCGCCTAAAATTCAAATTTTCAATTTCTCTCCTTTTCCCAAAATTCAAAATTTTAAAATTTAGTGGTTAGGTCCTAAAATCCTAATTTTCAAATTTATTTGGATTTTGTGCAAATTTCAATCAATTTCAACCAATTTCAGTTTTCTAACTATTATTCAAGGTGGCCCTATCCATTAGGTTTGACCTTTTTCAAATTTACAATTCAATTTCTTTTTTTTTTTTCAAAACTCTAATAGGGTCCTATTTCGACATTCAAACCTTAACTTCACCTATCTAGAGATCACAAAATCAATCAATTTTTTGGGGTTAGCTCTCAAATCATCGTATCTTTCATCCTTGAAAAAATTCAAAAAATTTGGGAGGACCAGGTGCAACTTCAACTTGGCCCCTAGTTTTTTTCTTGAAATTTTCGGAGACTGTTATGACTGCATTTAATTGCTTAAATCTAGAAAATTGGTTGATTTTGTCGAATTTTTATCCCTCTAAAATCGAAAACATTTCAGAATTTCAACATTGCACCTTTCAAGATTTAAAATTTAGTGGTTAATTATAATCCGCCCTAATTTTAAGATCTTAATTGTGTCCATTTCTAATTTGAAATTAAGTGGTACCCCATATGCCCTAATTTTATTTTTCAATCTCTTTTGGATAATTTTAAATTTTAAAATTAGGAGGTTATTTTTTTCTACATAATCCTAATTTTAAATTTCAATTTTCTAGGAGGTTGCATTATTATTCTTTCAATCAATTTGTTCATTTAATTGAATAATCATTTTTCCTAGAATTTTGAATTATTCAATTATTTTTCAAGTTTCAAATTTCAAATTCAAATTTCAAATTTGCAATTCGAATTCCATTTTCCCTCCTTTATTCAATTTTCTATGCATGTATGGGGTGGACATTATTACATGAGTGCATATGGAGTTCTTATTTTATTTTTCGAATTCAATTTCAAGTTACATTAAAGATGTTAATGATGTTCCCTTTCATGTATATGATGATAATTTATTTCTCCTTTCATCCATAACTATGATTTACCCTCTTCCAAAATTAATCTCATTAATGAGGGCACATTGGTGCAAAAAGGGAATATGTACACTTCTTCAAAAGATCTCTCTCCTAAAGATGAATCTTTGGAGAATTGTATTCCTTCTTCTCCTAAAAAGTACCTCCCTCATAAGGATTATTTGGTGCCAGAGGATGATATTATGGCTACTTATCCTAGTAATACTGTACCTTCTTTTCATGATCTTCCCTCTAAAGATGAAGCATTAATTACACATGATAGTCCTTTTCCTAATGAGTGTCTTCAACATAAATATACCCTAGAACAAGAGGATGATATTATTTCTCATCATAATGCTCTCTCTCCCAAAAATCAAGATCCTAACAAAAATCAAATCAATTTCATTCATGTTTCTAGGAAACCAAAAATTCTTCTTGAATATCATGTTGTGCCTTACATATATACTAATGAGGTAGTTGATGAGAATATAAGTGAAGCATCATATGCTTTCTTAGTTCCTACAATCCTCTCTTCAATTCACTCAAATACACCATCTCCTACCAAAGAAGTTCCTAAAGAATAACTCTTAGAGGATGATTGGGGGTCCTTAGATTTCACTCCTACCTTTTCTAGAAAGTCTAAGATGCCTGGATTTCATATTCCAAATTTTTCTCTTAAAACAAATCTTGAAATTGATTGGGCCTCTTTAAACTTCTATCCAATTCCCCCTAAGAGTGAAGCTTCTTTTTAACATACACATGGATGCAATGGACAGATACTTGGACGTGAGCGATAAAGTCATGAGAAATCACACTTTCCTTTGTCAACATCTTCTTCTCTATTTTCTTGTAAATCCACACCTTCTCATTCTAATTTTGAGTTACAACAATAAAATGTATTGACCAATCTTCTAAATTCCAACTTAATATATCTTCTTTGTCCTAAACGAAGAAGAAAACATAAACAACATTCTCAAAATTCTTCTCTTTGTAAATATCATCAAACCCATGACCATTTTACTAATGAGTGTCAAGATTTAAAAACATAAATACAAAATTACATTGATTCAAACATGTTAAAAATAACATCTGACAATGAATGACATATTCATCAAGATTATTTAAAATAACATTCAAGTTTCTATTATGTTGCTCCTCATTATGTGACATAGTTAGCCTACCTATTGGGGGCTCCTTGTCATTCATGGTGGTACAATTTTAGGTGCAATCATACTTAGTGAGCAATTTAATATTCTTTTTATTCTTGCCTCTATTCTTGGGGGGGAAAGAATATTCCTTTTCCTCTTTCTAAGGTTTCACTATTTTCTTTATGGAGTATATTATTCATAATCTTGATGTCCTTCCTTGCATGGAGTTATCCTTCATGTGAGTGCATGTCTATTCCTTGAGTGGGATCTTTTCCTTTCTTGAAACAGTACATCTATTATGAACAATCTCTCCTTAGAAAATTTTTATGAACCTTCTTCTTCTTTCTCTCTTTGCAAATTACCTGTTCTATTGTGTTATTCATAACTTGATGCCCTTTCTTGAATGGAGTTATCCTTCATGTGAGTGCATATTTGTTTCTTGGTTAGGATGTATTCCTTTCTTGAAATGGTACATCTCTTATGAGTAATCTCTCTCTAGAAAATGTGTAATTCTTCTCATTATCCTACACTTGGGGGGCAATGATCTCTCTCCCTCTCTCTTTCTCTAAGGATCCACTCTTTCCTATTTTGCTTTGTGTGAAGTTGTTGTTGTTTTCCTAGGGGCTCTCTCTTATACAAGAGGTGTAAGTCCTTGACTAAAATCTCTTTCACACTTGGTAATGTACATATATAATAAATTCACCCATCCCCATTGGGATAAAAGTGAGTCATCCTTCATCAAGAATCCCTTTCACCTAGAAATAGAAGGAAGGATTGAATTCTTGTTCTCTTCTACGCTTCATTCTAGAAGATGTTATATTTGTCTAAGACAACTCCTCTTAGAGGTATATGTCTTTTGAGAAAATATCTCTTTTCCTCCAAGGATCTCCTTTACACTTATAGAAAGATATCTCTTTTTCAACTATCTTATCCTTACTTGAAGAGTATTCCCTCTCTTGCTTGGATTTATGATATTTTTGCATGATGGATATCTTCTTGGTTGTCAAAGGGAGGTATCCTTGTTCTACTTTCCTTAAGATATCAACATTAAACTACGTTGACATCTTAACGGGAGGCACCCACACTTCTCCTTTTGTATTATATTTCTCTTGTGCATTGTATCACTTATATAGTGGGTCATTCTTAAAATGAGATGTCTCCACTTTTCCCTTATACAGTGCGTCATTTTTAGAATGATATGTCACCACATTTCCCTTATACAGTGGGTCATTCTCAGAATGATATGTCACCACTTTTCTCTTATATAGTGGGTCATTCTCAGAATGAGATATCGCCACTTTTATTTTATACAGTGGTTCATTCATAGAACGATATGTTGCCTCTTTTCTCTTATACAGTAGGTCATTCTTGGAACTAGAGGGAAGCCTCTTAGAGTGAGATGTTGATACTTTCTTGACATTTGTACTATATATCCTATATAGGTTGTAAAATACTCAGGCATAGACTCCTATGACATTCTTCAAACATCACTTGCACACGCACACGAGGTTGAGTGGAACTAACAATGTTCTCACTCTCCTCCCTTTCATGGATCACCTAGACAGAATCTAGGGTCTAGTTTTCCATGTCCTTTTTTCTCCATGGATCACCTAGTTCTAGGGGTGAGATGTCCATGGTTCCCTTTTGTTCACCTTTCTTCTCATGGATCACCAAAGTGTGTATTCATGTTCTCTCTCTCTCTTCTTCCTCTCATGAACTCATAGTTTTATTATTGATGGTTCATGGATGATGTCAGCTTTTCTATTTTATGTGATTATTGGTGTGTACATGATGGAATTTGTCTGTTGGTATTGTATTGTCATTAATGTCAACTAGTATGTATTCATCACTATGGATGGCTACCAGTATGCAAGGTGTATGTAAGATACAAGAAAAAGATGTTACCAGTATAGATGTTCACCGATGAGTAAGCATAAGAAAGCATAGAGACAACTAAAGGTAAGACTGGTTATATCAACTGGTATTGCATGATCAAGATATATGTATTGTCAACCGGTATACAAGAAGGTGTAGTATCAATTGGTAAAAAGGGCCACTCGTGAGCATGTATGAATAAGAAAAAGACAAACTAACAGAGTGAATGATTTCCTGATCACATAGAGTGTGAACACAGAACTGGAAGAAATCCAATTTAGATTGAAGTAAGAAGCTGAATAGTGAAGAGATGATACAAGGGTTGACCAGTCATTGCATGATCGGTAGGAAAATAATATTGGTAGCATAAGGCAAAAATCAGTAGTCTGTTTAGTCGATGACTAAGTCTAAATTGACACAATGGACTGAGTTGAGTTGGATGATGACTGAGAGGCCATGTAGTCTCCAAGTGGCAAGTGAATAGAACATCATTGAAATAGTCGATGATTGGTAAGACATTTAATGAAGTTTGCATAAATCACGGGATGATGACAGAAGTTTGTGGCTCGAAGCAAAATGACAAAATAATATTGAGATTGGTGATGTAAGGATCGATGCAGGATGTAGACTAGTAGATCAGATTCGGTGAAGGAAAACATCTAGAGAATTTATGGTGATTGACAAAAATCAGAGTCGTGTGTGCTAAATATAGTAAGCGTGTTCTAGAAGGAATGGAAATGGAAGTGAAGCATGTTTTGTTGTAGGTTGTCAATCATGGAGGGGAGATCTAATGTGATCTGATATGGTTCATGGTAGGAAGAAGAAACCCTAATCGCAGATAATTTGAACCTCATTTTAGTGGGAAAACTTATGTATAAATATGCAGATTGAAGAGATGATATTTAATGCCAATTTATAGAGAGGAGTGTGCTTGAGTGAATTGAGTACAGATCAGACTGAGAAGAGTATTGCAATTAGGTATCTGAAGGAGAACCAGTAGCAAAGGTTTAACCGGTAGATAACAAAGCTGAGGTGAACCAATAGGAAGGCATCTGAGAGTGATAGAGTGTAGGGTGAGTATTAGAGGAAGTCAACAAAGGCATAAATTGACTGGTAAGGGATCAGAGAGAGTAAATTGATAACCAATAGTGAAAGAACTGGTGAAATAGAGAGAAGTTGAATAGGTGTTATAAAACTCATTTGTAACAAGGTACTTTCATTGTAATAAGTTGTTATTTCATTGTGTATCACTGAGTTGGTGCTTGGTGTAGGGGTTGGTGCTCCTTTGGGTTGGTGATCCTTGGGTTGGTGCCCTAAACATTGTAACTATTGTTTCATTGTGAGGTTGGATTGGAGTAGTAGACTCCACCAATATTTCTCACTGAGGTTTTTCCCACATTGGATTTTCCTCATATATCTGACGTTGTGAGATGCATTCTTTGTGTGTTTGATTACTAGTGTCTTCATTACTTTACCGCTTGCACACACATAGTTGGAAATTGTTTGAAATCACTTATTCACCCCCTCTCTTAGTGAAATATTGTTTTCTACAATTGGTATCAGAGTCTTAAGTTCCCTGATTAGTTAAAGCTTTCTCTAGCTTGGGTAGATTCTAGTCTAAAGAACACAATGGCAAGAAATGAGTCCTCCTCCTCCAAACCTCCATGTTTGATGGAACCAACTATGCATTTTGGAGAAGAAGAATGTAAACCTATCTATCCTCTAGGTTTTGATGTTTAGATGTCTGTAAAAAATGGGTATACTATCCCTAGTGTTCCTCCCACATATCCAGATTCTAAGGAGGAGTATAAAAATAATAAAAAAGCTAAACATGCTATTCTCAGTGGGTTGTCAGATAATGATTTTGTCAAGGTTATGCACTTCTCATCTGCCAAGGAGACTTGGGATAAGCTGCAAAGATTATTTAAAGGATATGTCAAGGTCAAGGAGGCCAAGCTGCAAAAACTAAGAGGTCATCTTGAACGCTTGAAGATGAAAGATGAAGAAAATATTGCAGACTACCTTCACAGAGTTGATGAAACTATGAATACCATCAGAGGAATGGGAGAAGAAATAGCTGATGAAGTTATTGTCAAAAAGGTGCTTAGATCACTCACATCTAAGTATGATAATAAGGTCTTTGCTATAGAGGAAGCCAAGGATCTGAAAAGATTTTCAATGGATGATTTATTTGGCTCTCTAATTGCTTATGAGATGAGGAAAATCGGTGAAGGAACTTCCAAGAAAGAATTTTCCTTCAACTCCACAAAAAGGGGTAAGGAAGAAAGTTCTCATAGAAAATCTAGCGGAGACTCGGATACTGAAGTTGCAAACTTTGTAAGAAAGCTCAAAAGAGGATTCGATAAGTATAAAGGAAAACTACCTCTCAAATGCTTTAACTGTGGTAAAATAGGACACTTTTCTACAAAATGTTCTAATGGTGAAACCAGTGGAGATGAGCAAAGGAGCTTTGGGAGGTCTCTCGGTAAAGATAAAGAGAAAAAGGTCTTACCCGCAAGAAAAAAGAATCTGCCTGAAGCAAAACAGTATAGATACATTTGAAAATGATTGGTGCAGGAGCACCAAATTTAAAAAATTTATTATCCTACCTTGTTATGACTCCTAAGGGGTCTTGGAATGTTTATTTCATGCTAGGAGTCATTAGTCTTGTTTTTGATCCTTTTGTGAGGCCTAGTCCCAGGTTTGGCAATTTATGAGCCACTTGGTCAACTATGGTCAAAGGGTCATAAAAATTTAGTTTTGAGTTATTTTATTGTTTTTGGAAATAAATTGGTCCTTCATGACCATTGGTATGATTTAGAAAGTTAGTTTGCACTTTTAAGTGCTTTTGAGCAAAAATTGTCAAAAAGTGTCAATGTTGTCATCACAACACTTGACAACTTTTTGTTTGTAAGAAAATATCCTTCCCCATTGGATAATTAGTTCTAAAATTGTTTTTAACCAATGGGGTAGGCCTTCATAAGCCCTTTTAGGTGGGTGATGAATGTGTGGATGTAAATTTCCATTTGGCAATCAATAAAAAAAACCTTGTTTTCCTACAAACA
Source organism: Cryptomeria japonica (assembly GCF_030272615.1). NCBI lineage: Eukaryota > Viridiplantae > Streptophyta > Pinopsida > Cupressales > Cupressaceae > Cryptomeria > Cryptomeria japonica. The sequence continues at coordinate 702,945,505 of NC_081411.1, read as the reverse complement.
GTCACATTTTTGCTCTTGTATGGATTATTTTCGGACTACTTGGAGGTTATAACTTATGGATTCAGATTTAGGGGCCTCTTACCTTTATTTTTCTTTTGATTTTAGGTCTCTAAGTGCTCTGGTTCGAAAGTTATTGCATTTTTACTAAAAACAGTTTTGAAACCATCCTAAACCTAGGGTTTTGACCTATTTTTGTTTTTCCTCTCATGGCCAACGTACAAAATTATAAAACTTGGTGGAATGAGAGGTTTGTATATGTACTCAATTATTCTAGAAGAAATTCATAGGTTGGCAGGTGTCTTTGGCTTTTGCTTTGATTTTTAGGTTGGCATCCTCATGTGACAACCTAGTTTCAAAATGCAAAATTGGTGATAAAATAGAATAGGGGTTGAACCAATGCACAAAATCCTGGATTTGGTCAATTGGGGCGTGGAAAACACTTTTTCAATTGGTGAAACTTTCTGATCAATCACATTTCACACACTTCCTTCTGAAACCCACCTACTTAAGCCTAATTAGGCCTACTTGCATTTGTGAAGGGCAGCAGGTCTCCTTTATTTTCTAGACCACCTCCTTTTGGATTTAGACATTTCTCAATAAAGGGTATTTGGATATCCATTTTATTTTTTTTGGTCATTTGCAATTTTCCAAAGTTGTTTTGATAAGTCCCCTTGAGTATACAAGGATTTTGGGGTTTTACAAAGGAACCTTGTTGAATTGACCAGTTTGTTGTGTCACCACACCTTGAGCATGTTTGTATGGGCATTTTCATCCACCTTGACCATTTGGTTTGATCCCTGCTCACTATTTTGTCAAAATTCCAACTTGAAGCCAAGTTTGGTGTCTAGCCAGTTTGAGTGGGCTTGAGCAATTTTTCAAGTTTTGATCCTAAGATCTTGTCAATGTTATTCTTGGGGTCCAGAATGTTGTTTATGATCAATTGAAGAGTGTCTTGAAGGTGTAATTCTAGTTGGTAGGGTGTTTTGGGTTTCCTTGGTGGCCTATTGTGACAGTTTTGTCCTGAATTGCACTCACCTAGCCTAGCACTTACATCAATGATGCTACAGATGAAGAAAGTGCATCAAAAGATAACCACCATGAGGATGAAAGAGAAGTTAATCTCTTAATGGCACTAGATGAACTGGTTGTTGAAGATGAGGAAGATGAAGATATTGAAGCTGAAGTGGACCTAGAAGGTGAGCTCAAAAGCGCTCTTGAGGAGTTGAAGAAAACAAGAAAATAAGTCAAAAGGGTTAAGCATGTTGCTGCAGAGGAACAAGAACAGCTGAAGGAATCTCTAGAGGAATCCAAGAAAACAATTTCTGATCTACAACTCTAGTTGGAAGAAGCTAAGAGGATATGTTAAGATACATCCTCCAATTTGATAAAGAAGGAAAAAGAGAAGCAAAATCTAGAAGAATAAATTGTAAGAATCGGAAAGGAGCTAAAAAAGAGCATGGATAAATTGAAGATGAGGAGCAAGTATGAGGGCAACACTGAAGCTTTAGACAAGATGTTGAGCAAACAGAAGCATTAAAAAGACACTGGTGGTTTAGGATTTGAAGAAGGACAATGTTTAAATAGCCAAGACACATCCGGTAAGGAGATACAATTTGCTTCGTCAAGTGAAAGTAAAGAAAATAAAATCTTTATAGTCAGCAAAGATACCAGCAAGAAGACCTATGCTGAGACTACAAGAAATTAGCCTATGAACCAGTATTCTCAAAATCAGAAGGCTCACACATCGTACGAGTATGAAAATAATAAAGGGAAGCCCAAGGTGGATAGTGAAGGATTCACTAGAATAAACCACATCAGAGGAAGACATCCAGTGAGACAAAGTTTTTCTGGTCCAAAGCAACAAGACTGGCATGTACCCAATTTCCATGATTATTGCTACCGGTGTAATAAGCTTGGACATAGAGTTGGTGATTGTAGACTGATGAATAAGCCCCCTATTAGTTTTGAAAGTAGAAATTATTTTGCTACACTCTTAGGTATTGATGTTGTTTGTTATCAGTGTAATGGATTTGTTCATATGAGTTTTGAATGGAGGAGAAGTCAACCAGTGTCCTACAATAAATTTAAGGATTCATCATTTAATATCAATATAAAGTGTTATAATTGTTAGAAGTTTGGGCACATAACAAACTCAGGACAACCAAGCCAAAGAAGTTAGTACCGGATCAAGAACTGGTAGTTAAACCAGAACATGAAATTGTAGTAGACAAGAAGAAGGAAGACAAACCGGTTTGGGTTAAAAAAAATAAGAATAAGGTAGAATCAAGTCTGATTGTGTAGACTTCCCTGCATGCAAAGAAAAGGAACTTATGGGTTGTAGATAGTGGATGTTCCAATCACATGACCAGTGACACAAATAAATTTGGTGACAACTCCTCCATTAAGATAAAAGGAAAGGGTACTCTGAATATAGATGTAAAATTGAAGGCCCATGATGTATACTATGTGGAAGGCTTAAAGCACAATTTACTAAGTGTAAGTCAAATGTGTGATAAAGGTTACAAATTCACTTTTGACTCTACCGGTTGGCAGATAAGAAAAGAGAGTATTAGTCAGATTATTGTTGAAGGTAAAATAACATATGGAAATGTGTATAATCTGAAGGAATTCTTTGAGTCCCAATGCATGATGGGATAAGTGGATGAGAGATGGTTGTGGTATAGGAGATTAGGCCTCATAAATTTTGATAATCTAGTTGCAGTAAGCAAAAAGGGCTTTGCAAACCGGTAAGAACATTTTGTGATGAATGTGTAAGAGGAAAGCAAACTAAGGTGAGCTCCAAAACTAAGGAACATAATACATCAAGGCCACTTGAACTGGTGCATACTGATCTACGTGGACCAACCACAACAAGAGCTCTAGCTAGTGAAAGATACTCCATGCTCCTCATTGATGATTTTTCAAGAATGACATGGGTCACTTTCCTACAAGACAAATCTCAAGCCTTTGAAAGATTCAATATTTTCTAGAAGATGGTTGAGAGGGAAGGTGGATGCAAGATGAAATGTCTAAGATCAAACCGAGGTGGAAAGTTCACATCAAATGAGTTTGAAGACTAATATGAGAGACATGGAATAAGAAGACAGTATTCATCTCCAAGGACACCACAACAAAATGGTGTTGTAGAAAGGAAAAATGAGACAATCAAGGAGATTGCAAGAACAATGCTAAATGAGGCAAACATATCGGATATATACTAGAAGGAAGTAGTTCACACTGATGTATATACTTTGAAGTGGGTTCAACTGAGGACAAATAGCACAATGACACCTTATGAACCATGGTATGTGTTGGGACTCATTAAATTTGAGTGAATTTGAGAGGCCCATTTCAAAATTTTGCTCTGCATTTCCAAATGATCATAAAATGAGTCTATTTGAATGGCCTAGTTAGAGAGAGGGTAAAATGGAGCCAGTTGATTTTCAAAGGGTAAGGCTTTGGAAACTTGTTTTACACCTTTCATTTAGCTTATTCAGTGTGTTGCAACTTTCATAATTCAGTTTGGATCAATTGATTAGGTACCCATTTCAAGGGGTGAGCTAAAAGTGCATTTTAGGCACATTTGTAGATTTTATTAAGTGGCCTAATTTGAGATTCTATATCTTTTTCCCTGTTGATAGTCATGGTAAAATTAAAAGTGCACTAAATTCTATGCATAAATGTGAGTCGATGTGCAAAATTTCAAGTCTTTATGAATCCATTTGCTCAATTTAGCAAGCTCAATCCGTTTGCAGTTTGTGTTGTTTGACAAGTCCCTATTTTGATAGCTAGTCAGAGCTTCGCTTTGCACGTTTGTAAAATTTTCCCTGGTGAGTGTCATGTTAGAATGTTTGTTCTTAGCTATTTTTGGTATAAATGACAAGCTATGTTTCCAGTTTCAAGCTCCTGCCAATCCGTTTGACCTGTTTTCAAAAGGGTTTTTTGAGCCATCTTTTTTAGTGTTCCGTACTTTCATTGTTATATCAGTTAAAGTTGCTATTTTCATGAGTGCACCATTTGCACCCAGTCAGCCTTTTGGTTGAACTGAGAAATCTAAGATTTGATATGTACTTCAAGGTACCTATGCCTCAAATTTGAGGGTCTACGGAGATTGTTTGATATTTTTAAGAAAGGCATCATGAGTTGCTTGCGCATTGACTTCATCAGGTCCGCAATGCTAACAAAGCCAGTTGGTCGTCTTTGACCATTAATATTTCTTTACTCAGGATTCATCTTGAGAAACCACTTGGTAGTGTTCATGTTTGTATATCAGAGTACACGCCTGTCATTTTGCAAGCTCTAGAAAGCTGTTTTGACCAGTTTGAAAATTACATCTTTGCGATTAAATGTGAAAATGTGGCGCAAGCGCCTGAAAGTTGCAAAACTCAATTTGATGATCCAAAAATGGTGCTGATTGATTCCAAAGGTATGTTTAAGGTTTGTGAGGCATTTAAAAGGTCAGTTGCATGAAAACGAAAAAAAATTTAGTAAGGCCCACCTTGGGGCCCGACCTGGCTCATGCTCATGCATTGATTTTGTTGGCAAATTGGTTTATTAAGAGATGATTTCGTTTCATTATGTGGGAATTAGCTGGCCACTTTGGGGATATGCAATTATCTGTATTTTCTTCAATCTGCATGGATTGAACTTCTACTTCTAGATATCATTCATCCTTGCGATGTTGAGCCTGTTCGTCAGCACAAAACTTCAACATGTGATCGCAAAACTCGCCTTGGATAATGCAGCTACAGATGCAGCTGCAGGGACTCAGTTAAAGCCCCATGATGAGCTTTTCTGGTTTGGTAAACCTCAACTTTTATTGTGGTTGATTCAGTTCATTTTGTTTCAGAATGCTTTTGAAATGGCAACATTTGTCTGGTCTTGGTGGGAAATCAAGGCACCTATTTGTTAATTAAGAATAGTGCATTTGTTTTCACACATCTAATTTCTGGGGTATTAGTTCAATTCTAGTGCAGCTATGGCATCCTTCCCCTTTAAACCATTTTCACACAAATGGGCTCCCACTACAAGGCCTTGATTAGAGAGGAGATAAGAGAATCCCTCCATGGTTGGCGAAAGTGAGTGAAGGAGAAAGAAAAGCGTGAATCCTTACATCCATCTTCAACATCTGCAAAATTAGAAAATGCTTTGAAGTCTGGTAATAAGGATAGAGATGAAAGTGGTATTGAAATCAACTGCATATTCTCTTTCACAGAGCCCCCAAAATGTGATGGAGAGATGTACAAGAATACCAAGAGAGATATCCATAACTTGCCAAACAAAGAACATGAGGGAGGATTCTATTCATGAGGAAGTTCAGCAAGAAGAAGATTTGGGCTCACATTCTTCAGTATATTCTTGTACTGTAGAAAACAATGCATTGTTATTTGAAACGAATGTAATGGATGGTGATGACACTAATGAGGATTCAACAGACAAGCATCTACTTGGCTCTGGTTCATCAAACAATGGATTGGCATTTAAATTGGGTGTTTTGGATGATGATAACATTGATGAGCAACATCTTCTCGACCCCTTTGAAATTCCCTAAGTTTCTCTAACCTTGACTATGCCAAGCCCCTTCTCCTGTGCAATGGCCAAAGGGCAGCGTTGAAACATAGCAAATGGAAATGTGCAGGTGTGATGCCAAAGTCCACAGCCATTGCTAAAGTCCTCCTCCTGTGTGGCATTAAAGCCTATAGATGAGGGTTTCAAAAACTCAAGCAAAGACTATTGGCACCATTGAAACACATCAACATGTAGTCCCAGGCAAATGCTTTAGTCCCACATTAGCTGGGCAAGGGAAAGTTTTGGTATTTATAAGCAAAGCTCCACACTAGTATAATGTCAAAGCTCAAAGACTTTTGACACAAGGTGTTGGTTGGGCACCCAAGTGGACCCCACACATGCGGGCACATTTCTTGAGGTGACCAAGGAGGCTGAGTGGTGACTAGGTGGACCCCACACAGGCATGGATCCCAAGGTAGGTGAGTTTTGCAAAGTAAGGGCGACTTAACTGGTGAGCAGGTTGCAGGAGATCCGACGATGCGCGTTGTTTTGCAAAGTGGAGATGCTCGTCAGTTAAGCATCGCAAAGTGGCAAAAAGGTTAAAGAGTGGGCAAGTTCCCTGAACATCAACAAAGCACATTGTTTCGTGAAGCAGAGATTCTCATCAGTTAAGGATCACAAAGTGGCAAAGATTTAAAGAGCATGCAGGTTCTGAAAGATCCAATGGTGCACATGATTTCATGAGGCAAAGATGCATGCCCATTACCCTTCGCGAAATGGTGAAAGGTGATGTGGCAGGTCCAAATGGAAGGTGATCTCATGGGTACCGCTGAGGTGGCGATGACATAGCAGACAGGTGGTGACAAGCAAGCAATCCAGTGGCGATCTGGGTGGCCAACCAGTGGCGGAAAGATGATGTGTCATCCCAGGTGGCACCTAGTGGACCCCATCAGCAAATCGCAAGCTGACACATGGTAGGGCGTCAAGTCAAAATTAGGTGAAAAATTAAAATTAAATATATAGTTTCAACTATATAAGAAAATTCAAAAATTTAAATGATGGTGCACATATTCAGAATTAATTCACCCAGAAGCTAATTTTTGGTCCAATAGGCAAGTATTATATATCACCAGAAAGCTCTCAAAATTAGGAATCCAGTCATGAAGTTTGTTTCAACAAATTAGATATTTCGAGAGAAGTTTCCATGAGAAGGAGAAATGAAAATATTCAATTGGAGAAAGGGGACACTTAGTAGTGTGTTATGCAAATCTGATCTTTTTCCCTCCTCTTCTTATTCCCATTTATTCTCAATTGTAAGGGTTCCAAAATTTTGGAGGACGTGCTCCTGATTTCATGGCTTCCAGTTCTAAATTTCTTGACCCAAGTTTGTAAAAGCTCTTTGGTTTGTTTCAGGGTATGGAGATTACATTGTTGTCTTTGGAGATGTGTTTTTTTTAGTTGTGGGTCTTACTTGTGTCAGGCATGAGTAAATTCCACACAATATTGTCTCTAGGCATGTATTTCATTTTTATAAATTGAATCCTCAAGGAGGATGGAATTTGTCAATTTCAAAGAAATTGTGTGATTGTTTGTAGGTATCCTTCATTGAAGGTTTTAAATTTTGTAATCAGTCATGAATAAATGGAATATGTGTCCCAGATCTGATAATTTTGTGAATGAATTAAGTAATGCATTGATATAAGGTATTGATGCAGGAATATCTTGTAAGGAAAATAAATTTGTAGCTATGATTTGCATTTTTGCAGTTTTGTGTGTGACTCTATTGCCCAATGAACAAGGCACTAGTCTTTGAAAGATTTGGGGGTAGTTTTAGATTTACAAATTTAAAGACAAATCTATTTTCCTTTATGTTGACAGGTTTGTGTTCTATTCATTCCAAGCTTTGGTCTCATCTATTATTTGTACAAGATCTAGCCAATCTCTATGTGTTTTCTAATTTGTTGAGCTTGTGGAATGATCTATCTGCTTATTGTTGATGCAATCATATGTCTATAACTGTTGTATTTAATGCATCAAAAGGGTGTCCCCCCTAGGTCTAGCAGAACCTAAAGTGCAGGAGGATCAAATAGGGTCCTATGTTATGTTGTTCAAGTCCTAATGTGTTTCATAGACTGAAATTGGCCATTTCATAGAAGGATTACAGGTGAACTTGGGTTGATCAGTTTTGATGAACAACAGTATGACTACAATCCATCAGACAAATACTTCAAAGTGTTTGGAAGTAAATGCTTCATCAAGAGAGATGTGGATGGCCTGGGTAGCTTTGATTCCAGGAGTGATGAAGGCATCTTCTTGGGCTACTCAACTCATAAAAAATCCTACAAATGCTACAATAAAATACAAAGAAGAGTCATTAAGAGTGTGCACGTAAGAGTTGATGAAGATATTCATAAAGGAAGACAAGCATAGGTAAACCATTATGATAACATCGATGATAGAGATGAAATTCAACTGATAGTGAACCAGAAGAAGCATCCAACAAGTCCCCTAACTCATATGTGCAGAAAAAACACCCGGAAGAGCAAATTTTAGGTAATAAGAATGGTGGTGTGTAGACTAAAGGAAGACTTGCCTAGAATGTTGAACAAGTCAATTTCTGCCTCATGATTGAAATGGAACCCAAAACATGTAATGAGGCCAGCAAAAGTAAGAAATGGATGGATGCAATGGAAGAAAAGCTGCAACAAATTAAGAAAAACAAAACTTGGGAGTTAGTTCCTAACCGGTTGATAAGAATGACATTGGCACAAAGTGTGTCTACCAGAACAAGATGAATGAAGAAGGTGTTGGGACTCATAAAATTTTGAGGAATTTGAGAGGCCCATTTAAAAATTTTGCATCTACAATTTCAAATGACCACCTAATGAATCAACTTGATAGGATACTACTAGTATGAAGGACAAGTTGTGTTTCCAGTTTGAGGCCCTTACCAATTCGTTTGACCAGTTTTCAAAGGCCATCTAATTTGCAAATTTTAGAAATCTGCTAGTGTTTTCTCAGATAAGCTAAATGGTCAACTTTGGATTCCTGCATCTTCGACCCAATTGAGTGTCATGATGAAATTTTCATTGCTCAGTGTTTTTAACATATAAGTGATGATCCATCTAATTTTTGGAGTCTCGGTCAATCTGATTGACCTATTTGCAAAGCCGAGTTTGTAGGCAATTTCTTCAAGTTTTCAATATGCAAAATTCAAACAAGGACAGTTGGTCAATTTTGAGCATTAATATTTTGAAACTCAAGATTCATTGTGAGTGGTTTTTTAGGATGAAAGTTAACATATTAGAGTACATGCCTATCAGTTTGTGGAGTCCAAGAAGGTGTTCTGATTAGTTTTTGAAATGCCTCTTTGGGTTTAAATGTGAAAATGTGACAGGTTGGAATGCACTCGGGTTTTGCACTGGATGTCATTAGAGAGAAAGTGAAAAGCATCGGAGAGGCAAATAACATCAATTTTTAAATAACAAGCATAAATAGAGTGGTTTATAATGCAATTCTCTGCCTTGAGCTCATCCAAAATGGTTAAAAGATCTTGTGCATTGGCATCCACAAAGGATTAATGGTAATAAGGGGAAGTTTTTTTTCATACACAACAAGATGCTATGAGTTACTTCTCAGAGATAAAGGTCAGTGGTGAAAACAGTGCATCCAAGATATTAATTACCAGTACTGATTATCCCAACCTTAGGTCATTGAAACTTCAAAGCAATTGTCAAGGACCAGTGCATGGGAGAAGTTGTCAAAAAATGGCCTTAGAAGCTTTCAAGTAAATCTGATTCAACAACCTTTGCTAGCATCCATCGACATCTATGCAAAATGTGAAGCATGAAGAAAGAAAATGTCGATATTTGCTTCCTTCTTCCTTGCATGAAAAAGCATCCTCCTACCGCCAAGCTAGAATTAATGATAAGGCATTAGAAACTTTCAACAAATGCAATTGGCAGGTGTAAAGCATTCTCCTTGGTCACCAAATTGGGGCTTTAAAGCCTTATGAAACTTTCAAGCAAATGATTTTGGCAACTTGAAGAGGCACCACCAGGTAATGGGATAAGGCATTTATCCCACATTTCTCAGCAGGAAAGGTTTTTATGTGGTTTAAATACAAAAATTTGCACATAACAAATAACAAGAGTTCGTGGGCTTTTGGTGAATTTAGAAGGCTTGGCTAAACCCTATGGACCCATGCATGTGGAAACGCATCTCGAGGCAACCAAATTTTGAGATAAAAAGGTGAGTTAACAACCGTGCAATTTGGAGAAGATCAAAGGTGGTTGTTGATCTGTGATTGGCAGATGCTCACTAGTTACTCATCATGGATCAGTGACAAGGCGGACCCAAGTCCAGTGGTGGGTCCAGCTCAAGGTGAGGTGGCACTCGGGTGTACCCATGAGTGAAACAGAAGTTGACACATCGCACAGATGAATGCATAGCAGAAAGGGAAAAATCAAAATTAAATATATTGTTCTCACTATGTCAAAAAATGTAAAAATTTAAATGATTTACTGTAAAGAGAAATTAATAGCTGACGGGTTATTTTTTTACCCAAATATAGGCATATTATATGTCATTGGAAAGCTCTCAGAAGAATGCAAAGTTCATTTATACCATCATCTTCAACACATGTCAGTTATTTTGAGAGAAGTTTCAATGGTAATGAATGCAGAGAATATTTTTTAGTTGGAAAGAGCTCATTTTCAGCAGGCCAAGTGTGTGAGCAATAAATGGTAGAAGGAGGGGGACAATTGTCAATACCAGATGAAATCTGAAGTTTTCCCTCTCTCTTTTAATTCTAAATTCTTCTCATTTGTGGGGGTTCCAATTTCTGGAAAATGGCTCCAAGGGAGATTTCCAAATGGTTCCAAATTTCCAAGGAATTTCTAGCTCAATAATGTTTTCATAGTTTTAGTTTTGTATGTGGGTATTTTGCATAAGATTGTAATTGGTTTAGTTTCAGGTCATACTTGTGCAAGGCAAGTGTAAAGTGCCATAGAATTGTCTTCAGGCATTTGTCGCCAGTTTCAATATAATTCAATTTTCAAGGGATTTTGAGTTTATCCTCTCCAAGGGGAGTGTAATTCCTATTCTTAGGAATCTTTTACAGAAGGGATTTAAATTCTTGGAGAAAAAATTGTTAAACTGAATCATTGTTTGGATATGTATGGTTCTATGAATGAATGTAGAATGTATTAATGTCAGGCATTAATGCAGGGATATTTTGGTAAGCCAAATTTGCAACTAGGTTCTCTTATAATGTTATGTATTTGATTCCATGCCTAGGTTAAGGCACTAGTCCATTACAGCTAGAGGTTACTTGCAGCTTTTTAAAATCAAATCAGAATATCTTTCTTTTTCTGTCATGTGGTAAAGTTCCACCTATCTCATGCTCAAACATAGTTGAGTTGTATGTGTAGATTTAGCCCATCTACAATACCCTCCTTGTTCTAAGACTTTAATGAGATCTATCTGGTTGTTTGATGCTATCATATGTCTGTAATGGGTTTGATTTTATGCAACAAAGGTATACCCACCTAGGTTTTGTCGAGCCTGAAGAGTAGAAGGATTTAAATCCTTGTCATGTTGTCCAAGTCCTGAAGTTCTTCATTGTTTAAAATTGGCTATTTCATAGATAAATTATGGGTGAACTTGGGCTACGCATTTTTTGAGAACAACAAAAATGACGACTGTGGTGGGGACTAGCAGTGTCTTGTAATTGCATTTTTTAGCAAGGTTGAGAGAAGTTGTATTCATATTGTTGATTGCAGTCAAACCCATGAGTCTGGCCAAATTTCTTTTGGGAAAAAGTCTTAGAAGTTTAGAAATATGAAAGTCATTTTCAGATTTGAAAGTGTATCTTGGAAAGTAATATTATGTGACTTTGTTGTGTGGAATGACCCAGAAATCTGAAATTGTTTCAAGAGTGAAGATCAATGGTTGAAATTTTATTCCTCCTCAGGGAGTGGTGACTCTGTAAGAATGAACCTGAGATGTGGAGATATCCTTCATATCTTCAGTCAGAAGTAAACTGAACACAACAACAAATATATCCAGGTATTCCTCAAAAAAATTATGAGATAACTTTGTTCCTTATAGGGTGAAGCAAGTCACCAGGAAAAGGAATGTTGGTTTTAAGGTTACATACTTTATTGAAATAAATTTCAGTCAGAAATATTGTGAGAAGTATGTCAGGTTATGAAGTTAATGACTGCATGTGTTTTGCAAAGTAATTGTGAAATGGTAAGATGCATTGTCCAAGTAATGGTTCAATAGATGTTTCAAATTTGATTGATCTAGACGTGGTTCCTAGATCTAAAAATCCTTTGTCAAATCTGAAAGAAATTGATAGGGAGATTGAAATATATCTTCAAAGAATCCAAGATAAATTCATCTTTCTTTTAAGAAAGAAAGTAGGGAAGAGAAAAGAATAATCTTCATATGTTTTTTATGAAAGATTTATTGCTGAAATAAATGAGCTTCCACCTGATGTTAGACCCCATGAGTCCATTTGGATTGAGTTATTCTTAGAGCTTGATGAGCCTGACTCAATTAATTGGTCTACAACCTTGAGAGAAGAAAGTGTTGCACATATTAAAGAATGGATAGATGAGATTGAGATAACTAAATCTGAAAATGCACATAGTACTAAGTATAATGATGCTGATAGTGAAACTAGTGAATACCAAAGTAATGGAGATGAATCCATGAGTGGGGATATCTCTTGTGGTTCTAAAAATGATTCCTATGATCAGCATGATAGTACAAATTTTGTTCTCAGCATGAGGAGGATGAAAATATAAATTGTTGTTCTAGTGTGTATGATTGTAACTCTATAGAGTTTTTAGATTTGAATTATATGAATGATAGTATTGTTAGTTCTAATCCACAAAGTGTTTGAAACCAAGGTTATGAAACTATGTTGCAACATATTGCAGCACTTTAGGATCAGCATGATAAAGGTTATGATACAGATGTAAGTTGTTGCAATGATAAAATAAATGCGCATAAAGACATGAGCATAGAAGATTTAATGCATGCATCAAATTGGGACAATGTTTACAGCATAGAAGGTAAATCCAAGGAAAATGAAAATGAAGGAGAAGGCTCACTAAGTAGTTAACAAATCTCAGAACTCTTAGCTGTTGATCTTCAGAGGTATGCATCAAAAAATGTCCCCAATTTCTCATACCCAACTAGTATACCTTTTGATATTGATGATATCTTTGAGGGTGTGAAGTATGATACATATGATATTGATTCTTTCCCTACATTTGAGTTGAATAGTAGACAAGATGAAAATGCATATAAGATTGATAGATGTAATGATGTGGATTCATATGTTGATATGAATTGAGAATTTAAATCTTATGTTGATCTTGGTGTTAAAGAGAAAGACAAATCTGAAGTTTCTTTCCCAAATTTGCAAGTGGTTAATGAACCATTACTTGATGATATATTTTCATGTTCGCAAAGTGCTGATAGAAATTGTGATCAGCAAGATGAAGTGCAGTCATTCTATTTGGAAATGTTTCTTTCTAGTTTGCAAGCCAAGGTTGTAGATGAATGTTATCCTCTTGTACAAACTAGTGATCAAGATGTACCTAATGTTCCTAGCTTTGAAAATAAGTTGGATTACTTTTCTTTTCAGCTGGAAAATGATTGTAAACAATATGACAAGTATGTGTCATTTGATGATCAACATTTTGAAGTGGGTTTTGTTTTTCAAGGATTGGATGAGTATGAACATGCTTATTATCTTTTATGTGATGAGCTAATGAGAAGTTGCAGCATTTCTAATCAGGCAGATGTAAATGAAACTTCCAGCTTACCCTTGATTTATGGAAATGAGAATCATGTGTTTGATAGAGGTAAGAATTGACTCCATTTTTTATGGCCCAGGACCATTTGTGAATAATGTATATATGTTGTATAGTTTCTTTTCTTCAGTTGTGTGGTTTTTTTGGAATAAAGTACCCTATTGTTCGGGTAGAATAAGGAACCCCTATTTGGAGAGTGAAGCTCATTGAAGAATTTTAAAAGAAGAGAAATGATATGTTTTTGGGTGGTCTACGTAACCAAAGATTCTAGATTCTTGTGTTGATCTTGCAATCAACCATCACCAGTCAGAGCCACTATTGGGACTCATAAAATTTTGAGGAATTTGAGAGGCCCATTTCAAAATTTTGCATTTGCACTTTCAAATGACCACCTAATGAATCAACCTAATAGGCCTACTTTGAGGGAATGTAAAATGCAGCCCGATGATTGTCATGAGAAAACACTTGGGAAATGTGTCCTACATCTTTGATTGAGCCTATGCAGTGGGTTACAACTTTCACAATTCAGTTTAGATCAGTTTGTCAAGTACCCATTTCAAGGGGTGGACTAAAAGTTATTTTATGCACATGTAGAGCTTTTATCAAATGACTCACTTTGACGCTTTGCATTTTATGACCAGTTGATTGTCATATCAAATGAAGTATACCCCTAAATTGTACACATATAGGTGTGCCCACATGCCAAATTTCAAGTCCCTGTGAATCCATTTGCTCAGTTTGGCAAGCCCATTTCTTTTGCAGTTTATGTTGTTTGGAAGGTGCATTAGTCCCTGTTTTAACAGCTAGTCAGAGCACCACTTTGTATATGTGTAATAGATGCCGAGATGAGTGTCATATCAAAATATTTATTCCAGGGTACTTCTAGTATAAAGGACAAGTTGTGTTTCAAGTTTGAGGCCCTTACCAATTCATTTGACCAGTTTTCAAAGGCCATCTAATTTGCAAATTTTAGAAATCTACAAGTAGTGTTTTCTCAGATAAGCTAAATGGTCAACTTTGGATCCCTGCATCTTCGACCCAGTTGAGTGTCATGATGAAATTATCATTGTTGTGTTTTTAACATATAAGTGATGATCCATCTGCATTTGGAGTCTCGGTCAATCTGATTAACCTATTTGCAAAGCCGAGTTTGTAGGAAATTTCTTCAAGTTTTCAGTATGCAGAATTTAGACAAGGACAGTTGGTCAATTTTGAGCATTGATGTTTTGTAACTTAGGATTTTTCATGAGTTATTTTGCAGGATGAAATTTAACATATCAGAGTACACATCTATTAGTTTGTGGAGTCAAGGAAGGTGTTCAAAGAAATTTTTGAAATGCCTCTTTGGGTTTAAATGTGAAAATGTGATAGGTTGGAATGCACTTGTGTTTTGCACCGGATGTCATTAGAGAGAAAGTGAAAATCATTGGAGAGGGAAGTAAAATCAATTTTTAAATAATAGGCATAAATAGAGTGGTTTATAAATGCAATTCTCCGCCTTGAGCTCATCCAAAATGGTTAAAAGATCTTGTGCATTGGCATCCACAAAGGATTAATGGTAATAAGGGGAAGTCATTTTTCATACACAACAATCTGCTATGAGTTACTTCTTAGAGATAAAGGTCAATGGTGAAAAATGTGTATCCAAGATATTAATTACTAATACTGATTATCCCAACCTTAAGTCATTGAAACTTCAAAGCAATTGACAAGGGCCAGCGCACGGGAGAAGCTGCCAGAAAATGGCCTTAGAAGCTTTCAAGCAAGTCTGATTCAACAACCCTTGCTAGCATCCATCAACATCTATGCGAAATGTGAAGCATTAACAAAGAAAATGTCGATCTTTGCTTTCTTCTTCCTTGTGTGGAAAAGAATCCTCCTGCCGCCAAGTTGGAATTAATGACAAGGTGTTAGAAACTTCCAACAAATGCAAATTGGGGCTTTAAAGCCTTATGAAACTTTCAAGCAAATGATTTTGGCAAGTTAAAGAGGTAGCGCTAGGTAATGGGATAAGGAATTTATCCCACATTTCTCAGTGGGAAGGGTTTTTATGTGGTTTAAATACAAAACATTGCACATAACAAATAACAAGAGCTCATGGGCTTTTGGTGAAGTTAGAAGGCTTGGCTGAACACTATGGACCCCACGCATGCAAACACGCATCTTGAGGCAACCAAATTTTGTGACAAAATGGTGAGTTAACAACTGTGCAAGTTAGAGAAGATCAACGGTGGTCATTGATCCATGACTGAAAGATGCTCGTTGGTTACTCATCGCGGATTAGCGACAAGGCGGGCTCGAGTCTAGTGGTGGGTCCAGCTTAAGGTGAGGTGGCACCCGGGTGTACCCACGAGAGAACCAAGAGCTGACATGTTGCATGGATGAATGCACAAAAGAAAGGGAAAAATCAAAAATAAATATATAGCTCTGACTATGTCAAAAAATGCAAAAATTTAAATGATTGACTATAAAGAGAAATTAATGGCTGACGGGTTATTTTTTAACCCAAATATAGGCAAATTATATGTCATTGGAAAGATCTCGAAATGAGGAGTTCATTTATACCATCATATTCAACACACGTTAGTTATTTTGAGAGAAGTTTCAATGGGAATGAATGCAGAGAATATTTTTCAATTGGAAAGATCTCATTTTCAGCAGGCCAAGTGTGTGAGAAGTAAATTGTAGAAGGAGGGGGACAATTGTCACTACCAAATGAAATCTGAATTTTTCCCTCCCTCTTTTAATTCTGAATTCTTCTTATTTGTGGGGGTTCCAATTTCTGGAAAATGGCTCCAAGGGTGAATTCTAAATGGTTCCAAGGAATGAATTTCCAGCTCAATAATGTTTTTAGAGTTTTAGTTATGTGTGTGGGTATTTTGCATAAGATTATAATTGGTTTAGTTGCAGGTCATACATGTGCAAGGCATGTGTAAAGTGCCATAGAATTGTCTTTAGGCATTTGTAGCCAGTTTTAAAATAATTCAATTTTCAAGGGATTTTGAGTTTATCCTCTCCAAGGGGGAGTGTAATTCATATTCTTAGGAATCTTTTACATAAGGGATTTAAATTCTTGGAGCAGAAATTGTTAAGTTGAATCATTGTTTGGATATGTATGGTTCTATGAATGAATGTAGAATGTATTATTGTCAGGCATTAATGCAAGGATATTTTGGTAAGCCATATTTGCAACTAGGTTCTCTTATAATATTATGTATTTGACTCCATGTCCAGGTTAAGGCACTGGTCCATTACAGCTAGAGGTTACTTGCAACTTTTTAAAATCAAATCAGAACATCTTTCTTTTTCTGTTACGTGGTAAAGTTCCACCTATCTCATGCTCAAACATAGTTGATTTGTATGTGTATATTTAGCCCATCTACAGTACCCTCCTTGTTCTGAGACTTTAATGAGATCTATCTGGTTGTTTGAAGCTATCATATGTCTATAATGGGTTTGATTCTATGCATCAAAGGTATACCCACCTAGGTTTTGCAGAGCTTGAAGAGTAGAAGGATTTAAATCCTTGTCATGTTGTCCAAGTCCTGAAGTTCTTCATTGTTTGAAATTGGTTATTTCATAGATAAATTGTGGGTGAACTTGTGTTACTCATTTTTTGAGAACAATAGAAGGAAAGATTGTGAGGCACAAAGCAAGGTTAGTGTGCAAAGGATACTCTCAAGTAGAGGGAATAGATTTTGAAGAAATATTTGCACTGATTGCTAGACTTCAGGCCATTAGAATGTTTCTAGTCTTTTCAGCCTACAAGGGATACAAAGTCTATCAAATTGATGTAGAATATACTTTCTTGAATGGAAATTTAGAAGAGGGAGTATACATGGAACAACCAAAAAAAATTTTACTACACGATGATGAAACCTTTGTGTTTCGATTGAAAAAATATTTGTAAGGTTTGAAATGGGCTATAAGAGAAGGGCACTCAAGGTTAGACAAATATCTAAAGGAGCAGGGTTTCAGAAAAGGGAGTGTAGATAGTAATCTATACATTAAAGAAGACAAAAACCACATGATTATTGTGGTTGTATATGTGGATGACATCATTTTTGGAGGAAACAAGGATATCTTGTGTAAAGAGTTTGTTGATCGGATGTAGTCAGAGTTTGAGTTGTCGATGACTGGAGTGTTGTCTTACTTTCTTGGTTTGCAAATTTCATATCAAGGTAAAGGGATATTTATCTCTCAAACCAAGTATGTAGGATATTGAAGAAGTTCCAAATGGAAGACATCAAACCTGTTGGGATCCAAGAACACTGAGAGGGGGGAGGGGGGGTGAATCACTGTTTAGCCAGTATGAATTGTTTTTATCCTTTTATACCATACACATATATACCGGTAAATAAATAAACATATAACAAGAAGCAAATAAACCATCCACATAAATAAACACCATAACACACAAAATTTATATGTGGAAAACCTCAAAGAGTAAAAACCACGATGGAATTTGTGACCCACAATATTAGTTCACTAGCCATATTTAAAGATATTACATATAATAGGGGCCTGCACATGCAGGAAGACACATTGCCTAAAGCATACTGCTCATCACTAAAGAGCCTCACTGACTACAAGATTTTTGCTAAAGTAAATTACTGAAAATGAACACAAGAATGCATCTATGCCAATTAAAGTTCTGGTCATGGCTTTGCTCTATACCGGTTCATAAACCCTGAACTACTACTAGTATCTCTTCTCCTCCAAGAATGCTTTCCAAGCTATCTACAAATCATTGCATGATATAACATTCACATACATATATTTTGCATTATATAGTTTTACTATGTTCTCCTATATCCACACATTTCATATCATTCAAAATAACCTAGCAGACTGACCTATATACCTATTAAAAATAATATGCCCTATGTCAACTTACAATAGATTTACAAAATATATTCAATGTCGGCCTTGAAAATAATTAAAAAATGATTAATTAAGTAAATCCTTCTCAATGTCGGCTTCCAATGAAGTATTGATTCCAGTGTCCATGTTGGTGTAGCCCTGAATGCTCCAAAGCTAGTATATGTCAGTATATGCCTCCTAGTGTTGGTTTATGTCTTTCTTCTGATCTTATTGCCATCAATGACAACAAAATGAATCCAATGAGTGTTAATTGCCAACAATCTCCCCCTTTGGCATTCATGGCAACACTCATGTGAAAAATGGATTCCCTGCCGGTATGCTCCCCCTGAGCAATACATTCCATCTGATATCCAGATATCCTTCCCATGTGTTTTTATCTGGTATTCTCTGATATTTTTCACATATTTGCATACTCTCCCTTTAACATTAATGCCAAAGACCAATGAAAGAATTGAAAGAATTCCATAACAAAAGAATAAATGAATATTGTTAGTTTCACTGGAGCTTAATTATCTTCAAGATTTATGGGTATGCCTTTTTCAATAACTTAAGATATGTATCCCAACTAGTTCTGAAAGTATCAGAAATGGATGCCATTCTAATTAGTAAGTGGGCATATGTTTCCTTCTCTTGGACATCTATTGGTGTGGGTTTAGTGATCATGTCCATGCACTCTCTCTTATGAACACCCAATGAATCTAATCTAGGACTTACCAGTCCTCTTAGACTTCTTTCTCTTTGCATGATTTTATATCTCCTTTTCAAAAACAAAAATTTGGTTATCCAAGGACAAAATTTTTCCATCAACAGATGTGGTCAGTGCAATCAATCCATCAAAAGAGTTAGCAATTTTAGCTATCTTATCATATAACTCCTTTAATCTGCTATCTAGATTATCTATAAGAATTTCTATGTTACAACACACTCTGTAGATATTTGTACATTGTTTTAAGCAAACCTCAATAGGAATAAGTTTTTCCTCAATTTTATTCTTCTCTATTTCTATAATATGATCAAAAGCTATTCTTTTAGCTTTTGTGAATTTATCCAAAGCTTGTCAGTCTACAATCTACCTCAAAGATTATAAATTGTTAGAGATATGCTTTGTTAGAGTCTTGAGCTTGTCAGAAGGGCTTGCTTCATCTTCAATCCGATAGTCAGGTATTAATCTGTGCAACACTATGACCAATTGATCAATTATTCCTTTATCTATAGCACCTTCCTTCAGTAATTTATGAGTATCCATCATCAACAATCCAGTTGGACTCAACTCAAAGGCTGATTTCTTCTCAACCTGAGAAGTGTCAATTGTCAATACCTTTGCTGGGGAATCAATTTTAACTATCGGTATGGACTCAGTTGATTTTACCTTGTCCATCTCAACCTCTTTTGTACTGGTAGCTTCACCACTTGGTGCAATGTCAGTTACTGCCAGTGGAGTATTATCCACAATATTTATAGTGTCTTGTACATTGCCTTACTCAAAAATGGTCTGTGTCGGTATAGACTGTACACTCTCCTTAACTACTAGTTGTGTTTGAATATCTATAGTTACTATCGGTTGTGTCAAAATTGGAGTTGAACTACCCAAAATACCTTTCCCTTTGATTTGTTAGGAATGGTGGAAGTTGTTTCCCTTGCAAATTCTTCTTGAGATGTAAGAAAGTCTGGGTTTTTTTGAAAGAATTTGGTCCATCCCTTACTAGTCTCATTTATCACCTTATTTACTCTCCACATCATAAGGCTTATATATTGGGGTTTACTACTGAAAATTGTCCTATTTGCAATATCTATGCATCTTTTCATTTCTTCATTATTTACAGCACCACACATTTCCAAAAGTGCTACTTCCTTAATCTCCCTATTTCTCTTGATAGCGTCAAGTCTTCTAGCCTCAAGTTTATTATAAAAGGATAAAGGTATCTCCTTCAAAATTTCAATTAAGGATTTTTTATAAATGTCTATATATAAAAAAATAGCCTCTTCTAATTCATTTTTCTCATTCTCTTCTAAATCTTCATAATACTTTGATACATTTTTCAATATTCCATCTTTTG
The DNA here is from genome assembly GCF_030272615.1 of Cryptomeria japonica. Classification (NCBI taxonomy): domain Eukaryota; kingdom Viridiplantae; phylum Streptophyta; class Pinopsida; order Cupressales; family Cupressaceae; genus Cryptomeria; species Cryptomeria japonica. Next base: position 702,925,224 of record NC_081411.1, on the reverse strand, counting down.
TAATTTTACCAATAAGCTTAGCACAAGTCATTGTGGTCTTACCGGTTTCGGTATCATCACCCTTCTTCTTTTTGCTTATGGTTGTTGGTGTGACTAGTTTCCTCTTTAGCATAGGCTTCCTTGCCGGTGGTGGAGGTGCAGTAGGCTTAGTTTCCTCCTAGGCTCTTCCTTCTTCTGCTCTACTGGTGGTTTTACCATATTCTTCCTTTGCACCCTTCTGAAATCTAGAGGTTCATTATCCTCAGAATTAGAATCAGAAGTGATAGGGGAAATGTGAAGTTGTGGCTTCTTCACTTCTGCAGTACTAACCTCTGTCGGTTTAGCTGCCTATTTGGATCCTGAACCCAGTTGAGTGTGTATCTTATAAATTACATCTTTTACATGTGCAAACATATTTTCTATTTTCTTCTATCTTCTCTTCCTGTTGAAATTGGTTTTCACTTCAAGAGCCTTCTCTCCTGCTATACCAAAATGCTCTATTTTATCATCTAATGGGGCATCTAACAACATCTTTGCATAGAGTTCAAAAATGTTATCATCCACCTCATATCCAAGCTCTGTCACCCATATTGTCCTTGGTTCAACTACTTCCATAAGAGTTTCACCAGTTTTTACCATAAAACAGATATTAGTGGAATACTTCTCCACAATGTTCTTTGATATTCTCTCCCTTTGCCTCATGTTTTCTTGGAATGTCTTGAAATACCCCCAAAGTTTCTCATCTCTGTCAGTACCAAGACCAATGATTGCTTCCTTGATCTGCATACCTACCGGTATGTCATGAGCCCAATGCTTCTTCCCTGGACTGGGTAGCTCATTCAAAAGGTAAATAATTAAACAAACAATCAAATTTACATATCTAAAAGTGCCTTTCTTGATTCCTTTGATCTTACCAAGGTTCAACATCAATTCACTCCTTGTACATTCACATAAATCATACTTCACATTGTTCCTTAGCCTTTGATATGCAACATGAATTCATGAACTAGAAACATAATTCAATCGATTGGATTGAGTTACCTTGTAACCTATTATCATGCTTGTAAATTTTACATTAGTGTTAGTGATTGTGTTGATCCTCATTGATCTATTATCAGGAGTTGCACTAGTGAGTTTCTTGACCTCTGTGTTGGAAATTTTCTTGCCAGGTTCTTATCCGACTTTGGGTAAGCCGATGACTGCTTGAATAACCTCCTTCATGATCATGTAAGGCCTATCTAGCCAAATAAATTTGTTGTGAACCCTACTTAGAATGTATTTGATAACCTCATCTTTGAATTCTGGTATGTATAGAATACCGATTAACCTTAGATCCTCAATTGCTTTGTATTCTAGTTTGATGGTTCCGGAGTCTCCTAGTATCATGGATTGATACATGCTTTTGATGTCCTCTATGCCCAAATCCTCCAAGGTGCAGTGAATGTATGCCCTCACATATTCAACATACATTACACCATTAGGAACCCCAGAAAATACTCCCGCAGAGTCTTCCTTTTTAGTGATTTCAGGTACCTCCTTAAATACTGGCCTTAACCTATCCTTGACTTCAACAATTGTGGGATTTTCAATGAAAGTAGGAGCCGAAGATCTAGATGCCATTTCGAAAAATACCTGAAAGTGAATGTCAGTGGAAGATTGAGAGCTTCAGATAACTGCTCAAAATCCTTTCACAATGCTTTTTCTCACTCTTAACTCACCATTTCTTCACTCTGAATGCTTGAATGCTTGGTGAGTGAAAATAATTTCACTTACCCCCTTTTATCAGCAAATAAAACCCTAATCTTTCTCTGTAATAAATGCTTCGCCAACAACCCTACAAATGTCGATTTCACAGTCATGTGTCAGGTGAACCTTCATTGATGATGAACACAACTCTCTAGATCTCTTTAGATCTCCTTAGATCTCTTCCAGGGTAATATGCAAAATTTAGCAATGACTTTTCCAACCCCTAAGGCTTATGCCTCAGTTACCGGTGGAATTTCCTGCCGGTGGAGGGATACCCTGTTCTACTAGTGGAGTTACTGGTGTAGATCCATCTCCACTTGGTTCTTCAGATTTTCTAACCCATCTCTTGGTGTGATCTTGTTATATTTCATCTACCTTATTCTTTACTTTTTTATTATCTTTATCATTGTTAACCATTTGAGTCTTGCTTTTGCAATACTTAGTAATGTGACCTATTTTGTTGCATGCATAACATGTAACATTGTTCTTTTGAATTGCTTTGACATATTTGGTGTCATATCTTGACCTACAATGGTTAGCAAAATGTCCATACTTTCCACATGCATGACATTTAACATTCATTCTGCAATCTTCTGATCTATGACCATATTTATTACAATTTCTGCATTGACCGGAAATAAAATTGTAAGTTTGATTTTCTTTATTTCTACTTGTTTAGCCATATGCCAAAATTTATTACAAACATAAAATCTACCATTGTATTTATAAGTATTAGATTGCCTTACCAGTTTTCTCTCTTCTAATGAGTTATGCATACCGATTGTCTGATCTTCATTTGCAGTACCAGAGCTTTCACCTTGTACAAATCCAAGTCCTCTAGAATCATCAATCTATCTTTGTCTTTTCAATAAGTCATCCAACTGTGCAGCACTGATCCTAAAATTTTCTTTATACTCACTTGCAGTAGTCAAATCATCTCTCAGAGTAGTTATTTGTCTTTCAAGTTCTTGTTCATTGTTCTAGGAGTGTGCCAAATCAGTTCTCAACAAATTATTCTCATGAGTCAATCTGCCACATTCATCAAATTTTTTCTTTAGAGATATGACAAGATTATCTTTGATAACCTCATAGTTAGATCTTGCATTTCATTCTTCATGAGCATGTTTGCTTGACTTAGTTTCTGACATTGTTCCTTCAGAGCATTCTTCTCCTCATCATCCAGTTTTTGCAAAAGTTCTTTTCTCTTGGCTTGAGAAGATGATAACCTTTCTTGCAGGATAAGAATGAATTCATTTACAGAATTCAATTCTTCTTGCAATTTCAAGTTCTTTATCCTTTCAACATCATAATCCTCAAGAGCCATCTCAAGTTGCTTCTCCATAGCCATGTTCAAAGATTTTGGTTTCAGGATCTTCCTCAAGTTGTTAAACTTCTTCTGAGGTACCAAGCTCAGATACCAATTGTTGGGATCCAAGAACATTGAGAGGGGGGTGGAGTCGGTGTTTTGCTGGTATGAACAATTTTTATCCTTTTATACATATACCAGTAAAAAATAAACATATAACAAGAAGCAAATAAACCATCCACATAAATGAACACCATAACAAACAAAATTTATACCTAGAAAACCTCAAAGAGGAAAAACCACGGTGGGATTTGTGACCCACAATATCATTTCACTAGCCATATGAAAAGATATTACATATAATAGGGGCTTGCACATGTAGGAAGGCACACTACCTAGAGCATACTGCTCATCACTAAAGAACCTCATTGACTACAAGATTTTTGCTAAAGTAAATTACTGAAAATGAACTCAAGAATGCATCTACTATGCCAATCAGAGTTTTGGTTCTGGTTCTTCTTTGTACTAGTTCATAAACCCTGAACTACTACCGGTATCTCTTCTCCTCCAATAATTCTTTCCAAGATATCTATAGATCATTCCATGATATAACATTTGCATACATATATTTTGCATTATACAGTTTTGTTATATTCTCCTCTATCCCCACATTTCATATCATTCAAAATAACCTAGCAAACTGGCCTATTTACCTATTACAAATAATATGCCTTATGTTGGCTTATAATACATTTACAAAAGATATTTAATGTCAGCCTTGACACTAATAAAAAAATGATTTATTAAGTAAATCCTTCTTGATGTCAGCTTTCAATGAAGTATTGATGTCAGTCCAGTGTAGCCCTAAATGCTCCAAAGCCGGTATCTGCTAGTATATGCCTCCTAGTGCTGGTATATGACTTTCATCTAATCTTATTACCATCAATGATGACAAAATGAATCCAATGAGTGTCAATTTCCAACAAAACCGGTAAGTACCTTCATGGTGACTAGATGGAAATTGAGCAAGGATGATGAATCACTGGTAGTGGATTAGACATTGTATAGATCCATGATTGGTAGTTTGTTATATCTTACTGCTTCTAGACTAGATATAGTGCAAGCAGTATGCATGGTGGCTATATTTTAAGTTGTACCCAAATAGTCACATGTGAATACAGTCAGGAGCATATTTAGGTATCTACAAGGGACACCGAATTATGGACTAAGGTATCCCAAGCAAGGGGATTTTACCTTAGAATCCTACACTGATGTTGATTGGAAAGGCTACATTAATGATCGAAAGTGCACAAGTGGTGGCGCATTCTTCCTAGGTAACTAGTTGGTCTCATGGCACAACAAGAAGTGGGATTTAGTTTCCCTATCTATTGCCGAGGTAGAATATATTGTTGCTACCACATGCTATTCTCAAGTGTTATGGATAAAGCAGGCCCTCAAGGATATTCAGGTAGAAATGTATGACCCCATTTTCATCCAGTATGAAAATTCAAGTATAATTAACATATCAAAGAACTTGGTTATGCACTCAAGGATAAAGCACATTTCCATCAAATATCATTTTCTCAGGGAGAAGGTGACAGATTAGGAAGTTAAGGTAGAGTATGTCCCTATAGGTGAACAAGTGGTTGATATCTTCACCAAACCTCTATCGGTAACCACATTTGAGTACTTGAGACACAAATTAGGAGTTATGTCACTCGCTTCATGCACTTAAATGTGTATGGAGATCTATGGTTCAGGGGGAGTTCACTGCCATACCTTTTGACTCTTGAACTAGTTGATGGACAAAGGGGGCGATTTGACTAAGGGGGAGATAAGTACATGCTAAGATTGTACCCTTTTTCATGAATGTTAAAGGGGAAGAATGAACCAGTTGAAGAAATATAGAGTGTGTTGATATCAATGCCGAAGGGAGAGATTGTTGGTATTGTATTTTCATTCATGTCAACCGATATGCATTCACCAGTATGGATGGATACCGGTATGCAAGGTGTATGAAAGATGCAAGCAGAAGATGTTACCAGTATGGATGTTCATCTATGAGTAAACATAAGAAAGCATAGAGAAAACTAAAGGCAAGACTAGTTATGTCAACCGGTATTGCATGATCAACATGTATGTATTGTCAACCGGTATACAAGAAGGTGTAGTATCAACTGGTAAACAGGGCCACCAGTGAGCATGTATGAACAAGCAAAAGATAAACTAAATGAGTGAATGATTGTCGAATCACATAGAGTGTGAACACAAAACTGGGAGCAATCCAAGTTAGCTTGAAGTAACCAACAGAACACTGAAGAGATGATACAAGGGTTGACTAGTCATTGCAAGACTGGTAGGGAAAGAACACCGATAGAATAAGGCAAAAATTGGTGGTGTGTTTATTTGGTGACTAAGTGTAAACTGACACAATAGACTAAGCTGAGTTGGATGCCGACTAAGAGGCAACATAGTCTCCAAGTGGCAAGTGAACATTGCATCATTGAAGTAGTCAGTGACTGGTAAGACATTTAATGCAATTTCCATAAATCATAGAATGATGGCAGAAGTTTGTGGCTCAAAGCAACATGATATAATAAGATTGAGATTGGTGATGTAAGGATCAATGAAAGATGTAGAATAGCAAATCATATTTGGTGAAGAAAAATATCTAGAGAATTTATGGTGATTGACAAAAAGCAGAGTCGTGTGTGCCAAATATAGTAATTGTGTTTTGGAAGGAATGGAAATGGTGGTGAATCGTAATTTTTTGTAGGTTGTCAATCATGAAGAGGAGATCTGATGTGATCTGATATGGTTTGTGTTAGGATTAATGATAGTCCCAAAGATAGTGAGAGGGGGGGATGAATCAGTGTCTAACCGGTTAACAAAATATTTTGCATTCCAAAACAGTGTACCGGTAAATAAGAATTAATGCAGTAAATAGGAACAATAAAGACAACATATAAAGCACACCATAACACAAGATTTTAACAAGGAAACCCGGTATGGGAAAAACCTCGGTGGGATTTGTGACCCACAATATTCACTCACTAGCCAATGAATGAATATTACTTACAATGTGGTGCCTGCACATGCAGGAAGGCCAACTTCCTAGAGCTCACTGCTCAAATACAAAATGGAAGTCTCACTAACTTACAAAATGGATTATGAGAATCCAATATAATGTACTGCTATAAATCAACATCTGCTATGCCAAGTTCAGTACCGGTTTAAGCTCATACTATAATAATAACCTTATACAAAATCTACCTTAATATTTGCTCATCATTTCTACCATATTCATCTTCTATCCCTATCATCCATTTCAAAATGATTTACAGTATCTCATACATATATGAGTCTTATTACAATATGCCATGTCGTCTTTACAAAAGATATTTACAATTAAATACAACAATCAAAAGTTGTTCCTGTTGGCTGGAGTGTTGGTATATATTGTTGTCACTGTCGGTGAAGTGTCTATCGGTGTCAGTTCTTACTGGTGCTTGTGCCTGCTGGTGGTTTACTAGATGAATGCCACAAGATTGCCTAAAGGTATCCACAAGGTTGCAAGGTTGCCATCAATGACAACACCTTCAATTACCTTCAACTACCATTAGAGTGTGCAATGCCAACAATCTCCCCCTTTGGCATTGATGGCAACACTCATGAGAAAAATCCAAAAATCTGTATCCAAAAATGAAGTCTGAAATTGTGTGCTCCCCTTGAGCAGATGATCTCCTCTGATAGTCATTTTTATCTATCCCACTACTCCCCGTTTTACATCAATGACAAAGGTTGTCAAAAATTGTCAAATGAGTGCAAAATTTCAACTCGAACTTTGTAACCGGTTGGTTACAATCTAGAATATGTGTTAGAAATTAGGATCATAGGATACTAATCATTATAAACAAGATTATAAAGTAAATGAAGTATGAAACATACATGTAAAATGTACACATTACACAAGATATACATGGGGAAAACCCTTTTGGGTAAAAAACCCCATAAAGCATCATTTAATTAAAACACTTACAAATATAGTCTATCATAAAATAGACATGAACCTGGGGACACTCCTCCAATACTTCCACATGGCCAATAATACCTCATATGCATAGTGATCCAATTCACCATAAATCTCCAAATTCTCACACCTCTCAAATGAGAGAGAACCTCCTTAAATATAGGAGGAAGGGTGACTTCACTAGTCACACCTTTTCAATAACCCCCACTCATAAATAATTAATAATCTAATAGTTATTAAATTATAATTATTTCATATGGGATATGCTTATAAAGCATATAATATATAAGGTTTTATAACCTTATATTACAACATTATATATAAATATTATAAGGATGTGATCCCTAATAACATTATGTTCTAACACTCCCCCTTAATGTTAATAGGGAATCACATGTCAATTTCCACAGAAGAAAAAATGAAGCACCCCAGTAACGTAGGTCTTCTTTGATAGTAATAAATAGGGACACAAATATATGCCAACATGAAGATCATGCATTCCAGACTACATGAAAGTCATCTTGTCATAATTTATAATCCCAGTGTTTTAAAAATGATGTTGTGAGGTCTTTAAAAATTATATTGGAGTTGTGGTCCCCTCAAATTAGCCTCTCGCCAGGTTCATTACATAGTGCCCGTAGGTCTTAATACAATGCTTTTACAAGTGGAAGATTTACAAGGAGAAGAATTTACAAATGCCCGTAGGACTTAAGCACAAATGTGCCTATAGGACTTACTAATGCCTACCTACAGTAATTAAAACAAAAAGGACTTACATATGCCTATCTTCAGGCTTAAAGGACTTACTAATGCCTATATAGGTCTTATTCCATACCTATTAGGACATATGCCTACCCGTAGGATTTAAAAACTAGGACTTAGCCACTAGGTGGTGTCATTGGAATGCACACTCCCCCTCAATGGCATCACCTAAGGCCAAGCATTATTGAATTTGGAGCATATAATGCCTATTAGGTCTTAAATCTAGGATTTAGCTACTAGGTGGTTTCATGTACACTCCACCTTAATGGCATCACCTCAAAGCCAATCACTGCACAGAGGATTTCAAAGTGATGGCTAAAATTATAATATATAGTATGTGCTCATGATCTTCAAAGTGTCTTTATTATAGAATGATTTCACTTGAGTGAGGTGCCCATGATCTTCAAGGTTCCTTTATTATAGAATATTTTCACTTGAGTGAGGTGCCCATGATCTTCAAGGTGCCTTTATTATAGAATGCTTTCACTTGAGTGAGGTGCCCATGATCTTCAATGTTCATTTTGATCTTTAGAAATGATATTCTCTAGAAAGAGTAAAGTAACTTCAAGTAATATGGTACTTTCATATGTATCCAAATGGAACTCTTCCATAAATCTTTGAGGCCATATTGATTCTTCAAGAGCTACATTCATATTTTGCCCATTTGATTCAAAGATAGATAGAAGATAGTTTTCTCATTAAAGTATTGCATCATCCATAAAATAATGCTTGCACCAATTTGCATAATAACACATAACCTCGTCATAAAAGAAAAAATATAGTTAGTAACATAGTAATCAATTAAACTTGATCTTTGGTGCAAAGAAAGAACACAATATTATTTTTTTCATTTGCCAAAGATCATATAATATTCCTTATAAATATAAAATATAGTCCAATGATTGGTAGAAAGGAGATCAACATATATTTTCATGAGAATAGGAATGAATAATTTGTTGTCTTGTTAAAAATACAAAAATAGACATGCTACTACATATAGTAATGATCCATAAAAAATTAGCCAACGGGTGAGCTATCCTTTCTAGGTTTGCTCCCCAGACAATTTATAAGGGCAATAGTCACCCATTATAAATAGTATGATTGAAAAAAAAATGGATCAAATATAGAATAGAATAACAAATCACTTGGATCTCCAAAAAAGGATGCTAATGAGAAATTTTTAAATTTACTTATGCATATTTACTAGCTTGTACATTTGATAAAAAAATATTTCACCCTACATTTATAGATAGATAGATGATTTCCTGTTTATCATTGTGATAGTTTGATATCAAGTAATTTGCTTATCAAACATACTATAATCAAGAATATTCTTAATGTTAACATAAGGCATATCCTCCACCAAACACCTATAAAAATTAAATTTGAGATAAATCATGATGTTCCTTCCTTTATTCCTACTAGTTCACATGTGACTTTTTGTGATGCACTTAAAGGACTAATATAAATAATAACAAGTACTTTGGGAGGGTTACATGAAAATATGACCTAAGACTAGATGAATCAACTGTATTAAAAATTCATATGGAAGGATCAACACCATTAGTTATGAAGTGCTTGTTTATTTGTTCATGTCTCACTAACAAGTTATTTATAAAAGATAGCATAAAATGACAAAAGAGACATTACTACATCCACTAATACTAAATGAATATCAAAGATATTAATGTACGTTAGGAAATAGGAAATCATCACAAACAAGATAAACGTAATAGCTCATTAGCTCAATCACGAAAGCACATTGCAATGAATCTATCCTAAACACATTCAATAGAGACATTAAGATAAAACATGTAAAAAGATTATGCAAACCAGATGTTCCCTTCATGCAGCTCCATTGTTCTTTTTTCTTCTCCAAATAGTTTTGTTGTAGATCTCACCTACAAGTGCACACACATGATTGAAAGCAAAATTGACATTGATTATTGATCAAGAGTACTAGAAGCGTAAATTCGATAGTCTGATTAAGGATTATTAGCCTTGATTGATGAAGATCATCCAATTTATACAAGAATGGGAGAGATGACAAGATTAGCATGATTCAATTCAAATGGAAATTGCAAATCAATTATGTCAATTATGACAAATTATGACAAATTATGCACTTTCTATGCAAAATTTGATTGATTGATAATTTATGACAAATTATGACAACTTCTATGTCAAAATTGATTGATTGTCAATTATGACAAATTTATGACAAATTGACATGTCATTTCCATGAATTTAGGAGAGAAATAGGAGGAAATTGAAATTAGGAATTAGAAAATTAAGAAATTAGGAAATTGATGGAAATTAGAAATTAGGTAAATTAATTAATAATTTGTCATTTATTAATTAATTCACAAAGAGGAATAATTAGCCAATTAAATGAACATTTAATTGCAATGAGAAGACTTAGGATAAATAAACAATTTATTAATCCTAAAGGAAGAAATGACACACACAAGGTTAAATGATTAAATCACGAAACCCTAGAAGATGAATTAGGTCTTGATGAAAGATAATTGACTCGATCATGATTTGATTTTGGATTGATAAATGACCAATGTGATAAATGATTTGATTGAGAAAATGCGCCAATTGACGAGGAACAATGACAAATTGATCCAAATTGACATATTTGAGACAGACAACGATCGATGACAAATCGATCGCAAAATGACAAGATCGAACAAGATGACAAGAGTTGATGATAAATAGATTGCAAAATGACAGGATTGAAAATGACCACGATCAATGACGAATTGATCGCAAAATGACAAGATCGAACATGACAACGACCGATGACAAATCGATCGTTAAACGACAAGATTGAAGGATTGATGATAAATCGATCTCCAGATGACAAGATTGATAAGAGGACAATGATCGATGACAAATTGATCGCAAGATTGACAGGAGGACAAAACCCTAATTAGGATTGATGATGTCCAAAATGATGACAAATAAGCACGCACATTGATGCAATAGGATAAGATCGATTAAAATCATGACTGGATAGTGTTGTTGACAAGACCAAATTCGAGAATGAGATAATTGAAGAATGTAGAAGAATGAATCGATGTTCGCAAATGATAAAAACCAAGTACGAATCATAGGAGAAATGTTAATGCGACGCAAAAACCTAAAATGAGGCAATGCGCAAATGTTAAAGTATGACTCCGCAGGCATTGACCATTTTTAGGTGTCTACATTTTGCCCCTCTTTGAGACAATGCGATTTTAAGCGTTGTTTCAAAGAACAATAATGAAAATGCCCCAAACAATGACAATGACATATGCATGCCCCCTCAAGGAATTGGCCGAAAATGTCAAGAGAAGAGGCCAATTGATCGATAAGAATGATAGGATCGAACGGACTGACAATCAGATACCGGATGCATGAAGGACAAGCAATTGAAGATGCAAAAGACCGCAACCAACATAAGCTGAAGAGAGTGCACGTCCATCTATGCACTGACAAAGATCTATAAATGAGACCAAGAGAGTGAAAAATTGCTCATTTGCACTAGACAAGGAGGAGAATTTGTTGCTCTGGACAAGGACACTTGCAGATAGATGGCGAACATTCCAATGGCGGATCACCTCGGGGAATGCATACACACATTCAGACGACCAAACGATGCAGGAGCAGCGGTATGGATCTTAAATACCCATGTTTTCAATTTCATGAATTTTGATTGCTTGCGGGACATTGCGGGGCCCACAGGGGATGCAGAAACTGACTTCTGCACTTGTGTAGGGTCTTCTATGCTTGTGTAGGGAGACACAGGTGTAGAAGACCTGACACAGGCACAGATTCCTGGACACAGGCGCAAGTGTGCATTGGAAACCCTAATTTTGGTCAAAGCATCATGCAAATGCTCCGGAAAGGGGGGACAAGGATAGGATAGGTCAAATTAGATGAAAAACACCCTGGGTAGACATGAAAATGAGGAAATGCAACCTGTAGGAGCAAACCCTAAAACTGACAAAATTTGCCCCAATTGTGATGCAGAGTCGGCAGTATCCGTTGATCACACGAGAGAACCAACCGAATTGCTTCATGCTACGACATAGACTTAGGAGCACAGAGAGAGATACCTTAGCAGGACTTGGGATATACTATGTTACATTCATGCCTGAGATTAGGGCAAACACAGGACTGCTGACCGCATTGGCAGAGCGATGGCATTCAGAGACTTCCTCCTTCCATCTGGCGACTGGAGAGGCGATGGTGACACTGGAGGATGTATGGCGCATCCTCCGCATTCCGATTCATGGAGAGATGATAGAGTATGACCCAGTGACAGGGAGAGATGTACTGTGCAGATTGTTTGAGTGCGACATAGATGAGTTGGATATCATCGAGAGGGAGATTGGCTGGGAGACTATGGCATCAGAGTATGATCGACAATACGTCGTGATAGCTATGGTGATAGCATGTCTACTAGTAGGAGACAGACAAGGACATGGATTCCCTATTGGATGGGGAAGAGTGCTAGAGCAGATGGTGACAGAGGGGATAGTGTACGCATGGGGACCATGTGTACTGGCTATGCTGTATTTTCAGCTGCATCAGATAGCATATCAGGGAGTGCAGACTTTGAGCTATGGAGTCACATTGCTATAGGTATGGGCATTTGAGCACATAGCCATATGTCGACCGATTACAGATAGACAGGTAGTACCACACCAACCATATGTGTATTGCTATGGGGGAGCACTGAGACAGGATCCTTTTGGATATATATTGTACTGGCGACACGAGCTAGACAGACTGAGAGAGTTCATATGGAGGCCATATCGTGATTGTTCGGGATGGTCAGATGATAGTGAGGAGTTACCGTATTGTAGACAAGAGAGGTACCTGATTGGGCAACCAGTGAATCGCCAGAGAGTAATTGAGTTGTACCTGCCAAAGAGAGTCAGACGACAATTTGGAGAGAGGCAGGATGTACCTAGGAGGACTGCACACTTTGCCCAATCTCACAGAGAGACGAGTCAGTGGGGGAGTATGATTCAGCCACACATAGCATATGCAGACTTCTCATAGCTACAGCAGAGACAGTGGGATTGGAGATCAGATGTGGCAGACGTCAGGATGACAGATGAGTATGAGAGATGGTTTGCATGACAACGGCCAGTGCCATTGACAGATCTGGATATTCCAGTACCGAGGCGACAGGAGGACTTCCCACTCATAGGAGAGGAGGAGAGAGATGATGAGGATGAGGAGGATGAGGACGGGGATGAGGATGATGGAGGGGATGAGGACAGAGATGAGGATGGTGGGGATGAGGAGGACAGAGATGAGGATGGGGAGCAGGAGGCATTACAGGACATACGCATAGAGCCAGGGACAGCTAGGATAGAGGAGATGGAGATATTCAGGGCTACCATAGCGAGTTAGTAGGATCACATTGAGACTTTAGAGAGAGAGCATGATCAGTTCAGAGCGGAGATAGCTAGACTCACAGCGGCTTGAGATGCAGCGATTGCTCAGGCACAGCAAGAGGAACAGAGAGTCACTGAGTATATTGGGTTGATTCGGGATGCCAGTGTACGGGAGCTAGGACAAATGTTGGTAGAGACCAGAGAGGAGATACGCCATTGGAGGACACTATATGAGAGTGCAGTTCCACCAGAGCAGAGAGCACCTTCATATCGGGCACGATCGAGGATAGAGAGCAGGGCACGCTCTCGGAGGTCATTGAGCAGCATGGGGTGAGTGGACCTATGAGACCACCACAGCCAGGACCAGGAGGGACATCATCCGTGAGACATTGCAAGGATGAGGAGGACCGAGGGAGCACCCAGTGACAGAGGCACGTGCTCCTTAGGACAGACAGTGGACATTATGTATTTTGACATTTTGTAGTCAGCCTGCGGGCCATACTTAGGACAGACAGTCCGATATTGTACTCCGATATTATTGTGACATATGAAATGATATGCATCGATATGATGAGATGCAAATGACTTATGTGATTTTCCCTGTATGGATGACTTATGCACTATTTATGTACCATTGTGGAATATGTATGGATGTATTTTTTGTTTATGTGTTTTTGATGCATTTATAATATGAAATGGATAAGATGCTTGATGGGATGCTCGATGTAATGCAAGTGTACTAACCAAATGGATGTAGGATGCAGCATATATGTGCGGGGAAATTGGAGCACTAAACCGAACTGACTATCCGAACTGATGGAAGAAATGTTAGTAAGAAGAAAATGAGACAGAAGACAGTTAAAGATGAAGAAAACTTTCTTTCAGTAATGCACTTTGTAGGTGAGAACCTTTATTTTTATGTAGCAAAATGGATGCGTAGCATCATGGCATTGAAGGCCAGAGCTGAAATGCAACCCTTTTTGCAAAAGACAGACACATCACAGACAAACAACAATCACAATCAAGAAAAGGACCATGATCCATCCCGGTCACTCTAAATCACTCAGTGACATCATCGAGCAACATAGGAACATGACCGAAGCCAAAGATAAATCAATAAAAAGATAAGATGCACAAATTCCAACAAATCAAACAAACATCTTGATCTTCGTTGTCAAAAAGTTGAACATGCTGATAGGACGATCATGCTGTCTGGTTTCAAGACATGTGGTACCCCGTCTAAGACAGGACACAGTCTGGTTTCGAGTATACCACACCCTATATAAGACCCATGATAGTGTGCCAAGGACAAATGATTTTGAGGTTGATTGATATGACAACTCGGATCAGTTTGAATGTCTCATTTGAGTGAAAAGTTCATCTGTTTAATGCGTGATTTCATTAAAGCACAACGTTGAATTGCGAGTTGTTGGATGTATACTCAATGATCTGTCTATGCACAAAAAGAGATCCTTTATTGCAAAATGCATTTTTTTGGATTTTAATGTTTTTGAAATGTTTTCGTGTTCATTTTTTCAGGACTTTTTATGATTTTTAGGGATTTTCCATTTTTCAATTTTTAGATACTTTTTTCAGGACTTTTTTCAATTTTTTAGGGAGTTTTTTCAGGACATTATATGATTTTTTATGATTTATTTCAGGACATTTTTCAATTTTTATGATCTTTTTTCAGGACATTTTTCAATTTTTTATGATCTTTCTTCAGGACATTCTTCAATTTTTTTTGTGAATTATTTCAGGACATTGTTAAATGTTTTTGGAAGATTTTTTCAGGACATTTTTGAATTTTTATGAGATTTTTTTTTCAGGATATTTTTAAATGTTTTTGGAAGATTTTTTTAGGACATTTTTGAATTTTTTAATGATTTTTGCCCCCAATGTCTAGCAAGGAAAGGAATATGACAGGTGAATAAATAGGCTTGTTGAAATGATGGTGGATAGAGGGAAGACAAAGGCCTTTTATTATGGAGACAATACAAATGCAATTTTCAAGGGCTATTGCGTGATGGGACAAGAGACTGGATATGACAATGTAAAGTAGTGACATGGCATGAGGGACATGTCAAGAGGTGTTTGAAACCATGTTTAAATTTTGCGTCCTTATGTCAGATCAAGATCAAGGGATAGAAAGAGAGTGTATGGATAGTGATAAGATATGGATAAGATAAGCAAGACCAAGAATGGATAAGGGACATGGACTAAAGGTTGGGATAGGATACAGGATAGTGGCAGAAAGTTGCAATAAGCTAAGGAATATGGATGAAAGGTTATAATAAGCAAATGGATAAAGACCAAAAGTTATGATAGACTGAAAGCTATGAACAAGATGCATGATGCTCATGATGATCGTCAGCCTTGTCAAGATCAAAGGTGGAAAGAGAAACTGGACATGAGGGACAATAGGATATGAAGGGTAATGACATGGTATGATAGGATAATGGAAGGATGAAAGACAAAAGGATATGATAGGATAAAACTTGCCCCCAATTGTGGTGTGCAAGAAATTCATAAATTATGCATGACGCCTGTTTGCCAGGTTTTCATCATGGCACTTGCCCAAGGCGCCTGTTTGCCAGGTTTTCACCAGTGGACGAATTATTTTTGCTTTACTTTTTTTCTTTTGTCTTTTTTTTTTTTTTCACTTTTTTTTGGATTTTGGCATTTTAGTCGAAAATGGACACATGATAGGGGATGAAAGAAGGACTCAAACATATTTTTGTTTGGATAGTAGCCTTGAAAAAAATAGACCATGACCTTTAAAAGCATGCTCAAAGACATTGGTAGGATAAGGACATGGAACATAAGATGAAACTAAGGCGAGGATTTATGCAAAGGATTGGATCAAAGGGATGGAAGGATGGAAAATATGCATTGGATAATGGATAGGGTATTGGAAGAACTGTGCTTCACTGGATGGAAATGTAGGAAAGATCGACATTGGCACACACCTTGAGGGGTGATGGAATGATGGAGGAAGAGTGGGTTTTGGATATTGAGATTTGGATGGAGGAATAGCTTGGGATTTTGGGACATAAGGGCCCAAAATGGATGAAGAAGGTGATGAAGGAATAGACTTGGAAGGTTTGGATGGAGGAATAGCAATTTTGGATGCCAAGTTGGATGTTTCTTTTTGTGCTTCAAGGAGCTTCTTAGGGATCCACATGGTTTTTGATTTTTCATGCTTTTGTGGTTCCTTGGAGTGCATTGCTTGCACAAGGGACTTAGGAACCCATATATATTTTGACTGTGCTTTATTTTGCTCAGTGGGCCTCTGTAGCCTTTTGGATATTTCTTTTTCTTTATAGATCATATTGTTCTTTGTTTTGGCATGTCGATTATATTGGACATGTTGATCCTTGAATACATGTGGATTGCTAGACTTATGACTTTTATACTTGGCATCCAAATTGCTTGGAGAGGGAAAGGAATGCATGGATGGATATGAATGAAATGGAGTTCTTTTGGATTGATGAAATTTACTCAAGGATGTGTGCCTTTGTTGACCTTGCATAGAGGATGAAGGGATATAAGGACCTAAGATGGATGGAAAGTATGATGGGGAAGGTGTATGTTTTGACTTTGATGGAGGGATACCAACGTCTTGAGAGTGAGTTGTGTAGACATGACCCTTAAGATCTTCTTTGATATGGAGGGGTTCTTTCTTATGGAGATCTACTCCTTTGCCTTTATGAATATCTTGACTTGTAGGATACTCTTTTCTTTGGGAAGAAGACGCGAGTCCATTATGAGGTGGATATGATATGAGAGAAATAATGAGATCTTGAAGTGGATCGGCTTGAACCAAAGTGGAAGAACCCATTATGCATGTCGATGGTTCATGAACATCTTGCACTGACACATTAGAATCATGAGGAGTATCAGGATCATGAGGGGGACTAGAATTGTGTAGTGGACATGGTTCAATGACAAGCTCTTCAAGAGATGGAATGGGAGAAATAATGGGATCATCAAAAGAAATGCGATCTTGGAGTGTATATGGAGCATTAAGACAAGGAGATGGAGGAACAAGTGGATCTTGTGGAGGATCTGAAGGAATGATTGGGTCTTGTGTTGGAAATGAATTTGGAAGGATACTTTGATCTTGACAAGGAGGAAGATCATTGGATTCCTCTTTAAAATTGCTTTGCTCTTGACTTTTAATGGGATCATCATAAAGGATGGAAAGGATATCTTGATCTTTCTTAGGAAGTGGAATGTCAATGGGATTTGAAAAGACATTTTGTTCATGAAATGGAAGGGGATCGTTTGGGATTGGATGAACTGGGATATCTTGATCTTGCTCGGGGAATGGAGTGTCAATAGGACTTTGGATAGGATGGACAAGAATAGGGGAATCATCATGAGTTTCTGGGAAGATGAGATCCTGGTCAACAATTGGATGGGATGATAAGGTTTCAAGATCTTGATCTTGATCTGTTTCAAGACATGTTTCTTCATGCTCTAAATTATCCTCTTGACATGAGGTTGGACTTTGGATATGCATGGAGGAATCTGACAAGGAATCAATGATTTGGCATGAAGGGGATGCACTTTGAACATTTGTGATGGATTCTGGCAAGGAATCAATGCTTGAACATGAGGAAGAGGGACTTTTAATGGGGTCCTCTAAAATAGGTAATGGCAATAAAGTGCATGGTGGCATTGGGTCTTGTATTTCTGAAACATGACAAGGATGTGCATCATGAATTGGATTATCTTGGCAATCAATTATGGATATCCCTTGGATAATTGCATCCTTGGGTGTATTGTTTGATGAGGACAATATGGAAGGTTCTTGTGAGACTTCTAAAGGTGTAGGGATAGATGCCACTGGATAGTCAATTTGCTTGTGGGGAGATGAGGCATTGCTAGACATAGTTGTATTATCTTGATCTTCCTCAAAGAACTCACTTGGTAATTTCCTTAAGAGCATTGCAATAAATCCACCTTTCTTTCGAGGTTTTGACATGGTTGTATCTGGAATTTGAACTTGTTTTTGGTTTAATGTCATGTTTTGATATTGGACTTGGTTCAATTGTTCCGACATGTTTGAAACTTGGCTTGGTGTGTGTTGCAACCTTTGTTTTTGAATGTTTGATTGTTGTTGTTGACATTGATATGTTGATTGAACTTGTTGATATTCCACCATTGGTTGAACTATTTGTTGACATTGTATAGTTGGTTGGACATATTGTTGAAATTGGACCATTGGTTGTATTGGTTGCATATGTTGAACAATTGGTTGAGCCATTGGTTGTATTGGTTGAAAATCGGATTGATAGTAAACACCTTCTTGTTCTTGTTGTGGAGGCACATAATGTTGAAATTGATGTTGTCTCTTTTCTTGAAATTGTTTCATCATCTCTATTTGGGAGAGGAGAGCTGGTATGTTTGATCGTTCAAGAAGAGATCTTACATCAATTGGCTCAATCTTTAGATTTCGACCTGGAAATTTTTGAAACACTTTGGACATTTGTGATCTATTCTTCTCAATGTTTTTCACTCTTTGTTCCAATATCTCTTCTTCTTGAGCTAGTTTCTCCTCTAGTTTTTGTATTTGGAG
Source organism: Cryptomeria japonica (assembly GCF_030272615.1). Taxonomy (NCBI): domain Eukaryota; kingdom Viridiplantae; phylum Streptophyta; class Pinopsida; order Cupressales; family Cupressaceae; genus Cryptomeria; species Cryptomeria japonica. The sequence goes on along the minus strand of NC_081411.1, from coordinate 702,906,418 downwards.
ACTTGTTTCATCATAAAGAGTTTGATCAATGTTGCTTTGTTGTTGGGTTGGATAGAATTGTGATTGCATTGGATTAAAATTCGATTGCATTGTCGGTTGATATGTCAAACTTTGCTGCATCATTGGTGCTTGGAACCTTGTTTTAATAGACATGTCACTATGCAAATGCAATATTTTTGGAATTTTTCAAGGATGATATTTGATATGCAACTAAATGCAAACTAAATAAATGAAAATGCAATCTATGGCAAGAATGCAACCTATGTTTTTGGTTGTTTTTCAAGATTTTGACAAACTTTTTGGAATGCAAATCTAAGAAAGAGACCCTCAGGAAATTGAAATGATGTCTAGACCTCAAAGGACAAAAGGACCAAGTAACAAAAGGACAAAATGACAATGTCTCCCCTATATGCTTGGATACTAAGCTAGGTTTGACCAAATGACATGGATGACAAAAAGACAAAAGTTTGATAAGGTCAAGACTTCCTAACAATGACTTAGGGTTTATCAAAGGTTTGGATTACTCAAGTATGACAAAACCTAGTTTTGAGACTATATGCAAAAGGACAATTACTATGCAAGTGACCCAATATGATATGATAATGACCTAAGCTTAATGAAGAGACCTAGGGTAAGAAAAGTATGACAATGGTATGACTTTAATGTAAGAGGACATATGCAAATGGATGACCCTTATTGATATGCAAAAGGATATGACTTAGGTGAAACCTAACCTTGGTACTTGACAATGACTTTTGCAAAATGCAACCTAGGATGAACTTAAATGTAAGTGACATGAATGTTGAGACAAGATTTTGAACAATATTTGACAACCATGTTTGAAGATGAATTCCGAATCTTGATAAACTTTTGTTGGATGAATGTCTCTTGTGTTTAAACTTATGTTGGATCAATTTGTTTTTCTTTTTGAAATGGGATGCAATTCAACTTTTGACAAGTAAAGAATACAAGATATTGCAACTTAGACTCAAGACAATCATGCTCATTTCCACATTTCTTATGGTAGGCAAAGACATTAGGTACTTGAGAGGTAGACTCATTATGGGATTCAAGAAGAATACATAGATGTTTGACCCCACGGGCTCCCCTCCACAGCACTCACTTCTCAGGGCAGCCAAGCATCAATCCCCATGGAAATCTCCCCATGGTGAACTTAGTATCTCTTCCAAGTATCCGAATTTGTCCTTCTCAAGCAACTAGAAGGGTTTTTGGCCTCTAAATACAAGGTGTTTAGTAAGGATTTCTGTTAAGCATTACTCCTTGATATCACGCAAGCATGATTGAGACATTAAGCCCATCAAGATACCAAAAAAATGTAGTCGCACAAGCATGATTTAGACCAAGAGGCCCTACTTAGATGTTGATATGAGAAGAGTCCAAGGGTCATCACTTCCCAAGTAACTACAATTCCCACGTAATACTTCCTTCAAAGCTTTCGCTCATCGGGTATTTTTTTATAGTGAGTTAGAATGCCAAGGAATTCTAGCCGTACTCACTTTGGGTCATTCCCTTCTCACGATTATCACTTGCTTGCAAAAGCAAAGTGGTCGGGAAGGCAGGCCCTATAAAGGAGACAAACAATCAAAGACATGAGTATGGTATCGAAGATCTGGATTTCTGATCACCCTAAGAAGGATGAGAGCATACTCTCCTACTCCAAATCCACACTCAACAATCAAGGAACAAACACGTTCATTCCAACCTATTTAAAAATCACTAAGTGCCTAATTAAAAAACACAAACACAAAGTTTGGTTGTTTCTCCAAGGCAACCTGCAAAAACCCGAGTTAGAAGTTTGATTTGTTGTCTTTGGCTATCGATTCTGCATAACACATGTTAGTAGTTTGATTCATTGTCTTTTCCATGCATATGCCAAGATTCTGCACAGATAATTAGTACCAAAATCCAAAGCACAGAAAACAGAATGCAAAAACTAAACAAATTTCAAATAAAACACTGCATTTTTACCCCTGTTCTGGACTTTACACAGGCGCAGAACCCATGACACAGGCGCAGAATGCAGGACACAAGCGTAGAATGTCTTCAACACAGGCGCAGAATGCTCAACATAGGCGCAGGATGCAGGACACAGGCGCAAAAGTCTCCAGAAAACCCTGCATGACCCTGTTTTTGGGTTTTTTGGCCTGCAAATCAACTTGAGAGCACTCAAAACACCATAAAGAGGTTAGAAGGTTAGTGTTCACATCAGGTTCACCAATTAATGTACATTAGGAAATAGGAAATCATCACAAACAAGATAAACGTAATAGCTCATTAGCTCAATCATGAAAGCATATTGCAATGAATCTATCCTAAACACATTCAATAGAGACATAAAGATAAAACATGTAAAAAGATTATGCAAACCAGATGTTCCCTTCATGCGGCTCCATTGTTCTTCTTTCTTCTCCAAATAGTTTTGTTGTAGATCTCACCTACAAGTGTACACACATGATTGAAAGCAAGATTGACATTGATTATTGATCAAGAGTACTAGAAGCGTAAATTCGATAGTCTGATTAAGGATTATTAGCCTTGATTGATGAAGATCATCCAATTTATACAAGAATGGGAGAGATGACAAGATTAGCATGATTCAATTCAAATGGAAATTGCAAATCAATTATGTCAATTATGACAAATTATGACAAATTATGCACTTTCTATGCAAAATTTGATTGATTGATAATTTATGACAAATTATGACAACTTCTATGTCAAAATTGATTGATTGTCAATTATGACAAATTTATGACAAATTGACATGTCATTTCCATGAATTAAGGAGAGAAATAGGAGGAAATTGAAATTAGGAATTAGAAAATTAAGAAATTAGGAAATTGATGGAAATTAGAAATTAGGTAAATTAATTAATAATTTGTCATTTATTAATTAATTCACAAAGAGGAATAATTAGCCAATTAAATGAACATTTAATTGCAATGAGAAGACTTAGGATAAATAAACAATTTATTAATCCTAAGGGAAGAAATGACACACACAAGGTTAAATGATTAAATCAAGAAACCCTAGAAGATGAATTAGGTCTTGATGAAAGATAATTGACTCGATCATGATTTGATTTTGGATTGATAAATGACCAATGTGATAAATGATTTGATTGAGAAAATGCGCCAATTGACGAGGAACAATGACAAATTGATCCAAATTGACATATTTGAGACAGACAACGATCGATGACAAATCGATCGCAAAATGACAAGATCGAACAAGATGACAAGAGTTGATGATAAATAGATTGCAAAATGACAAGATTGAAAATGACCACGATCAATGATGAATTGATCGCAAAATGACAAGATCGAACATGACAACGACCGATGACAAATCGATCGTTAAACGACAAGATTGAAGGATTGATGATAAATCGATCTCCAGATGACAAGATTGATAAGAGGACAATGATCGATGACAAATTGATCGCAAGATTGACAGGAGGACAAAACCCTAATTAGGATTGACGATGTCTAAAATGATGACAAATAAGCACGCACATTGATGCAATAGGATAAGATCGATTAAAATCATGACTGGATAATGTTGTTGACAAGACCAAATTCGAGAATGAGATAATTGAAGAATGTAGAAGAATGACTCGATGTTCGCAAATGATAAAAACCAAGTACGAATCATAGGAGAAATGTTAATGCGACTCAAAAACCTAAAATGAGGCAATGCGCAAATGTTAAAGTATGACTCCGCAAGCGTTGACCATTTTTAGGTGTCTACAATTATAAAGAATAGTTATAAGCAAATTATGAAATATCAACACTTATAATGGATGATATAGGAAAGGACAAGTCTACACCATCTCTTATAACATTGTGAAAGCAGGCCCAGTAAGACTATTCTTCATATATATACCTAATCTTCCATGAAATCAAATTATTTATTCTGTGCATATCCAGCTACAATTGCAATCTTAATCTATTTGAGTTGAATTCTTTCAAACAGTTCACTTCCCTTGTGCATTTTGCAAAATAAAATAAAATGTAGATTTCAGGTTGGACTAATGAAGCATTTCCATAAAAAGCTTTTACATGTTTATTCATAAAGTACATATGACTCTCTATGACGTGTCTAACTTATAGATAAAAAGCTCATGCTTTCACATGGCACATTAAGAGTTACATCTCTTTTCTTCTAAATGAGACATTTTGTCCAAAGATATCATATTTGGTCCATCTTGAAGTGTTAAAAGTGTCCATGTAAGGGTTAGAGTCATTTATGTCAAAAATACAAAAAATGTAAAAATTGTAAAGTTGCAACATTGCAAAAAGGTGCAACAAAAGTGTAAAAATAAAATCCATTGGTCATGATGTGGTTAGAGTAGTTATAAAGGAGTTGTAAATGGTTTATAAAACCATGTTTGCTCGAAATCAAGAGGGTAGATCAGTTTGGAGGGGATTTGACAAAGATTATCCATCAAACCCTCAAACTGTCATGAGGTTTTAAGGAATCTATGGCTGTCATAGATCCATGGAGGATCCCATTTGGTGTAATTTTTATATATAGAAGTTATTGAATGATATATTAATGAAATATATTTTAGATGAATCATTTCTTATGCATTTTTGTGGAGTATTTGGCAAGATATGTTTATATTTACAATAATTGTCAAAACCCTACCAAGGGTTACCCATTTTTGGGAAAATGATCATGACTTTTGATTTAACCATTGGATCTAGCTCAAATTTTGAGAGGAATTGTGTAATGTAGTAATATAAATTATAACTGAAGTGATTGTAGTTAAGATCAATATTATAAATGTTATTGATGACTATTTGTTACAATTCATGGTGAAAGGCAGATTGGTGAAGGCAAGAACAGTTCGGTTGCAGCATTTGGTGTGGTCACATGAGGAATAGTAATGAAGAAAGGCTATATGTGTTGGAACGTTCTCTGAATATTCTTTCCATTTCTTTTTGTCTTACTTAATTTGGTTAAGAATTGAATTTTGTGTGGTTATTTTTGGTGAAAATAGTTTTTAAAAGATGAAACCCTGAACTAGGGTATTCCATGGCAATAAAGAATTTGTTCTCTCATGTTATGGTGAATATTATGATCTAAAATTTTGAATGAAGGTTTTTAGGGATATAACCTTTGAAATTATTTTGCAGTTGAGAAGAATTTTTTTATCTTTTTATATGCCTCTTGATTCAAGTTTAAAGTCTACCCTTGAATGAAGGTTTTATGGTTTGTGATAGATGCTCTGCATCAATGCTTTTTATGATAACTAGTTCAATATTAATTGATCATTGTGGTTGGCCCATAACAATTCACTATCAATATTAAAGGATAGTTACCTTTTCACAAAAGGCACATCATTTAGATTTAGATTTTGTATAGGGTTTTGATCTATTAAAGAGAACATACCTCAAAAGATGTATAAAATCAATAAGATTGATGGAAACATTAAACTATTTGATATATGATGAATTTTAAATGGTTGTGTTCATGTACTTGTTTTGAGATGGTGTAACTCATTTATGAATTTTTTAATAGATTTAATCTCAAAAATCAATCAAGTGAAGATCTTTTAGCAAGAGAAGAAGTTGTGGGATGGATTTTCCTAAGGTTATTAAAAAAATTATCATGGAGATATAGTTAGATATCGTATTATTAAATTGTATATACTTTAGATCCTCTTGAAAAATAAATCTAGTCTTGTTGGAAAGAATCATGATAGTCTTATTTGAGATATATTTATTTATATATATAGTTAGTAAGGAATCTAGAAAGCTAATCTAGAAAGCTAATGGTTTCTTCACCTTGTTATCTCAAAACATGAGTAGGTATCAAGTATACACAATGACATTAAAATATTATTTTTTACACTATACTATAATGTATTATATGGTATTGTAAAGGAATGAAGATATAAATAGATATATCATAATCATTATTTAGATATCCACATATATTTTATATGATTCAATCTATTAAAAAGTCTTGTCAATTATCAAGTATCCACTTAATATAAATCTGATTTAATAGTAATTGAAATAATGGTTTATTTATTAATGTAATTAATTTATGATGTTGATGAAATAAAAAATCTCAAAGCCAAATTTTGAAAAAAAAAAATAATATTTACCTCTTATGATGTATGCTCAAATGTCAACTTTTATGAGGCCAACTTTTTATTGTAATCACATTGGTCAATGAAGATAATTATTTTTTAATATAATATAAGATGCACTTATTTAAAAAATCCATAGTAGAAAGGAAGAGATATTACCAAAAATTTGTTGATAAGCATAAATAAGATTTCCATCAAATTTTATATGTCTTCTAGTATAACCTGTAAAAATGATTAGTACTAGCCTAACCTGCTCTGATACCATGTTAGGAATTAGTATCTTAGGATACTAATCATTATAAACAAGATTATAAAGTAAATGAAATATGAAACATACATGCAAAATGTACACATTACACAAGATATACATGGGGAAAACCCTTTCAGGTAAAAAACCCCATAAAGCATCATTTAATTAAAACACTTACAAATATAGTCTATCATAAAATAGACATGAACCTGGGGACACTCCTCCAATACTTCCACATGGCCAATTATACCTCATATGCATAGTGATCCAACTCACCATAAAGCTCCAAATTCTCACACCTCTCAAATGAGAGAGAACCTCCTTAAATATAGGATGAAGGGTGACTTCACTAGTCACACCTTTTCAATAACCCCCACTCATAAATAATTAATAATCTAATAGTTATTAGATTATAATTATTTCATATGGGATATGCTTATAAAGAATATAATATATAAGGTTTTATAACCTTATATTAGAACATTATATATAAATGTTATAAGGATGTGATCCCTAATAACATTATGTTCTAACAATATGTCTGCTAAAACCAAGTTTAAGCTCTGAATAAACCTATTGTTGTCCTTCATGGATGCCTCAGTTCTCTGAATTGTACCGGTGAGATGATGCATATGTTCCTCCAATGACTTTTGTCCTTGAATTAGTGCCTCAAAGATCTCTTTCCTTAGAGAAATAAGATTGTCCAGTTTAGGACTGAGTTTGCACTTAAGCTCTCTGGCTTTTCCTTTTATTCTTTCTTTGTCTTTCTCTAACTTTTCCAATTCCTCCTTAAATCCAACAATTTCTTGTTCAATAACCGATATAGGTTCAAATGAACCAATGATATTATCAGCTATATCATTTATCTCCTTTTGAACTTTGCTTATTTCCTTATTAATGTCTATTGTTAACATATTTGTCTTGGAAGTATCTTTGTACAGTTCCTTATACTCCAAAATTGTTGTGTTTAGTGCTAGTAAAAGTGTATTGATGTGTTCCGTGCACTCGTTTATTGTTTTCTCAAAGAATTTTCCTTTTTCCTTTTCCATTTTGTCCTTGAAATTTTCTTCATTTTTTTGATCAACAGTCAGTATATTTCTAGTAATATATTTAGACAATGTGTCTAACTGACTCAAAGAATCCTTTACATTATCTACATTGCATTTGGGTGCGATCATCTTAAGAATGGGTATTGTGTCATCAATTGCCTTATAGGCCAATGCATTAAAATCTATTATTTTCTTTATTGAATCCAGAAGTTCTTCAATCACATTAGTAGGTCTAAATTCAGTTAGTGAAGTACTAGATGTCTGCCCAACTACCTTTACAATTTCTTTTCTTCCGGTGGGAGTAACCAATTTGCCTGTCTCAACCTCTGGTGGATCAGTTTGAGTTTGCATTTCAACTAGCAATGGTTTAGACTTCCCGATGATTACCATTTGTGTTGTCTCAATGTGTACCTGTGAATCAGTCGGTTTCTCAGTTGGTTTCTCTGCACTATCTGCTGCCGGTATTTCTATCTCTATTGGTTTCTCAGTGCCAGCATCTACACTACCAGTATTTATTTCACCGCCCAAAGCTTGCTCTGTTTGAGTTTCATTCTCAATATTTTCTATTGGTGTTCCACCCTCAATATTATCTGTCGGTTTCTTAGTAAAGACTGTAGACACCTAAAATTGTCATGTCTAATTAAATAAATATCTTTATTTATTTAATTATTTTAGCCTAATTCTTCTATTAATTAAATGAATATTTATTTATTTAATTAATTCATTTATCTTCTTCTAGGCTTATTTCTCATTTAAATAAATACCTTTATTTATTTAAATTATCCTTTTCCCAAATTAAATAAACATCTTATTTATTTAATTGATCCCACTTCCTCTATTAATTAAATAAATCTTTATTTAATTAATTAACTCATTAGCCTTTTCTATCCATGACACATGTCATTCATCTCTTAATTCCTACACTACCTACCCTTTCATTATTTTCTTATTTTCTCTACCTACCCTCTAATCATAGCCGACCTCTTTTACACCTCTCAATCTTATCCATCCATTTCTTATAGTATCTTCTATATAAGGAGATGCTTCCTTCATTATCAAACCCTGACTACTTGATCAATTGACGACACTACACTTTTGAACTTTCATATGCAATCCTACTTGCAACCACATTTTCATTTTTTGTTGAGCTCTTGTGCACATAAAATCTGAGAGCAAATATATCAAGCAAGATCAATGGAGATAGGAAGAATGGAGATCCAAACCCTATTGGACATGTGATGGTATAATCTTTGTGATTTCATTTGATTTGCATTGTCTTATGTAATCTTCATATGTTATGGTGGATCTTTGTTGTTGTTAGGCCAGGGTTTTGTGGTTGAATTCATTTGGTCTTTCAATATTATTGTTGTTATCCATTTTCACCGTATACATTTTGGCACGCCCGGTGGTGCTCTTGTCCCTTTTGCATTTAACATCTTTTGTTGCAGATTTTGTGTTTTGAAGTTGCAAATCTGATATTTCCGACAAACTTTTTGATATTTTCACGTCTACATGCTTTCGGATCATGTTTTTGGTTTTCTGTCGTGTCTGTGACATCTGGAATCGCGTCTGCACCCCCGATAGTATTTTATTTTTTTGTAGATTTTGGGAAATGTGTTTGTGTTCCCTAGTCGTGTCTATGAAGTCTTCAGGCGTGTCTGTGTCCAGAAGCAGCGTCTATGTTCTGGAATCACATCTGTGAAGTTATAAAGCATTTGTGTCTCTGATAACTGCATCTGTGTGAGGTTGTTACATTTTGGGTTTCTTTGATTTGGTTTTTCATCATTTGGGTTTTCAGATTTGGTTTATTTTGAGCTAACATCTTCAGATCTAGCTAATGAAATTGGTACAGCCTATTTTGGAAGGCAAAATCATTTTGTTGAAGGCCCCTATTTCACAAAGTCTTTTGGATCTAAAATATACCTAACTTGTGTGCTTGCAGGAAGGGATGATCATTTGAAACAATCCAAACTACTAATAGATCTTTGTTGCAAGACTTTGGCAAGGGTTTTTTATTTTTATTGTGTGCCTTATTTTCATAGACTAGAAAACAATTCAATTGGTGCACTAAAATTGAACCATTGTCTTTTGTGTCTTGAGCAATAGGCTCTTTTTGTTTAATCTTTAGAGGGTCTGTCTCCCCGTGTGGTCATTAGGACTACTAGTGAGGAGAGAATGACCCAAATGGTAGCGAGGAAAACCCACCTCTTCTAAACAACTATAAACAACTATATCCATGGTGAAAACTATGGATAACATGTGCTGATTAGTTCATACCGACACTATGTCTCCCCATAAACCCGTTTGATCAAATTTATTGGATCAGTTGTAGGGCATAACCCCTACCAACTGGGAGCCTTCTATATTTACAGAGCTAAAAGTGTCACATGTATGGCCACACAAGCGGATGCCCTTACTATCACCTTTTTGTTTTAGAATCCAAAATCCTTCTAGTTGTTGGGGTAGGAGGTCAGACCTCTAGTAGCAGCCCACACATATACGGTTCTTAGTAGAGATACAAAGTTTGCCATGAGGAGTTTTCATGGGAACTGATGCTTGGCTGCCCCGAGAAGTGAGTGCCAAGGGTAGAGCCAGCGGAGTCAAGCATCTAAGTATCTGCTCTAAATAGCGTAGCCTCGGGGGAAACTCCATATGGGATCAACAAATATTGTCTTGGCCAGCCATAAGAATCATGCTTGACTTATTTTAAACAATCAAACATTCAAGACCAAACACCAAAACATTGTGTCTTTTGTGTCTTCAAGTGTATGCAAAACAATTTTACATCAAACAACACACTTTCTTTTGAGTCATTTTGAGTCTAAACACTTGCAAACATTGAGTCCTCATCAACATTGTGTCTTCCTTGTCACGAAAAATAGTCAAACATTCAAATTTGGTCACAACAAAATAACTTCACAGATTGGAAAAATTGCACAAAGTTTGTATAAATGCGTATGTGTCTGACAGAACCGCATCTGTGCCATCTAAACACGTCTGTGAAGGGCAGAAACACGTCTATGTCATTTAAGCACGTTTGTGTCTGACAGGATAGCGTCTATGTCCTTTAAGCATGTATGTGATGTATACAGGCACGTCTATATTTAGAATTGAAAACTTTCATAATCCAGCAAACAAGGAATAGTCAGTTTTAGACTTATTGAGCTTCCTAGGTATCTCTTTGGGTTTTCATCTAGAATTCAACCTGTCTTTTGGGTCTCACAAATTCCATCATTGCTTTACATCTTGCATTACATTCACATTTGTCTAAACTTGAGTCAAAAAGTCACTTGCTTGTCCTCATCATACTTTGTCAGCATACTACATACAACATTTTGCTAAGTGGTCCCTCATCAAGGTCTATCACCTTTGGGTCTCATTTGGTCTTACTTAGAGTCAAGGTCAACTTACCTCATCAAGAGAAACTATCATCTCTTTGGAAGCCACACCTACTCTACTACATACATACTTGGTCTTACACTTTAGACATTGCAAGCACACCTCAGATTCATTTACATTCCATCCAACTCTTGGTCTTCCATACTCTTTCCATATTCATCTAGTATAACACATCTTGGTCAATACCTAGTTCATGGTTGAAACCCATTCCCAAAAATCTAGGAGAGAAGCTAAAGAGGCTCAAGAGTCCGCAAACATGAGTTCCTATGAATATGACAATGATATCTTTTTCAATTCTAATCATACTACATTACATGACATGGATGCCTATAAAAAAGTTCCAAATGTTGAGAACATGGATACTATAAACAACAATGATACACACAATGACAATATGGACAACTTTTTCATACATTCAACAAAAGTGGAAGACACCATTATGGGTCCCCATTTCAATAGATTGGTTGAGTAAATAATGATGAGAGATAGACAATATTTCATACAAGTGATGGCACATAGTGGAGCCAAGATTCCTCATGATTTTGACATGTCTCAAATAATGGAAAATCGACCTTTGCAACAATCTCACTCCAACATGGATCAAAGGAGGCCTAATAGTGGAGGCAATAGAGGACCACATATGGTGTCTAAATAACCATCATCTTTGTTTCAAAAACCAGAGGTCCCATACACACATGGTCAAGCATATGATACTCACCTTCGCAGACCATTATGGAAGTCTTATGTAGAAAAATATGCTCAATCACATACCAATGCTAAGGATCAACCACCAAAGCAATTGGATATTCAAAGGTAGACTTAAAATTTGGACACAAGGAAACCCTGCATCAAATTTGGGGGTAACACACTAGAACAAACTCATGAAATTCCTATAGAGTATGGTATACATGGACAAAGCAGATATTCCATTCCTCAACATGACTCTATACCAAGTGGTCCATATTCACAACATCATTATAGACCTCCTCCATATGAACATGTGTATGATCAATATCATCCATATATGCAACATGCTCCTCCTCGACTTGGTGGTGCAGGCTTGAGGTTTGGTCCAAGAAGTCGGTCTCCACCTAAGAACAATTTGGAACAGCAAATCAAGGACCTACAAAAGAAAATGGAGGACATAAATACACCAAAGCCAACATACACAATGAGAGACATATGTCCCTATCCATTTGACAAAAGCATTCTAATGCCTCCATTTCCTACACACTTTGTCACACCTAGGTTTGATACATTTAGAGGCAAAGGGGATCCTAAGGCACATATAAGACAATTTTTTGTAGCTTTCATTGAAGTAGCAGTAGAAGAGACTTATTTGATGAGATTATTCCCACAAAGCTTAGGTGATCAAGCTATGGAATGGTTCTCCCAACTTCCACCTAGAATTAAATCATGGGGTGACTTAGCAAAGGCTTTTATCCAACATTTCTCATACAACATAGAGATAGACATATTAGTCACCACTTTGTGCAACACCAAACAAAAGGATGGAGAATCTTTTTCATCATTTTTACAAAGATGGAGAAATCTAGCCAGCAGATGCTCTTGTGAAATTCCACAAAAACAAATGGTAGAGATGTTCACCCAAAATGTTAACAAAGACATTGGTTATGACTTAAGAAAGGCTTGTTTGTCCACCTTCAAGGATGTCATTGAAAAAGGCTTAGCAACAGAGAAAGTCCTAATTGAACAAGGAGTCATCAAAATATTCAAAGAAAACAAAGATGACTTTAAAGAAAAAGATAAGCCAAGATTTTGGAATAAAAACAAGAACACAGTCAATGATGGTGTTGTGTATACCAATATGGTGTGACCAAAAATCATTTTTTCTGGATCAAGTTCTACAAACAATCAAGTGAATACTCAAACAACTTCCAAATCACAAAGGAAGTACACCCCATTAGGAGAACCACTTGAACTAGTTTTCAAAAAGCTAGTGGCAAACAAGATAATCACAATTCCAGATTTTCCTCCATATGAGCCAAAGGTTAAACCAAATTGGTGGAATGATGACGAATATTGTGAATTTCATAAAAGCAAGGGACATAAAATAGGAAATTGCGATTGATTGAAGAACATCATACAAGATCTTATTGATAGAGGTGACATTGAGATTGAAGGACACTCATCCAATCAAGAACATGAAATGTTTAAGGAACCATTCCCAAAGCATGACAAGGGAAAAGCTATAGCCACAGATGACCAAACCAACTATACCAGAGCATCCTATAACTATGATTCAACTATCAATCAAATTTTGATGGACAATTATGTCTCTACCATTATCATCAAGGACAAAATGCCTGAGAATTCTACCCAAAGACCCAAGATTGTCCTAAAAGGCATCGAATCTTCTTCCAAACCTACCTCTGATTGTAATATTACAACTCATCGAGGTAAATTCACTTTGCAAGGTGCTCTAGCTAAAAACACTACTTCTTCATCAACCAAACCTAAATATGACCTTGTAGAACAATTGGGGAAGACACCCGCGCTCATCTCCATCCTTGAGCTCTTACGCATATCCCCCACACATAAAGCTATACTTGACAAAATCTTGAGAGACACTACTGTCCCTACTGATCTAAACGTGGACTAGTTTCAAGCCATGGTGGGATACCTTTCTATTCCACACTCCCTTACATTCATAGAAGTCGATGACGCCTCTGTAAGTCAGCCACATAATGCACCATTACACATTGAAGCCTTCATACACAAACATCGAATAAAATGAGTCCTGATAGATGGAGGAGCAGGTCTAAACATTTGTACATTGAGCACTATTAAACAATTGGGATATTCTGATAAAGCTGTGAATTCTACAAACAAAATTACCATCAAGGCATATGATGATGAAGAGCATTCATCCAAGGGTACAGTCACCTTACCTCTCAGAGTTGGGCTAGTTATAAAGGATGTGGTTTGTCAAGTCCTAGACCTAGATCTCACGTACAATATATTACTAGGATGTCCTTGGATTCATGAAATGAGGGTAGTCCCATCTACATATCACCAATGCATTAAGTCTCCTCACAATGGAGTTGAGATAACAGTTAATGGTGATCCTAATCCATTCATATACTACAATAACTTGAGACTGAAAACTGAGATGATTATTCCAAGTAATAGGGAAGTTGTCCCTTATTCTACATACATTGATCCTAAATCATTAAAACCTTCGACCTCAAAACAAGGTGAGCTTAAAGGGAAATTTCAGGACAAGGGCATGGGTGAATACACTTTGAATCAAACCATGTGCTTACAACAAGTAATGAGTTCACCAAAAGAATATGGAAGACCACATCCTAATAAGCAGGTATCTATCATTATACTCAATTGGGACCCTACTATCTTTCAAATATGGGGTGAACTAGAAGAAGAGGACTTATACAACATGCTTTACAAAGACCTTGAAAATGATACACAAGATCACATCAGCATACCATGTGAAAAGTACGGCAAAGGATTCAAGATCCTACAAAAATTTGGGTATGATGGTAAAAGTCCTCTTGGCTTAAGGAAGGAAGGCATCATTGAACCTTTACAACCTAAATTGACATTCAAAAAGGAATGCTTGAAAGGACTTGGTTTCATGACTTCCAAGGTAAACACTCAAAAGATAGGAGAAGCATTACAAATCAAAGCTGGCAAAATTCAACAAGAGAATCGCTATTCCACACTCCAATGAATGGGAATGGGATTCAGACAAATCCTCCAATGACTATAAACTCACTAAGACATTCAGAGAACCAGGTGAACCCATAGAAGAAGAGGAATTTTATAGAAAATTCAAAGTTGGTCAAGAAACAACCCCTGAGGACCCCATACAGTCCTTGCCTCTAGGTTCTAGGTCGAAATCACATAGAATGAGAACACCTGTCCCAGAATATGCTACTAGTGATGATAATTTGGATTCATTCACGATCGAGATGGATGAGGAGAGTGTCAATGATGAACTTGATGAATACCTCGACATACCTAAATATAACTGCATTTTCACTCTTAGTCCTGCTAACTTCAAAGACATCAAAGGCCTTCCCCTTGTTCACCACCAACTCATTGACTGGGATCATGAAGGACCTGCACAGTTTGATACATTCCAAAATGATGAAGCCTTCATTGATTATCTAGGCATACAAGATGGTCTTCCCCTTGGGGACCATCAGGCATGATACACTATAGCACTCAACAGCTTGGCATATTTTGGTGAAGGTGTCAGGCCTTCCAATCACAAAAACATTAAAAAAAAAAAAATCAAGGGTCTTATGGCAAAAACCACATTGTGGCACTGTCTGACCCCAAAAAGGTAAAAAGAAAGGACATATCTGAGGGCAAAAACCTCTCTGAGACACCCAAGGATGGAAGGCTTGACATTCTCTCAGCATCCTATGAAAAAAAATCATCTATGTTGGTAGAGGAAACCATCAAAACAAAAATTGGTACAGAAGAAAATCCACATAACATATTCTTGGCTCAATCTCTGACAGAGACAGAAAGATCAAAGTTCATAAGTTTCTTCACAGAGCGACAAATCAACTTTACATGGTCATACGCTGATATTCCTGGATTGGATCCGGATTTGGTAATGCATCATTTGATAGTTAAATTGAGGGAAAACCAATGAAACAAAAATTAAGAAAGATGCATCCACAAGTGGCATTATTAATCAAAGAAGAGCTTGAGAAATTATTGGATGTCAGATTCATATGCCCAATTGATTATCCTGAATGGATCTCCAACTTAGTACCTATCAGTAAACCAGATCATAGCATCAGGATATGTACAGACTTCAGAGACATCAACAAAGCTTGTCCTAAGGATGACTTCCCATTACCAAACATAGATTTGATTCTAGATCTCACAACAGGTCATGAAATGTTATCTTTGATGGATGGATTTTCTAGTTATAATCAAATAAAAATCGCATCCGAGGATCAGCACAAAACAACATTCACTTGTCCTTGGGGAACTTTTTGTTGGAATGTCATGCCCTTTGGGTTAAAAAATGCAGGCGTTACATATTAAAGAGCCATGATTACTATCTTTCATGATCTCATGCACGTTACTATGTAAGATTATGTTGATGACCTCTTGGGCAAATCAGTGGACAAAGATACACATTTAGATATACTTTCAATCATCTTTGATCAGTTGGAAAAATAAAAAGTAAGATTAAACCCCAAGAAATGTGTCTTTGGAGTAACCTCCGAGAAGCTCCTAGGATTCATTGTATCAAAAAGAGGAATCGAAGCTGATCTAGCAAAAGTCAAGGCCATCCTAGAGATACAACCACCATGAAACATCAGTCAACTTCAATCTTTGCAAGGGAGACTCCAGTCCATACGAAGATTCATAGCACAACTTGCGGATACATGTAATCCTTTTCAGCACTTGCTACATGAAAACATCAAATTCAAATGGGATGATAACTGTCAACAGGCTTTCCAGATACTCAAAGATTACCTTCTGAATCCACCAGTTTTGATGCGACCAGTTTCAAATCAACCTCTATTACTATATATATCAGCTACTTCAACAACATTAGGGGCACTCTTAGCACAACAGGTTGTTGAGGGCAAAGAAAAGGCAGTCTACTACATCAGTTGCACCTTGGTGGGATATGAGCTAAATTACACACCAATTGAGCATGTATGTCTCGTTGTGGTCTTTGCTTCACTGAAATTATGACATTACATGCTAACTCATAAAACTAAGTTGGTTGCAAGGATCGATCCATTGAAATACCTTCTCAATAAAGTAACACTTACTGGGTGACTAGCCAAATGGGTGATGCTCCTAAGTGAATTCTACATCGAGTATGTGGACAAAAAAGTAATAAAAGGACAAGCTATCACAAATCAGTTAGTAGATGCTCCCATGTTAGATGATGTTCCTCTAATCTTAGAATTTGCAGATGAATCCATTTTACCAGTGTCACATGCAAAGCCCTGGCAACTATACTTTGATGACTCATACACATAGCATGGGGTATGAGCTGGCATCCTTTTCATAACTCCTCAAGGGGATTCTATACCAAAATCATATCAATTATCATTTCCTTGCACTAATAACATAGTAGAATATAAGGCATTAACAACTGGATTACGGATTGCAATTCAGTGGAAGATCCAAGAACTTCGTGTTTTTGGGGACTCTCAACTTGTAATGTGTCAAGCAACTAATGACTACCAAACAAAGGATGAGAAATTAATGCCCTATAAAAGAATGGTGGATGACTTGAAACAACATTTCACGAAGATAGACTTTGAGCAGATATCAAGAGAGCAAAATAGAGTCACGGCTGCCATGGCTACAATTGCTTCACTAATTGATCTACAATAGAATGAGACCCGCTATGAGTTCTTGGTGGATAACCTTTTGGTTCCCTCATATGAAATCACTCCTACTGAGATGATATGTGTCGTCGGTCCTGGGTCCTAGTTATATGGTTCCATTTTCACATACCTTCATGACCATACCCTTCCTCCTAACCTATCCAATAACCAACATTGCACTTTCATTCGCCAATCTTCTTGATACATCATTTTAGCTGATATCCTATACATCAAGGTCTAGATGGCACTCTTCTTAGATGTTTAGAAAGAGATGAAGTTCAGATTGTGTTACATGAAGTACATGAAGGGATATGTGGTCCACATTCTACTAGTCCTACCTTAGCCAAGAAACTCATCAGGACTGGATATTACTAGCCCAACATGGAAAAAGACTCACATCAGTTTGTCAAGAAATGTAAGTAGTGTCAACTTCATGGAGACCTCATTCATGCGCCAGCATAGGAACTTCAACCAATTGCGACTCCTTGGCCCTTTTGTCAGTGGGGACTCGATCTCATAGGCAAGATTCACCCTCCTTCTTCCAATGGTCATAAGTTCATTATCACTGCCACAGAGTATTTCACAAAATGGATCGAAGCCATGCCTCTCACACAAGTCACTGGAAAACAAATTGCTACATTCATTCTCAACTATATCATTTGTCAATATGGTATTCCTATTTCCATCATCACCGATAATAGGCATCCCTTCAAAAATTAGGATGTTCATGAACTCTGTGACTACTTCCATATTACCCATCATTTTTCCACACCTTATTATCCCCAAGGTAACAGTCAAGCTAAGGTGTCTAATAAAACAATCCTTAAAATCCTAAAAAAGACAGTAGACAACGTTGGCCGCAATTGGCATATCCAACTTAATCCCGCACTTTGGGATTACCGCACAAGCATCCGAACACCTACAAGAGCTACACCCTATTCACTTGTCTATGGCACTCAAGCTATCTTGCCTATTGAGGTCATGTTACCCTCTTTACGAGTCTCTTTGCAAAACATTATCAGTGATGAAGACTATAGGGTCTCTCGCTTACAAGAACTTGAACTATTGGATGAATGAAGACAAATTGCTTTTAATCATCTTAAGGCTTATCAACAATGAATGAGTCACAGTTACAATCATAAAGTCAAGCCTCACACATTTGAGGTAGGTGACTTAGTTCTTAGAGAAAATCTTAAAAATCAGCAAGTCAGAGAGAGGAAGGGCAAGTTTGAACCGAATTGGCTTGGTCCTTACATCATCACAATAGCATATGGATTTGGTGCATATCATCTCTCAACCACAGAGGGTGAACCTTTGTAGGATCCTATCAACAACATGCACCTTTGAAGGTTTTACACATAGCTCTTCAGAGTATCCTAATTCAAAAAAAAAAAATCAAAAAAAAATAATCAAAAAATTTCAAAAATACAAAAAAATATAAAACATAAAAATCGTTACTTGGTGAAAACTTGGCAAGCAGGTGCCTTGTGACAACAAAAAAAAAAAAAAGTAAAGAAAAAACATTTCGTCTAATGGCGAAAACCACTTTGGTGGCACCCTGGGCAAGTACCATGGTGAAAACTGGGTCACCAGTGCCATGTGTAGAGACATTGCTCCTCCCTCCTTTAGGATTCCATCTCATCCTTTCACTTTGCACACACTCATAGCCTATTTGTTTATAACAAACTTACCCATTCCCATCATGGTTTGTTATTGATCTACCTAAGATTGGTTAGCCATTCATAATAATAAACATCCTTTTCACCCTTTTCCATTCATAATAAATCAGCTCCTATCTATGGCTAAGGCAAATCCTACATCTAGTGATGGGTGTGGAACTGAGAGCATCACACGTTCTGAGGAGTACAGTTTCTTCTACTTTTCTTCAATCTATCTGCACACAATCCACAATAAAGCAGCATTTGCATCATAGATCCGCAATAAAGTTTCATCTTCTCCACAATAAAGTATCAGTTTCAAATGAGACACAACAACAACAATGGGCTTCAACAAATCAAATCTTTCAGTAGACTCAGACAACATTATGGTTCAGTGCTATCTATCCTTTTTGTGAAAGTAAACATTGTGACCACAATCAAATAAACTTATACAAGTGACAAGAGACACTAAACTTGAGGACTACAGTGGATGTTGGTGTCAAGTCTTGGTTTTCTTTTGATTTTTATCTTTTGTTGACATGTCTTTTAGCTTTTTTGGGATGTCTTTGACTAGAGATTCTATCTCCAGGACATCTTTGATTAGAAAGGCGAGGATGGGGTATCGTCACCTATTTTCTTTGTTGTTTGTGGATTGTTTCTTAGTAATGCTATGACTTGTCCAAGGATATGAGGACACTGAGAGTCTAGTGTGAATTGGGGCATTCCTTGTTTGTGACTGTCTGATCTCCATGCAAATAGGTATAATGACTTTCTGGGTCGAACATATACCTTGATTGTCATAACCTACTTGCCATAATAAGCTCAATGATGATAATTCACAAGAAGCTCTTTTCACTTTCATATCTTCTATCTTCCATCCCCCTTTCTTGATTGACTTCCATCATCCTTCTTGAGTCTATGTAGCCTGCTATCACATGACTGAGTATAATGACATGCCAAAAACATTTGCATTTCATGTAGTTGCACCTGCATTACCACATATAAGCATTTCATGCATACATATAGATATCACAATTGCATCACATCCTGCACACAACACATGTCAGCACATTCTACATTTTCATCATCCAGCTCATCATTTACATTATCATATTCATCTATATTTCATACATTCACATTTGCATCATGCATAACATATTAAAAAACATAAAAAATAAAAAATATTGCATTTCATCATCTACATATTTGCATCCATAACATAAACATCACATAGAAACATACATCATGAAACATCTCATCACATAGGTACACATGCATATAGCTGCCACAAAGATGAATCATCTCATATATATATATAATCATAAGTGTCATGATACAATGATGTCAAAATCATATGGCTACAATCACCCGAAGGTGTCTACATCATCATACAAAAATGGTACAAAACTGATACATAGGGAGCCCTCTAAGGCTATGATGAACTCCCTCCCTCAGAGCCACTTGGCCTCGATAGAGTTTGAGCCTTGGAAGGACCCACCCCAAGATCGTCTCTCTTATCCCCTCTATCTGGTGGTGGTGGAGGACCCATGACCCCACCACTAGATGCCTGCCTCCTGTGACTCCCTCTAGTGGTTGTCGCTATTCGTGATGGTCTACGGAAGCTCCTAGACTGCTGATCTAGTGGCACTGCCCCATAGTATAGGTCTCTCCAATAACCTATCTCCTCCCCTGCTTGCAAAACATAGGCGTATCCAGCCCCTGTGTCCTCTATCACCTGCCTCCTAGCCTTCAATGTAATGTTGGATAGCCTGATCTCTCTCCTGCTCAGTATCCCTAAGATGTCTCCTGAGTTGATCCCTCTCCCTCTCCAGCTCCTGGATCTCATCTACCTATCCCTGGCAGATCTCCCTCAGCTTTAATAGCTCATCCTCCTCCTCCTTGGCCCCCTGTACTAGTGGATGTACCTGTGCCTATACCTGTGGCTGCTCATGTGGCTACCCCTGCCCCTACTGCTATCCCTGTCCATGCACCTATCTGGGAACCTATGCTATTGGCACCTATAATGGAAAACCACCTCGACCCCTCACCACCCAAGCATGTCTCTTCTCTCCACCCTCTCTCCATGGAGCCACCCTCCTCTCTCCCACTACACCCCACCTCCTCCATCAACCTCTACTCCCACCATCTCCATCATCATCCTCATCCCCTCTGCCATCTCCATCTATCAACTGTCCTGGATCTATCAGGCATGGAAATGGATGCTCTACCCAATATGCAGTATACTCTACATCCATCCCTGCATCCTCAATCTCAAGCCACATATCTAATGGCATGGACACCATCTCTACCAGCTGCATCATGGCCTGATCATATGATAACAGTGGTCCAAAGTGTGCCTAGTCTCGTACTATCCGTGCATACATACCAGAACCCCGGGGCATCCGCTAGATCTTGCCAAACTATCTGCATACCCTATCTACCAACTGCCTCTCTAGTACATAGGGCATCAACCCAATCAGATATCTACTCCTGAAAGTGTATGGCAGATCCACTGCATCATCCTCCCACTACTCGCACTCTCAGTAAGGCCTCCATATCACAGTGTAAACCTCATCAAGGACTCAACACCAGTGCTCCAACCTGCCAATCCGTGGCTGTGATGTAATCATATCATACAAGTGTACAAAGCTATGTCCATGACCCCTACCTCTGAAATGTATCGGTCGTGTCACTGGGAGATGCTCATATTCCCACACCTGCAATAATGTCACTCCGTAGCCCAATCCTACGGACCCATGATATACGAACTAATGAAGCTGATAGTACAAATGTGCTAGCACGTACGGTCCCAAGGCATATCTAGTATGTTGTGTCACCAGTGTCTCCAAGGTGCTCCCCCAGCCAACAGCCAACCCTTGTGTTGCCCTATCTAGACATAGGAACCCGCTGATCACTCCTCCTAGCACTGCTGGTAGTGCCAGTCCTATCACTATCATGGTGTCCCAGGCGACATGTCCTGCCCTCATCTCCAATCCCAAATCCTGAAACACTCGTCTCAATGCCTCCTTGTCTCCATCTTGATCATAGGGTATCAACTCCCCATCAATCGGCATCCTCATAATCCTATACACATCCCCTAAGGTGACTATCATCTCACCCATCGGCAAATGGAATGTGCATGTCTCAGAGTGCCACCTCTCAGCAAGTGCAGTCAACAAACCCATGTTCGCCCAAAACTCAGGCACATACAAAATGAATCTCAAACCCATAACCTCAATGGCAGCTCGGTCCTCAAATGTCAGCTTCGGTCGTAACCTCTGAGTCGATGGGAATCTCTCTCATGACTCTAGCATAGGCAAGTATTCCTGCAATCAAGCAAATCAATCATGTCAGTCAATGAAGAATTCACTGTTCATCACAAAGTGTTGCTTTCATCCTAGTGACACTCACTATTCATCACAAAGTGTTGCTTCTACCCTAATGACACTCACTATTCATCACAAAGTGTTGCTTCTCTCCTAGTGACACTCACTATTCATCAGAAAGTGTTGCTTCTATCCTCGTGACACTCACTATTCATCACAAAGTGTTGCTTCTATCCTAGTGGTACTCCCTATTCATCACAAAGTACTACATGTTTTGCACTCCCTGTTCATCACAAAGTGTTGCTCATATTAGCACTCACTTTTATCACAAAGTGTTACTCATATTAGTACTCCCTATTCATCACAAAGTACTATGTCTTGGTACTCCCTATTCATCACAAAGTGACTCAATCTATCCTAGTCTTCCCTAGAGGACCTACTTGAGTGTATCCTCTCAGCAACTTATCCAATCAACAACGTATGTTCATCACAGAACTGTCGATTTGGTCTAGAAGACATAAATGCACATTTTTGACACAAACGCGCCTTCATGACATAAACACGCTTACATACTGCATAAATGCACCTGCTCTACACAGACGCGCCTGAAATACACAGACGTGCCTATGCTCTGCATAGACGTGCCTGCTCTGCACAAATGTGCCCACATTGCACAAACGCGCCTACACAATGTAGACGTGCTCACATTTCACATAGATGCTTTTTCTGGCACAGATGCGCCTAGCCAACCTAGACACGCCTGGCACCAATGCAAACAAGCCTCAGTGTTTTTGACATTTTTTGACATTACCTAAAAGCGCATTTATTGTGCTACCTAGCATGCATTAATGACAACATTTATTGCAACAAAGTACAAGGAGGTTTTGTGGTACTCATCGGCTCTCCTGCATCTACTCGCCTCTGAAATTGGCAAATGCAATCGAATCTGTAAACCAATGCCATCACTACTTCTCTATTCTCTCTCTGTACTCTGATCTCTTGGATGTGTGGATGACAATGAGGATGTATTCCCCTCATGGTCTATTTTATAGACTGCCCCGACCCTAGCCCTAGCCCTAGCCCTCGTTTCCTGAGTTAGTCTTCATTATCCCATGACTCTGTCACTCTATTCAGTTAGCCCTTTCTAGCCTTTCTTTCTTATCGAGAGATTGTTTGTGATCTTTTCAAACATTTTCATCCAATCTCTTGAGGGGGCATATCATTCCCATCTTGGGGCAACTTTGTATCAGTTTATCTCATCTTCTTTGAAACAACGCGACAAGTTGCATTGTCTAAAAGAGGGACAAAATGTAGACACCTAAAATTTTCATGTCTAATTAAATAAATATTTTTATTTATTTAATTATTTTAGCCTAATTCTTCTATTAATTAAATGAATATTTATTTATTTAATTAATTCATTTATCCTCTTCTAGCCTTATTTCTCATTTAAATAAATACCTTTATTTATTTAAATTATCCTTTTCCCAAATTAAATAAATATCTTATTTATTTAATTGATCCCACTTCCTCTATTAATTAAATAAATCTTTATTTATTTAATTAATTCATTAGCCTTTTCTACCCATGACACATGTCATTCATCTCTTAATTCCTACACTACCTGCCCTTTCATTATTTTCTTATTTTCTCTACCTACCCTCTAATCATAGCCGACCTCTTTTACACCTCTTAATCTTATCCCTCCATTTCTTATAGTGTCTTCTATATAAGGAGATGCTTCCTTCATTATCAAACCCTGACTACTTGATCGATTGACGACACTACGCTTTTGAACTTTCATATGTGATCCTACTTGCAACCACATTTCCATTCGTTGTTGAGCTCTTGTGCACATAAAATCTAAGAGCAAATATATCAAGCAAGATCAATGGAGATAAGAAGAATGGAGATCCAAACCCTATTGGACATGTGATGGTATAATCTTTGTGATTTCATTTGATTTGCATTGTCTTAGGTAATCTTCATATGTTATAGTGGATCTTTGTTGCTGTTAGGCCAGGGTTTTGTGGTTGAATTCATTTGGTCTTTCAATATTATTTTTGTTATCCATTTTCACCATATACAGGGACATCTTTCTTTTCCTCTGTGTTCTCCTTATCAACTACAATGTTTACTTCCTGAGTGTCAATATTCATAGTGTACAAAATTTATGACTCAGGGTTAGTATCTTCATGTGGTGTGTCCACATTCTCAGTAACTAGTATTCTATCAGTCTGTACCAGTGGAGTAACCAAAGGTGGTGGTAGGTTGTCAGCTACTTTAATGTTGGTTAATCCACCTACTTTACCTTTTCCCTTGTCTCTATCCTTTTGATAAAATTTGAAATTTTTTGGTCTTTTCAACTCTTCCTATTTTTTTTTCTCAACAAAGAAAATGTCCCACTTGTCTATTGTTTCCTTTGCGATTTCATTACCCTACCATCCATTAGGCTCACATGTCGGTGTCCACTTGCAAAAACTGATATGTTAGCTTCACTGATTAATTCATCAATTTCCTCTACAGATTTGACCGAATGTACCACTAGTAGTTTTTCAATCTTTAGTTTCTTATCAAGCTCCATAATTGATAACCTCTTAGCATCTAACCGCCTATATAATTCACTAGGCAAATCATCTACAACTTCAATTGATACTTTCTTGTAAATGTCAAGATGTAAAATAATGTTGTTCTCAATACTTTCTTTTTCTGCATCAATAAATGTATTGTACAGTTTGCTCAAATTAGATAGATTGTCGTCATCAGTTATTTCACTCAATAGGTTGTCCAATGGTGGTATGACCTATTTTTGTTTCCTATGTCATTTTCTTTGCTGGTGGCCTCACTGCCTATTGTTTCTTCCTTGTCTACTTGGGTGTAGGAGAGGGTACCGGTGATGGTTTTCTCTTCCTATCAACTCTTTTAAACTCAATAGGAATTTCACTCTCAAATGATATACCAACCATTGAAAGATGTGCCTCTGATTGTAATCCTTCTAAGTCACTTTCCTTTATACTAGTTATGTTCATAATGTTTTCTTTTATTTCCTTCACTTTCTTGGTTGCACTTCTTATGTATTTTTCCTTTTTCTTCTGCTGTTTCAATGTTTGCACACCACTCTCTATTGTCTCTGCATTTCCAAAAACCTTTTTCTTATGGTTCTCTAAGGGCTTCTAATAGGGCTTTGGCATAAGTTTCAATGATGTTTACATCTGCCTCATACCCCATTTCTGTAACCCATATAGTTCTAGGAAGAATTGCCTCCATTGAGATTTCATCCTTTTTAATTACAAAGCAAATTTGTTTTTCATATTTGTCTACAATACTTTGTGGTAATCTCTCTCTTGTTTTCATTTTTTCTTTGAAGGTTTTGAAGTACTCTGCTATATTGTTATCCTTTTCAATGCCCATATCGGTGAATATTTCTAACTGTTGTTTTCCTACCAATATCGGGAACCTCTTTTGTGAGATACAACATCAGACATACCAAAAGATTGCCAAAACGAAAAGTTCCTTTCTTGTCACCTTTTATCTTTTTCAGGTTGTCTATTAATTCATCCTTTAACCACTCACATACATCTATTTTCTCATCATTGTTGACCATATCATAAGAACTTTTAATACAAAGACTGGAAACTGAGTTCAGTCGGTTTGCATGTGTGGTTTTATAGTCTAAAATCATGCTTATGAATCTGACATTCACATCCTTAACATCATTTACTCTTAGGGATTTGTTGTCATAGGTTGCTCCTATTAATTTCATCACTATGTTATTGGGTACCTTCTTAGTCTTATCTAGCCTGCTACCGGTGGAGGGTAAACGAGTCACTACCCTAACTGCTTCCTTAGTGATTTTGCAAACAAAATCTAGCAAAAAGAATTATCCATGAACTTTGCTAAGGACAATTCTTACTACCTCCTTAGGAAATTTGAGGATGTCCAAGATTTCTATAAAACCTAAAGTTTCAATAACCTTGTGCTCGGGTTTTAACTTTTCACTTTCATCACAAATAATAGTTCTAAACATTTTCAATATTTCCTCTAAACCTAATTCCTCAATATGATAATGAATATAGATTCTAGGGTCTTCTGCATAAGCAACTCCTTTTGGAATTTTTGAAAAAGCACCTATGAAATCATCTTGTTTCGCTATCTTGGGAATAATTTTAAAAATGGGCCTAGGGTGCTTCACAACTTCTACAATAGTAGGGTTTGCAATAAATTCTGGAGCAGAGGAGGAAGCCATTGATAAATACCTTAATCTGCCTGATAGGTTTGAGTGCTTGAAAGAACTTGCTTCACTTCTTCACTTTGGATTCCTTTACTCAGATTTCACACTCTCTAAAAGTTTGAATTCTTAGTGAATTGAAAAAGAGGGAAAATCAATGATTTATAATGTCTTTTCTTCCAACAACCGCATTAAATGCCTACCAGTTAAGTGAAACTTAACACATCTACCGGTAAAGAAGAATTCCATCTTCTCACCATCAACTAAGGGTAAAGTAGCATGATATTCAACTTGTTGCAATACCCCCAAAGGGTTACTTTTTAGTTGGATGAAGAATCTCCTACCGGTGGAGTAATACTCTATTCTACCGGTGAAGAAATAGTCTCATCAACATTCTAGTCTCTCTTTCTAATCCACTGTTTTGAAAATTCTTGTTTTACCTTGTCCACCTTCTCTTTGCCTTTCAAACTAGGTCCTTCGTTATTTGCCAATGAAGTCTTACTTCTACAAAATTTTGCAATATGTCCAATCTTGTTACAAGCATAACAAGTCACATTGTTTTTTTCTGAATAGCCTTTCTACATCATATGCCAGTTTGTGTTTTGCATTGATTAGATAAGTACCCAAATATTCCACAAACATAACATCTTACATTCATTCTACAGTTTTCTGAATTATGACCAATTTTGTTACATTTGGAACATTGACCGGTGGGTGCATTAATGTTCTGATTGTTTCTAGATCTACATTGATTTGCCCTATGACCATACTTGTTACAGTTAAAGCATTTCCCATTAAATTTGTAAGCATTAGGTTGTCTTACTGGTTTACTATGATCATGATTGTTTGTGGTACCGGAGCTTTCACCAACTTCAAAACCAAGTCCATTTGTATCTCCATTAGGTTTCTGACTTTTTAGCATATCATCAAGTTCTTCTAAACTTTTCTTGAATTTCTCTTTGTGTTGATTTGTAGTAGCCAACTCATTTTCCAGAATTCCCTTTTGTCTCATAAGTTCAGTTTTATCATGTTGCATGTGAATCAGATCTATCTTCAACATATCATTTTCATGACTGAGTCTTAGATTTTCATTTCCATCATCATTGAGTCTCCTAGTCAAATCATCTTCATTCTTTTTCCTGTCTTCAATATCTTTACAAAATCTCATAGTCATGTCTTGCATTTCATTCCTCATAGTACTATTTTCTTGCCTTAATTTGTTCACAAGATCATTAAAGAGTTTCCTTTTCATCATCATCACTTTGCATCTTCTAGATTCTTCTGAAGTCCTTGAATGAATTCCTGTGCAGTCCTCATATCATCCTCAAGTTTGATATTCTTCAACTTTTCTCTATTATAGTCTGCAAGAGCTCCTTCTAATTGATTTCTCAAGTTGTCCATCTATACCGGTGTCAGAATCTTCCTCAAGTTATTAGGCTTTTAAAAATAGAGGACCAATCTTTGATACCAATTGTTAGGATTATGACAGTCTCAAAGATACTAAGAGGGGGGGTGAATTAGTATCTAACCGGTTAATATAATATTTTGCCTTACTAAGTATTTTGCATTCCAAAATAGTGTACCGGTAAATAAGAATTAATGCAGTAAATAGGAAGAATAAAGACAACATAGAAAGCACATCATAACACAATATTTTAATGAGGAAACCCAATGTGGGAAAAACCTCGGTGGGATTTGTGACCCACAATATTCACTCACTAGCCAATGAATGGATATTACTTACAATGTCCTACCTGCACATGCAAGAAGGCCAACTACCTAGAGCTCACTATTCAAATACAAAATGGAAGTCTCACTGACTTACAAAATGGATTATGAGAATCCAATATAATTTACTATTATAAATCAACATCTACTATACCAAGTTCAACAGCGGTTTAAGCTCCTACTATAACCATAACCTTATACAAAATCTACCTTAATATTCACTCATCATTTCTACCATATTCATCTTCTATCCCTATCATCCATTTCAAAATGATTTACAAGATCTCATACATATATGAGTCTTATTACAATATTCCATGTCAACTTTACAAAAGATATTTACAATTAAATACAATAATAAAAAGTTGTTCCTGTCAGCTGGAGTGTCGATATACATTGTTGTTGTTGTCGGTGAAGTGTCTGCCAGTGTCAGTGCTTGTCGGTGCCTGTGCCTACCAGTGGTTTACCAAATGAATGCCACAAGATTCCTTGAAGGTATCCACAAGGTTGCAAGGTTGCCATCAATGACAACACCTTCAATTACCTTCAACTACCATTAGAGTGTACAATGCCACCAGTTCATGGCAGGTAGAAGAAACCCTAACCATAGATAGTTTGAACCTCATTCTCGCAAGAAAACTTATGTATAAATATGCATATTGAAGAGATAATATTTTATGCCAATTTCTGGAGAGGAGTGTGCTTGAGCGAATAGAGTACAGATTAGACTGAGAAGATTATTACAACTAAGTATCTAAAGGAGAACTCACAACAAAGGTGTAATTGATAAGGGGGTTTAGCAGAGATTTAACTGGTAGATAACAGAGCTGAGGTGAATCAGGAGGAAGGAATCTAAGAGTGATAGAGTGTAGGGTGAGTATCAGAGGAAGTCATTAAAGGAAGAGATTGACTAGTAAGGGATCAGATAGAGTGAATTGATAACCAGTAGTGAAAGAACCGGTGAAATGAAAAAGAGTTGTAACTGGTAGAGAGAAGTTGAATAGGTGTTACAAAACTCATTTGTAACAAGGTAATTTCATAGTAATAAGTTATTATTTAATTGTGTGTCACTGAGTTGGTGCTTGATGTAGGGGTTGGTGTTCCTTTGGGTTGGTTCCCATAAATCATTAGGGGTTGGTTCCCTAAACATTGTAACTATTGTTTCATTGTGAGGCTAGATTGGAGCAGTAGACTCCAAGAGCATTTCTCACCAAATTTTTTCCTAGATTGGGTTCTCCTCGTATATCCGATGTTGTGAGATGCATTCTTTGTGTGTTTGATTACTAGTGTCTTCATTGTTTTACCAGTTGCACACACATAGTTGGAAATTGTTTGAAATCACTGATTCACCCCCCACTCTCCATGACATAATGTGTTGTAAATTTTCTTTGTGTTTCAATTAGTTGTTGAGATATTTGAGTATCGAGGTCTCTTCAGCTAGTGGATTTGTGGTCTTGTGTTTTGGTTTTTGTCATGTGTCTCTTGTGCTCTATCTTATTCTTTTTGTTTTGTGTATTCTTGCATATGTTTGAGTGAGTTAAGATCCTAAAATTGGGGGCTTTGTTCCTCAAGATTAGTGATGTCTTATACTCCTTGTGGTATTTCTCCACATCTCTCATCTTCATCTCTTTCTTTCTTCTACTTTACCAGCATTTTTGGCATAATCCATACTCCTACTAAAGTGGGGGCTAAATGTAGTGTCGTAAAATTGTGACCCTTGCAATTTTGACCTCTTTTTAGGTCCTCACCCTAGCGACTGCATCTCCTTACTTAATTGGGACCCCTCTCTACATCATTCTTCCAAATCTCCTCTGGTTTCAACCCTTATGTCACTTTATGACCCTATCTAGGCCCCAAAAATAGGGTTGGACAGGGGCATGGCGCCCATGTCCTCCCTCTTTAGGTGGCCCTAAAATGGGTTCATTTGACCCTTGGACCTAATTTTCTCTTTGGGATTTAATCTCTCCTATGTCGGCATTCGGTGAAATGAAAAATTATCCTCCTAAGCAAGTATAAAAAGGGATGTAGTCCTCTCATTTGCATATACAAGACTTGTATACACATAAGAATGACTATGAGCTATTAAATAAATATTTAATATTTATTTAATGTTTATTCTTCTATTAAATAGTTAATTTGAAAAGATTAATTTATTTAATTCATTTTGTGTCTTTCTATTAATTAATTTAATTAAAATATTTTATTAATTAATTCATCTATCCTATTCCTCTATTTAATTAAATATCTAATATTTAATTATTCTTCTAATCAATTAATTAAATATATAAATATTTAATTATTTCCTCCAATCATTTGAATATCTAATATTTAATGATTATTCTTCTATCCTATAGTCTCAAATATTAAATAATTTCTAAATCATTTAAATCCCTTTTCCAACTCACCTTCCATCTCCACTTCATCTTTCCTTTGCCAACTCATCAATCATGTGGCTAAAGATATTAATATTTCTTAAATATTAATTCATCATTTTTCTCCAACCTCCAAATTTAATGAAATATTGTGTACGTATACATATTTCTTAATTTTTCTTCTATATTCCCTCCAACATCCCTACATCTTCGGAAGGACTTGAGTCCACTTGTCCTCTCATGCCTAAATCTTCTCCAATCATCCCTAGATTCCCTTAGTTAGTAACACAATCAAGATGAGATGAGTGACACTTGTCTTTGCCTTCCCCCTTTCTCTCAACCTTTACCTTTGCTCACATCCATCCAAATCTACAGATCTGCTAATGAACATTGATCCAGGCCACATCATCTTATCCTCTCAAAATCTATAAAATCAAGAGTTTGAGTTGATGAAGAGTTAGTCGTCAAGTTAGTCTTCAAGTGAGTTTTCAAGCTAACCATTTGTGAAAACTTATGCATCCATGAGTTTTAATCTTGAAGCAATTTTAGCATAATCATTTAGTATTGCATATCATGGTATTAGTTAACTATCAGTTATCAGTCCATTCTTCATATGCCATCTTGGAAGCTATCAATGCATATCTGAGAGCACACCATCTACAACCAAGAACAATGGAGTTAGGACACAATGCGACTTAAATCATGAAGGTAAAAATAGTGTTTTTATTTTAATATCAATTTCATGTAGTTTCATTGGTTGAGTTTGGATTTCATGTAGCATTTCCTTTGTATTTTGTGAAAATAACATGTTACAGGTAGTATTCTGATGATGAAATTCAAGTTGACACATTTTGGCGCCCACCGTGGGGCTCAGAGCCTCGCATATTCTTTCTAATATCCTGTCTAATTATTGCAAAAGCAAATTTAATGCATTTGTAATATAGATTCATGCTTGTGTGAGTTTTGACAGCACCTTTATTTGATAGGTTAGTACATTTTTCATTTAGGTTAGTGCTTTTATCTATAAATCAATGCACTTAATCTTCAGAACAACGCTTTTGTCCTTCAGGTTAACCTATTTTTCAGTTTGGTTAATACTTTGGTCAATTAATTCTCGCTTCTTAGTTCATAGAGAAACACTTTTGTATTTTAGGTTAGCGTTTTTGTCCTTTAGGTTAGTGCTTTAGAGGTGAAAGATAGTGCATTTGTTAGGATAGCACTTTTATTTGCAACAGACAATTTTCTTGCAAGTCCGAATGTCCAAGAACTAAAATTTTAAAACTACTGACATGTCTATGTGCAAGATTCTTTTTAAGAATATTTAATGCATTTCCTCACCTAGTTAATTAAGAGCTCTATTTTGGAAAATAACACATCATATCTTGCTCATTTAGCTTAACTAAGGGGAAAAATTGACAGCATGCAACTTGCATTTTGAGTGACTTTTTTAAAGTAGTTGCACATAGATTTTAGAAGGCTAAAATAAACTTGTGTTTTTCATGCTTGATGAAGTAGTAGGTAAGTATGCTCTCACCCTCATA
This sequence comes from Cryptomeria japonica, assembly GCF_030272615.1. Taxonomy (NCBI): domain Eukaryota; kingdom Viridiplantae; phylum Streptophyta; class Pinopsida; order Cupressales; family Cupressaceae; genus Cryptomeria; species Cryptomeria japonica. The sequence goes on along the minus strand of NC_081411.1, from coordinate 702,874,384 downwards.
TGGTGATCCGAAAACTAGACCTACTTTATTTTATGTATAACCTTTAGAGGGCCTGCCTTTCCAAGCTGCCTTGAGGGGGCTAGTGAGAAGGGAATGACCCAAAGTGGAAAAAGGCTAATACCAAGTCCTTCCAATCCACTCTAAATAAATCATGTTTGTGATGAAAGTCACAAGCAATATGTGTTGATAAGTTCATGCCAACACTATGTTTCTCCATAAACCCTATGGAGCGTAACCTCTATAGGATGGGAACCTTTTGTATTTGTAGAGTTGAAAGTGTTGCATGCATGGCCACATGACCGGAAGCCTTTACTAAAAACCACTTGTACTATTTGCCAAAATCTTTCTAATTGTTGGTGCAGGAGGTTGGACCTCTGAAGTGGCTCACACACATATGGTTCTTAGTAGAGATATAAATTTTTCCATGGGAAGTTTTCATGGAAACTGGTGCTTGGCTACCCTAGAGAAGTGAGTGTTGTGGGTGAAGCCAATGAGGTCAAGCATCTAAATATCCACTTTGAATAGTGTAACCTTGGGGGAAACCCCATGTGAGATTCAACAATTATTGTCTCGGCCTGCTATAGGATTTGTACTTGCTTATGCATTTTATTTTTCAAAACATTTTGTCATCTATGTCTATGACATGTTCAAAATGATCAAAAATTGAAGAAAATCATCACCTAAAAATGAACAAAAATCCAACAACTTACTGAAAGATTTAAAAAGAATCCTTGAAACATAGTTAGAATAGCGCTTTCAAGCAACAAAATAGCACTTTTATCCCACAAGTTAACACTCTTTACCACAAGAGTTAGCACAAAGGATTTTTCACATCTAAAAAGCATATCAAACCAAAATTTTAGAATCAGTATCAAAACACTTCTTGAGTAGATTTATCTCTAAACTATCACACATTTTCAAACTAGATCAATAATTGGGTCACTAATCCAACAAACTATTTCCGAAAGGTTTCCATAAGCAAAAACATTCAACAAGCTATTGATTCAAACATTTTAAGTGCAAAAATCAACATCATTGTCAAGTTTCTCATCAAGATATATCAAATCCTCTATCATGAATCTTGATCAATTCATCTTGTGTTCATTATCTTGGATATATCTTTCCTTTTTTGAACCTAGGTCATATCAAAATCAGAATTGCACCAACATTGGAATCAAACAAACTTGTAAACTATCAGATGCTTATATGACTTTTAAGTATCACCTTAAGAAAAGAAAACCCAGTTATAAAGCTACTCAGAAAAGAATAAGATTCTTGTATATCAATCTTGAGATCTTATTAAAACATAGGACATTCCTACACCATTTTCATCACTATTTACGTGGCTACGAGATATAATTTGATAGAGAAATTTTGCAAGGACGTGCTTTTCAGCAAAGAGAGGCTTTATCACAATGAACAAACAATAGTGGTAAAATCAACAAAGCATATCTTCCTAAACCAATAATCACCTATTGAGTTGTCTTTTGGAAACATCAAAAATTTTGAAACAATCACATGTCAGTTTGGACTAGAGCTCAATACGAACAACTTAGAAAACATCAAAAACAAATAGAGGAAGAAGATAATCTGGTGTTCCAAACTTTTGGGTATACAGTTGTTGACGAAGAAGCGGTCAATAACACCATTAGAGACCTTGAGAAAGATTTCAAATTTGATATACTAATGGAAAAATTATTGCCAAAGAAAAAAGAGAAATATCTTTTGATGTTGGCAAAATCAGGAGCTAAATTGCCACAAGAATTTAACATAGAAAGCTTGAAACAAGATGTGGAGGCAAGTGACACCCAAAACACAGATGATCCAAATAACAAAGATGTAAACAAAGAAAGTCATGAAGAGACAAGAAAAGAATGTGATGACACAAGAAGAGAGCATAGTGATAAAAGAACTTATGAAGAAATAAGGAAAAACCGTATGGATAATCCATTGTTAAATCTCACTCAACAAATGCAAACTCTACAACAACAGATACAAGATATGTAGAATGGAACAAGCTCCAAGAAGTATTCATTGGAAGATATCTTCCTATATCCTTTTGATAAAAATTTGAATATGATACCATTTCCACAGCATTGTGAGATCCCTAAATATGACAAATACGATGGAAAATCTAATCCTCGAGATCATATTAGAAAGTTTTGTACTATGAGTATGGAATTTGCGCATGACAAAACTTACCTGATGCATCTTTTCCCTAGGAGTTTAAATGGACAATAAATGGAATGGTTTTCAAGATTATCATCTGGAATCAAATCTTTAGAAGAACTCTTGAATAGATTTATTTCACAATACTCCTACAATGTAAGGAATGAGATAACAATGTTGGATTTATGCAATGTTAAAAAAAAGAATGGTGAATCTTTTATGATCTTCTTGCAATGATGGAAATGGATATTTAATAGGTATCCAAGAGATGTACCTTATCAAGAAAAGATGGACATATTCATTGATAATCTTATCAGTGAAATGAGTTACCGACTAAAAATGCAATATCCTCCCTCTTTCACCAAGATGATTGAGAATGGTCTAAAAATAGAAGACGCGATCGTAAAGAAAGGAGAGTTAAAAATTTACAATAATTATTACAAAAACAACATTAACAATGACAAACCCAAGTCCTAGTCAAAGAATAAGAATGTCATCAATGGAGGAAATGACGACAATAGTGCTATGAAACAACAACCAATCTTTAATCTATCAAGTCAAATCCCAAATAATAACAATCAAGAAAACAATAAATCCAAGTCTTTCTTCTCCAATCCTTGCAGGAAATTCACAAACATTGGAGAACCCTTGGAATCAGCTATAAAAACTCTTCTTGCAAACAAAATGATTGTTTTACTAGAAGCAAGAAGTTATGAACCACAAGTCAAGCCTAATTGGTGGAATGACAATCATTTTTGTAATTACCATCAAAATAAAGGACACCAAACTAATGATTGTTAGAGATTGAAACACCTTATCCAAGATCTAATCGATAATGGAACTATCACAGTGGATAGCCATAAGACAAATGAATCACACCTAGCCTTCAAAACTCTACTTCCGAATTATGAAAAAGGTGAACAATCCCAATTAAAAGATTACAAGGGAAAATATAAAGTGAACTACACTTATACATATGATGATGTGGTAAATGTCATCATTGTTAAAGATAACACACCTTCAGAGCCAATGAATGTCATTATGAGAAGCAAAGTGAAAGTCACCTTTCCGGGTATAACCAAAGACTCAACATCCACTTTACAACAATACAATTTAGTAGAAAAATTACAAAGAATACCCTCTCAAATATCAATTTTGGAACTTCTCAAAGTTTCACCTATGCATAAGGAAATTTTGGAAAAATCTTTAGTAGAAACAATAGTTTCAAAAGACTTGGATGTGGATCAGTTCCAAAACATGGTGGGACACCTTACAGCCCCTCATTGCTTATCATTTTCTAAAAAATGATGACGCGTCCTTGCAACATCCTCATAATGCTCCCTTACATGTTGAAGTCGCTATTAATAAAACTCGTGTCAAACGCATACTCATAGATGGTGGAGCAGGCTTAAACATTTGTGCATTAAGTTTAATAAAGGCTTTGGGATATTCAGAAAATGCACTAGATCCAAAGAAGAAAATAACCATTAAGGCTTATGATGAAGCAGAGCATTCTTCTAAAGGAACTATGGTGTTACTAATCAAAATAGGACCTGTGGAAAGGAATACATTATGTCAAGTTTTAGATTTGAACCTCTCTTATAATATTCTTCTAGGAAGGTCGTGGATTCACAACATGCAAGTAGTTCCTTCTACATACCATCAATGTATAAAATTTTCTCATGAAGGACAATAGGTCACTATAATTGCAGACTCTAGCTAATATTGCAATAATTTGAAGCCAACACAAGATACAAGAGTTCTACATAACAGAGAATCAGTATATCCTACCAAAGAAATTCATGAAAAGTTATGGGAAACCTTCGAGAAAAAGCTCAAATTAAATGATGAAGGAATGGGAAAATATTCTTTGCATAATTTTCTACTTTCACCTAAATCATATGGAAAGCCTACAAATATCCAATCATGGACCTCAAAGAAATAAAAAGACATGTTTAACGGAGCATTTGTTAGAGCTAGAACACTTGAAGAAGAAACTGAAGACAAGGACATTCTTGGTTGGTTTTACAAAGATGAAAATGAAACTATAGAAATAGCTACAGAAGTCAATATTCCCATAAAACAATATGGCAATGGTTATAAGATCATCAAGGTATTTCAGAACCTATTTGTCCTCACTCGCAATCTAAAGAAGATAAATCAGTACTTGGATATCTAAAATCAAATCAAAAGCACTATAACTATCAACAGCCAAAGTGGAGAAAGAAATCAGTCTCTAAACTGGATAAATGGCTCCTTCAAAATTCATGGTGTTAGGTTTAAGCTGAATGCGGACCTCATTTACATGGTCACAGGTATGCCCCATTTTGGTCTTAACTTCTTTAGAGACCTAAAAGTGTCTAATAATGTAGTTAAGATTTTTCCATGTAAAGAGAAGGAGAGAGTGAAACTAATAAAATCCACAGGGGGTATTATGATGCTTCTAATATCAAGAAAATCTGGGGTTGTGTGCTTAATGCAATTATGGAATATATTACTATGGAGGGTCATTTTACCAGGGTCCACACATACCATTTTGTGCTTTTAAATTATTTTAGACATGAGAAGAGGATTTCTTTTCCCTATTACCTCTTTAGGTCTTTATTGCGGTCTCTGAATAAGCATAGAAAGAACCCTTCTTCGCATGTGCTTCATTATAGCCTTATTTTTCTCATTTATGAGCATTGCAAGATTCTAGCTATCCAGGAAAACAAGAGATTATCTGTGTTGCCAGGGAAAGGAAAGAGGAAGATGGAGGAAGGTAGGCCTAGCAAGGATGAGTTGGCATAGAGCAAAAAGGGTAAAAAAGCCATTGTGGAGAAAATTCAAGAGGACATGGGTAATCAAAAGGATAAGGAGGTTGATTCTGAGGACATGGGAAAAGATGGAGGCAAGATGGAGACTGATAAGTCTGATAGAGAGGAGAGCTAGAAAGAAGAGGAAGTGGGGGAAGAGGAAGGAGGAGTTGAGGATGTTTCTAATCAGAATAGCCCCATCCATAGTGTGAGTACAGGTAGTGTTAACACCCAACCAATGGAGGAGCAAGACAATCATATTAATAAAGAGGAAAGGAAAATGGAAACTAAGCGGGAGAAGGATAAGGAGAAATCGAGTAGGAATCAAGATAAAGCTAGAGATGGGATTATTCTGGATAAACTCAAAAACTAGTCCAAGGCTCGAATGGGTTTTGGCAGGTGGGTATATGAAAGAATCAATAATCTGGAAAAAATGGATAAGCAGTAGGAAGAGAAGGGAAAGAAAGTTGAAAGTAACAAGGAGCAGTGGAAAAAGGGTATGGAGCACTTCCAAACCTGTTGTGGACCTAGATATTGATGAGGATGCTATTGAGGTAGGGACAGTGGAAAGTGCTCCTAGTGGTGCAACCAAAAGAACAAGGGCGAGTATGAAAAAGGTTGCTTTGGCCTCTTCCAAGGATATTCCTATGCTCAGGGATAATATTAAAGATTTGCAAGAGATTAGCATAAATTTGGCTAATGCCCTTAAAAACATTAAGTAATTTGTCTTTTGTCTCTTTTTTGTTATTGTTGGATGTTGTTTGTTTTGTTGGGCTTTTATGCTGATTTTTTTTTTTGATAGGTAATAGGCCAAAGCCGCAATATTTTTTTGAGTTATTATTATTATAATTATTATGTTTGATTAAATTGACCCATGATCTTCCCCATTATGGAAGGCCAAGAGTCACAACTTAGAATTCCACTTTAGATGTCCCTATTGGGAATTGAACTTGGGTCTCCATATTGAGAACCCAGTGTTTTAACCAGTTAAGCTCAACCCCTTGGACTCTTTTATGCTGATTTTTGCCCAAAACTGTGTTGGTTTTTTGGTAGAATATCTTTTCTTGTTTCTTAATGTTATTATCTTTTAAGGATCTTTTGTAAAGTGTTTCAGGATCCCTTCAAAACCCTTTTTTCCCGTAATAAAAAATAATGTCAAGAAAAGCTACATCAAGCAGCAGAAATAGTAGCCAATAAGCAGAAACAAGAAGAACATGAGAAACAAGGAGAGGAGATTGTAATCAAAAGAAAAGAATAATCTTGTCAACAAGTTCAAGGAATACGAGCAAATGCAAAATCTAAACAAGATATTCTAGAAGCAGTGAAAGTAGAGATGGCAGAAATCAAGGAATTATTTGCACCATACAACATTCTTGTGTGGTATAGTGGTGTAGTCCTAGACAATGGTTCAGAGACAAATTCAAATGAATATGAATGGGGTCCAGATGTCTCATCTAGTATATCAAGTGAAGAAAAAAAGGAAGAGCAAGAAACTATCACAAAGGAAGACTTGTCTATTACAAAATAAAAGATAGAGTTAGAAAGAAGACAAGAACTTAGAATCCAGAGAAAAGAGGCATATACAAGACAACAAAAGAAAGGGGATGAAAAAGACCAAGAAGTAATGCCACAAGAAGCACAAACTGATATGGATCAAGCATCTAGAAATATCAGATTTCTATCAAATAAGGAGCAAGATTTACCAAGTTATGGCAGAACCATAGAAGAACTAAGAGATAGTCAAGTAGGATTGACTATTATTCCAAAGAAGTTGAGTTTGAAAGAAGACAAAAGCTAGTAAAAGAATCCTCTATATCATGTACACAAGTATGTCAACTTCAAAATGCAAATGAATTTATTGAAAATAATAAAGAAGGAATTTGTAGTACTAAAGACGTGTGTGTTGATATAATCCATTTGTCTAAGGGACAAATGTCAGATGAAGAGCCATTTGAGTGTGAACTACAAAATACTAATACTGATTTTGTTAGAACTAATTGGATAACACTTGGGAGAGACAATCCTTAAGATCATTCTATCTATGACATTACCTACTCTATACCAAATTATGACCATTATGTCATGAACTTTGAAGCACCTAACAATGGCGATGACTATGACTTACCCCCTCTTCATCAAGAACTAATTAATTGGGATAATCTAGAAAACCCTGAATTGGATGTCTTTTCCAATGATCGTGACTTAGCTATGTTTATTAATGATATTGAACTCATAACACCTAACATATCTTCCATTGCGGAATCAAGTAATGTTTCTTGCAGTCAGGGGAATGCCAAAATTTCTAGCCGCAAAATTGAAATAAAACAAGGAAAGAGACCTAGTGTTGAAAACCATTTCATGCCAACACTAGATCAATCAAGAGGAAAAATAAAGGATGTATATGATGGTGAAAACCTCTTTGAGGTGCCAGAAGATGGAAATTTTGACATCCTCCCTGCATATTTTCAGGAGAGATCTATTATTCTAATAGAACCAATAGAAGCAATAAACATTGGCACATCAAAGGATCCCAAGATACTTCATTCTGCTACCTCATTATCAGATAAAGAGAGGAAAGAATACATAGAAATCTTCAGACAAAGACAAATAAATTTTTCTTGGTCCTATGCAAACATGTCGGGACTTAATCTAGATCTTATAATGCATCACCTTAATGTGGATTTAAAAGCAAAACCAGTTAAACAAATGCTAAGGAAGATGCATCCACACATCGCTCTTCTTGTAAAAGAAGAGCTAAAGAAACTATTAGATGTGGGTTTCATAAGACCTATTGCCTATCCAAAATGGGTTTCAAGAATTGTACCAGTGTCAAAGACAAATAAAATCATAAGAGTCTACACCAATTTTAGGGATTTGAACAAAGCATGTCCCAAAGATGATTTCCCACTACCCAACATTGATATAATTGTGGATTTATCAGCAGGGCATGAGATGTTTTCATTAATAGATGGATTCTCGGGATACAATCAGATAAGAATTGCCCTTGAAGATCAAGAAAAGATGGCATTCACCTATGAGGTACTTATTGCTGGAATGTTATGTCATTTGGGATTAAGAATGCAGGAGCAACTTATCAAAGAGCTATGACAACAATTTTCCATGATATGATGCATACATTTATGGAAGATCATGTAGATGATATACTTGCAAAATCTCATATAAGACAAGAACATTTGAACATCTTAAGCAAGATCTTTGATAGGCTGGAAAGATATCAATTGAGATTAAATCCAATTTAAATGTGCATTTGGAGTAACCTTTGGAAAACTTCTTGGGTACATTATATCAGCTCATGGAATTGAAGTAGATCCTGAAAAGGTCAAAGTGATCATGGAAATGGAGTCACCTAGGAACATAAGTCAACTGGGATCTTTACAAGGAAGATTGCAATCAATCAGAAGATTTGTCTCTCAATTAGCAGATAGATGTCATCCATTCACTCATCTTTTACATAAGAACGCTCCATTCAAATGGGATCAGAAATGTGAAGAGGCTTTTATGCAAATCAAAAAATATCTCATAAATCCTCCAGTACTGGTATCACCAATCAAGGGGAAACCATTGTTGGTCTATATCTTGGTGACAAACATATCATTAGGCGCTCTCCTAGAACAAACGATGAAGAAGGAAAAGAAAGAGTCACGTATTACATCAGTAGAACACTTGTCGGCTATGAACTGAATTATATGTTAGGAATTAGGATCTTAGGATACTAATCATTATAAACAAGATCATAAAATAAATGAAATGAGAATCATACATGCATAAATGTACACAATACACAAGATATACATGGGGAAAACCCTTTCAGGGAAAAAACCCCATAAAGCATCATTTTATTAAAACACTTACAAATATAGTCTATCATAAAATAGACTTGAACCTGGGGATACTCCTCCAATACTTCCACATGGCCAATAATACTTCTTGTGCATAGTGATACAAATCACCATAAAGCTCCAAATTCCACACCTCTCAAATGAGAGAGAACCTCCTTAAATATAGGAGGAAGGGTGGCTTCACTAGTCACACCTTTTAAATAACCCCCACTCATAAATAATTAATAATCTAATAATTATTAGATTATAATTATTTCAAATGGGATATGCTTATAAAGCATATAATATATAAGGTTTTATAATCTTATATTAGAACATTATATATAAATGTTATAAGGATGTGATCCCTAATAACATTATGTTTTAACATTATACATCAATAGAGAAGACATGTCTAGCAGTTGTATTTGCAACTCAGAAGCTGCGACATTATATGTTGACTCATTTTGTGAAACTAATAGCAAAGATAGATCCACTAAAGTATTTGTTGAACAAGTCAACCTTGACAGACAGACTAGCCAAATGGGTTATGATACTAAGTGGATTTGATATAGAGTATGTTGATCGAAAAGCTATCAAAGGACAGGTCATTGTTTATCAATTAGCTAAAGCACCTTTACAAAATGACATACCATTGCACATTGAATTTCCTGATGCAGACATTCTGATAGTAAGTACAAAATTTTGGGAATTGTACTTTGATGGTTCTTATACACAATATTGATCAGGCATAGGAATTTTGTTCATTACACCTTAGGAACACACAATTCCAAAATCAAATAGACTGCAGTTTCCATGCACAAACTATACTACAGAATATGAAGCATTGACTATTGGGGTCAAAATCACTATTGAATGGAATATCAAGGAATTGCATGTCTATGGTGATTCACAGCTTATCATCAACCAAATAAATGATGATTATCAAACTAAGGATGACAAGCTCATGCCCTACAAATAGCTAGTAGAAGAGTTAAAAGACCACTTTGCAGAAGTATCATACACTCAAATCCCAAGAAATGAGAACAAAGTAGCAGATGCAATGGCTACAATAGCATCTCTCTTGCAGAATCAAGATAATAAACAACATTATGAATTCCTTGTGGAAGATATCTTAACCCCTACCATTTAATCCCATCATACCTACATGATTTGCCATTTATCGAGAACCAGACAATCCTTATATGGCCAAACCTATTAGTACTTAAAAGAGAATATCCTTCCTCCTAACCTATCCCGCAATCACAAAAGAAATTTTATCCATTAGTCATCATGCTATACTATTATTGTCGATACCTTATATAGGAGAGGTCTAGATAGCACTTTATTGAGATGTCTTGAACAAGAAGAATCTGAGAAAGTTCTTAATGAAGTTCATGCAGGTATTTGTGGCACACACTCAAGTGGATTAACACTGGGTAAGAAACTTCTTTGTATGGGTTACTATTGGCCTACTATGGAGAGAGATTCATTCACATATGCGAAGAAATGCAAACAATGTCAAATCCATGAGAATCTCATTCACACACCAGCACAAGAATTGTATCCTATGGCCAGATCATGGCCATTTTCTCAATGGGGCCTTGATTTGGTAGGAAAGATAAATCCTTCATCCTCTAATGGACATAAGTTCATTCTGACTGCTACTGAATATTTCACTAAATGGATTGAAGCAGTACCTTTGACAAAAGTGACAGGAAAACAAATATCATCATTCATCTTGAATTATATAATCTGTCGCTATGGAGTTCCTATGATCATTATCACTAATAATGGAAGACCATTTAAGAATCAAGATGTGAAGGAACTATGTGAGCAATTTCATATCCAACATAGGTTTTCTACTTCATATTATCCACAAGGAAGTGGTCAAGCTGAGGCATCAAACAAGACTATCTTGAAAATCTTGAAGAAAATAGTCAATGAAGCTGGAAAAGACTGGCATGTTCAGCTAAATCCTACTCTTTGGGCATACCGAACTAGCATCCACACACCAAGGGGGCGACTCCATATTTCTTAGTCTATGGATCAAAAGCCATATTACTCATAGAAGTAGAGATACCTTCTCTATGGGTTTCCTTGAAAGGTCTTATATGAAAGGAAGAACAACGAGTCTCTAGACTTCAAGAACTTGAGTTGATCTAGGAATGTCGCTAAAATGTAATAGAGAATGGCAATAATTTATAATCATAGAGTCAAGCCATGCAATTTTGAGATTGGAGATATATTTCTAAGGGAGAATCTAAGAAATCAGCAAGATCGAGAAAAGAAGGGTAAATTTGAACCAAATTGGTTAGGTCCTTTTGTCATAGTAGCAGCATATGGCTCAGGAGCATACAAGTTATCTACCCCTGAAAGTGATTGGTTTGATGAACCTATCAATTATATTCATCTCAATAAATTATATGCTTGAGATTTAAAGTCTTGGAAAATCATCAATAAAAAGCATATAAAGTCCTGAAAAAAGCATTAAAAATTAAAATATAAAAAAAAATGCAATAAATTTAGATGGTGAAAACCTGGTAAACAGGCGCTATCTAAAAAAGTGAGTTCTTTCATCTATGAGATTGCTTTGCATGCCTATCCACTTTATCCTAACGCATCTATCTCTTCCATCTATCTTAGCTTATCCATTCCATTTTTCACATCTATTTCTCTGAACCATTTAGCAGGAAATATGCAGCTTACCAATAGCTATCAATCTTTGACATACTTGTCATAGTCATTGTCTTAGATTTTATCAGAATCAGTCAATCTGCATTTGTATCCTCCATGGTTTGGATCTTGATCAATTCATACATCCATACTAAAGTTTTGTTTCCACTGGGGGCAAAATCCTAATTGATTTTTCTAAGGTGATCTTTTGAATCTTTGAGAATCCAAAACATTCAGAAAACTTAGAAAAACCAAAAACACCTAGGATTTTGAAACAGATAACAAGCAACATAGCAATGAAGATCAAGGTGTCTTATAACAACTGAATCGTGAAACTCAAAAAATGAAGAATCAACCAGCAAGTTATAAAGGATTATCAAAGATCATTCATCAAGATGATTATATTAGTTAATGACCATGAGAACATGTGAATGACCAACAAGATTCAGTGTTTATTTATTGATTTTATTGCTAATCATGTACTCTATGCGACTCAAGGATGTCCATGATTACAGAAGCTATGATGGGGCATGCTTATTTTCTTTGGTTGTTGTCTGTAGCATATCTCTTATTAGGGTATGTGTTAGTATTTTGGTATGGTTTTGTCATTGATGTCAACACCTACTGACACTTATCAACTCTAGCACTTTGAAGAATCAACAACATTCACCGGCAAGCGACTTATGCACAATCACAGCCATCGGGTACACCGATAGGATATAATGTTCACCAACACTTGGAATAGCATGGAAAACACCTGGTTATGTCAAAGACATCATTTGGACACTTTGTCTTGGAGTTTTGGTCATTGGCATATTTTGTATTTGCATATTTGTTGTTATCGACAAATAGGTCTAGGATATACACTGGCAAGTTTATCTTTTCTAGATCAACATGGAACGCTATGGAGATGTCTTATTATTGTTGTAAATGCATCAAGCTGACATGTTGAATCAGTTATTGCATCAGACATTGTTTTATTTGTAAATTGATTTTATTGTAATATCCTTTAGAGCTGACCTACTAAAATTGGTCTTAAGTTATGATATAAATGTAAGATCTTATTTTTAAGATCAAGGGTGGAATGCAAAAAAGAATTTTGTAAAGGTATATGCGAGAATAAGCAGAGTTATACATGAATACATTAGTTGAAGGTTGAAGGAGGGTTTTGTGAAGACAATCAGAACTACACCGGTACTGAATCCAGCATAGAAAGATGCCAATTTGAGCAGTACATTCATATTGGATTTAATCATCCAATTGTAGTCAATGTGACTCCTATTTGTGTTTGAGCAGTGAGCTCTAGGTGCTTGGCCTTTCTACATGTGCAGACCCCATTTGTAAATACATACTATCTGTAGTAGTATCATCTGATTGTGGGTAAGGTTTCTCACCATGTTTTTTCCCCTTACAGGGTTTCCACATACAAATATTGGTGTTATGTGTTGTGGATGACTTTGTCCTTTTGTTTCATGCATTAATGTTTACTGGTATTACAATTAACTGATAAAACTGTCTACCGGCATAAAAGATTGGTTTACCGGTATTATTCATTAAAGTTGGTAAAGTTGTTTTTGGTTTGAATTTATTAGACAACTGATTCACCCCCCCTCTCAATTGTCTCTGAGACCTAACAATTGGTATCAAAGCCTACTCCTCTTTTTGCAGAAGTTTAATAGCTTGAGGAGATCTAATGTCTACTAACTATTTCAGGAAGGACGGTCCTAAACTTGATGGAACCAACTATGGCATATGGAAGGTCATAATGGAGAAACATCTAAATTGCATTAGAAAGGATATCTAGGATGTTACAAAGAATGGCTATACAACTCCTACAACCAATTAGCCTAATCCACTAAACTTGGCTAAAGATGAAGAAAATGATTGCAAAGCAAGAGAAGCACTTTTGAGCACATTAACAGATCAGCAAATCATGGGATTATCAGATAGATCAACTACTAAAGCTATTTGGGATCATTTGGAAACACTGAATGAAGGAGATTCCATAGTCAAAATTGCAAAAATTGAAAGCTTCCGGGTCAGGTATGAAAATCTGAAAATGGAAGAAGATGAAAGGATTTCTGCTTTAGTGGAAAGAGTAAATGAAATTGTTTTGGGTATTAAGTGTTGTGGAGGAACCTTAAGTGAAGATGAAATTGTTTCAAAAGATTTAAGCGGATTTCCACCAGAATATAAAATGAAGGTTACTATTATAAATGAGTTAAGAACAATGCTTAATACATCAGTAACTAGGGATACATTGATTGGAAAACTTTCAAGTTTTGAAATTGAGGAATTTGGTCCTGTTGCTACTATAAAGATAGATTTAGCTTTTAAAGCATCAACATCATTTGCACCATCATTTGATAAGTCTAATTGGAAAGCCTTTTATGCAAGAGAACTTGAGGAAAGTAGGAGAGAAAATGAAGAACTTGAAGCACTATTTGCAAGGAAAATGCCTAAAGGTCCAGTTGGAAGTAAGTATGAAGGTAAAGCACCCTTTAAATGCTTTAACTATAATAAGATTGGTCATATGGCTTCTAGATACCTTGATAGACATACTAGAGTAAGAGAAGAAGCTAGGAGAACATACAAGCCTAACCCTAAATACTAGAGATACAGATTTAAGAAGAATAAAGATAAATCTTGTTATCTTGTTGATGAAGGAGTGACTGATGATTCTGATGAAGATTCGGCAGACAATGGATGGGTTTTTGTTGCTATAATAGAAGATCAATCGGCACCTATTTTTCAACCAATAGAGCAGGCCCTGGCAGCTAAAGTTGAAGTTAAGGATGAATGGATCATTGATTCAGGATGCTCGCATCATATGACTGGTGACGAAAATAAATTCTTGAACTTTCAGGAATATAATGGAGGCTTAGTAAGATTTGGAGATGATAAAGCTTGTTTGATCAAAGGTAAAGGTACAATATCTCTTGATGGTAAGCATAATACTGACAATGTTTACTATGTTGAAGGTTTAAAGCATAATCTTTTGAGTGTTGGTCAATTAGTTGAGAAAGGATTTTAGTTACAATTTAAAAATGAAAAATGAAAAATCATGAATAGAACTGGTTTGGAAATTGCAACCAGTAACCAAACTAGAGGTAATATCTTTCATTTGAATAACAGTGAAAAGACATGCTTGATTGCACATATTGGTGAAAGTTGGCTATGGCATAAGAGACTCTGTCATGTAAATTTTGATTGCATGGTAAAAATCAGTACTACTAAGGCAGTTAGAGATTTACCTAAAATTGTCAAACCTCACAATACAATATGTAAGGAATGTCAATTTGGAAAACAAGTTAGAGCTACTTTTAAAAGTATTCTAGAAAAATCAAATAATGTTCTTGACTTAATTCATACTAATTTATGTGGTTCAACTAGAACTAAAAGTTTACAAGGTGATAGATATTTCATGCTAATCATTGATGACTACTCTAGAATGTGTTGGGTTACTTTTCTCAGAGAAAAATCAGAAGCACTTGGAAAGTTCAAACTATTCAAAGCAATGGTAGAGAATGAAACTGATAAGAAAATCAAATGTCTGAGATTAGATCAAGGAGGAGAATTTACATCTAATGAATTTAATGCATTATGTGAAGTGAATGGAATTAGAAGACAGCTATCAGCACCCTGGACACCATAGCAAAATGGAGTCATTGAGAGGAAAAATAGAACTATCTTGGATGTAGGTAAAAGTATGTTATCAAAAGCAAATCTACCACATGTGTATAAGAGAGAGGCACAATGGTCTATACTTTCAACAATGTTCACATCAAAGGTGAAATCGGTAAGACCCCTCATGAACTATGGTTTGGTATTACTCCTACTCTTAAATATTTCAGAATATTTGGAAGTAAATGCTATATTAGAAGGGATGAGTATATTGGAAAATTTGATCCTAGAAGTGATGAAGGAATATTTCTTGGTTATTCATCTAAGAGAAAGGTATATAGATGTTTTAACAAAAGATTGCAGAAAATTGTTGAGAGTACAAATGTGAAGATTGATGAACAACTCAGAGGAACTTCAAGGTATATAGACTCTGAACTGGCAATAGAGATTCTAAGAAATGAACCTACATTGAATCCACAGGTACAAAATGAAGATCTAGTTACACCAGTATCATCTAAAAATTCTATAGTAACTAAGGAACAACAACAAATGAAGACACCCCGATATGTAAGATTGAATCACTTTGAAGATCAGATAATTGCGAACAAGTATAAAGGAGTTATGACAAGAGGAAGACTGGAAAATGAAGAGGTATGTCTTATTTCTCAAATTGAATGATCATTAATTAATGAGGTATGTGAAGATAAACACTGGATTAAAGCTATGGAAGAGGAACTAGAACAAATTGAGAAAAATAACACATGGACATTAGTTCCCTGGCCTAAAGACAAAAATGTGATTGGAACAAAGTGAGTATTCAGAAACAAATTTAATGAAGATGGTAAGGTAATAAGGAATAAATCAAGACTAGTGTCTAAGGGATACTCTCAAAAAGAAGGAATTGATTATAATAGAACCTTTGCACCGGTAGCTAGAATTGAGGCAGTCAGATTATTCTTGGCTTTTGCAGCACACAAGAACTACAAAGTATATCAAATGGATATTAAATGTGCATTTCTAAATGGAGATCTTGAAGAAGAAGTTTACATTGAACAACCTGATGGATTTTCTTTAATAGATAACAATGATATGGTTTCTAGGTTAAGGAAAGCTTTGTATGGGTTGAAACAAGCTCCAAGAGCTTGGTATGTAAGATTGGATAAGTATCTTTTGAAGATTGGTTTTTCTAAAGGTAATGCTGATAGCAACTTATATTATAAAGTGACAAATGATGACATCTTGGTTATAGAAGTTTTTATTGATGATATAATCTTTGGAGGAGAAGATGGATTATGTAAAGAGTTTTCTATAGAAATGCAGCAAGAATTTGAAATGTCTATGATTGGAGAAATTAAATTCTTTTTAGGATTGCAGATTTCACAGACTAATAAAGGTATATTCTTGAGTCAATCTAAGTACTTGAAGGAGTTATTAAAGAAATTTGGGATGGAGAACTCTAAACTTGTAAGCACACCTATGACTACAAATGACAAATTATCACTAAGGGATGAATCTACACCTATTAATCTAACTAGGTACAAATCTATGATAGGAGGTTTACTATATTTCACACAAACAAGACCTGATATCATGAATGCAATATGTATTGTTTCAAGATTTCAGAGTAATCCTAGAGAAAATCATGAATCAGTAGTAAAAAGGATTTTTTGATACTTGCAAGGCACTACAAATCTTGGATTATGGTATCCTAGAGATGAAAACTTTGAATTATGTGCATACACAGATGCAAATTGGGCAGGAGATGTGGATGATAGAAAAAGCACCACCGATGGAGCATTTTTTCTTGGAAGTAGATTAATTTCTTGGTTGAGTAAGAAACAAAGTTGTACATCTTTATCAACAGCTGAATCAGAATATGTTGCAGCAGCAACTAACTATACATAGGTACTATGGCTCAAGAAAATGTTGAATGATATAAAGGTAAAATACAAGGAACCTATTACTATCTGTTGTGATAACACTGCAACAATTGATATATCTAAGAATCTAGTATTACATTCTAAAACCAAACATGTTTATATCAAATTGAATTTTCTAAGGGAAAATGCTAAAGCAAAAGAAATTAAACTGGTTTATGTGAATACTAAAGAGCAGATTGCAGATATTTTCACTAAACCTCTACTTAAGGAGACTTTTGAATATCTTAGAGACCAGCTTCGGGTCATACCCCCACCAGTAGAAACTTAGACAGTTGATGATAGTCATCAACCGGTAGAATTAATAGAGCAATCTTTTACTCCGGCTTTGATGGGAAGCTACTTCTCAGGGGGAGTAGTTGGTGTAGTGAATTAAGTTGATATTTTGTATCTAAAAAATGGTCTTTATAATGCTTTGGCATTTGATGTCAAAGGGGGAGAGATTGGTATGGAAAAACACAAGGAAAACTCATGTCACTCCTAGGGGGAGAGATTGTTACTTTGGGGAGATTATTGGTTTTTGGTATTTGGCATTATTGTTTTGGAACTTTGATGGTTTTTCCATCTTGTGTTGCCATCAATGCCAAAGGGGGAGATTGTTGGTATTTTGGTATGGTTTTGTCATTGATGTCAATACCTACTAACACTTATCAACTTTGGCACTTTGGAGAATCAGCAACATTCACCAGCAAGCAAGTGACTTATGCACAGTCACCGGTATCTGGTACACTGACAGGATATAATGTTCACTGGCACTTGGAATAGCATGGAAAACACCTGGTTATGTTGAAGACATCATTTGGACACTTTGTCTTGGAGTTTTGGTCATTGGCATATTTCGTATTTGCATATTTGTTGTTATCGGCAAATAGGTCCAGTATATACACCAGCAGGTTTATCTTTTCTAGATCAGCATGGCACGCTATAGAGATGTTTTATTATTGTTGTAAATGCATCAGTCAGACATGTTTAATCGGTTATTGCATCAGACATTGTTTTATTTGTAAATTTATTTTATTGTAATATCCTTTAGAGCCGACATACTAAAATTGGTCTTAGATTATGATATAAATGTAAGATTTTATTTGTAAGATCAAGGGTGGAATGCGAAAAAGAATTATGTAAAGGTATATGCGAGAATAAGCAGAGCTATACATGAAGACATCAATTGAAGGTTGAAGGAGGGTTTTGTGAAGATAATCAGAACTACACCGGTACTAAATCCAGCATAGAAAGATGCTAATTTGAGAAGTACATTCATATTGGATTTAATCATCCAATTGTAGTTAGTGTGACTCCTATTTGTGTTTGAGCAGTGAGCTCTAGGTGCTTGGTCTTTCTACATGTGCAGATCCCATTTGTATACACATACTATCTGCAGTAGTATCATCTGATTGTGGGTAAGGTTTCCCACTGTGGTATTCCCCTTATAGGGTTTCCACATACAAATATTGGTGTTATGTGTTGTGGATGACTTTGTCCTTTTGTTTCATGCAATAATGTTTACCGGTATTACAATTAACTGATAAAACTATCTACCGGTATAAAAGATTGGTTTACCGGTATTATTCATTAAAGTTGGTAAAGTTGTTTTTGGTTTGAATTTGTTAGACAAATGATTCACCCCCCCTCTCAGTTGTCTCCAAGACCTAACAGCATGTACTTGTCTAAGGATATGATCGATAAAAGATCAAGGAGGATATTTCAAGTCATGCATGAAAGAGGATAATCCTTGTTTGTTCTGCAAGAAATACTCAGGTCAACTTGATTCATTATATCAATTTTCTTTTATTAACTTGCTATATCAAAATCCATGTAAGAAATACTTGGGTCATCTTGGATCATTATGTCAAGTTACTTGTATTTTCTTACAACATTTTAAAGCTCAATGATGAAATCAAGCACTATTACAAGATAACATATGAAGAATGGTAGTACCATTTTTAGATTAGCTCATTATTCATCTGCATTATAAAAATTCAATGTCAGTTGCATTATAAGCATTTCATTTCTTTCACAGATCAACATTCATGAATAAAGATTGAGTATACTTGGACAAACAAAAAACAATTTGCATTTGATCGTTGTAGGTGCATTGTTTTTTAGAATCATTTTAATCATCATCCATTTCATTTAGTTTCATTTTAATCATTGCATTAGTTTGCATTCAATTAAGTGAATTTCATTAATCATGTAGTGTATCATCATTATTATTTGCATTATCATTAAAGTTCATTAAAGATAATTTAGTTCCATCTTTGCACTTAGATTCATAATCATTATAAGAATTACATATAAAAATAAAAAACATATCATGTAGATCATTTGAATTTACATTATCCTACACATTAAAAAAAAGAGAAATAAAACTACTCATTCATTTGCATTCCCACATAGATCATTGCTTTTGCATCATTTCTTTACAACATATCATTTAAGTTAGTAATCATTTTCATTTGCATCCAAGGTCATCAAAATCAAAAATCAAAAGCATTTATCATTGCATCATCATATAAAGCATCATCATAATCAAGAGAAAAGATCATAACATCATCCATATAATCAATGCATATAGATCATCATCATAAAATAGAGTAACATGTTGTTGGTATTATGGATGTGTTGCATTGGTTTTGTCATTGATGTCAACACTTGTCAACACTTATCAACACCTATCTTTCTGAAGATCTTTGGTTATGTTCACCAGCATGTTTAGTGACTTATGCACAATCACCGGTATCTAGTTCACCGACAGGTTATATTATTCACTGGCATAGAGGATGACTTGTTATCATCTGGACATTACTTGGTTATGTTGAAGACATGGTTTGGACACTTGGTTTTGGTGATTTGGTTATTGGTCTAATCAAGTTGGCATATTTGTTGTTACTGGTAAAATGGTCTAGGTTATGGACCAACATGCGTTATCTATTCCAGATCAGCACGACATGTTATGGAGATGATTTATTGATTGGTTATCATTGTAAATGCATTGAGCCAATATGATGCATCACATGTTGATTCATTTATAATTGCAATATTCTTAGTGCATCAACCTACACATTTGGTCTTAGGTTTTGGTATATATGTAAGATCTCATTTGTGAGATTATGTGGCAGAAGAAGGATATAAGGTATTATAAGGTTGTGATATTCAGTATATGCAAATATAAGTAGAGCTACTCATGTAGACATCATTTGAAGATTCAAGGAAGGCTTGAAGAATAAAATCAGAGCCTAATTGGTATTGAATCCAGCATATGAAGATGCTATGCAGAGCAGTACATTATCTAGGATTTAATCATCCTATTGTAGTCAGCGTGACTTTCATTTTGTGATTGAGCAGAGAGCTCTAGACAGTTGGCCTTTTTGCATGTGCAGACCCCATTTGTACACACATACTATCTGCAATAGTATCATCTGATTGTGGGTAAGGTTTCCTATCGTGGTTTTTCCCCTAACAAGGTTTCCATGTACAAATATTTGTGTTATGTGTTGTGGATGTTATTTCTCTTTCTGCTTCATGCATTAAGCTTCACCGATATTGTTATTAACTGTTAAACTGTCAACTGGCATTAAGTTTGGTTTACCGGTATTATGCATCAAGTTTTATCAAGTTATATTTGGGTTGATATTAATAGACAACTGATTTAGCACCCCCCCCCTCTCAGTTGCCTCTAGGTCCTAACACATGCACACTAAAAGATCATCATATAGAGTTTGTGTCTGCATATAGATCATCATAAAATAATGAAAGTCCAAGTATACAAATATATCGGATCAAAAGTACAAGTGCCTCATCAATACAAAATCAAGTCAAGGTTGTCTTGTACCACTACCACCTGACTCTATCTATCTCTGTGGCTTTGGGTGAGAAGATCCTCCAGATGCCTACCTCACATGATCACCACTCCTCTGAGGAGGTCCCATGAATCCACCGCTTCTAGTATCCATCCTCATGGTGGTAGGATAGCTACCTTCTCTCTGGCTCTCTATGACTAAATCCTCATATAATTGTCACCAATGGGAAGTCTCCTTCTCGACCCGAACTAGTTCTCTATTTCTCTCTATCATGAATGTTTGTACATGTGCTCTAAGTTGATCTATCTGTGCTATGAGACTATCCACAGTCTCCTGCTCTGGCACATTCTGTTGAGGCACATGACCCCTAATCCCCTCATCTCCACCTCCTTTTCCACCTGTTGTAATCTTAGTCTGAGTATCTCTCAAAACCCATCATCTAATGAGTGGAACACCATCCTTTGGATCCTCATCCTCTCCATAATGAGCTTCAATAACCCTAGGGTCTAGCTGAACATGACCAAAATCAATGCCTCTCCTACAACCCTCATCTCGTCCAGTCATCCTGCCTCCTTCTATAGAGGGCAACCCTCTTGATGATCTCATCCCTTCCTTGCCAGTATCCCTCCCAATATGTCCTACCTCTCTCCCACCAATAGGAAGTGGTCTCCCAATCCTACCAACAGGTCCAAATGGTCCTCCACAGACTCTCAATCGACCTCCTCTCTGTCTGGGTCTCCGACCACCACCACCTTCATCTCCATCACCTCTAGCCTCCTAATAACATCTAAGCTCTTATCTTCATCTTCATCTCCTGATAATAGGATCATCTGAGTCATCATCCTAATATTCTGAGCTTGGAGGAGGGTTTTCTAGATCAGTAATATGAGGAAATGGGTGTGCAAGTATGTACTGAGCATAATCCGCAATAACCTCAGGATCTAGAATATGCAATCTCATTATCATAAGCCACTCTAGGAGTAGCCAGAAACTCTACATGTGCTATCTCAAATGAAAAATAAGGTCCCCAATCTCACCTATCTCTGTATCATCGTGCATATATCATGATGTAGGTCCTAGGGACAACTGAGAGGGGGGGGTGAATCAGTTGTCTAATAAATTCAAACCAAAATCTTACTAACCAACTTATTGCTTAATATCGGTAAGACAGTTAATTGTGTCGGTAAACAATGTTAACAGGAAATGTTGTACCGGTAAGAATTAATGCATGAAACATAAGCACAAAGTCAACCATAACACATGACACAAATATTTGTACGTGGAAACCCTGTAAGGGGAAAAACCATGGTGGGAAACCTTACCCATAATCAAATGATACTACTGCAGATAGTAAGTGTACAAAGAGGGGTCTGCACATGCAGAAAGGCCAATAGCCTAGAGCTCACTGCTCAAAACACAAATGGGAGTCACACTGACTACAGTTGGATGGTTAAATCCAATGAGAATGTATTGCACAAAATAGCATCTTCATATGCTGGATTCAATACCGGTGTAATGTTGATATGCTTTTCCAAAAACCTAACTTCACTTTCAAATGATGTCTTCGTGTATATCTCTGCTTGATCTCGCATATACCCTTCCTTAAATCTTTTTCGCATTCCCCATTTGATCTTACAAATAAGATCTTACATTTATACCATACCCTAAGACCAATTTTAGTAGGTCGGCTCTACAAGATATTACAATAAAACATTTCACAAATAATACAATATCAGATGCAATAATGGATTGAACATGTCAGCTTAATGCATTTACAACAATAATAAATCATCTCCATAACGTGCCATACTAATCTGGAAAAGATAAACCTACCAGTGTAACCCTAGATAACCTGGACCTATTTATCGGTAAAAGAAAATATGCAAATAAGAATATACCAATGATATTACTTCAAGGAAAAGTGTCCACATGATGTCTTTGACATTACCAAGTGTCTTCCATGTCATTGCAGGTACCAGTGAACATTATATCCTGCCGGTTAACCATATACCGGTGATTGTTGTACAGTTTACTGATTGCCGGTGAATGTTGCTGGATCTCCAAAATAGGTGTATTTAGCAGGTGTTGACATCAATGACAAAACCATACCAAAATACCAACAATCTCCCCCTTTGGCATTGATGGCAACACAAGATGGAAAAACCATCAAAGTTCCAAAATAGAAATGTCAAGTACAAAAACCAATTCTCCCCCTGGGAGTAATATGTGTTTATACAAAGATTTATTTACAATACCAATCTCTCCAAAAAGATAGTGCATTTTTCCATATATTTTTCTTTAATGTTTTTCCATATATCTCTCCCCCTTTGACATCAAATGCCAAAGTCACAAAAGGTCAAGTTCATACAAAATACCAACCAATTCAATATACCAACTACTCCCCCTAAGAAGTAGCTTCCTCATCAAATACCGAAATAAAAGATTTGTCCATTTAATTTTGCCGATTGATGACAATCATCAACTATCTAAGTCTCTACCAGTGGAGGTAAGACTCCGAGCTGATCTCTGAGATACTCAAAGGTTTCCTTATGCAAAGGTTTTGTAAAAATATCTACAAGCTGTTCTTTAGTATTCACATAAACCAGTTTTATTTCTTTTTCTTCAACTTTTTCCCTTAGAAAATTCAATTTGATAGAAACATGTTTTGTTTTAGAATGTAATACTGGATTCTTAGATATATCAATTGCTGCAGTGTTATCACAATATATAGTAATAGGTTCCTTGCATTTTACCTTTATGTCTTTCAACATTTGCTTAAGCCAAAGTACCTATGTATAGTTTGTTGCTGCTGCAACATATTCTGATTCTATTGTTGATAAAGATGTACAACTATGTTTCTTACTTAACCAAGAAACTAATCTCTTTCCAAGAAAGAATGCTCCTCTAGTGGTGCTCTTTCTATCATCCACATCTCCTGCCCAATTTGCATCTGTGTATGCATATAGATCAAAATTTTCATCTTTAGGATACCATAATCCAAGATTTGTTGTGCCTTGTAAGTACCAGAAAATCATTTTTACTACTGATTCAAGATTTTCCTTGGGATTACTCTGAAATCTAGAAACTATACATACTGTATTCATAATATCAAGTCTGGTTTGTGTCAAATACAGTAAACCTCCTATCATAGATTTGTATCTAGTTGGGTTAACAGGTGTAGATTCATCCCTTTGAGATAATTTGTCATTTGTAGTCATAGGTGTGCTTACCGGTTTAGAGTTCTCCATCCCAAATTTCTTGAGTAGTTCTTTCAAGTACTTAGATTGACTCAAAAATATGCCTTTATCAGTCTGTAAAATCTGCAATCCTAAAAAGAATTCTATTTCTCCAATCATAGACATTTCAAATTCATGTTGCATTTTAAGAGAAAATTCTTTGCATAATCCATCTTCTCCTCCAAAGATTATATCATCAACAAATACTTCCATAATCAAAATGTCATCATTAGTTACTTTGTAATATAAATTTCTATTTGCATTTCCTTTAGTAAAACCAATTTTTAAGAGATACTTATCCAATCTTGCATACCAGGCTCTTGGAGCTTGTTTTAGTCCATACAGAGCTTTTCTTAATCTACAAACCATATCATTGTTATTTGTCAAAGAAAATCCATCAGGTTGTTCAATATAAACTTCTTCTTCAAGATCTCCATTCAAAAATGCACATTTAATATCCATTTGATAAACTTTGTAATCCTTGTGAGCTACAAAGGCTAAGAATAATCTAACTACTTCAATACTGGCTACCGGTGCAAAAGTTTCATTGTAATCAACTCCTTCTTTCTGAGAATATCCCTTACACACTAGTCTTGCTTTATTCCTGACAACCTTACCATCTTCATTGAGTTTGTTTCTAAATACACATTTGGTTCCAATTACATTTTTATTTTCAGGCTGGGGAACAAATGTCCAAGTATTATTTTTCTCAATTTGTCCTAATTCTTCTTCCATAGCTTTAATCCAAAATTTATCTTCACATGCCTCATTGATAGATAATGGTTCAATTTGAGAAATAAGACATACCTCTTCATTTTCCAATCTTCCTCTTGTCATGACTCCTTTAAATTTGCTTCCAATTATCTGATCTTTAGAATGATTCAGTCTTACATACCGGGGTCTCTTAGTCTATTGTTGTTCTTCAATTACTATGGTATCCTCTGATGATACCACAGTAACTGGGTCGTCATTCTGTACTGGTGGATTTACTGTTGGTTCATTTTTCATAATTTATGTTACCGGTTCAAAGTCTATATACCTTGAAGTTCCTCTGAATTGTTCATCAATCTTTACATTTGTACTCTCAACAATTTTCTATAATCTTTTATTAAAACATCTATAAGCTTTACTCTTAGATGAATAACCAAGAAATATTCCTTCGTCACTTCTAGGATCAAACTTGCCAATATACTCATCTATTCTAATATAACATTTACTTCCAAAAATTCTGAAATAATTAAGAGTAGGAGTATTACCAAACCATAGTTCATGAGGTGTCTTACCGGTTTCACCTTTGATGTGAACTTTGTTGAATGTATAGACAGCAGTGCTTACTACCTCTCTCCAGTACACGTGGTAGATTTTCTTCTGATAACATACTTCTTGCTGCATCCAGAATAGTTCTATTTTTCCTTTCAACAACTCCATTCTGGTGTGGTGTCCGAGGTGCTGATAACTGTCTTTTGATTCCATTCACTTCATAGAATGTATTAAAATCTCTAGATGTGAATTCTCCTCGATCTGATCTTAAACATTTAATTTTCTTACCGATTTCATTTTCAACCATTGCTTTGAATAGTTTGAACTTCCCAAGTGCTTTTGACTTTTCTCTGAGAAAAGTAACCCAACACATTCTAGAATAATCATCAATAATTAGCATGAAATATCTATCACCTTGTAAGCTTTTAGTTCTAGCCGGACCACATAAATCAGTGTGAATTAAATCAAGAGCATTATTGGATTTTTCTGGAATACTTTTCAAACTAGCTCTAACATGTTTTCCAAATTGACATTCCTTGCAAATTGTATTCTGAGGTTTCACAATTTTAGGTAGATCTCTAACTGCCTTAGAAGTACTGATTTTTACCATGCAATCAAAATTTACATGACATAGTCTTTTATGCCATAGCCAACTTTCATCTATATGAGCAATTAAGCATGCCTTTTCACTGTTATTCAAATGAAAGATATTACCTCTAGTCTGATTACCGGTTGCAATTTCCAAACCAGTTCTATTCATGATTTTGCATTTTCCATTTTTAAATTGTAACTGAAAACCGTTCTCAATTAATTGACTAACACTTAAAAGATTATTTTTTAATCCTTCAACATAGAAAACATTGTCAGTGTTATGTTTACCATCAAGAGATATTGAACCCTTACCTTTGATTGAACACGCTTTGTCATCTTTGAATCTTACTAAACCTCCATTGTATTCTTGAAAGTTCAAGAATTTGCCTTTGTCTCTAGTCATGTGATGTGAGAATCTTGAGTCAATAATCCATTCATCCTTTGATTCAATTTTAGCTGCTAGGGCTTGTTCTATCGGTGGAGCAATAGGTACCGGTTGATCTTCTATTATAGAAACAAAGACCCATCCGTTGTTTTCTAGATCCTCATCAGAATCATCAGTCACACCTTCATCAGCAATGTAACAAGATTTATCTTTGTTTTTCTTAAATCTGTATCTCTGATATTCGGGATTAGGTTTGTATGTCCTTCTAGCTTCTTCTCTTAGTCTAGCATGTCTATCAAGGCATCTTGAATCCATATGACCAATCTTATTGCAATTGAAACATTTAAAGGGTGCTTTACCTTCATACTTAATTCCAATTGGACCTTTTGGCATTTTTCTTGCAAATAGTGCTTCTACTTCTTCAAGCTCTTCATTCTCCTTCCTGGTTTCTTCAAGTTCTCTTGCATAAAAGGCTCTCCAGTCTGATTTGTCAAAAGATGGAGCAGATGATGTTGATGCTTTCAAGGCCAAATCAGTTTTTATAGCAAAAAGACCAAATTCCTCTATTTCAAAAGCTGAAAGTTTTCCAATCAATGTATCCCTAGTTACTGATGTATTAGGCATTGTTCTCAGCTCATTTATAGTAGTAACCTTCATTTTATATGCTGGTAGCAAACCTCTTAAGATTTTTGAAACAATCTCATCTTCACTCAAGGTTCCTCCACAACATTTGATACCTAAAACAATTTCATTCTCTTTCCATAAAGGCAGAAATTCTTTCATCTTCTTCCATTTTCAGATGTTCATACCTGACTCAGAAGCTTTCAATTTTTGCAATTTTTACTGTGGAATCCCCTACATTCAGTGTTTCCAAATGATCCCAAATAGCTTTTGCAGTAGATCTATCTGATAATCCCATGATTTGTTGATTTGATAATGCACTCAAAAGTGCTTCTTTTGCTTTGCATTCATTTTCTTCATCTTTAACTAAAGTAATAGGAGCAGGCTGACCAGCTATAGCAACAATATAACCATTCTTAGTAACTTCCCAGATGTCTTTACCAATGCAATTCAGATGTGTCTCCATTCTGATTTTCCATATTCCATAGTTGGTTCCAAGTTTAGGACTATCCTTCCTGAAATAATTAGTAGACATTGGATCTCCTCAAGTTGTTAAACTTCTGCAAAAAGAGGACTAAGATCTAATACCAATTCTAGGTCCTGGGGACAACTGAGACGGGGGGGTGAATCAGTTGTCTAATAAATTCAAACCAAAATCTTATCAACCAACTTATTGCTTAATACTGGTAAGACAGTTAATTGTACCGGTAAACAATGTTAATAGGAAATGTTGTACCGGTAAGAATTAATGCATGAAACATAAGCACAAAGTCAACCATAACACATGACACAAATATTTGTATGTGGAAACCCTATAAGGGGAAAAACCACGATGGGAAACCTTACCCACAATCAGATGATACTACTACAGATAGTAAGTGTACAAAGAGGGGTCTGCACATGCAGAAAGGCCAATAGCCTAGAGCTCACTGCTCAAAACACAAATGGGAGTCACACTGACTATAGTTGGATGGTTAAATCCAATGAGAATGTACTACACAAAATAGCATCTTCATATGATGGATTTAGTACCGGTGTAATGCTGATATGCTTTTCCAAAAACCTAACTTCACTTTCAAATGATGTCTTTGTGTATATCTCTGCTTGATCTTGCATATACCCTTCCTTAAATCTTTTTTCGCATTCCCCATTTGATCTTACAAATAAGATCTTACATTTATACCATACCCTAAGACCAATTTTAGTAGGTCAGCTCTACAAGATATTACAATAAAACATTTTACAAATAATACAATATCTAATGCAATAACCGATTGAACATGTCAACTTAATGCATTTACAACAATAATAAATCATCTCCATAACGTGCCATGCTGATCTATAAAAGATAAACTTGTCGGTGTAACCCTAGATAACCTGGACCTATTTGTCGGTAAAAGAAAATATGTAAATAAGAATATACCAATGATATTACTTCAAGGAAAAGTGTCCACATGATGTCTTCAAAATTACCAAGTGTCTTCCATGTCATTGCAGGTATCGGTGAACATTATATCCTGTCGGTTAACCATATACCGGTGATTGTTGAACAGTTTACTGATTGCCGGTGAATGTTACTGGATCTCCAAAGTAGGTGTATTTAGCAGGTGTTGACATCAATGACAAAACCATACCAAAATACCAACACATGACACCATTAGGCATAGGCTAAATGGTACCAAATTGTCATAGAATGTGACTAATCAACTGTCACTCAACAATGTATGGAGTCTGACCAATGAGATATCTACTCTGCATAATAAATGGTAATGTCTGTGCATCATCCATCCATTGCTCACAATTGATATAAGGTCTCCAAATAACACTATCCAGTGAATCAAGAACCCAATGCCAATACTCCATCTTACCCAGCTTATGCTGAGTAAAGATACTTGCATATAGATAAACATATGGCTACCTATCACCATGAACTCTATGATGAATAGGTCACGTAATAGCAATGTGCTCCTACACTAGATCTGCAAAAATGTGCATCTTGTCGATAGGCTAGCACTCTCATCGAAAACAACCTGATGAAGATCATGATACAAATGAGCGAGCATACAAACACCCCATGCATATCGAGTCTGATGCTGCATCAGGCTCTGGAGAATCTCACCCCACTCAAACATACAAGAATCACAGGGAGAGTCTTGTAATACATAATCATATCCTACCATCAGATCTCTCCTCTCAAAATGCTCTCATCACCAAATATGGCTCTGCAAGCCTCTGTCCCTCCACAATCCTAAAAATTCTACTAAACTAACTCACCAGTCATTGTGATGTGGAGAATTCTGTAGACATCCTCAAGCATCATACTAATCTCACCTGTTGGCAGGTGAAAAGTGTTATGTTTGCTATGCCATCTCTTAACTAAAGTTGCCAACAATCCCCTATTATGTGTAATATTAGGCATGTATAATAAGTGGCGTAATCTGCAGGCATCTATATATCTCACCTCTTCCTGTGTAAGCTCTGGCACTAAGTGCCGCATCACCAGGAATTTCTCCTGACATTGGAGCACATCAAGTTTCTCCTCTTTACCAAGAGAATTCGATCAATCATCATTCATTTATCTATCAAATCAAAGAGATCGCTAATCTATCACATCAATAATTGGTAAATATTTTCAAATGAAGTAAATCAGGCTATCAAATCAATCTAAACCTATCAATCATGGTTTTCTATCAATCACTGAGTTCAATCAAACTCTACTATGCTCTTTATCAGAAACTAAATCGATTTCTTAGAGCTAATCTATCCAATCAGATCAAATCAATCAATCATTTATCCTATCAATCAACATTATCAAATCAATCAATCAAGTGCCTATTCATCACAATTGCGCATGAAAATGCCTAAATCTAATCATCAAAGTGAATTTTAAACATGAACAACATCAAACAAAAGTGCTATTCTATTGAACACGGACGCTAAATCGAACATATGCTGAACCTTTTTCACATAAGCGCTAAACCTTGCAACAAAAGCGTGAAACAATCAAAAGAACTTCCCTAAACATCAAATGCGCAAACACTAAAAGAAAAAGTGCTAACATTCATCACAAATGCACTAACAAAATGAGCATATGCGCTAAAAATATCAGATGCGCTAACTTTACATGCAAAAGCACTAACAAATAAAACAAAAACACTAACCAAAGAAGCCAAAAACGTGCCAAACACACATAGAAAATTGTACAACAAGTTGCAAAAAGGCTCAGGATAAGGTACATACTGGATACCCATACTCAGGAGGTCGCCGATATCATCGAACGTGCTCGAATCGATGGTTCTCCAATGGGATCACCATTTTGCCACCTCACTAAGATAATCTCTTCACAAGTTGTCAATGATGCAAATGAAATTAAAATTAACTTTGGTTAATTTTATATTTACTATTTGGAAGGGTAATTAATGTTTTTCAATGGGGCAATTATATTTATTTTTCAGAAATAATTTAATCAAAGGACCTTTTCAATTATCGTGAGATCAATCGCTTATCCAAAAAAAAATTAAAACAATTTCATGATCAATCTCCCGAGGGGGCACACAATTAGGATTTTTAATCTTCATCAAGCACTCTATCAAGACTTGACTTAATCTTTGAAACAATGTTGTCTCGACATCATTTCAAAGAGGGGCAAAATGTATACATAAAAATAGCTATGAGTGATCAAATAAATATTTTATATTTATTTAATGTTTATTCTTCTATTAAATAGTTAATTTGAAAATATTAATTTATTTAATTCATTTTGTGTCTTTCTATTAATTAATTTAATTGAAATATTTTATTAATTAGTTCATCTATCCTATTCCTCTAATTAATTAAATATCTAATATTTAATTATTCTTTTGATCAATTAATTAAATATCTAAATATTTAATTATTTCCTCCAATCATTTGAATATCTAATATTTAATGATTATTCTTCTATCCTATAGTCTCAAATAATAAATAATTTCTAAATTATTTAAATCCCTTTTCCAACTCACCTTCCATCTCCACTCCATCTTTCCTTTGCCAACTCATCAATCATGTGGCTAAAGATATTAATATTTCTTAATTATTAATTAATCATTTATCTCCAACATCCAAATTTAATGAAATATTGTGTATGTATACATATTTCTTAAATTTTCTTCTATATTCCCTCCAACATCCCTACATCTTTGGAAGGACTTGAGTCCACTTGTCCTCTCATGCCTAAATCTTCTCCAATCATCCCTAGATTCCCTTAGTTAGTAACACAATCAAGATGAGATGAGTGACACTTGTCTTTGCCTTCCCCCTTTCTCTCAACCTTTACCTTTGCTCACATCCATCCAAATCTACAGATCTGCTAATGAACATTGATCCAGGCCACATCATCTTATCCTCTCAAAATCTATAAAATCAAGAGTTTGAGTTGATGAAGAGTTAGTCGTCAAGTTAGTCTTCAAGTTAGTTTTGAAGTTAGCCTTCAAGTGAATTTTCAAGCTAACAACTTGTGAAAACTTATGCATCTGTGAGTTTTAATCTTGAAGCAATTTTAGCATAATCATTTAGCATAATTATTTAGTATTGCATATCATAGTATCAGTTAAATATCAGTTATTATTTCATTCTTCATATGCCATCTTGGAAGCTATTAGTGCTTGTCTGAGAGCACACCATCTACAACCAGGAAGAATGGAGTTAGGACACAATGAGACTTAAATCATGAAGGTAAAAATAGTTTTTTTTTTATTATTTTAATATCAATTTCATGTAGTTTCATTGGTTGAGTTTGGATTTCCTGTACTATTTCCTTTGTAGTTTATGAAACTAACATGTTGTAGGTAGTATTCTGATGATGAAATTCAAGTCAACACAAGAATAAGCGAAGATAAACGAAAATTGTGAAAACAAGTGGAAGGTCTCCATTATCGTCATCAAGCGTTCAAGTGTTCAAGTCTTCAAGAATCCATCAAATCTTATTCTTGATTCATTTGCAAGCATATGTGTGTTAGGGTTTTTTCATGTTACATGCCATTTCATGCAACACTTGTGATTACATTCAAGAAGAAAAGTAATCATCATCAACAAATTGCAAATCTACAAGGTCTACATTTCCATTATTTACATTTAAGCATTTGCAATTACTTTCTTTCAAGGTTGATTCCTCAACTAGGGTTGGACTAAGGTAAACCCCTATCCACAACCCTTCTTCCCATATTTTTTATGTGTAGGTTGTAGGTACATTGTTGTAATTGCAGATTTAGGCTTCACTTGCAGAGAAGGAAAAACCCTTTTCGACATGCGGATTTTTTGGAGGACTGGGTGCAACTTCAACTTGGTCCTGATGAATTTTCTCTAAATTTGTAGAGCTGGTCTATATCATTCTAAGTACCTTATATCCAAAGTTACAACATGATTCCAAATCGGTAGCTCCTTATTTTACCCATTTTGTCTTCATTTTCTGCATAGTCAACAAGTCAACTCTTCTACTTACAAAAGAGGGTAAATTGCATTGCACCCTTTCAATTCACTTAGTATTCAAATCCTTATTCACTCTAGGGTTTGGATCTAGTGAATTCAACCCCTCTTTTGAATGTAAAGTATCTCCCAAGTGAAAATCATCTTGGTGATTTCCTTTCTCTCTCCTAGGTGGGGAATCACTAGGGTTTAATTTTCCACTTTACACACTTAAAGAAAGAGGAAAGTTTAGCTTGAACTAGCTTGGACCATATATCATCACTTAGGTCTATGGGCCAGTTGCCTATAAAATAGCAGATATGGAAGGTACACCTCTCAAAGAGCCCATAAATGCTATGCATCTCCATAGATACTATGCCTAATCTTCTCCTTTCTCTTCTTTTTCTTTATTTTCTTCTTCAAAAATTGTATGGTATAATAGCATGTTTTCTTTAAAGCATTTATTATTTAATTATTAACATTTTATCTATATTGCTTCATTCTTCACAAACATGTTTTAAGATTCTTGGTTGTCTTGAATTCATAGTGTAAATTTTTAAGAATTTACATTCTTATGTGCTAGTATATCATGTGATTTTCTTTATGTGTTTTGGAGTTAGGATGCATCGATGTTGTATTTAATTTAACTTTTAATTAGATCACATTACTTATGTAGTCCTTAACCTAAACATATTTCTTTAGATCATCAATATTGTATTTAATTAAATTCTTAGTTATTTAATTAGATCACAAGGATCAATTTAACCATGAGGTATTGAGAAATCAATCACATGAGAGTTAGATTTGACATACTTGTACATTTCCAAATTTGTTACTTTTAATCAAAGCAATAGATACATTCAATGTTTTGCAAATTAAAAGAACACATTTTAGGCTATGATCATTATATATATATATATATATCATCATATACAAAATTGACCACTAGATACAACATGTGGTCTCTACTATATCAACATTATCTATGGCTGGTGACTACCTAAGCCCTTGGGACCCTGTCATGGTGGTTCAATGGGTGTATAATGGGATGAAGATCGTGAGTGACTCTTAGAAGAACTCCTCTGGTATCGATCCATGACTATACCTTGATACATGGTTGACTCTGCCTAAGACTCTGGTAACTCATACTATAGATTATTCCCCTCTTCTCACTTGATCTCTAGTTCTATTCAAACTAAGTCGAATAGATCCTCATTTTATCTGATTCTCCTCTGAGGTCTATGCATGATCTACAAACACTGAGGTATGCATGAAGACGTGATGATATTTGATAGGGTCTACTAGATAAGGGACCACCACTCCTATACTCTAACTGTAGAAGAGGCAATGAAATCAAATCGCATGTTCATCATAATAAAAAATTCTAAACAAAGTAAATAAAATAAAAATCCTTTACCTGTATCTCCTACCAGTCAGTGTGGATCATGTGTCATGGCCATCTCTGACCTAGAGCCACTTTCCTCTCCATGCTCATAGTGTCTTTGTACCCCAGTAGGTGGTACTATAGGAGATGATCAATGTAAGCTCAAAGTTGATCTCTGGAGGTCAACCTCCTCTCCTCTAGATGGCATTACCAATGGATCTAGGGCTATGGTATCATATATGGAGTGATGGGGAATCTCCTCCTCATCTCTCTCCTCTTCCTCCTCTCTCTCCTCCTCTCTCTCCTCCTCTTCCTCCTCTTCCCTCTCCTTTGGATCATCCTCATCGTCATCCCCATCCTGACCTCCCTCACCACCACTATCTCCACCTCCCTCCCCTTCATCATCATATTTATCCTATTGTTCTCCCTCCTCCTCTCTCTCATCCTTGTGATCTGATGTGTCTCCATCACTCGGATCCTTGGATGTCTCATGATCCTCCCTAGTTGATCACCTCCATGGTCTAGGACTACCCCTATGATAGTCTAAAGGAAAAATGACTTTGGGGAAAGTCTTATCCCACCATGCAATGTAACTGTGATGAGCTCCCATGTCATCATTAATCAGAATCATCTGAATCTATCAGCTCAATCTCATCATTGAATGGCCTAGGAACTGCTCCCAACCTCCCCATCACTCGAGAGTAGCATACAAAAATTGGAACATAATCTAGAATACCCTGCTCTAGCCCAGATTGTCCCCTAACTCATTCGAAATAGAATGGGACTATGATATGGCTATAGTACCCCTCGAGGAAATGATTCCTTTGCATATAAAAAAGCTAACTACGTTGGCCTGGCCATGTGGCAATGCACCAATATGGTCTCCATCTAATTACATTTGATCTCATTCTATCAATCATAATTCTTCAATTTAACAAGTCACCATTCTACCATGGTCTGGTGAGTGGGTATGCATATTCTCTAGGATCATCTAAGCCAACATCAATTGGTACTCTAGCTGGCCTAGTACATGTAATATGCTCGAACATACAAACTTGAAGAAGGGTGTATTTCATCAAGGTACATCCATCACCATAGACATAATCTCCTAAGTCATGGTAGAGATGGGCTAACATGCTCTATCCCCAAAAGAAAACTATCCATCATTCCTCCATCGCTCATATAACTCAATTATTACGCTCATATAGATTAAATCCTTCATCTTAGTGTAGTCTAGTCACTAGTATTGCTTAGATAAATTTGAGAGCAAGTCTATACTCATATCTTTTAGGAGGCAATAGGTCAATTTGTTATGGTTTTCACATTCTCTAATTATATCTGTCCAACCATGCATGCAATGAATTATTGAAGTATTTGTACCTTACAGGTTATAGATTACCACTTTTCACACACACACACACATGTTTGGCACTCACCATGGGGCAGAAGATTACAATTTTTGGCCTTGCAGATCAACTCTTTTTATTTTTCAAATTTTGTCCATACAGTTCCTACTAAAACTCATATGATTTTTTATTAGGGGTATTATGATAATCTATAACTTATCATACAGTCTACTGAGAATAATCATATGGCTCTATGAGAAAACTTGTACAATTAAATCTATTTTCACATATGGCTCGGTAAGTTTATTTGTACGATCTGTGGAGAATAATCATACAATTATGTGATAATACTCGTACGAATTTATGATTTATCGTATTAAAAAGTAGTGTGGTTTTTTGGGTTTTTCTGATTGAATTTTGATGATATTAATGGTAACCCTGATCTATCTTTTCTTTATCTAAGAGTTTTTTCATAGCCTAACCAATTTTTGTAGAATGTTTGTCCAAGAACACACCCATCTTTCAAACACAATATGACTATTGATTTGTTGTTTTTGCAGGTTGCCTAAGGAGAATCAACTGAACATTGTGTATTCTTTAATTCATTTTTAGGCACTTAAATTACGATGTGGTAAATGAATAAATTTGTTTTTCATGTTTAAGAAGAGTCTAAAAGGTAGGAGAGTATTCTCTTGTCTATATAGACAATCAAAAATCTAGACCCTTGAAGC
Organism: Cryptomeria japonica; assembly: GCF_030272615.1. Taxonomy (NCBI): domain Eukaryota; kingdom Viridiplantae; phylum Streptophyta; class Pinopsida; order Cupressales; family Cupressaceae; genus Cryptomeria; species Cryptomeria japonica. Next base: position 702,838,548 of record NC_081411.1, on the reverse strand, counting down.
TTTTCTGGTTTGAGATTTGCATTCCTTTAGCGGGCCTATCACAGTGGGAAAAATTAATCACCCTGTGAGAATGACCCAAGTGAGTACAACTAGAACTAAGCATCCTGACTCACTATAATAAATAGGCCTCTTGGGATTAAAGTCTCAAAGCACAAAGTTATTTGAGTTTTCTCTTTGAGATCTTTCATATCGGGCATTTTGTAGGGCCCCACAGTCTCAATCACGCTCGCGTGACTACATCTTGTTTTAGTACCTTGTTGGGCTATAGGCCTCAATCATGCTTGCACCACTTCAAGGGGTAATTTTAAATAGAAATTCTTACTAAGAACTCTAAGATAGAAGCTACCTGATTCACCTCTAAAAGGGGGATAATCTTTGTGCAAGAAAGATACTAACTCTCCCAAGATACTTGCCATATTGTACCCCCATTAGCATTTAGAGCCAGCTAATATGGCATTGATAATCTATTACATGAGACTCAATGGATTTATTCTGATTAGCTATTGGGTGTGTACATAATCTTGCAAGAAAAGGTTTTCTCTCTCAGCCAACTTCCTTAGAATTAGCATGTTGTGCTTGAAGTCACTTTACATCTTGCATGTTTATTGTGTCTTTGTCTTGGAAATAGAAACTGAGACCCCAAAACTGGAAAACAATCAAAACATCAAAAACTCAGTGGTAAAAACTTTGTCCTTGTCAAAAACTCATCGCTATTCAATCATGTGTCGTACAAGTCTATTGTTTTGTCATACTACCCTATGAGAATTGTTGTCTGATGACTGGTATATTGTCATACGAGTCTTAACACCTAGGGTATATCTTTGTTAGATTGTCATTCTTGTCTCTGCAAATTGTTGTTTGGCTATACGTATGTTGGTATTTTGATATGTTGATATGGTTTTATCATTGATGTCAACACTTGTCAACACTTGTCAACCTTATCAGCACTTGGAGATCTTTGGTTATGTTCACCAGCATGTTCAGTGACTTATGCATAGTCACCGGTATTTGGTTCACCGGCAGGTTATATTTTTCACCGGCACTTGGAATGACTTGGAGACTACTTGGTTATGTTGAAGAAATTATTTGATCACTTGGTTTTGGTGATCTATTTATTGATCTATTCGGGTTTGCATATTTGTTGTTACCGGCAAATAGGTCCAGGTTATGCACCGGAAAGCATATCTATTCTAGATCAACACATCATGTTATGGAGATGATTTATTATTATTGTAAATTCATTGAGCTGACATCATGCATCGGATATTGTTTCATTTGTAATTGATTCTATTGTAATATCACTTAGTGAGGTGACCTACTCAATTGGTCTTAGGTTATGGTATAAATATAAGATCTCATTTCTGAGATTCATATAGGATTGAAATGGGAATGTAAGCAAGTGCAAACATGCAAAAATAAGCAGAGCTATACAAACAAACATCATTTGAAGATTGAAGGAAGGTTTTGCGAAGATAATCAAATCTTAACCGATACTAAATCCAACATATGAAGATGCTATATTGAGCAGTACATTTTCATTGGATTTAACCATCCAATTATAGTTAGTGTGACTTTGATTTTTTGATTGAGCAGTGAGCTCTAGGCAGCTGGCCTTTCTGCATGTGCAGACTCCATATTGTACACACATACTATCTATAGTAGTATCATCTGATTGTGGGTAAGGTTTCCCATTGTATTTTTTCCCCTTACAGGGTTTCCACGTACAAATATTTGTGTAATGTGTTGTGGATGTTATTGTCTTTCTATTTCATGCATTAATCTTTACCAGTACTGCAATTAACTGATAAAACTATCTACTAGCATAAAGTTTGGTTTACCGGCATTAAGCATTAAGTTTTGGTTAAGTTAATTTTGGTTTGAACTTAGACAATTGATTCACCCCCCCTCTCAGTTGTCTCTGGGACCTAACAACATACACTGTTGTACAAGTCATCATCATCTTTAACAGTTTGTCATCTAATAAGCCTTAAACTTTCATTCGAGTATAGACAACAACTCATACGAATATCTATCTATGTCATCTAGAAGTCATTAAACTATCATCTAAGTGATATTATTCTGACGTATGAGCCTCTAATTTTGTCAATCCAGAAGCCTATATTTTTGCGTGCATTTCAAAATCTGTCATACTTTCCTAATCAATCTACAGTGAGTGTATATATGGTATTTTTCATCCTAAGCATAAACAATCTTGATAGTGTACCCCTGTCATTGTGTTACATGATTTTGTCGATTATATCTTAGCTAGTTCAATCAATCCTACATCAATATGATCAACCTAATCTACTTAGACCATGTCTTATATAGGATAGATCATTCCTTAAACCAGACTTGGTCTCTCTCACTCTACTCAATCATTACCTCAAATGAACAACTAGCTCTGATTTGATCTTGACATTTGTGTCACTTCTAGCTCTCAGTCACATCAATTGTAAATGCTTGTTCAAACCAAAAGTTCTCATAAGATAGCTGCCAAAGGTAAGGGATAGTCCTTTTCATTGCAAACTAATCCATTTTTTATAGAATACCCTAGATCTAATAAACCTTCATCGTCAAGTATACCATTTTTTTATCAAGCCTTATCTCCCAACATGTCTTGAGAAAGGAAAGAAAGAGAAGTTGCTAAATGCAATACTCATGATAATGTTAGCACCCATGCTACTGATAGTGACTCCTCATGTAGCAAGTCTAAAGCTTCTGAACCTACATAAGCTATTATAAATAGTTATCAAAAGGATAAGGATTTCTGAAAAATCATGAAAATTATCATGGCTAGAAAAAAAGAAGAGCATTTTCTAGAGTAGGCAAAACAAGGTGCTAAACTTCCCATTGATTATAGCATTTAAAGCCTTATCACTAAAGAAGAAGAGACACCACTAGCATTGGTAAACAAACAATTGCAAGCATTGCAAACTGAAATCAAGGAAATGAAAAATAAGAATAAATCATATATGCATTATTCTTTGGACATGATCTGTTCATTCCCATTTGACAAGAACCCTTACATGCCTCCATTTCCTTCAAGAGTGGAAATTCCTAAGCTTGACAAATATGATGGTAACTCAAATCCTCAAAACCATATCTAAGAATTATGTGCTTTATGTATGGATTTCATGCACGAACATACATATCTCATGCATCTCTTTCCAAGAAGTCTAGGAGGACATGCTATGGAGTGGTTTTCAAGCCTTCCTATAGGAATTAAATCTTTTGAGGAGATGGTTGAAATGTTTCTCCAACAATACTCCTATAGTATTCATCATACAGCCACCATGATCGAGCTCTATAATACCAAACTAAAGACAGGAGAACCTTTTCTCACTTTCCTTCAACGTTGGAGAAAGATGTTCTCTAGATATTCATGACCCATTTCTGATTCTGAGAAGATGGACATCTTTGTTAATAATCTAATTCTTGAGTTAAAATATAATATCCAAATGCAAGTATACCCTTCATTCAACAATATGGTGGACAATGCTCTCAAAATAGAAGATGTGCTTGTAAGGAAAGGAGATATATCACTTTATAAAAATACACAAGGCTCTAGTTCCAAAGAGAAGAACAAATACTGGAAATATGGAAAAGATAATAACATAAATTTTTTTAATGATGGATTGGTTGATACTATTAAACCAAAATCAAAACCAGTAGTATTTAATCTGACTAGTAGCACACAAGCCATCAAAGAAGTTGAAAGCACTGCAAAAAACCCTCCTAAGAAATCAAAAGAGTGGTTTAAAGAGAAGCCTTGGCTTTCAAAGCCTAAACACAATTTCACTCCTTTGGAAGAATTGTATGAATCGACTCTTAAGACTCTATTGGCAAATGATCTGATCACATTGCCTAAAAATTCCAAACCATATGATCCTGAAGTCAAACCCAAATGGTGGAGGGAAAACAGGTATTATGCATATCATCGAAACAAGGGTCATACAAAAAATAACTACAAGAAACTCAAACATGAGATTCAATACCTTATCGATGCTGGAAAAATTATTGTTGGAAATCATGCAACCAATGCTAATCATAAAGCTTTCAAAGATCCATTACCTGCTTATGAGCAGGGTGATTCCTCAAAATCCAAGGGAGGTTCAAAAATCAATTACACCTATATCAATAATGATAATGTGATAAACATTCTTGAACCTTCTCAATCTAAATATCATGACCCGTGCTAAAAAACAAACAAACCGTGAATTGCGAATATCGTGACCCGCGCTAAAAAAAAGTTACTCTCAAAGGAGCTAGTTCCTCATCTCCTGATTAGACATCATGAAATCCATTAACAACATCAAACCTACTGACTTCTTCAAAAAAACAACCATATATGATCATGGCTAAATCTAAATAGTTGGCTTCATCATCTTCTTTTGGTTACAACATTGTTGAACAATTAAAATGAACTATCGCTCAAATCTCCATTCTTGAACTGTTTAAGATCTCTTCTTCTCATAGAGAGATCCTAAACAAATCTTTTCTTGCTACTAACATCCCTATAGACCTAGATCTAGATTGGTTTCAATCTATGGTGGGTCACCTAACTTCACCTCACTACCTATCCTTCTCTAAAGAAGATGATATTTCCTTGAACCATCCACATAATCAACCATTACATATTGAAGCCATGATCCATAAACACCGAGTCAAACGTGTTTTGATAGATGGAGGCACTAGGTTGAATATGTGTACCTACAATTTACTGATATAGTTGGGATTTCTTGAGAATGTAGACTTGATGGATGCTTGATTTGTTGTTTTAGACTTCATAAAACTTGCACTTTCACTGCATAAGAAGCTCCTTCAATCACTAAATCTTAGATCTTCAAATGAGGAAAGAAAGGGTTTATGTAGGAGACCCTAACTTTGTTTTGATCCATATGCCGACTTAGAAATGATATTTTTTGACAATCTTTTAGATTTGAATATTAAAATACCACCAAAACATGCTCTCAAAATTCCTGGAGAAAAAGTGAGGACAATGTTGGTACCAACATGGTCTGAACACATAGTTCGACCAACTTTTTGCCCAATTTTTGAGGAATCAAGATATTATGATTTTAAAGAAAATTCCAAGAATTTGTAAGAATTTGAGATGTTTTGATATGCTAAATTAGGTCTTGAAGGTCGAAATAGGACATAATTAGGGTATTTGGTGAAATGATTAATTGAGAGAATAAAATAAAAAGGGGCACACTTAGGGTAAAGGGCCGAATTTTATGATGTGTAGAGGGATAAGAGGAGGCTTTAGATTTAACTAAATTAATTAATTAAATGCTTAAATGGAATTTGAAATGCAAAATCCAAACACACTAAGGTGGGTGCTAACCTAAGCGTGGAATTGTACCACCCAATTAAGGGTATACAATTTACGATGCTACACACATAAGTATTATTTCCTACATATTGAAATTTCTACTACAATAACCTTTAAAAAACACCTCAATAATATCATTAGACCATACAACAACATCCAAACACTCACTTACTATAGCATCCTAAAATTGCACCCTTTGTAATTTTGACTACATTTGGGGCTCTCACCTAAGCGGTCTCATCCCCATACTTATTCAGGACATGTTTATGCCTCCCCCATACAAACAAGCTTCATTTTTCCACTTTGCACCTTGCATGGCCCCTTTTTCCTAGCCCAAATTGGGGTAGAACCAAGGTTCCACCCCTTGGTCCTCCCTAATTGGGCCCTATTTTGGCTCCTAGGCCCTATCCCAAATTTGAGTGAGAAAACAATTTCCCATGTCATCCTATGTCAGAAAATTAATACAAATTGATGACATACAAGTATATAAGGATTTTCTCCCCTCTCATTTTGATATATAGGCATAAGGTGAGAGAACATAACAAGGTGGAGAAGGAAAGAAGTCTACATCAAGAAGTCAAGCATTCTTCATCAATCAATATTTAAGGTTGCATACTCTTCATCTATTCATTGGAGCAACATTATATCATACATTTGCAAGAATGTGTGTGTTAGGGTTTTGTCATGTTCATGCCATTTTATATGACATATGTGACTACATTCAAGAAGCAAAGCATCATTACCATCTATTGCAGATCTGAAGGTATACCTTTCCATCATTTATTTCAAACATTTGCAATATTTCATTCAGGCTTGATTCCAAAAAGGGGTTTGACATAGGCAAACCCCTATTCCCAACACATTTACCTTTCTTTCTGTGTGCAAGAAATAGGTACACAGTTGTACCTTTGTAATTAAGCTTCATTTGTAGAGACAGAAAAACCCTTTTCGACGTGCTACTTTTGGCAAATTTCATAGAGCATCTCCAAATCATCTCATACTTCTCATATTTAGGTGCATGATGAAATCCTGAATATGTAGCTCACCATTTTTGCTTATTTTGTCTTCAATTTCTTACTTATTCAACTTACAAAAGGGGGTTAAACACATTCCAAACACAATCAATCTACTTAGCATTCAGTCCTTGTCTCACTTAGGATTGGATCTAGTGGATTCATCCCCTCTTTCTTCCAAGAGAAAATGGACTTAATGATTTCTCCCTTCCACATGGTGAATTCACTAAAGCTCAAATTTTCCACTTTACATTTACAAACTATCCATAGCACATGGTGACATCAATGAAAACCCAATTAGTGGATATTAAAATATTTGAGAATGTTCAGTATCCTTTAAAGGATGGAAAACTAGAAAGTGTGTTGACTTATTCATAGAAAAAGTTAGTGTGCATGCATTCATATCAGAATTTAAGAGTAATATTGTAACAAAATATGTGATACACTCTCAACATGTCAGATGGCTTGATAGTCAATTTTGCACATGTAGAAATACATTTCTAGTTGGAAGTATACTATTAGTGGCCAACTTTGCAAAAAAGTATAATCTTGTTCTACAAGAGAAATTTCAATCCCAATACTACAATTCAGTGCAAGTAGCTATTTTTATTGATATTGTTTATAGACATGTAGATGATTATACTAGAGGATGATAGAATTTTTTTGAGGGAATACCATTTCTATTTGAGTGATAACCAAATAGATTTGTCAAATTTTGTTCTAATGTTTTAACATATATTATGCAAATTTAAAATAAAGAGGAATCCAAATGATAGAACATCTCATATGGTTAAATAATTATACAAGATAATTCAAGAATGCTAAAATGTTTTATTGGCTAAGTAGGGATCACAAGGAAAATATTATCCAACATATGTGGAGTTTTATTGAAACTAGGCATGGTAAAGGAGAACATGATGGAGTTGGTGCGTGTGTTAAAAGAATTCTTGCTAGAGATTAATTAAAATATAATGATATACTAAAATTTAAAGTTGCATGTGTAATTTTGGATTGATGCAATACAACATTATCTACTGGATCAAGTGATAACTCTACAATTTAATGATTCTTTTGGTTAGTTGAAGAACATAACATTTCTCCTAGACTTGATTGTGAGGCAATTAGTGGATTTAGCCAACTAACATTTATTTAAGTACAAATAGAAGAACATGGATTATTTGGAGAAGGAAGATTGCAATATTTTTTAGTTTTATGTTTTAGGTGATTTAGAAGCATGAAAGAATATAAAGTATATTGAAAATTTGAAGCAAAGACCATTGACACATGTTCAAACACATGATCAATATGAAACAACAATTGAAGATAATGATCAAATATTTGCACCATATTGTTGGCTTGATGATGATTGTAATAGATGACTTCATGTGTTTTTATTGATGGCACATGTATACACACACATATGATCACATTGTCTTAGCCATCTTAGTTAAGATAAACTGATATTACTCCTAAAAGTCTTTGTATTGCAGCCGGTATTGGATGTTTAGTTTAAGATGGTTTAGAGGGTGTCTAACCGGTATTGTATTTGATCCTGATGGTAGCTTTATTAGTATAAGGTATTTTGATAAGAAATAAGTTGGAATAGTTAACATTATCAGTATAGTAATAATGTGTCAGTTTGCCTTCAATAGTTATTTTGATGTGTATCTCACTTTGTTATTCGGCATAGCTATCCTGATCCAATAGAACAAGAACTCCACACAACCCGACATCAGTCTAACTTATGTCGATAGCAATTTCCTTCATGTGACTCACTATTGACTTAGCTATTCCAATGTGACCACCTAAGAAGATATCACTTGCACAATACTCAATCGGCATATGCTATTCTAATCTGATCACTTGAGAAGCACAACAAACATTTGATCAGTATAATATAGTGAGGTTTTGTTAATATACCAAAATTTTATTTTCACAACTATTAGCTTCAGGACATCCAATAAGAACTTCATAGACACATCATATGGCATTATGGGAGTCTTCAACAACGTTGTCATCTTCATCAACCTGATCACTGTAAATTCACTCCAACATATGACATCAATTAGCCTAATCACTACCATCAACCTGATCATAGCAACTCATCTACAACTTCACCATCCTTACACACACACATGTTGACATCAATAACAACTTCAATGCCAACAATCTCCCCTTTTGGCATTGATGTCAACACTGCAAATTCTCTCCCCCTTTAACAACAATGGAAAAGGGGCCCTGACAGCCAAAATAATTTGATCTAAATTTGGTGTCTACATGCTCCCCCTCATGCCATATGTTCTTCTAAAGGAGTTCTCTCCCTTTGATTCATTTGGTGTGCCTGAGCATAACCATTATGACAGTGTGCACCTCTGTTGGTTTCTTGATGCTTGATGAACCATTATTACAATATATGTTAGAGATGATCCAACATCATAAAAATAAACTATAATCAAGTATGCTTAGCCCCCCTGTGATCTACTATCATCAAACACATTTTGTCTCCCTCTGAGAACCATAACCAGTATGCATCATTTGTTCATTTGTTTATGTTTTGTCCATCATGTTGTATGCATACTCTCAACATCTCTTGATTATGTTGTCCATTCTCTTTTGTGTTGCATCATTATTTTATGCTTCCATGTTGAACACAACATGATTGTCTTTAAGAAAACCTTTAGCACTCACATCAATACTCAAATTTATGTATGCAAGAACACACCACACTCTAGAGCCATTTTGTAGAAAACTTCAAATGTATGCCAATAATGTCAAATTTTGATATGCTACCATGACATGATCCCCTCAATAAAAGAGTCTATAGCAGATATACAAAATATTTACTAACTGAGCATCAACTGAAATAAACACAAACAATCATCATCCCAAGTACCTTTTCCTATCACCATTTCCCCTCATCTGCTGCATCTTACCCTTACACTTCTCCTTTTCATTTTCATTTTCATTTTTTTTTTTTTTTTTGGGAGGGGGGGGCCCAAAGATATGATCAATATGAAGCTCCCCCTAAGATCTTGCATCTTCTTAAGCTTGATGAGATATCACTTGTGATGATATTATGAATCAATTAGGATATGAACAACTATTGAGAGGTGGGGCTGAATTACTAGATAAAAAATTGACTTAACTTTCACCAAACTCAAAAACTATCTCACAAGTCAATCACTGAACAAACTGGTTCAAACTACAAACTACAATAGCAATGTCAAGAATATCGGTTGACTAGCATATCAAAATAACAGTATAATAGCTTTGAAACTCCCAAACCATTTTACCAAAACATAAAAATACTTTACTAGCAATAGTAAAAGCACATTTCAGATAAATGTCAGTCATCTTAACATATCTAAGTGGATTTAACAGATAAGAAAATTAACCATATCAAACATAACCACAAAAACCATTCACCACTTCATACAATGATTTTTTACGTGGAAACCCAAATGGGAAAAACCATAGTGGGGATGAATACCCACAAGTATTCTAAACTCTTCTGAACTTTGCCCTGTTAGGATCCAAGCCTATTAAAGCTTTACAAAAATGTCCTGTGAAGAACAGATCCTATTAGGGACCGCCCGATTAAGGGATTGACTATAATGCCCTGTTAGAAGAAATAACCTGTTAGGAGTAACCTCGATAGAGGATTTGAAATCAAAGCTAATAGATCACTTGGTTAGAGGATTTAGATAACACTAAGCCTATTAAACCTTACCTGGTTAAGTTATTTAACTGTTGTAATTGTTAGAGAACAATAAGGGTTTGCTGATTTGGTAAATAGCACTACTCTGTTTGATCAGATCCTTTTCATGCTCCTATCTACCTTCACACATACTATAGATACTCCTTCTGGTTTGGCAATCAATCACACTTACACTTAACTAAAATTGCCAACACTACAATAAAACAACTCATTGACCTTATAAGCAAAACAATAGGTCGGTAACAATCACAAACCTAAGATCTCATAGAGATTACAAAAAATCGGTTCAAGTATGACCATTACATTACATAGAAATCATTGCACATTGTTCAAGAAAACCTCGACCACTCCTTGATCACTGCTTCATTGATTCCTGTAACTCAATGCGCAGTTTCCTCTTCATGCAATGTATTCACTCATTCCCAAGATAAAACCATTATCTCTATGCACCAAAAACCACTTGAAACTCATCACATATAACATGCATACATGGCATAATCATTACCGATCATTATTTGATAATAAATCAATACAACCGATTCACCAAGCTCCATTGGTTACAGTTTGGCACATCAATAGGTAGGGTTATCTATTGATCTCACTTCTTCTAAAGTAATATTGGTTCCCTTCACTTTCTCACCTACCGATTGCAAAACAACATCATTACCGGTTACAATTGACATCAATGACAACACAATAGTTCACCAATGCAATCTTCAATCAAATACCAACAATCTCCCCCTTTGGCATTGATGGCAATACAAATATCAATACCCTTGATTGTGATGATTGAGAGTAATGCACACACATAAGTATAGGAATATTTCTTTATATTTTACCATGTACTCTCCTTCAACTGAGTCTCCATGTCTTCAATTGGTAACTGGCTACAATTCTTCTCTCTATCAATCATACAATTTTTCTCCCCATAATCAAACATTTCTTCTCCCCCTTTGACAACAATGCCAAAGCAAAAGTAAAACATGTAGTGTCATACTTCACTGTTCTGCATCAATGATATGCAACTTGATGCTCCCCTTATGGAGTAGTTCCACTCTACACCAATCCTACTTGAAGATTCTTCAATTTTCTCTAGGACTGATGTCTTCCACATCTGCTCAATTGACCTCATGTAGGGGCACAACCCCTAGCTGACTTCTAAGATACTCAAAAGTAGTCTTAGGCAGAGTTTTAGTAAAGATATCCACTAGCTTCTCCTTAGTAGATACATGCTTCAATAACACATCTTTACTCTGCACTTTTTGCCTCAATAAATGATATTTCAGCTCAATATGCTTAGTTCTAGCATACAACACCGGATTATTTGAAATATTTATTGCACTAGTGTTATCACATTAAATCTTTACTAGTTTTGTGATCTTCAACTTGAATCCTTCTAGAATGTGTTTCATCTAGATTATCTGGGTACAATTCATATACACTGCAACATATTCAGCTTCAGCAGTGGACTGTGATATACAACTCTGCTTCTTGCTGCTCCAAGATACAAGTCTTCCTACAAGAAAGAATGCACCATTAATTGTTCTCCTCCTATCATCAACATTTCCTGTCGGGTCTACATTTGCATAAACCTTCAAATAAAAGTTAACTACATATGGATACCATTATCCATAATCAATAGTACCTTTCAAATATCTGAATATCCTTTTAGTTGAAATCATGTGTGTCTCCTTTTGATTCTCCTAAATTCTGGCAACTAATCCAACTACACGAGCAATATCCAGTCTGTTGTGAAAAACATAATGCAGTTTCTCTATCATTGATCTATACTCCTTTTCATCAATGTATGCATCATCATCCTCCTTAGACAATTTACAACCTATAACCATTGGTGTCCCAGTTGGTTTACAGTCTCCCATTCCAAATGTCTTCAATACCTCTTTCACATATTTGGACTGTATGATAAAGATACCACTCTTCATTCGTTGAATTTGCAAAAATATGAAGAATTTTATCTCTCCTACCAGAGACATTTCAAATTCACTTTTCATCTCATTTATAAATTCATCACTCATGTCATCATTTCCTCCAAAAATGATATCATCCACAAACACTTCACTAACTAGTATCTTATCTCCTTTAGTCTTGAGATATATGTTGATGTCTTCACTGGTTCTCTAGAAACCTATCTTCATCAAGTGTGAATGTAATCTTTCATACCATTCTCTCAGTGCTTACTTCAACCATATAGTGGCTTGTGTAGTTTACACACCATATCCTTTGCATCAATCAAATCATAACCATCTGGTTTTTCAATGTATACTTCCTCTTCTAGTATTTCATTTAAAAATGCTGACTTCACATCCATTTGATATAGTTTGAATCACCTATATGCTACAAATGCAAGTAGAGTCTTAACACCTTTCAATCTAGCAACCGGTGCAAATGTCTCACCATAGTCTTCTCCTTCTTCATGTGCATAACCTTTTAATACCAATATTTCTTTTTTTCTTACTACTACTCCATCTTCATTTAGTTTATTCCTGAATACCCATTTACTGCCTATCACATTTTTATTCACTAGTTTGGGTACTAGGGTCCATGTATCATTCTTCTTAATCTAGTCAAGCTCCTCTTCCATATCCTTGATCCAGTGATCATCTCCAAGGATTCCTTAGCAGTTCTAGGCTCAATAGTGGAGATCATGCAATTATTCTCTCTAATTGTTCTTCTGGTTAACACTCCAGTATCTTTATCTCCAGTAATCTGGTCAAGATTATGATTGAGTCTCACATACCTTGGAATGAAATGATCATTATCTTCAGGTTCTTCTTCCTCACTATCTTCATCTTCTTCTGCAAAATCTACTTGTTCTGGTTGAACTTGTACTACAACATTCACTTCACCAACTTTTGGTTTCATTAGTTCTCGTTCCAAAATCAGAATGTAAGGTTCATCTTCCTTCTTCTCCTCACTGTTTTCTCCTGAAACTTCAGGACACTCATCCACTTGGACATCAACACTTTCAATGATTCTCTTTGTTTGGTTGTTGTAACATTTGTAGGCTTTACTCTTGGTGGAGTAACCAAAAAATATACTTTCATCACTCTTAGCATCAAACTTACCAACATAGTCACCTCCATTGATAAATCATTTACTACCAAAAATCTTAAAATAACTGACATTAGGTGATCTACAATACCATTATTCATAAGGAGTTTTATCCTTACCTCTCTTTACCAATATCTAGTTCATAATGTATACAGTTGTGCTGACAACTTCTCTCCAAAAATTTTTTGCTACACCTCCTTGTATTAGCATCGTTCTAGTAGCTTCATCAACTAACCAATTATTCCTCTACAATACCATTCTGTTGTGGTGTCCTAGGTGTAGAAAGTTACCTCTTAATTCCATTGTATTCACAATATCTGGTGAATTCCTCTGAAGTAAATTCACCTCCTTGATAAGTTCTCAGACACTTTATCTTCTTACCACTTTCCTTTTCAGCTAAGGCCCTAAATGCCTTTAAATTACTAAAGGCTTCTATTTTTTCCTTCAAGAATGTGACCCACATCATTCTTGAGCAATCATTAGTGAAGATCATAAAATATCTATCACCTTGAATACTTTTAGTCCTTATTGGTCCACAAAGGTTTGTATGAACCAAATCTAACAAATGTTCTGCTGAGAAAGATTTTCTCTTAAAAGTTGAGTATGTCATCTTCCCTAACTGACATTCCTTACACAGAGCATTCACTGGTTTGTCCAAATGAGGCAAACCTTTTACTAACTTGGGCTTGTTGACTTTGACAATGTTATCAAAATTTATATGACAAAATCTTCGATGCCAAAGCGAACTATCATCTACTTTAGTAATTAAATAGTTGTTGACTTTAGGATTTAGATGAAATAGGTTACCTTTTGTCTGCTTGCCGATTGCAATTAGTTCACCTTTGTTCCCATATATTTTGCACATTCCATTCTTAAATATCAATGGATAACCTCTGCCATTGAGTTGAGCTACACTCAAGAGATTGTGCTTTAATCCTTCAACCCAGTAGACATCATTTACACTACTCTTTCCATTAAGAGAAATGGGCCCCTTTCCTTTTACCATGCAGGATGACTCATTTCCAAATCTCACAAGTCTTCCATCAAATTCCTTCAAAGTAAGAAATTTAATCTAGTCACCCGTCATGTGGTGTGAACAACCACTATATATGATCCAATCATCGGAACTATCCATGCAAGAAACTAATGCCTTCTGATCAGATGTCTCCTCTTTAATGGAAATAAAGACAATGTCTTCATTAGCATCTCCCTCAGATTCCTCAACAGTGATTCCACCATCAACTACAAATGTCTGCAATGAGGCAATCTCTTTTGTATTTTCCTTTGTACTTCTTATACTTCCCACACTTATGCTCATTGTCACCATTAGGACAATTAGCAACAATATGTCCAATCTTGTTACAAGTAAAACACTTCAAAGGTAGTTTACCTCTGTACTTACCGGTACCTCTGGGTAATCGCTTGGCCAGCAATGCTTCAATCTTGATCAGATTGCCTTCATCATAAACTTCTCTACTGGATCTAGACTAATAACTGTGACTAACATCTCTTCTTTTCCTTACAAATGGGTTAGAAACTAAAGCTCTAAATGTAGATTTGGATTTCTAAGCACTACCATACTAACCATTTAACTCAAATGCAATAAGTTTACCAATGATGGAGTCAAGAGTTACCTTTGTTTTATCAATAAACTTTATCTTCTGAATGGCTGCAACTCGGATAGCGTAGACCAGTAGAAGGGTTCTCAACACCTTACTAACCACTGTGGCATCCTCCACCTAACCACCAGCACTCTTGATCTCACTGACTATCTCCTTGATCCTTTGACCATACTATTGAATATTCTTAGCTTCAACCATCTGCATGTCATCAAATTTACCTCTTAGACTCTCTTCTTTGGATATCTTCACATTCTCATCACCGCTATAGATATCCTCAATTTTCTTTCACACTTCATAAGCAGTCTCCAAACCATGGACATCAACATACTCTGAATCAGATAAAGAAATGATAATGGCCTCTAATGCTTGAGTATTATCTTGTTTCTCTTTCTTTTGATCATCAGACAGAGTCCCACTAGGTGTATTATATTGTGTAACAACAGTTTCCTTGTATTGACTTCCTAGACTCTTGATATATATTTTTATCCTATCACTCCATATTCTGGAGTTTTTCCTATTAAACTTAGGACCTTCTTTCTTCATCATGTTCTTCTAGATCTTTAGATCAAGATGTTAGGCTTAGACACTAGAGGACCTGAAACGCTCTGATACCAATTGATGATATGATAAATCAATAAGGATCTAGGAAACTACTGAGAGGGGGGGTGAATCAGTAGATAGAAAACTGACTAAACTTTCACCAAACTCAAAAACTATCTCACAAGTCAATCACTGAACAAATTGGTTCAAACATTGAACTACAAATTACAATAGCATTGTCAAGAATACCGGTTGACTGGCATATCAAAATAATAGTATAACAGCTCTAAAACTCCCAAACCATTTAACCAAAACATCAAAATAATTTACTAACAATAGTAAAAGCACATTTCAGATAATTGTTGGTCATCTTAACATATCTAAGTGGATTTAACAGATGAGCAAATTAACCATATCAAACATAACCACAAAAACCATTCACCACTTGACACAATGATTTTTGACGTGAAAACCCAAATGGGAAAAACCATAGTGGGTATGAGTACCCATGAGTATTATGAATTCTTTTGAATTTCTCCCTGTTAGGAGCCAAGCCTATTAAAGCTTTAAAAAAATGTCCTATTAAGAATAGATCCTGTTAGGGACCACCTAGTTAAGGGATTGACTATAATGCCCTGTTAGAAGCAATGCCCTATTAGGAGTAACCTCGATAGAGGATTTGAAATCCAAGCTAATGGGTCAACTGTTTAGAGGATTTAGATAGCACTAAGCATGTTAAATCTTACCCAGTTAAGGGATTTAACTGTTGTAATTGTTAGAGAACAATAGGGATTTGTTTATCTGTTAAATAGCACTACTCTTCTTGATCAGATCCTTTTCATGCTCCTATCTGCCTTCACACATACTACAGATACTCCTTCTGGTTTGGCAAACAATCACACCAACACTTAACCAAAAGTGCCAATACTACAACAAAACAACTCATTGACCTTATAAGAAAAACAATAGGTTGGTAACACATCACAAACCTAATATCTCATAGAGATTACAAATAAATCAGTTCAAGTATGACCATTAGATTACATAGAAATCATTTCACATTGTTCAAGAAAACCTTGACCACTCCTTGATCACTGCTTCATCAATTCCTATAACTCATCACACGGTTTCCTCTTCATGCAATGTATTCGCTCATTCCCAAGATAAAACTGTTATCTCTACACACCAAAAACCACTTGAAACTCATCACATTTAACATGCATATATGGCATAATCATTACTAGTCATCATTTGATAATAAATCAATCCATCCAATTCACCAAGCTTCACTGGTTAGGGTTTGGCACATCAATAGGTAGGGTTACGGGTTGATTTCACTTCTTCTAAAGTAATATTGGTTCCCTTCACTTGGTCACCTAGTGGTTGCAAAAAAACATCATTACCAGTTACTATTGACATAACACAATAGTTCATCAATTCAATCTTCAATCAAATACCAACAACTTGAGCATGAAGTGTACTATGTTGGCCCATGAATATATTCTCAATGCCACTGACTTCTAGAGCAGCATCAATTTTCTTCATGTTGGACAACCCTTTCTCTACAATACTTTGTTGTGTGCCCAAAGTTGTTGCAGTAGTATCACACCATGTTCTTTCTAAATGGAGAAGTAGATGGGTATCTAACAAATTGATTTATTCTCCTTCTTCAGACCATACCATTGTTACCAGTAAATGGAACAAGAGAATTTCTTGACAATCTAGGAGCACTTTTGATTTTGTTCCATGCATATCTTTGTCTTTCATATGTTCTATCAACTCTTCCAAGCTGACCAAAATTGTTATGCCTTACAATTTTTTTGGAAGAGAGAGTGTAGGGGCTGCCATGTGACTAAAAAAATTTCTTTCTACATTCATGACTCATGTGATCAACTTTATTACAATTATAAGAAGTTACATTCATGACTCATGTGACCAACTTTATTACAATTATAATCCATAAAGAAGCAAAAAAACTCTTGCTATCATAGATGGGAGCATATCTATGCATGTTTCTACAACTTGAACTCTTATGTCCATATCCATGACGTCTATGGCAAACTACATTCTTATTTCTAGTAGAGACATCTTGATCATTCCTAGACCTTTTTCTACATTCACTTGCTCTATGACCATAATCGTTGCATGAATGACAACAATTAGAGAAAAGAGACTTGTTACTTATAAATTTATTCTGCCATGTATGTGGAGATCTTGCAGATTTATAGGATCCACTTCTTCTTCTACGATTGGTTTTGTGTTGTACATTTGTAACATTTTTTTCATTTGATCCTTTTTGTCTCCTCATTTGTTCAGTCTTGTGAGCAACCACATATTCTTATCTTCTTCTAGCAGGAGATCTTCTAGACTCTCTCATGTTCTCTTTTTTGTTGTAGCCATCTTCAATCAACTTGTTTTTTCCTTTTAGATTGGCATTATGTGTTCTTGTAGCAGCATCCTTCATCTTCATGTCTTCAAAAGTAGTAGTCAAATCTATCTTTTTTCTTGGGGCATTCCTGATTGTGGAGGTTTGTTTGTTACCATTATTACCTGAGGAAACAAAGTGAATTTCTTTGTTGGAGATATCCTTTCTTGTGGAGAATTGGCCAACTTCATATCCAACACCATTAGTATCCTTGGAGTGCTTTTGTATACTCAACATTTTGTCAAAGGCCTCTATGCTCCCTTTATATTTAATTCTTGTCTTGATCTCATCTTGGCACTTCTCAAGCTCTATTGTGAGCTTTCTATTTCTTCTTGTATTTTCTTACACTCCTTTTATTTTGTATCTACTTCTGATTCTAGCTCTTTATACCTACACTTCTTAGTATCAAAAACTGATTTTGATTCTTCATTTATCTTTTTAGTATCATCCAATTGTGCCTTCAAATTAGCAATGCTTTGCTCTGACTCTTTGAGACATTTATTTAGTTGGTCCTTTTGTTTAGAAACAATAGTTTTACATTCTTTCTTCACTTTTATGAGTTCTTCTAATTCAGTTATCTTAGCAGCAATACAATGATTCGATTCTTCAAGGCTTTTGCTTAGCTAATCTTATTCCTTTATGGCTGTTTTTTTATATTTCTTATATTCTTTTCTTAAATTATCTAATTATTCAAGATCACTTTGTTGGCAATTTGGAGGAATTAATTATGTGTTGAATTTATGTTTGGAATTGATGTCAACACTAGTTGTTATGTTGTCTACCGGGTTCCAATAGAGTGGTTGGAATTTGATGTTGATTTGGAGATTTGTCTCTAGTTTTCTCCAGTATGCTCTGATTTATGGAATTGGTTTGGATTGGTTATTCATGTGTTCCTAATGTATATCTTCATCATTTGGTTTGGAATTTGATTATCCAAATGACATCATTTATCCTAGTAAGCCTTTTGGTTACCAGTAAGGGTTTAACTGAAAGAGCTTTATTGAAGATCTTTTGATGAATCCAATAAGTGGTGGGTGCGGCTTCTAGAAGGTTATTAGGATGTTGATGGTTATCATGTGTGTGTTTTAGTTGATCGGTGGTGTTTCATTTGTCTTATGGTGACCTATTTTAGGTTTGGTCTTATTTTGTTAGGTTATGGACCGGTTTGTGTAACATGTTGGTTGATGCTCTTGATGCATTACCAGTTGGATTTATTGATTAGTTTATGTTATTTTAGTCTTAGGCCGACTTGGTTTATCATTGGTTTGTGGGATTGTGTAACAGATTTATTGTATTATCTTTTAGGTGGATGACCTAATTGTTTATGTCTTGGGTTGATATATATATATATATATATGATGTAAGAACTCTTTGTAGATCATTGTCATGGGTTATGGGGTTATCTATGTATGAATAAAGTTGTAATCATATACAGAGGTTTTGGTCGATCATAGGTGATCAAATTGGGTTTGTGTAAGAGGTTTAAGACCTCTAGTATTGAGCTTAACTAGAACTATACTCGAGCATAGGAGATGTTGTTCTTGTAGTTCATTCATCTTTCTGGATAGTAGTCTAGACATCTTTTGTAGTCTGTGAGGCTCCTTTTGTGATGAGTAGAGCGCTCTAGGAATTGTGCATTCCTACATGTGCAAGCCCCTCTTATTGTATTCACATACTTACTATAGAAGTATCATCTGATTGTGGGTAGGCTTCCCACCATGGTTTTCCCCTTTACTGGGTTTTCCACATACAAATATCGGTGTTATGTGTTGTGGATGCATAGTATTTTGTTTAAGGACTATGTTTGTGCTTAATTGATATATCTGTTATTCTGATATTTATTTTATGCATTCTAGTAAAAGGTTTTGTATGCTTAAATTTTTATAATCTATTAACAACTTATTCACCCCCCCTCTCAGTTCTCCACCGATTATCCTAACAATTGGTATCAGAGATTAGTCCTCTCTGCAGAAGCTTAACTGCTTGAAGAAGATCCTATGGCGAATAATCATTCAACTTCAATTTTTTACCGGAAGGACAGTCCTAGGATTCAAAAAACAAATTATAGGCTATGGAAGCTTCTGATGGAGACTCATCTGAGATGTCTTAGTAAGGAAATTTGGGAGATCATTGAGAAGGGATATAATCCTTATGATCTAGCACTAACAATCTTGCTCTAGTAGACTTGGATAAGAACATTGAAAATGATTGTAGAGCGCGAGAAGCCCTTTTGAGAGCCCTTTCTGATCACCAAGTAATTAGATTAACAGACAAATAATTTGCAAAAGCTATATGGGATAAGTTGGAGACTCTGAATGAAGGTGACCCTATTATTAAAATTGTTAATCTTGATGGTTATCGGGTGAGGTATGAGAACCTAAAAATGGAGGAAGATGAAAGGATTACTACTTTTATAGAAAGAGTTAATGAAATTGTTATGGGAATTTAGTGTTGTGGTGAATCTCTGAGAGAAGATGAAATTTTTTCTAAAGTATTGAGAGCTTTGCCACCATCTTAAAAGATGAAGGATACTACAATTAATGAGCTAAGAATAATCTCTAACACTTCTATCAATAGGGATACCCTGGTTGGAAAGTTATCTTCTTTTTAGTTTGAAGAATTTGGTTCTCAAGGAGTTGCAAACATAGAATCTGCTTTTCATGCATCTACATCATCAACAAGCAAGAGTGATTGGAAAGCTTTATATGCGAAGAAACTGGAGGAAATGAAGAAAGAAGATGAAGAGCTTGAGAAACTTGAAGCCCTATTTTCTATAAGAGTGCCTAAAGGTCTAGCAGGAAGCAAGTAGGAAGGAAAATCACCTTTCAAATGTTTTGCATGTAATAAGATAGGTCACTTTGCATCTAGATGTCCTGAGAGGAATTCAAGATTTGAAGATAAATATAAAATATATTTTAGGCCTAACCATGAATATCAGAACAAGCATAAGTACAAGAGGAAAAAAAAGAAATTGTGCTACTATGTGGATGAGGAAGGTGTGACTAATGACTCTGATGATGAAACAACAAAAGATTCATCTAGTGGATCTCTTAATGGAAACAAATGGGTATTTTTGGCTATCAAGGAAGATACTCCAGAACTTGTCATACAAAATGAAGAGAAGGCCCTTGCTGCTAAAGTTAAAGACAAGGATGAATAGGTGATAAACAGTGGATGCTCACATCATATGACTGGAGATAAAAGGAATTTTCTATCTTTGCAAGAATTTGATGGTGGTCTGGTAAGATTTGGAGATGACAAAACATGCATGATCAAAGGAAGAGTAACTTTATCATTGGATGGTAAGCATAACACTGATAATGTTTATTATGTTTAAGGTTTAAGGCATAATCTTTTGAGTGTAGGAAAGTTGTGGATAAGTGATTTAAATTACAATTAAAGGATGAAACATGCAAGATTATCAATAGATCTAGATTGGAGATTGCAACTGGTACTCAGACTAAAGGTAACATCTTTCATTTGAACTTCAGTGAGAAGACATGTTTGGTTGCACAAATTCATGAGAGTTGGCTATGGCATAAGAGGTTGTGTCATGTGAATTTTGATTTCATTCTAAAGATCATTTCAACTAAGGTTGTTAGAGATATACCTAAGATTGTGAAGCCCTATAATCCAGTATGTAAGGAATGTCAAATGGGTAAGCAAGTCAGAACTTCTTTTAAGAGTATACAAGACAAATATAATGATATTCTTGATCTTCTTCATACTTATTTGTGTGGTCCTGCTAGAATAATAAGTTTTCATGATGATAGATAATCCATGATAATTATTGATGACTATTCTAGAATGATGTGGGTTACTTTTCTAAGAGAGAAGTCTAAATCCTTTCAAAAGTTAAATATCTTTAAAGCTAAAGTTGAGATAGAGATGGGGTTGAAGATTAAATGTTTAAGGTCAGATCAAGGTGTTGAATTCACATCCAATGAATTTAATAGTTATTATGAGAGAATGTGATAAGGAGATAGTTGTCTAAACCATGGATACCTCGGCAGAATGGTGTTGTGGAAAGAAAGAAAATAACTATCTTAGATGCATCCAGAACTATGATGATGGAAGCTAGTTTGCCTCATATCTATTGGAGAGAAGTTGTAAGCATGATGGTGTACACATTCAACAAAATTCATATCAAAGGAGACACTGGTAAGACACCTTATGAGTTATGGTTTGGTCATAAACCTACAGTTAAGTATTTCAGAATCTCTGGTAGTAAATATTATATCAAAAGAGATGATTACATTGGAAATTTTGATCCTAGTTGTGATGAAGGGATATTTCTTATTTATTCTAATGAAAGCAAAGCATATAGATGTTATAATAAAAGATTGCAAAGAATTGTGGAAAGTGATAATGTCAAGGTGGATGAGAAGTACAAAGGTCAAATCAGAACTTATGAGAGAAAACTAGAAGTGGAAATGATCATAATTGAACCAACAACACATGTACTCCAGGGAACATAATGTTGAACTAGTTACCCCAATAGTATTAGAAAATTTGACAGTAACTGAAGATCAGAACAAAGAAATAGAAAGTCAGAAGACTCCTAGGTATGTAAGGTTAAACCATTCAAAAGATCAGATCATTGGAAACAAGAGAAAAAGAGTGATTAAAAGAAGAAGGTTGCCAGCTAAAGAGTTATGTTTAATTTCTCAAATTGAACTGACATTAGTAATTGAAGCTTGTAAGGATGAATGTTGGATGAAAGCTATGGAAGAGGAATTAGATCAGATAGAAAAAAACAACACATGGACTTTAGTTCCCCGACCTAAAAATAAGAATGTTATTGGAACTAAATGGGTCTTTAGGAATAAATTGAATCAAGATGGACAAGTTGTAAGGAATAAGGCTAGATTGGTATGCAAAGGATATTCTCAGAAGGAAGGAATTCAGTATGATGAGACTTTTGCTCTAGTAGCTAGGATTGAAGTTGTGAGATTATTACTTGCTTATGCTACCCATAATAAATATAAGGTTTATCATATGGATGTTAAGTGTGCATTTTTTAATGGAGATCTTGAAAAGGAATTTTATATTGAGCAACTTGATGGATTTTCACTTTCAGATGACAAAATAATGGTTTGCAGATTAAGGAAAGATTTATATGGATTGAAACAAGCCCTTAGAGCTTGGTAGGCTAGATTGGACAAATATCTTTTGAAGTTTGGTTTCACTAAAGGTAATGCTAATAGTAACTTGTATTATAAGACCATTGATGATGACATATTTATTGTTGAGGTCTTTGTTGATGATATCATTTTTGGAGGTGAGGATAAGTTATGTATGGAATTGTCTGATAATATGAAGAATGAATTTGAGATGTCTATGATTGGAGAGATGAAATTTTTCTTACGTTTGCAGATTACTCAGAATGATAAAGGTATTTTCATCTGTCAAACTAAGTAGGCTAGAGAGTTGTTGAATAAATTTGGTATGGAAAATTATAAATTGGTTGGTACTTGTTGAATAAATTTGGTATGGAAAATTATAAACCAGTTGGTACTCCTATGGTTACAAGTGAGAAATTGACAAAGAAATATGTATCATCTTCGATAAATCCAACAAGGTATAAATCTATGATTGAAGGTTTTTTATATTTGACTTAGACTAGACCGAATATAATGAATGCAGTTTGTATTGTATCAAGATATTAGAGTGATCCTAGAGAGAATTATGAGAGTGGGGTGAAAAGGATTTTCAGATATTTACAAGGAACAAGTGAGTATGGTTTGTGGTATCCTAAAGATGATGACTTTACACTATGTGCATATATAGATGTAGATTGGACTGGAGATGTTGATGACCAGAAGAGAACATCCAGTGGAGCTTTCTTTCTTGAAAAGAAACAGTCATGTACTTCCTTATCTACTATTGAAGCTAAGTATGTTGTTGCTACTAACTGTACACAAATTTTGTGGATGAAGTAAATGTTGAAGGATATAAGGGTAGATTGTAATGAACTGGTATTTATTGACTGTGATAAATCTACTGCTATTGACATATCAAAGAATCTAGTATTTCATTCTAAGATAAAGCACATATCAATCAAGTATAACTTTTTGAAGGAGATGGTGGAAGCAAATGAAGTCAAAATGGTTTATGTGAAGGCTAAAGAGAAGATTGTAGATATCTTCACTAAAAAAAATTCTAAGGAATCATTTGAGTACTTCAAAGACAGACTGGGGGTTTCTGCCCCTCTGATAGAGACTTGATTGATGTTGCTTGGCATCAGTCTGGTATGCATTTATCAGAGCTATCATCCATTCTGGATTGATGTGTTGGTACTACTACTTAGGGGGAGTAGTTAGTTGTGTGGTTTCGAGGATTTATGACTTTTCTTTCATGTTTATGTCAGATTTCTAGCATTGATGTCAAATGGGGAGAGGTATTCATGTGAAAAATGGAGAGAATGGAGCTTAACAGAGATATCTTTCATAGGGGGAGTTTGGTCTATTGGTTCATAACTTCATTGTTATATCATCTTGGGGAGATTGTTGGTTTTCTTCCATTGGGGGAGACTTGTTTGGCATTTCTTGGCACTTAGATGTTTTTCACATCTAGTATTGTCATCAATTCCAAAGGGGGAGATTCTTGGCAATTTGGAGGAATTGATTATGTGTTGCATTGGTGTTTGTCGGTGATGTCAACACTAGTTGTTTTGTTGTCTACCGGGTTTCGGTAGAGTGGTTGGACTTTGATGTTGATCTAGAGATTTATCTCCAGTATGCTCTGGTTTGTAGAATTGGTTTGGATTAGTTATTCATGTGTTCCTAATATGTATCTCATTCAGTTGGTTTGGGATTTAATGATCTGGATGCTATCATTTGTTCTAGTAAGCCTTTCGGTAACTAGTAAGGGTTTTACTGACAGAGCTTTATTGAAGATCTTTTGATGAATCCAATAAGTGGTGTTGTTGTAGCTTCTAGAAGGTTATCAGGATGTTGATGGTTATCATGTTCGCGTTCCAGTTGATCGGTGGTGTTGTTGTTGCCTATGGCAACCTATTTTAGGTCTATCCTTATTCTGTTAAGTTATGGACCAATTTGTGTAACGTGTTGGTTGATGCTCCTGATGCATTGTCGATTGGATTTAGTGATTGGTTTATGTTGTTTCAGTCTTATTCTGACTTGGTTTATAATTGTTTATGGGATTATGTAATGGATTTATTGTATTATCTTTTAGCTGGACTACCTAATTGTTTAGGTCTCGAGTTGATATATATATATATATATATGATATAAGATCTCTTTGTATAGCATGGTCATGGGTTATGGGATTATCTATGTGCGAATAAAGTTTTAATCATATGCAGAGGTTTTGGTCGATCATAAGTGATCAAATTGGGTTTGTGTATGAAGTTTAAGACCTCTAGTATTGAGCTTAACCAAAACTATACTCAAGCATATGAGATTATATTCTTGCAGTTCATTCATCTTTCTAGATTGTATTCTAGATTTATTTTGTAGTCAGCGAGGCTCCTTTTGTGATGGGCAATGCACTCTAAGTAGTGTGCCTTCCTGTATGTGTAGGACCCTCTTATTATATTCACATACTTACCACAAAAGTATCATCTAACTATGGGTAGGCTTCCCACCATGTTTTTTCCCTTTACTATGCATCCACAACACATAGTATTTTTCTTATGGTCTTTGTTTGTGCTTAATTGATATATATGCTATTCTAATATTTGGTTTATGCATTCTGATAAAAGATTTTGTGTGCTTAAATTTTCATGATATGCTGATAACTGATTCACCCCCCCCCCCCACCTCTCAGTTGTCCACTAGATATCCTAACACACTTACCAAATCACCCTCAAGATCCACCTCAGCTTCAATTTCTTCTTCCTCTTCGTCATTGCTAAAAGGATCTTGTCTGCAAGATTATGACACACTATCACAGTAAGATGTTCTCTCCTCATCTCATGTCCCTTGTGCCATGAGTAAATGAGATTCATTCTCATCTTTATTGCAGCCACTAACTAGTCTTCTTTTATCTTTTGTACATTTATCTAAACATTTATCCTTTTCCATTCCACAATCTGATCTTGTAGTGGTAGGGTCTTCACCATAAAGTTTCTTCATTCTATCCCACAAGATTTTTGCAGATTTGTATCTATCAACTTGTGAAGATACATCATCAAATAGCCCACTGAGAATAGCCTTCATTGTTGTAGCATTGCACACATATCTTCTTCTTTCTTCAAGATCAGTAGGAGGACAAGTAGGAACAGAGTAACCATTTACAACCAAAATCCAAAAATCATAACCTAAGGCAAACAAATACACTTCCATTCTACATGACCAAATGGAATATTTTGAACCATCAAACATAGGTACAGGGATTGACTCAAATTCAACCATTGTGTCCAAACATTAGAATCTACCCAAGTTGGAGAAATAAATTCAACTAGGGAACCTAGGGCTCTAATACCAATTGTTAGAACACAATGGATCACTAAGAGGGGGCTGAACCATTGGTAATCAATAAAAAAATTTACCATCTAAAATATCTAAGCATTAATAACTTCAATCACAAGACTATGAGCATAGATATTAAACACATCAACCCAAATACACAAGAGGTATATCACATAACACTAGATGTACAAGGAAAACCCACGATGGGGAAAAACCTCTGTGAGAAATGTTGCTGGAGTCTACTTCTCCAATCCAGCCTCATAGGTAAAATAGATTACAACATTTAGGGCACCAACCCAAGAAGCACCAACCCCTAGCTTTATGGGCTACAACCAAAAGGAGCACCAACCCCTAACTCTAAGAACCCACCTAGAGATTATAATGAGTATATATAGAATATAGTTTAAACACCTTGTTGCAAATGAGATTTGGAAACACCTTACAGATCTTCTCTTGAGATTGACTTGTCTATTTTTTGCTCCCTATCCCTAGGCTTCAATCTTAGCTAGCTACACTATGTATCTCAACTCTATGCCTTTTGCTATGTTCACTACTCTATGTTCTATTATGCTTTCCTTCTACTACTCTCAATGCACTTTCTCTCTGTTCTACTCTCTACATTTTCCCCCTACTATCACACTATACCACAATATGTTCTCTACAACTCTCTATCTCTTGGTCTCTTCTTCTCTCATCTCTTTGTAGTGCTTCTACAAAAACACCCCTATTAGTTCAGTTGCAACTCAAACTTCACTATTCACCTCTCTATCTCTTCAGTAGCAATCACTTCATTGAATTTATCCCACTCTATATAATCTATTTCTCCAATTGCTCTTTTTTTATCTCACTCTATCTGTCATAGAAATTCTTCACCATTTTCTGAGTGTGAGCCAACTAGTCCAGTCAAATCAGATTCACTACTCTGCTTGCCTCCTCACAGTTGCATTCATTCTTGACACTTGTGTTCGTGATCAACTTTTATTCTCAATCGTCAATCTACTAGATTCAACCAAGAGGACTAGATCATAATCATCATTGTGGTGATTCCACGTGCCACATCATCAACCACCTCAACCATATGCACATTCACACTTTGTCTCGAGAGCAGACATACATTCCCACTGAGAGATGAAGTTCAAATGTACATCTGATAGATCAAGCTGATTTGATCCTCTAAATTTGCTCCTGATATTTTCTCCTCATCATCATTAAATACAAAAGCTTCCTTCTTCAGTTTAAACATTGGGATTAGATTACTATCTTCAATGATATTTAGTTGCTTTTGTCTTCTTTGTTACAACTCAACCACCATTGTTAAATGTCATCAGAATGCTTCTTCATTTGGTCAGCTCTATATCTGTAAGATCAGCTACCTCACCTATAGCTATCTAATTGCATAACCTATCTATAAGATCTAATTGATCATCTCTATTCATGTGCCTATCTTCTACTGGATCGCCATTAATGAAATATTTAACTACTTGCCATGTTTAAATCAATTAGTAGCTTCACTTAACCATCAACAACTTGTTCATCATTTCTGCATTTATGTTTGACCACCTGCAGCACCCATATCATCATATTGGATGGCCAAGTCTCTCTATCAATTGTAATCAGCATCCTCATATATTTGCTTGATCACTTGGGGTACACATGTCTTCACATTAGCCGTCCAAGTCACTCGATCAAGACTTTTGGCATATGATGAAGCAGTGACAATGTATGTTGTCATTGATGTCAATAAGTGAACATGTATGTGGTACCCAAGTAGGTGAATCGGTATGAACCAGTATGAAAATTGGAAGTAGCTATAGTCAACCGAGATGGAGTGAACCGGTGTCAGGGTTGATAGTTTGACTATCGGTTGGTAGTAACAATTCAGCTCTAGGGTTTCTAGTTTGGCTTGTGCAGTGAAACTGATGATATCTTGTGATGAATTAGTTAAGAACAAGGATAAGGATCAAGATGCCATGTCATCTATGTGACCATGAAGGATTTCTTCAAGGATCTTGTGTGTGAAGATTGAATGCATTGAATGTCTACCTCAGGAATGTGCATTTTTCTTAGAGGTATGAGAAAAGCGTGTGATGGGTTACTATTTTTCAGTTGCAATGAAGATTGGACGATGCAGAATGACTTGAGATCTTTCTCAAATTGTTTTATTCTATGCAAAGCATTTTAACAGTCACGATCGGACCTAACTGTTGTTGTCCATAAGGTCAATGATATTTGTTATTGTTTGTGTTGGAAAAAGTTGTGTATGTGTCCACATGTTTTGATACTTGCCAAACCAGAGTGAGGAATCTATAGAGTGTGATTACAAAAGAGAGGAACTGAAAAGGATCTGCCTTAGCAAGAAGTGTTGTTACCAAATCGAAGTGTTTTACTTGTTGTCTTCTAATCATTTCAACAGAAGGTAAATCCCTTGACCGGGTAGCTTTAACAGGATTTGTTGTAAATCCTCTAACCAGGTGGCTCAAGTTCATTGAGTTATTTAAATCCTCTAGCAAGGTAACCTTTGACAGGGTTTCAACCTTTAATAGACTTTATAGCCATCCCTTAACTGGGTGATCCCTAACAGGATCTATTCCTAACAAAACCTTATTATAAAGTCTTTAACCGAACTAGGCTCCTAATAGAGTGGACTTTAAAAGAGTTCAAAAACAAACTTATGGGTATTCATCCCCACCATGGTTTTTCCCATTTGGGTTTCCACGTGAAAAGTTTGTGTGTCATGGGCTGTGTATTTTTCATGAAATGATTGAGTTGTTTTTGTTTTGTTGTATGTGCATGTTGAGCTAATGGTTGTGATATTACTAAAGCAACTCATGCATGTTCAAACTGGTAAAATAGCTATCTAGATTTGAAAAAGGTTGTATGCTATTTGATGTACTTTTTCTTTACTGGTTTAGTTGTCTGAAGCATTTCTATTTAACTGGTATTGCTATAGTATAGACAACCAGTTATCTATGTTTAGTGAATGTTAAAATATTAAAGAAAGTTTTGTCTGTACTGATTCACCCCCCCCCCTCTCAGTACCGGTTAGAGTATTAGCTATTCATCATTATTCATCAATTGGTATCAGAGCACCTCTAGGTCCTTGGTGATATAAGCTTAACCGCTTGAGGCAAAAGATCTTGCTTTAATGATGAAGAGGGAAGGTCCTAAGTTCAATAGGGACAACTTCAAAATATGGAAGGATAGAATGAAGATTTATATAAAGAGTTTGGGTGCTCAACACTGGAACTATGTTGAGAATGCCTATGTAATCCCTACTGGCACTCTGACCGATGATCAAAAAAGAGAGATTCAAGAAAATGGGCAAGTCATGGAAGCCCTTATTAGGAGTCTATTCGACATTTATTTCATTGATATATAAGATAAGGATAGTCCTAAGGATGTTTTGGATACACTGGAAACCATTTATAGCAGTGATAAGCATGTCAAACAGGCTAAGGAAGAAAGCCTTAGAGGAAAATTTGAAGACATGAGGATGGTTGAAGGAGAGAACATTCAGCAATATGGCATAAGGATCAAGACTATGGTTGGAGATATCAAGAGCACTGGTGGAACAATTGATTATGCCACCATTGTCAGAAAAGTTCTAAGATCATTATTACTATTCTATGTAATCAGGGTTGCCGCTATTCAAGAGCTAAGGTCTATCAAAAAAACCAAGGTATCTTTAGACTCTATTATTGTAAAGTTGACTGTAATTGAATTGAATATCTATGATGGTAGTGTTCAGAAGACTAAGTCAACCTTTAGAGTGTTTGTTTTTCTACACCAACCAAAAAAGGAAAAGAGGTCAGCACCAGTAATGAATCTAGGCCAAGCAGAGATATGGATGATGAGAAGATTTTGATGGATTTTTAATCTCTTCTTACCAAGAGACTTCCAAAAGGCACCGGAAAATACAAAGGTAAGCTTCCTCTAAAAAAAATTTTCCTGCAATAAGATAGGACATATAGTTGTTAGCTATCCTAACAATGATAATAAGGATAAACCAAAAAGTTTTAGAAAGTATAAAGGAGGAGGTAGGAGAAATTATCTTGTTGCAATAGATGAAGGTGTTACTGATAAAGAATCTGAGGATGAAGAGAATGAGGACATAGTGTTTGTAGCTATAAAGGAAGAGGTGTCTGATCAGAAAGCCCTTGTCACTCACATTGACAACTCTAATGAGTGGATCATTGATAGTGGGTGTTCTCACCACATGACTGGTGATAGGAGAAAGTTTCTGACTTTGGAAGAATATGATGGAGGTGTTGGCCGGTTTGGCAATGATGCACCTTGCATGGTAAAAGGAAAAGGATCCATCTCACTGAATGGAAAGAGCAATGTGAATGACGTCTATTGGGTAGAAGGCCTTAAGCACAACCTTTTGAGTGTTGATCAGCTAAACAACAAAGGACTTATTCTGGAGTTTAAAGGTGGAGTCTGCAGAATAATTGGAAAGAGTGATGAACTTATTGCCACTAGTAATAAGACCAGAGGAAACTTGTTTCAGCTGAATGCCAAGATTAGTCAGTGCCTGATGGAAAAATTTGACAACAAACGGATATGGCATAGGAGACTATGTCATATGAATTTTGATAATATTGTTAAAGATAGTAAGATCGAGGCAATAAGAGGATTGCCTTTGCTGAACAAACTGGAGAATGCTTTATGCAAAGAATGTCAGCTTGGGAAGATGTCTTCCTCAACATTCAAAGGTATGTCTTCTTCAGCAGAGAACTCACTTGATCTAGTGCACACCAATCTGTGTGGTCTGATGAAAACAAGAAGTATTTAGGGAGATCAGTATTTCATTATCCGTACCGATTACTGCTCAAGAATGATGTGGGTCACATTCTTGAAAGACAAGTCTGAGGTATTTGGAAATTTCAAAGCCTTTAGAGAATTGGTGGAGAAGGAAAGCGGTAGAAGAATAAAATGCCTAAGAATCAGCCAGGGAGGTGAATTTACTTCTGATGAATTCAACAAGTACTATGAAGAGAACGTAATCAAGAGGTAGTTGTCTGCTCCAAGGACACCATAGAAAAATGGCATAGTAGAAAGGAATAACAAGATTGTAGTTGAAGTGGTAAGAACTATGTTGATTCAAGGAAATGTCACTCACACATTTTGGAGGGAAGCGGTGAGCACTGCAGTCTATACTATGAATTGGGTACTCATCAAGAAAGGTAAAGATGAAACCCCTTACAAGTACTAGAATGGGAGAACTCCTAATGTGAGTTATTTCAAAGTGTTTGGCAGTAAGTGCTATATCAGGAGAGGTGAGCATCTAAGCAAGTTTGATGCTAAATGTGATGAAGGAATATTTATAGGATATTCCACTAAAAGAAAAGCTCTCAAATGCTACAACAATAGGACTCAGAAAATTGTTGAGACTATCAATGTCAGGGTTGATGAATCCCCTAAGGAACCTAAGGAAACTAGTATCAAGCAAGTGGAAGATGAACTGGGTGTAGCCTTCTGGGAACCGGTTAAGACAGAAACAAGTTGTAAATTCCAAAAAGACCTTAGTGTTTCTATACCGGTAGAATCTATAGTAGGTGAAGAAGAAGATGAAGTGGAAGAAGAAGAGGAAAAGCAAGAAGAACCAATTAGGGTCATTCCTAGGTATGTGAAACTACATCATGATCTGAAGCAGATTATAGGAGACAAAGATGAAGTGATACTCACAAGGAAAAAGGTGAAAGAAAACTCTTGCATGATTTCAAAGTTGGAGCCTAAGACCACTAGAGAGGCACTTACCAATGAGGAGTGGATAAAGGAAATGGAAGAGGAGTTGGACCAGATAGAAAAGAATGCAACATGGTCCTTCGTGCCCAGACCAGAACACAAGAATGTCATAGGTACCAAATGGGTCTTCAGGAATAAGTTGAATGAAGAAGGCACAGTAGTAAGGAACAAGGAAAGAATTGTGTGCAAGGGATATGCTCAAGAAGAGGGAGAAGACTATGGAGATACCTTTGCCCTAGTGGCAAGACTGGAAGGTGTCTGAATGCTACTTGCATTTGCAGAATTCAAGGGATTCAAGGTATACCAGATGGATGTGAAGTTTGCATTCTTGAATGAAATCCTAGAAGAAGTGTATATTGAGCAACCGGATGGGTTTGCTTTGTCAGAAGATAGTAATATTGTGTGTAGATTACACAAGGCCCTGTATGGATTGCAATGAGCACTAAGGGAATGGTATGAATGGCTACACTCTCATCTTGTAAAGATAGGATTTTAGAGAACAAGTGAGGACAACAACATCTACTTGAAATCTAAAGGTGATCAGATACTGATCTGTGAAGTATTTGTAGATGACATAATCTTCAGAGGAGATGATGAAATGAGTCATGCATTTGTAGATGAAATGAAGAAAGAGTTTGAGATATATTTGATTAAAGAGATAAAGTGATTCATTGGTCTACAGATTCAGCAAATGAAGGAGGGTATCTCCATTACCTAGTCCAAGTATATCAAAGAGGTATTGAAGACCTTTTGCATGGAGGAGAGAAAAGTGGTTAGAAGAATGGTGACTAGATGCAAACTAACAAAGGAGGATGATACAACATTGGTGGATGAGAAGGAGTATCGGCCGATGATCGGTACGCTACACTATGTGGTGCACAGTAGACCGAATATTGCTCATGCAGTGGGCATAGTGGCCCATTTTTAGAAGATTCTAGGAGAATCCCACTTGGTAGCGGTAAAGAGGATTCTTAGATATCTAAAAGGGACAACTGATTATGGACTGTGGTATCCATATAATGACAACTTTGATCTCAAAGTGTCTACTGATGCAGATTGGGCAGGTAATGTGGACAACCGAAAGAGTACAACCAGTGGAGCATTCTTCCTTGGAAGGAGACTCATCTCATGGACAAGTAAGAAGCAAAATTGTATTTCCCAATCTATAGTTGAAGCAGAGTATGTGGCAGCATTTATGAACTGCACTCAGGCAATCTAGATGAAGCATGTACTAGATGGCTTCAAAGCAATATCTGAACCAGTGAGTATTTTCTATGATAATACTAGTGCAATCAATATTTCCAAAAATATGGTATTGCATGCTAGGACCAATCATATTGATCTCAAGTATCATTTCTTGAGAGAAAGGGTTTAGAATAAAGAGGTTGTATTAGAGCATGTTTCTAGTAAGGAGCAGTTAGCAGACATATTCACTAAGCCCTTACCGAAGACTAAATTTACCAATTTGAGAGGTGAATTAGAGGTTTTGCCCCTTCATGAAGTAAACTAAAGTTGTATACTCCACATCAATCAGGTACTACTATGTCAGATCTTACAAGATTGATGTGTTGAAAGATGCTACTCCATAGGGGGAGCAACATAGTGGAGCTTGGAAGCTTGTGCCTCCACTTTGGCATTGTTGTCAAAGGAGGAGAAGATGTATGATGATGAAGACATATGGGGGAGAAGATATATGTTATTGAGAATGGTGCAGATACTGAGCATTGATACATTGAGTATTGCCATCAATGCCAAAGGGGGATATTATTGGCAAATGATGAAGCAGTGGCAATGTATGTTGTCATTGATGTCAATAAGTGAACAGGTATGTGGTACCCAAGCAAGTGAACTGTATGAACTAGTATGGAGAATGGAAGCGGCTATAGTCAACCGGGATGGAGTGAACTGGTGTCGAGGTTCATAGTTTGACTATCGGTTGGTAGTCTCAGTTTAACTCTAGTGTTTTCGGTTTGGCTTGCGCGGTGCAACCAATGATGTCTTGTGATGAATTAGTTAAGAGCAAGGATAAGGATCAAGATACTACATCATCTATGTGCACGTGAATTATTTCTTCAAGGATTTTGTGCGTGAAGATCGAATGCATTGAATTTCTACCTTGAAAATGTGTGTTTTTCTTAGAGGTATGAGAAAAGCACGTGATGGGTTACTGTTTTTCAGTTGCGATGAAGATTGGACTATGCAGAATGACTTGAGATTTGTAATGCCCTGACAGGAAACCCTGAAGGGATAAAGCTAAAAACACACACATGGAGGGCAAATATTTTTTTTTAAAATAAGACACAACATAATGATACAAGGAGTTATCAAAAGCTTTGATAACATAGCGGAAGACTAAACAAAACCTAAGGAGTTTCCCAACGTGATTACGGAACATAACATCTAACTCAACTCATGACATCCGACCCAATAAAATAGGTTAACTTAATTTTCATGTTATTACTTTAAACAAGGATATAATTTGTTCAGTAATTTAAAATTATAGAAAAATAAAATGTGTTCATCCATTATGGTTGATGTTGAGTCTAACATGAATAAATCTACCATTGAAGTTAAAACATAGATAACATATGAATTCATCCATTAAGGTTAGAATATAGTTAACTTGATAAAGTTCATTTATTAAGGTTAAAATGTAGGTAACAAAATGAAGTTCATCCATTCATATTGTTCAATTTTACATTAAACACATGCCATGCATCTTGTTCCAAAACGCATTATAATTTCATCATAACTAATGAGAACTTTCATGCATACTTATTTTTTATTAACAATAATAGAATTCATTCTGCTAATCAAACTACATTCTTTCATGAACCACTTTACTACATTAAGAGACTACTGCATACATGCATTTACAATAAATCTCATCTAATCCACTTACACATTCTATCAAAATTCCATCCATACATGCTAACACTAAAACATGAAACATAAGAACAAAAGCATCACATAACACCAAATTGATATCGGAGTTCACCCCTAAAGGGCTACATCTCCAGGTCTGCTCAACTACAAGACCCCTCTGATCATTTAAATAAGTTAAGGGTACATAAGTTTCACATAATTTACATTCCTGCCATCAAGGCGAATCATACCAATAAACAATCGACCACATCAGTCAATAATTACATAAATGATCCCTACATATAAACAGATCCAATTGAGACCTGACCAGCTATGGTCAACCACAAATCAACACTTGACACCCTCATAAAGGACAAGACCAGTTATAACACCATCACAAGGCAACAACCAAACTAGAGACCGAAGACATAAACAGGTACCCCAAATCAACCAAACGACAAGGTCCAAACAAACATATCAAGGCCTTGCCATTACTTTCAATGAAAGTGAATATAGAAATTAAACATTGCATAGGCAATAACCAGAAAAGGACAATCTTCTTTCCTATTGGTTTAAACAATAAAAGTCGATCAAGTTTTCTAAATGATCTAAGTTTTCAAAAATACATTAACAGAAAAATCACCATTCAAGATGAATACAAAACCACAATTGCAATAGTCAATTTGTCTATGTCTCAATACAGAGGAAAAATATAAACTAAACCATTTATTTTACTAAATGAAAATCTCATTAACTTGCCAATTTTCCAAACGATACATTATTAAATTTCCAATAATTCCAATAGCATATCGTTTAAATTTTTAAAATATCCATGATAAAATATTTCATTCTTTTCTCAATTACTCAAATAATATATTCCTGAATAAAATATTATTTAAAAATTATCAATTAATAAATATATTTTATTTCAACAATTATCCAATAAAAAAAAAAAAATCCAGAAAAGTACTTCCTCAATAAAACAAACACCAAAATTAACTATTAATTAATGTATATATTTATTAATCCATGATTAATGAATTATAATTAATAACGAAATTAGAAAATCAAGTATTTAATTAGAACAATATGCATTAATAATAAAATGAAATCTGAATGTTAATTAACGTATATTTACCATTATATAATTTAATTAATATCAAATTAATCATAAATTATTAATTAATGCTAAATTAATCATAATTACAACTTTATTAAAAAAAATAACATTTAAATAATATTCAATTATTATTATTATTATTATTTGCAATATAATATATATATACATATACATATATATATACATATATATATATATATATATATATATATATAATGTTTAAATTCTAAAATAAGGGATTAAGTCAGGGGATTCTTCTATTTAACCCTAGGTTTGAAAATATTTTTGGAGATTTTTTTTGGGAGAGCTTTTTGGAAAATATTTTGGAAGGGAAAAGATTTTTGGAGCTTGCAGGTTGGGCTCTTCTTCAATCTTGCTAGGATTGTTGAACTAGGTAGGCCTCTAGTTTATTTCATGGGCTTCTTTGTTTTAAAGAAATTGTTTTGGTTTTGCTTTGTAAAAATCTGGTTGTGTTTGTAGATAATTCCTTATTTTGTGTGGAAAATGGAAGAATGGTAATAAAATCAAAAACTCAACCCTCCTTGCTTCCTTTCCAAACCTTCAGATGTCATTTTTGTTTGTATAAATTGGTTTTCAAAAATTAAAACCAAATATTTCTTCAATCTACCATGTTAGCTATGTGCATGTGAATTATTTCTTTGAGGATTTTGTGTGTGAAGATCGAATGCATTGAATTTCTACCTCAAGAATGTGTGTTTTTCTTAGAGGTATGAGAAAAGTGTGTGATGGGTTACTGTTTTTTAGTTGCGATGAAGATTGGACTATGCAAAATGACTTGAGATCTTTCTCAAATTGTTCTATTCTATGCAAAGCATTTTAACGGTCAGTATTGGACCACTTGTAATTATAAACCTAAAATGCTTAGGGTTTAGCATTTATGCTAACCAACTTAATTGTTGTTGTCTATAAGGTTGATGATGTTTGTTATTGTTTGTGTTGGCAAAAGTTGTGTATATGTCTACATGTTTTGATAGTTGCCAAACCAGAGTGAGGAATCTACAGAGTGTGATTGCAGAATAGAGGAACTGAAAAGGATTTGCCTTAGAAGGAAGTGTTGTTATCAAATTAGAGTGTTTTACCTGTTGTCTTCTAACCATTTCAATAGAAGGTAAATCCCTTGACCAGGTAGCTTTTTGTTGTAAATCCTCTAACTAGGTGGCTCGAGTTCATTGAGTTATTTAAATCCTCTAGCGAGGTAATCTTCAACAGGGTTTATAGCCATCCCTTAATCGGGTGATCCCTAACAGGATCGGTTCCTAACAGATTCTTATTGTAAAGTCTTTAACCGGACTAGGCTCCTAACGGAGTGAACTTCAAAAGAGTTCAAAAACAAACTTGTGGGTATTCATCCCCACCATGGTTTTTCCGATTTGGGTTTCCACGTGAAAAATTTGTGTCATGGGCTGTGTATTTTTCATGAGATGATTGAGTTGTTTTTGTTCTCTTGTATGTGCATGCTAAGCTAATGGTTGTGATATTACTAACATAACTCATGCATGTTCAAACTAGTAAAATAGCTATCCAGATTTGAAAAGGGTTGTATGTTATTTGATGTACTTTTTCTTTACTCGTTTAGTTGTCTGAAGCATTTATGTTTAACTGGTATTGCTATGGTTAAGTACAATGGTATAGACAATCGGTTATCTGTGTTCAGTGATAGTTAAAATATTAAAGAAATTTTTGTTTGTACTCACTCACCCCCCCCCTCTCAATACCGGTTAGAGTATTAGTTGTTCATCATTATTCATCAAAGATAGGTCAACTGCCATGTGTATAATCAGGCTTCTCAGATTAGTCAAACTCCATGTTGTGAATAACCTTCATGTTATGCAGATATATCGAGTACAAGCACTTATCCAGATCAACTCTATCAACTGGATTTTTATTTCTTCATGTCCATCACCATAGTTATCTCAAAGTCGTATTGCTCAGAGCTCCATAAATTTAGTTTTAACTATTGGGATGACCACTTGCCTATATTCCGCCTTCACTAGCTATCCCGATGACCATGTGAGCCTTTGGTTCCTTTCATCAGCATGAGTTACACTGATGGAAAAAGTCAACTAATTTCACTTATCATTGTAGGCTATCCCAAGAATAGTCTCCATGATGACACACCTTATTGGCATAAGTTGCTCCAAACTGAAAAGGTACAAGCCAAATGATCACTCATTAGGTTAATCATAACTATTAGCATAGGAAAATCATACTAGGTCGACCAAACAAGTTATTTTGATGCCATGATGTCTACTTCCCTTTATTGGTATAGGTATCCTGAAATGCATACTCCATGGTGACAGGCTTCATCAATGTAGGCTACTCCAAAATGCACACCCATCGAAACAACAAACACTATAGCCTTGGAATTTGGACACTAACCCATCAAAGGAACCTATTTCAAGGACTCAACTTGAACCTACATCGGCATAGTTACTCTAATAACCTTACTAGGGAGTCTTCTCTTCGTTCTCATCTATCAGAGTAGTTGTCTCAATCTTGTATTTGATCTTGATGGTGGCTTTATTGGTATAAGGTATTCTGATAAGAAAGAATTCAAAATAGTTTACACTATCAACATAGCAATAATGTGTCAATCTTCCTTCAATAGTTATTCCAATGTGTAGCTCACTTTTTTATTCGGCATATCTATTCTAGTCCAACAGAACAAGAACTCCACAGGACCCGACATCAGCCTGACTTATGCCAATAGAAATTTCCTTTGCATGACTTGGTATTGGCCTAGCTATTTTGATGCAACCACCTGAGCAGATATCACTTGCACAACACTCGATCGACATATGCTATTATGATTTGATCACTTGAGTAGCACAACAAACATTTTATCGGTATAACATAGTGAGGTTTTTCCTAAATACAAAAAAATTGTTTTCACAACTACTTGCTTTAGGACATCCAACGGGAACATCATGGACACATCATATGGTATTATGGGATTCTGCAACAACATTATTATCTTCATCAACCTGATCACTATAAAGTTACTCCAACATATGACATCAATCAACCTGATCATAGCAACTCATCTGCAACTTCATCATCCCTCCACACACACATGTTGACATCAATGACAACTTCAATGCCAACAGGGACAGTCATCAAAAAGAACAAGAATTGGATGGTGGTAAAGTGCATACTATTTCAAAATAACGTTTCATTCTTCATAAAGATATATGGACCTATCTCTATGTAGGAAAAGAGAGAGTGATGGGCTCAACTCACAATAATCTTGGGGAACCTAGGATATGAGAAGATTATCCTAGGGGAAGATTTCAATGCCACTTTGAGAAATGAAGAAAAAAGAGTGGGTTTGACCAACATAACCAACATTCAAAGGGATTTTCAGAACTTTGCTGACAACAATCAACTATTAGACATCAAAAAAAAGATTGGAACCGACACATGGATGAATAGGAGGAAAGGTTTCACTAACACAATAGAGACGTTTGATAGGTTTTTGATCTCTAGAGTTTGGGACAACAATATGGAAGTACAAGAAGCAATGATTTTTCCATACACCTGGTCAAATCATTACCCCATAGAATTAATAATCTCCTCGAAAATCCCACCAAATGGAAGCCCCTTCAAGTTTGAAAACATGTGGCTAATGGAAACCACCTTGAGGGTAATAATAGAACAATGAGTGATGTAAAATAGACATAGGAAACAATTCAAAGCTATACAAAGTAAGAAAGAAACTCAAACGTGTCAAAAACAAATTAAAAGAGTGGAATAAAGAAAAGTTCAAGGACATCTTTGCAAAAAAAGAAAGGGTGGAAAATGAGCTTTCAAAACTTAATGAAATCATCATTAGTAGAGGGATGAGGATGTTGGCAACAATGCAGAAAAATGAGAGGCGAGGTGAATCAATTTGCACCAAAAACATGCTACAACTTAAAACACAAAGAAGATCTGATAATTACCAATTAAAGCATGAAATAACACCATGTCAATAACACACATAACACCAAGATTTTTGACATGGAAAACCTGGTTAAGGGAAAAACCATGGTGGGAACCTACTCAAAATGAGATAATACAGTGAATGTGAATATTACAATGGGAATGCATGTGCATTCAGGCACAATGCCTAGAGCTCACTACTCAAAATAAGAAACCTAGAAAGCCTACAACCTTAAGGGAAGGCTCATTGTCTTACAGGAAGTCTCACTGACTTAAAAAACATTTGGACTACAATTCAGATTACATGAACTGCAAAAATAGCATCTCCATATGTGAGTACAGTTACAGTTAAGCACACAGTCTTCTCTGCAACACTTCTC
The DNA here is from genome assembly GCF_030272615.1 of Cryptomeria japonica. Taxonomy (NCBI): domain Eukaryota; kingdom Viridiplantae; phylum Streptophyta; class Pinopsida; order Cupressales; family Cupressaceae; genus Cryptomeria; species Cryptomeria japonica. The sequence continues at coordinate 702,798,333 of NC_081411.1, read as the reverse complement.
TTCTTCACACTTCCGAAAGATTAGATCAATTTTTTGAGCATCCAACTCCATTATTCATTCACATATACAACACAAACACTTGCAAACATATATCTTACATGATTATTACATTTATTTATACAAACCCTCAACCCATGAAATATAGGTTGGCTAAACCCTTAATAAAAATTACAAAATAGCATCCTCAATAAAAATTACAAAATAGTATCCTCACATGCTACAACAATATATACGAACCAAAACAATGTCGACTAAGACATATTCTAGACCCAAATCAATATTGCAAATATAAAACACCTCCAAGAATCATGCCTTGATCATCTGCAACACACTACAATCACCAAGAATGTCACATAACATGAAGAACATCACCGGACATGAAAAATATTCAATAACACACACAATAATCAATCTAGACTGCTAATATGCATAGAGAATGAACTAGAAACATTCACAAGCAACGGCGAATTGCATCACAACAATCACGACAACTTGGATTACCAAAATCATCATCATTTCTCTACCGAGTCTCAAGAACATCAACATAACTAACTATCAAACTGAAATGTTTTCTTGCAGACCTCTAAATCATGAACCAATCGAACTGAGGACACATATCAACATCTAGAATACATCCCAAACATCTGCAACCAAAGATATAGCAAATCCAGAGCAATAAGAAGCATAAACCAAAATACCAAATAACACAAACAACTATATAACATCCTCAATACCAGATCTCATAACTCAATCAAATCATCATGTGAACATCTGCAAATGGGAAGGAACCATCTATAGACAACATACCAGAAACCATTTCAACTGCATCAACTCATTAGCAACCCATAGGCTAAACCAACTCATTCAATCAAACTACAATACTGGAATACAAATAAAATTATCCAACAATCTCCACATATGTTGACATCATTGACAATATATCAGCCAATATATAACAATCTCCTCCTTTGGAATTGATGGTAATATATGAATGTGAAAAACAATCAATGCAAAGAAAGAAATCAACTCTCAACAATCTCCCTCAAAATCACAAGGATCAACTCCCCTTTGACAAACAACTCAAAATACTTCAGGGTTTTTCACATGCTTCTCTCCCTCTTTGACATCAATGACAAAGGCTCAAGAATCAAGCTTCTTGTTAGGAATTCCAAATTTTGTTGCTTTGATATCCTTTGTGTTCCTAAAAATTGTATTCAATGATATGGTTTTAAGCGTTCTTGTTTTTCTTGAGTAGCTTGTGGTTTTACCCTTAGCCCTATTATAATCTTTTGTTGACCACGAGCAGCCAATGTTTGCATTTTAAGTTATATCTTGGCGGGTCACTAGTCATCCATTTATAGGCCCCACACATTAGGTTTTACCATCCAAGATGGTTATTAATTTTCTATATGTCCTAAGTACTGCATATTGGCATTCTACACTTAGATGAGAATAGTTGATGTTGTCATTGATGGCAACCAACTGGTAATATGGTTCACAGCATACACCGACAACTAAAATCATCTACCGGCACCAACAAGCACAACAAGGTTATTCACACTGGCACCTAGTCTATACCAATAGAAGATCTTACCAGCACCCCAGCGGACATGGAAATTGTATTGTATAGCTGTCATGATGTATTGTAAAGACTCATATATGATTGAGCAGTGAGCTCTAGGTTGTTGGCCTTCCTATATGTGTAGGCCCCTATTGTATCAATAATATTTATTCATATTAGCTAATGAGTAAATATTGTGGGTCACAAATCCCACTGAGGTTTTTCCCCTACCAGGTTTCCTCACCAAAATTTCTTGTGTTATGGTGTGCATTGATATTGTCTCTCTTATTTCTCTTTATTGTTTTATTGCTTGTTTACTGATACATTAATTTGGGTTATAAAGTTGCATATAATTTTAAATATTTCATTTACCAGTTAGACACTGATTCACCTCTCCCTCTCAGTGTCTTTGGGACTGATCAAGTATCTAACAATTGGTATCAAAGCCTAGTCCTCTATTTGCAAAATCCTAACAACTTGAGGAAGATTTTGAAACTAGTATCAATGGAAAGCTTGAGACAATAGGTGGAAGGAGCTCTTGAAGATTTTGATGCAGATAAATTGAATAATTTCAAACTAGAAGATGAACTCAGAACTGCTCAAGAATTTATCAAAGCACTTCAAGATAACTTGGTTATAGCAAAGAACAAGAGAAAAGAATTACATGTGCAATTACAAAATCAAGATGATGAAGAAAAAGAAAACTCTTAGAGATGTTGCAAAAAAATTGAGACAAGAGAATAGTAACATGAAGAATGAAATGCAAGATTTAACCATGAGACTATGCAAAGATATTGAAGATAGGAAGAGGAATGAAGAAGATTTGGCCAAAAGACTTAATGAAAGATCAAATGAATCTCAAAGGATTAGTTATGAAAATGATATGCTTAAAATTGATTTGATCCATATGAAACATGACAAAGATGAACTTTTGAGACAGGTTAGCACTTTGGAAAGTGAGTTGGTCACTGCAAATGAATACAAAGACAAATTCAAGAAAAGTACAGATAATCTTTATGATATGCTGAAAAGTCAGAAATCTGATGGATAAACAATTGGACTTGGATTTGAACATGGAGAAAGCTCAGGGACTAAAACAATCATGATCACAGCAAACCGGTAAGGCAACCTAATTCTTATAAATTTAATGGGAAATGTTTTAATTGCAACAAATTTGGTTATAGAGAAAATCAGTGCAGATTTAGGAATAATCAGAATACAAACTTACCCACCGGTCAATGTTCCAAATGCAATAAAAATGTTCATAACTTAGACAATTGCAAAATGAATGTGAAATGCTATGTTTGTGTTAGATTTGGACATTTATCTAATCAATGCAGAACTCAAACCGGTCAAGGTTGTGGAAAGGCTATTCAGAGAAATAATGTAACTTGTTATGCATGTAACAAGATTGGGCATATTACAAATTTTTGTAGAAGAAAGAATTCACCGGCGAAAAATAAAGGATCTAACAACAAAGGCAAAGAGAAGGTGACTAAAATCAATTAAGATTTTTCAAAACAATGGATTAGGAAGAGAGATCAGAAAGGTGATGAATTTGTCACTGCACCGGCAGAACAGGGTAGTCCTGTATCGACAAGAGATTCTTCATCCAACTAAGGAATAATCCATAGGGGTAAAGAAACAAATTGAAAACCATGCATTTACCCTCAGTTGATGGTAAGAAGTTATATTTCTTCTTTACTGATAGATATGTGTAGTTTGTCACTTCATCGGCGAGCATTTATTGTGGTTGTAAGTCAAAATTTTGGTTATAAAGGTATTGTAGCCTTTCATTTCAACTCACCAAGAATCCCAACATTCGAATAGAGAAAAATTGAGCAAAGGCATTCTAAAGGTGAAGCAGCAAAGATATTTTCAGGTAATCCAACGATTTCACAGTTAAGAGGTATTTATCTTTCGCAATGGCGTCTTCATCTTTTGTTCCTAAATTCGTAGAAAACCCTACCATTGTGGAAAACATTAAGAGACCTAGACCAATTTTCAAGATCATTCCCAAGATAGCAAAACAAGATGATTTTATTGGTGCATTTTCCAAATCCCGAAAGGAGTCACGTTCACTGAAGACCCTAGGGCATACATACATTGCAACATAGAAATTTTAGGATCTGAAGATTTGATGAAAATGTACATGAGTGAAATTACTGACAAGGATGGGATAGTGAAACTAGAACATAAGGTAGTTGAGGATTTAGGTTTCATAGACATTCTCCATATGCCAGAATTCTCAGATGAAGTCGTTCATTATGTCCTTAGCAAAGTTCACAAAAAATTTATGTGGTTAGACTCGGTATTCAAGATAACCAAGGAATCTATTAAAGTTGTTATTGTTTTACCCTCCACTAGTTCTAGACCTGACAAGAAGAAGAAAATCCCTAACAAGGAAGTTATGAGATTAACCAAAGCTACATATGACAACCAGTCACTTAGGGTTAATGACATAAAGGATAAAATGTTAAATTTTCTAGCATGATAATTGGATATAAAGTTGGTCACACAAATAGATTGAATTTTGTATCAAGTTCATGCATTCACAGTGCACATGAGGTGATTGTAAACAATGAAAAGATTAATATTTGTGAATGGTTGAAGGATGAATTCCTAGAAAATTTGGTAAAAATAAAAGATGACAAGAAAGGAACATTCAAATTTGGAAATCTGTTAGTGTTGGCATTGCACACTCCAATGAGAATTGTAGATGATTGAAGGTATTTTCATTGATGGCAACCTTGCAATCTTATAGCACTGGCAAGCACCAACACCAGCAAACTCTAAACTAGCAGATAGTTCACCGGATCGACAAAGATGATTATCGGTACCCTAGCCGATAGGATTTTGATTATTGTATATTGTATTTAATTGTAATATCCTTTTGTAAGCCAACATGGCATATTGTAATAAGACTCATATATAAGTATGAGATCTTGTAGATCATTTAGAGATAGATATAGATGATAGATGGATATGATGAGCGAATATTAAGGCAGATTTTGGAATAAGGTTTATGGTTATTGTATGAGCTTAAACGGGTACTGAACCTAGGATAGCAAATGCTTTTTGTAGTAGTACATCACATTGGATTTCCATAATCCATTTTGTAAGTCAGTGAGACTTCCTTTTGTAATTAAGCAATGAGCTTTTGGCAATTGGCTTTCCCACATGTACAGGCCCCTATTGTAGTAATAGCCATTCATTGGCTAGTGAGTGAATATTGTGGGCCACAAATCCCAGCGAGGTTTTTCCCACACCAAGTTTCCTCGTTAAAAATCTTGTGTTATGATGTGCTTTCTATGTTGTGTTTATTGTTCATATTTATTGCATTAATTCTTGTTTACCAATACACTGTTTTGGAATGCAATTTATTTAATAAGATCAAAAAATTTGTAAACCGGTTACATATTGATCCCCCCCCCCTCTCAGTATCTTTGGGAATCCTAATAGTTAGTATGTTTAATGCTTTACTTTTCTAAGGAGATCCCTGATATAGGTCATAAGGATTTTGCCTATGATATGTTTGTTGGAAAATAGATAAAGGAGGCAATCACCAGTATGGGAGCTAACAGTGATGAGTTGGTCAAAGATTACTTCAAAAATATCCAAACCAGAATGAAATAGAGAGAAAGGATTTCCCAAAGCATCGTAGACAAATATGCTTTGTAGTAAAGATAGATGAAATCTAGATGGAAGCAATCAAACCTAGAATAGTTTGAATTACTAAAATGGGATATGAGGTGGGCTTTCACATCTTGGAATCATATGCAAAAATACTCCTAGATGCTCCACTGGAACCATCAAAGAAAATATTTGGTAGTGCTGAAACAATTGAAAGTGATGTAGCCATGATGAAGGAAATAAAGAAAAGAGACAAATTCATGAAAGATGCTTCTAAAATGGTAAAAAAAGTTACAAAAGGGTTGATGAGTCTTGGTGGTATTGCTGCTGAAGTAAAAAGTCAGTTAGAGCAGACATCAGTAGCTCATGTTTCCCTGGTTTTTACATCTTCTGAGATAGAAAGTGATAAAGAAGTTGAATTTAAAAGAGTTGAAAGGGAGAAAAGAAAACCTTCATTGGCACCTACCCCATCTCCAAAGAATTCAAGGACACAAAGAAAGAAGCAACAGGTTGTAAGAGAGCCTAGTGGTCCAAAAAAGAAGGTAACTCCTAAGCAGAACTCAAAACATAAGGCACCAGACACTCTTACGTTGGAGGAACTGATAAATAAAATCACACAAGAAGGTAACCTTAGCAATGTAAATAAACTCTATCATTCTTTCAAGGATGTAGATAAAAACACTATAGAGGAAAGCATTATATTACATCTTGATATCTACAATAAAGTTCTCATTGAGGTTGTAGATGATCTGCCCAATTATTTGTATTTAAGGTTAAAGGCTAAAAGGATGTCATTTAGAGAATTGGATAAGAAATTAAAAGTTGAATCATTGTTGGCAGTTCACCCTGTTAACTCCAAACAGGAGATTGATGAATTAATTATTGAAGCCAACTGATTAGTTTTTGTAAGTGGTCATCTGTAGGTTAGCCTTATGGCAGACTGAGTTAAGGAAATTGCAGATGAAATAGCAGACAAATGGGACATATTCTTTGTGGAAAGAGAAAAGAAAGAATAAAATGATAGACAAAAAATGGATGTCTTTCGCAAAGGTATATCAAAAGGATAAAGGTAAAGGTAAAATTGGTAGTGTACCTAATATAACAGTCAAGGATAACCTTCCTCCACTGGCACAAAACACCCCACCAATAACTGCAGAGGCACCAATACAAAATGACAATCAACCGAAAGAGAAGGCAGAGGAAATAAAAAGAGATGACACCAATCTGAAATCTGAATTTCTTTTTACCATGAATGTGGACACACAAGACTTCAACATTGTCATGGACAAAGAGACTGCAGAGGTAGAACAAACTGTTACTACAAATATTGAGATCTCTGAGTCATCTGTCAACACTGTTGACTCTCAGAACATTGAGATACCAGTACAAGTTGAGAAACCTGATACCATCCCAGATGCTACTCAGTCTAACATTAAGAAATTGGTTGAAGCACAACCACAAGCAGAGGTAAAAACACAAACTGAACCTACAAGTGTTGACAATCAGCAGAAGGTAGAGAAACTGGTAGAGAAAGAACTTGAATAGAGCATAGCTGAACCAGTAGTAAGCAAGACAGAAAGTAAGGATGACAGTAAGATTGAAAGAAAAATTGAAACATAGAATGAGCAAAAGGCAGAAACAGTGAATAAAGAAGAGATCAATGATGGAAATAAGGAAGAATTGGTTAAGGCAATTGGACAAGTATCTGAAGAAAAGAAAGTTATTACTGAGCCTAGCACTTCCACCATGAATTTCAAGCCTACAAATATGACTGATGTACTTGTGAATTCAATTAAGAGGATCGCAGATTGTAATGCCTTAGCATTCAAGGCCATTGATGATACATTACCTATATTGAAGATGATTGCATCGGCTTGTAAGATAGATCATATTGATGTGTCTTTAGGTAAATTGGACACATTGTCCAAATTTATTGCTTCAAATATGCTAACTATAGATAAGATTAATGAGGATATTGTTAAGGAAAGGAATAATAAGGAGAAAAATGAATTCTTTAATAAAACTATCAAGGATTGTATTGAGCACATTGATTCCTTATTATCGGTACTTAATTCCACTATTCTGGAATATAAAGAATTGTATAAGGAATCATGCAAGCCTCACAACTTGATAGAAGACATTGAGGAAGAGATAAAGAAGACACAAAAAGAGATTGATGATATAGCAGACAATATGATAGGTTCTTCAGAACTTACATCAGTTTTTTATCAAGAAATGGCAGTTTTTGAGGAAAAGATTGAGAAACTAGAAAAAGAAAAAGCAAGGATAAGAATGAAGGCACGTGAGCTAAAAAAAAAACTTGGTCCTAGATTGGACAACCTTATAACTCAACGGATTGTGTTGTCTAAAGCAACAATTCAAGGAGAAAGATCACCAGAGAAACAGATGCATTATATGACCGGTATGATCCAGCAGACTGAAACCATTATCTCTAACAACACCAAATTCATGTAGAGTCTTAATCTGATTTTGGCGGATATCTTTCAAATTGTACATAACCAGATACAGTCTATGAGGTAGAATTTTAAATTCTTTGATTCTTTTTTACATCCTTTGTCATTGATGTCAAAGGGGGGGTAGTAGTATGGATAAAAATGTACAGATGAGATCATTTGCTCAGGGGGGCACTCCTATTTTTGGATCAGTTTTGGACTTCATTTTTGGATATCAATTTTTGAATTTTTCTCATGAGTGTTGCCATCAATGCCAAAGGGGGATATTGTTGGCATTCTATACTCAAATGAGAATAGTTGATGTTGTCATTGATGGCAACCAACTGGTAATATGGTTCACATCATACACCGGCAACTAACATATTCTACTGGCACCAGCAGACACAACAAGATTATTCTCACTAGCACCTAGTCTACACCAACAGAAGATCTTACTAGCACCCTAGCTGACATGGAAATTATATTGTTTTGTATTGTAATTATATTGTATAGTTGACATGATGTATTTTAAAGACTCATATATGTATGAGATATTATAGGTCATTTTGTAAGTGACATAGGTATGTAAAAGGTGTGATAGGTGTGCAAAATATGTATAGGCGATTAATGCAAGCAAATTATGAAAGTTAATATCTATATATGCATTTTGATGTAATAATTTTGATGAGAGAATAAGAGAAGAGCAAAGCAAAGAAAGGTTTATGGTAGAGGTATTTGACAAAGCTTAAACCAGTACTGAATCAAGCATTGTAGATGCTATTTTGAGCAGTACATTGTCATTGGATTTAATCATCCAATTTTGTTCTCACTATGACTCCTTTTTGTGATTGAGCAATGAGCTCTAGGCTGTTGGCCTTCCTGCATGTGTAGGCCCCTATTGTATCAGTAATATTTATTCATATTGGCCAATGAGTAAATATTGTGGGTCACAAATCTCACTGAGGTTTTCCCCTACTAGGTTTCCTCGCCAAAATACCTTGTGGTATGGTGTGCATTGATGTTGTCTCTCTTATTTCTCTTTATTGATTTATTGCTTGTTTACCAGTACATTAATTTGGTTTATAAAGTTACAAACAAGTTTAAATATTTCATTTACCGGTTAGACACTGATCCACCCCCCCCCCCTCTTAGTATCTTTGGGACTGATCAAGTATCTAACACTGCAAAAATCCCATATCCTAAGGTTTTAATATCCTAGGCACACCAGTGCTACGACCCCCTTTACCCTTAAAAAGGTGACCACATACTCAATAATTTCATTTAAGGTTTTCCCTTGTGTCCCCAGTCGGTACAAGATAGCGTGATCTATGTCTAGAAACCCATAGTCTCCACCCTGTAGAGTGTTTAGAAGGACTAACTCAATAGTGCGGGATAGTGGGAATCAAAGAAAGTGAAGCCTCATTGCCCCATGAAGTGATATTAGAGAAGAAAATCCCAGTGCGGGATAGGAGGAACAATCAAAGCGAAGACAATTCTCTCCCTACAAGGACAAAATGAATAGGGAGAGTGCATTGCGGGACAGCGAGGAGGGTACAAAAGGGGATAAGGTGATAATCCCACCATCTCATAGGGGTAAGAAGCTTGAAGATGGAAAATTAGGTTTCAGTATATTAATCCCATACTATGCGGGATAGCAGGATGTGATTTTTTCCTATCCCCGCTATCCCACACTTGAACTTATCACCTAGAAAGGGTGTTGCGGGATGACAGAGTGAACGTTGAGTTACATGGCCTCCCTATTCCACAAATGTTTTAAAGAATGAAGGTAGTTAAGAATGCAAACAAAAGGAGTGGGTGATGTGGGATAGCGGGAGTGCTTAGAAAGAAGCTTCCCGCAAAGATAAAGGATCATCAAGAAAGATAGTGTGGGATTGCGGGGTGAAGTATTTTACTTTCCCCACCATCCCACAAGTGTCTAAGAGGTAAGAAGAAAGTTTTGCGACAAGATGAAACAAAGAGAAACAGTGAAGCCATGCTATCTCGTGAGGTGTGTAGTGATAAACAGATTGTGTCGTGGGATGCTAAGGTAGCAAGGGAATGGTGATTCCCGCTATCCTGTAGAAAGGTAAATGATATATTGAGGACCATAAAGGATACCAAATGGCAAGGAGATATAAGAGCCCCGCTATCCCACATGGGTCAAATTTTCATAAAGATGGCAAAATCAAAAACATTAATAATCAAAGGTGATAGAGTGATTAAAGGAGGAAGCCATGTCAGTAATCAAGGGTGTCAATGAAAAATTGAAGTTGTCCATCTGAAGATCAATGGTCACATTTGAATCTCGAAGGCCACCAACCTAACAAAGCTTGCACGTATGGAGTAATGGTGATTCATCTGCTATAAATAAAGGTAGAATTCAAAGCGCATTTTCTCTTCACCCTGCAATCAAAGAGCGAAGCAAAGAATGAAGAAGTGAGCCAGAGTGACCAAAGAAATCAAGAGCATTTCCAGAGGTTTCAACAGCACCCATTTGCATTTAAAAGAGTAATTCAAGCTTCCATATCCTTCTATGTGCTTTCATAGGGAAATTTAAGAGTATTTGTCTATGAATTCAATACTTTGTTCCCATGGTTTAGAGGGAAAATCTTGTCTGTGTAGGTTTTTTGTTCTATACGTAGCAATGACATCCCCAATTGAGAAAACCACCTATGTTGGATCCCAAGAGGCTTCCCAAGCTAAAACAAGCTCCACCAAGCTAGAAATCACCCACGTCATTCCTCTAGCAATAATTTTGCTTGACCATGCCATTCTTGATAAGCCTACCAAAGAGCAAAACCCTCCAATTACTGCTCAAAATCCCCAAGATGGAGAACCAAGTGCACCTCCTCAGTAGAAAGCTGTGAAACCTAAGAGGAAGAGAGTTGTCAAGAAAATAACTATTGAAACCTCTGACAACAAGCCTTCTGAGGAACCTAGCCCTGCTCCTAAAGTGAGAAAACCCACCCCTAAAAGAAGAAAGGTTCTCCCCAATGAGCCATCAGCCCAATCCTCTGCACAAGTTTCCCTACCTATAGAAAACCCATAGGAAGTGTTGTTCACTAAAAGTGATAACCCAAGAACACCTGCAAATCTTTCTATGAAATGACCAATTTCAGTCTACAAAACACATCAGGGCTTGGACAACATAACATAGGACCCTAATTGATCCTCCTGCACTTCAGGTTCTGCTAGACCTAGGGGGGGAGACCCTCTTGATGCACTAAATACAACAATTACAGACACGTAACTGCATCAACATTAAGCAGATAGATCATTTCACAAGCTCAACAGGTTAGGAAACATTATAGATTGGCTAGATCTGTATTAACAATAGGATGAAACAGAGCTTGGAAAGAATGGAATACACACCCCTAAACATAAAGGGAAATAGATTTGTCTTTTAAAATGTTGATCTGAAACCATCCCCCAAACTTGCAAGACCAGTGCCTTGTTCATTGGGCAACAGAGTCACAGACAGAACTACAAATATGAATCATAGATGCAAATTTGTTTTCCTTAAACAAGATATTCATGCACCAATACCTGATACTAATGCACTATTTAATTCATTCACAAATTTATCAGATCTGGAAATACATTTCATCATTTATGACTGACTATAGAATTTAAAACCTTCCTTGAAGGATACCTACAACAGTCACACAATCTCCTTGAGATGACAAATTTCATCCTCCTTGAGGATTGAATTCATAATAATGAAAAACATATCACAGAGACAATATCATGGGAAATTTACTCATGCCTGACACAAGTAAGACCTGCAACTAGGAAACAATTTGTCATCCTGCAATGTAGCCTCTATACCCTGAATAGATCCATAGAACTTTACAAGTGTGGGTCAAGATTTTTAGAAAATGGAAGCCATGAAAACTGGAGCACTTCCTCCCAGAATCCTGGAACCCTTACAACTAAGAAGAATTGGGAATAAAAAGAGGAGGGAAGAAAAACAAATCCACAACTGAAAATTGCCAAGTGTCTCTCCTCTCTAACTGAATTTTGTTCCCATGGAAACTACTTCTAAAATATCCCACATTTGTCCAAATTAACTTCATAATCGGATTCCTTGCTCCGAGAGCTTTCCGAAAATATATAACACTTTATACCTTGGCCAAAAATTGAGTCCTGAGCGAATTAATTCCTCAGTGTGCTCAAACATTTAAATTTTTCATTTATTAATATAGTCTAAACTATATAATAAACAATTTTAAATTTAAATTTTTGCCTCCATTTGTGCTTTGACGCCTTGCCACGTGGCGGGGTCTGATTGGCTGATGGGGTCTACTGGGTGCCACCTAGGATGACACCTCATCTTTTGCCACTTGTCGGCCACATCATCGCCACTAGGTGCTTGCTTGTATGCCACGTCATTGCCACTGGGTGCCACCTCACCGGGACCTGCCTGCTGGACCGCTGACTGTACCCGCCACCTATGTGCCACATGGACGGCTGTCATTCACTCTCGCTATTTCGTGGGGTTTAAACTACGTGCATCTTCCTTCGCAAAATAGCACGCGTCGTTGATCTCTCTCGAACTTGCTCGCTCGTTAACCCGGCCTTCGTCTGCAAAATTTCGCACATTTGCCTCGAGAAGCGTGCCCACGTGGGGTCCACTTGGTCTTGGTCCAATCAACTCCTCCATTGCCTTGGGAAGCATGCTTGCGCATGGGCCTGCCTTGGGCGCCCATGGGCACCTTGTGTCAAAAGCCTTTAAGGCTTAGACATTATACTACTGTGCGTTTTTGTATATAAATACCAAAAACTCCCAGTGCACAGCCAATGTGGGATAATGTGTTTGCCTGAAACTGTGCATTTTTTGAAACTTTTAATGGCGCCTTGCCTGGGGCTTTCATTTGTGAATGGGATTTGTTGAAAGTTTAATAGCCACGTGAAGGAGAGTGTTGGCTTCACCTGGTAATTGATTTGCATAAAGATTTTAACTGTTTTTACTTACCCTTTTCCATTGCATTGGCTGAAGATTTCAATGTCTTTCCATTATTTAACAGCACAGAGGGAGGATGATTGGAGGGCACGTGAGGGAGGTTTTCATTGGTTTGGAATGTTCTGTGCCTTCCACAAAACACAACGCAGGAGGAAAAACATTCATTTGCTGATCCAAATTGCCCCTTTCACCAATCACGTGGGAGGAGGAGCTGATTGTTGTTGTTTTACATTTGTTTGAGTTTATTAATGCTTTTCAACAGCATTCTCCATGCATTTTCTTCAAGGATTTCTACCCAGCACCTTCACCATCCTCCATGCACTTGCTTGCAGCAGATGGGAGGGCACGTGAGGGAGGACTGTTGTAGTTTATTTACTTGAAACATTTTAATGTTGCTTACACTTTGCTTGAAGGTTTATACATGTTGCTCACTGCAGTCTACAAACTCTAATGGGCCAAGCAACAGCAAAGAGGGAATGGGGAGACCATGGGGATTTTGTTTGCTGCCCCTTTCTTTAACTTCATGCCCAGCACCTTCTGCTGCCCCCTCTCCATCACCACATGAGCATGGGAGGATGCTTGGCAAAATCACGTGGAGTGTGGGATGCCCATTTGCATTTGTTGAGGACATTCTAATGTCTTTTCAACCTCCATGTTCCTCACACATAGCAAGGAGGACATTAACAGAGGTCTGGAATTTGGAACTACACCTTGTAATTCAAATTTTGAAGTTTTTATTGCCAACCAAAGGAATACCATAAAGTTCCATAAAAACTTCTCAGTTATATGCCCACATAATAAAACGAAATCATCTCTTAATTAACCAATTTGCCAATATGCATTTGAGCTAGTATTGATATGCATTACTCGCCATGAAATAAGAACCTTTCACAATTAAAATTAAAGCGCAGGCATGAGCCAGGTCGGGCCCCAAAGTGGGTCCGACTAAAAAAAAATTTGTTTTCAAGCTACTGGCCTCTGGAATATCTTAGGAACCTCAAACATACCTCTGGAATCGATCGGCACCATTTTCGGATCATAAAATTGCATTTTACATCCTTCAGGCAATTACGCCACAATTTTCGCATTTAATCGCGATGACGTAATTTTCAAACCTGTCAAAACACCTTTCTGGAGCTCGCCATCTGACAGGCATGTACTTTGATATACAAGGATGACATCTACCAAACGGTTTCTCAAGATGAGTCCCGAGTGAAGAGATATTAATTTCCGAAAACGGCCAACTGGCTTTGTCGACACTGCGGACCTGATGAAGTCAATGTTCTGGCAACACATGATGCCTTTCTCAAAAATATCAAACGACCTCCGTAGGCTCTCAAATTCAGAACATAGGTACCTTTAAGTACATATTAAATCTTTGAATTCTCAGTTCGATCACCTGACTGACAGGATGCAAATGGCGCGCTCACCAAAACGGCTACATTAATTGATCTAACACCGGAAGTGCGGATAACTGAATTTGATGGCAAAATGAGTCCTTTTGAAAACCGACCAAACGGATTGATAAAAGCTTGAAATTTGAAATGTAGCTCACCATTTATACGAACATTAGCCCGGAACAAACATTCTGACATGACGCTCACCAAGACATTTTTACACTTGTGCAAACATCACAAACTACAAACGGATTTAGCTTTGAAAACTGAGCAAACGGATTCATAAGGACTTGAAATTTTGCATGTTGACTCACATTTATGCATACAATTGAATCCATTTTGAATTTCTCCATGAAGATCAATAGGGAAAAATATGTAATCGCTCAAAGTAGGCTACTCAATAAAATTTGCACTTGTGCCTAGAATGCACGTTCAGCTCGCCCCTCGAAATGGGTACTTGATAAACTTCTCCAAACTGAATTCTGAAAGTTGCTCATCACTGAATAGGCCAAATGAAAGGTGTGGGACATGAATCCTGATCCTTACCCTCTGAAAATCAACTGGCCCCATTTTACCCTCTTGCAAACTAGGCCCTTCAAACTGACTCATTTAGGTATCCAGAGCAAATTTTTCGATTGGGCCTCTAAACTTGACTCAATTTTAATTAGTCCCAACAGGAAGGAGGATCTAACCCTCAAGAGGAGGACCCTAAGCCTAAGAGGAGAAGGGATCCCCCAAAGAAAGCCACTCCCACAGCAGCAGCATCATCAGCACAGATAGCTAAAATGGATCCCTCTCCATCTGCTATTGAAGGTCCATCAAAGACTCAACAAGACCAAGAAGAGGATGCTTTGTCCACATCTATCCCTACCAAAACCCCTGAAGATCTTACCAAATAATTGGAAGAGAAATTGGAGGTTGAAGAGAAAAAGAAAAAGAGGGAACCTCAAAGCCTTAGTCAAGATCTTCTGGTGATGTTCAAGGGGTCTACCATGATTGAGAACTTCAAGGCAATTTTTGGAGATAAAAGTTCTCAGTGCAGGATGCCCACACCACAGAGAGGGGGTGGGATATCTTCCATTTTTTCTATGGAAATAGAGACAAGGCATCTCTTATGTCAAATCTATGGAATTTGAACTTGGGAAAGATAGTAGTTCCTAATGTTTTTATTGAGCCACTATTAATCACGGAACTAGGAAAGTATTACCACCCTGAAAGTATGATTGTGAAGACAGCTACTAGACACATCCTTCTCGATATTTAAGTAGATAGCATAATTGAGTGCTTTGAGTTGCACAAGATAGCCCTCACAAAAATAAACAAGAATAGGTTGGAAGTAGAGTATACTTCCACGAAAAATGTCTATAGGGGAAAGGTCTTTCCCCTCTATATGAAAAGGATGTTCAAAGGAGCCAAAAGTTACATTTTTTTACTCTGAGAAGGAGCCATTTGAGTTGCAGATTTTAGAAGATTATTTTGTAAGGACATACTATGCTCTATTCCAAATATTAGGGGAGGACTGAGGATTCCCATACATTTAATGGTCATGGTAATGAGAATTCGGTTCCTTGAAACTAGTCAATTGTATAATTTTATTACATATATTGAGGACAAGCTACATGAGAGCTTAATGGTTGCCCGAGATTCAAGCGAGAATTTAAATTTTAAATATTATTCTTTTATTTTTCATATGATTCTTTTTCACAATAGGACAGAATGGGATGACGCATTCCAAATAAATAAATTTGATCCTAGGAAAGGGCAAATATGGCTAGTTCAAAGGTGGACCCAAATCTAGGATAAGGGGTCTAGACTTGTAGACTACATGGCTTTTTGTGACCATTTTGTAATGAAGGTCTTAGGAGTGATGGGAATACAAAATACCTAGAGGGGGAATTCTCCCATAATTTAGGATATTTTTTCTTCTATATTGATTGCACATAAATTAGGGTCTATGGGTGTTCTAAGGCACTACACATCCCGCCAGTAACAGTCTTGCCACGACTTGTATTTATAGAATTGATGTGGTAGTTGGTGTGGATGGAAAAAGACCTTGTTAGAATAGAGAAAAAGGAGAAACATCTCCCCAAATCTATAGCTTTTGATGATATTGTTGTAGGGTCTAACACACTTGAGCAGGTCCAAGGCTTCTTGATAAGCAATTATAGACTCAAGATAGGGAAAGCAAGAAATTTTGATCTAGAAGGATATATTCACGACTTGAGGACACAAAATTTGAGGGTGAGAGGTTACTCTCACCAGTTTAATGAAAGAGAAGATTTCATCATGAAAGGTTATCCCTACTGTTATCACTGATTAAAATGGGCTTTTCTTTTCCCATGATTGGCTATGGTTTGTTGAAATTTTGAGTAGGGCACATTTTCAAATGCTTTAGCTCTGTTTTAGGCCTTAAGGGTTTAGGGGTTTTTTATTTTAGATCCTCTAATGTTTGTTTAAAACCCTCTGGTTTCTATTCTTTCATTACTTTATTCACTTAAGTAATGGGTCATGGGATCGTAGGAAGTGTCCCCCCTTGTCGTTTGCCTAGGCGGTCATGTTAATTAATCGCAAAAATTTATGCCTTATGTGTATTCCTCCTAAAGTTGTCGGGCCCAGTAACTAGTGCGCATCTCGTAGATGAATCTATGGCTTTCGCTATTTCGCTAGGTGAAGTTGTGCGTAGTTAAAAACCAGCGAAGTTGCGAAAATGACATGGCATGCCACCTAGGCAGTCTAGCTGGTTGATGAGAGAAAGTAAAATGGCGGCACATGGCATAAGTCACAACAGTCAGCAGGTCAGGATTAAAGGTTAAAAGGTGGGCCCTAGAGGTGAGTCAGGTCGCAAGTTAGGAGATGACCTGGCAGATACAGCTGTCAAGAATTAACTGGAGCCCAGTGCTTTCTCTTGGCAAATGAAAAAGTGACGAGTCAGCTCTGAAGGTGACTGCATGCCAATGAATTAGAGGGCCCACCCCTCCTAAAGCCTATTCAGATGGTTAAATCTCGATCAATTAAAAAATGATCTGACGGCCTATGCTATTTCGCAAGGGTAAGATGCTCGTGCTTTATACCCTACAAAATAGCGAAAGTGAATGAGAACCGTCCATGTGTCGTGATGGATGGCAATGTGTCCAGTGACACATGGTTTTAGAAGAAAGTTGTGGGCCCGCCAAGATGGAACTAGTGGTATAATAAAAGGACACGTGGTCAGCGTTAAGTCGAATGTGAAAGACATTTCAAGGCCAGTGGTTCGGCGCCACATGGTACCACATAGCCAATAGGGAAGTGGGACCCAGCGTGGAGCCAAAGCTGTTAGTTAGTATAACGCTCGATCAAGTTCCTTTTGATCAGACAGTCGGCGCTATTTCACAGGACTAAGCTATCCGATAGTTATGCTTCGCAAGGTTGCGAAAGAGCAAAATGAAAGATTTGTAGGAACATTGTGACCCGTTGGAGTGAAAAATACGAATTCTCCTATGAATTCAATTTTGAAGGGACGACCGAAGCATGTGGAATCAATGTTGTAGTTAAGACCCTGAGTACAATATATAATTTCCCATCAACCTGGTGAAGATATCTTTTAAAGAATTTTTTGTAGAGGAGCGGATGCAGAGCTATCTTCTTCAGGTACAGAGCAAGTTAGTTCAGTTGCAAAGCAAATTCCTTCACGTTAAGAACAAGTTTTCTCGTACTCCTGTGTAGCAATTCCTATGTGGTGTGTTTCAGATAAGATATTGATTCATCACAAAAGTGTCTAGGAGTGGTATTCATTTCTTACATTTTTAAATGGCTCCTAAAAGAGAATTTTTTGGCAAAGTCAATTATTCAGAAAGGAGTGTCTGTGATGATTTTCTTGAATAGTTGATGTTGTCAACTAATCAGGCATCGAAGGCAAAATAATTAGTGCCTAGAGCTTCCCGTTTAAAGATAGGAGAAGGACTGTATGACAAGGGTAACTGGTTGAGAGACCCACAGGTTGGATTATCTGGGTTGGGGTTATTTAAGATTGGATTTGGAATGAGAAATTCTACAACCCCGCAAAACAGTATTTGGGAATTAGATGTTGGGAAATTGGTAGTCCCAGGGGTATTTATGGACATAGATTTGTTGACCCAAATTGCGCTCAACTATGATCCAGTCACAAGAAGCATTCGGGATATAAATGGAAAAACCCTTATTGAGATTAATGTTGAAGAATTCAAGAATTCTTTTGGGCTTAATGAGTTTACCAATTTTCTAGAACCCATAAATTTCAAATCATTAGCTCAAATTTACAGTGCACAAAGGAGTCATCTTAGGAACGGGCCTCTCAAGGAGTTTTTTGTGAAGATAGGTGGGTTGACAGTTGTAGGACCCAACACACAAGAGCCCTTTTCATTGAGTATGTTCACCCTGAGGGCTAAAGGAATGTATTGGGCACTTTGCCAAGTTTTGGGAGAAGATGCTAAAGCAAATATGCCAAATCACTACCTGTTAATGATTGCTTAGATTTTGAATCCTTCTCTTGCAATTACATGTGATTATGCTTCTTTCATTGCTGATGCTATCCATGGAGGGTTAATAGGAATAAAGAATGGAAAGGAGGATAGGCCTTTCGGATGGTACTCACTCCTGATGCATCTATTTCTTTTCAAAGGTGGTGATTACTTTGCCAGTGGACTGGACCTTGTCAAGGAGAAAGAAGGAGAAAAAATGTCGGTACAATTATGGAGTACTGTGTTGTCATGGGATAGAGAGGATGCCAGTTTCTTGAAGTTTGAAAAATACTTTGCATCTAAGATTAGGACTCTCCTCTACTTGGAGAACCCAAGAATCCCCAAGGTTCTTTTGGAATTCATAATACCAAAATAATTCACAGAGAACATAAAAATTGTTCACAATTGGGGTGACATTTATTTGTATCTAGTCTCGACAGTTTTTAGAGTGTTTGGTTTTAGAGGCACCCCATTCTTGCTACCTTACCAGGTCCCTCTCAAAGTGGGAACTGTAGAGATCCTTAGACAAATTGGTGGTGTACAAGAGGCGGAGTTGACAGGCAGGGGTAAAGGGACTATTTTCCCTACAGCTACCATAGCCCACCAATTTGTAATAACAAAGGGAGGTTGGAATTGCTTTGAGGATTTTCTCAAGCCTTATCATTTGTCCACTGCAGTGTCTAGGTGTGTTGATCCAAAAGACTTCTTCAACGGCATGTTTAGAAAGAAAGCATCATGCAGAGGTAGGCCCCATCAATTTCAGTTTCCTGAAGACCTCATTAGAAATGAGTTTGATCTAGATGAGCAAGAGCTAAGGAAAGAGAAATGGGTGGCTTATAAGAAAGCCTTGGATTTCATGCATCAATTTGATGCTAGCTATGACCCATTGTCTAGCTTTTTCCCTCTGGAGGAGAAAATAAAGTTTTTAATTGTTTGCTTTGAAGATGTGATGCAAACCCTGAAGGCGAAGAGGGAAGTTGTAATCAAAAGCAACCCTGAAAAGGTGAGAATGATCCTAAGTAGGTCAGCTTCCAGCAAATCAATCCCTCTTGGTGATTATACACTACACAAAAAATCTAGTTATAGTGTGCTGATGCCTACAACAAGGGAGCCCTCTACCTCTAAAGGAAAGAGGAAGATACAAGATGTCATTGACATCCAAGAGAGCCCAAAGAAGCAAAGGGTAGGGAAAGAAGTACAATCGGATGCACCTTTGTATTCCCCATCCCAATCCCTTATCCATATAGGAGATGAGCAAGCAGCAGCTAAGCAACTCCTACAGTTAGGCAGTCTAGGGGAAATTGCCTACACTTATGATGAAGTGGAAGAAGGAATGCCAGAAGAACCCCTTGCTGCTGAAATGGATATTACCACCATTGAACTCAAAGGCCAGGAGTGGGATCCTGAGATAAAGCAGGCAAGTAATGCCTTCTTGGCTGACAACAATTTTGTCACATCAGAAGCATTTATGCAGTTTATATGGAAACAGAACATAGATAAATATAATGTTAGATGTCAAAAGAGAAAGGCTGAGTAGCCTAATAATGATCTAGCCCTGGTAGAAGAGGAAATAAAGCAAGAGATGATGGAAGAGTTCAAAACCATCACCCCTGAGCAAGGGAGAGATATGGTGGCACAAGCTGGAGTGCTTATTTTACCCGAGTGGGATATAGCAGATGCCCTGGTACTAGATGCAGTAAGGAAAGAGACCAAACCTATGGAGGAAAATACTTTCAGTAAGGATAATGTTGCACTCATCATGTGGTCTCTCAAGAGAAATGAGAGTAAGAAAAGCAAAGACACCCTAGGGTCAAGTTACCTTAGTGGGATGATGGTGAAAAGAGTGCAGAGTACAGGGGTAGTGGAAGCTGCTAGCATTGTACTAGAGACTGCAAAATTTAGTGTTGCAGTAGCAGAAAAGGAAGCCAAAGAGAAAGAGATCCTCCAAGTCAAGTTGGAAAAAATTTTGAAGGTCTATAACAGTGCTAAGAAGGAGGTAAGAGGTAAGGATAGCATCATTGCTAAGCTGCAGAGCCAATTGACTGGACAATACCATCAAGGTGAGTCTTCAACACTAATGATTTCCTCTTCTCCTGCAAGACCTCCACCTACTAGCCCTATCATTGAGTTTCCACCATCTCCAACATCCTCCAGCTCTCAAATGGTTGAAATTACTCCTCAAGAATTAGAAAACTTAAAACAGGCTCAAGCCTTATATGCAAAGAAGTATGAGGAGAGAGTAAGGGCTACAATTTCTAGTTTTGCAGATACAATGAATGCCTCATTGCTCTACAACAATGTAGGTAAAATTGTGGATATATGGAATGAGCTCAGGGGAGACAAGGCCATTTTGACACCTATTTTTGACAAATGGAGGCCTAGGGAGCAAGATTTAGAGTTTATATGTGTATCCTGCGATGAAGCAAGGGCCAATCCTATCATTAGATCCACTTCTAACATCACTAAAGATTTAGTACAATTAGCAGCATAGGTGGATAATGTTGATAGGAAGGTTAATTTGTGCAAAAAGGAGTATACTGATCAAGTTTTTGAGTTGCTCCCAGGAGTTTTTGCTAGCCCAGATCAATTAAAGGACAAACAAATGTGGCTTAAGGAGATAGAAGCTAAATTGTCAGCAAGAATTAAAGGAATTATTGATCTAGATGATGCTTCTTTCTTTATTTTGACAATACAAGAGATAGAGAAAATTAAGTCACATTATGGTTTTCTCAATTCAGAAGTCAACAAAATGAGAAATTCTTGGAAAAGGTTGACCAAGACTAAAGATAAAGTGATTAATTTCTCATGGTTGACAGAAGAGGTGTATGATGAGTGGACAACCAAATATGCCACCCATGATCTGGAACAGTTGGAGAGTGCCCCTGAAAAGGTAGAAGAGGTTGCAACCGAACAACCTGTTGAAGAAACTACAGAGGCCAAAAAGAGCTTGTAACTATTTTTGTAAAAAGCTTGTAACCTCTTTGTTTTGAAAGAAATGATTGTAAAAAACCCTACTTGAAAATTCCGAAGCTTTGTGCATCCATGTTGTTATAAATGGATACCATGACTAGAGGAAAGGGGATCGCAAAGAATTGTAAGAAAACGCTGCAGAAATTTATCTGAGCTTTTCTGAGTCTGATGGAGAATATTCAAAAACTTCTTGTAATATTTTTCTGAACTTAATATCAATATACAGACCATCAGTTTTGAGTAAAGTTTTGTGTTGTCTTCAAGTGTGTTTACAATTTGTTTACTTTTTTCATTCTGAATAATCTAGGGTTATTTTGTTTGAATGGGATTGCAAAGCAATTTTCAGTAGAAGTGTTCACTAGCTTTTCTCTTTAGGAGGGAAATTAAAGATGCGGGGATCACTCATACCAGTAAACTCTTTGGAAGAGACTTCGAATCTTGATGATCATAGTTTAATTTGGAATGCATAAATTCTTATAGGTGTCAGGCATATACAAGGATTAATAGAAACCAAGCCAATGGGGTGCGTAAAGATATTTTGTTTGAGAAGTATTATTTGAGTTTAGATGACTCTGTGACCTTGGATAAGGCACTGGTATTGATCGAAGTTGTTTATTGCATGTTTTATTGATCGAAATGCTGAATTTAAGTATAATTTCCATTCTTTTGTTTTTAGATTTCAAGGTGAATAGATCCACTGGTTTTCTGAACTAGTTTGTTGTGGGTTTATGCTTGAGAGTGTGAATTCAATTCACAAAGGTATACCCACCTGGGCTCTGAGTAAGTCCGAAGTGTAGAAGGTTCAATCAAACCCTGTCATATGTTGTCCTGAGAATTTCCTTATCTTTGACGTCTCTTCTGCACCGAGTTCAATCATAATATTTTAAGGATGTTAAAGAGAAACAGATTTTGAAGCCAACACCTATAGAGGCCATAAAAAGAAGAGGAAAATGTAATTTCATTCAAAGTTTGGAGAGATAAAGGAAGGAAAAGGACCCTATTTTCAAAGGGTTTTTCTCATATGTCAAAAATGATCTTGCAAGAATGATGAGTAAAGTATTGAGCTACAATTAAATTCTTGCATCAGAGAAGAAGAGAAGATAAGTTGCATAGGCCGAATAAATATTGGAGGAGAGGCCAACATATGAGCCTTCACAATCAAAAGGAAAGGCACCACTCACTAAGGGATCTTCTCAGGTTGTCCCTTCATAGCCTTCCCCCAACAAGAATGACCTACAAGGAAGGTAGAGAAGGGAAAGTCAAAGCTCTCTAATTTTGTAGAAGTCATAGAGCCTAAATTTGATGAAAGTATTGGGCCTCCATCTCCACCAAGGGATACATTCTAGGATGATGAAGTAGATGAAGTTCTTGTGGACCTTGAAAGGTCTCTTATTCCAAGAACTATCTCATTGGAAGAAGAAAAGGATGAAAGGATAATTGCTTCAATGCAGTTCATGAGAGATGATGAGTTTGTGAACACCCCTGAATTTAAGTCATTTTAGATGAGGGAGAAATTGAAAGATTTGTCTAGAGAAGAACTCCAAAATATGGATAGGGAAAGAATTAAGTGCACCTCAGGGGAAGGAAGAGAATTAGTAAGAAAGGGTGACATAATGCTCATCCCAGGGTGGGATTTGGTGAAAATCTTCTTATTGGACCAATTCATGAAGTAGAGGGACACAATTTATGCTCAATAATTTGGTGAGCATGGATCGGGAGTTCATCCAAGTATAAAGTCCTTTTCACTTTGGTCAAAGGCTCCTAGAAATAATAAGCCTGTTGTATTATATGGATTTGAACATAGGGTGGGGGAAGCAGTGATTGGAACCTTGGCAGACACCTCATCTATTGAGGCAGAAACAATTACCTATCATGCTACACATTTTGCTAAGTTGGTAGCAGAGGAGGATGAGAAAAAACATGGGATCTTGAGGAATAGGTATGTGGCTCTTACTCATTACCATAATAAATTATTTATTGAAAATGCAAGATTGACAAAGGAGCTAGCCAAGACAGACATTGGAACCCTAACAGGACCTAAGCCTAAAGATTTTAAAAAATTAAAGAAGACCTTCAGAAAGAAAAGGATGAGGCTGAGAAGAATTATTTTGAGATTATAAAATCTTCAATTTTGCAGGTCTCAAATAAAGTCATTGAGAAATTGAATGAGGTACATACCTCTTATTCTTTGATGTCACAACTCTTCTACCAATTGGATGAGATTATTTTATTTTTTCAACCTATTAGGATTACTTGGTTGCTAAAGAGTCAAATCCTAAAAGAGGTCCTATTGGCGGTCAAGAATGTGCCAAATGCACCCCAAACCATGGGGACAACATGAAAAATTATAATTTATTGATTAAGGAATTGCCTCACATTGAGGACGAGAAGAAAGCATTGATCAACATGACTGGTTCTTTTCAAGAGCTTCAAAAGTCGGATATTCCCATTTTTTTGATAGGTGAAGGACAAATTAAATATTTGGATACATGGAAGCAAGGATTCCAAGATGAAATCAATGCAGTTTTAAATTCAATGGCTAAGGACCCTACTCAAGGTGACACATATCATTTAGTTATTGATAAAATTATGGAAGTTGGTTCTATATATCATAATTGTACCAGTCCACAGGACAAAATAAGCAATGAGTAAGCTACAAGGCTTAAGAAATTTTGCCTGGCCTAGTGATGAGATTGATGCTCTTCACAAAAGGTACTACACTTTAGAGGAGGATCAACATGAGGAAGAGGATTAGTCACTGCCTTTTCCATTTTTGCACCTCCTACATGTATGGATAGGTTTTTCAGTTTTGGATGGAGAGATTTGACCACTCATTTTTCACTCATCAGACCCCAACTTTTCATATAGATCCAATGTCCAAGTACAGTTGACCCAAACTGAAGATGCTACACAAGAATGCCCCTATACTAGTCACATCAAGCATCTTCCTCCAGCCTCTAGAAGTTGGCATCTATGTCGCCATCATTTATGATCTCTTGGAGTTTTTGAAACATGCATTGTAAATATGTCTTACGGCATAATCTATCTCATAGGCAATAGGATTCTAACATGTGTCTTCTCTGGCATGAAGCTTGTTATGATCCCTTATGTTATAAAAGGGAATTTAGGGCCAAGAAGAGGGATTCTGAAACTTTTTGACTTGTATGTACCAAGAAAGCTTAAAAGTAATACATAGATAGTTAGTCTTTTTTGCAAATTTAGTTGACTGGCCAGCTATCATGAATGTATCAATCTTATTTTAAAATCAATAAAAAGAACATTCATTTTTTCGCTCCTATTTCTTATGTTGTATCATATAAGTTAAGGTGTTAACATTTTTAGCTTTTCTTCTCTAATGGAGAATGTGTGTTTTCTTGATGGGTTTCATTTCAAGCAAATTAATTAAATTCTATCTTGAGCACTGCAATATTTGCATAAGAGAGTGTAAGGAGAGTGTGAATACATTTTCAGTTTATACATTTTATGCAAGACATATATGTTTAACAATGAGTATTAATGTTGATAACATGATGTTGGTTGTCATTGAGTTTTCTATTTCACTTTGTATTCCCTTTCGAATAAGCACTGGTCATACTACCCATTTAGGATCATTCTTATTTTACCTTTTAAATTTGTGTCTTTTACTTTTATGTATTAGGAGTAATTATTAGTTTAGAACCAATCTCAATGTGTACAAGAATGAAATAAACCAAGGTTAGAGACAACCAAATGTTTATCTACATTTCTTTGGTATACTTTCACTGAGAAATCTTCTATGTTCTATAGTGTCAAGAGTCTAAAGTGTAAAAAAACTCTCTCAGTCACTGTATAGGGGAACCCACCTAGGTTTTGCAGAGCCTAAAGTGTAGAAGACCTTAATTTTCAAATGTCGTATTCATTGGCCAAGTCCCATTCTAGGTTTGTTGATAAGTTAGTGGAAATTTCTTAAGAACTCAGGATGTGTTGATTTGGGAACCAACAAATTGGCGACTCTATTGGGGATTTTAGTCATTTTTAATATTTTAACCCAATACCCTGTGTAATACCCTAAATGGTCATCTAAACCCTAATCTCGAAAACATCACCAAGGTCCTAACCAAAGGCAATTAAATCAACCTTGAACACATTATTAATTCGTTAATCATCAAAAATCACATGGAAAATCAATTACTCAATATTAATTAAATATTTATTTAATTAATTGAATCATTCCAATAATATCATTTTGATCAATTATCCTATTTTAATTAATTAAATATCCTTACATATTTAATTAATTAAATAAAATTGCCATTTAATCATAAAAAAGGAATTAATTTATTACAAAAGAGGAATTAATTACAAAGAAAGAGTTGAATTGAAAATAAACAAAAAGAATTGAATTGAGAGAGAAATCAAACTTGAGATATTATTTCTTTTTCTAAATTTAGAACTTGAAATCATAAAAGCAATTTAATTGAATTATTGAATTATTCTCTAAAATTGGAACTCAAAGCTTTTCAAAAAAAGAAGTTCAGTTGCATTAAAAAAACTCTTTTCTTGAATAAATAAAAGAATTATCTGTTTTTATCACAAATGCATGGAATTAATTTATTATTATTTCCAATGCAACTTGGACTTCTAATTTGAATGCATTTCAATTAAACTATAATTAGAATCTATCTCAAGGTTAACTAAACCTGATTTCTCAATTATTTTCAATTAATCCTAAATTGAGCTTTTTCTTTTGTGATTCTCTATAAATCCAGTCTTCAGCTCTCATTTCAATTCACCCCAGAGATTTTTGAGAACACGCTTGGAGATTATTATCATGCTAATTTCGCTTTGGAGTCATTGAAGATCATTGTGCTTTTTAGATTATTTGCATCCATTTTTACATCCATTATTGCTTGAATCCATTATTGCTTGAATTATTCATCCATTTTGCATCCATATAGTTAATATCATATAGATTAAATCCTTCGTCTTGGTGTAGTCTAGTCACCGGTATTGCTTATAAAAATCTGAGAGCAATCTTATACTCACATCTTTTAGAAGGCAATCAGTCGCTTTGTTATGGTTTTTTACTTATTAATTATTGATTACTAACCATGCATATAATGACTTAATTGAAGTGTTGTGCTTGCAGCTACAGACCACTTTTTCACACACACATCTTTGGCGCCCACCGTGGGGCAGAAGACTACATTTTTTGGCCTCCAAGACTGACTACTTTGTGTAGGTTAGGAAATAGGAAATCATCACAAGACAAGATAAACGTAATAGCTCAATCACAAAAGAATTCATTGCAATGATCTATCCTAAACAACACTCAATAGAGACATGAAATAAATACATTCAAAACTAGATATTAAGCAAACCAAAGGTGTGATTTGAATGCTCCTTCATGCGGCTCCATTGTTCTTCTTTCCTCTTCAAATGGTTTGGTTGTGGATCTCACCTACAAGTGCACACACATAATTGAAAGCAAGTAGACAAGATTTTTGATCAAGAGTACTTGAAATATGATTGACTAGAAATTTGATAATCTGATTACCAATTAGCTTTGATTGATGAAGATCATCCAATTTATAGAAGAATTGGAGAGATGACAAGATTAGCATGATTCAATTCAAATGGAAATTGCAAATCAATTATGTCAATTATGACAAATTATGACAAATTATGCACTTTCTATGCAAAATTTGTTGATTGATAATTTATGACAAATTATGACAACTTCTATGTCAAAATTGATTGATTGTCAATTATGACAAATTTATGACAAATTGACATGTCATTTCCATGAATTTAGGAGAGAAATAGGAGGAAATTGAAATTAGGAATTAGAAAATTAGGAAATTAGAGAATGAGGAATAAAGAAATTGATGAAATTGATGGAAATTAGAAATTAGGTAAATTAATTAATAATTTGTCATTTATTAATTAATTCACAAAGAGGAATAATTAGCCAATTAAATGAACATTTAATTGTAATGAGAAGACTTAGGATAAATAAATAATTTATTAATCCTAAAGAGAGAAATGACAAACAAGGTTAAATGATTAAATCATGAAACCCTAGAAGATGAATTAGAAATCCAAAGACGACAATTAGGTCTTGATGCAAGATTGATTTGATGTCGATTCAATCATGATTTTGAATTGATAAATGATTTTATTGATAAATAATTGAAATTGGTTGACAAATTGACCAATATTGATAAAGAGATCAAATTGATATGCGCCAATTGACATGATTGAAGAGGACAACGATCGATGACAAATCGATCGTAAAATGACAAGATTGACAGGTTGATAAGAGATTGACAAGATCGACCAAAATCATGATTAAAGATTATTATCGACAAGACCAAATTCGAAAGCGAGACAACTGAAGAGTGCAGAAGAAGGACTCAATGTTCACAAATGATAAAGACCAAGTGCATGACATAGGAGAAATGTTAATGTGACGCAAAAACCTAAAATGAGGCAATGCACAAATGTTAAAGTATGATCCCGTAAGCATTGACCATTTTTAGGTGTCTACACTTTGTTTTTGTTATTTTCCAAATTTCAGATTTTTTTGATTTTTCAGTCGTACATCTCGTACAACAATTCCCACAGGCTGAAACGACAAACTGCAGGTGTCATATGAATTGGAATCCTATCTTGTACGAGTTGGGATCCTATATCGTACAAGTTTTCATACTATCATATGACTGTATTTTCTAGTAAAAAAAAAAATTTAAAAAGAGGCAAATTTTCATGATTTTTATTTATTATTCTGACAACTAACCCTAACTGTTTATCTATCTATCTCAGAATTTTTCACAACCTAATCAGTTTTTGTAGAATGCTTGTCAAAGAATATGCTTATTGCACAAAGACAATATGACTACTGATTCATTGTCTTTGCAGGTTACCTAAGGAGAATCAACTAAACATCATGTATTCTTTAAATTCATTTTTAGGAACCTAACTTGCTCTCTGGTTAAAGAACAAATCTGTCTTTCATGTTTTTAGAGGATTCTGAGAGGTAGGAGAGTATGCTCTTGTCTTTTTCTAGACAATCAGAAATCTAGACCCTTGAGGATTTTTCTTTGTTTGAGATTTGTACATCTTTAGCAGGCCTGCCCTCCCAAGGGGTTGAAAAACTCTTAAAGTCGTTACAGCCGGTGTGAGAGGAATGACCTAAGTGGGAATGGCTAAACACCAAGTACTCCAACCCACTATAAAATAAATGTGATTTGATGAAAATCAAGTCAACGGCAGTGCTCGGGAATAGCTCTCCTCCGTACCTTCGAGTACATTAAACCTTGGTTTTCAAGGCTGGGAGACCTCTTAATTGAGTTTATACCTCGACACATTGAATGGATCCCTGACTAGTTCCAATTAAAATTAGAAGCTACCCGGTTCATCTCCGAAAGGGGGATAATCTTTGTGAAAGAGAGATAGTAACTATCCCAAGATACTTGTCATTTCGTGCCCCCATTAGCATTTGGAGTCGGATAATACGGCATTGAGAATCCATTGTGTGAGACTCAATGGTCGTATTCTGATTAGCTATTGGGTGTGTACCTGAGTCTACAAGCAAAGGTTTTCTTTCCTCACCAAATTCCTTAGGGTTTGAATGTTGTGATTGGAGTCACTATACATACTACTTGTTTTCAGTGTTTTCATCCCTGAAACAAAAATTGAAATACCAAAATTAGAGAAGACAAGAAACAACTCAGTGATTTGAAACTATCCATGTCAGAAACTAGTCCATCCTAAGTCAAAACTCTGTCCATGTCAGAAACTAGTCCATCCTAAGTCGAAACTCTGTTCGTGTTAGAAACTAGTCCATCTTAAGTGGAAACTCTATCCATGTTAGAAATTAGTCCATCTTAAGTCAAAACTCTGTCCATCTTAAGTCCAAATTATGTATCCTGGTCAAAAATCAGTCCATCTCAGAATTGGTCATACTCAGTTATCATACTCAACAATTGAAAAAACTCAAAATTTATAGGCTCTGTCCTATGAACAGTTGTACGAGTCTAATAATTTATCATGCTACACCTGATCCTGTGTCATATGAGTCTTCTTATTTATTATACTATACCTAATCATGTGTCGTACGAGTCATTTTCATCTGTCATTTGGCTCTGTATCCTGTGTCATACGAAATAGAACAACTCTAAGTATTTTTTTGTCCTACAAATACCCATATGTTGTACGGTACGAGGCAACAACTCATACGAAATAGAACTTTTGTCATCCTGTAGCTGCTAAATTGTTGTCCGGTTCAGAAAATTCTATCGTACAAGTCTCTGGTTTTGTCAGAACAAAAAAGTCAAATTTGCCTAAAAATAGCTTATAGCGAACATAATACTGGTTATCATCATCCTAAGCATAAACAAATCAAGACAGTGTACCTCTGCCATTTGCGTTGCATGATTTGGTCGATCATTTTTCAGCTAGTTCAATCAACTACCTATAAAATTTTAGTCACTTAGATAACGTCTTATGCAGGATAGATCGTTTCTGAAACCATACTGAATCTTACACTACTCTTAGAATCAACTTAGATAAATGTCTTATACAGGATAGATCATTCCTGAAACCAGACTGAATCTCAGTTGTTTCTCCCAAACAATACATTAACCGAACAACTAGCTCTGAAATTGATCTTGACCTCTGCATCACAAGCAACTTTAGGTTGCACTAATCCATAAAAAATGCCTACACAAAACAAGAGTTTGCGTAAGAAAGAAACCAAAGGAAAAGGAATACCCTTTTCATACACCAAAAATCCATTTTACGAAGGGGATCCACTCACTAACGTACTGTCGTCATCAGGTGGACCAATTTTTGATGAGCCTAAATCTCCCACTATATATGAGATGAAACACAATGACAGAAACAAGGATGATAATAACATTCCCAAAAATGATAATGATTCCTCATCATCAAGTGAGGTTGATGAAGAAAATGGACCTCCAGAAAAAGAAATTTGTGACTATCAAAAGGACAAAGACTTTAGAAAAATGATGAAAGCTATCATGACCCAAGAGAAGGAAGACTATTTCTTAGAACTAACAAAACAAGGTGCTAAACTTCCTACTGGATATGATGTTCAGACACTCGTTACTAAAAAGAAAGATTCACCTATACTCATGGTACACAAACAATTACAAGCCTTACAAATGGAGGTCATAGAACTGAAAAATAAGGACAAGTCCCCAAAACAATATTCTCTGGAAATAATATGTCCCTTTCCATTTCACAAGAATCTATACATGCCTCCATTTCCTTCACAAGTAGAGATCCCAAAATTTGATAAGTATGATGGTACCTCGGATCCTCAAGATCATGTCAAAGAGTTTTGTGCTGCCTGTATGGAGTTCATGCATGATCAAACGTACCTCATGCGCCTTTTCCCGAGGAGTTTCGGGGGTCAAGCAATGGAATGGTTCTCAAGTCTACCCAAAGGAATAAAAATGTTTGAAGAACTAATCCAACTATTTTTACAATAGTACTCATACAACATTCGACATCCTTTGACTATGATCGAGCTTTGCAATACTAAACAAAAAATAGGGGAGCCTCTTCTTACTTTCCTCCAACGTTGCAGAAAGATGTATTCTAAGTATTCTCGACCTATCCCAGACTCTGAGAAAATGGATATATTTGTCAATAACTTAGTCCCCAAACTGAAGTATAGTGTACAAATGCAAGTTCACCCATCATTTAACAAAATGGTAGATAATTCTATTCGAATGGAAGATGTGCTCATAAAAAAGGGAGATATCTCACCATGGAAAAAACACAACCAAGATCTAGCTCTAAAGAGAAGAACAAGTAGTGGAAATTTGGCAAAGACAACAACAAGAATGTTGTTAACGATGCAGTAGTAGACACTGTCAAAGCTAACTCAAAACCCACAATATTCAACTTGGCTAGTGGTACACAAGCACTTAAACCTATTGAGGTTGTAGCAGAAAATCCACCAAACAAAACAAAAGAATGGTTCAAAGAAAAGCCTTGGCTTTCCAAGCCTAAGCGTGATTTTACTCATCTTGAAGAATCATATGAATCCTCTTTCCAAACTCTATTGGTAAACAACTTGATAACACTACCAGATAACTCCAGACCATATGATCTAGATGTCAAACCAAGATGGTGGAGAGAAAATGAATAATGTGACTTCCATCAGAATAAAGGTCATAGCATAAACAATTGCATGAAGCTGAAACATGAGATTCAAGATCTCATAGACGTTGGTAAAGTTGTTGTTGGGAATCATCCAAACAATGTGGATCATAAAGCATTTAAGGACCCTTTACCTATTTATGAACAAGGTGATTCTTCAAAGACCAAAGGAGGTGCCAAGGTAAATTATACTTATACCAATCAGGACAACATCATTAACATGATTGAGCCTTCCCACTTGGAATATTGCAATGTGATTATAGTTCAAGATAAACCCAATGAATCACGATATGCAAGAGCTCTCACCCATTCTCAAAATAAATTCACCCTCCAAGGAGTTAGTTCTTCCGACCCAGCTCAAGCAACATCAAACCCACTGGCCTTGCCAAACAAACAAAAAGATTCAACCTTGGACAAATTTAAAAGGCTAACTTCATCATCATCTTCTAGATATAGTGTCGTTGAATAGTTGAAAAGGACAAATGCTCAAATCTCAATCTTTGAATTGCTAAAATGCTCATTTTCTCACAAAGAGATCCTAGACAAAGCATTTCTCACCACAACATTCCAAAAGATTTAGACATTGATCGGTTTTAGTTTATGGTGGGTCATCTAACTTCACCTCACTATCTGACCTTCTCTGAAGAAGATGAAAACTCACTAAATCATCCACATAACTAGCCATTGCATATTGAAGCCATGATCCATAAACACAGAGTCAAATGTGTTTTGATAGATGGAGGCACGGGGTTGAATATATGTACTTACAGTCTGCTTACACAACTAGGATTCTCCGAAAATGTCATTGATCCTGGCAGGAAAATAACAATAAAAGTCTATGATGAGGAAGAAAGGACTTCTAAAGGTCTGGTATCATTACCTATCAGAGTGGGACTAGTAGAAAGAGATGTCCTTTTCCAAGTACGTGATATTCCTTTGTCATACAATATATTACTAGGCAGGTCATGGATTCATGAAATGAAGGCAGTACCATCAACATACCATCAATGCTTAAAGTTTCCTTATAACGAAGCTGAAGTCAGTATTCCTGCTGATACAAATATCATTTGTAATGCATTGACAAAAGGTGCAGATACTTTTGTGCCTCATAATAGGGCAGCCTCTCCAAATGCAAATCTAGAAACATTGATGAAAGACTTAGAAAAGAGATTGAAGATTACAAATACCGGCATGGATGGCTACAAGATAGAACCGGTACTTTCATTAGTTTCTCTCCCTCCATCACAAAAATAGTTGGGCAAGCCATCAGAGGCTATGAGAACACAAACTTCAGCTTCGAATACCATATATGATAATCTCTTTGTGCAGTCTTCCACCTCCTTGGTGGATGAAATAGAAGAGGATGTTGTTCTTAACTGGCTCTTTAAGGAAGATAGTCAAAATGAGAAGGTACGACATTGTGAGATTTCCTCTAGCCAATATGGTCCTGGCTACAAAATGATTCAATGCATGGGGTACTTAGGTATTGGTCCTCTAGGCAAACAAAAGGAAGGTATTACTGAACCAATTCAGCTACAAACCAAATCCACAAATGATAAGGCTGGACTAGGATACGATCCGAAAAAGACATAAGATCAAAAACATGTTTCTAAGTCTAAGTGGCAGAAACGAATATCGCCTTTAACATTACAGGAAGTAGACACTCAACA
The DNA here is from genome assembly GCF_030272615.1 of Cryptomeria japonica. NCBI lineage: Eukaryota > Viridiplantae > Streptophyta > Pinopsida > Cupressales > Cupressaceae > Cryptomeria > Cryptomeria japonica. The sequence continues at coordinate 702,765,038 of NC_081411.1, read as the reverse complement.
AACAAAAGCGGAGTGTAGAAAAGAGAAAGAGGAATCAGTAGTCAAGAAAGAAGAAACAGTCAGTGCTCAAGCTTCGATAGTATCAGCTACAATAATACATGAAGTTGAAGTCCCTAAGGATATAAGAGATGAAGTAGTAAGAATCAGAGAATTGTTTGCACCACTAAAAGTTCCAGTCACATATACTAGCAGGCAGTAAGTAGATGATTCAGAGACTGATTCAAATGAGTATGAATGGGGTCCTGACCACCTCTCAGACACATCCACTACAGAAACTCTATAAGAGTCTAGTAGTGTCATAGATGATACTCAAGAGCTGATGCACTTAAAACTAGAGAAAGAAATACAAGGAATTAGACAAAAGAGACAAGCAATTTATGAACAAGGACTGAAAGAAGGAAGAATACAAGAAAGCTTCTCATCTATGTACCCCTATCCTAAAACAAAACAAATCAAGTATAGCACTACACAAGAAGAGTTGGAAGCTACAGAACAAGAACCAATTATCAGTCCAGAAGAAGTTGAATTGAGTAGACGACAGAAAATCACAAAAACATCAAGATCATGTCAACAGGTGTGTCAGATACAAATGACAAATGAACCACAACATGAAGCAACTTGTAGTATTAAAGATGTTGGTGTTGATACCATACATACACTTATTAAATCACTTGAAGAAGACTCAGAAACTTCATTTGAGGACTCTGATGATAGTCCTATTCAAGACAATATCTACTCAGCCTCAAATTCTAAATCAACTGATAAAAACAATGAAAATTTGTCTACTAATCTTATCACTGTTAAACCACGATATGACATCCAGTCTGGTGTAGTGAATGACATTACACATATGTCTATTGGATTAGATCAACTAAATATTAACATGAACTTTAATAATCATGATCTGACTCTTCTTGGTCTCGAGACACTTACACAAGGTATTCTTCTGGAACTTGACTTTTCAATCCACCGCTATGATAACAATACCATGAACACTCTTGAACCTATCCAAGATTTATCCTCAATACATCCCTAATTGATTGACTATACTTTACAAAACCAACCCATGAATATACCTACTTTTGCCAATGACTATACATTAGCCTATTACCTCAATGCAGTCGAACCCATGTACTCTTCCACCAGCAAACAGAGTGAAAACATGACTAAAGCGGATATCAAGTATCTTAGTTGCAAAAACAAGAAAAATAAAAATAAAATATTTGATGGTGAAAACCACATTGTGGCAGTATTAGAATCTAAAAAAGATAAAATAAAGGATGTACCTAAAGGTGAAAACCTCTCTAAGGCATCTGAAGGTGAGATACTTGATATACTGCCAAGTCATTTCTAGGAAAGGTCCTCCATATTGATTGAGCCAACTCAGCCAGTGAACATTGCAAGTCAAGAGACACCACACATAATTCATGTAGCTCAATCACTATTAGTAGAAGAATTGAAGGAGTTCACTAAGCTATTATTAGAAAAAAAAAAAAAAAAAACTTTGCATGGACGTACTCTGATATGCTAGTCTTGGATCCTGATCTCATTATGCACCATCTTTCAATTACACCAGAAGTAAAACCAGTTAAGAAAAAAATTTGTAAGATGCACCCGCATGTAGCACTATTAGTCAAGGCTGAACTAGAAAAACTGCTCAAAGCTGGATTCATCAGAGCTATAGATTATGCCGAATGGATTTCAAACATAGTACCCATGTCAAAGGTAGACAAGTCTATCAGAGTTTGCACAAACTTCAGAGATCTTAACAAAGCATGTCCGAAGGATGACTTTCCATTACCAAATATTGATATGATAGTCGACATGACTGTCGGATATGAGATGTACTCACTAATAGATGGATGCTCCAAATACAATCAAATCAAAATAGCTCCTGGAGATCAAGAAAAGACAGCTTTCACCTGTGCATGGGGAACCTTTTGTTGGAACGTCATGCCATTTGGGCTAAAGAACATAGGAGCAACCTATCAAAGAGCAGTTATAACTATTTTTCATGAAATGATGCATAAGAATATGGAATATTATGTTGATGACACCTTAGTGAAGACTATGAAAAGATCAACGCATATTCAAGAGTTTGGTCCTATACTAGACAGAATGGAAAAGTTCAAACTCTGGTTAAATCCAAAGAAGTGTGCATTCAGAGTGACATCTGGTAAACTACTTGGTTATATCATTTCAAAGAAGAGAATCAAGGTTGATCCTGAGAAGATTCAAGCCATAATGGAAATGCCACCTCCGAAGAACATTAGTCAAATGAGAAGTCTACAGGGACATCTCCAATCCATCAAACGATTCACTTCTCAACTAGCAGACAAAGCTCAACATTTCACAAAGGTATTGAGAAAAGGAGTAATATACAATTGGGATCAGTAGTGCAAACAACATCTTCAGTAGATAAAAGATTACTTGTCAAATCCACCGATATTGATGTCACTGATTCAGGGTAAACCACTAATCTTATATATATATATATATATATCAGCAACTGATTCATCACTAGGGGCACTTCTGGCACAACAGGATGACAATAAAAAGGAATGAGCTATTTATTACATCAGCAGGACATTGGTGTCTTATGAAATGAACTACACTATAATATAAAAAACATGCTTGGCATTAGTCTTTGCATCACAAAACTGAGACACTACATGCTAGCACATCCAGTCAAGCTAGTGGCTAAAATTGATCCACTCAAGTATCTTCTCAATAAAGCAACACTTACAGGAAGATTAGCGAAATGGGTCATGATCCTTACAGAGTTTGACATTAAATATGTGGAATACAAAGACATAAAAGGATAGGTAATTGTTGATCAACTTGTTGAAGCTCCGCTTGAGGATACTCAACCGCTACATATAGAGTTTCTAGATGAATCAATAATGTACCTTACTCAACAACCTTTGAAAATGTTCTTTGATGGGTCCTTCACTCAAAATGGTTCAGGTGGTGGCATATTATTCATTACTCCTTAGAAGTATTCAATACCAAAGTCTTATAATATTATATTCCCTTGCACAAACAACATTGCAGAATATGAAGCTTTGGTGAGTGGAATAAAACTAGCTATTGAATGGAAGGTTGTAGAATTATACATCTATGGAGATTCTTAGCTGGTGGTTAATAAAATCAATGATATATATCATACTCGAGATGAGAAACTAATTCCTTACAAGAGGATGGTTGATTATCTTAAGAAGTAGTTTGCTTTTGTATCATTCCAACAGATTCCTAGATCTACAAACAAAGCAGTAGATGCTATGGCTACCTTGGCATCTATACCTAAGTTACAAGAGTCCAATTTTTGCTTTGATTTCCTAGTGGAAGAGTTATATTACCCCACCTATGATTCTCCTGAGACCCAAATAGTCTTTTCTATTATTGGACATGACTCATCCCGATACAGCTACATCTACTTCTATCTATGCGACCAAATTATCCCTGGAAATCTTACCCAAAATGAGAAAAGAAACCTAACTCAAAATGCTTCATGGTATGTTATCATAGCTAACGATTTATTTAGATGAGGTTTGGATGTTACATTGCTTAGATGTCTAGAAACTGAAGAATCTGAACATGCATTATCGGAAGTTCATGAAGGTATTTGTGGATCTCATTCGAATGGCCTTACTTTAGCTCAGAAACTACTACAGGTTGGCTATTACTAACTAGACATGGAAAAAGATGCCATCAAATTTTCTAAGACTTGTGAGAAATGTCAGCTTCATGAAAATCTCATACATGCCCCGACAAGGGACCTCATACCATTTATTACACACTGGCCTTTTCATCAATGGGCCTTTGATCTCATTGGTCAGATATATCTTGCTTCATCTAATGGACATAAATTCATCATAACTGCCACTAAGTATTTCACCAAGTGGGTAGAAGCAGTTCCACTCATTAAAGAAACCAGTAAATAAGTCGCCTTGTTCATCCTAAACTATATCATCTACAGGTATGGGATACCTTCGTCCATCGTGACTAATAATGGAGGACAGTTTAAGAATAAAGATCTGGATGAGCTTTGTGAGAAATTCAAAATAAAGCAACATTGGTCATCAGTATATTACCCTCAAGGTAATGGACAGGCTGAGGCATCTAACAAAAACCTACTAACTATCTTGCACAAAATAGTGAACGAATCTAGGAAGGATTGGCATCTGCAGCTCAATCCTGCATTATGGGCTTACAGAACAAGTATCAAAACACCTAAGTGGGCTACACCTTTCTCTTTGGTGTATGGGTCCGAAGCAATATTACCCATTGAAGTAGAAATACCATCTCTAAGAGTTTCTTTGCAAGGTCTTGTTACTGATGAAGATCATAGAATATCTAGATTGCAAGAGCTCGAATTGTTGGATGAGCGTTGGCAAGTGGTGTTTGATCATCTTAGAGTGTTTCAGAAGAGAATGTCTAGAGGATATAACAAGAAAGTTTGACAAAGAGAATTTCAGGTTGGTGACCTAGTTCTGAGAAAAAATCCTAAAAAATCAATAGTTTCGCGACAATAAAGGGAAGTTTGAACCCAACTGGCTGGGTCCCTACATCGTTACTGCAGTATTTGGCTCTGGTGCCTATCAACTCTCAAACTCGGAAGGAGAACAGCTCCATGAACTGAATAACACCATCCACTTGAAGAAATTATTCACTTAGAATTCTCTGTGCTATCAACATGTATAGCTGGAAAAAGTCTTGAAAAAAATTTAAAAAATCAGAAAAATCATAAAACACAAAAAAAAGAAAAAAAAAAATATATATATATATATAAGAGAGAAAATGCCCTGGTGAAAACCTGGTAAATAGGCACCTTGGTAAAAAAAAAATTAATCTCTGCCAAGCAGGTGAAAACCTGGCAAATAGGCGCCTCTTGTACTCAAGCACTCCATCTATCAACGCAACGTTAGCATTTCCCATTTTCATGCATCTTTGCTTTCGCTTGTACATATTTTTCAATCACTTTCGTGACATCCTGGTTCGTTGGAACCCTCATGAGTCATGACTTGAAACTGATCAACATCCTAGTCTTAGGTTACTCAACGGAGCACATCACATGTCCCAAGCAATGTCAACCAAGTCATCTTTTCATTAGTAAAACCTGGTCATCCACTCTAAGTCAGTTACCTGTCTCCTAACTACTAAAGAGTTTTTTATCACTGAGTAAACAAGCAAAACAACATAATGGAAAACAATCGCTAAATAGTTTGAGCTATGAATGAAAATTTTCTTTGCGTGTTGTCTTTTATATTGGTTTTCGATTATTATCCCTCTGAGTAACTTGAGGAAGTCTATTGTGACTAAGAGGAGAAAGGATTGGGGGCATAATATTTTCTTTGTTTTCTCCTTGTAGGAATGATCCCAATGATCTGGAAACATATAAATTATCTTGGTGTCTGTGATAAGAGTCTTCACAACAAGGTGAAATCGCCTCACATACCTCGACTCCACTTATTTGTATGCTACAGGGAGGTGCATATCATTCTTTTTTTTGTTTTGAGGGAATTTATTTATGATGCAATTTGGGTCCCTATGAAATTTGTCCAAGGATATGAATGAAAAAAGGGTCATTGCGGACAAGATAATACATATTGCACATTGAAAAAGAAAGGAACTCTAACCTGCCTATTGTGTTCATTATGCTCGGTGATGAATCTCAAGTATTTTAAATCCAATGACTAGGTTTAGGTTGCATTTCGCATATCATTTTTCATATTATTCTACATTTTTGTGAATTTAGAGTGATTTCGGTATGGTAATAATCTATTTATCTTTTGAATGAGAGCTGAAAGCATCATCACTTCTTATGCTAAATGGTCTATTTATCATCATTTTTTCGATCAAGTACTTGTGTTTTTGAGATGTTTTAGCTGCATACATTTCATTATTCACTCATCTGCATTCACCTTATTGCATAGAAAAATGAAAAAAAATGGCATTATTCATTACTTAGTTGCACATTCATTTATTTGCATATGAAAAGAAACAAAAATAGACATCCATAATCATTTGCATTACATACATTCATGCTAAATTACAAATGCATACATATAGAATAAAGCATATAAAAGATATCTCATAAACGAATCAACACAAGAAAGATGAAGTCAAATCAGATCTCGTATATATATATCATGTCAAGTATAAAGGTACAAAATGATGTCGAATGACATATACAAACTCCCATCAAAGCAACAATCATATAGGCTACCAAAAAATGGGTGCGTCTACAAAAAATATATACGAGCTACAAGAAGAATATCTAGCTCTGAGCCTCTCCCTCATTGCTCGGTAGAGGAGGAGGAGCCTAATGACCGAGACACTGTCGAGGTGCCTGAGCTCCCTCGGAATGTGCCATATACTAAGAATAAGGGATCGCCTACTACGCTACTGGAACTACCATGCTATATGCTACGACATAGTAGGTTGCCCTGCTACTCTGATACAAAACCTCTTGCTGGAGGGTGTCTCACTCCGCTCTCTTCACCACGAGCTACCGATCATGCTTTGATCTTAGCTCAGCTAGCTATCGATCATGCTCTTCTCTCAACTCTGTAAGCTGACGATCCCTCTCAACCCTCACCTCTACAAGCTGTCGGTCTCGCTCTGCTAGCTGAGTCTAAGCCACTGTCAACTGTGACTACAGCTCTGCAAGATGTGCTCTCATCGATCATCTTGTGTCTATCCCCTACTCTCTTGCCGGCTCTCCACCTCCATCTCCACCTCCTGTACCACCCTGCTCCTCTTGCCACTGATAGACCTATCTCAGAGCTACTCGCTCCTCCTCAGTTCTGCCCAATCTCACTCCTACTCTCCCTAGGGATCCGCCTTCACCCCTCTGTTATCCACCCTCAGCTAGAACCCTGCTGCTACTAACACTAGGATCACCACTTATCTGCCTCAGAGCCTCAGCTCTCTATCCCTATCCCTATCTCAGACCATGTCCCTATACTTATACGGGAGAATCATCCTCAATATCCTCAATGTGCGATGCCTGCTCACCCGAATCAGTAAACCTAGGAAAAGGATGTTATTGGAACCACTCTCTATACTGGGGCAATACCCTCACATCCGCAACATTATCCATATAATCTCATCCAAGGCATTGTAGACCAGTCAGCTCCTGCATGGCTAAGGCATAAGATAATCATGGAGACCATCCCTATCTCTCCTCATCCATGTAATGTGCATATGCTATAAACTCCTGCAAGATCCCCTGAAGCCAGCCATACTGCCTCATCACTCGAGAAATGATGAACCACTCCACAATAGTCTGTGATGTCCAAATAAGTGGGCACATGACAAAAAGGTACCTACAGACTAACCGCCAGTCATCCCATGGCTCCAAACCTCTATAAGGTCTCCACACTATGGCTATCAAATCATCTAACTGTCGCCACCAAAAATCTGTCTTGCCTAGATGGGGCTGCATAATATAATTAGCTGCCTGAGCTCTCTACTATCATCTACCACTAGCTGACAAACAGGAAGATGCTCCCAAGCTCAAACCTGTAAAATATATACACTTGCAGCCATGCTCCTGCCATCTCTATACACGATCTCATGCATCTCACGATACATGTGAGCTAGCAAGCAAGAACCCCAGCCAAGCCTCTGAGGGGTCTCCATCAATCTCATCAACATCCTGCCCCAACCACACTGGAAACCCTGCTGCCCTCTATCTAGCATCAGAAAACAACCTATGAATCCTACTAGAACACATGCCAGAGGAAACTCCTTACTGTATCTTCTCATCAATATGTCCCAACTAATGGAATGAGTCAAAATATCAAGATTTATGAAGACATGCCTCACTGTCTGTAATCCTGGAAGGTGTCCTAAATCATAATCCACCTTATCCCCAGCAAAAGGGATACGGAGGATCCTATATACATCCTCGGGAGTGATAGTCAACTCCCCCACTGGCAAATGAAATGTGTTATGCTCTAAATGGAAACGCTCTACCAACGTTGTGAACATACCATGATTCACATGGATATTTGGCAAACTAAGAAGATGAATCAAACCACATACATCAATATGAGCCTACTCAACCTTAGATAAATGTCGAACAAACACCATAGTAGGAGGATAAACACATCTAAAGAGCATAGGAGGTAATCGAACCTACAAAAAACCAACAATGAAGCATTAGAAAATATTCCAAATGAACCTACAAGAGAAGTAAAACATCAAGCAAATCCAACTAAGTCAAATGCAAAATCAAATTTTCATGTTTAAACCTTCAAAAATGCTCACTGTCTCCCGAATGACAAAACATAGAGGGACAGAATCTCGTACGAGTCAGGAATAGCTATCGTATGACAAAACAACCTCAAATGACAAACTATTGGGTTTCACATGACAAAATGGTCTTTTTACAGACCTGTCGTACAATACAAGGGTGTGTCCTGAACGACGATTCTAATGACTTCAAACGACACAAGATAATTTACCAGTTACTCATATGAGACAGAATCCTATCTCACATGATAAAACATGAAACCCGGCCCCAAACATGCAAAAAACTTGACAAATGAGCAAAAAAATTCAAAATTGAAAACATAAAGAGGCTTAAGATCGATCACTTACTGCTGGCTCATAGTTTCGAGGTCGATTATGATGTCTCTGGCACTCGAAGTGATGTTGACGAGTAGGGACCACTTTTTGAATTTTCAAATTTGGAGGGTTAAAATGATTTGAAAATGACACTTTTGTCCCATATATAGCCAAAAACCTAATTTTTCAACTTGCTCTGATGAACATGAAAATTGTACCTTTAGCTAATTTGATCATTCTGATTCCATTTTCAGGATCGAAATCAAAATTTGAGATCATTTTGCTAGTCAATTTCACAATTTGGACCACTGAGCACTCTTTTCATCAAATGCTCATTCTTTCTTCAAATTGCACTCAATTTCAATGCTGAATCTTAATTCAATTTCAATTCTAAACATCAATTTTACGATCAACTTTGCGCTTAACTCATCAATCAACGCCAAATTTTTTAAATATTCCTCAGAATCAATTTGTGCTCAAATAACTTATTTTTGCCACACAATTGCCTATAATCATGTACCCTCGCTATCTTTCAATTTTTCTCCTAAGGGGGCATACTCACAACCTTATGACTTCACATCTCACAAGTCAAGAAATAAATTTTTCAAATCTTCATCAAAAGTCGAGCAAAATATTTTCAACTAAAGAAAATCAATTCTTATTGCTAAGGGGCATCTCAGCTTCATCGCTTCACATCAAGTTGAGATCTCTCGATCATCTTAGCTTCATCGCTTCAAATCAAGCTGATATTTGTCTTTTATCTGAATCAGTCTCTTATCGTTAATCAATTTCATTGCTTCAAATCAAGTTGATTATTCGTTTAAACTCAATCAAAAGTTTAAAGAGTATCTTTGATCACACTCAATCTAAGCAGGTGTTTAGTATTAGTTTCTTGATCAAGCTAAATAGTTTATCTTCGCTCATCATGTCTTGATCAATCAAGTTCAAGATTGATTTTTATCATCACTCATTGCATCTAAGTTCAATCAAGTTCTAGATCAGTAAGATCTGCTTCTTGATCAATCAAGTTCAAGTTCAGTATCTTTTGTTTCTATCATTCCTCAGTTCAATCAAGTTCGGGAATGGTATCACTTTAATAAAACTTCATTTAGCTTTGTCGCTTCGAATCAAGATAAACACCTTGCTCTTCATCTAGTTCATGATCATTCAAGAGCAGAACTGGCATCTTCTAGACATCACACACTCTTTGAACCAACGCGTTGCTCGCACATTAATTCAAAGAGGGGCAAATGTAATACCCTAAAAATGGTCATCTAAACCATGGGCCCCTAATCTTGACAACATCACCAAGGTCCTAACCAAAGGCAATTAAATCAACCTTGAGCACATTATTAATTCTTTAATCATCAAAAATCACATGGCAAACCAATTACTCAATATTAATTAAATATTTATTTAATTAATTGAATCATTCCAAGAATATCTTTTTGATCAATTATACTATTTTAATTTATTAAATATCCTTTAATATTTAATTAATTAATAAAATTGCCATTTAATCATGCAAAAGGAATTAATTTATCACAAAAGAGGAATTAATTACAAAGCAAGAGTTGAATTGAAAATAAACAAAAAGAATTGAATTGAGAGAGAAATCAAACTTGAGATATTATTTCTTTTTCTAAATTTAGAACTTGAAATCATAAAAGCAATTTAATTGAATTATTGAATTATTGAATTATTCTCTAAAATTGGAACTCAAAGCTTTTCAAAAAAAGAAGTTCAGTTGCATTGAAAAGACTCTTTTCTTGAATAAATAAAAGAATTATCTGTTTTTATCACAAATGCATGGAATTAATTTATTATTATTTCCAATGCAACTTGGACTTCTAATTTGAATGCATTTCAATTAAACTATAATTGGAATCTATCTCAAGGTTAACTAAACCTGATTTCTCAATTATTTTCAATTAATCCTAAATTGAGCTTTTTCTTTTGTGATTCTCTATAAATCCAGTGTTCGGCTCTCATTTCAATTCACCCCAGAGATTTTTGAGAACACGCTTGGAGATTATTATCACGCTAATTTCGCTTTGGAGTCATTGAAGATCATTGTGCTTTTTAGATTATTTGCATCCATTTTTACATCCATTATTACTTGAATCCATTATTGCTTGAATTATTCATCCATTTTGCATCCATATAGTTAATATCATATAGATTAAATCCTTCATCTTGGTGTAGTCTAGTCACCGGTATTGCTTATAAAAATCTGAGAGCAATCTTATACTCACATCTTTTAGAAGGCAATTAGTCGCTTTGTTATGGTTTTTTACTTATTGATTATTGATTACTAACCATGCATATAATGACTTAATTGAAGTGTTGTGCTTGTAGCTACAGACCACTTTTTCACACACACACACCCTGTCCAAAGAATCAGAGTCATTGTTCACAAAAATTGTTAAGAGATTATTCCCATTTTGGGTGGCGACTCTAGAAAGATACTAAGCTCATATAGAGTTTATTAAGTTCATATGAGTAGCAAAAAGACTGCTACTGCTGCACCATGGAGGATTGAACACATTGCAAGGCAAAAGGCATTAGAAAATGAGTATAGTTCAAACCAAGAGACTGAACGAGGGATACAAGGAGTCCATTCACAAAAAACAACAACAAATAGAAGGTGGACTATTAAAAGATGAGGTAATATTGAAACTTCATCTATTGGAAATTTATTGGGCACAAGCTCTAAAGTTCCTTTAAGTAGAAAAGAAAATTTTCTTCAATTGCAAACTATGAATAAGGCAAAAAACATTTCTGAGGGGTATTATTGGTTAGACCTTCCCAAGGATGGATAGAAATTCTTCCAACCCTTACTATGAGGATCCAGTTCAAGCCAAAGAAAGAATGTTGGAGATTGTTGGACATTTTGACTACTAGGATATGTTTTTGTCATTGATTTCAATGTATTCTTGTGATTTGCTCCAATGTTTGCAGATTGGGGAGATTTTATGATCCAATTTTGCAGTTTTGGTGCTTTGCAGAGTTTGGTATTTCCTCTAGTATATTCCGGTGTGATCAAATCTTGAGCTGAGATTTGGAGAGATTGTTTGGAATGGTCTTGTGTATCTTCACTTCAGATGGTTCATTATTTGGTGCTTTGTAAGTTATCTTTCTTCATGACAGTTGTCGATTGGTTGTGTTCTTGAGATTTCAAGCGTTGACAGATGAAGATTTGATAAGTGGTGTTGGTGCAGTTGTTTTTGATGACTCTAACATCCTTACTGGTGTTTCCTAGTCATTTCCTATTTGTTTTGGTGATCTACACTGATTGTTGTTCAATTTTTTTATGGTTTCTATGAATTGGTGATGATTTCGTGTTATGTGGTATTTTTGGTGTTGTAGTGTGTTGTGGTTGTTCTTGGCATAATTTTCGGTGGAGTTAAGTGTTTGGGAATTTGAATTAGGTTCATTTTATGTCATGTAATTTAGGGTTAGAGGTTGTGTTTTCATTATCAAAGAGTCTTGTATGTGTGATCAAGTGATTCATCTTTTAGTGTTGTGATTAAGGAGAGATTGGTGTTACTGAGTAGATAACTGTACTTAACTAGAACTGTAATTAGGCATTTGGAGATGTTATTCTTTTAGTTCATTTCTTTCAGATTGTAGTCTGAATCTTGTTGTAAGTCAGTGAGACTTCCTTGATGGTTTTAGCCTTTTGGCTCATTATCTTTTGAGAAATGAGCTCTAGGCAGTGTGCCTGAATGTATGTGAATTCCCCATTGTAACATTTTCACATACTATTGCAGAGTATCATCTTACTGTGGGTAGGTTCCCATTGTGGTTTTTCCCTTCACCAGGTTTTCCACATCAAAATTTTGGTGTTGTGTGTTGTCCTTTCAATTTTCTTATCTTTACCATGTCTATAGTTTATTAGATTAGTATTTTTGGTTAAGTTTGTAAATCCGATGAAGACTGATTCACCCCCCCCTCTAAGTCTTCCTTCATTGTTGCTGCCAACAATTGGTATCAGAGCTAGATCCTTTGAAAGAAGCTTAACCGCTTGAGGAGATTCGGGATGGTAGTTGCAGGTGTTATCTTTAAGAAGGATAGTTTGAGATTTGATTGAAGTAACTATGATATATGGAAGAACCGGATGGAAGTGCACTTGAAATGTCTTGGAGAAGGTTACTAGAAGATTACAAAGAATTCCTATTCTACTCCTCTGAATGGACCGGTTACTGTTGATGAGATCAAGGAATCTAAACATAATATTCTAAGATGACAAATGTAATGGGACTTCAAACTACACATGAGATCTAGGAGAAGCTTTAAATCTTGTATGAAGGTGATAAACAAGTGAAATTTTCTAAGTTACAGACTTTGAAAGGAAAGTATTAGATGTTGAAGATGGGATATGATGAGAACATACATTCTTTCATGGCTAAGGTGAATGATCTTGACCTAGGTATCAGATGTGCTATTTGAACCCTTGAAGAAGATGAAATAGTTGCTAAGGTACTGAGATCTTTTCCTCCTCCCTATAAACATAAGGTTACTACTATTGATGAGATCCAGAGTGTGACTAGAGTAACCAGAGATATATTGGTTGAAAATACTTTTGCTTTTGAGTTGAGCAAGTTTGGAGAATCACATGGAAAGTCTGAGATAGCATTTAGAGCATTAGCATCTGTATCTGGAAAGAAGAAGAATGATCCTGATGAGTATAGAATATCTAGATATGAAAGAGAGAGAAGAGAGATGGAAGAAAAAGAAAAAGAATTGGATGAGCTTGAAGCATTGATTGCCCGGAGATTGGCTAAAGGAGTCGGTAAGTATGATGGAAATTTTCTTTTGAAATGTTTCTCTTGCAATAAGATAGGACATTTTTCTTTTAGATTCCCGAAGAGAATGGCTAAGTATGACAAGAATGATAAGTTTGATAAACATGATAGGAATCATAGATATGAGAAGCATGAAAACTATGATAAGCCTTACAAGCCTAACCAGAAGTATATAAATTAGAATAATTGTTATTATATTACTGATGAAGGTGTCACAAATGATGAATATGAAGGGGATGAAGTTGTATTTATTGCCATTAAGGAAGATGGACCTATACCTATTGATTCCACTAGTTGTAATGTTGAGGAGAAAGCTTTAGCTACTAAAGTTGAAGAGAAAGATGAATGGGTAATTAACAGTGGTTGTTCACACCATATGACCGGTGATAAAAGAAAATTTGTGAGTATGGAAAGATATGATGGTGGAGTAGATATATTTGGAGATGACAAAGCCTTTGTGATTTGTAGGAGAGCTTCTATTTCTTTTAATGGTAAGCATAAAACTAATGATGTCTTGTATGTTGAAGGTTTGAAACATAATCTTTTGAGTGTTGGATAGATGGTTGATAAAGGTTATGATCTACAATTCAAGAATGGAAAGTGCAAGATCCTAAATGCCTTTGATATAGAGATTGCATCTGGAACTAAGACTGAAGGTAACATTTTTCATTTGAATGTGAGTGAGAAAAGTTGTTTGATTTCTTAGATTTATGAGAGTTAGTTGTGACATAGGAGAATGTGTCATGTGAATTTTGATTCAATGATTAAGATATGTGCTACACAAGTTGTTAGAGATCTACCTAAGATTGTTAAGCCCATTAATCTAGTATGTAAGGAATGCCAGTTGGGTAAGAAAACAAGGATTTCTTTCAAGAGAAAAAAGTATACATCTGATGGATTGCTAGATCTTGTGCATATTGACCTATGTGGACATATAAATGTTAGAGTGTGCAGGGTGATAGATATTTCATGTTGCTAATTGATGATTATTCCAGGATTATGTGGGTTGTCTTTTTGAAAGAGAAATCAGAAGCATTGGACAAGTTCAAGTTATTGAAAGCAAAGGTGGAGACTGAATCTAGATTGAAGGTAAAATGTTTGAGATCTGAAAAAGGTGGATAATTTTATTCTAGTGAGTTCAATTCATTCTATGAAAAGCATGGAATTAGAAGGCAATTATCTACTCCTAGAACCCCTCAATAGAATGGAATTGTTGAAATGAAGAATAGAACCATCTTGGATGTTGTAAGGAATATGTTTATTCAAGGGAATGTTTTGAAGATCTACTAGAGAGAAGCTATTAGCACTATTGTTTACAAATTCAATAGAGTTCATATTAAAGGTGATACTAGTAAGACCCCTTATGAGTTATGGCCTGGTCATGTTCTTACTGTGAGATATTTCAGAGTATTTGGTAGTAAATGTTATATCAAGAGAGATGAGGATATAGGGAAGCTTGATGCTAGAAGTGATGAAGGAATTTTCTTGAGATATTCAACAAAGAGAAAATCCTACCAGTGCTACAATAAAACACTAAGAAAGATAGTGGAAAGTACAAATGTGAAGGTGGATGAGAACCTTGGGAAAGAGATCACAACATGTGGATATGATGATGGTCATATTGTTCTAAACCCTATTCAGACTGAAAAACCTAAGCAAACTTATCTGGTAGAGACAGTTAACCCAAATGTTGTTGTTGGTGGTGAAGAAGTGCATGATCCTCAAAACCAGAACAATCAAAAGACTCTAAGGTATGTAAGATTGAATCATTCTAAAAATTAGATTATTGGTGATAAAAATAAAGGTGTGATGACTAGAAGAAGGTTAGTTGTTGAAGAAGTATGTTTGATTTCTAAAGTTGAACCTTGCAAAGATGAAAATTGGATGAGAGCTATGGAACAATAATTAGGTCAGGTTGAATAAGAATGTTATAGGTACTAAATAGGTATTCAAGAACAAATTGAATGAAGCTGGTGAATTTGTCAAAAATAAAGCTAGAATAATTTGCAAAAGATATTCTCATAAAGAAGGAATTGATTATGAGGAGACTTTTGCACCAGTGGCCAGACTTGAAGCTTTTAGACTACTGCGTGCATATGTTGCTTATAAAGATTTTAAGGTATATCAGATGGATGTCAAATCTGCCTTCTTGAATGGTAATCTTGAGGAAGAAGTCTACATTGAACAACCTGATGGATTTTCATTATTAGATGATGAAGACATGGTATGTAAACTAAAGAAAGCTCTTTATGGATTGAAGCAAGCCCCTAGAGCCTGGTATGCTAGATTAGATAAGTATTTATTGAAATTGGGATTTCATAAAGGTATTGCTAAAATTAATTTGTACTTTAAGATAGAGAATGATAACATCCTGATTGTTGAAGTCTTTGTTGGTGATTTTATCTTTGGAGGAGATAATGACTTGAGTATGAAGTTCATCGGTGATATGCAGAAAGAATTCAAGATGTCTATGATTGGTTAGATGAAATTTTTCTTAGGTTTGCAGATTTCACAGACTAGAAAAGGTATATTTATATCTCAAACTAAGTATGTGAAGGAATTGCTAAATAATTTTGGGTCAAATGACTCCAAACCAGTTGGAACTCCTATGGTAATTGGCTGTAAATTATCTAAGAATGATGAATCTCTGAAAGCTAATTAGAGTTTGTACAGGTCTATGGCTGGTGGACTACTATATCTTACTCAAACTAGGTCGGACATTATGTATGTTGTCTGCATGGTTTCTAGATATCAAGTTGATCCAAAAGAGAGTCATGTCACTATTGTGAAGAGGATATTTAGATACCTGAAGGGAACTGTGGACTATGGTTTGTGGTATCCAAGGAATAATAATTTCATGCTATGTGCTTACACTGATGCTAATTTGGTTGGTGATGTAGATTACTGGAAGAGCACTATCGGTGGAACTTTCTTTTTGGGTAAGAAACTCATTTCATGGGCTAGTAAGAAATAAGATTCAGTATCCTTATCTACTGTTGAAGTTGAGTACATTGATGTTGCTAGTAATTGCACTTAGGTAGTTTGGACGAAGCAAATGTTGAAGGATCTCAGAATTATCTATGATGATCCTACTATTATATATTATGATAATTTTAGTTCTATTAACATGTCAAAGAATCTGGTGCAACATTCAAAGACTAAGCATGTGTCAATCAAATATCATTACTTGAGAGAGCAAGTCAATGAAAAAAAAGTGAAGTTGAAGTATGTATCTACAAAGGAATAAATAGCTAATAATTTCAATGTCTTTGCCTATAGATACATTTGTCTATTTGAGAGACAGGTTAGGGGTATCTACCCCTCTTGTTGAGAAATAGATGCATTAAGTTGCATTGATCTGGTGGAATTCAGAGCCTTGTCTTTTTATCCAGATTGGTGAGTTGGTGATGCTCCTTTGGTGGAGTAGTCTGTGTTTTAGAGGAGAGATTCCTGGTTTATGTTGTCTATTTTCAGAGAGAGAGTTTGGTTTTTTGTTTTGAGATCTTTGGCATTGCTGCCAAAGGGGGAGAGAGATCATGTGAAAATTTGATTTATATGTCTTTATCTTAGGGGGAGTTTTCTAGACATATCTTCTTTCTTTGCATTGACTATTTTTTATATTCATATGTTGCCATCAATGCCAAAGGGGGAGATTGTCAGACATTTTTTCTGCTAGGATATGTTGTTGTCATTGATGTCAACATATTCCTATTATTTGATCTCGTGTTTGAAGATTGAGGAGATCTTATGATCTGGTTTTGTAGTTTTGGTGCTTTACAAAGTTTGGTATTTCCTCTAATATTTTTGGTGTGATTAAATCTTGAGCTGAGATTTTGGAAGATTTTTTGGAATGGTCTTATGTATCTTCATTTCAAATGGTTCATGATTTGGTGCTCTGCAAGTTATCTTTCTTCGTGACAATTGTTGATTGGTTGTGTTCTTGAGCTTTCAGACGTTGACAAATCAAAATTTGATAAGTGGTGTTGTTGTAGCTATTTCTGATGATTCTAATGTGCTTGGTAGTGTTTCCTAGTCATTTGATATTTTTTCTGGTGATCCGCATTGATCATTGTTTGAGTTTTTGATGGTTTCTATGAACCGGTGATGATTTTCATGTTATGCTATATTTTTGGTGGTATAGCGTGTTGCAGTTGTTTTTGGCATGATTTCTCGTGGACTTAAGTGGAATTTTAATTAGGTCCATGTTATTTCATGTAAATCATTATATTGGTCCAGTGGTCAATCTTTGTATCATGTGATGTAATTTTGTAATTGTGAGTTAAGGGTTTAGCCGACCTTGTTGTTAAGGTTGATGATTTATATATATGTGTGATATTGTCATGTAATTTAGGGGTAGAGGTTGTGTTTGCATTATCATAGAGTGGTGTATGTGTGATCAAGTGATTCATCTTTTAGTGTTGTGATTAAGGATAGATTTGTGTTTCTAAGCAAACAACTATGCTTAACTGGAATTGTAATCAAGCATTTGGAGATGCTATTATTTGAGTTTATTTCTTCTGGATTGTAGTTTGAATCTTGTTGTAAGTTAGTGAGACTTCCTTGAAGGCTGTAGTCTTTTGGGTCATTATCTTTGGAGTAGTGAGCTCTAGATAGTGTGTTTGAATGCATGTGCATTCCCCATTGTGATATTTTCACATACTATTGTAGATTATCATAGATTACTGTGGGTAGGTTCCCACCATGGTTTTTCCTTTAACCAGGTTTTCTGTGTCAAAATTTTCATGTTGTGTGTTGTTATTTCAATTTTCTTATCTTTACCATTTTTGAAATTTATCAGATTAGTATTTGTGGTTAAGTTTGTAGATCCAGTGAAGACTGATTCACCCCCCCCCCACTCTCAGTCTTCCTTCTATTTTTCTACCAACAAAGACAAGATCAAATCCATGAAGAGTTTGAGAAGGTTAGATTCCAAAGAGAGAATGAGGCTAGATATGTTGAACAGTTAGCAAATGTACAAGATGAGCTTAGCCAAAGTATGTATAATATTGAAGTAGTGAATACTACTCCTATATCCATAAGTTACCCTATGCTCCGAGCCCAATTTCAGGCCCATTTTATAGATACAAATGTGTGTTATACCTCTGAAAACCCATATAGTGAGTTAATAGAAGATTTGCAAAGATAATTTGACCAAATGAAAGTAGATAAAGTGAGATTCATATAGGAAAGAGAAATCATGGCCCAAGAAAATATCAATTTAGCCTCTCAGTCAACTATGAATGTTTCTCCTATGATGGGTTAGTGTGGAAATATGACAAGCTAGATCCATGTTTCATCTATAGTTGGTAATTTCATCCCCTCTGTCTCATTTGTTCTTGTATCATGTACATCAACTATTAATAGTTCAACTCCTCTTGCAAGTACAAGCGCTAGTACTCAAAGCACTATTATAAATACTATTGTATCACAATTTACAGGTCATACCCAAGTTAACATGAATGCTCAAACAATAGCTTCAAATGTTGCCACAAGTTCCATACCTATCTTTTCCTTAGACAACTAGAATGCCTAGCATGTCTCCTATTTCTATAAATGTGAATCACTCCATGATAGTGCTCAGTATGGTAGTACCAATAAAGTGGGCACAAGCTAGTAGCAAAATCAATATCAACAACATTTTTCTGCTTTGAACCAACTCAACAGGCTAGAGCCTATACATAGCACTTATCATCCTCAGTTCCTGAAGCAATCACTGGTGAGGAGGGACCTCAAGGAGATCAGTCTGGACTGGTCAGCAAGATTAAACACAATGGAAACACACAAATTTGATGGAGGTAATGCAGAACAGATTGATTTATTGCATGAAATTTGATTACATTCAACAAATAACAACCGAATTACAACATACTAGAACACAAGCCTGGTAGAATAGGTCACAACCAAGACCTTGAATTGAAAGATCTATCTTCTAGGCACATTCTATCTATCTAATACTCTAATTGATTCTATTTGATTCCATTCTAAAGCATGATTACAAATATATATAACGATCCAAAGGGATCAAAACCCAAAGAACAAGACCTAACATGCAAAATGAACAAGGTCGGCCTCTTCCAAGAGATTCCTCTGTAAAATCCAAAGGTTGAAATGTAGAAGGTTGTCCATACACCAAGAAATATTGAGATCGATGCTCAAGGATCCTCAATCTTTGGAATGGCATCTGGTAGATCACCAGAATAGGTCTCAGGCAACTGGTAACAAGAAATTGTCATGGAAACAGGTAGTGATATATTGTTGGTAAGTGATCCAATAGAGATGTGGTTTGAAAGCAAGAAAGATGATCAAGTATTCAAGTAGAATCCAACTCCATGGGATCTAGTGAGCCAAAACCAAGACACATAGAAAGGAAAACTGAAACTGCAAACAAAACACAAAGGAAATTTTTTTGGTTGATGCAAGATTGTTGTGAACCAAGGATGCTTCTGCATCAGACATCCAGGGTTAATGAAAAAGTGAGCCTCTCACTTTGATGAGGTTAGAGGGAAATTGAGGTGGTCTACCTATTCCTAAGAAATCCAAGATGAATCTTCAATTGGTCTTCTCTTCCACTTCACAAGATATATTTTTTATTGACTGTTCCGGATACTACGCCAATCCTACTGTCCAAAATCTCTTCAATCTGATCTGATTCCTTCTGGGGCAATTGTTTCTCAAGGTATGCAACATTGTCCTCATTGAATTCTAGTTCATGGTAGTCAAGAAGATCTACAATGTTAAATATATGTGATATACTTAGACTATCCGGTAGCTCCACTTCATATGCATTTCCAGAACTGAACTTTCTCAAAATCTTACAGGGTCCAAACTTCTTCATCTGCAACTTATAATAACTTCCAACCGGGAATCTCTCTTTTCTCAAATATACCATTGCTTCATTGCCAACTTCAAATTCCTTATGTCTCCTCTTCTCATTTGCCTTCTCTTTATATTTTTTGTTCATATCTTCCAAATGTTGTTTAACCTGAATATGCAATGTTTCCATGTGATCTGCAAAATCTTTTGCTTTTGAACTCTTCTAGTCTTCACTGATAATGTCTCTCAATTCTACTATTCCTCTAGGATGCACTCTAGTAACAATCTCAAAAGGTGCTTTTTCGGTACTTCTATTTAATGAATTATTGTAGGCAAACTCTACTTGTGCAAGGATCAAATCCCAACTTTTGGTTTTATCTCCCACTAAAAATCTCAACAAGTTTCCCAAACTCCAGTTAACAACTTTTGTCTATCCATCAGTTTGTGGATGAAAAGTAGAACTGAACTTCAAATTTGTCTTCATCTTCTTCCAAAGTGTTCTCCAAAAATATCCAACAAAATTAGTGTCTTTGTCTGAAACTATTCTCTTAGGTAATCCATGCAATCTCACCACTTCCTTGAAAAATAGATCTGCTACATGTAATGCATTTGATGTTTTCTTACAAGTTATGAAATGAGCCATCTTTGAAAATCTATCCACTACAACAAATATAGAATCATTCCCTCTCGATGTCTTAGGCAATTCAAGTACAAAATCCATGCTTATATCCTCCCAAGGTCTTATCAGTACTATCAAAGGTTTATACAATCCCACATTCAGACTACTACCTTTTGTAACTTGACAAACTCTACAACTCTGCACATATCTCTTAACATTCTTATGATTTTGGGGTCAAAAGTACTGCTCACTCACCAATGCAACTGCTTTGTCAATACCAAAATGTCTAGCTAAACCTCCACTATGTTCCTCTTTTATTAGGTTCTCTCTCATGGAACTCTTAGGTATGCACGGCTAAACTCTTCTAAATAACATCCCATCCTGAATGAGATAATCCAACCATTTTCTCCTATCAACCGTAAACTATTCTCTACATCCTTTCCAAGGTTCTGCAAAATCCGAGTCTTCATCATACAATGTCTTCAAATATTCAAAACTTAATATTGTCACTCTCATCTCTGTCAGCAAATTCCTTCTCCTACTCAATGCATCAGCAACTTTGTTAGATTTTCCACTTCTATGCTTCAACACAAAGATGTAACTCTATAATAATTCTACCCATCTAATATGTCTCTGATTCAACTTACTCTGACTGTTCCAATACTGCAAAGCTTGATGATCTATATACAACACAAACTCCTTGTGCAACAAGTAGTGTCTTGAACTATGGCATAAAATTCTTGATCATACAGTGAATATCTCTTCCAGACATCATTCAATTTCTCACTGAAATAGGCTGCTGCTCTCTCTTCTTGACTCAAAACTGCTCCTATTGTTGTTCCACTTGCATCACAATCCACTTGAAATACCTTCTTGAAATCCAATAAAGCTAACATAGGTTGCTCAGTCATTTTCTTCTTTAACAATTCAAAAATTTTGTTTTCTTTGGTGCTCCACTTGAATTCCTTTTGATCTCCCCTCATGGTCTCAGTCATAGGGTTACAAAATGAATTGAAATTTTGATAAACTTCCAGTAAAAACTAGCCAATCCATGAAATGATCTTACCTCTCCAATGCTTTCCAGTGTAGGCCACTCAACAATGGCTTTCACTTTCTCAGGGTCCATCTTCAAACCATCTTCAGATATCACAAATCCTAAATAGACTAACTCATCCTTCATGAAAGTACACTTCTTGATATTAATCAGCAACTTCTCTTCTCTCAACCTCTGTAAAACTTGTCTTAACTGCAACAAATGATCCTCTTTTGTTCTACTAAAAATCATAATGTCATCCAAATACGCAATAACAAACTTACCATTTAATTTCTTCAATACCTCATCCATTAGCCTCGTGAAAGTACTATTGGCCATCTGGTGGAATCGATTATGTGTTGCATTAATGTTTTGTCGTTAATGCCAACACTATCTATTTGGATGCTTTACTGGCACCCTTCTGGTCTTAGTAGGTTGGGTGTTTTCTGGTTAACTTGGATCCGACATGATCTGGTAGGCTCCGGTTAAGTCTGGTGATGGAATTGGCTTGTTCATGATACTCATGCTCATATTTGGTCAGTTGGTTTTGGTTTGGAGATCGGATGCTATCATGCCTACTCAGAAAATTTATTTCTAGTTTTGGTGAGGGTTTCACCAATAGATATTTTGGTGTAGATCTTTGATGAATTGCATAAGTGGTGTTGGTGTAGCTTCTGGTGGAGTTTTAGGATGTTTTTGGTGATCATGTTTGCGACTTTGTTGATGGAGATCATTGTTGTGGCATGTGGACTTATACTAGGTCCCGGTTGATCTAGTTTATGGATTATCTTTAATATAACATATGGATAGGACCTATTAATGTATTTTTTAGGTCCTAGAGACAACTGAGAGGGGGGTGAATCAGTTGTCCAATAAATTCAAACAAAATTAACTTAACCAAAACTTAATGCTTAATGTCGGTAAACCAAACTTTATGCTGGTAGACAGTTTTATCAATTAATTGTAGTACCAGTAAAGATTAATTCATGAAATAGAAAGACAACAACATCCACAACACATAACACAAATATTTGTACGTGGAAACCCTATAAGGGGAAAAACCACCATGGGAAGCCCTACCCACAATCAAATGATACTATTGCAGATAGTATGTGTGTACAATATGAATTCTACACATGCAGAAAGGCTAGCTGCCTAGAGCTCACTGCTCAATCAGAAAATGAGAGTCACACTGACTACAATTGGATAGTTAAATCCAATGATAATGTACTGCTCAAAATAGCATCTTCATATGCTGGATTCAGTACCGGTTTAGTTCTGATTGCCTTCACAAAAACCTTCCTTCAACCTTCAAATGGTGTTTGCGTGTATAGCTCTGCTTATTTTTGCATATTTTTTATTAAAATTCTTTTTACAGTCGCATATCAATCTTACAAATGAGATCTTACATTTATACCATAACCTAGGACCAATTGAATAGGCCAGCCCACTAAAAGATATTACAGTAAAATCAATAACAAATAAATCATTATGTGATGCACGATGTCAGCTCAATGCATTTATAATAATAATAAATCATCTCCATAATGTGTTGTGCTGATCTGGAATAGATATGCCTACCGGTGTATATCCTAGACCTATTTGCCAGTAACAGCAAATATGCAAACCTGAATAAACAAATAACCAAATCACCAAAACCAAGTGATCAGATAATGTCTTCGACATAACTAAGTAGTCTCCAAGTCATTCCAAGTGTCGGTGAACAAGATAATCTGCCGGTGAACCAAATACCTGTGACTGTGCATAAGTCTCTGACTTGCTGGTGAACATAACCAAAGATCTCCAAGTGCTGATAAGTGTTGACAAGTGATGACAGGTGTTGACATCAATGACAAAACCATATCAACATATCCAAAATACCAACAGTAGTTTTGGGATGTCTTATGTTTTGATATTATTTGTTTGGTCTAAGGCTGACATGGTTTGTAATTATGTAATTGGTTTATTGTTTGGTGGCCAACTTGATTGTTTATGGTTGAGGGTTTGTATATATAGATGTAAGATCTCATTTTAGATCATCATGGTTATTGATAGAGGTCATGGTCAAGGAATGTAATGTGCGAATAATGTAATATCATTTAGGCAGAGGAGTTGGTCAATCATTGGAGATCAAATTGGGTTAATGTAAGAGGATTTAGTCCTTCGATATTTAGCTTAACTGGAACTATACTGAGGTATAGGAGATGTTATCTTTTGTAGTTCAACACTTCTTTGGATTGTAGGATGGATTTCTATATAGTCAATGAGACTTCTTTTATGGTGAGCAGTGTGCTCTAGGTTGTCGGCCTTCCTGTAAGTGCAAACCCCTCAATTGTAATTCACATACTTACTACAAAAGTATTATCTAACTATGGGTAGGCTTCTCACCATGGTTTTTCCCTTTACCGGGTTTTCCACATACAAATCTTGGTGTCATGTGGATGGTATTTATTCTAAGATTATTGTTAATTCTTAATTGGTTTATCTTCTATTTTGGTATTAATGTTTTAGGTTTTGGTACTAAATCTTAAACTGTGAATGGTTCTAGAAATCTATGACAACTGATTCAACCCCCCCCCCCTCTCTCATTTGAACTATCTAACAATTGGTATTAGAGCTTTTGTCTTCTCTACAGAAAGCTTAACCGCTTGAGGAAGATCCTATGATGACTAACAGTTCAAGTTCATCTAGTTCTTATAGAACTATCTTTCAAAGGGATATTCGGAGGCTTGATGAAACAAATTACATAGTATGGAAGATTCAGATGGAGACTCATCTCAGATCTTTTAGCAAGGAAATTTGGGAGATCACACAGAATGGACGTTAAATGTGTATTTTTGAATGGGCATCTTGATGAGGAAGTTTATATTGAGCAACCTGATGGTTTTTCACTATCAGAAGATACAGATATGGTTTCCAGGTTAAGGAAAGCATTATATGGATTGAAACAAGCACCTAGAGCTTGGTATAAAAGGTTAGATAAATACCTTTTGAAGCCTGGTTTTACTAAGGGTAGTGCTGATAGTAATTTATATTATAAGATCACTGATGAAGATATACCTATTATTGAAGTATTTTTTGATGACATTATTTTTAGAGGTGAAGATAAGTTATGCATAGAAGTTTCTAAAAATATGGAGAAATAATTTGAGATGTCTATGATTGGTGAGATGAAATTTTTCTTAGGTTTGCAAATTACTCAGACTGACAAAGGTATTTTCCATCTATCAAACTAAATATGCCAAGGAATTGTTGAAGAAATTTGGTATGGGAGATTCTAAACCGGTAAGTACTCTTGTGGTTACAAGTGAGAAATTGACAAGAAAAGTTGTTTCTACACAGGTAAATCCTACAAGATACAAATCTATGATTGGAGATCTTCTTTATTTGACTCAAACTAGGCCTGACATTATGAATGTTGTTTGTATTATTTCAATATTTCAGAGTGATCCTAGAGAAAATCATGAGATGGCGATGAAAAGGATTTTTAGATACTTGCAAGTGTTAGGCCCAATATGGAAAGCTAATGTACTAAGAGGGGAGGGGTGAATCAGTACTGCAAAACTTTTCTTGAATAATAACTTTACTGTTATGCATAAACAAAATAGTGCAGTAACATAAAATAAAGTTAAAGAAAATAGATAACAATCATACATGATTCACTCCATAACACATATATTTTGGTTACATAGAAACTCTTGGTTAGAGAGAAAAACTGCGGTGGGGATGGCACCCACAACTTCACTACTACAATAATAAAGAGTGCTCGGTTAGAGCTACATTTTAGCTATTTCTGATAGCTTACCCTGTTAGGAGTAACAAGATATGTTAGATCTACCTTGCTAAAGGATTTTACAACATTTATTTTGAATGTTGCACCTGGTTAGAGGCTTTACAATTTATAGACTTGATTAGAGTCTTTTACCCTGTTAAAGGTTTCTCTTTCAACTTCACAATATTACTATAAAATCATTACAAATATCTCCAACTTTACATCTAGAATGTTATAGCAAATTCTATGTGCTCAGAATAGATTACCTTGCTTATAGCATACCTTAGTAACCCATATAGTAACTCAGTAAACCCTTCTGTTTACTCTGTTCTTTGATTGTTCTCTAAAAACCCTCTCAGTGACCTCTGTGTCTCTGTAACAATCTTCTTACACACATGTACACCCTTAACTCATGTTGTATAAATAGATCTCTTAATACTGTGATCCAATTCATTGCTTAGATCTTACAAACAAGATTCCTCGAATGAATAACTATACCAAATATTTCATTGGTTAGATTCTTCTCAAAATCATACACAATTTTCTGGTGCAATTTCCAATGTAATAACAGTTAGATGTGCCTTGATCTTGTAACACATTTTCATATGCATGTCCAGGTTCAATGTATCTGGTAACACATTTCACTTGGTGTATATCAACTCGGTGTGTCATCTTTACTACTCGGGAGACATAAAAAGATACTCAGTAGATAGCTCGGTGTATACTGCGTTCTATGACTGCTTTCCTCTGTAACCGAATAGACTGTGCATACTGACTTCTCTATGTATACTGACTACATGATTCGGTAGTGCTAACTAACTAGAGTATATAGTATGACTTTGAATATAAAAACTAATGGCAACTTGATAAGTAGTAACAATCTCCCCTTTTGACATTAGTTGAGATGTTTGACAAAACTACTTTCAAAGTCATAACTCAAAAATCTATATACTGTGCAAAATGACTATACTTGATAGTATATACAATAGTCAATGAAATAGTATAATTATATACTCCCCTTATCATTATACTATACATAACTATGATTTCACAAGCTCAGTTCTGTGCTTGTGTGCTCTACTTACTATCCTTGGATACTCTGCATACTCTGCTCGATATACTCCCCCTGTATACAATACTCTGAATACTATATCAAAACTATATCACCAAAATTGTATCACTCCCTCAATATATTATATTACTCCCCTTGTATAGTATCACTCCCCATTTTTTACAAACATCAAAAACTTAATTTCTATCCGGGGGTGGTAACTGATCAAAAATGGATTTATACTTTGTCCGGGCATTGGTGAGTGTGACAGAGAGTGCATCCTTTACAATTTCCATTAAAGAAGTGTGTGCTTTAATATCAGCCAATAGGGATATTAAGCCATCAAGAGTGCTTCCCTCTTGTGTATTAGATAGGCGTGTAGCTCGGTTAATCTATTCTTGAACTGATGAAAGATGAGGAAGGAATAATGTCTGGAGTGTCATTATATCCATCCTGATATTATGTTCTTCATTTCTTAGTTCCAATTGTTGAGCCATGAGTTGTTGAAGCTTTGTATAAAAATTCTGAACTGAATTGGGCTCAGTGGTCAACTTATTTGAGAGATCGGTGATCTCTTTCTCAATTGCATCAGTTTTATTCTTGATATCTATAATGAATATAGAAAATGTACAAAGTTTCTGAAATAAATAAAGAATATGCTTGAGTTGTGGGGACAACTCAGCAATGAATTTGACAAGTTTGACTTTGCCAATAGCTAGGGATTTTTGTACCTCTTCTATCATTTTTCCAGTAAGCTCCTTGTCTTTGAGCTTGCCCAAATACTTAGATGCATCTACTCTGGATGTTTCTATTTGATTAAGGAGTTCATCTAGTTTAATGTGGATGGTTGCATCGGTTGACACTATAGTTGAAGGTAGCATATCTTTCAACAGTGTCTTCACCTTCTGAAGTACTTTATTCTTCTTTTGTATGGCCATCTTTTTTTCTTGTTCAGCCTTTGCTTTGCATAGTTCACCAAAATCAATGAGTGCTTGCCCCTTTAATTTTGATATATCCACATTGGGCAACACTATTGGTTTAGATAAATCAACTTTGAAGCTATGCTTTTTCACCTTCTTCTCTTTATCTTTGGTCAGTTGGACCAAGACAATAGCTTGAGAGGCTTGCTGACCCTTGGTAGGTTGCTCGATAGAGGCAACACTTGGGTCGGTTCCTATAGCCACTATGGTGTCTTTTGGTGTCTTGGTATTGGGTGTCTCGGCTGCTACATTTTCAGTGCTTGATGGTGCTTCAGAGGTCTTTTCTTGAGTAGTCTCTGCTCCTATTGTAGACTTGTGACCTTCGGTGCCTGGTGTTGTATCCTGAGGAGCTTCGGTAGAGACAGGTTGATTGATCGGTGGGTAAGGCTGAACTTGTTCTAAAATGGATTCACTAGATACAAGTTTTGCATATGTAGTGCCTTATATCATCTCCTGCTCTGGTTCCTCTGTATCCATGACATCTTCATCAATTTAAATAGTGTCAGTCAGGTCTTGCTTGGTAGAATCAGGACCGTGCTCGGTGACATCAACAATTTCAACTGTAGATTGTTCACCGGCATCTTTAGTTCTAAATATTTCCTACCATTTTGCTTTTGTCTCATTCTCTATATCAATATATAGCCCATTCATTAGTTTTAAGGCTCTCTGTTTGACAAAAAAATTTGAATTGTAGGTTGTCAAGTGTTCCTTTATTTCTGCTACAAACATATCAGGAAATAGATGGACTAGACTTCTTTCTCTAATTTGTTTCTCTGATTCCATTGCGTATTTCCACCTATTATCAATATGCAAGTAAAGTTCATTTGGAAGTGACTTTAGTAGTTCCAATGGAGCTAGCCGAAACTTTAGAAGTGTGCAAATGACAGCTTCTTCAATTTGTCTCTTCTCATCATTATTTCTTGTTTCATACTTGACATATCTAAAAGAACCAAATCCACCATATTCTTTTAGATTGGCACAGAAGTTTTCAACACTATGTATATTTACCTTCTTACTCTTGACAATCTGGAATTTGTTGGCATCCTCAGATTTTGTTTCACTAGACTCTTTTCCCAAAATGAGTCTCTGAGTAGATTTCTTGTAGGCCTTGGTTACCTTGGGAGCAGTAACACTCTTTTGTTTCTTACTTGGTGATGCAGCTGATGCTCTTGTATTAGGTCTCTTTGTTGGAGGATTCGGTAGAGCCTTTGAAGTGTCTAGTTTCTTTCTTTTCAACACTTTGCCCTTAGGCAATTTGGTGCTCAATGTTATAGCTACCTCTTGAGCTTCAGATTCCTCTTCGATGATGGCAAGAGTGCTTTTGATAGGTGTGGAGGAAGAATCTTCTCTAAATTTCTCCATTAAAACCTTTATCATCTTTGTTGCTTTCCTTGTAGCTTTGGGTACTACAATGCTCATTTTTACTTTTCCCTTCACCTCTTCATAGGTTCCATACCTCAGCTTGGTAGCATGCCTTGGTAATGTAAGATATGCATCAATTTGATGTTGTGTGATATCAAAGTCAATCTCATAACCCATAGGTAGCAAAGATTGAGTTCTTGGTTCCACAACATTCACATAACAATGATCAGTATCTACCTCAAAGCATATATCATCTTTATACTTCTCCACTAGCTGGGGTGGAATCCGGTACCTATTGTGCATTTTCTTTTGAAATTTACTAAAATAATCATCCATTATATCATTGAAATTATCACCTAGCTACTTGATAAAGTCATTAATTTGATGGGTGATTGGTCGGTGTAGCTCCCAAACTACTTTACCAACTGATGGAAAAAATTTCTCAAAGTAGAAAAACATGCATACAAGAAGTGAACCAAACTTTAGTGTATTTGCCGAGTTGTTTTTCTTTGGCTTCCTTATTGTGTTCAAATTCTCAAACAAGTTCTTCAATAACACTTCACATAAGTCAACTTTCATTCCCTTTTTCACAATTTTATAGGCACAGGGTACATTGTTTTCCCTTGCTGATTGGAAGAAACAGTAACCAATTACTCTAATGGCAAACTTAAGTTTTGCATCAATGATATTGTTCAGTTTTAATCCTCTGTAATCTGATTCAACTCCAGTTAAACTAATTAATTCCTTCTATGATATCATCTTTTGAGCTCGTGCATGATCATAGATAGGATAACCGGTGATCACATGAATGATTTCCTTGGTGATTTTGAATGGTTGCTCTTCTAGCCACATGAAATCATCATGAACTCTGCTCAAAACAAACTTAACCCATTGGGGCTTGAACACACGAGGGTAGGTTAGGGTTTCAGTCAATCCCTTGATTTTGATGTGTTCATACTTGTTTTTTAATACACCATCGATACATAATTCATCATAGGTGTCTCTAATCTCAACATGACAAAGTTCTTCAACACGGCATTTGGTGAAGAATCTAACATCTTCAACTAACAAGACTCGATCCGGGATGAGTGAAAAGGCGGTTTTGTCATCCGGTTTAGAGGCGACTTTAGGAGTCAAAGTGTATTTCAGTGAGAGCTTCTCCACATTCTTGACAATTGTGGGTTCTTGGGTGCCATTGTAGATTTCAGGTAAAAACTTAGCAAACTATCCTTAGGGTTTGACGGTTTACAAATGACAAATGCTTCACACTCAGCAAATAATAACAATTTAATAAGATCAGTAAGCTAGCTTAACAGTGTGATGAGATTTGATGTAAATACCTTGAATTCACTTAGAATGAGGTTTGATCACCTTGGAATCACTCTGCTCTGCTCTTTCAACAACTTGGTGAATGTAAATGACCATGAAAATGCTTTTAATTACACAAAATACCTTATCAGGCTCCATGCAGGTTAGGTCAAAGATATTAAATGCACTCGATTCACCTTTTAAGTGATTTACTCTCTCTTCTTTTCATTTTAACCGAGTAACCAAATTTCCTTCATTTACTGACTTGACATGCTTCTTGTATTCACCGACTTGATAGGTTTCCTGTAAAGTACTTTTGATATAATTTCAAACTTACTAATGCATCTTAACTATGCAAATTTTGAATTTAGTACATAATAGAATAGGAATTGTTATGATTTTAACCTTCAGAGAATGTAGTCCCTTCATACCTTTTCTGATTAATTTGGAATAGGTGCACCTAACTCGGTAGGTAAGGTGCTTTCTTCATTTGACACAATTTCCTTCTTTTTCCAAATCATCTTTATTTTTTCTTTTATTTCTTTAGTGTCTCCTCTAGGTTGATCTCTGCAATCTCTAGCTAAATGTCCAACTTTGTAACAATGAAAACATGCCATACCAGGATTTCTCCATGATCTTTGGTTGTTCATTCCAAACCTTATAAAACAGTTGGCACTAATATGTCCATATCTTCCACAACATTCACACCATATCCTTGTATTGTAATCCCATGGTACTGCTGCATATTGTCAGTAAGGATTTGTGTGAGTTCGGTAACCTCTAGTGTTTGCTCAGTGTGCAGACCACATGTAGTTCTTTTGCTTAAGCCAACACTTCTCAGTACTATGTCCATATCTACTGCAGCTTCTACAAAACCCTTTGTATTTTGCCTTATGATAGTTGTTAACAGACTTTGTCCTACATTGGTTAAATATGTGACCATATTTATTGCAATTGTAACAATAACCATTGGACTTAGTGATATTCGGTTGCTTACCTTTTCTGATTTGGCATATGTTGGCAGTATGACCTTGATTTCCATAGTAGTAGCAAATAGGCTTCTTTCTTTTGATGTTATTCCTATTTCCAGCTTGCTTTGATGATTCTCCTCTCTCGGTAGTATGAATTCCTTTCTCGGTAGAGTCTTTTCCTTTGTAACCGAGTCTTGCATCTTTGTTGGGTCTTCTTGTATTCAATTGCTCATCCAACATCTTTGATTCTTCATAACTCTTCTTCAGTGTTTCTTTGGATTTCTTCTCTGTTTCAATTTCATCGGTCAACCTTGATACTTCGAGTTTCAATGCTTGATTTTCATCATTCTTCAGAATTACTTCATGATGTGCATAACCTAGTTGATCTGTCATATTTTGTTGAATCCTAGTCAACCTTATGATTTCATCATTCTTATCAGATACTAAGACTTCAATTTGTTGTTTCCCTATCTATAGATCTCTTGCTTTATCCTCAGTTGTCCTCAATGCATCTAGATTTTCAGTCAGCTGTGTACTGAAATGTTCTTGTTCTCTTTTCATTGCTTTTATTTGATCAGCCAATGCTTTGTTCTTTTCTTTCAATACCCCAATCATTTCTTCAGTCTCTTCAGATATACTATTCTCAGATGATGTCTCAATTTGTTCCACTAACTCTTGAGAATCCTGCAAGTCATCAGATAATCTTCTTCTTACTTTCAGAGATTTTTGCATTTGCCTTTGCATGTTTGCAATCACTTGATTAGTATGACCCAGCTCTTCTTGCAGATACACAATCCTCTGAGATTGTTTGTAGCCTTCCATTGATAAGATCTTTCTCTTTAGGTAGTTAAACCCTTTTCCAAGATTAAAGCTTTGATACCAATTGTTAGGCCCAATATGGAAAGCTTATGTACTGAGAGGGGAGGGGTGAATCAGTACTACAAAACTTTTCTTGAATAATAACTTTACTGTTATGCATAAATAGAATAGTGCAGTAACATAAAATAAAGTTAAAGAAAATAGATAACAATCATACATGATTCACTCCATAACACGTATATTTTGGTTACGCAAAAACTCTTGGTTAGAGAGAAAAACTGGGGTGGGGATGGCACCCACAACTTCACTACTACAATAATAAAGAGTGCTCAGTTAGAGCTACATTTTAGCTATTTCTGATAGCTTACCCTGTTAGGAGTAACAAGATCTGTTAGATCTACCTTGCTAAAGGATTTTACAACATTTATTCTGAATGTTGCACCTGGTTAGAGGCTTTACAATTTATAGACTTGATTAGAGTCTTTTACCCTGTTAAAGGTTTCTCTTTCAACTTCACAATATTACAATAAAATCATTATAAATATCTACAACTTTACATCTAAAATGTTATAGCAGATTCTATGTGCTCAGAATAGATTACCTTGCTTATAGCATACCTTGGTAACCCATATAGTAACTCGGTAAACCCTTCTATTTACTCTGTTCTTCAACTGTTCTCTAAAAACCTTCTCGGTGACCTCTGTGTCTCTGTAACAGTCTTCTTACACACATGTACACCCTTAACTCATGCTGTATAAATAGATCTCTTAAGACAGTGATCCAATTCATTGCTTTGATCTTACAAACAAGATTCCTTGAATGAATAACTATACAAAATATTTCATTGGTTAGATTGATCTCAAAATCATACACAATCTTCTGGTGCAATTTCCAATGTAATAATGGTTAGATGTGCCTCGATCTTGTAACACATTTTCATATGCATGTCTAGGTTCAATGTATCTGGTAACACGTTTCACTTGGTGTGTCATCTTTACTACTCAGTAGACATAAAAAGATACTCAGTAGACGGCTCAGTGTATATTGTGTTCTATGACTGCTTTCCTCTATAACTGACTAAATTGTGCATACCGACTTCTCTGTGCATACTGACTGCATGATTCGGTAGTGCTAACCGACTAGAGTATATAGTATGACTTTGAATATAAAAACTAATGGCAACTTGATAAGTAGTAATAGCAAGGTGCATTAGAATATGGCTTGTGGTACCCTAAGGATGATAACTTTACTTTATGTGCATATAAAGATGTTGATTGGGCTAGAGATGTTGATGACTTAAAAAGTAATTTTGATGGAGCTTTCTTTCTTGGAAAGAAGTTGGTTTCATGGATCAGCAAGAAATGGTCATGTACTTCTTTATCTACTGCAAAAGCTGAGTATGTTGTTGTAGCTACTAACTGTACACAAGCTTTATGAATAAAGAAAATGTTGAAGGATATAAAGGTGGATTGTAATGCACCGGTATTTATTCACTATGATAAGTCTATTTCTATTGATATATCCAAGAATCTAGTATATCATTCTAAAAAAAATCACATATCTATCAAGTATAACTTTTTGAAGGAAAAGGTGGAAGCAAATGAAGTTAGACTGGTTTATGTGAATACTAAAGAGCAGATTGCAGATATTTTCACTAAAACTTTGTCCAAGGAATCATTTGAGTACCTGAGACATAGATTGTAGATATTTTCACTAAACCTTTGTCCAAGGAATCATTTGAGTACCTGAGACATGGATTGGGAGTTTCTTCCCCTCTGGTAGAAACTTGATTGATGCAATTTAGCATCAATCCGATATGCATTATCAAAGATACTATTCATTCTGGCACTAATGTGGGATGCTACTACTCAAGGGGAGTCGTCTATTTTGTGACTCACTAGTTTATGTTTTTACTTTGATATTTTTGTCTGATTTCTGGCATTGATGTCAAGGGGGGGGTGATATTGATGTGAAAAATAAAAAGAAAGTGAAAAGGAAAAAGAAAGGGGGAGAGATATTTATTTTTAGAGCTACCTGTGGGAGATTGTTGGTTGTCTTCTATTGGGGGAGACATGTTTGGTATTTCTTGGTACTTAGATATTTTTCACATCTAGTGTTGCCATCAATGCCAAAGGAGGAGATTGTTGGCCATCTGGTGGAATTGATTATGTGTTGCATTGATGTTTTGTCATTGATGCCAACACTAGTTGTTTCGATGCTTTATCGGCACCCTTTTGGTCCTAGTAGGTTGAGTGTTTTCTAGTTAACTTAGATCTAGCATGATCTGGTAGGCTCTAGTTAAGTTTGGTGATAGAATTGGCTTGTTCATGATACACATGCTCATATTTAGTCAATTTTTTTTGGTCTAGTGATTGGATGTTATCTTGCCTACTTAGAAGATTGGTTTCTGGTTCCGGCGAGGGTTTCACCTGTAGAGATTTTGGTATAGATCTTTGATGAATTGCATAAGTGGTGTTGGTGCATCTTTTGGTGGAGTTTCAAGATGTTGTTGGTGATCATGTTCGTGACTTGGATGATGGAGATCATTGATGTGGCATGTGGACCTATACTAGGTCTCGGTTGATCTAGGTTATGGACCAACTTTAATGTAACGTATGGATAGGACCTATTAATATATTTATGGGATGTCTTATGTGTTGATATTATTTGTTTGGTCTATGAATGACATGGTTTGTAATTATGTAATTGTTTTATTGTCTGGTGGTCAACCTGATTATTTATGGTCGAGGGTTTATATATATAGATGTAAGATCTCATTGTAGATCATCACGGTTATTGTTAGAGATCATGGTCAAGGAATGCAATGTGTGAATAATGTAATATTATTCTAGCATAGGAGTTGGTTGATCATTAGAGATCGAATTGGGTTTATGTAAGAGGATTATGTCTTTTGGTATTGAGCTTAACTATAACTGTACTCAGGCATAGGAGATGTTATCTTTTGCAGTTCAACACTTCTCTAGATTGTAGTCTAGATTTCTATGTAGTCAGGGACGCTCCTTTTGTGATGAGAAGTGTGCTCTAGGTTGTTGGCCTTTCTGCAAGTGCAGGCCCCTCAATTGTAATTCACATACTTACTACAAAAGTATTATTTGACTATCGTTAGGCTTCCCACTGTGGGTTTTCCCTTTACCGGATTTTCCACGTACAATTTTTGGTGTCATGTGGATGGTATTTATTATGTGATTATTTTTTATGCTTAATTGGTTTATCTGCTATTCCAGTATTAATGTTTTGGGTTCCACGATTAAAGTTTAAATTTCTAATGGTTCCAGTAATGTATGACAACTGATTCACCCCCCCCCTCTCTCAGTTATCTTCCAATTATTTGAATTATCTAACAAGTACTCAGTGCATTAGTAAATCCAAAAGGAATCACCAACCATTCATGTATTCCTTCATTTGTCTTAAATCTTATCTTCCACTCATCACCTTCTCTGATCCTGATCTAATGATATCCACTATTCAAATCTATCTTTGTAAAGTATTTTTCTCCACACAAAACAGTCCATTATGTCATTCATCCTAGGCAAAGGGAACCAGTATTTCACTGTGATCTTGTTTATTGATCTCGAATCGGTACACATCCTCCATTATCCATTCTTCTTTGGTGCTAATACTGTTGGTACTACACAAGGACTTAGACTCTCCCTAATCAAACCTTTCTTCAACAACTCCTGCACTTGTCTATTCAGTTATTCATTCTCTATCAGTGCCAGGCAATGTGCAGCTTTGTTAGGCAAACTAGCTTTGGGAACCAATTTCATGCAATGACTAATACTTCTAATAGGTGACAATCCATCAGGTACATTATCTGAAATGTACTCTTTATATTCTATCAACAAATCTCTTATCTCTGTTGGGTGTTCTCCTTCCAGTTCTTATCTCTCAGTCCTCATAGGAATTAAGGCAAAACACACATTCTCATGTCTCAATCCATCCATGAATTTCCTTCAATCTACTAAACATATTTTGGTATTTATACAAACTTCATTCTTCAAAGGTTCCTCCAAAGGTAATAAGGTTTGCTTCATCCCATTGGCCACAATAGTGTATGTATTCTTTATTCCATCATGTATTTCCTATCTATCAAACTGCCAAGGTCCTCCCAATAAAAGATGACAAATATCCATAGGCATAATATCAAACAAAACTCCATCATGATAATTCCCAATTTTTTAATTTCACCAAACATTGTTCACTTACTAACAACTTATGTTCATCCTGAATCCATGCTATATGATAAGGCTTAGGATGTTTTGATCTTTCCAATTTCAACTTATTCACCATCTCTTCTGAAACAAGATTATCTAAACTAGCACTATCAATAACAACTTTACAACACTTACTGGATACCTTAAATCTAGTCTTAAATAGATTCTTCCTCTACAAGGGTTCTTCATCTCCTCCGGTATGACACAAATCTCTCCTCATCATCATTAGTTCTCCATCTTTTGGTTTATTGTTTGATCTAGTGGGGTTTTCTTCTACCACTACTGCTCTTCTGGTAGCCTATGTCTTCTTAAATTCAAATCCACAGTGTCCTTCTCCTCCACACTTAAAGAAAGTTCCTCTAAATGTCCTCTTGTCTTGTCTTCCAAAGTTCTCATTCTGGTAACCATCTGGTTCTCTCCTCCAGTATAAATATATATCATCCTTCTGGTATGAATTACCTTCTTTTCTCACTTCCTTGTCCTTGTTTTGATCTATACTAGTTCCTCTTCCTCTAGTATATCCTCTTCCTCCTTGAAATCTTCCTCTAGTAAACCTTCCACCTCTACCTCTTTGTCTTTGCTCATGTCTTTTGTTCAACTTCTCTTTAGCCTTTAGTACATATTGGTAAGCCTCTTCAACACTCTCCAATTTTGATCATACTGAGTTCATCTTGTATAGACATTAGTAATCCATTCAAATATTTTGCAATTTGTTTAACTTTATCATCAACATGTCTGAATCTGATGTTCAAATTGTAAAATGCTTTGGTGTACTCCTTCACACTAGATTCCTTTTGTCTTAGGTTCTACAATTTCAATAACAAATCCACTTGATAATTCATCGAGACAAACTTTTATTTTAACTTAGCAATCATCTAATCCTATGTCTTAATCTTATCTTTACCTCTTCTTTGTCTATCAGCTTGCAAATGCTCCCACCAAAGAGATGCATGACCTTTCAACCGGGTACAGGCATATTTCACCTTCCTCTCTTCTACACTATTTTCAAAATCAAAAAACTTCTATCTCCAAGATCCAATCCATCAATTCATTTAAATCTAACTTCCCATCATATTTCAGTGGGGTAAAATGAGGTTTAGTGTTCGCCCTACTCAAAACCCTTAAAAACATTTCTTCATCTGGAATTGCCAGTAGGTTTACTTGTTATGTCGAGGCTTCTTCTCCTTCATCTTCACTCACATCTTCAATGTGTCAGCCTCTTCTCTAGGCTATCTCCATGGCTTGTAATCAGGCTGCTATTCCTCACAACATCTCCATCACAATAGGGTTTGCATTCTCATGTGCTCCACCATTCCTAGTTCCTCTTTGCACCATTGATTCACACTAGTCCTCTGCAATTGCAAGTCAGGTCCGTAATCCACCACCCTACA
Source organism: Cryptomeria japonica (assembly GCF_030272615.1). Taxonomy (NCBI): domain Eukaryota; kingdom Viridiplantae; phylum Streptophyta; class Pinopsida; order Cupressales; family Cupressaceae; genus Cryptomeria; species Cryptomeria japonica. The sequence continues at coordinate 702,727,299 of NC_081411.1, read as the reverse complement.
ACAAAATTTGGGACATCCAACCTTTGGAAAGAAACTTCACTCTGATACCACTTGAAGCAGTCATTGGTGAGGAGGGACCACAAGGAGATCAGTTTGGAATGGTTAGCAAGAGTAAACACAATGGAAACACACAAATATGATGGAGGCAATATAGAAAAAATTGATTTATTGCATGAAATTTGATTACATCTAACTGGTAACAACCAGATTACAACATACCAGCACATAGGCCTGGTAGAATAGGTCACAATCGGGACCTTGAATTGAAAGATCTATCTTCTAGGCATAGTCTTTTTATCTGATACTCTAATTGATTCTAATTGATTTTATGCTAAAGCATTATTATATATATATATATCGATCCAAATGATCCAGTTAGACCAAAAGGGATCAAAACCCAAAGAACAAAACCTAATGTACAGAATGAACAAGGTTGGCATCCACCAAGAGATTCCTCTAAAAAATCCAAAGGATGAAAAGTAGAAGGTCGGTCATATGCCAAGAAACATCAATATCAATGCTCAAGGCTCCACAAGCTTTGGAATGGTTTCTGGTATATCACTAGAATAGGTCTCAGGCAACCAGTAACAAGAAATTGTCATGGAAACTAATAGTGATATCTTGTCAGTAAGTGATCCAAATGAGATGCGGTCTGAAAAAAAAGAAAGATGATCAAGTCTTCATGTAGAATCCAACTCCATAGAATCTAGTGAGCCAAAACTAGGACACACATAAAGGAAAACTGAAACTGCAAATAGAACAGAAAAGAAATGTTTCTAGTTGATGCAAGATTGTTGTGAACCGGGGATGCTCCTGCATCGGTTCCCTTTGCCTCCACTACATGGGCCTTTTCCTCAGTATCCTCCCCCATCATTGTATCCACAAAATAAACAAATGGGAGGAAATAATGCCTACCAACAGTACCTTCATTTTTTACAATATTAGTAACAAATGGTAGGCCAAACCCAGCATCAAAATCAACAACACAACCAGCAACAACAAATCCCTAATCAAGGGAATGAGCAACAGCATCAGGATCACCATTAGTTTTCTCAGAGACCTATGCAATTAGACAGATATAGGAAAATCGATTTCACAAGGATCATAGGCTTTCCTAATGTTTTTAATAATGAAGTAAGAAATTCGCTACCTAAGTTCTCAGGTAATCATGCAATCACTGGTAAAGATCTTATTAGAGCTTTTTAGATTGTAATGGATAATTTTAAAGTAGAGCATGAGGATGTGTTCATGAAGTTGTTCATGCAATATCTTATTGATGATGCTAGGGAATGGTATAAGGGCCTTCCTGATTTATCCATTAGATCTTTTGAAGACTTTAAAAGGATGTTTAGGGATCAATACAATGACCATTCAGATCCTAAGATTGTCATGCATGAGTTAACCATTATTAAAAATGGGCATAATGAAGAGGTGTCATGTTTCAATAATAGGTTCATTAAGTTGCTCAATAAGATACCTCCTCATTTCAATCCCATTGATCATATGTGTCTGGTTTTTTATTTTGATGCATTTGACCTAAAGATTGGCTATGAGATAAGATCAAATAATCCTCCAACTTTGGGTGAAGCGTTTAAGGTTGCACAAACTATAGAAAATAATAGGAAAGCTTCTAGTAAGGAAACTAGAAGGGATGATGTTAGAATCTTGCAGAACCCCAAAGGACACCATAGCAAGTAACCCAAAGAAGAGGATGAAATAGATAAGGTCATGAGAACAATCAAGGATTTAAATTATAATATTGCAAAAAATGAGAAGGGCTTATCCCATGACAATCCTAACTATCAGAAGCATGATAGGCCAATACTTCATGACATGCCATATAACACAACTTGGAAGGATGGAAGACTAGTAAATAATCAGCCAAGGCTAGCAAACAACAAAGAGACGCAAGATCCTTTGAAGAAGCTAGGAGTGAATTTTGTGGAAGAAAACCCTTGATGTACTATTTGCAATTTACCACATTCTCAGATACAGTGTGTCATTACTAGAGCAATGGATGAGGATGAGGTCTATGCTAGCTGCAAGGAGGATGGTTTTGAGTCTGACCACATGGTTAATATGTTGTCATTTTAGAGTGGTGATGCAGGGTATGCCTCTTTTGAAGAAGACGGATCAAAAATTAATGTTGACAACCAAAGGAAATGGAGTAAGGGAGAGCATCAAGAGGTTTTTTCTGATAACAAGGACTTTGAAGATTTCAAGGTAAATGTTGCTTCTCATGATTAGTCTATGAGTGTAAATATGAGAAGGTCGAGTGAAGAAGAGATTAAAGAACTTATTGTAGATGCAATAGCTCAAGTTAAGAGTGGTGACAAATTGAGATCTAAAGGTGTTGCACCTAACTTGGGAAAGCCAAGAGGATTGTTTATAAAATAAATGCAGACAGATCCAAGGGTTCAGCCTACAGCACATAAAGATGAAGACAAGAATAAAATGCCTAAAGCACAGGTTGTGCATCACTATATTCCAAAAGGTCACCCAAAAGGGAAGAAGTTTTAGGAGGACATTGCTGCAAGAGAGCCACTAGTTCCACCTGTTACGATTGAAAATGAGATGCAACCAAGAGAGGTGACTCACAAAGATGTTGTCTCGAGTATTCCTAAATCACCCACTTTTGATATGATTCAAACACTCTCAAATAAAAGTATATGTTCCCCTACTTGAAATGATAAGGATAGATGAGCATAGAGATAATGCATTATCTTTAATATCAAATGTTATACCCATGCCTCATGTTGTTGATAAGAAGGGGACAGTAAAAAATAGAAATGCCCATGTCAATGAGATTGAGAAAGAGGTCATGCAAGTCCTAGAAGTATATTTAGGAAACACCATATCTAAGGGCCCTTCACAAATGGATCATTTTTTATTGACATTACTAATCAACAATAGGTTTGTAAAAAATTGTATGATTGATTCTGGGGCTGCTAACAATGTTATGACATTAGTAGTCATGAAATAATTAGGGTTGATGGTTGATAACAATTATGGGAGGTGTTATGCTATGGAGAATAGTGATAACTCAATGATGAACCACTAGTACCAAACCGATACTGAGAGGGGGGGGTGTGAATCAGTACAAACACAAATACAGTCCAAAACCGGTTTGACAACAAATACTCCAAATGACTGGCAAACAGGGATATTGGTTAAAACAAAGTGCAATCGGTAACATCCAATATAGCTCAAACAGTCATAAACTGGTCACTCACTAAGCTTTCCTCTTAGCTCAAAACTATAGTACCATTACACTCTCATGCATGAACAGGTAAACTAACATCAAATCTTTATAACAGTGAGTTCAATATGTTTTATAGACAGGCATAAAACATAGAACCATCATATGCTCAATAGGTAAAAACAAAGCATCACAAGATAGAAGCATTACACATGACACACATATTTTTCACGTGGAAACCCAACTGAGAAAAACCACAGTGGGGATGAATACCCATAAGTTTCTTTTGAACTCTTTTGAAGTCTGCTCTATTAGGAGCCTTGTCCAGTTAAAGACATTACAATAGGTTCTGTTAGGAACCAATCCTATTAGGGATCACTCGGTTAAGGGATGGCTATAATACCCAGTTAAGGGTTAAACCTGATTAGGGTTACCTTGTTAGAGGATTTCAAGAACTCAATAGCTAAAGGATCTCCAGAGCTCTATAGCTTCTCAAAACTCATTAACCTCGAGTTACCCTATTAAGGGATTTGAATCAAGCCGGTTAAGACAACCTTGTTAAGGGATTTTGCATCAAGCCTAGTTAAGGCTACCCTGTTAAAGGATTTCACAACTATTGAAGTGGTTAAGATCAATAGGAATTACAATGATCTGATAACAGCACTCAATGTTAATGTAGATCCATTTTGGCTCCTCTTCTCCTTCTGCACATTCACTTTGCAGGTATCTCTTCTCTCCTTTGGTCTCGCAAGAATCACATATCACTTCCCTTGGATACACACTCATGAATTTTGCCAACAACCTTAGAAAGAAACACAACATCAACCTTATAAGAAATAGACAGGTCAATAGCAAAAACCCTAAACCCTAAACCTGTTAGGTTAACCAATTCAAGTGATTCAATGCAACAATCTTGAATCAATCTCAAGACATTCTCCATCGTCCATTTTCCACCGATTTCATAGCGGCTAATAACCCATCACGCATTTTCACTGTTTGACAAACTTCATACATTCCCAAGGTAGATAGGAATAGTCTTCTTCATGCAAGATCCTTCATGTGCATAGAGCTTACGTGGAAACACGATCTATTCTCCATTATACTGCTAACTCATCACACAAAGATCACCAATTGAGTCACACAGGCTTGAGGTACTCCAATCAAAAATCCTGAAGTGGAAACTACCTATCAACTGGTAGTAACATAATGCTTCCATGTGTCAGTTCCCATGACTGCATGTCAGTTCATCTTGAACAAATATGCCACTTCACTTTGGCATATAAACTAGTTCATACATATGTCGGTTCCTCTCTCTTTTCACCTATCACATGTGCTGGTTCACATCATGTCACATAGTGACATCAATGATAACATACAATATCATTATGTCTTCATGCCGGTTCACATAATGCCAACAATCTCCCCCTTTGGCATTGATGGCAATATACAAAGATATCTTCTCCACTTCACATCTGCTCCCCCATTTGTTGCAGATATATTTTTGGTTCACTCCTTCTCCCCCTTTGACAACAATGCCAAAGTGGAGGCACAAGCATCTCTATTCCATTATGCTGCTCCCCCTGAGGAGTAGCATCCTTCAATACATCAATCAACAAAAATTTGACTTTGCAATGCCTGACTGATGTGGAACAATTATTTTTAGTTCACCTCCTGAAGGGGCAATACCCCTAATTCACCTCTTAAGTGTACAAACATAGTCTTTGCAAGAGGCTTGGTGAATATGTCTGCCAACTGCTCCTTATTAGAAACATGTTTCAGTGCAATCTTCTTATTCTGAACCTTTTCCCTTAAGAAATGATACTTACGCCCAAAATGCTTGGTTTTAGAATGTAAAACTGGATTCTTTGATATATTGATAGCACTTGTGTTATCACAGAATATACTTACCAGTTTAGATACAGGGATCTTGAAGCCTTCCAGTACATGCTTCATCCAAATTGTCTGAGTGCAGTTCATGAAAGCTGTAACATACTCTGATTCCACTGTAGACTGAGAGATACAACTCTGCTTTTTACTCATCCATGAGACCAGTCTACCACTGAGAAAGAATGCACCACCGGTTGTGCTTTTCCGATCATCTACATTACCTGCCCAATCAGCATCTATGAACACTTTCAGATTTAAATCATTGTTGTATGGGTACCATAATCCATAGTCAACTATTCCCTTCAGATACCTAAGAATCCGCTTGACTGCAATCAAGTGGGATTCTCTGGGACTCTTTTGGAACCTTACAATAATGCCAACTACATGTGCAATATCTAGTCTGCTATGCACTACATAATGCAACTTACCAATCATTGATTGATATTCTTTCTCATCAACCAGTGCGGAATCATCCTCTTTTGTCAATTTGCAACCGGTTTGCTATCTTCCATGCCAAAGGTCTTCAACACCTCTTTGACATATTTGGACTAAGTGATAAAGATTCCATCTTTCATCTGCTGGATCTACAGTCCAATGAAGAACTTAATCTCCCCTATGAGTGACATCTCAAACTCTTTCTTCATCTCATCAGCAAACCCATGACTCATCTTGTCATCTCCTCCAAAGATAATGTCATCAACAAAAACCTCACAGATTAGGATCTGATCTCCTTCAGACTTCAGGTAGATATTGCTATCTTCACTTGTTCTCTCAAATCCAATCTTCACAATATGGGAATGTAGGTGCTTGCTTTAGACCATATAAGGCTTTATGTAGCCTACACACCATATCAATGTCTTCAGATAGGGAAAACCCATCTGGTTGCTCTATATATACCTCCTCTTCAAGTATACCATTTAGGAACTCAAATTTCACATCCATTTGATATACTTTGAACCTTTTAAAAGTTGCATATGCAAGAAGCTACGAACTCCTTCCAATCTGGCTATAGGAGCAAAGGTTTCTCCATAGTCTTCTCCTTCTTCTTGAGCATATCCTTTGCACACCAATCTAGCTTTATTCCTAATCACTATCCCATACTCTTTCAACTTGTTTCTGAACACCCATTTGGTGCCAATGACATTTTTATGCTCTGGTCTGGGTACCAAGAACCATGTACCATTTTTCTCTATCTGGTCAAGTTCCTCTTCCATTGCCTTGATCTAGTCTTCATCTTTATGAGCCTCTTTGAATGATTTAGGCTCAAATTCAGAGATCATACATGAGTTTTCTCTGATCTTTCTTCTTGTAAGGATTCCTACATCCTTATCACCTATGATCTACTTAGGATCATGATTCAACTTGACATACCGAGGAATGGTCTTAACTAGTTCTTCTTGCTTTTCCTCTTCATCCCCATCTTCATCAGTATCAGCATTCACTAGTTCAGGGACATTGTTACTAGTACTTGGTTGACTAACAACCGATTCCCAAAAGGTTGCAATTGGTTCATTTACAGCTTGCTCACTGCTGGTTTCCTTAGTTTTCTCAGAGGATTCACCAACTCTTACATTGATACTTTCCATAATTCTCTAAGTCCTATTGTTGTAGCACTTGAAAGCTTTACTCTTGGTGGAATATCCTAGAAATATTCCCTCATCACATTTAACTTCAAATTTGCCCTGATGTTCACTCCTCTTGATGTAACATTTGCTACCAAATGCCCTAAAGTAGCTAACCACAGGTGTCTTACTGGTCTAATACTCATAAGGAGTTTTGTCCTTACCTTTCTTAATGAGTACCCAATTCATAGTGTAGAGTGCAGTGCTCACCGCTTCTCTCCAAAAGGTGTGAGCAACCTTTCCTTGAATCAACATGGTTCTAGCTGCTTCAACCACAGTCCGGTTATTCCTCTCTGCTAGGCCATTCTACTATGCAGTCTAGGGGGCAGACAGCTGTCTCTTGATGCCAAATTCTTCACAATACTTGTTGAATTCACCAGAAGTGAATTCCCCTCCTTGATCAGTTCTGAGACACTTGATCCTTTTTACTGCTTTCCTTCTGCACTAATGCTCTGAAAGCTTTGAATTTCCCAAAAGATTTAGACTTGTCTTTCAAGAATGTGACCCACATCATTCTTGAGCAGTCATCAATGAGGATCATGAAGTACCTATCACCCTGCACACTTCTCATATTCATAGGATCACACAAATCAGTATGCACAAGATCAAGCAAGTTGTTAGCAGTGAAAGATTTACCTTTAAAGGTTGAGAAAGACATTTTCCCCAATTGACACTCTCTACACAAGGTATTATCCAGTTTGTTTAGCATCAGCAACCCTTTAACTGCCTTGATCTTACTAGCCTTCACAATGTTATCAAAGTTTACATGGCATAGTCTCCTATGCCATATCCAACTATCATCAAGCTTAGCCATAAGACATGTACTTACATTTGCATTCAGATGAAATGGGTTACCTTTGGTCTGCATGTCAGTGGCCACCAATTTACCATCTTTTTCATTGATTCTGCAAACCCCATTCTTGAATTCCAAAGTGAGGCCACTATCATTTAGTTGGGCAACACTTAGAAGGTTGTGTCTGAGACCATCAACCCAATACATATTGTCAGCACTACTCTTTCCATTCAAAGAGATGGACCCTTTGCCTTTGACCATGCATGGTGCATCATTGCCAAAGCAAACCACACCACCATCATACTCCTCCAAGGATAGAAACTTGCTCCGGTCACCAGTCATATGGTGAGAACAGCCACTGTCAATGATCCACTCATTGGAATTATCAAACCGGGAGACAAGAGCCTTCTTGTCTGCCACATCTTCCAACAACAACAAACACAATGTCTTCATTTTCTTCATCTTCTGATTCCTCATCTATGACACCTTCATCAACTACCACAAAATAGTTTCTCTGGTTTCCTCCTTTGAATGTCCTAAACCTTTCTGATTTGTCCTTGTTATCACCATTAGGACAATTTATAGCAATATGTCCTATCTAGTTACAGGAAAAACATTTCAATGGTAGCTTACCTTTGTATTTACCGATTCATTTAGGAAGCTTCCTAGCAAGGAGAGCTTCAAATGCCATCAAAATCTCCTCATCATTCATTTCTCTGCTCTGACTAGGTTCCCCACTAGTGCTAGCCTCTTTTCCTTTTCTGGATGGTATAGCAGAGGCTTTAAATGCTGATTCGGTCTTTTGAACACTACCATCAAAACTATTTAGCTCATAGGCTGTTAACTTGGCTATGATGGAGTCCAAAGATACTTTAGACTTGTCTATTGATCTCAGCTCCTAAATAGCAGCAACCCTTTTTGCATAGACCAGCAACAGGGATCTCAATACTTTACTTACCATAGTGGAATCTTCTATTTTGCCACCTGCACTCTTGATTTCTCCAACAACCATTTTGATTCTTATTCCATACTGTTGAATGGTCTCTCCTTCAACCATCCACATTTCTTCAAACTTCCCTCTTGAGCTTTCTTCCTTAGCCTATTTTACATGCTCATCACCACCAAAGATAATTTCAAGAGCATCCCATACCTCTTTGGGATTTGCCTTCTCCTAAACATCAATAAACTCGATGTTAGATAGACTACTAATGAGGGCTTCCATCACTTGCCCATTTTCTTGTATCTCTCTCTTTTGGTCATTAGTGAGAGTACCGGTAGGAACAACATATAAATTTTCAACATAACTCCAGTGTTGAACACCCATGCTTCTGATGAATATCTTCATCCTGTCTTTCCATATACCAAAATTTTCCCTGTTAAACTTTGGACCTTCCCTCTTCATCATTTGACTAGGATCTTTTCCTCAAGTGGTTAAGCTTACAACATAGAGGACCTGGAGGGGCTTTGATACCATTTGATAACTCAATGATGAACCACTAGTACCAAACCCATACTGAGAGGGGTGTGAATCAATACAAACACAAATACAGTCCAAAACTGGTTTGACAACAAATACTCCAAATGACTAGCAAACAGGGATACTGGTTAAAATAGAGTGCAATCAATAACATCCAATACAGCTCAAACAGTCATAAACCGTCACTCACTAAGCTTTTCTCTTAGCTCAAAACTATAGTACCATTATGCTCTCATGCATGAACAGGTAAACTAACATCAGATCTTCATAACAGTGAGTTCAATATGTTTTATAGATAGGCGTAAAACATAGAACCATCATATGCTCAATAGGTAAAAACAAAGCATCACAAGATAGAAGCATTACACATGACACACATATTTTTCATGTGGAAACCCAACTGGGAAAAACCACAGTGGGGATGAATACCCACAAGTTGCTTTTGAACTCTTTTGAAGTCCGCTTTGTTAGGAGCCCTGTCCGATTAAAGACATTACAATAGGTTCTGTTAGGAACCGATCCTGTTAGGGATCACCTGGTTAAGGGATGGCTATAATACCCGGTTAAGGGTTAAACCCAGTTGGGGTTACCTTGTTAGAGGATTTCAAGAACTCAATAGCTAAAGGATCTCTAGAGCTCTATAGCTTCTCATAACTCATTAACCTTGAGTTACCCTGTTAAGGGATTTGAATCAAGCCGGTTAAGACTACCCTGTTAAGGGATTTTGCATCAAGCCCAATTAAGGCTACCCTGTTAAGGGATTTCACAACTGTTGAAGTGGTTAAAGATCAACAGGAATTACAATGATCTGATAACAGCACTCAATGCTAATGCAGATCCATTTTGGCTCCTCTTCTCCTTCTGAACATTCACTTTGCGAGTATCTCTTCTCTCCTTTGGTCTAGCAAGAAGCATTTATCACTTCCCTTGGATACACACTCATGACTTTTGCCAACAACCTTAGAAAGAAACACAACATTGACCTTATAGGAAATAGACAGGATGATAGCAAAAACCCTAAACCCTAAACCTGTTAGGTTAAGCAATTCAAGCGGTTGAATCCTGACCATTGAATCATATTGTATTAAATGCAACAATCTTGAATCAATCTCAAGACATTCTCCATCGTCCATTTTCCACCAATTTCCTAGCAACTGATAACCCATCACGTGTTATCACCATTTGACAGACTTCACACATTCCCAAGGTAGATAGGAATAGTCTTCTTCATGCAAGATCCTTCACGTGCACAAAGCTTATGTGGCAACATGATCTATTCTCCATTACACTGCTAACTCATCACACAAAGATCACCGATTGAGTCACATAGGCTTGAGGTACTCCAACCGGAAATCCTGAAGTGGAAACTACCTATCAACTAGTAGTAACACAATGCTTCCATGTGTTGGTTCCCATGATTGCATGCCAGTTCATCTTGAACAAATATGCCGCTTCACTTAGGCAGATAAACTGGTTCATACATATGTTAGTTCATCTCTCTTTTCACCTATCACATGTGCCGGTTCACATCATGTCACATATTGCCATCAATGACAACATACAATATCATTATGTCTTCATGCTGGTTCACATAATGCCAACAAATAGGTCTATCCCAAGTTATAGGAATCCTGAAGACCTTGAGGTCAAATTGGTGAATTTCCCTAAGGCTACATACAAACTTGATATCACTGTAGATGTACCACCCACTTATGGTATGTTATTATCTAGACAATGGATAGAAATGGTATGAGGAAATGTGCAGCTAGATTTTTCCTATGCAACTATCCCAGTGAATGGGATTGAGGTTAAATTGGAAAGACAATACATAGTTGATACCACAGTTGAGACTATTGACCCAAACAATCTAATATGCTTTTGTGACATAGATATGGGAAATTTTAGGGTAGACTCCTCTAAGCCTCAACTCCGTAACACAAATCCCATTGACGGTGAGGTATAAAATATTTTTTTTGATGGGGCATGTAGTAAGGAAGGATCTAGAGAAGGAGTGGTATTTATTGCTCCTAGTGTGAAAACTTTAAAGTATTCCTTCCACTTATTATTTGATTGCACTAAAAACATTGTTGAGTATGAGGTACTACTCCTAGGACTTAACCTTGCTACAAAGCCTGGCATTAAAATGTAAATTGTTTGGGGTGATTCGGAGTTCGAGGTGTCTCAGGTTATGGAACAATATTCATCAAAAAATAAAAGGTTAAAATAGTATGTGTGTTGTATCGGATTCAATTGAAATGTTTGGCATCTTTTCAATTGGATGGGTTGAAAGGTCAAAGAATATCATGGTTGATTTTCTAGCTAATGTTGCTTTGAAAAGTGATAATATAACTGTAGCTGAGATTTCAAAGGTTAAAGTAAAATTTATGTCATCTATCCCTAACAACATTTACAATTGGTCGATTTTTTATGATGATAGTGATTTGTTAAAAAAATTGCATTGTGTAGATGAATATGAAGGTCAAAAAATTGACTTCAATGTTTTTGTTGAAACAACTAATGGAAAGCATACGGTATTTGGCAATGAGATTGTGCAGCTGAAGACAAATTAAATTCCAAAGGGTCTTGTGGCATTAGAGATGGTATTTGATGGGAATGATAGTGGACCTCTGAAGACAGCCACAGCTAGTGTGGATGAGCTAGAAGAGATAAATCTAGGGATTGATTCATCACCTAAGTATACATTGGAAAAAGGATTAGTTCACAAATTAGATCAATTCTCATAGATGTGCTAAGGAAATACAAACATGTGTTTGCTTGGTCATATGATGACCTAAAATCTTAAAAAGGGGACCTATTCCAGCATGAAATACCATTGGATCCTAATGCCAAGCCATTTAGGCAAAAGCAAAGGCCAATAAATCCAATGCTTAGGCCTAAGATGTAGGAAGAGTTGATAAAACTTGGGGAAGGAGGAATCATAAAGCCCATAAGGCATTCCTCTTAGGTGTCTAATTTGGTGCCAGTGAGGATGAAAAATGGTGATATACAATTGTGTGTAGATTTCAGAAATCTGAATATATCATCCCTCAAAGATAATTATCCCCTTCCAAACATGGAAGCAAAGCTACAAAAGGTCATAGGTTGTGAACTACTATCCATGATGGATGGATTTTTTAGGATACAACCAAGTGAAGGTTAAGGAATATGAGCAGTACAAGAGTGCCTTCACTACTCCATGGGGGACATATGTGTATGTGAGAATGCCTTTTAGTTTAATTAATGTTGGAGATACCTTTCAGAGAGATATGGATGTAGCTTTCTCAAACTTAATATACATCATCATAGTTGTCTATCAGGATAATCTAACAGCATTTTCTAAGAAGGAAGAAGAGAATTGTTTGCATTTAGAGAAGGTATTCATTAGAGCCTTGGAATATGGGATTTCCCTTAATCCCAAAAAGTTTCACTTTGTTGTAACTGAGGGTAAATTGTTAGGACACATTGTGTCCAAGGATGGAGTGAGGATAGATCCTGAGAGAGTGGAATTCATTGACAACATACCCATTCCCAAGACTATAAAGGCCATCCAATATTTCTTTGGCCAAATAAACTTTGTCTGCAGGTTTATATCCAACTTTGCTGAAATAGTGAAACCTATCTCTAAGATGTTGAAGAAAGGGGCTAAAATAGATGGGATAAATGAATCCCTCGAGGCATTTGTAGCTATTAAAAGAGCCATCAAAAAAGCCCCTATTTTAAAAGCACCTAATTTCAGCAAACCCTTGCAGGTCTTTTCTTTTGCCTCATTCCACACCATTGTTGTTGTCATGTTATAAAAGAATGATGAAGGATATGAACAACCTATTTCCTTCTATAGTAAATCCTTGCATGTAGTTAAACTCAAGTATGACATCATGGAAAAGAAAGCTTATTCTTTAATCAAGGCTATGAAAAACTTTAGACCTTACCTTGTAGGTGCCCAGGTCATAGCGTATGTGCCTAATACAATAGTTAAAGACATTCTTGTCCAAATAGAAACAACTGGTACAAGATGCAGATGGATCAACAAGATCCAAGAATTTAATATTGATATCCAGATCACTAAGCTAGTCCGAGGAATGGGTTTAGCAAAACTCATGACAGGATAAAATTTGGATGTTGCCCCCCAATCAATACTTTGTCCACCTTATCAGAAAACATATGAAGTTTACAGAAAACTTCATGGTACACCAACATTTAATATTTTCTATAGTACATGAAGTGCCTTGATGAACTTACTAACACTCAGAAAAGGACCCTGAAGTTGTAGGCCTAAAGGTATGTTTTCATCTCTAGAGATTTGTATTACAAAGATAGAGATGGTCTTTTGTCTCTATGCCTAGATGAGAATCAAACTCAAATTATGCTTAAAGATATACATGCAAGGATATGTGCGGGGAACTATATAGCAAAAACTACCACCCAAAATGTGTTAAGGGTTGGATACTATTGGCCTACACTGTTTAAGGATTCTCATGAATTTGTTACAAAATGTGAATCCTGCTAGAAGTTCTTGTTAGATAGTTCAAATAACCAGAAGTCAACTGAGAAGGGGGGGTGAATCAGTTGTCACAAATTGCCGGAACCTTAAGCAATTAAAACTTTAATATCAGAACCCAAAATATTAATATCGAAATGCTTAAACCAAATACCAGAATAGTAGTTAAAACAATTAAGCATAAACAATAATCCTAGAATAAATACCATCCACATAAAACCAATATTTATACATGGATAACTTGATAAAGGTAAAAAACATGGTGGGAAGCCTACCCAAAGTCAGATAATACTTCTGTAGTAAGTATGTGAATTACAATTAAGGGGCCTGCACTTGCAGGAAGGCCAACAACCTAGAGCGCACTACATAAAAGGAGCCTCATTGACTACATAGAAATCTAGACTACAATCTGCAGAAGTGTTTGAACTACAAAGATAGCATCTCCTATGCCTGAGTATAGTTCTCGTTAAGCTCAATACTGGAGGAATGAATCCTCTTACATAAACCCAATTCAATCTTCAATGATCAACCAAATCTTCTACCTTAATGATATTACATTATTCATACATTATATATCCATATCCCATTCTTATATCTTATACCTATCATGATCTACAATAAGATCTTACATCATATATATACAAACCCTCAACCATAAACAATTAGGTCAGCCATCAGACAATAAACCAATTACATAATTACAAAACATGTCGGTCTTAGTGGTGCAGGAGCACCTCATCAACAAGATATTCATGACCCTAAGGATGAATACTAGGATCATTAGGGTTTCTTAGTGTGTCTTGTGTTTCATGTATGCAATAAACCCCACCATGTAAGCCCATGTCACCAATTAGACAATTTGAGAAGCCAATTGGGACAATGTGATAAAAAGGGGTAATAGATGGTCCAGATTTGTGTTTGATAGGTTTTAGACATTTTTTATGTGTGTTTGGTTGATCCATTTATGTGGATCCCACCTTAGAGAGTGTGACAACTTTTTGTGCAAAATTGCAAAAATGCAACTTCTGAGTGCAAAAGTGTAACATTTTGTAAATCGGTTTGGGGAAGTCTTTTAACAGCTCCAACCTACTCCAAAATTTTGTGGGAAACCATTGGATATTTTTATAAGCCTTGTGGAAAAGATTCCCAAGGTTGCTTCTGTTGTAGTTGGAATCTATGAAGCAATAATACACAAAATACTTTACTTTTCCTAGAAATTATGAGTTTGCACGAGTTGCACGTGCCTGTATAGATTGATTTGAATCCCACCATCCATGGAGTATATAGAGATATGAACTAGATTTATTTTCATGGAGGTCTGAGGTCTTAACTATTCTAGAGTAGAGAGAACCCTCTATTCTTCTGACTGTAACCCAGAAATTGAGGGTTTGGAGAGGGTTTTGAACAAAAATGGCCTTATCTTGCACTCTAGTTCATTAGAAGACTATTCCTTTGGATGGATTTAGGATAAGAAACTATAATTTATTGTTTTCATGGTTTTCTATAGGGGGAACTTTTTGTGTGGAGAAAGGAACAAGATTAGGTAGGCATCTCTATGTGACTACCTAGGACACAATTTAGGACAGTCATCATAAGTTGTCATAGCGAAGGATTCCAGGTGTGCAATGATGAATACTAAGAGGAGGGGGTGAATTAGTATGCCAAAAATCTCTGCACTTAAACTATTTGCAAGGCTAACAGTAAACCGGTAAAATAGTTTAGCAGACAAACTGGTTAGCACACATGTAAACCAAATAGGAAATAATGCATTCACCCACAAAAGCACAAGCACCATAACACAAGGGATTTTCATGTGGAAACCCAAATGGGAAAAACCATGGTGAGATGGAACTCACAAGTAACTATCTATAGAATAGGAACTAGACCGGTTAAGGTCTTATAATGTTCTTTACTAGAACAAATCCTGTTAGGAATCTCAATCTTTGTTAGGAGATAAATCTGGTTAAAGACTACCTTGCTAGAGGATTTTAGATCCATAGATGTGAACCACCTTGTTAGAGGATTTACAAAAGGCTTTAGGGCCTACCTAGTTAAGGGCTACAGACTTGTTGATGATGTGAGTAATCAACAAGTGAATGATCTATCAAATAGCATAGATTGCTTGATTAGATCCTTGATAGCTCGTTCCTAATGCATTCCAGCATTACTTCAGTCTTCTACACATTCATACTCTCTCTGACTCCTCAACCACCTTAAACCCTAGCAACAATATCAACTTCACCAACAGCAACAACCTAAAACCCTAGACATGATGTCCTTATAAAGGAATCTGATTTCATGTCGATCTAATAGGATTACAATACAATTTTCTAGGTTCAATGCATCTAGACATATTTGGTAACACGACACAAAAAGCATCGTTGAAGTGTTGGCACCGTCAAACAATCGGTGGATGGTAACTCATCACAAAATGTCAGTTGGTAACTCATCACAGAGTATTACCGGTTCAAGCAAAATACCGGTTGCCGGTTTGACAAAATGAAGACTGGAAAATATGTGTTCTGTCGCTTTGATCCTTCGTACCGCTTAAGATCCTCGAACTGCTTGGGGTTAACATACTGCTTCAGATCGGTAAACACTTTTTGCAAAACACCAATAGTCTACGGACTATAATGCTTCATACCGGTTGGAACATGTACCGGTTGAGCTTTAACAAATACATACAAAAGTGATCTCAATGCAAGTGTGTGTCCATCAATAACAATCACATCATAAACATCAAAAATGCCAACAATCTCCCCCTTTGGCATTGATGGAAACACTTAGGAAAATAAAATTTTGACATCTAAGTGTTTTACAACAAAATCATGCCATTAGAAAAATTGCTCCTCCTAAGCATATACACTAACCCTTTAACAATACAATGTATAACTATTTTGCACATAGAGATATCAGAGCATACATCAAAATTGTAAATACCAGATACTTCTCCTCCTTAGAATACTTCTCCCCCTTTGCCAACAATGACAAAGTATAGCTGAACAACCCCTATTTTCATGTGGTATTAAAATAATAAAAGGTTATGACAATAAGGAATAAAACTTGTCAAAAATAGATTTAAAGTCCTGCAAGAATTGTTTCATAGATAAAGACCAAGACTTGAGTAGGGAGGTGGCTACTTCTTTCTCTGTCTGCATCTGGGAGACCTTTTCTTCCATGGCGTCAATTGTGCTCATCTCCTGTGTTACTGTTAAGGCATCCAGATTTAAATAGCACTTCTAAAGAATTTACAGACGTGGGAGTAGAACCAGTTGTAGCTCTTGCAAATCTCGAGACCGAATGCTGATCTCATGCTCCATTTTTGCTGACTAGATGTGAAACCGGTGAACGGTTTGCCCATAGGTTGTAAAGGAGTCATAAGGCAGCTTGAATGTGCTCATGTAGGACTACAAGTCAAATTGAAGCTTTTGCTTCTGTGCAAGCACATCATCATAGAATAGATGGGGTTGGAAAATCTTGCTAAGTAGAGATTCCCCTCATCCAGAGCGTCCCATATATTCTTTTGTGCTTTTTGGAGTTCAGTCCGGAGCTCATTTAACTTCTTCACCAGAGCAATATTTAGAGCCTTTTGATGCTCTTTCTTAGCATTGTCCTCTGCTACCTCTTCTAAGCTCTGCACTTGATCATCTACTACTGTGCATAGGAGCTTTAGTTGTGCCAATGATGAGTCGATACTGGAGAGGTTTGTACCAGGTAACAAACCAATAAGAGTGTCCACCGTAGCTTGGATCACATCATCCTCCTTCTATTTTCTTCCTTGCCACTTCTCTTCTCTTTTCCTCTTCTTTATCTTCCTCTTCCTTCTTCATTTTCTTTGTTTCCTTCCACTTTTCCTCTTCCTTATCTTCCTCTTCCTTCTTCTTTTTTGCTTCCTTTCACTTCTCCTCTTCCTTTCTCTTTTTCTCATCCTCTGCCTCTTTCTTCTTCCTTGCATCTTCTTGTTTCTTTTTCTCTTCTTCCTCTTCTTTTCTTTTCTTTTCTTCTTCTTTTCTCTTTTCTTCCTATTTCCATTTCTCCTCATCTTCTTCATTTTCTTCTTCTCCGCTTCATCCTTCTTCTTATTCTCCTCTTCATCTTTCTTCTTCTTCTCCTCTTCATCTTTCTTCTCCTCCACTTGTTTCTTTGCTTCCTCCTTTTTGTCCTCTATTTGCTTTAGCTTTACTTACTTTTCTGCCTACTTCTCTTATCTTGTAACTTCTGATGGCCTACCCTGAGCAACATCTTCTCCATCTAGAGCATTGACATCAATAGTGTCAATAGGTTCAATGACCGAGTTTCCTTCATCATCAAACACTTCATCTGGTTTTGTTATTGTCGGTTCTTATTCAGCCTTCCTGTTGGCTTCAGCCACTCTATGCATCTTTAGAGCTTCTAGAGAAAGGGTGTGTGTATTCTTGAGCACTTCTTTTCCCTTCCCTTCAAGTAACAGGAGTCTTCTTCTTCTCATGAAGAAGAGGCCTTTGTATTTATTCATTACTTCAAACAGTTCCAAATTTGATACATCGGGAAAATGTTTAGAAAAAAAAATTTCTCTCATTTCCTGTTTCTGCTCTATGGAAATGTGCCATTTATTGTCTAAGGACTTATACAAAGAATCTAGTGTCTTAGATCTAATTTCTGAAGGTGACCGGTCATTAACACATAAATACTGAATCATTTCTTTTTCAATCGCTTCCTTTTCATCATCATTAAAGTCATCAAAACAATCAATCAAATCATTCAGCACTTTTCTCCTAATGTTTTTGATAGTTCTTTGACAATGTGTCAAAGATTTGTAGGAGGAGATGTCAATATTTACCAGTGCCGATGATGTCGGTTCATTCTTTATCTTTTTCTTTGCTTGACGTGTCTTCTTTGGTTTTTCCTTAGACACAATTTCTTCTAAGTCTAGAGAGGTATTCATTGTCTTCCTCTTTCTCTCAAACACTTTAGCAGGTGCCGCTTTAGGTTTCTTTTTAGCTGGTGACCGCTTCGTCACTATAGGACTGGTTGTAGTAGCCGGTGCCGATGCTGAAGGCACTATTTTTGCCTTCTTCACTGAAGATTATTTTCCTTTCTTTGCTAAGGGTTCCTCAGCTAGTGTTATCCTTTCTAGGTAGGTGCTGGTTCTTTTTGCCTTTGGATCAAGTGGTGAGGCAATAAGGGTAGAGGCATATCCTTCCAGCATATCATTCATTACATCATAGCCCATAGGCTCCACTTCCTCTTGTCTAGGCTCAACAACCTCCATTATGCATTGATCCACTTTAATGGTGAAACAGATATCATCTTCATATTTCTTGACAATATCACATGATATTCTCACCCTCTGACTCATTTTGTGTCTGAACTCATCAAAGTACTTGTTCAGAACTTCAGGGTAACCGGTTCCAACTACTTGAATGCTTTCCTTAATTTGCTTGGTTATTAGTTGGTCAGAAGACCACTGGACATCACCTACTCCTGGAAAGTACTCTTGGAAGTAAAAGAATAACCCAACCAATAGTTGTCCAAACTTGAACCTCAATGCATTATCCTATTTGATTGATTTCAGATTCAATAGGAGTTGCCTTTGCATACTGGTACATAGGTCAAATGATGCATCCTCCTTGATCATCTGGTAAGCGGCATTTACCACTACAGCAGATACAGAGTTAATTCTGCTTGCTGAGAATGTTCGGTATCCAATCACCATACATGCATATTTCACTAGATTGTCCTTGATAGAATTGACAGTCATATCTCATGAGTCGCTCACTGAACTAGTGAGCTTGGACATTTCAGTTTTGCTTACCATCCTTAGGGCTGGCACTTCCCCTGTATTGTAGAAACTGGTGACAGCATGAATTTCCTGTGGTGTTATATCATGCATTCTTTCTAGGTACATCTTGTCACCATGAACTCTTCTCAGAATGATCCTAATGTGATCATCTGTGAAATCCTCCTGGAGATAAACAGCATTGTGGAGCTTCTTCTTCTCCAAGATACTATACTCTAGTTTGATCTTGTTATCTTGTCTACAAAATAAACCTAGCTGCGAGTGAATTGCTAGAGACCCTAGGTCTTCGATTTTACAATCTATGTAATCTAAGATTACCTCTTCTACTATCACACTAGCTAGATCTTGTGATAGGGCATTATATCTAGAATTGCATTGAATAAAGCTTGTTGAATCTACAAATGTATTAGAGCTAGTATGGGATGTAGAAGCCATGATAGAATCTGAAAACTCAAAAAATACCTTTTGAAAATCGTGAATTTAGGGCTTTCAGATTCTTCACCACCTCACACTCCGTCGGTTGCAGAATCACCGCTTTGTGTTCTTCACTTGACCATTTGCAATTTGAATTTGAATCTCCTTCAAGGTTCCTTAATTTCTCAGAATCGCAGCACAAATTGCTTTTCTTCACTCTGCACTTGAAAACCTTCTTCGCTTGAAAACTGATAGTGAGAAATGATTTGAAAAATTCCTTTTAAACATATTCCTCACCTACCGTAATTAATGCTCCACCATTAAGGCGTAAACCCTAATTTGCCTTTTATTGCTTCCAGTCTTCTACCAAATAACAGGTATCACATACCGGTTAAGGTCTTTTACTAGTGTAAACCAAGGGTTCAAAACATTTCGCCGTTTTCTCCCCCTAATCTTTTTTGAAGCTTAGTTTGCTGGTTCTGTGATTTCCACACTAGGTGCAGAAATCGGTTCCTCTTGTAACACCACTAGTTTCTTCTTCCAGGTTTTGTTCATATCCGCTTGAATAGTGTCAACATCAATGTTTCCTTCCAGAGTGACTGGTATATAATCAAATATGTTCTTTCTTGATCTACAGAACCTGGCAATGTGACCCAGTTTGTTGCAGTGATAGCATACCAATCTAGGTGCTCTCCAAGGTCCATTATTCATGTTTATGTTCTTCCTTCTGCATGTTCCAGCAGTGTGACCATGACCATGATAGACCATACAGTTTGCTCTCCACCCAGTTGCCGCTTGATAGCCACCGCTTCTTGGCTAATGATTGAAGGCGTTAAACCGGTTGTGATTCCAGTTCACAAAAGGTTCAGGACCAACTCCTTGGGTCCTCTGAGGATATATTCCAATGTTATTCATAAAAGACCCGCAATCAGATGCTCTATGCCCAAACTTGTTGCATGCATAACAATTACCATTGAATTTATAGGATCTAGGCTTATCATTTAGAAAATAAGGAAAATTATTGTAAGCCTTACTCCTACACACATTGGCAGTATGTCCTTCTTTAAGACAGTTAAAGTAAATAGGTTTAAACTTTTTCTTACCTTTATCCTTTGATGTCAGTTGATTCTTTGATGTTCTAGCATTTGCACCAGAGGTCTCACCTTCCTCATGACCAGAATAACCAAGTCTATTGGTATTCTTTGCCAATTTAGCTGACTCAAGCTTTTTCTCTAGCTTGATAGTACTCTTGTTGAACTTAGCAAGTATTTCCTTTGACTCAAAGAGCTCTTTGGAAATAGCAACATTTGTTTCCATCAGCTTTTCATTCTCAGAGATGGCAATGTTTAGTTCTCCTTGCATGTCTTCCTTTTCCACTTTTCTCGCACGGAGTTGAGCAGTTAGGGCATTGATCTCTTGCTTCAGCTTGGAGATTTCATGATCCTTGTCTTTGACCAGATCTTCATCTTTCCTCCAGTTCTCAAGCTCTTGGCACATTTGAATAGTCAGTCCTTCCAATTCTTTTCTCGGGTTGGAATTGGATTCATTTAGCTTTTCTACTTCTTGAATCAGGGCTTTCATGTTCGCTTCATCAGAGGAATTATTTTCAAATAGCTCCATCATCTTTTCTGCATGTTCTCTCCTTTTTGCTTGAGATGCCTTGTATTTGACCATAAGATCATCATAGGCTTGCTCAGACTGAGTGAGCCGATGTAAGTTCCCTCAATGTGTATTCCCCCATATCTATTTCCAAGTGGTTAAACTTATAGAAAGGTAGGCTCTGATACCAATTGATGAATACTAAGAGAGGGGTGAATTAGTATGCCAAAAATCTCTACACTTAAACACTTTGCAAGGCTAACAGTAAATTGGTAAAATAGTTTAGCAGACAAACCGGTTAGCACACATGCAAACCAAATAGAAAATAATACATTCACCCACAAAAGCACAAGAACCATAACACAAGGGATTTTGATGTGGAAACCCAAATGGGAAAAACCACGGTGAGATGGAACTCATAAGTAACTATCTATAGAATAGGAACTAGACTGGTTAAGGTCAGATTGGTTAAGGTCTTACAATGTTCTTTACTAGAACAAATCCTGTTAGGAATCTTAATCTCTGTTAGGAGATAAGTCCGATTAAAGACTACCTTGCTAGAGGATTTTAGATCCACATATGTGAACCACCTTGTTAGAGGATTTACAAAAGGCTTTAGGGCATACCTGTTTAAGGGCTACAGACTTGTCAATGATGTGAGTAATCAACAAGTGAATGATCTATCAAATAGCATGGATTGCTTGATTAGGTCCTTGATAGCTTGTTCCTAATGCATTCCAGCATTACTTTAGTCTTCTACACATTCATACTCTCTCTGACTCCTCAACCACCTTAAACCCTAGAAATAATATCAACTTCACCAATAGCAACAACCTAAAACCCTAGACATGATCTCCTTATAAAGGAATCTGATTTCATGTCGATCCAATAGGATTACAATACAATTTTGTAGGTTCAATGCATCTAGACATATTTGGTAACATGACACAAAAAGAACCATTGAAGTGTCGACACCATCAAACAATCGGTAGATAGTAACTCATCACAAAATGTCAGTTGGTAACTCATCACAAAGTATTACTGGTTTATAAAAAATACCAGTTCAAGCAAAATGTTGGTTGCCGGTTTGACAAAATGAAGACTGGAAAATATGTGTTCTGCCGCTTTGATCCTTCGTGCCACTTGAGATCCTCGAACCGCTTGGGGTTAACATACCGCTTCAAATCAGTAAACACTTTCTACAAAATACTAATATTCTACGAACTATAATGCTTCATACCGGTTGGAACATGTACCGATTGAGCTTTAACAAATACATACAAAAGTGATCTCAATGCAAGTGTGTGTCCATCAATTACAATCACATCATAAACATCAAAATTGCCAACATGCAACCCTATAATTAGAGGTTTCTCACTATCCCCCACATTCCCATAAATTTTATTTTTCATTTCGTGTATCGGTAAAGGTAGCTACTTTGTACAATAGGGCTAATTGCCCCTATTAGGTCTCTTAGCCTCTAAAGGGAACAAGCCTTGTAATTGTAGATCTAGCCAAACCATTTTGGGGATTAGTACAACTTCAAAAAGGGTGTCTGGAATGATGATTTTTTTGTATGGGTGTGTGGAACATTTTGAAGTCAAGGTCCATTCTATCGCCAAATAGGGCTACAAGCTGAGGGGGTAGGTTTATGAAGGAGGTATAAGGAATTGATGCCCTAAACCAAAACCAGTGTTTGAAAGAGTCCTTAGATAGCATGTGTTGGGAAAATTCAAAATACCAAGGAGTAGGGGTCACTGGTAAAGCATGTTTGAGGAGTTGAATCCTTTTACTCATCTTGAGTAGACCTAAGCTTAGTGAATGTGTGTGTAGTTTCATCCAAGGTGTAAAGTCCTTCCTTGCAAGACCCTTGTGAGTAGTTAGGGGGTCACTAGTCTAACCTTGTTTGGGATTCTCATTAGAATTTTGGGTAGGGTTCTGCATCACTTAGACCAAACAAATAATATCCAACAAATACATCCCGGAAACACATCGAGAGGTCCAATCCACACGGTACATTAAACCGGTTCATAACCTTTATCAATAAGGACCCAATATAGGTCCATACACTAAAGAAATAATCTTCATCCACCAAGTCATCAACATCCTAAAACTCTACCAGAAGTTGCACCAACACCACTCATGCATATCATCAAATATTTTCATCAAAAGCTCTGCAAGTGAAACCCTTGCTGAAACCACAAGTCAAGTTTCCAAGCAAATAGGATAGCATCTAATCACCAGACCAAAACCAACTTACTGAATATGAATATGAGTATCATGAACAAGATAATTCCATAACCAAACTATACTAAAGCCTACCGGATCATGATGGATCCAAACTAACCAGAAACTACTCAACCTACCAGGACCAGAAGGGTGTTGATAAAGCATCCAAACAACTAGTGTTGATATCAATGACAAAACATCAACGCAAAACATAATCAATTCCACCAAATGGCCAACAATATCCCCCTTTGGCATTGATGGCAACAATAGATGTGAAAAACATCTAAGTACCAAGAAATTCCAAACAAGTCTCTCCCAATGGAAGATAGCCAACAATCTCCTACTCAAAGATATAGCAATGAAGTTCTAAAATAAATGCCAAACTCCCCCTGTGAATAATATCTCTATAAAGCTCTAAATTGTACATATATCTCTCCCCCTAATGTATACAACTCCTTAAATTTTTCTTTCACATCAATATCTCTCCCCATTTGACATCAGTGTCATAAATTTGACAAAAATATCAAAGCAAAAACATAAACCATTAAATCACAAAGCTAACTACTCCCCCTGAGCAGGAGCATCCCCACATCAGCGTTGAAATGAAAAATGTCTTTGGTAATGCATACCAGACTGATGCCAAACTGCATCAATCAAGTCTCTACTGAAGGGGCAAAAACTCCCAATTTGTCTCTAAAATATTCAAATGATTCCTTAGGCAAAGGTTTAGTGAAGATATCTGCAACCTGCTCTTTAACGTTCACATAAACCAGTCTAACTTCATTTGCTTCCACCTTTTCCTTCAAAAATTTATACTTGATAGATATGTGCTTTATCTTAGAATGAAATACTGAATTCTTTGATATGTCAATAGCAGCACAGTTGTCACAGTGAATACATACCGGTGCATTACAATCCATCTTTATATCCTTCAACATTTACTTCATCCATAGAACCTGTGTATAGTTAGTAGCAACAACAACATACTTAGCTTTAGCAGTAGATAAAGAAGTACATGATTGTTTCTTGTTGATCCATGAAACCAACTTCTTTCCAAGAAAGAAAGCTCCACCAAAATTACTTTTTGGGTCATCAACATCTCCAGCCCAATTAGCATATGTATATGCACATAATGTAAATTTATCATCCTTAGGGTACCATAAACCATATTTTGATGTACCTTGCAAGTATCTAAAAATCCTTTTCACTGCACTCTCATGATTTTCTCTAGGATCACTCTAAAATTTTGATACAATACAAACAGCATTCATTATGTTAGGCCTAGTCTGAGTCAAATAAAGTAGACCTCCAATCATAGATTTATATCTTGTAGGATTTACCTGTGCAAAAACATCTTTTCTTGTCAATTTCTCACTTGTAACCATAGGAGTACTTACTAGTTTAGAATCTCCAATACCAAATTTCTTCAACAACTCCCTAGCATACTTAGTTTGATAGATAAAAATACTTTTATCAGTTTGAGTAATCTGCAAACCTAAGAAAAATTTCATTTCCCCAATCATAGACATTTCAAATTATTTCTCCATACTCTTAGAGATTTTCATGCATAACTTATCTTCACCTCAAAAAATAATGTCATCAACAAATACTTCAATAATCAATATATCATCATTAGTGATCTTATAATATAAATTACTATCAGCATTACCCTTAGTAAAACCAAGCTTCAAAAGATATTTATCCAACCTTACATACTGAGCTCTAGGTGCTTGTTTCAATCCATATAAAACTTTCCTTAACCTACAAACCATGTTTGTATAATTTGATAGTGAAAAACCATGAAGTTGCTCAATGTAAAGTTCCTCATCAAGATCCCCACTCAAAAATGCACACTTAACATCCATCTGATAAACCTTGTAGTTTTAATGGGCAGCATAGGCAAAAAATAATCTTACAGCTTCAATCCTAGCTACAGGTGCAAAAGTATCTCCATAATCAATTCCTTCCTTCTAACAATATCCTTTACAAACCAGTCTAGCCTTATTCCTTATAACTTGACCATCATCATTCAATTTATTCCTAAAAACCCATTTAATTCCAATAACATTCTTATTTTTAGGCCGAGGAAACAAAGTCCATGTGTTGTTTTTCTCAGTTTCATCTAATTCATCTTCCATAGCTTTCAACCAATATTCATCTTTACATGCCTCAATTACTGATACCAGCTCAACTTGTGAAATTAAACATACCCCATTAGTTCTCAGTCTTCTTCATGTCATTACTCCATTGTTCTTATCCCTAATGATCTGATCTTCTAAATGATTCAATCTCACATACCTTGGAGTCTTCTGACTCTCTGTTCCTCTTCTTGGTTCTTCAGTTACTCGCAGAATTTTCTGATACCGCTGAAGTAACTTATTCAACACTTTGTTCTATTAAAAGTGCTATCAGTTCAGATATAATAATTTCCACTATTGGTTCCTTCTCATAATTTCTGATTTGACCTCTATTCAGCTCATCCACTTTGACATTAGCACTCTCCACAATTCTCTATAATCTCTTGTTATAACATCTATATGCCTTGCTTTTATTAGAATAGCCAATAAATATGCCTTCATCACATATAGGATCAAATTTTCCAATGATATCATCTCTCTTGATATAAGATTTACTACCAAAGATTCTCAAATACATAACTGTAGGTTTATTGCCAAACCATAATTCATAAGGTGTCTTACCAGGTTCTCCTCTAATATGTACTTTGTTGAATGTATAAACCATTGTGCTCATTGCTTCTCTCCAGTAGATATGAGGTATATTAGCTTCCATCATAATTTTTCTAGTAGCATCCAAGATAGTTATGTTCTTTCTTTCCACAACTCCATTCTACTGAGGTGTCCGGGGAGCAGAAAATTGTCTTCTTATACCATGCTTCGCACAAAAGTTATTAAACTCACCAGATGTGAATTATCCACCATGATCTGACCTCAAACATTTAATCTTGAATCTTGTCTCAATTTCCACTTTAGCCTTAAATATTTTAAACTTTTCAAATGCCTCATATTTTTCCTTTAGAAAAGTAACCCACATCATTCTATAATAATGATCAATGATTAGCATGAAATATCTATCACCTTGAAAACTTCTAACTCTAGCAGGGCCACACAAATCAGTATGAATAAGATCAAGAACATTATTAGATTTATCTTGTATACTCCTAAAAGAGGTTCTGACATGTTTCCCCATTTGACATTCTTTACATACCGAATTATAGAGCTTCATAATCTTAGGTATATCTCTAACTGCCTTAGTTGAACTGATCTTCACAATGCAATCAAAATTCACATGACATAGCCTTTTATGCCATAGCCAACTCTCATCAATCTATGTAATAAAACATGTCCTCTCACTGGAATTCAAATGAAATATATTACCTTTTGTCTATGTACCAGTTGCAATCTCCAAACTAGATCTATTAATGATTTTGCATTTTTCATCCTTGAACTGTAATTAAAATCCCTTATCCACCAATTATACTACACTCAAAATATTATGCCTTAAACCTTCAACATAATAAACATTGTCAGTATTGTTCTTACCATCCAATGATGTAGTTACTTTTTTTTTGATCATGCATGCTTTGTCATCTCTAAATCTAACCAAACTGCCATCAAATTCTTGCAAAGATAGAAACTTCCCTTCATCTCCAGTCATATGATGTGAAAAACCACTGTCAATTACCCATCCATCCTTGTCTTCAATTTTAGCAGCAAGTGCCTTCTCTTCAAGTACATTCTCTTCTAGTGCTGAAACATCTTGCTTCATAGCCAGGAACACCCATTCCTTCCCATTATTGAAACCACTAGCAAAGTCTTCTATCGGTTCATCATCAAAATCAGTAATGCCTTCCTCATCCGCTATGTAGCATGATTTGTCTTTGTTTTTCCTATACGTATGCTTGTTCTGATATCCAGGGTTAGACTTAAAATATCTTCTAACTCTTTCTTCAAATCTTGAATTCCTTTTAGGACATCTAGATGCAAAATGACCAATCTTATTACATACAAAACATTTAAAAGGTTATTTTCCTTCATACTTACTTCCTATCGGTCCTTTAGGAAAACTTCTGGCAAATAGTGCTTCAAGTTTCTCAGAGTCATCATCTTCTCTCTTCATATCATCTAATTTCTTTGCATACAAAGCTTTCCAATCTTGCTTACCGGTTGCTGATGCAGATGCATGAAAAGCAGGTTCAGTCTTCACAGCTCTAGAAGGTCTAAATTCTTCAAGTTCAAAAGTAGACAATTTCCCAACCAAGGTATCTCTATTGAAAAATGTATTAGCCATTGTTCTCAACTCATTAATAGTAGTAACCTGCATTTTGTAAGCTGGTGGTGGGCTCTCAAAACTTTAGAAACAATTTCATCTTCACTTAGAATTCCACCACAACATTGAATTCCCATAACAATCTCATTTACCCTTTCCATGAATGCAGTAATCCTTTCATCTTCTTCCATCTTCAGGTTTTCATATCTCACCCAGTAACCATCAAGTTTAGCAATATTCATTGTAGGTTCACCTTCATTAAAAGTCTCCAACTTATCCCATATAGCCTTTCCAGATGATTTGTAAATCAATCCCATTATTTGTTGATCAGAAAGTGTACACAAGAGGGCTTCTCTTTCTCTATAATCATTCTTAAGCTCCTTATCCAGGTTTTTTGGAGGAGGATTTCCAAATGCCAGATTATGAGGTGTAACACCATTCTGTGTAATCTCCCAAATCTCCTTGCCAAGACATCTTAGATGAGTCTCCATCTGAATCTTCCATACTATGTAATTTGTTTCATCAAGCCTAGGAATATCTCTCTAAAAGATAGCTCCAAATGAACTGGATGACTGAGAGGGGGGGTGAATCAGTTGTCATAGATTATGAGAACCTTAAGCAATTAAAACTTTAGTATCAAAACCCAAAACATTAATATCGGAATGTTTAAACTAAATACCAGAATAGTAGTTAAACCAATTAAGCATAAAAAATAATCATAGATTAAATACCATCCACATGACACCAAGATTTATACATGGAAAACCCAATAAAGGGAAAAACCATGGTGGGAAGCCTACCTACAGTCAGATAATACTTCTCTAGTAAGTTTGTAAATTACAATTGAGGGGCATGCAATTGTAGGAAGGCCAACAACATAGAGCACACTGCTAATCACAAAAGAAGCCTCATTGACTACATAGAAATATAGACTACTATTTATGGTAAAAATGGAAACAACAATATTGAAAGACTAAATGAAGTAAACCATAAAACCCTAGCCTAACAACAATAAAGATCCACCATAACATATGAAGATTACCTAAGACAATACAAATAAAATAAAATCACAAAGATTATACCATCACATGTCCAATAGGGTTTGGATCTCCATTCTTCCTATCTCCATTGATCTTGATTGATATATTTGCTCTCAGATTTTATGTGTGCACAAGAGCTCAACAAAGAATGGAAATGTGGTTGCAAGTAGGCTTGATCGCATATGAAAGTTTGAATGCTAGAATGCTTGAAGGATTGATTAGGGTTGATAATGAAGGAAGTATCTCCTTATATAGAAGACACTGTAATAAATGGAGGGATAAGATTAAGAGGAGTAAAAGATAAATGGTCGGCTAGGATTAGAGGGTAGGTAGAGAAAATAAGGAAATAATGAGAGGGTAGGTAGTGTAGATGAATGACATGTGTCATGGGTAGAAAAGGTTAACGAATTAATTAAATAAATAAAGATTTGTTTAATTAATACAAGAAGTAGGATCAATTAAATAAATAAGATATTTATTTAATTTAGGAAAAAGGCTATTTAAATAAATAAATGTATTTATTTAAATGAGAAATAGGGCTAGAAGAGGATAAATGAATTAATTAAATAAATAAAGATTCATTTAATTAATAGAAGAATTAGGCTTAAAATAATTAAATAAATAAGGATATTTACTTAGTTAGACAGGACAATTATAGGTGTCTGCATGTTGCCCCTCTTTGAGACAATGCAGCTTGTTGCGTTGTTTCAAAGAAGATTGGATGAACTGATACAAAGTTTCCCCAAGATGGGAATGATATGCCCCCTCAAGATATTGGATGAAAATGTCTGAAAAGATCATAGACAATCTCTCGATAAGAAAGAAAGGCTCGAATGGACCGACCGGATAAGATAGAGTGACAGAGTCACAAGATAAAGAAGACTGACTCAGGAGACTAGGGCTAGGGAAGTCTATAAGATAGACTATGAGGGGAAACATCCTCATTGTCATCCACACACCTAAGAGATCAAAGTGTAGAGAGAGCAGAGAGAAGTCAGTAGCGATAGCATTGGTGCATAGATTTAATCGTGTTCACCAATTTCAAAGGCCAACAGATGCAGGAGAGCCGGTAAGTACCACAAAACCTCCTTGTACTTTGTTGCATTAATTATTGTCATAAATGCATGCCCTCTAGGTAGGTCTAGAAAAATATCAAGCAGGGGGGAAAACATTAAGGCACATCTATGAAGTATGCAAGCACGTTTATGTCTTCAAGGTCGAATCAGCAGTTCTATGATAAACACATGATGTTGATTGGATAAGATGCTGAGAGGATACACTCAAGCAGATCCTTTAGGGAAGACTAGGATAACAGATAGGGCTAGGATTGACAATTATGTGATAGAACATGTGTTGCCAATCAGGAAACTACTCAAGAGGATACACTCAACCAGAGGCCTAGGATAGGATAGAGTGAGGCACTTTGTGATGAACAGGGAGTACCATAGAAATTGATAATTATGTGATAGAACATACATTGTCAATTGGATAAGTTACTTAAGAGGATAAACTCAAGTAGGTGCCCTAAAAGATAAAAGTAGCACTTTGTGATGAATAGGGAGTACCACTAAGATTGAGTGCCATATGATAGATATAAGCACTAGGATAACAGAGTAGCACTTTGTGATGAATAGGGAGTACTAATAGGATTGACACGGGTGATTTGCTTGACTGTAGGAGGACCTACCTATGCTGGAGTCATGGGAGAGATTCCTTTGACTCAGGGATTACGAGTAGAGTTGACATTCAAGGATAGAGCATTGGTGACTGAGCCCACCAGGTTTGCATGCAACTCATTTCTGCTGGCACACTTGTACTATGAGCTGCATCATTTTTTATATCATGGATTAGCAGGATTGGGGTGCAGAGTGACCTTGTTGCAGGTATGGGCGTATAAGAATATGTCAGTTACACGTCCAATACACTTTAGAGGTAGAGGACATGGACGCAGTTTTGTACACCTATATGATATGATTATGTCATAGCCATAGATTGGGAGGTTGGAGTATTGGCATAGGATTATTGATGAGATAGATAGTGTGGTATGGAGGCCTTACTTAGACTGTGAGGAGTGGGAGGATGATGTAAGGGAGTTGCCATATGTGTTCAAGAGTAGGTATCTGATAGGGAGGACACCATATATTATTGAGAGGTAGTTGATGGATAGGGTATGCAAGCAGTTTGGCAGGATACAGCGGATGCCACAGGGGTCGGGGATGTATGCACAGACAATGAGGGATCAGGCAAATTTGGAGCCGTTATTTTTTTTATGATCAGGTAGTAACACAGATGCTAGAGATGGTGGAGGTGATGGAGATGATAGTAGGGATGGCGGAGGCAAAGGCCGATGGTGGAGGCAGGGCCCAGTGGTAGAGAGGAGAGTGATTCAAAGAAGAGAGGGTGGAGAGGAGAGACAGATGCATGTAGTGAGAGGTAGAGGTGTATTTCCATTATAAGTGCCAGCAGCACAGGTTCCCTGGATAGGTACAAGGATGGGGACAGGGGAGGGGAGAGAGGAGGAGGATGAGCTACTATCCTTGAGGGAGATCTATCAGGGACAGGCAAATGAGATATAGGATCTGGAGAGGGATACAACTAGACTCAGGAGATAGCTGAGGGACACTGAGTGAGAGAGGGATTAGGCTATTCAACACTATATAGAGGCTAAGACAACACTGAGGGCAGGGACATAGGTAGCAGAGGACATAGGGGCTGGATACACCTATGTTCTACGAGTAGGGGAGGAGATAGCCTACTGGAAAGACCTATACTATGGAGTGGTGCCACCAGATTAGTAGGCTAGGAGATTTTGGAGACCATCAAGGATGATGACGACCACTAGGGGGGAAACAGGAGACAAGCATCTAGTGGTGGGGTCATGGGTCCTCCACCAACACTAGATAGAGGGGGTAGGAGAGATGATCCTAGGGTAGGTCCTTCCAAGGCTCAGACTCCATCGAGGCTAGCTGGATCCGAGGGAGGGAGTTCATCATAGCCTTAGAGAGCTCCTTATGTATTAGTTTTGTACCATTTTGTATGATGATGTAGAAACCTTTGGGTGATTGTAGCCATATATATTTTGACACTGTTGTATCATGACACTTATGATTTTGATATATATATGAGATCATTCATCTTTGCATAAGCTATATGCATGTGTACCTATGTGATGTATGTTTCTATGTGATGCTTATGATATGGATGCAAATATGTACATGAGGAAATGCAATATTTTTTTGTTCTTTTATGTTTTATATGTTATGCAAATGTGAATGTGAAAGTATGAAATGTAGATGAATATGATAATGCAAATGACCATTTACATGATGAAAAATATAAAATGTGCTAACATGTGTTGTGTGCAGGATGTGATGCAATTGTGATATCTATATGTATGTATGAAATGCTAACATGAAATGCAAATATTTTTGGTGTGTCATTATACTCAGTCATGTGATAGCAGGCTACATGGACTCAAGAAGGACGATGGAGGTCAATCAAGAAAGGGGGATGGAAGATAGAAGATATGGAAGTGAAAGAGCTTCTTGTTCTATTATCATCATTGAGATTTATTATGGCAAATGGTTATGACAATTCAGATATATGTTCGACCCAGAAAGTCATTGTACCCGTTTGCATGGAGATCAGACAATTGCAAATAAGGAATTCCCTAGTTCATACTAGACTCTTAGTGTCCTCATATCCTTGGACAAGTCATAGCATTACTAAGAGATAATCCACAAACAACAAAGAAAAATAGGTGACGATACCCAATCCTTGCCTTTCTAGTTAAAGACATCTTGGTGATTAAATCTCTAGTTAAAGACATCCCATAAAAGCTAAAAGACATGTCACCAAAAGATAAAATAAAAAGAAAACCAAGACTCAACACCAACATCCACTGTAGTCCTCAAGTTTAGTGTCTCTTGTCACTTGTATAAGTCTATTTGATTATGGTCACAATGTTTACTTTCACAAAAGGATAGATAGCATTGAACCATAATGTTGTCTAAGTATGTTGAAAGATTGATTTGTTGAAGCTTGTTGCTTCTTGTGTCTCGTCTAAAACTGATTGAATTCATGAAACTAATACTTTATTGTGGAGAAGACAGAACTTTATTGCAGACTGGCGATGTAAATGTTGCTTTATTGTGGATTGTGCACAAATAGACTAAAGAAAATTGGAAGAAATTGTACTCCTAAAAACATGTGATGCTCTTAGTTCCACACCCATGACTAGATGTAGGATTTTCCTTAGCCACAGATAGAAGTTGATTTATTATGGATGGAAAGGGTGAAAATGAGGGATTATTATCAATGGCTAACCAATCTTAGGTAGATCAATAACAAGCCATGATGGGAATGGGTAAGTTTATTATCGATGGATAGGTTGTGAGTGTGTGCAAAGTGAAGGGATGATATTGAATCCTGAAGGAGGGAGGATCAATGTCTCTACACGAAGAAGACAGAACTTTATTGTAGACTGGCGATGTAAATGTTCCTTTATTGTGGATTGTGCATGGATAGACTAAAGAAAATTGGAAGAAATTGTACTCCTTAAAACATGTGATGCTCTTAGTTCCACATCCATGACTAGATGTAGGATTTTCCTTAGCCACAGATAGGAGTTGATTTATTATGGATGGAAAGGGTGAAAATGAGGGATTATTATCAATGGCTAACCAATCTTAGGTAGATCAATAGCAAGCCATTATTGGAATGGGTAAGTTTATTATCGATGGATAGGTTGTGAGTGTGTGCAAAGTGAAGGGATGAGATTGAATCCTGAAGGAGGGAGGAGCAATGTCTCTACACATGACGCCAGTAACCCGGTTTTCACCATGGTAACTGCCCAGGGCGCCACCAAAGTGGTTTTCACTATTGGAAGAATTTATTTCTCTTTACTTTTTTCTTTTTTTTCAATGTTTTTATGTCACAAGGCACCTGTTTCCCAGGTTTTCACCAAGTAACAATTTTTTATGTTTATGATTTTTTTTGTATTTTTGATTTTTTTTTTTTTTTTGTATTTTTTTATTAGGATATTCTGAAGAGCTATGTGTAAAACTTGTGAAGGTACATGTTGTTGATAGGATCCTCCAAAGGTTTTCCCTCTACGGTTGAGAGATGATATACACCAGATCCATAGATTGTTGTAATGACATAAGGACCAAGCCAATTTGGTTTGAACTTGCCCTTGTTCTCTTTGTCTTGCTAATTTTGGGGATTTTTCTTGAGAACTAAGTCACCCACCTCAAAAATTCAAGGCTTAACCTTATGATTGTAGTTGCATCATTCGTTGACTGAATGATGTGTAGCTCGAGTGACTGTCTTCCTTGATAAAGGAACTAAGATAGAATTACTAGTGTGTGAACTATGTAGGCCCATATGCATGTCACCTAAAGAAGTTTGGGTATCCCTGATAAAAAAAGTCCTTCAAGGAAGTTCCATCAAAGGTCCATGATGTATCACCAGAAGGGAATGAATGTGTGGAACAAGTGGACAAGGAATGAAGACTTATGATTGCAAAAAGAAATGAAAGTATCATGACATAATGGAGACATAGAATCAACAAGTATGTTTTTTTTACGTAAAATTTTAGAACTTTTGCCCCCAGTTATTTTGGTATTAGGAGAGATCAACTCTTTCTCTTTTTCTTTCATAGGATCTTTATCTTTAACCTTGATTTTTGCAAACTCCAATAGCTTTTGATTTGGATTTGGACTAAAGGACTTCTCTTTATTTTTGACTTTTAGATTTTTCTTTTCAAAGCTTGAGTTTTGATCCCCGATTAGTAAGGGCTTTTGTGATTCTTGTTGATCCAAGTCTAGGAGAGGAGTGTAAATGGAATGAGTGGATGAAGTAGTAAAGCTATGTGAGTTCTCAAGAGGGCTGGTGATATATTCAATAGATTCTTCATTGGAACCACTCTTAGGACTATTGATATCAAAAGTTGCTTGCACCACTAGAGGAGATTTGCATTCAGACTTAGTAGCCACAACACTAGGTGGTTCACACCCAATTCCTTGAAAATTGTTTATAGATTGTTCCTGTCGACTAAATACCTTAGGAGATAGTGAGAGTTGATCAACATGAAAGATATACTCACCACATCCCATCTTTAATCTTGAACTTTTCTTTGATCTTTGCTTGTTTTGATGTAGAAGCTTTCAAGGATTTTGGATCAACATATGTTGATGAAGGAACATCCTCTCGATTAGCTTGGATTGTTATTTCTAATCTAGGTCACAAATTGTTGCAATATATAAATGGGTTTAGATTTCCTTTGACGGTCACTTCAACTCTATTGTGTGGGAACTTGATACATCGATGATATATAGATGGGACTGTGCCCATCTCATGAATCCATGGACGTCCTAGCAATATGTTGTATGTGAGATCTAGATCAAGGACTTGACAAACCACATCCTTAGTAACCAACCCAACTCTGAGAGGTAAGGTGACTATGCCTTTGGATGAGCACTCTTTGTCATCATATGCTTTAATGGTGATTTTATTTAAAGCATTCACAGCTTTATCTGAATATCTCAATTGTATTATTGTGTTCAAAGTACATATATTGATACCAGCTCCTCCATCTATCAAGACTCATTTTATTAGGTGTTTGTGTAGGAAGGATTCAATGTGTAAAGGTATATTATGCAGTTGGCTCATGGAGGCATTGTCAACTTCGGTGAATGTATGGGAATTTGGAATGGAAAGGTATCCCATCATGGCTTGAAACTGGTGCACGTTCAGATCAGTGGGGAAAGAAGTTTCTCTAAAGTTTTTATCAAGGATGGATTTATGTGTGGGGGATATGCGTAAAAGCTCAAGAATGGAGATAAGCGTGGGTGTCTTCCCTAACTGTTCTACTAGGTCATACTCAGGTTTGGCAGATGAGGAAGTGGTAGTTTTAACTGGAGCACCTTGCAAAGTGACCTTACCTCGATGATTTGTGACATTACATTCAGAGGTAGATTCAGAAGAAGGTTCAATGCCTTTTAGGACAACTTTGGGTCTTTGGGCAGAATTTTTGGGTGTTTTGTCCTTTATGATAATGGTAGAGACATAATTTTTCATCAAAATGTGATTAATAGTTGAATCATAGTTATAGGAGGATTTTGTATAGTTGGCCTGCTCATTTGTGGCTTTGGCTTTTCCCTTGTCATGTTTAGGGAATGGTTCCTTAAACATCTCATGTTCTTGATTGGATGAATGTACTTCGATCTCAATGTCACCTCTATCAATAAGATCTTGTATGATGTTCTTCATCTGATGACAATTTCTTGTTTTATGTCCTTTGCTCTTGTGAAATTCACAATACTCATCATCATTCCACCAATTTGGTTTGACCTTTGGTTTGTATGGAGGATTGTCAGGAATTGTTATTATCTTGTTTGCCACTAGCTTCCTGAAAGCTTATTCAAGTGGTTCTCCCAATGGAGTGTATTTCCTTCATGGTTTGGAAGTTGTTTGAGTATTCACTTGGTTATTTGTAGAGCTTGATCTAGAAAAAATGATTTTGGGTCTTACTATATTAGCATCAACAACACCATCATTGACTGTTTTCTTGTTCTTGTTCCAAAATCTTGGCTTGTCTTTTCCTTTAAAGTCCTCTTTGTTTTCTTTAAATATCTTAATTACTCCTTGTTCAATTAGGACCTTCTCTATTGCTAATCCTTTTTCAATGATGCACTTGAAGGTGGACAAACAAGCTTTTCTTAGATCATAACCAATTTCTCTATGGACATTCTGGGTGAACATCTCTACCATTTGTTTTTGTGGAATTTCACAAGAGCATCTATTGGCTAGATTTCTCCATCTTTGTAAAAATGATGAAAAAGATTCTCCATCCTTTTGTTTGGTGTTACACAGAGTGGTGACTGATATGTCTGTCTCTATGTTGTATGAGAAATGTTGGATAAAAGCTTCTGCTAGATCACCCCAAGACTTAATTCCAGGTTGAAGTTGGGAGAACCATTCCATAGCTTGATCACCTAAGCTTTGTGGGAATAGTCTCATCAAGTACATTTCTTCTGATGCTACCTCAATGCAAGTTGTGAAAAACTATCTTATATGGGCCTTAGGGTCTCCTTTGCCTCTATACTTATCAAACTTAGGTCTCATGAAATGTGTAGGAAAAGGAGGCATTGGAATGTTTTTTTCAAATGGATAGGGACATATGTCTCTCACTGTGTAAGCTTGCTTCAGTGTATTTATGTCCTCCATTTTCTTTTGTAAGTCCTTAATTTGTTGTTCCAAATTGTTCTTAGGTGGAGACCTCTGAAAGGCTAAATGAATTCAACCACAAAACCCTTGCCTAACAACAACAAAGATCCACCATAACATATGAAGATTACCTAAGACAATGCAAATCAAATGAAATCACAAAGATTATACCATCACATGTCCAATAGGGTTTGAATCTCCATTGATCTTGCTTGATATATTTTCTCTCAAATTTTATGTGCACAAGAGCTCAACAAAGAACGGAATGTAGTTGCAAGTAGGATCGCATATGCCAAGTAGTCAATTGATCAAGTAGTTAGGTAGTTAGGATGATTGATTAGAATCATTTATTAGGGTTTGATAATGAAGGAGGCGTCTCCTTATATAGAAGACACAATAAGAAATGAAGGGATAAGATTGAGAGGTGTAAAAGGAGGTCGGCTATGATTAGAGGGTAGGTAAAAGAAATAATAAAATAATGAAAGGGGTAGGTAGTGTATGAATTAAGAGATGAATGACATGTGTCATGGGTAGAAAAGGTTAATGAATTGATTAAATAAATAAGGATTTATTTAATTAATAGAAGAAGTGGGATCAATTAAATAAATATAATATTTATTTAATTTAGAAAAAGGAAAATTTAAATAAATAAATGTATTTATTTAAATGAGGAATAAGGCTAGAAGAGGATAAATGAATTAATTAAATAAAAAAAGATTTATTTAATTAATAGAAGAATTAGGCTAAAGTAATTAAATAAATAAAATATTTATTTAATTAGACATGACAATTTTAGGTGTCTACAGTTCCAAATTGTTCTTAGGTGGAGACCTCCTTCTTGGATCATATCCCATGCCTGAGCCACTGGGTGGAGGAGGGGCATGTTGCATATATGGATGGTATTGATCATACACATGTTCATATGGAGGAGGCCTATAGTGATGTTGTGTATAGGGACAACTTGGTATAGAGCCATGATGAGGAATGGAATATATGTTTTGTCCATGTATACCATATTCTGTATGCATGTCATGAGTTTGTTCTAGTGTGTTGCCCCCAAATTTGATGCGGGCTTTCCTTGTGTCCAAATTTTGAACATGCCTTTGGATATCCAACTTCTTTTGTGGTTGGTCCTTAGCATTGGTATGTGATTGCGTATATTTTTCTACATAAGACTTCCATAAAAGCTTGCGCAGATGAGTATGTGGGACCTCAAGTTTTTGAAGCAAAGATGAATGTGATTTAGGAACAAAATGTGGTCCTCTATAACCTCCACTATTAGGCCTCCTTTGATCCATGTTGAGTTGAGTTTCGTGCATAGGTCAATTTTCCACTATTTGAGACATGTCAAAATCAAGAGGTATCTTAGCTCCACTTTGTGCCATCACTTGTAGAAAATATTGTCTATCTCTTCTCATGATTTCCTCAACCAATCTATTAAAATGGGGATCCATGATAGAGTCTTCCACTTCTGCTGAATGAACGAAAAAGTTGTCGGTATTGTCACTGTTGTTTGTGTTATCCATGTTCTCAACATTTTGAGTGTTTCTATAGGTGTCCATGTTAGGTAGCATGGTATGATCATAATTAAAAAAGATATCATTGTCATACTCATAGCCACTCATGTTTGTGGACTCTTGAGCCTCTTTAGCTTCTCTCCTAGATTTTTGGGAACTGGTTTCAACCATGAACTAGGTATTGACCAAGATGTGGGAGACTAGATGAAAATAGAAAAGAGTATGGAAGACCAAGAGTTGGATGGAATGTAAATGAATGTGAGGTTTACTTGCAATGTCCAAAGTGTAAGACCAAGTATGTATGTAGTAGATTAAGTGTGGCTTCCAAAGAGATGATAGTTTCTCTTAATGAGGTAAGTTGACCTTGACTGTAAGTAAGACCAAATGAGACCCAAAGGTGATAGACCTTGATGAGGGACCACTTAGCAAAATACTGTTGTATGTATTGTGTTGACAAAGCAAGATGAGGACAAGCAAGTGACCTTTTGACTCAAGTTTAGACAAATGTGAATGTAATGCAAGGTGTAAAGCAATGATGAATTTTGTGAGACCTAGAGATAGGTTGAATTCTAGATAAAAACCCAGATAAATAACTTAGGAAGCTATAGAATTCTGAAACTGATTGCTCTTGTTTGTTGGACCATAAATTTTTCCAATTTGTGAAGTTGTTTGTTGTGACCAAATCAGAATTTTTGACTATTTTTCATGACAAGATGACACAATGTTGATGAGGACTCAATGTTTGCAAGTGTTTAGACTCAAAATGACTCAAAGAAAAGTGTGTTGTTTGATGTAAAAATGTTTTGCATACACTTGAAGACATAAAAGACTCAATGTTATGATGTTTGGTCTTGAATGTTCAAAAGAAGAAAAGCACAATTCTTATGGCTGGCCAAGACAATAGTTGTTGATCCCACATGGGGTTTCTCCTGAGGCTACGCTATTCAGAGCAGATACTTAGATGCTTGACCCCACTGGCTCCACCCTTGGCACTCTCTTCTCTGGGGCAGCCAAACATCATTCCCCACGAAAAACTCCTTGTGGTGAACTTTGCATCTCTACTAAGAACCGTATATGTGTGAGCCACTCCATAGGTCCAACCTCTAGCCCCAACAACTAGAGGGATTTTGCCTTTCTAAAACAAAAAGGTGCTAGTAAGGGCATCCGCTCATGTGGCCATACATGTGGCACTTTCAGCTCTCTAAATATAGAAGGCTCCTAGCCGGTAGGGGTTACACCCTACTATTGATCAAATAAATTTGATCAAACAAGTTTATGGGGAGACATAGTGTTGGTATGAACTAATCAGCACATGTTACCCATGGCTTTCACCATGGATACAGTTATTTATGGTAGTTCGGAAGAGGTAGTTTTCCAAGCTACCACATGGGTCATTCTCTCCTCACTACTAGTCCTAATGACCACATGGGGAGATAGGCCCTCTAGATATTAAACAAAAAGAGCCTATGGCTCAAGACACAAAAGGCACGTTCAATTTTAGTGCACCAATTGAAGTGTTTGGTAATCTATGAAAACAAGGCACACAATGAAGATTAAAAGAAAACCCTTGCCAAAGTTTCTACAACAAAGATTTGTTAGTATTTTTGCAATAATACCCCTCCTACAAGCACACAAGTTAGGTAAATTTTAGATCCAAAAGACTTTGTGAAATAGGAGCCTTCAACAAGACATTTTTTTTATAGATTAAAAGATCTAATTTTCCATGAGTTATTTTACATCATAAAAAACATACCACCTGTAAAATTTCCAGACATTTCCAGAAATGTAAGAAAATCCAAAAACGTTTCTAATTTGCTCCAAAAATTAATTTTTTATGAAAAATCATAAAAAAATCATAGAAAATGCAAAATTGATCCAAAAAATCTAATTTTTTTACTAGAAACTCCTGCTAGCATTCCAAACCTACATAAAAAAATTCCTGCAAACAAAATTTGATGCAAAAATTCTAAGTTGTTTGTGAGATCAGATCAAATCTCTCCAAGATCTTGATTTTGTGTCCAAAACCCTAGTTGCACAAGGTTATTCTCCAAATTTTTTTACAAAATAGCAATATAAGGTTAGGAAAATCTGCAAAAAATATAGATCTAACAAAAATCCATGTCCCACCAAGCGTGCCAAAATGTTTATGGTAAAAATGGAAACAATAATATTGAAAGACTAAATGAATTCAACACAAAACCCTAGCCTAACAACAACAAAGATCCACCATAACATATGAAGATTACCTAAGACAATACAAATCAAATCAAATCACAAAGATTATACCATCACATGTTCAATAGGATTTGGATCTCCATTCTTCCTATCTCCATTGATCTTTCTTGATATATTTGCTCTCAGATTTTATGTGTGCACAAGAGCTCAACAAAGAACGGAAATGTGGTTGCAAGTAGGCTTGATCGCATATGAAAGTTTGAATGTTAGAATGCTTGAAGGGTTGATTAGGGTTGATAATGAAGGAAGTATCTCCTTATATAGAAGATGTTGTAAGAAATTGATGAATAAGATTAAGAGGTGTAAAAGATAAATGGTCGACTAGGATTAGAGGGTAGGTAGAGAAAATAAGGAAATAATGAGAGGATAGGTAGTGTAGGAATTAAGAGATGAATGACATGTGTCATAGGTAGAAAAGGTTAATGAATTAATTAAATAAATAAAGATTTATTTAATTAATAGAAGAAGTAGGATGAATTAAATAAATAAGATATTTATTTAATTTAGGAAAAGGGATATTTAAATAAATAAATGTATTTATTTAAATGAGAAATAAGGCTAGAAGAGGATAAATGAATTAATTAA
Organism: Cryptomeria japonica; assembly: GCF_030272615.1. Taxonomy (NCBI): domain Eukaryota; kingdom Viridiplantae; phylum Streptophyta; class Pinopsida; order Cupressales; family Cupressaceae; genus Cryptomeria; species Cryptomeria japonica. The sequence goes on along the minus strand of NC_081411.1, from coordinate 702,685,909 downwards.
GTAAATAAAGATTCATTTAATTAATAGAAGAATTAGGCTTAAAATAATTAAATAAATAAAGATATTTACTTAATTAGACAGGAGAATTTTAGGTGTCTACAACTACGATCCGGAGAAGTGTTTGAACTGCAAAGATAGCATCTCCTATGCCTGAGTATAGTTTCAGTAAAGCTCAATACCGGAGGACTAAATCCTCTTACATAAACCCGATTCTATCTTCAATGATCAAACAAATCCTTTGCCTAAATGATATTACATTATTCACACATTATATATCCATATCTTATCCCTATATCTTATAACTATGATGATCTACAATGAGATCTTACATCATATATATACAAACCCTCAACCATAAACAATCAGGTCAACCACCAAATAATAAACCAATTACATAATTACAAAACATGTTGGCCTTAGACCAAACAAATAATATCCAACATATAAGACATCCTATAAACACATCGAGAGGTCCAATCCACACATTACATTCAACCAGTCCATAACCTAGATCAACCAGGACCCAATATAGGTCCATATGATAAAGTAATTATCTTCATCCACCAAGTGTCGAACATGATCACCATCAGCATCTTGAAACTCCATCAGAAGCTACACCAACACCACTTATGCATATCATCAAAGATTTTCATCAAAATCTCTACCAGTGAAACCCTCACCAAAACCACAAGCCAAACTTCCAAGCAAATAGGATAGCATTTGATCACCATACCAAAACCAACTTACTGAATATGAACATGGGTATCATGAACAAACCAACTCCATAACCAAACTATATCGGAGCCTACCAGATCATGTTGGATCCAAACGAACCAGAAACTAATCAACCTACCAGGATGAGAAGCGTGTCGGTAAAGAATACAAACAACTAGAGTTGACATCAATGACAAAACATCAATCCAACACATAATAAATTCCACCAAATGGCCAATAGTTCTCTGGTAAGTTGAAGTATTCAGGAGCTTTTCCTCTTAGACCCATGCATGTTGAAGCTCCTTTTCATCAACGGGGTGTAGACTTTATTGGGAAAATTATTGAGAGGTCTAGTGGAGGGCACAACTAGATTCTAGTAGCTACAGAATATTTCACAAAATGGGTGGAAGCTATCCCCACTAGGCAGGTAACTAGTAAGGTTGTAATTGATTTTCAGACAAGTAATATTATCACTGGGTTTGGGGTTCCAGTCCAATTAATTATGGATAATGCAATGTGTTTTAGATCTGAAGAGTTTATCGACTTCTGGAGTACATATGGCATCAGTATCTCCTATTCATCCCCATACCACGCAAAGGGAAATGGACAAGTTGATTCTAGAAACAAGAGCTTGTTAAAAACCATCAAGATGACTCTGGAGAAGAATAAAAAAGCTTGGGATTCAAAGTTGAAAACTGCACAACAGGCTGATAGAATCACTGTCCAGAAACCTACTGGAAAATCTCCATTTAAGTTAGTGTATGGAACATAGGTCAGACTCCCATGAATAATCTCTTGCCTATGTACAAATTTATTCAAGAAAAATAAATGGGATATACCTAAGCCAATGTAGGAGAGAATGGAGCATTTTGTAGAGCTCAATGAAATCAAAAATGATATGCACAAAAGAAACATGAAGCAGCAACAACAAAGTAAGTATATGTTTGATAAAAGACCTTTAGAGGCCAGGACAAAGGAAGACATGGCAAGTTTGAGGCTCTGTGGCTTGTCCCATATGTTGTTGCATAGAAACATAGTGAGGACTACTATTTTCTTGCAAGTATGAATGGTGAAGTGCAGGAACTACTAGTGCATGGACAGTTTCTGAAACACTTATTTTCTTAAAATCATTCTTATATGCATAGTAGGCTTAGGATTGTACATATAGGTTAGGATTTTGTGTAAATTTTCCCTATGTTTTTTGAAGTGGTTGACTCTCTAGAGATCTGAATCCTTGCTTTGAATATGTGATTCAAATACCCACAACCAGAGCCATTGTTAGGAATGCCAAATTTTGTTGCTTTGATATCCTTTGTGTTCCTAAAAATTATTTTCAATGATAGGGTTTTAAGGGTTCTTGTATTTTCTGAGCATTTTATGTTTTTACTCTCAGCCCTGTTATAATCATTTGTTGACCACGAACAGTTGGTGTCTACATTTTAAGTTATCTCCTGGAGGGTCACTAGTCGTCCATTTACCGACCTTGTGCATTAGAGGTTACCATCGAGGCCAGTTACTTATTAATTTTCCATATGTCTTTAGTATTGATAAAATCCCATATCCTAAAGTTTTCATTTCCTAGGCACAATGGCACTATGACCCCCTTTACCCTTAAAAAAGTGACCACATGCTAAATATTTTTACTTAAGGTTTGTGCTTGTGTCCCCAGTCAGTGCAAGATAGCGGGATCTATATATAGAAGCCCATAGTCTCCACCCCACAGAGTGTTTAGAAGGACTAACTCAATAGTGTGGGATGGCAGGAATCGAAAAAAGTGAAGCCCCGCTTCCCCATGGAGTATTATTAGAGAAGAAAATCCTAGTGCAGGATAGTGAGAACAATTAAAGAAAAAACAATGCTCTCCCTGCAGGGACTAGATGAATAGGGAGAGTGCATTGTGGGACAGCGGGGAGGGTACAAAAGGGGATAAGGTGATAACCTTGCCATCCCATAGGGGTAAGAAGCTTGAAGATGGCAGAGCAGGTTTTAGTATATTAATCGCATACTATACAGCATAGCGGGATGTGAGTTTTTGCTATCCCCGCTATCCCACGGGTGAGTTTATCACTTAGAAAGGGTGCTATGGGATGACAGAGTGAGCATTGAGTTACATGGCCTTGCTATCCCACAAAGGTTTTAAAGAATGAAGATGGTTAAGAATGCAAATAAAAGGAGTGGGTGATGCAAGATAGAAAGAGCACTTAGAAAGAAGCTTCCCGCAAAGCCAAAGGGTCATCAAGAAAGACAGTGTGGGATTGCGGGGCAAAGTATTTTACTTTCCCCACCATCCCGTAGGTGTGCAGGAGATAAGAAGAAAGCATTTTGGGATGATGAAACAAACAGAAATAGTGAAGCCCCACTATCCTACGAGGTGTGTAATGATAGACAAATGGTGTTGCGAGATGCTAGAGTATAAAGGAAATAGTGATTCTCTCTATCCCGCGGAAAGGTAAAGGATACATTGAGGACCATGTGGGATACCAAATAACAAGGATTTATAAGAGGCCCGCTATCCCACATGGGTCAAATTTTCACAAAGATTGAAAAATTAAAAACTTGAATAATCAAAGGTGATGGAGAGATTAAAGGAGGAAGCCATGTCAACAGTCAAGGGCATCAATGTGAAATTGGAGTTGTCCATTTTAAGATCAATAGTCACATTTGAATCTCGGAGGCCACCAACCTATCGAAGCTTGCACGTATGGAGTAATGGTGATTCATCTGCAGGAAATAAAGGCAAAATTCAAAGTGCATTTTCTTTTCACCTTGCAATCAAAGAGCGAAGAAGTGAGCCAGAGTGACTAAAGCAATCAAGATAATTTCAAGAGCTTTCAATAGCACCCAATTGTGTTTAAAAGAGTAAGTCAAGCTTCCATATCCTTCTTTGTGCTTTTGTAGGGAAATTTAAGAGTATTTTTATATGAATTCAATAGTTCATGCCCTAGGTTTAGAGGGAAAAGATTTTCTATGTAGGGATTTATGTTCTATATGTAGCAATGTCATCCCCAATTGATAAAATCACCCCTACTACTTCCCAAACTGAAACAAGCTCCACCTAGCTAGAAATCACCCATGCCATTCCTCTAGCAACTGTTCTGCTTGTCCACGCCATTACCGATAAGCCTGCAATAGAGAAAAACCCTCCGGTTGTTGCTCAAAATCCCCAAGCTGGAGAACCAAGTGCACATCCTCAATAGGAAGTTGTGAAACCTAAGAGGAAGAGAGTTGTCAGGAAACTTAATATTGAAACCTCCAACAGTGAGCTTTTTGAATAACCTAGCCCTGGTCCTAAAGCTAGAAATCCCACCCCTAAAAGAAGGAAGGCTACCCCCAAGGAGCCATCAGCCCAATCCTCTGCACAAGCTGCACCACTTGCAAAAAACCCATAGGAAGGAGGGTCTAACCCTCAAGAGGAGAAGGGTTTCCCCAAAGAAAGCCACTCCCACAGCAACAGCATCATTAGCACAAACTACTAAAATGGATCCCTCTCCATCTGCTATTGAAGGTCCATCAAAGACTCAACAAGAGAAAGTAGAGAATTCTCCATCCACATCTATCCCTGCCAAAACCCCTAAAGAGCTTGCCAAAGAATTGGCAGAGAAATTGGAGGCTGAAGAGAAAAAGAAAAGGAGGGAACCCTAAAGGCCCATTCAGGATCTTCTGGAGATGTTCAAGGGGTCTACCATGATTGAGAACTTTAAGACAAATTTTGGAGATAAAAGTTCTTAGTGCAGGGATGCCCACACCATAGAGAGGGGGTGGGATATCTTCCATTTTTCTATGGAAATGGAGACAAGGAAGTTCATGTGTCAAATCCGTGGAATTTGAACTTGGGAAAACTATTAGTTCCCAATGTTTTTATTGACACACTATTAATCAAGGAACTAGAAAAGAATCACCACCTTAAAAGTATGAGTGCAAGCACAGCTACTGGCCACATCCTTCAAGATATATATGTGAATTCCATAGCTGAGTGATTTGAGTTGTACAAGATAGCCCTCAAAAAAATAAACAAGAACATGTTGGAAGTAGAGTATACTTCCAAGAAAAATATCTATAGGGGAAATATCTTGCCCCTCTATATGAAAAGGATGTTAAAAGGAGCCAAAAGTTACCTTTTTGACTTTGATAAGGAGCCATTTGAGTTGCAGATTTTTGAAGATTATTTTCTAAGGACATACTATGCACTATGCCAAGTATCAGGGGAGGACTGTGGATTGATGAAGATGCCAGTACATTTAATGGTCATGGCAATGAGAATTAAGTTCCTTGAAACTAGTCAATTGTACGATTTTATTACATATATTGAAGACAAGATACATGAGAGCTTAATGAATGCCTAGGTTTCAAGATAGAATTTAAATTTTCAATGTTATTCTTTTTATTTGTCATATGATTCTTTTTTAGAATAGGATAGAATGGGATGATGCATTGCAAATAAATAAATTTGATTCTAGGATAGGGGAAAGATGGCCAGTTCAAAGGTGGACCCAAATCTAGGATAAGAGGTCTAAACTTGCAGACTACATGGCCTTCTGTGACATTTTGTAATAAAGGTCTAAGGAATGATGGGAATTCGGATGCCAAGGCTCCCTGTGCACATTGCTAAATATTTAAGAATGAAATATGATAGGGCTAAGAATATAGAATACCCAAAGGTGTATTCTCTGATAATTTTAGATTTTTTTCTTCTATACCGATTGCACAATAATTAGGGTCTATGGCTATTCTTTGGCACCACACATCCTGCCAGTAACAGTCTTGCCATGACTTGCATTTGTAGAATTGATGTGGTACCTGATGTGGATGGAAAAAGAACTTGTTAGAACAAAGAAGAAGGGCTAGCATCTCCCAGGTCTATATATTTTGATGACTTTGTTGTAGGGTCTAACACGCTTGAGAAGGTACAAGGCTTCTTGATAAGAAATTATAGGCTCAAAGTAGGGCAGGCAAGAAATTTTGATCCAGTAGGATATATTCATGACTTGAGGATAGAAAAGCTGAGGGTCAAAGGCTACTCTCACCAGTTCAATGAAAGAAAAGATTTGATCAGGAATGTTAGCCCTACATAGGCCATACAAAGAAGGGGAAAATAGAATTTCCTTCAAAGTTTGGAGAGAAAAAGGAAGGAAAAGGACCCTGGTTTCAAAGGGTTTTGCTCAAATTTCAAAAATGATCTTGCAAGAATGATGAGTAACGTATTGAGCTACGATGTCATTCTTGCATAAGAGAAGAAGAGAAGAGAAGGTTCACAGGTGGAAGAAATATTGGAGGAGAGGCTAGTATATGAGCCTTCACAATCAAAAGGAAAGGCACCACTCACTGAGGGATCTTCTCAGGATATCCCTTCACAGCCTCCCCCACAACAACAACCACCTAAAAGGAAGGTAGAGAAGGGAAAGGCAAAGCTCTCTGATTTTGTAGAAGTCATAGAGCCTAAATTTGATGAAAGTATTGGGCCTCCCTCTCCACCAAGGGATACATTCTATGATAATGAAGTAGCTGAAGTGCTTATGGACTTTAATAGGTCTCTTATCCCAAGCACTATCCCATTGGAAGAAGCAAAGGATAAAAGGATAATTGCTTCAATGTAGTTCATGACAAATGATGAGTTTGTGAACACCCCTGAATTCAAGTCACTTTAGATGAGGGAGAAATTGAAAGATTTGTCTGAAGAAGAACTCCAAAATTTTGACAGGGAAAGCATTAAGTGCACCCTGGAGGAAGGAAGAGAATTAGTAAGAAAGAGTGATATAATACTCATTCTAGGGTGGGATTTGGAGAAAATCTTCCTATTGGACAAAGTCATGAAGAAGAGGCAAAGGAGGATGAGAGAAACCATGGAATCTTGAGGAATAGGCATGTGGTTCTTACTCATGACCACAATAGATTATTTGTTGAAAATATAAGATTGACAAAGGATCTATTCAAGACAGGCATTGGAGCCCTGATAGGACCTAAGCCTAAAGATTTTGAGAAATTAAAAGAAGATCTTCAGAAAGAAAAGGATGAGGCTGAGATATTATTTTGGGATTAGAAAATCTTCAATTTTGCAAGTCTCAAATAAAGTCATTGAGAAATTGAATGAGGTGCATACATCTTATTCTTGATGTCATAACTCCATAGCCAATTGGATGAGATTATTTTGTTTTTTCAACCTTTCAGGATTACTTGGCTGCCAAAGAGTCAAAACCTAAAACATGTCCTATTGGTGGTCAAGAATCTGCCAAATGCACCCCAAATTGTGGGGACAACATGGAAAAATTATAATTTATTGATTAAGGAGTTGCTTTTGTTAGGTCCCAGAGACAACTGAGAGGGGGGGGTGAATCAGTTGTCAAATAAATTTAAACCAAAAACAACTTAACCAACTTAATGCTTAATACTGGTGAACCAGTTAAATATGTCCGTAGATAGTTTTAACAGTTAATTTCTATACCAGTAAGGATTAGTGCATGAAACATAAACACAAAGTTATCCACAACACATAACACCAATATTTGTACGTGGAAACCCTATAAGGGGAAAAAGCACAGTGGGAAACCTTACCCATAATCAGATGATACTACTGCAGATAGTAAGTGTACATAAATGGGGTCTGCACATGCAGAAAAGCCAACCGCCTAGAGCTCACTGCTCAATCACAAAATGGGAGTCACACTGACTATAGTTGGATGGTTAAATCCAATAAGAATGTACTACACAAAATAGCATCTTCGTATGCTGGATTCAATACCGGTGTAATGCTAATATGCTTTCACAGAAACCTAGCTTCACCTTCAAATGATGTCTGCATGTATAGCTCTGCTTATTCTCGCATATACCTTCACACAATCCTTTTTTGCATTCCAAACTTGATCTTACAAATAAGATCTTACATTTATACCATAGCCTAAGACCAATTTTAGTAGGTCAGCTCTACAAGATATTATAATAAAAATATTTTACAAACAATATAATATCCGATGCAATAACCGATTGAACATGTTAGCTTAATGCATTTACAACAATAATTAATCATCTCCATAGCATCCCATGTTGATCTAGAAAAGATAAACCTACCACTGTAACCCTAGACCTATTTGTCAGTAACAGCAAATATGCAACTATGAATATACCAATGAACAAAACTCCAGGACAAGATGTCCAAATGATGTCTTTGATATTACCAAGTATTTTCCATATCATTCCAAGTGTCGATGATCATTATATCTTACCGGTGTACCAGATACCGGTGACTGTGTATGAGTCACTTGCTTGCCGGTGAATGTTGTTGATTCTCCAAAGTGCCAGAGTTGATAAGAGTTTAGTAGGTGTTGACATCAATGACAAAACCATACCAAAATACCAACAGCTTCACATTGAGGATGAGAAGAAAGAATTGATCGGCATTATTGATTCTTTTCAAGGGCTTCAAAAGTGGGATATTCCCATTATTTTTATAAGTGAAGGTACAGATTAAAGATTTGGATACATGGAAGTAGGGATTCCAAGATGCAATCAATGCATTTTTGAATTCATTAGCTAAGTACCCTACTCAAGTTGACACGTATCATTTAATTATTGATAAAATCATGGAAGTTGGTTCTATGTATCATAAGTTCACCTTGGAGGCTACAATTGTACTAGCCCACAGGACAAAAGAAGCAATAATTTGCAAGGCTTAAGAAGTTTTGTCTGGCCTATTGATGATATTGATGCTCTGTGCAAAAGGTACTACTCTTTAGAGGAGGTCAGCACAAGGAAGAGGATTAGTCACTACCTTTTCCATTTTCACACCTCCTACATTTATGGACAGGTTTCTAGTTTTTGACGGGGAGATTTGAGCACTCATTTTTCACTCATCAGGCCCCAGCTTACCATACAGATCCAACGCCCAAGTATAGTTAACTCAAACTAAAGATGCTACAGAAGAATGCCCCTACACAAGTCACAACAAGCCTATTGCTCAAGCTTGTAGAAGCTAACATCTCTGCCGCCATCATTTATGATCTCTTGGAGTTTTCAAAACATGCATTGTAAAGATGACTAAGGGCATAATCTATCTCGTAGGCAATAGGATTTTGACATGTGTCTTCTTTGGCTTGAATCTTGTTTTGCTCCCTTGTGTTATAAAAGGGAATTCAAGGCCAAGAAGAGGGATTCTAGAACTTTTTGACTTGTATGTACCAAGAAACCTTAAAATTAATACATAGACAATTAGTCTTTTTGCAAGTTTAGTTAACTAGCTAGCTATCATTAATGTATCAATCTTATTTTGAAAATCAATAAAAATAACATTCATTTTCTAGCTCCCATTACTTATGTTCTATCGTATAAGTTAAGGTGTTATTAACATTTTTAGCTTGTCTTCTCTAATGCAGAATGTGTTTTTTCTTGATGGGTTTCATTTCAAGTAAATGAATTAAATTCTATCTTGGCACTGCAATATCTACATAAGAGAGTGTGAGGAGAGTGTGAATGCATTTTCAGTTTAGACATTTTATACAAGTCATATATGTTTAACAATGAGTATTAATTTTGATAACATGATGTTGGTTGTCATTGAGTTTTCTATTTGACTATGTATTCTCTTTTGAATAGGCACTGGTCATACTATCCGTTTAGGATCATTCTTATTTCACCTTTTATATTTTTTCCTTTTACTTTTCTACATTAGGAGTAGTTATTAGTTTAGAACCAATCTCAATGTGTACAATAATAGCATAAACCAAGGTTAGAGCCATAACCAAACATTTATCTACATTTCCTTGGTATATTTTTATTGACAAATTTGTTATGTTCTATAGTGTCAAGAGTCAAAAGTGTCAAAAAAATCTTTGTCACTGTATAAGGGAACCCACCTAGGTTTTGCAGAGCCTAGTAGAAGACCTCGGTTTTCAACTGAGTCTTATTCATTGGCCAAGTCTCATTATGGGTTTGTTGACAAGTTAGTGGCATTTTTTGTAGAACTCGGGATCTATTTATTTGGGAATTGTGATGTGGTGAAAAAGAATGATGGAGAAGTCAAGAGGAAATCTTTTCTCTCCTCAAGGAAAGGAATGAAAGTTTTGCAAAATAATCTCTCCAACCTCTCACACACATTACATTTTAAAGAGGGGGGAGAATTTACTAGATCCAATCTCAAGAGATTGAATGCTAAGTGAATTGATAGTGAATTTAGAAAGTGAAAGTAACACCTCTTTTAGAATGCAATAGGTTGAATTATGTGATTTAAGATTATTAAGTGTAAAAGCGATAAAGAAATTATTATAAGTTGAGATAGAAGTGTAGGATGAAGTTGTACACCTAGAATTAGCAGTAAAATATCAAGACGAAGCTCTCCTACAAATTTGGGGGAAAGTTCTCAAGACCGTGTTGAAAGTGCACATGATCCTCTAAAAAATCCGTGCGCTGAAAAGGGTTTTTCTGCCTCTGAGAATGGAGTCTGAATCTGCAAATATAGTTGCGCACTCACAACCTACACACATAAAAGAGATAAAATTTTGTTGAAATTGGAGGTTTTCCTTCAGGTCAAACCCCGGTTTTGGAATTAACCAAATGATGAAAAAGTAGTTGCAAGTAAATGGAAGTAAATAACTGAAATAGAATTCACCTCAAGGGAGGATGTAATTGAAATGTTGATAGATTTGTTGAAAGGATATGTAGAATTGAATATCAAGAGAGAACTCCACTTCAATAGTTGAATCCTTGACTTGAATGCAACACCTAGCCTTGAAAGGAGACTTGAGAATGCTCAATGCTTGAATGCTTGATTTTGCTTTGGATCACAATTTTCACTTATAGAACTCATATTAACTTAGTGACTTATGTAAATGGGAGAGAAAATGCATCTTATATACTCATCAATTAGGGTTAATTGATTCATTTTTCATCATAGGCCGACATAGGGAAACTTTCCCGCTTTCCAAATGAAAAGCCCAATGCAAAGTTTGAATGGAGGGGGCCCAAAATAGGGCAAGGACAGGGGAACCCTATCCTAGGGGGAACAGAGATGCCACACCCCTATCCTTCCCTAATTTAGGATAGGAATTAGCAACAGGGAATGCAGGGTGCAAGGAAATGCAAGCTTCGGGCAGTGTGAGCACATCTTGGGTCTCCAGTCAAGCTTAGGGATTTGTTTCACCAATGTGAAGACCCAAATGTGGTTGAAGATTTCAAGGTCACAATTTTATGATGCTACAGCAACCAATACTTCTTTCCCCTCAAATCTAAACATCTGAACCACCAACACTAACACTGAATACTCCCCATAGGTAGCAGCCTCACTCACTAATTCTGGAGCATAAAATAATTTTTTGAAGTTCACCGGACTTATGTAAATCTATGCACCTTAATTCTCATCAAGAGGGGAAATTACCCCTAACATCTCTCTGACATACTCAAAAGTATCTTTAGGAAAAGGTTTCATAAAAATATCTACAATCTATTCCTTTGTAGATACATACTCTAGTCTAACTTCTTTCTCATTCACCTTCTCTCTCAAGAAATGAAACTTGAATGATATATGGTGTGTCTTGGAATGCAACACCCGATTCTTTGAAATATTGATAGCACTTGAATTATCACAATATATAGCAATAGGCTCATCATAAATAACTCCTATATCCTTTAATATTTGCTTCATCCAAATTACCTGAGTACAATTGCTAGGAACAATGTATCCAGCTTCTACAGTAGATACGAAAATAGAATTCTACTTATTACTTTCCCAAGAGACCAACTTCTTTCTCAAAAATAATGCACCACCTTTAGTACTTTTCTAATCATCAACATCACTTTCCCAATCGGTATATGTAAAAGAACTCAAAGTAAAGTCATCATTCTTAGAATACCACAAACCAAAATCAACTATCTCTTTCAAATATCTAAATATCCTCTTTATAGCTGTAACATGAGATTCCTTAGGATCAGCTTGAAATCTAGCAACATGACACACGACATTCATTATATTAGGTCTAGTCTGAGTCACATACAACAAAGCACCAATCATAGATATATATCTAGTTTGATTAGCTTTTAGAGAGTCATCATCTTTTGTCAGCTTACATCTGGTCACCATAAGTGTACCAACAAGTTTAGAGTCCTCAAAATCAAACTTATTCAACAATTCATTCACATACTTAGAGTGAGATTTAAAAATACCTTTATCCAACTAAGTAATTTGTAATCCTAGAAAGAATTTTATTTCACCAATCATAGAGATTTCAAATTCATTATGCATCTCTTTAGAAAATCTCTTCCATAGGCAATCATTTCCTCTAAAGATAATGTCATCAACAAAAATTTCAACAATCAAGATATTATTTTGATCAATCTTGAAGTAAATAGTACTGTCACCAGTACCTTTATTGAATCCAAAATTCATCAAATATTTATCCATTCTAGCATACCAAGATCTAGGGGCTTGCTTCAATCCATACAATGCTTTCTTCAACTGGCAAATCATGTCCTTTTCATCTGTTAGCTGAAATCCATCTAGTTGCTCAATATAGACTTCTTCTTCCAAATCCCCATCAACAAAGGTTGATTTCATATCCATCTCATAAACCTTAAAATATTTGTGAGCAGCATATGCAAGAAATAAACTAACAGCTTCAATTTTAGCCACCGGAGCAAAAATTTCCTCGTAGTCAATTCCTTCCATTTATGAATAACTTTTACAAACAAGTCTAGCTTTATTTTAGACAACTTCACCCTATTCATTCAACTTATTCTAGAATACCCACTTAGCTCCAATTAAATTTTTATCCTTAGGTCTATGATCAAGAATCCATGTATTATTTTTCTCAATCTGATTCAATTCATCTTCCATAGCTTCAATCCAATTTTCATCTTTACATTTTTCATCAACATTTTTAGGTTCAATCTTAGAAATAAAACAAATTTCTTCAGCAAGTCTTCTTCTAGTAATCACACCTTTATTCTTATTACCAATAATCTAATTTTCTAAACGATTCAATCTTCCACACCTAGGAATTTTAGGATTTTCTTAAATTTTGGGTTCTTGAACTCTTTCTTCTACATTGACATCTACACTTTCATTCTCGGGCTTTTCCAGAGCAATCTAAACTTGATTTTGGGTCTACACCTAATTTCCTTTATTTGAATTGGCATCTTGATCATCAGATTCATATCCACAAGATCTAATCTATCTCACATTACAAGTATCACCTTTGACATTTACCCGGTTAAGAGTGTATACAGTAGTAATCACAACATCTCTCCAAAATACATGTAGAACATTTCCTTTAATCATCATGGTTCTATCAGCTTCTTGAACTGTTCTATTCTTTCTTTCTACAATGCCATTTTGTTGTGGAGTCCTAGCAACAAATAATTGTCTCTTGACTCCATGCTCTTTACAGTATGCATTAAACTCACTGGAAGTGAATTCTCTGCCTCTATCATATCTTAGACACTTCATCTTCAATACAATCTCAGTTTCAACTCTAACTTTGAAAATATTGAACTTATCCAATTCTTTAGACTTCTCCCTTAAGAAGGTAACCCGCATCTATTGGAATCCAAGAACACTAAGATGAGGGGGTGAATCAGTGTTCTACTAGAATGATCAATTTTAACCTTATTAAAACGTGCATTCACCAACCAGTATACTAGTACATATAGAATTTAACTAAGTAAAGCAAACAATAAGCCAATCACATAAATTAATACCATAACACGGAGAATTATACGTGGAAAACCTCAAAGAGGAAAAACCACAGTGGGATTTGTGACCCACACACTAATACATTTGGCCTAAAATTTTGACAGAGGTTTCTGATGGAGAAGGTATATTGTGATTAAATTTAATTTTGTTTTGAAAAATTCCCCGCATTCATCAGAATTCTGACGAGAATTCAATATTTGTTTTCGACAGAAAAGGAATTGGCAATGAAATTTGTGCTTTTTTATAAAAAGTGCTCGTGTTCATCAAAATTCTGACAACCACGGGCATTACTTAAAAAAAAAAGACCAAGACATTTCAAATCATTTTCACGGCCTCTTCCCATTCTCACGTTGCCAACCCAACAGAGTACTCCTACCCAGAGTAAATGTACTCCAGGTTTTGGATGAGGCACGTGAACCATTTTGACCGATTAATGCCAACTTCAAGCATTCTCGGCTCATGGAATAGGGTAGGTGTAAAGCTCTGTCAACATCCCCCAACCTATACAAAATGGAAGAAATGTCAGCTCATGGAATAGGGCATGCTCCTGGGGGATAAAGACCAATAGGCTTCATTCCCCTTCTTTCATTCATTAGTATTGGTCACCCATCTATTTTGCACTTGTTGATAGTGATGGTTCTAATTCTCCTTTGGTTTGGGCATAGGTGTAAAGCTCTATCAACATCCCCCAGCCTGTGCAAAAATGGGAGCTTTGAAATGGCATGCCAATTGTTTGACAAAATGCCTCACAGAAATTGGAAGTTTTGGAACAAGGTATGAACATCTACCATAGGATAAATAATAGAGAAATTTTGTCGCATGTTGTAGCTGCAATTGCCAGGTTACATGTTTTAAAGATGTTTTATATCATAGAATCAAAATTCCAATGGCTATTTATTTTTTAAAATTTGGATATCCTATTCCCAACTGATGTCTATTTTCATAAAACTATTCCTTTAGGCAAGCAAAACAATCCTGAAAAAAACTAAACAAGGCTTAAACCATTATTCATAGCCTCTAGAAAATCTCTTCATTACCAAAAAAACCTATTCATACGTGAAAACATTATTCACAGCTAAAACATTGTACATGCCTAAGACATTAATCACAACATCAAATAATATTCATAGTGTAAATAAACACTATTCATGTTTAAATTATTGTTCATAGATTCATTTAACCTCAAAAATTACTCTAGAAGCTCTTGAGTCCAAATTTGTTGTTCTCTATATGAATTATGGGGTTTGAAATCTATTTAGTATGATTGTGTAATATCTCTTGTCCAATGATGACTAAAAAAAAAAAGGAATATTCACTGTCAAATCTGCAAGAGTCCTCAAAAAATGGGCGTATGATGATGCAACCTCAAATTCCTCTTATTTCATATCTAAATCAAACAAATGCTCATTGATAGTCATAAATACATGTTATAGGCAGCTATTGTAAAATTACATGGACTGACACAATAATGTATTAAAATCAGACTTCACTAGATTATTGACATTTCATCAAACATGTCATGCAACCTCTGAAAAACATATTACAGCTACAAGCCCATTCAAATCTTATTATAAACCAGTTCTAATGCAATCATAGGATCTTTACATAGGTTGACTACCAAGAGATATGCTACTGATTTTCTGAAGACATTGGACAGTCACTAACTGAAGCATATATCTCAAAATTACAATGAAAGAAGAGGTCTAAAGAACCTGATTAAGCTATGCCCAAGTCTGGCGATGTAAACACCAACATTACTTATCCAAAATAAAGCCATGTTAGAGTTATGATCTTCAATACTTTCTCTTAGACAAGAGATAAAATTAAAAAACCACATGGTTACTAGAATAAATTTATTTTCTTATTAAAAATATAAATAATTACACTAGATATATATTCCACATAAAGAAAAGAAATGATGAAAATCATTTGTGTCTTAAATATTGAGATCAACAACTAAAAATGGGAAAATAATATCCTAATTACGACTCCCTAATTAGTATAAGATACTATTTCCAATATTATACTAAGGATAAATATTCAAAAAGTATAATAATTACACTAATACATATATCACTCTCATGCTTTCCTTAATTTGATATAAGATCCTTCTATCCAAATATGAAGTCTCAAGGGAGTTGTATGTGTCAATTATTCAAGCTTCTTCTAAATCTATTCCAACCTCTTCTTCCAACACATGTCTTGATGATGGTTGAAGATCTTTAAACTTTGAAAATATGAATGAACACACTCCTCTAGACATGATTTAAATACAACATTTAATTATACACATGGATGAAATGGACATGATTAAGGATGTGTGCAATGAAGTGTGGAGGTTCATGAGAAATATATATTACATTTTTCTGAACAAGATTTAGGTTTCTATCCTCCTCCTTTGTTGGCATGCCCTCCCCCATTGTCTAATATATCTATGACTTTTCCAATAACTTTTAATCACAACAAGAGATAATTTTGTATGAGTTTCTTAAAGCCAACTTTATTACTCTCCCCTTGAAAAATTGAAGAAAAAACCATAAACAAAATTAGGATAATCCTTTTTTCAAGCATCATCAACTATTCCACTAATGAATGTCATGATTTAGAGATTAAAATTAAACAACTTATTGTAGTTCTAGTAACATTTAAATAATAGGTGGCAATGAGTTATACACTCATCATATCCCTTCTAAATGAAATTTATAACCTATTATGTTTTTATCTTGCTATATGACATCGGTAGCTTAATTACCTATTAGGGGTTCATTATCATTCATGGTACTATTATTTCATGTGCAATCATACTTGGGAGGAAACATAATAGCCAAGTTCTTCTTGTCTCTACATTGTGGAGCAAGAATAATAGTTGTCAATTATTCCTCTCTTTTAAGGATCCACTTTACCTTTGTTGATTATTATATTTTATAACTTGATATCCTTTCTTGCATAGAATTGTCCTCAATCCAAATTCTCTCCTTGCTTGGACGTGTGTGTCCCTTGATTAGGACCTCTTTTATTGTTTTGTAAGCAGATAAACAAAGACATCAACCTCTCCTCTCTACTTATACACAAAATGGCTAATTGAAACCACTTCATATTTAATTTTCAAACTTCTCAACTTTTCAACTTGTGCCATGTTTTATACAAAGATACAAACAAAAATTGCACATGTATTACTGTCAATAACAACCCATTCACTATCTTGTGCTGAATGAAAATACTTCAACTGAAATATATCACTGTAGCCACCATTACCAACTTCGTGCATTCATATTTCTTCACTTGCATATGAAGCAAAGAGGATGTCTCCTTGCACTGATCGAACCTCAAAAATGTGACACCCTTGTTCAACAAGGGTTGATACTCTACAACATGATGCCTATCATTCATGAGCTCAAGGTGGTTTCTTTCATTCTCAATAAAAATATGATCAAAACTTTTTTTAGTTTTGCCACCATCATAATATCATTTTGCTATTGTTAACATCATACATCCTCATGCTATGCTGGCAATTCATCGGGCTCTTCAAATTATTCACTCTTTATATGTTAGTGACTACCTTTAACTTATGAACCTTCAAATAAATCATCATAATGACCCCTTCACTATCTTGTGTTGAATGAAAATCCTTCAATTGGACTGCATTGTATAAGAATTTGGTGTGGATCTTTCATTCTTTCCTTGATTTGCCATTTTTTATTGTTCCACCCTACAATTTTGTATTTGAGGTATGTAAAATAGTTTCTCTATAGAGTTTTTTTATCTCTCTGCATTCTTTTGGTTGCCTTCATTTAAATTATGTAATGTTTTCATGATTTCAAAAAATAAAGATTTTAGAAACAAGGTTTGATATGCATATATTTCTTATATACCAGCACAACAATTGAATGTTGGGGGTGTTATAGATATTTTAATACAGACATTTAAAATATAGAAACCCTTGTTATAAAATCTTAGAACTGATTCCAACACCAAGAAGTAGGGTTATTTTAGAGATTTTGGAAGTAACTACACATCAAATTTTGGGTGCCTTTAAAAAGAAAGTGGTATGATGAAATCTTTGGGCATAAAATAGATGAAATGCACTCCATACTACTGTTGCACAATATTTTGGTCGATGCTATTTTTAAAATAGTAAAGGAAGGTGTATGGAACAACCAAATTCTTATCATTATAAACAATGAATATTTTAAGATCATTTTATGAAGTATAAGTTGAGAATATTTTATGAAAGGTCCCTAAATGAATACACTTTAAACTGATTTTAGCATTGACTATCAAATGTAGACAAAATGAATGCTTTTTGGATTAGGATGGTACACAGAATCTACTATCAAAAGGTTTTCAAAAATTCTTGGGACTAGGAGGTGTGAACTGGCCTACTCTTATGCTTTTCATGCCATCAAAATTTAAGTTTGATTGTCATCATTTACTTTGCCAATTTCTTCACACGTAACTCCTGAATCAATTTCCTACACACAAAATGACAAAAATAGGTTTGTTGATGGGGGCTTTCCTAGGTCAAATAGGTTTTAATATACCTTGAAGTATGCAATATGTAAGGTTTGTATTCTTAATCTCCTGCTCATTTCTTAATTTAAAAGATGATATCTTTATTAAACATCTCCTCTATGTTTGGGGGTAGACATCATTAGGAAAAGATCTCTTCCTCCCTCTTTAAAATGATCCCTTTACACTTGTTGAAAAATATCTCTTTTACAACTATCTCTTCCTTTCTTATAGCAATGAGGCATGTACAAGGATCTTTCTTCCTAGCTTGGAATGCATGTATTTTTATTAAGGATATCTTCTTGGTGTTGAAGGTGCTTATCCTTGATCGCTATCTACCTTAAAATATCAACCTAGAGGTATGTTGACATCTTAAGGGGAGGCATATGAGCTCTCCTTTTTTCTCACGTTAATTCATTTATGTTATATCCTCAAACTTGAAGTGTTGTGTTACATAGCACCCCTAGGGCATGGTTTTTATTTTTTTGATATTCGTCACTTGGAATAGCATGGATTAATGCTAGTGTGATCATTGTTGTTGTTTATACCTTTGCAAGTGTTGGTTATTATTGTTGTTTGTGTTTTGTGTCACTACAACAACCATTTTTGTAGTAGAGTTTTTGGATTGCCTTGTGAACAAATGGTTTTGTTTGTTAATCTTCTCTATCATGGATCACCTACCATAACACAACTTGCTAGCCAATGAAATGCATGATGTGGCATGAATTACCGAGCATTACACAACTTTTTAGTTAGTAGTATTCACATTTCTTCTCTTTTCTCTTATCATATGACTAATAGTAAGCATCTCCTTAGTAGACCTAGAAGTCATATCTCTTCTCCTGTGATAGAGTGTTCAAGTAGAATTGTTGGGACTGGGAGGTGTGGATTGACTAGATCCTCCACCTATCAGATGTAGACAAAATGAATGCTTTTTGGATTAGGATGGTACACAGAATCTACTACCAAAAGGTTGTCAAAAATTCTTGGTACTAGGAGGTGTGAACTAGCCTACTCTTCTACCTTTCATGCTATCAAAATTTGAGTTTGATTGTCATCATTTACTTTTCCAAATTCTTCACAAGTAGCTCCTGAATCAATTTCCTACACACAAAATGATGAAAATAGGGTTGTTGATGGGGGATTTCCTAGGTCAAACCTTAGGTTGTGAATTAACCTCGAAGTATAGTGTTTTCCTTTTGAGGGAAAGGATAGATCTGATCTAAAAATGCTTAAAATTGAACATGATACCTTAATGAATCTTTCTTGAATCCTCACACAAGATTTTAGGATGTCATGCAAACTGTTGATCATGAATGTTGTGCTTTAACTTGAATTCTCCTTCAATGATTAATGAATGCTTGATTGCTTGTTCACTTGGAATTGAATTGATTTTATAATTAAGAAATCAATTGAATTGTAGGTAGACCCCTTCAAATGAAAGGGTAGGCTTCCCTTTATACCTAATCATACATAAAGTGTTTGAATTTTTTTTCACACATGAGGCAAGAAATGAGGGGTCATATTTTGGGTCCCAATCACGAGTACCAAGGCACCTAAGGCATCTTAGTCTTGTCAATGAGGACTTAAAATTGAACAAAGGTTGAGGAAGGAGATGAAAATGCCGATTTCAAGACGATGTGAGTAGAATCAAAGTGGGCATGAAGCAAAACATGCCTAGGGGATATTTAGGATGGGACATGCTAAAGTGGGCATCAATGTCTCAAGATTAGATGGACCTTAAGTTATTGTCTCCCTTGCATATGATTTGTTTGGGTGATAAACTTCACCATTCTACTCACAAGAATTTTATTAAGTCTCAAATATAGAGCTCATAACTTATTAATGATGCAGTGAAAGTCCTTCATGAAGGAATTCTAGAAGTATTTTTGGATGACTCTTTGTCAAGTGTAGAGAAAATACAATTGATGCTTAATGGATTTAAGGAACGTACTTTCAAATTAGAAGAAAAAGTTTTGAAGGATGTAGAGAAGAAGGTGGAAGAGAAAAGACTAGAAGTTTTGGTGATTAGATATGCAACAACACATATCCAACTACAAGAAAGCATAAATTTGTTTTTAGGAAAGTGTAAAGGATGTAGTGGCGGCATACATGTTTTAAAGGCAATGGCCTAAATATACTAAGGATATTAAAGGTCACATAGATATTATAGCATCACAAATTGTACAACTATCCAATACTATAGACATGAAGAATGATGCAAAAGGAAAAGGCCTCAAATAGAAAACTTGTACATGAAACTAAATCCATTGACTAATCAGAAGAATAAAATTAAGAAATGGTTTGATCATCTGAGAGATGTTGTAGACTTGCAACTCACCAGCATGGTGAGACTATTTGAAGACTCTTAGAAGCATGATTTGGTGGTGAAGTTTTCAGATAACTATAGGGAGGAAGAGGATATTCTTTTGAATATTTAAAGTCAATACAATATTTTGGCCTCTACGTAAGAAGATTGGAAGACCTCTTGGTATCAACTCAAGTTCGTTCGCAAGGGCATCATGCCCCCTACCATGCAAGCTACTTAGTTTTTGTGGGTAAGGATTTTTTTTGTTTTGGTTATGGTTGTGGTGTTTGTAGGGAGACATTTACAAATTTATATATATTTACTATTTAATGGTTTATGGGTTTGTAATGGTAATTTAGTGTTCTTTCATAATTTTGTATAGATACTTTATAATAGCCTATTATGATGATTTGATCTATTATAGATAATGTTGTGGGGCAGACGGCTTTGTCGTCGGTGCATGAAAGCATTGCATGAGTTCTAATTTTAAAAATTACATGAAACATTTTTAATTTATTTGATTCGATGTTATTTGAAAAAAACATTCTCAATGATGTTTCCTTTCTCCAAGAATTGGATCTAGGATCTTTCCATCAGATAATATGTAACATCCAATGACTAAATATTTTCTTTATAAATAATTATTTTATTTAATTATCATCTAAGTGTGAATTATAAATCTTTGTGGAAGAAAAAGATACAAGTTGAAGATTCGTGTGCAAGTAAATTTTATAAAAGAAAGCAAGTAGGCATTATCTTGAATGACATGGAAACAAGCTCATCAGCTGCCTAGAAGAGAGCAATTGGAGAAAAGAAGAGGAAAGTGTTAAAGGGTGATAAATACATAGAGAGTATGCAATACAAACAAACAATGTATGGAATGTGTGATGTGACGTCTCTAATTTATGTCCGGAGGGACTAACTGGTTTTGAAATTCCTGGGAAACCAATTGGACCATGCTTGGAGGAAATCAATGTGTTCATGGAAAGGCCACCTTTTTCTATTATGAGAATGATGCTTTTGCACCGAACGATATTTGGAAGACAATATCCAAAAATTTCTATAGTGTGGAACCAAAGTTGGTGGATTCGAAGTACTTTTCGGCTTCTAGAAGACCAAGAGGTTATGTACACAATCTCCCAATAGAAGGGTGATTTCAAGAATTACCTCTCCCCCCCTAACTATTGAGGAAGCACTTCCTCAAACAAAGGATGGCATCCATGAGATCAAAGAAAAAAATTGAATTGCATAGACTCTAGATGATGTGGTGGTGTCCTTCATGAAGAACTCTAAACTATAATTGAAAATTCATGGGGGAAACTACAAGATAGTGAACAGAAATACATTCTTGAAAAGTGCAAAGAATGGAAGTTGGTTTGGGTGGGGCTAGGTCAGGTGGCTCCTCTAGAGATTGGCGAGATAGAAATTATATTAGGATTTGAAAAAGATCACACTCGTGGAACTTCGTGTGTGACTGATCGATTGTGTTCTTTGGGTAATGCATTCCAAATAGATACAGTTGCATACCATTTATATGTCTTGAAAGCATTTTATCCTGATGGAATTAAATTAAAGTGCTTTATCTACTATCTGGTATTGGTGGAGCAAAGGTTGCATTGCATTGACCTAGGATACATATTTCCACAGATACAACACAAGTTAAATGTATCCTAGGTCGATGCAAAGCAGCCTCTGCTCCAGAGATCGCTAGAAAATAGCGAAAGAACTTTAATTTAATGCCATCAAGATAAAAGGATTTCAAGACAAGTAAATGGTATGCAATTGTATCTATTTGGAATGTGTTACCCAAACAACGCAATCGATTAGTCGCACACGAAGTTCCACGAGTGTGATCTTTTTCAAATCCTAATATAATTTCTATCTCGTCAACCTCTAGAGGAGCCTCCTGATCTGGCCGCACCCAAACCAAGATCCATTCTTCACACTTTTTAAGAATGTATTTCTATTCACTATCTTGCAGTTTCCCTCATAAATTTTCAATTATAGTGCAGAGTTCTTCACGAAGGACACCACCACATCGTCTAGAGTCTATGCTTCAATTTTTTTCTTTGATCCCATGGAGGCCAATATAGTCCTTTGTCTGAGGAAGTGCTTCCTGAATAGTCATGGGGGGGAGAGGTAATGCTTGAAATTTCCCTTCTATTGGGAGATTGTGTACATAACATCTTGGTCTTGTGGAAGCTGAAAAGTACTTCAATTCCACCAACTCTGGTTCCACACTATAGAAATTTCTGGATATTTTTTTCTAAATATCCTTCGATGCAAAAGCATCATTCTCATAATAGAAAAAAGGTGGTCCTTGCATGAACACATTGATTTCCTCCAAGCCTTGCCCAATAGGTTTCCCAGGAACTCCAAAACTACTTAGTCCCTCTAGAGATAAATTAGAGACGTCACATCACACACTCCAGACATTATTTGTTTGTATTCCATACTCTCTATGTATTTATCACCCTTTAACACTTTCCTCTACTTTTCTCCAATTGCTCTCTTTTAGGCAGTCGATGAGCTTGTTTCCATGTCATTCAAGATAATGTCTGCTTGCTTTCTTTTATGAAATTTACTTGCACATGAGTCTTCAGCTTGTATCTTCTGCTTCTGCACAGATATAAATTATAATTCACGCTTAGATGATAATTAAATAAAATAAGCATTTGTAAAGAAAATATTTAGTCATTGGATGTTACATATTATCTGACAGAAAGATCCTAGACAATTCTTGGAGAAAAGAAACATCATTGATAACTTTTTTTGCAAATAACACTGAATCAAATAAATTAAAAATGTTTTATGCAGTTTTTAAAAGTAGAACTTGTTCAATGCTTTCATGCACCGATGGCAAAGCTGTCTGACCCACAGCATTTGATACCATCAAAATTTTGACAACTAAAGAAACATCCAACAATGATGTTGTATATTCGACGTCACTTCCTTGTTGGATAGTCGTCAAGGAGCAAACATAGCATCCGTCATAATTCTGACCGTAATCCGTGAAATTTTTTGGTTGGGGGAGAAAATATAGCCATCATCAGAAGAGTTCATAATGGCGTCAGACTGCCAACGCAAATGGCATCATTGGGAAGACCAACGATGAGTTTTCAATGGTTAAATTGGTCGAAAGTCCGACGTGGTGTCGTCAGAAATTAGGCCCAAATGTACTAGTGACAATATTAATCCACTAGCCATATGAAGAGATATTACAAAATATGGGGGCCTGCACTTGAAAGAAGGATTATAGCCTAGAGCACACTACTCAATCACAAAAGGAGTCTCACTGACTACATACAAATACAGACTACAATCCAGAGAAATGATTGAACTACAATGATAACATATTTTATGCTTGAATACAGTTTTGGTTAAGCTTTGTTTGTTCTGATCTAAAACCCTAAACCCTTACCAAAATACCCCTTACATAAATGTCTTCACATACATGATCTCACTCACAGATCTTGCATATCCTTCATACTCTTATATATCACAAAATGATCTAATCAATTGACCTATATACCCTTACAAACTTTCATGCCTTATGTCGGCTTACATAGATAATTACAATATGAATATACATGTCTGCTCAATTACATAAATACATATATATCAAAATCAAATGCCGATGTTAGATCTCCCAAAATGATGCCAGCCTCCAATATCGATAACCTAAATGTGAACCATGTCGGCCTACAATGCCAATAACAAAAGAATTCCTTCCAATTGGTAAGGATACTTGTCGGTGCCGGTGTTGTTGTCGATGAAGTGTTTGTTGGTACACTACTAAACCAAAATATGAAGGTCAGAACATTTTGCCATCAATGACAACATATTGAAACCAATCAAATGAGTGTCAATTACCAAAAATCTCCCCCTTTGGCATTGATGGCAACACTCATCTGAAAAATGATCATGGTTTCCATTTGTCGGTTTCATCCTAAGACTGCTCTCCCTGAGTTGGATATCCATCTAAGATCATCATCAATACAAAATAATCCATATCTCCTGATGTCAAGAATATATTTTTCACCTATACCTCCTCCTTTGACATCAATGCCAAAAATGCCAAAAATACCAAAAACCAAAAACCGGGATGAAAAATGAAAGCCTGTACATAGAATGTCCCAAAATACCTTATCGGAGTTGAATATATTTGAAAATTTTCGGATAGGCCTTCTCCAAAATCTCTAGATGGGTATCCCAACCATATTTGAAAGTGCCAGAAATATATACAAGTCCATTAAGCATATAGGCATATGACTCTTTGTCACTAAGCTATGTCGGTGTGGGCCTACCAACCAAATCTATACATTCTTTCTTATGTACAATTAATGAATCCAGTCGGGAATTCACCAATCCTCTAAGACCTATGGCTCTCCTTATAATTTTATCTTTATCTCTCTCAAGAGCTAAAACTTGATCTTCCAAAACCAAAATCTGACCATCAATAGATGTAGTCAAAGACTGTGAACAATCAAAAGAATTGACTATAACTAAAATCTTCTCTTGAGTATCCTTAATCCTTTTATCTATCTCTGTTTTAAGTAAACTTGTGTTACAACATGCTCTATAAATATTAGTACATTTCCTCAAAGCATTATCAATCAATTTCAACATATCATTGATCTCCTTCTTTTCCGACTCAATCATCTAATCAAAAGTTTTTCTCTTAGCCTGTGTAAACCTCTCTAGTGCCTGCTAGTTTGATATATGTTGTAAAGATTGAAAGTCCTTATAAATGTGCTTTGTGATTATTTTAAGCTTGTCGGATGGGCTTGCTTCTTTGTCAAATTTACACTCTAGGACAAGTCTATGCAAAACTGGGATAGATTGGTCAATAACTTCTTTTTCCATAGATCCTTCCTTCATCATCTTCTGTGTAGCCATCATCATGAGCTCAATAGAACTCATCTCCATTATACTTTTTTTTTAAACTCGTGAGGTGTTAATTGATAACAATGATGGGCTCACTACCGGTTCCCTGTCAAATTCATCTCCCTTCTCCTCTAATGGTTTATCAACTTTTATAGCTTCCTCTCTTGCACTGGTGGCTTCACCACTTGGTGTAGTATTAGTTACTACTAGTTCCTCCTTAGGAATTGTGTCCTCAACCTCTACATTCTGATCTAGAGGACTAATGTCCTCAACATTAGTAACCTGTACACTTGCAACCTTTACACTCTCTGAATCAACTGGTATATCTACATTTGCTGGTATTGTCTCTGTGTTTTATACATTAGATTCTACTAGGGGCTCTGTATCTAATATCTTAATGTCCTTAAAAATTGTAGATGTGGTACCCACTATACCTTTACCTTTCCCTTCAACTGGGATACTTGTAGTGTCATTTTTAGCTTTCGATGAATTATAAAAACTAGGGTTTGGGCAAAGAATTGAATCCATGCCTTGTGGGTCTCCTTGACTATCTCATTAACCCTACCTAGCATAAGACTAACTATCATGTGCTTGTTGTAAAAGATCTTTATGTCTACAACCTCAAGTGTCTTGTCCAACTCCTCTAGAGTAATAGAAGCACAAATAGATAATAACTACTGAATCTTTATATACTTGTCATCCTCTATTGTTGATAATCTTCTAGCATCTAATTTTTCATATAACTGTGTCGGTATTTAATTTTCAATTTCTAACAAGGCTTTCTTATAAATATCCAAATAGAATAAAATTGCTTCCTTTGTAGATGTAAAATTGGAGGGACTTCTCAAATATTTCAGGAGGGTTTATGTCTTCTTTCTTTAGAAAAAATGAGGAGAGCGAGAGGACTGGCAGGAGTGAGGATTTCTGAGGAGTTTCGAGTGGGAGACAATTTTTCTGAACATCAAGTGCATGGCACTAGGATTGATGATTTTTGGGAAATGACGGTACCGGTCCTTCCTCATAGGCAGATCCGATGGGCAGATGCATCATTTGACAACCATGATTTGGCTTAGTTAAAAATTTCTAATCAGTCTCCTTAATGGTTTGTCAAGGACGGTCGCTAGCGTGACTTGTCTTATGACAAATTTCTGTTGGCTTCATCATATTTTTGCAAATTTATAGGTAATTCTGTTCCAAAACCTTCACGTTCTTATTATAAAACTTTTGTTCCCAAGGCATTAATATTTCAAGGCATTTTGGTTCCTCATCTTGATCACCCAAAGACTCCTTTTAAGTGTTTTTATTCCTTTTTTGGTTCTAAAAAACCTAGGAAGCATAGATTTGTTTCGCCTCAACTGACATTCAACATTTCTAATGGCTCCCCGCGTTCTGATGGTTTTTCCCCATTAGCTCCTTCTAGATCTCCCTCCCAGGATTGTAATCCTTCCCTCCCATTTTATGTCACCTTGCCAAATAACACTTTGGTTTCTAACCCTCACTTCCTTTCTTCCCTGAATGACATTCGTGTTGCTAAATGAGCTCCCTTCCATCCAAATCCACTTCCCCATAACTCTCCCTCTACATTTTCTGATTCGACAAGGGGTAATCCGCATTCTTTTGTGCAGTATAAGGTTATATTCCCCAATTACATGATTCAGGACTTTGTGAAGTTATTGTGTTCTACTGCCCTCATTGGTAAGCTTCTTTCTCCAGTTTCTTTTGGTAAATTGTTAACATGGGCACAAAGTCTAATTGGGATGATATGAAGGATTTATTTCTCTTTGATAGAGATTCTTTACATTTCAATATGATTTTCAATTCTAAAAATTATAGGGATTGTATGCATAGATTCTAAGGGTGGTTTTGTTTTGGGATAGGAATTTTTATATATGCTTGGTCTCCTCATTTTGATATTCAATCGGTGAAGCCAAAGTTCATGCCCTTTTGGATAACTTTCCTGGGTCTTCCTTTGGAGTGTCGTGATGTGTATATGGTTGAAATCCTGGCAAACAAATTGCACATCTTTATTAAGCATGATTTAGTTCCTTTCAAATGGCCTCATCTTTCGGTTAGGGTTTATTTGTATTAAATCTGTCTAAACCCATTCCCTCTGAGATTATTATTTGCTCCAAATATGGTGCGTGGATTCAGCCTATGGTAATTCAAGATTCGATCACTATTCATTCTTGTGCTTCGTTACTTGGCCATTTCACCTCTCAAGGTTGTGGTGATTCTAATGCACCTTTACAAGTTTCTTCATATTTTTCATCTGATTTTCATCAATGATCCTTTTCTAAAAGTAAGGATAGTTAGTCTTTGAAGGTTTATAATGTTAAGGATTCTTCTCCTTTACCTCTTTATGTTACATCTCTTGTTCCTTTTTCTAGATATACCATATGTGATGTGCCTCTGATGGATTTTACTTTTCTCTGCTCTCTGGTCATGTTCTTCTTTGTTTTGCCTACCATTCGTCGGTTTTGTTTTGTTTCTTCAAACTCGGTTAAGTTTCTTCCTAGTCCTTTCAAGGATTATTTGTCTTCTGAATTTCATTTTGAACCTTTTCTGTTCTCCTCTACGAGTTTTTTTTAAATTTCTTGTCCTTCATTTCCCTTTCCAAAATTGTTGTTACCTTATAATGGTTGCACAGATCATTACTCTGTTAATTCTTCTCCTCGTTCTTCTTTTGTGGGTCTGGCGGATGATACCAAAATTGTTCATATTTTGATTTTTTATAGTGATTCTTTTTTGCCCATTCCAAGGTCTCCTTCTTCTCTTTCTATTTCTGAAGAGAAGATTCAGCTTATTGCTTCAGATATTTTATTTTGAGTTTCTTTTTATCTATTTGATGAGATTGTTGCAAAGGAATTTCCCAAATTTTCTTTTTCTTTTACATCTACCTCTTCGGGGCCTATCCATGATGGTTGTCATGTTTCCTTCTCAGCCAAATTTAGTTGAAGGTGTGGATGCGGATCTTATTGATAGTCCTTCTTCAATTATTTATAATTTGTATGGATTTGATTTCTCTCAAAAGTTAGCCTTGGAGCAATCCCCTTCTATTTCCCCTATTGTTAAAACTCCTAAGAAGAGGGGTCAGAAACCAAAATTGGCTAAAATCAAGGAGGATATTGCGACTGGTATTCAATCCACTATTGTAGAGAAATTTTCTTCCCAAGTCAAAACAAGGAGGTAGTGTTGCTCTCCTTGTGATAAATGAGTATTTTATCTTGGAATTTCAAGGGCTTAAATGCCCCTGACAAAAGGGGAAGGACCAAGAAATTTCTTGATTCTTCAAAAGTGGATATCATCTTATTGCAAGAGTAAAATTTCTCAAGATTCTTTTGATAACATAATTTCCAAATGGTCCCTTTGGAAACTTGTTCATGTTCCTTCTTTGGGTGCTTCTGGTGGTCTTATAACTTTATGGAATCTTAAATCGGTCAAAGTTCAGAAGTTATCTTTTGCTTCTCATTGCCAGTTGTTAAAGGTTGACTAGTTTGAAGTCTCTTTTGTTCTGTTTAATATTTATGGTCCGAATTCTCCTTCGTATTATGGGATTCCTTATCTAAATTGTTTTTATGATATGATGATTTTTTTATTGTGCTTGGGGGTGATTTTAATGCTCTCCTTTCCCCAGATGAAAAAAGAGGGGATAATCCTACAGCTCAAAAGGTTATTGATGACTTTTCTTCCTTTGTACAAGATAGTGTGTTATTCGATCTTTTCCCTTCTAATGGTTCTTTCACTTGGACTAATAGGAGGTCTAAATACGAGATTGCCTCTTGCCTTGATAGATTTTGTATTTCCCTAAACCTATGTTTGAGCAACTTTTCCTTTTCTTCTGAGATTCTTACCTCTTCAGATTCTGACCATTACCCAATTTTGCTCAATTTTGATAAATTGGATCATGTTTCCTTTGTTATACCTTCTTTTAAGTTTGATAAAATGTGGTTCACTCATCATCATTTTCTTTCTTTATTAAAGCAATGGTGGATAAGTGCTTCATTTTGCAAAGGTACTAAGATGTTTCAATTTTATTCCAAACTAAAATTTGTGAAATCTCAAATTATGGCTTGGAATAAATTGGTCTTTAAGAATATTTTTCATGAAAAAGAGGCAGTTGCCAATAATTTGAAGGTTGTGAATAAGGATATTATTAGACATGGAACTAATTCCTCCACTAATGATACTCAAAAGAAATTGCAAGCTTACTAGGAGATCCTTTGCTCCCGGGTTGAAATATATTAGCAGCAAAAGTCTCATGAGGTTTGGCTTAAAGAAGGTGATAGGAATACTACCTTCTTTCAAGCTACAGCCAAGCTCAAACAAGCTGCTTCTACAATTTTTAGTATTAAGGATTCTAAGTCTGGTTTTGTCCTTAATTCAGATCAGCAGATTAGAGAGGAGGGGGTGTCTTTTTTAAAGGAATTGTTATCTCCTTCTTTTTCTTCTTCCTCTATGGATCATCATGTGAATTTTATTTTAGATTATATCCCCTCCCTTGTTTCTCATGAGGATAATGACTTTCTTATGAGGCCTTTTTATTTAGATGGGCTTCATTCTATTGTTTTTTCCATGGCCCTTGACAAAGCTCTGGGTCCTGATGGGTTTACTATCTTGTTCTTTCAGAAATGTTGGGATTTTATTGGTTTTGACTTATTAATGGCTTTCGAAGAGTCTAGGAGGGGTGGGTATATCCTTAAAAAATTTAACATCACTTATATTGCCCTTATCCCGAAATCTAAGAATCCCCAAACTTTTGTTGAATTTAGACCCATTTCTTTGTGCAACTCTATTTACAAAATCTTCACCAAGGCTATTTATTTAAGACTTAAAATTCTCCTTCCTCGTATCATCTCTCCTCAACAAGGAGGTTTTTTTCCAGGTCGGGAAACTCATCAGGGAGAAATTGTTGCTCATGAAACTTTACATTCCATGAATTCGTCCAATATCTCAGCTTTTGTGGTCAAACTTGATATGATGAAGGCTTATGATAAAGTTTGCTGGGATTTTTTGCTCAAAGTTTTGAGAAGGTTTCTCTAAAAAACTGGTGTAAATAGATCAAGAGTTGTATTTCTATTGCTTCATTTTCTGTCATCATTAATGGAGCTCCCTCTGGATACTTTTCTTCAACCCAGGGTGTTAGACAAGGAGATCCTTTATCTCCTTTCTTATTTATCATTATGCCAGAAGCTTTTAGTCAATTGGTTATTAAGCAAAGGGATCTGGGATTTTGGAAAGGGGTGTTAATTCCTAATTCTGATATTTCAATCACTCATAACCTTTTCGTTGATGATACACTATTCAAGAGGTTACTCATATAAATTTATTCTGGATACTTATTCTGCTAGATCTGGCCAACAGATAAGCCCCCATAAATCCAAGATCTTCATTTTTAATACTCCTCAGTTGGTGGTTGATAGACTTGTGAATATCTTAGGTTCCCAGTAGACTTTCTTCCTTCTACCTATTTGGGGATTCCTTTCTTTATGGGATCTGCTAAGTCTTCTTTTTGGAATTCGGTTATTGAGAGACTTAAATCTCGTATTTCTGCTTGGAAGGCTAGGTGGTTGTCTCTTTTAGGTAGGATACTTCTCATTAAAATGGTCCTATCTTCTATTCCTAATTACTATATCTCGGTTCTTCAAGCTCCTAGATCAGTCATCTCCCAAATTGAAAAGATTATTCGATCTTTTCTTAAAATAACATGATAGAAGATAAAAAGATTCCATTGATTTCTTTGACCAAGATGTCTCTTTCCAAGAAATTTGGTGGTGTTGGGATTCTGGACTTATCTATAATAAATAGGGCTTTTGGGGGCAAACTATTTTGGTCTATGTATACTAAGCCCCAATCTTTGTGGTGCCAAAATATGCAAACTAAGTATTTGGACTCCCAAAATCCTACTAGGATCTTCACAATTTCTAATCCTCCACAGGGATCTGCTATTTGGAACTTTATGATCTCATTTAGGGAAGTGGTCTCTAATTTTCTCTCCTAGTAGGTCCATTTGGGGGAGGATATTCCTTTTTGGAAAGACTCCTGGAATGGCTTTCCCCCTCTTTCACAGCATGATTCTCTTGCTTCTATTTCAGTTGTTCTTTCTCAATCATGGGGAGTTAGATTGGTTGATTATGTAGATAGTGTTGATCTATTTTCTCACAAGGTCTCATGGAAGGATCCCTCTACTCTCCCATTGTCCTTGCAGGAAATTCAAAATTTTAAATCGGTTTTGCAAGACCGAGTGGCTTTCCTGTCTAACATCAAAGATCAACTTATTTGGTGCCCTTCTAAATCGGGAAATTACTCTATTAAAGAAGGATATTTTGTTGTTCAACAAATGGCCAATCAAAATGCTCCTCATCATGCCTTTTTGTTCAGTTGGAATAATTCAATATTACCTAAAGATGGTGTTTTTTTGGCTCACGCTGCAAAATAGAATTTTGACTAGTGATCATTTAGTCAAATTTAATATTGTAGTCTCCTTTTCTTGTATCTTATGTGGTAAATCTCTTGAAGACGTCAATCATCTTTTTCTTCATTGTGAGTTTGCAAGTAGTTGTTGGAATTTTGTCCTCCAAAAGTTATCTCTTTCATTCTCTTTGCCTTTATCTTTATGGGACATGTTTCAGTCTTGGCCAGTTTTGTATTCATCTTCTCTATTTGCTTGTTTGTGGTTTATAATTCCCTCTTCAGTCATATGGGCCATTTGGTGGGAAGGAAACAAGCACATTTTTAGATGTGACTCATCGGATTTATCTATTGTTCTTGGGATTTTGGAAAGAAGTATTATTGAGCAAGTTAATGCTCATGTTCAGAAATATTTTAATATAAATTTAGAGTTCTCTTCCTGGGACAATTTTATGATT
The DNA here is from genome assembly GCF_030272615.1 of Cryptomeria japonica. Lineage (NCBI taxonomy): Eukaryota > Viridiplantae > Streptophyta > Pinopsida > Cupressales > Cupressaceae > Cryptomeria > Cryptomeria japonica. Next base: position 702,653,952 of record NC_081411.1, on the reverse strand, counting down.
TCTTCCTGAAAATTATCATTATTCCTATATCACCCACCTTTCCAAGGATTTGGAAAACACTTGTAGATAGAAATTCCATAAAATGGCATCCTCCTAATGTCCCTTTTTGTAAATTAAATTTTGATGGATCCTCCCATGGAAATCCTGGTGATTCGGGAATAGGGATAGTTTTTCATCATCATTTGGGTTCTTTATTAGCATTAAAAGCTATGCCAGTTTCTTCTGGGACAAATAATATGGCCAAGGCTTGTGCTCTTTTAGAAGGTCTTGTTATGGCTAAGGATTTTAATTTCAAATACCTTCATATTGAAGGTGATTCAGCTATTGTCATTAATGCTTGGAAGGCAAGAATAGCTGATAATTGGCATTTCTAGTATATTCTTGAACAAATATGGACTCTTATTGATACGTTTGAGCACCTCATAATCTCACATGTTTATCGTGAAGGTAATGCATTGGTTGATTTCCTCACTAATATGGGTAGTGACAAATCTATTATTGATTCCTCTTGATTGGGGTGTGATTTGATGAGCATCCCAAACCTATTAAGTATAGCATGTAGAGAGTCAAGTATTTAATCTTTCTTATTGTATGATTGCTCATTTATATGAGTTGATATTCTCTTCTCTTGGTGAGGTATTCCTTTTCATAATTCCATTTGGTTTTGATTTGAGGTACTTTGCTTTACTCGACCATCACTTGGCATTCATTAATGATGAGTTGGTTGTTATTGATGTTGTTTGTATATTTGGTACTCTCTTCTGGTGCAAAATATGGATATATTTATTTTCACATTGGGAATTCGTCCATCATATGCCATTTAAAGTTTGGCGTGGCATTGTTTTCATGATTATCTTTATATGCCGCTTCTTTGGTTTGTCAATTTTTTTATGATATATCTCCTCTTTCTTTTCATTTACGGCATAAAAATTTTGGGCTTCATTTCTCTCTAGCAATTCTGCATTCACCTCTTCTCCTTTGGCATTTGTCTATAATGGCATACTGCAGACCTCATGTCGTTGGTGTCAGTCATGTTTTGGACCCTTGTGTTTCTGGTAAATTATCTATGTTCTGTAGTATATATATATTTTGGTTGCAGGTGTTTTTTGGTGTAGGGGCATGTCAATTTTGGTTGTAGGAGTTCTTTGTTGCAGAGCCTTCAATATATCCCACGAAGATGGATATGTTATTTGATGTTGGTTTAGTCCTCTTGCTTTTTGGAGCTCTCTTCTTCATTCACTGGGTATCCTATGTTATTTCTTTTTCATGTCCTTATTTTGTAAATAAGCTTGCATGCTCCTATTCTGTAAATGATCTTGCATGCTCCTATTTTTAAATGATCCTGCATGCTCCTTTACTGATCTCTATTTTGTAACTAGCTCTAGCTAGAGGATTGTTCACTACTTCTCTTCTATAGTCATGTTTATGAGCAATGACCAAAGTTTTTCTTGCTCGTTCTTTTCTCTGGGAGCTCAGTTTGAACCAGTTTTTAAATATATTCTAAAAAATATATATTATTAATAAAATATATCAAATGGCATTGCCACCTTGCCAAAAAAAAAAACTGCTTCCTCAACTTCTATCTGTTCATCATTATATAAATGCTCATAATAAAATTATATATTCTTCAACATACCATCCTTAGTAATTTCATCAAGCAATTCTGCACAATTCTTGAGTGGAATAATAGTTACATTACTAGATACAAGTGCAAGATCAATGTCATCCTTCTTCTTTCTTCTTCCAGTATCGGATGGGGTAGAAGCTATTTCCTTCGGAGCTCTTTTCTACACCGGTGCCCTGATTGTAACCTTCCTAATCATTTGCTTATTTGCTTCCATCTTAGACTCTTTAGTTTACTTCCTCAATACCCTCTTGAATGCTAGGGGTGTGTCATCATCAAATCCAAATTCTTATGGAATAGGCTCAATAAATATTTCAATCTCTTTTCTCTTCCTTCCTTTTTCTGGAACAACATCAATTAATGCCTTGATGTCTTGTGAAACCTATTCCACAAACTTGCTTGCTTTGCCCTATTGTTTCTCTCTATTCTTCTGATTAAACTTAGTTTCAACCTCTTGCTTCTTTTGTTTAGCAGTACCAAAGGATTTTTCATCTTCATCAATAGGTGCATCAATTAACAACTATGCATAAGCATCTAGAATATGAGCATCAACTTCATAACCCATTTCCTCAATCCAAATCTTCTAGGGCTTGACAGCTTCCATCAAAGTTTCATCTTTCTTAACCATGAAGCATATCTCGGTTGAGTATTTCTCAAAAAATTGTTTTGAAACCTCTCCCTAGAATTCATAGCCTTTTGGAATTCCTTAAAGTAACCTCATATTTTATAATCTCACTAACTACCCAAAGTAGCAATAGATTGTTTTAGTTGTCTTCCTACCAGGATATCAAATGCCCATTGTCTCTTCCTGAAACTAGGAGTTTCATTAATGAAAAATAGCATTAAATAGATAATAAGATTACCATACTAGATTGTTCCCTTCTTCTCTCCTTTGATCTTCCCTAGGTTAATTAACAACTCATCCAACATCCATCCATAGAGATCTAACTTCTCATTTAATGTCATCATTTTATGTGTTGCATAAATGCAGGAGCTAGAAATAGAATTCAGACGGTTTGATTGAGTTACCTTGTAACCAATAATCATGCTTTTGAATCTGATATCTTTGTCGGTGATAGTGCTAACCCTCATTGATCACTTGTCTAATGTTGCACTAGTGATTTTGCTAACATAATCATTAGAAACCTTCTTGTCTGGACATTGCCCAACCTGCGGTAAATCGGTGATTGCCATGATGGCCTCCTTTAAGATCTTATACGATCTGTCCAACCAGATGAATTCTCCATGCACTATGCTCAAAACATATCTGACAAGATCATCTTCGAATTTCAGAATATCCAGAATGTCGGTAAACCCTAGATCCTCAATATGTTAATATTAAGGCTTAATCTTTCTATAATCTCCCATCAACTCACTCATATACTCCTTTCGGGACATGGGAAAATGCGCCAACCGAATCATCCAAAGTGGTTATATGCGGACATCGTTTGAAAATTGGCCTAGGATGGTCCTGTTGGCACATGGACACTCCAATGAGACATTGTATGTGATTGAAGGTTTTGTCATTGATGGAAACCTTGCAATCCTATAGCACCAGCAAGACCTCATACCGGCAAAGCATTACATAGGCAAGACAGTGCACCGACATCAACAAGATCACTCTACACCGGCACCGGTACCGGCACCGGCACAGAAGAAAAGATGTATACCGGCATAGAGGACGACAGGATTTTTGATATGTAATATTTTGTTTATTATTGTAAGCCAACTTGGCAAATTGTAAAATGACTCTTGTATATAAAGGAGATCATTGTAGACATTTAGAGAAAAATGTAGCGAGCAAAAAGAAAATTATTAGGCTGACCTAATGTGCGAATTATAGGTCAAGCGTATATGTAAAGAACAGAGCAAGAACCGGTACTGAATCTAGCATTGGAGATGCTATTGTAAAGTAGTACAAGTCATTGGATTAGTATAATCCTTATTGTAAGTCAGTGTGACTTCTCATTGAGCAGTGAGCTCTAGGCAATTGGCCTTCCTGCATGTGCAGGCCCCTATTGTAAGTAATATTCTCTTATTGGCCAGTGAGTGAATATTGTGGGTCACAAATCCCACCGAGGTTTTTCCCACACTAGGTTTCCTCATTAAATAACTTGTGTTATGGTGTTCTTTTCATGTGGATGTTTCTGATTCTGTTTATTGCATTAATTCTTGCATACTGGTATACTATTATTTTATGTTCTGCATGTTTCAAATTAGAAAATTCTTATCACCGATTAGATACTGATTCACCCCCCCTCTTAGTATCTGTGGGAATCCTAACAATTGGTATCAGAGCCCGGTCCTCTATTTTCAGAAGCCTAAAAGCTTGAGGAAGATCTTGACATTGGTAAAGATGGAAAATCTGATGAAGCAACTTGAAGGAGCTCTTACAGACTATGATGCAAAGAAGTTGAAAAATATCAAATTAGAAGATGATTTAAAAGCAGCTCAGGATATCATTCAGGCACTTCAAGAAAATCTTACTATTGCAAGAAATAAGAGAAGAGAACTCTGTGAAAAATTGCAAAATGAGAATGATGAAAAGGAATCACTTAATGATATGATAAGCAAGCTGAAACAAGAGAACATGACAACAAAAAATGAAATGCAAGATGACTATGAGATTTTGCAAAGAGATTGAGGATAGGAAGAAGAATGAAGAAGAATTGACCAGAAGACTAAGTGATGCAGCAAATGAGAACACAATACTTAGCTATGAAAATGACATATTGAAGACAGATCTGATGCATACTCAGAATGACTCAAATGAACTGATGAGACAAAAAGAAATCTTGGAAAGGGAATTGGAAACTGCAAATCAACATAAAGAAAAATTCAAGAAAAGCTCAGAAGAACTTGGTACCTTATTGAAGAATCAAAAACCTAAAGGTGACACTTCTGGAATTGGCTTTGAAGTTGGTGAAAGCTTTGGTACTGCAAATACTCAGGATCACAACAAACCAGTAAGACCACCTAATGCTTATAAATTCAATGGAAAATGCTTTAACTGTAATAAGTATGGTCATAGGGCAAATGAATGTAGATCTAGGAATTATCAGAATATCAATACATCCACCAGTCAATGTTCAAAATGCAACAAAATTGGTCATAACTCCGATGAGATGTTATGTTTGTGGAAGATTTGGACATTTATCTAATCAATGTAGAACACAAACTGGCATAGGTTATAAGAAAGCTATTCAGAAAAATAATGTAACTTGTTATGCATGTAATAAGGTTGGGCATATTGCTAAATTTTGTAGAAGTAAAGGTACACCGGTAGACAACAAAAGTGCTAGCTTGAAAGGTAAAGAAAAGGTTGAAGAGGTTAAGCAAGAATTCTCAAAGCAATGGATTAGAAAAGTTGATCTAAATATTGGGAATACTCCTCCACCGGTAGAACCAACAAATGCTCCACCAGCAGGACAGAGTGATGCTTCACCGGCAAGAAGTTATTCATCTAATTGAATAAAATTTCCTTGAGGGTTTGGCAATCTAATGACACATGTGCTATTATTCCCTCGGTTAGAGATAAGAAGTTGAAAATTATTTATTACCGGCAAACAATGTTAAGTGAATACTTAACCGGCATGCAATTAATATGGTAGATGTCGAAAAGACATTATAAAAATAAGGTTTTGGCTCCATTTCATTTCACCATGATTTCAAATTTTCAGAGAGTGCAAAAATTCCAAGCTAAGGCATTTCAAGCAAGAAGCAAGCACACTCCAAGCATTCATCCATACAAGACAGAAAAAGGTATTTAATCATGGCATCCACCTCTGCAATTGAATACATAGCAAACCCTACTGTTGTGGAAGTAATTAAAAGACCTAGGCTTGTATTTCAATTAGTCCCCAAGATAGCAAAGAAGGATGATACCTTAGGTGCATTTTCTCAAATTCCTAAAGGTGTTGTATATGCTGAAGACCCTAGAATGTACATCCACTACAATATTGAAGAGTTAGGAGATGAGGAAATCAAAACCATGTATAAAACTGAGATATGTGATGATACCGGCAATGTTAAAGCTAAACACAAGGTTATTGACACCTTAGGATTCATAGAAATCCTTAGTATTCCTGAATTTCCTAAGGATGTGATTAGGATAGTGTAAAGCAAAGTTCATGGAGAATTTTTCTGGCTAGATGCAATTCATAAGATCACCAAGGAAGTGGTAAAAGTTGTCACAGGGTTACCGACCACCGGTAAGAGACCAAACAAAAACAAGAAAGTTTCCAATGATTTAGTCATAGACCTAACAGGTGCAACATTCGATAAGAGATCTCTAAGGGTTAACGATGTAAAAGATATCAATGTGAGATTCATAAGTATGATATTAGGTTACAAAGCCACTCATGCTAATAGACTTAACTCAGTTTCAAGTTTATGCATTAAGAGTGCGTATGATATGGTGATAGACAATGCAAAAATTGACATCTATGAATGGTTAAAAGATGAACTGATAGACAACCTTGGAAAGATAAAGAAGGATAAGAAAGGAACTTTCAAATTTGGAAATTTGTTAGTATGCCTAATGCTTCATATAACAAAATAGGTTCCCAGTATAGGATATAAAGAACTAGGATATGACATACCGGTAGGAAAGCAATTGACAAAACTGTTTAATACCATGGGTGAGAACAAGGAAAACAACATTCATGACTTTTTCCAAGCATTGAAGATAAAAATGAAGAAAAGAATAAGGTTATCTCAAAAAATAGTAGACAAATACAAAGATGACATATGCTTTGTTATTAAGAAAGATGAAATATGGATGGAATCAGTCATCCCAAGGACAATCTGGGTAACCAAAATGGGCTATGAGATAGATGACCACATAGTTGAAACTTATGCTAAAGCACTTCTGGAAGCCCCCAAAGATCCTAAGGAAGAAGTATTTGGTAGTGCTGAGACCATAGAAAGCCAAAAATAGTCTAAGAAAAGAGTAAAGAAGGTAGGGGCATTTGTGAGGAAAGGATCCAGACAAGCAAAGGCCATTAAGGAAGATGTATTAAAGAAAACTGGCATAACAGAAGATGAGTTGGCAACCCCACAACCTAAAGCTCATCTATCACCAGTAGGTACTTCTTTGGAAGGTGAAATGCCAGCAACCTTTAAAAGAGTTGTTAGGAAAAGAGATCCCTCACCAGAAACCACTCCTTCACCTAGAAGGACAAGGCAGAAGCAACAAGCTGTGAGATCTCTGGTTAGAAAGGTCACACCTAAGAAAAAGCTAACCCCTAAAAAAAATAAAAAGACAAAAACTGACTTGGCACCTCTAGACATATTGCTAAATGAGACCACAGAGGAAGGAAAACTAAAAAACATAGAGAAAATTTATGACACTCTTTCTGCTGATGAGAAAGGGAAAGTATAGGAAAGTGTAATACTGCATATGGACATGTAGAAAAAGTTTTTGATAGAAGTAGTCAATGAAATTCCTGATGATTTGTACAAAAGACTTGAGGCCAGAAGGCAAGCAGTGATTGAATTAGACAAGAATATAAAAATAGAAAAACTACTTGTTGTATATCCGGTAAACTCTCCCAAGGAAATTGATGATTTGATTGCTTAGGAAAACTGGACAGTATTCTCTACTGCACACTAGCATATTTCACTAATGGCAGGAAGAGTTACTGAAGTTACAGAAGAAACAGAAGATGGTTGGGACATATTCTTGGTTGAAAAGGAAAAACAAGAAGAATACAGGAACCCTAAGCCTATTAAAGTATATCAGAAGGATAAGAACAAAGGGAAAGGCAAAGTTGGTGGACCTCCAAGCATAAAGGTTAAATACAACCTACCCCCACCTATGAAAATTACAACCACTGAAGACCAATAGGCATCTAAAAGTATGGATGTAGAGGATAGCAATCCAAATCCTGAAGTCCTATACACTATAAATGTTGATACCCAAAAGATCAACATAACAGTTGATAAAGATACAACAGACAAATCAGATATGGCTAAAGAACCTTCAGTAACAGAAGATACAGACAAATCGGCAAAGGATACAGGGAAAAAGATGGAATCTGAGGCACATACAGAGAAACCAACATAGCTAAAGGCTCCATAACAGGTTCACAAGGAAACAGTGCCACCGGTAAGTAGTGAAGCAGGGAAACCAGTGCTAAAAGAAATGCAAACACAAACTGACCTGCCAGAGGTCAATACAAGCATGGTCACTTCCACTGGTACTCAGTTTGTTGGGTCATCATCAACATTCAAGTCAACAAATGTTATTGAGGTATTACTTGAATCCATTAAGAAAATAATTGACTGTAGTTCACGGGCTTATAAAGCAATAGATGATTCAATACCAATTTTTAAGTTAGTTGCTCCTAATTGTAATATAGATAATAAAGATTCTTTAGGACAATTGGATACATTATGTAAATACATTTCTAGAAATATTGAGAAAATAAAGGAAGAATCAGTAAAGGACATGGTAGGAAAGGAGAAATAGAAATTCTTTGATGAAAAAATAAAGAAGTGTAACAAAGACTTTGACACAGTTCTACTGGAACTATGTAGTTTGTTGAAAGAGTATAAAAATCTGTATAAAGATACATGTAAAACAAACTTCTTGACTGTAGATATTGACAAGAAAATAAGCAAGACACAAGATGAGATAAATAAACTTGCAGACAATTTTGTCAACTCACCGGATTCATTATCTATTTTTGAAGAAAAGTAAGCAAATTTTGAGGAAGAATTGCTCAAACAGGAAAGAGAGAAAGAAAGAATAATAAACAAGGCAAAACACTTGAGATCTAAACTGAGTCCAAGATTGGACTATTTAGCATCTCTGCAGAAGGAAATCTCAAAGGCATTAGCACAGGGAAGCAAAACACTGGCAGAGCATTTACAGCATCTCACTGGTACTGTGAAGAGGACTGAAACAGCAATAAAAGATAGAAAAAAGTTTATGGACAGTATAAACTTAATTTTGGGTGACCTTTTTCAGATAATAACTACCCAACTACAGGGTTGAGGATATGGACAGATGTAACTACAAACTCTACTAACATCTTGACAACCTTTGTCATTGATGCCAAAGGGGGGGTAGTAGGATGAGAAAGTTCAAAGATAGGAATCATATGCTCAAGGGGAGCCCTCATATTTTTGGTAAACATTTTTGGACTACACATTTTGGGACACTTTTTGAAATTTCTCATGAGTGTTGCCATCAATGCCAAAGGGGGAGATTGTTGGCATATGGACACTCCAATGAGACATTGTATGTGATTGAAGTTTTTTTCATTGATGGCAACCTTGCAATCCTATGGCACCAGCAATACATCATACAGGCAAAACATTACACAGGCAAGACAATGCACCGGCATCAACAAGATCACTCTACACTAGCACCGGCACCGGCATAGAGGCCGACAGGATTTTTGATATGTAATATTTCATTTATTATTGTAAGCCGACTTGGAAAATTGTAAAATGACTCTTGTATATAAAGGAGATCATTGTAGACATTTAGAGAAAAATGTAGCGAGCAAAAAGAAAATTATTAGGCAGACCTAATGTGTGAATTATAGGTCAAGGGTATATGTAAAGAACAGAGCAAGAACCGGTACTGAATATGGCATTGGAGATGATATTGTACAGTAGTACAAGTCATTGGATTAGTATAATCCTTATTGTAAGTCAGTGTGACTTCTCATTGAGCAGTGAGCTCTAGGCAGTTGGCCTTCCTGCATGTACAGACCCCTATTGTAAGTAATATTCTCTTATTGGCCAGTGAGTGAATATTGTGGGTCACAAATCCCACCGAGGTTTTTCCCACACCAGGTTTCCTTATTAAACATCTTGTGTTATAGTGTTATTTTCATGTGGATGTTTCTGATTCTATTTATTGCATTAATTCTTGCATATCGGTATATTGTTATTTTATGTTCTGCATGTTTAAACTTAGAAAATTCTTATCACCAGTTAGATACTGATTCACCCCCCCCTCTCAGTATCTGTGGGAATCCTAATAGGTCCTTGACCTCAACAACAGTAGGATTTATAATAAAAGAAGGTACAAAGGATGATCATGCTTCCATGATGAAAGATAAATACCTGTGAAATAGTTGTCGGTGAAAAAACCTAAAGAACTCTTCCGATCACTGGTGAAGTCACTCAAGATGATATCGATCACACTGGATCACCTTAGACTTGCTTTGAATTGCTCTAAACCTCTATGAATACAAAGTGATTAGAAATGAAGTGAATTCAACCTTTTAACCTCCAAGAAACCTTAATTTGTCATTGATATGAATGACTTTTGGTGAAAGATAGCGGATCTCGATCAAACATCTTCATGTCGGATAAGCATTTCCAATGTCTGGAACATCTTCCAGAACCTTTTCTTGAGGCTTAAGCAATATCTTCATGAATTTTGCCAACCCCTAAGGCATCTACCTTAGTTACCAGATGAGCTTCCTGCCAGTGCAAGAGCAACCTCCTATATCGGTTGAGTAATTGAAGCATTCCCATCTGCTATTGATCTTTTGTCTTCCTGGCCCATTTCTTTATATGCTCTTGTCAAATTTCATTTACATTCTCTTTCCCTTTATCATTTGATCCATCATTGCCAACCTGTGGATTTCTACTTCTACAGAGCTTAGCTATGTGTTCAACCTCATTGCATGCATAGCATGTAACATTGTTGTTTTGAATCGCTTTGCTAAAACCAATATAATTGCTTGACCTGCACTAATTAGCCATATGTCCAAATTTTCCACATTCATATTATTTAACATTCATTCTGCAATTGTTTATCTTATGACCATACTTATTGCATTTAGAACATTGCCTAGGGAAAGAATTATAGTTTTGATTTGCTCTATTTCTATATTGCCTAGCCATGTGACCAAATTTGTTACAAACAAAGCATCTACCATTAAATTTATAAGCATTAAGCTGCCTTACTAGTGCCTTATGGTTTTGTTCTTCATTTGTAGTACCGGAACTATGTCCTTGTTCAAATCCAAGTCCACTAGAAGCTCCATTTGGTCTTTGACTTCTCAATAACTCATCAAGTTGTACTGAACTAACCTTGAATTTTTCTTTATACTCACTTGTAACAATCTAATCATCTCTCAGAATTATAATTTGTTTCTCAAGTTCTTGTTCATTACTGTGGGATTGTACTTAATCAGTTCTTTGTTGGCAATTGACACTCATTGGATTCATTTTATTGTCATTGATGGAAACAAGATCAAATAGAAGGAATTAAGACTTGATGGAAGTCACAAACTGACACTAGGAGGCATATACCAGCAAATACCAACATTGGAAGCATTCAGGGCTACACCAGCACTAACACTGGCATCAGTACTTCAAGAAGCCGACATCAAGGAAGATTTATTTTGTAAATCATTTTGTAATTATTGTCGAGGTCGACATTGAATATCTTTTGTAAATGCATTGTAAGCCAACATAAGGCATATCATATGTAATAGGTATATAATTCAGTCTGCTAGGTCAATTTAAGATATAGAGAGATGATGCTATTATGATGGTATAGAGATAGACATATAGAAGAACTGTGAGATGCAAAATATATGTATGGAGATCATTTTGTATGTGAACATTGTATCATGAAATGATCTATAGGTAGCTAGGAAAGTACTCTTAGAGGAGAAGTAATACCACTAATAGTTTAAGATTGTAAACCAGTATAGAGCAGAACCAGAACCGAAACTCTATTTGGCATAGCAGATGCATTCTTCAGTTCATTTTCAGTAATTTACTTTGGCAGAAGTCTTGTAGTCAGTGAGGCTCTTTAGTGATGAGCAATATGCCTTCCTACAAGTGTAGGCCCCTGTTTATGTAATATATTTTCTTATGGCCAGTGAACTGATATTGTGGGTCACAAATCCCATCATTGTTTTTCCTCATTGAGGTTTTCCACATATAAAAAATGTGTGTTATGGTGTTTACTTATGTGGATGGTTTATTTGCTTCTTGTTATATGCTTATTTTTTTATTGGTACATACATGCATGGTTTAGAAAGTTAAATATTGTTGATTCTGGTAGAACACTGATTCACACCCCCCCCCTCTCAATATTCTCATATCCCAATAGTTGGTATTAGAGCTTGGTTCCTCGAAAGAAGTTTAACAGCTTGAGGAAGATCCTAAAACTGGAATCTTTGAATATGGCTATGGAAAGGAAACTAGAGATGGCTCTTGAGGATTATGATGCTGAGAGAATAAAGAACTTGAAATTGCAAGAAGAACTAAATTCTACAAATGAATTCATTCTTATCTTGCAAGAAAGGTTGTCATCTACTCAAGCCAAGAGGAAAGAACTTTTGCAACAATCGGATGATGAGGAGAAGAATTCTCTTAAGGAAGAATGAAATGCAAGATCTGACCATGAGGTTATCAAAAGATATTGAGGATAGAAAGAAGAAGGAAGATAGTCTTACTTTATCCTTGAAGAAAAAATTTGATGAATGTGGAAGATTGACTCGTGAGAATAATCTGTTGAGAACTGATTTGGCACACTCCCAGAATAATGAACAAGAACTTGAAAGGCAAATAACTACTCTGAGAGATTATCTAACTACTGCAAGTGAGTTTAAAAAAAAGTTTACGATCAGTGTTGCACAATTAGATGACTTATTGAAAAGACAAAGACAGATTGATGATTCTAGAGGACTTGGATTTGTACAAGGTGAAAGCTCTGGTACTGCTAATAAAGATCAGACAACCGGTATGCAAAACTCATCAGAACAAAGGAAATCGATAAGTCAATCTAATACTTATAAATTCAATGGTATATGCTTTGTTTCCACTAAATTTGGGCACATGGCTAAACAATGTTGAAATAAGGCAAATCAAAACTAAAAATCTGTTCCCGATGAATGTACAAACTGCAAGAAATATGGTCATAAATCATAAGACTGTTGAATGAATGTTAAATGTAATGCATGTGGAAAGTTTGGACATTTTTCTAATCATTGTAGGTCAAGAAATAATAATAATACCGGATATGTCAAGGTAATTCAAAAGAACAATGTTGCATGTTATGCATGCAATAAAATAGGTCATATTACTAAGTATTGCACAAGCAAGACTCAACTGGATAATAATGATAAAGACAATGAGAAAGGGAAGCAGAAGGTAGTTGAAATACAACAAGATCATACCAAGAGATGGGTTAGAAAATCTGAAGAACAAAGTGGAGATGGATCTATACCAGCAAATCCACTGATAGAATAGAGTATTCCTCCACCGGCAGGAAATTTCACCAGTAACTAAGGCATAAGCATAGGGGTTGGCAAAGTCACTACTAAATTTTGCATATTACCCTACAAGAGACCTAAGGAGATCTGGAAAGAGATATGGAGAACTATGTTTATCATTGATAAAGGTTACCCCAGCACTTAATTGTGAAACCGACATCCGTAGGGTTGGTGAAACATTAATGACAAAAAATTAGGGCTTTATTTGCTGATAAAAGAAGCTAAGTGAATTCATTTTCACTCACCAAGCATTCAATCAATCAAAGCAAAGTAAAGGCAAACTAAGAGCAAGCAAGCATTGAGAGAGGATTTCCAGTAGTTATCTGAAGCACTCAAATCATCCACCGGCATTCACTCAAGTATTTTCTAACATGGCATCTGGATCTTCCACTCCTAATTCTATTGCAAATCCAACAATCGTCGAAGTTAAGGATAGGTTAAGGCTAGTCTTTAAGGAGGTTCCCGAAATTGTGAAGAAAGAAGACTCTATGGGAGCATTTTCTAGGGTTCCTAAAGGAGTAATGTATGCTGAAGATGTGAGGGCATACATCCACTTCACTCTTGAGGATCTGGGTACTGAAGACATAAAAAGCATGTATCAATCTATGATACTGGGAGACACCAGAAAGATCAAACCATAATTTAAGGCAGTTGAGGATCTAAGGTTAACCGGTAATCTATATTTACCGAAATTCAAGGATGGAGTTATCAGATATGTCTTGAGAAGGGTTCATAACAAATTTATATGGTTAGACAGACCCTACATGATCATAAAGGAAGCTATACAAGTTGTCGCTGGCTTACCTAGGGTTGGACAAGAACCTGGTAAGAAAATCTCCAACACAGAGGTTTAAAAACTCACTAGTTCCACACCAGATAATAGATCAATGAGGATTAGCACAATAACCAACTCAGACATAAAATTTGCAAGCATGATCATAGGATACAAGGTAACTCAATCCAACCGATTGAATTTTGTTGCAAGTTCATGTATTCATGTCACATATCAAATATTGAGAAATAATGTGAAGTATGACTTATGTGAATGGATGAGGAGTGAGTTAATTTTAAACCTTAAAAAGATCAAAGGAACCAAAAAAGGCACATTCAGATATGCAAACTTAATTGTCTGTTTGATGCTTTATTTCTTGAATGAGCTACCCAATTTAGGAAAGAAGCAATGGTCTCATGACATAACAGTAGGTATGCAAATCAAAATGGCTATCATCAGTCTTGGTACTGACAGGGATGAAAAGATTTGGGGTTACTTCAAGACATTCTAGGAGAATATGAGGAAAAGGGAAAGAACTCTAAGAACATTATGGAGAAGTACTCCACTAACATATGTTTTATGGTGAAAACTCATGAAACACTCATGGAAGCAGTTGAACCCAGGCAAATCTGGATCACCAAGCTTGGATATGAGGTAGATGATAGTATTTTTTAGCTTTATGCAAAGATTCTATTATATGCCCTATTGGATGACCAAACAAAGCACTTCGGTACAGTAGGAGAAAAGGCTCTTGAAGTGAAAACAGGTTTCAAAAGAAAAAGGAGAGAGAAGAAAATTGATAAAAATTTTGTATATGTGCATAATGTGATTTATAAATTAGATACTCAGCTAGGTTCCCAATCTAAACAGGCAGTCAAACCGGTAGAGGTTGCTATTGAAGAAGTGAAGAATCCATAAGTTTGCATTTCCCCAATCACTTCTGACTCTGACCCTAAGGATAATGAGCCTCTAGCTTTCAGGAGGGTGAAAAGGAAGGATGGGTTAAAACCACCGATAGAGCAAAAAAAGAAAAAAACCAAGGAGGAGACTTGTCAGAAAGGTAGCACAACCTATGTTGGTATTGTGTTTCCATTGATGTCAACCGGTATGGGATGACCACTGAGAGTGGAGATGTGTGTGCAACATTAGTATGAAGAAGTACAAGATGAGATATCTTGCATATCACCTTGTATTGCAGAACACCGATAATAGTAAGGAAGATGACCTCAGGAGTCCCCAGTGTAACAAGTTAGTGTCTGACTTGTGTGATGAGATAGAAAGGTGTTTGAGTAGTTATTTGTGATAAAGAGGCAGAATATTACCCAAATCACATCAACACTAGAAGAGAAGAATGAACCGGTGTGCTATGAGGTTGTAGAACAGAAAGACTCCCACCGAATGAAGATGCAGTCATCATGGGAAGCAATGACTGACAATGAATGTGCTCACATCAATTCACATGTGTCTGTTTGAAGAAATGTTGCTCAACAGGGAAATCACATGAGCTTACGGTAGAAAGCAGATGATGTTACTCCACCAAGTGAATGGATCTTATCTCCTATTATGCACTAAGTGCATTATAGTTTGAGAGGTAAAGGAAAGAACTTGAAGGATCACACTGGATCTACCAGTGAATTTAAGGAATGCCCTAAGTGCTTGAGATCAGGGTTATGCACTAAACCAAAAAGAGAAGGCATGATTGAGATGCCAGTACAGAGGAAGTGTGAATTGTTTGTCACCTTGACAAACCGGTTGAGGAAGGAATAGCATTGATTGAGAAGAAAGGTTGAGTAGATGTAAACATAGGAATCTAACCTCACTGAAAGAAGATAAGAGTTTTGTGAAGGTTGATGACATGGTGTCATCAAGAGTTGTAACCGGTATATGAGTCAATCGGTTATATAAGCAAGGTGTAGTTGCAAAAGATTTCCCATTTGTGGGAATGAGCATACTTTGGATTTACCAGTCTAGAGACTAGTTTGAGAGTTCCATCGACAGTTCAAGATGAGGGCAGATATGATAAGGTAACTAGTAGAATGGTTGAGACTGGAAGGGTTAGCAAATCGGCAGAAGTAAGGAACCGATAGGGTGTTTGGTTGGTGATCCTACTTGGACCGACTTGAAGTGCCAAGCTGGTAGTTAGTCGATATGGATGCCACAAGGAGTCAACGTGGAAAACCTGTGTTTGGATAAAGATGGAATGTACATCGAAGGGGTTGTTTTAGAGTTGGTCAGCTTTAATGAAAGGTCACGCAAATCACGGGACTTGCTACAGAATGATTGTATGGGTTTGAGGCTTGAGGTCTAGAAGACAACTATGAGTCAGCCTAGAGTGATTGAGAAGATCAAGGCGACAGAGAAAATAGCACAACAGATCTTTCGTGATTGATCAAGGGATCAGCTACTAGGGTAAAAATCAAGTCGCCAGAGATGGAAGGCGTGATCTAGAAGTTGTGAATATGGTGAAGTTGTGCATTCAAATGTCAAAAAGATCAGATCGTGCAAGATCAAATTGGATTTGGTTTGCCTCAGGGATGGTGAGGAAACCCTAGTTGCCTAGATTTTGAATTGGTTTTTGGAAGGAAAACCGGTATATAAGTATGTGGTAGAAGAGGAAGTTTAGTGTTGTTGAAGAACAGAATATCGGGGGATTGATAAGTTAAAGGTTTTTGCAAGAAAGAAGAAATTAGCCTAGTGCTCAATGAGCATCTGTGAAGAGAGTGAGAGAGAGGGAGAATTTGGTTGAAGCATTCAACCGGTTGGACTGAAGAACCAGTAGTGTTTATAACAGTCAAGCAGAAGAGAATGAGGCTGCATAGAAGGTAAATAGAGAATTGGTAGAGAGTAGAGCAGGTGAAGAATAGCAAGAAGAGTGAGTCGGTGTATAAGAGAGGATATCTAACTGACAGAGAAAAATATATGAAATGGTTGAAAGATTCACTTGTAACATGATAACCACTTATGTATTTGACATTTACTTTGTGAACATTGAGTTGTAGCTTGGTGCAACGGTTTGTGCTCCTTTGGGTTGTAGCCCATAAATCAGGTAGGGGTTGGTGCTCCTTGGGTTTGTGCCCTAAACTTTGTAAATTTGATTTACTATGAGGTTTTATTGGAGCAGTAGACTCCAGCAACATTGCTCATTGAGGTTTTTCCCATCTTGGGTTTTCCTTGTATATGTTGATGTTATGAGATGTCTTCTTGTGTGTGTGTGTATTTGATTTAATCTCATCACTAACCAGTAAGTCTGCATTGTGTTTGATTCATAAACCAATATGCTCAAAAAGGAGAGCTAAAGGGAAAAGTTTATAGAGCCACTAATTCACCCCCTCCCCCTCTTAGTGGTGCATTGTGTCTAACAGCCTATTGCACCTCCACCACCGGTAACGAAGCCTATGCAGAAGAGGAAACCAGTCACACCAGCAACAACAAGCAAAAAGCAGAATAGCGGTGATACCGGATCTAGTAAAACATCAATGACGTGCTAAAATTGTTGATGAAGTAACAAAAGATGGGATATTAAAGAATATTTCAAAATATTATGATTTTTTCAAAGACAGTGAGCAAAATGAGTTAGAGGAAGCTATTTTATTGTATATAGACATGTATAAGAAGGCATTAGTTGAAATTTTGAAAGAGATACCTTTATCTCTATATAATAAACTTGAAGCTAGGAGACTTGATGCTATCAAGAGGGATAAGGAAATCAAGGAAGTTGCACTTTTGGAACAATGTGACACTATAAATAATGAAGAGATGAAAAGATGTATAGATACTGTTAATAGGACAATTTTTAGTAGTAAAAATTGGCAAATAAATCTTATGTTGGGTAGAGTAAATGAGGTGGTAAATGAGACAAGTAAGGGGTGGACAAAATTCTTTCAGAAAAACCCAGACTTTCTCACATCTCAGGAAGAATTTGCAAAGGCAACATCCCCTTCAATTCCTAACAAATCAAAAGGAAAGGGTATTTTAGGTAGTTCTACTCCAATTTTGACACAATCACAACTAGTTGTAACTATAGGCACACATCCACAACTGACAGTCACAGAGAGTGTATAGTTTATACTGACACAAACCAATTTTGAGAAAGTGAGTGTATAGGACATTGGAAACACTGTGGATAATACTTCATTGGCAATAACTGACACTACACCAAGTGGAGAAGCCACTGGTGCAAAAGAGGTTGAGATGGACAAGGTTAAATCAACTAAATCCATACCGGCAGGAAAACAGATTCACCAACAAGAGTATTGGCAATTGACACTTCTCAGGTCAAGAAGAAATTAGTTTCTGAGTTAAGTCCAACAGAACTAATGATGATGGCCACTCATAAATTGTTATGTTAGGTGTTGAAGACAACTAAGAGGGAGGGGGGGTGAATCATTTGTCCAATAAATTCAAACCAAAATTAACTTAACCAAACTTAATGCTTAATATATGCAAACCAAAATTTATGTCGATAGATAGTTTTATCAATTAATTGCAGTACCGATAAAGTTTAATGCATGAAATAGAAAGACAATAACATCCACAACACATAACATAGATATTTGTATGTAGAAACCCTATAAGGGGAAAAACCACGGTGGGAAACCTTACCCACAATCAGATGATACTACTACAGATAGTATGTGTGTACAACATGGAGTCTGGACATGCAGAAAGTCCAACTGCCTAGAGCTCACTGCTCAATCACAAAATGGGAGTCACACTGACTACAATTGGATGGTTAAATCCAATGATAATGTACTGCTCAAAATAGTATCTTCATGTGTTGGATTCAGTACCGATTAAGCTCTGATTTACTTTCTTCAAACCTTCCTTCAATCTTGAATGATGTCTACGTGTATAGCTTTGCTAATATTCACATATACCTTATTACAATCCTCACCACTATGTTACATTAATCTCACAAATGAGATCTTACATTTATACCATAATCTAAGATTAAATGAGTAGGTCAGCTCACTAAGAGATATTACAATAAAGTCAATTACAAATGAATCAATATGTGATGCATCATGTCGGCTCAATGCATTTACAATAATAACAAATCATCTTCATGACGTGTCGTGCTAATCTTGAATAGATATGCTTATCGGTGCATAACCTAGACCTATTTGTCGATAACAGCAAATATGCAAACTCAATTAGACCAATGAACAAATCACCAAAACCAAGTGTCCAAACAATGTCTTTGACATAACCAAGTAATCTCCAAGTCATTCCAAGTGCTGGTGAACAATATAACCTGTCGATGAACCAAATACTGGTGACTGTGCATAAGTCACTGAACATGTCAGTGAACATAACCAAGAGTCTCCAAGTGTTGATAAGTATTGACAAGTGTTGACATCAATGACAAAACCATATCAACATATCCAAAATACCAACATGTTAAAGGAAGGAACTGTAGACAAAGGGTTGATTGATAAATCGGTCTCTGTATTACATAGAATAATGCCTGATTGTAAAATAGAGGATGGAGCAAGCCCTTTTGGTAAGCAAAAAGCTTTAACAGAACACATCAAATAACTATCAATCCTTGAGACAGATTGTAGACTGACGGGCTTTGGACAATTTCTCTATTGCAAAAAGAGAAACTTTTGATCAGCTTATAGTAACTGGGAAGAAGAAGATGGAGGACAAACTTATCTCTATTGAGGTTTGTTTGAAACAATGCACCGATATTTACAGAGTATGTTGTAATATAGGAAGTCTAACAGCCAATGTAAATGAGAGATTGAAAGAATTACATGACAAAATGGCTACTATTGCTAATTCTTTTGATGGGCTAACTACACTAACTACATCTATTGATGGACAAATTTTGTCCTTGGATAACCAAGTTTTTGCATTTGAGAAAGAAAAAGATAAAATACTGAGGAGAGCAAGAAATTTAAGAGGACTAGTAGGTCCAAGACTTGACTCTTTGCGTGTTCACAAGAGAGAATACATGAATATGGTAGAAAAGCCCACACTGGTAGATACCTAGGAGAAGGAATAATTTACCCACTGCCTCAGTGTACTTGCATCGGTATCGGACACTTTCAAATTAGGATGGGACACATCTTCAATTGCTACAAAAAGCATACCCATAAATTCTGAAGATGACTAAGCTTGAATGATTCTAATTGTATTCTTTCATTCTTTATTCATTCACCGGTCTTTGGCATTAATGTCAAAGAGGGAGTATGTACATTTGTGAAAAATATCAGGGAATATGTTATCATATGAAGTGTGTTGTTCAGGGGGAGCACACCGGCAGGGAATCGATTTTGCATGAGTGTTGCCATCAATGCCAAAGGGGAAGATTGTTGGAAATAGACACTCATTGGATTCATTTTGTTGTCATTGATGAAAAAAAAATCAAATAGAATGCAACAAGACTTGATGGAAGTCACAAACCGGCACTAGGAGGCATATACTAGCAGATACTGGCATGGAAGCATTCAGGGCATCGACACCGACACCGGCATCAGTACTTCAGGAAGCCAACATCAAGGAAGATTTATTTTGTAAATCATTTTGTAATTATTGTCGAGGTTGAAATTGAATATCTTTTGTAAATGCATTGTAAGCCAACATAAGGCATATCATATGTAATAGGTATATAAGTCAGTCTGCTAAGTCAATTTAAGATATAGAGAGATGATGGTATTATGATGGTATAGAGATAAACATATAGAAGAACTGTGAGATGTGAAATATATGTATGGAGATCATTTTTGTATGTGAACATTGTATCATGCAATGATCTCTAGTTAGCTAGGAAAGCACTCTTGGAGGAGAATTAATACTGATAATAGTTCAAGACTGTAAAATGGTACAGAGAAGAACCAGAATGGGAACTCTATCTGGCATAGTAGATGCATTCTTGAGTTCATTTTTAGTAATTTAATTTGGCATAAATCATGTAATCAGTGAGGCTCTTTAGTGATGAGTATTATGCTCTAGGCAGTATGCCTTCCTACAAGTGCAGGTTCCTGTTTATGTAATATCTTTTCATATGGCCAGTGAACTGATATTGTGGGTCACAAATCCCTCCATGGTTTTTCCTCATTGAGGTTTTCCACATATAAATTATGTGTGTTATGGTGTTCACTTATGTGGATGGTTTATTTGCTTCTTTTTATATGTTTATTTGTTTACCGGTACATACATGCATGGTTTATAAAGTTAAATATTGTTGATTCCGGAAGAACACTGATTCACCCCCCCCCCCCTCTCAGTGTTCTCATATCCCAACATTCTCAACATATCATTTTCATGAACCATCCTACCACATTCTTCAAATTTGTCTTTCAATGATATAGAAAGATTTTATTCTTTCTTCTTTTGGTCTTCAATCTCCTTTGACATCCTCATAGTTAAAGCTTGCACTTCATTCCTCATAACCATGTTCTCTTAACTCAGCTTCTGACATATTTCATTAAGGGAATCTTTCTCTTCATTATCCTAATTTTGCAAAAGTTCCTTCCTCCTAGCTTGAATAGATGGTAGCCTCTCTTGTAAGACAAGAATGAATTCCTAAGCAGAATTTAATTCATCTTGTAACTTCAATTTCTTCATCCTTTTAGCATCATAATCTTCAAGTGCTACCTCAAGTTGTTTCTCCAAACACATATCCATGTATTTTGGATTCAAGATCTCCCTCAAGTTGTTAAACTTCCTCTGAGGCACAAGGCTCTGATACCAATTGTTGGAATCCAAGAACACTGAGAGGGAGGGTAAATCAATGTTTTACCAGAATGATCAATTTTAACCTTATTAAAATATGCAATCACCAATTGGTATACCGGTACATATAAAATTAAAATAAGTAAAGCAACCAATATGCCAATCACACAAATGAATACCATAACACAAAGAATTATATGTAGAAAACCTCAAAGAGGAAAAACCACAGTGGGATTTGTGACCCACAATATCAATCCACTAGCCATATGAAGAGATATTACAAAATATGGAGGCATGCACTTGTAGGAAGGCTTACAGCCTAGAGCACACTACTCAATCACAAAAGGAGTCTCACTAACTACATACAAATCTAGACTACAATCCGGATAAATGATTGAAATACAATGATAGCATCTTTTATGCCTAAATATAGTTCTGGTTAAGTTTTGTATGTTCCGATCTAAAACCCTAAACCCTTATCGGAATATCCCTTACATAAATGTCCTCACATACATGATCTCACTCACAAATCTTGCATCTCCTTCATACTCTTATATTTTATAAAATGATCTAATCAACTGACCTATATACCCTTACAAACTTTCATTCCTTATGTCATCTTACATATATCATTACAATATGAATATACATGTCAGCTCAATTACATAAATACATATATATCAAGATAAAATGTCTATGTTGGATCTCCCAAAATAATGGCCTCCAATATCGATAACCTGAATGTGAACCATGTCGGCCTACAATGTCGGTAACCAAAGAATTCCTTCCAACCGGTGAAGATACTTGTCAGTGTTGGTGTCGGTGTTGATGAAGTATTTGTCGGTACACTACTAAACAAAAATATGGTGGTCAAAACATGTTGTCATCAATGACAACATATTTAAACCAATCAAATAAGTATCAATTACCAACAACATCATCCTTGAATAGTCATCAATCAGGAGCATGAAATACCTGTCACCCTACAAACTTCTCACTCTAGAAGGACCACACAAATTAGTATGCACAAGATCCAAAAATCCATTAGAATTATATTGTTTGCCCTCATAAGTAACTCTTATTTGCTTCCCTAATTTACATTCCTTACATGCTAGATTATTAGGCTTTAATAACTTCAGAAGATCTCTCACTACTTAAGTAGTGTTGAACACAATGTACCACTAAGAGTGGGTGAACCAGTGGTTCCTAAAAATATTTTCTCTCTAAACCAAGCTTTGAGTATCGATTAACAACCTAAAGACCAAGAAATCAAACCAGTAAGATATGAGTGGATATTAAAAGAGGAAAACACACAAATACATAACCCACAACACCAAATATATGAGGAAAACTCAATATGGTAAAAGCCTCAATGAGAAATATTGTTGGAGTCTACTACTCCAATCCATCCTCACAATGAAACAACAGATTACAATGATTTAGGGAACCAACCCAAGGAGCACCAACCCCTATTGATTTAGGGTGCCAAACCAAGGAGCACCAACCCCTGCACCAAACACCAAATCGATGTAATATAATTAAATACAATTTCAATGGAATGATAGCACCTAGTTTCAAATGAGTTTTGCAACACTTGATCAATGGTTGTCTATTGGTTATCAACTTCCACTATTTCACCAGTCCTTCTTCTATCAATTATTAGATTACTCTCTTTGATCTCTTCCCATTTTCTCTCTTCTTCTCTTCTCCTTCTCAGAACCTCACCCTACACTATATCACACTTGGATGCCTTCCTAGTATTTCAATACCTACAAGTATGTTTGACTGTTAAGACTATAATAGTTCACCGGTTACTCTATCTCAACCGGTTAGACCCTCTCACTAGTTCAACCTGCTAACACACACTCTGACTCTATGAAATAAATCTTTGTCAGATAGTCTTTCTTCTTGCTTGGGCTCTCTTTCCTCTCACACCTCGCATCTAGCATTGAGCATGCATTGATCTTAGTCTTGAGTTCATATATTTATCTATGAGGGTTCTCGCCAAAAGCAATATTCAAATGGTGGTGTGTTAGGGTTTTCCTTCACCAACTTGATCCGTATCAAATCTGATTTGATCTGCTTTTTTGGAATGGTGATCTACATCACCTGAAATAGAGCCACCGTCTCCTTATTTTTCAATGTGCATTTTAATTTTTTGGATGTTTGCGACATGTTTTACTGTGTTTCTCTATCGATTGCCATTAATGGCTCGGTTGTTTCCTTTAGCCAACGAGTACAAGGATCAGATCATTCTACAAGGTTAGTTCAATCACCTTGCCACTCTTTCTTCCTCAAGCCACAACATCCTACCATCATCCCATGCTTTGCAAGTTCTTCATTAATGCCGACTTTCTCATCAAATAACTACATCGATGAATACTTCACCAACTCTGCGTTCTCACCACCTGGTGTCCACCTCTCATCCTTCTTGATATCCATCTCTTCTTAGACTGCAAAGTTAGTTTGACATCCTTCACTGACCAAGACTCACTACCGGTTCAACACACCTTAACGGTATAACCTAACTTCACTAGTGGACCTTCATACCTACTAACCTCTTCTCTTTCAGTGGATCAACTTGGCCTTCTATCAAACATATTGATCAATCCACTAAATCCATTTACTGATTGCAATATACTTCTCTTTGTCTATTGGTGATCACATCCCTCTTCTTCTTTTCTTCTTTACTTTCTTGTCGGTGGTCCTACTTTACCAATAGAAGCTTCACTTCATGTGTATGGGTAACATACCTTTACCATCAACTTACACACTTCATCCTTCATACCACTTGACGTCATACTTACTTAACCCATATCGATCACGGCTACCTAATCATTGATTACCATTCCATACCGGTTGACATCAATGAAAACATAATGCAAATAATGTCCCCCTTTGGCATTGAAGTCAACTCACTACAAGTCTTCACACCGGTATATTTCTCTGCCTTTGACACAATGACAAAGGGTCAGGGTACTTCATTCTCCCCCTTTGTTCATACTTATCTCCCCCTTTGTCAAATATTCTCTTAGTGATTACAATCGGTACTATGACATAAAATTTTGAACTCTCTCTATAATTAGCATGTGGTTCAAGAGATATAGATACTGCTATGAAATCCCCCTAAACCATATTTCTCCTTACAAACTTAAGTGTATGAGGCAGGTGACACAAATTCCAACTTGTGTCGTAAGTACTCAAAAGTGCTTACCAATAATGGTTTGGTGAAGATCTCTACTACTTGTTCTCTTATAGGGACATATGCCATCACTACTTCTTGTCCTTCAACCTTCTCTCTAAGAAAATGATACTTGATCACAATATGTTTTGTCCTTGAATGCATCACCAGGTTCTTTGATATGTTTATGGCACTTGAATTGTCACACCGAATGGAAATAGGATCAGAGATATCCACCTGTATGTCCTTGAGGTTTTTCTTCATCCAAAGCACATGAGAGCAACATGTGATAGCAGCAATGTATTATGGTTCAACAGTTGATAGGGAGATTAAATCTTGCTTCTTGCTATGCCATGAGACCAACCAGCAACCTAGGAAGAAGGCACCACCACTTGTACTTTTATGGTCATCAATGCAACTTGCCCAATCAGCATCAATATATGCTCCCAAGTTGAATTCCCCTTGTTTAGGGTACCATAATCCACAATTGAGTGTCCCTTGCAGGTATCTAAAAATTCTACTGACTGCATTCATATGTGACTGCTTAGGTGCTACTTGAAATCTAGCCACCATACACACTGCTTGAACTATATTTGGTCTAGAAGAAGTAAGATACAATAAATTTCCTATCATGGATCTATATAATGTTCGATCCACTACCGATGACTCATCATTTTTGCTTAGTTTGCTTCTAGTCACCATAGGGGTACTCATTGGTTTGCAGTCCTCCATTTGAAACTTCTTTAGAATGTCCTTTGCATACTTGTTTTGTGAGATGAAGATTCCCTTATCTAGCTATGATATTTGCAAACAAAGAAATTATGTCAACTCTCTAAGCATTTGTTGGATATCATTGGCATATGATGAACTAGTATGTTGATATGATGATAATGTATGTTGTCATTGATGTCAATAAGTGTAAGTGAACCGGTATGTAGATTGAAGAAGTTGGTGAATCGGTATGAAGAGGCATAAGGAGATTCAGTGAACCAGTGTCAGGGTTTCACTAAGTGTGATTATCAATTGGTAGTCTCAGCTCTATGGTTATTGGTTTGGTGATCCAGCTTGTGTGATGAACCGATGATACTCTGTGATGAGTTATCTGAGAGATGTGATCAAGGTGCCATGTCAGCTTTGTGAGCGTGAAGGATTGAGGCATAAGAATATCAACCGCATTTGAAGTCTACCTCGAGAATGATCATTCTTCTTAGTGGTATAAGAAGAAAGCGTGATGGGTTAATGATTCCCATGAGCGGTGATGAATGAATGATGCAAATTGTCTTGTGATCTGTTTGAAATTATAATGCTCTATGCTATATGTTTGGACGATCAGGATTGGACCACCTGTGTTGTAAACCTAAGATACTTAGGGTTTAGGGTTTATGTTACTGACCTATCTGTTGTCTATAAGGTCGATAATGTTTTTTATTGTAAAGTTGTTGGCAAATGTTGTGTGTATGTATCTGAGTGAAGAGATACTTGATACTTGCCAGACCAGTAAGAGGTAAATTGTAGAGTATGATTGCAGAGTAGAGGGTATGAAAAGGATATGCCTTGGCATGTAGTGTTGTTATCAAATTGTAGTTTTTCCTGTTGTCTTCTAATCATTTCAACAGATGCAAAATACCTTTACCGAGTAGCTTTAATAGGCTTATTGTAAAACCTGTAACCAGGGGACTCAAGATCATTGAGTTCTTTAAATCCTCTAGTGAGGTAACCTTTAACAAGGTTTCAACCTTTAACAGGATATATAGCCATCCCTTAACTGGGTGATCTCTAATAGGATTGGTTCCTAGCAGAACCTTATTGTAAATTCTTTAACCAGACTAGGCTCCTAATAGGGTGAGCTTCGAAAGAGTTCAAAACAAGCTTGTGGGTATTCATCCCCACCGTGGTTTTTCCCATTTGGGTTTCCACGTGAAAAATTTGTGTTATGTGTTATGAATTATTTTATGTGATGTTTATGAAGTATTTCGTTGAAGGATTATGCATGCAGGGTTAATAGGTTATGGTATTTTTAGTATAC
Source organism: Cryptomeria japonica (assembly GCF_030272615.1). Lineage (NCBI taxonomy): Eukaryota > Viridiplantae > Streptophyta > Pinopsida > Cupressales > Cupressaceae > Cryptomeria > Cryptomeria japonica. The sequence goes on along the minus strand of NC_081411.1, from coordinate 702,627,408 downwards.
CACATGCATATGTTTATGGTTTCTGGTGTCTTACTGTGTTTAACTAATATTGCCATGGTTAAGTTTAGTAATGGTGATAACCAGTTAGTTTTGTTTTAGCAAGATAAGTTGTTAAGAGAGTTTTTATCTGTACTGATTCACCCCCCCCCCCTCTCATTACCGGTTGGGGTATCTATTGTTCATCATTATTCATCAGCATTGATATCTCAAACTCTGTCTGCATCTGATCAACAAAATCTTTGCAAAATGTGTCCTTGTTGCCTCCAAAAATGATGTCATCTACATACACAACCACAATGATCATGTGGTTTCTATCTGTCTTGATGTATAAATTGTTGTCAGCACTCTCATTTTTGAATCCTTCCTTCTTCAGGTACTTATCTAGCCTTGAATACCATGCTCTAGGTGCCTACTTTAAACCATACAGGGCTTTCTTCAACCAGCACACAAAGTTTTCATCATTATGTAATAGAAACCCTTCTGGTTGCTCCATGTACCCTTCTTCCAAATTTCCATTTAGGAAGGCAAATTTTAAATCCATTTGATATATCTTATTGTTAGTCCCAATCGATACTGAGAGGGGAGGGGTGAATCAGCACTTTACTGGTTTTAACCAATTGAAACTTTTACTTTGAGTTTGATCTAATTTACCATTCACCAATGTAAACATTTACTGTAGAAGATTAAGCATACATGAAAAGATACACAATGACACATAGATTTATCTCATGGAAAACCAATAGGGAGAAAACCACAGTGTGAGTAGGAACACACAAAATTTGTACTCTTCTGGAGTAATCTTGGTTAAGAGCCATCTAAAGACGCTTTTATGTGCCACCCAGTTAAGGGATTTTGAACAAGGTCGATTAGTGCCTTTTCCCTGTTACAAGTAGTCTGGTTAAAGGACTTAGAACATCAATCAAGAGGTCACCCGATTAAGGGATTTTTGCAATGGGACCTGTTAAAGTCCACCCAATTAAGGGATTTATGTTGCAGTTGTTAGAAAGAAATAGATTGTTGATCTGCTAAAACTACTACTTATTAGCCTAGTCAGATCACACTGAAAAATCAGACTAGATCTGCATCGATTGTGTTTGTTCTACATAACCCTGATTTCTTGAATGCACTATCAACTCTGCCTTTTGCCGATTTGTTGATCCTTGAATATCACATTGTTGATCCTCTATCACTTGAGTTACCACTCTATGAAACTCCACTCTACCAGTCTTTTGTCATTTGGCTCTGCAGTCTCTTAAACTCCCCTTGAATCCACTTTCACATTATCTTCATTCACCTTGACAACAACCATCTCAAGAATGAGATATGTGTATTTACAGACCCTTTAGTATGTCATCAACTTTCCCTCCAAAAAATACCTTTCAAAACTTCATTGTCACGCCTTAAATTATGTCTTTGAAATCATGCAGGAATCTATGTCAATATAGATGAACATGCCAATGAATCCATCGGTTTACTGGAGAAGACTCCCAATTTAGCTGGATGTAACTGAATGTTACCATTCTATCAGTTACCAACTCTTCTAATGTACCAATCAAAACCCGTCTAGCCTATTTCCTCTTGTATACCGGTATGTTCATTTCTTAACTGGTGAACCTCTTATGTGTCGATTTACTCACTGCTACCTGACCTTCTTATTGTTTGCCAGTCTACTCACTACTTGTTGATCTACTCACTTCTTGCCGATCTACTCACTGTCGATGGACTATGAAGACTACGGAGATGATTTTTCCAACAATGAAAACCATGCCATTCATCGGTCATACAAAATAGTATCATAATACCAACAAACTCCCCCTTTGGCATTGGTGGAAAATACTACAAACCGCTACAATATTGTGCCATCTCTGGCCCCTGTTCCTGACAAGATTCCAAAATTCCCCCTTTTGCCATCAATGGCAAAGACTCCAAAAAAAAAATTAAAAATAAAGCAAAAATCTCTTTAAAGTTTTATTGAGCCACTTTCAAGGAAGATTCTCATGAAGATTGAATTTGTTTCATGGTGGTGACGTGGCCATGTAAGACTATAATGAAGACCTCCATATCATCAACCGTCTTACAGTCAGGTGCATGTATTAGGTGGTCTGCTTCATTAATGTTTAGTTGCATGAAATCAATAATTGGTGCTAAATAGCACTAGAGCTCTAACAAACTAAGACTTCTTTTGTCTTCTTCATCTTTCAACCTTCTGATTTATGATTGAGCATTTTGACTTTTCCAGTAAAGGTTGATGTTGAACTGATAAGAGGATCAAAAGAGCTTACTAGATCTTGAATTTCCTTTTGAATCTGATTTCTTTTATCTTTTAAGTCTTTGATTAATGCAGGAAAATTTGGAGATTTCATCAATAGTTGACCAACTTGCTACAGTATATTTTTAACTTCTTTTGTTCTAGTGGAAAGAGCAACTTTTCCAACTGCTATCTGCTTCATTAGGTTATCTCCTCACTTTGTTTCATATTGTCTTACTGCAAGCTTCTCCAAATCGGTCGCCTTTGAACTGATTGCTTTAACCAGAGTATCCAACTGATCAATAATGGGTGCAGTATCATTAACTGCAATGTCCAAGATGAGATAAGAGAGAATTGTTTTGGCAAAGGTGAGGATTCTTGCCTTCTTTTTCTTTTCTCTCAGTTTTACCTTTTCAGCTTGGATTCTCAATTTTTATGAGACTTTCATCAGCTGCTTGGGGGTCATTTTCTTTATATCAATGAGCGAGTCACCTTCTTCTTCCTCCTTTGTTCCATCTTCCTTTTCTACAGTCTCAACTTTTGAGCTAGTTGTTGTGATGATTCTTACCTTTTTCTTTTCACTTTCATTGTTTAAGTCTAACTTCCTCTTTGTCGGAGGGGTATTCATCACTACTGTATTATCCTTTATTTTCTTCTCTTCCTCTTTCCCTTCCTCTACTTTCTTCTCTTCCTCTTTTCCTTCCTCTTCTTTCTTTTCTTCCTCTTTTCCTTCCTCTACTTTCTTCTCTTCCTCTTTTCTTTCCTCTTCTTTCTTTTCTTCCTCTTTTCCTTCCTCTGCTTTCTTCTCTTCCTCTTTTCCTTCCTCTTCTTTCTTCTCTTCCTCTATCTTCTTTTCTTCCTCTTTTCCTTCTTGAGAGAGAATAGGATTTGGTATCAATAAGGTTATGTGAGGTGTATCCTCATAAGAAATGTCTTCAACTAACACTTCATCTTGACTGAAAAGTTTAGTTTTATCATCTTCCTTCACCGGTGAAGTATGAACTAGTTGTTTGATACCCTTTGTCAGATTGGGGATGTCTGACACAATGTTTCCTATGATATCCTCAACTATGAAAGTATCAAATTATTTTGTGGAGTCTTTTTCATTAGCTTTTCCTTTGTCAAGGATAGTTGACCTTTGTCCTATTTTGTTTCTTTTTCAATTTCTTCTTCAGCTTTCTTTTGTTGGTTCATAATTTCCTTCCACAAGGTAACACCTTCAGCATGTACTTCTCCCACTACCACTCTCCCAGTTCTATTCCTTATTTTGAAATGTTGAATGCATGCTTTAGCCACCATTGAAGCTTGATCAAGGTCTAAGTCATGTTGCACTTCCATGAGTTCTTTTATTCTGAGTTCCTTTTCAGTAGCTAGAGTTGTCTTCCATCTCCCTTCAATTTGATCTAGCAAGTTTGATGGGATAATCCCATATAATTCACTAGGAGTCCTACAAAAATTGTGCAAGTTCCATATCAGAGCATCCTCAATTTTCCTTTTGTCTTCTTCTTTACTGATGGAATATCTCCTTCCAACACTGCCCAGACCTCCAAACTTTTTGATCCCATGCACCAACTCGTTAATTGTTGGAGCTTTGCTCCTCCCACTTCTTCTAACCTCCTTTATTTCCACATCTGATAATCTGTCAGTGATATCACCTTCTTTCTCATCCTTTTTAATCTTTGGATCACTCTTTTTCTTTCTGATGTAAGTCACTCCTACCAATCTATCTTAACTTGGTGATGATACCGGAGTACTTACATCATTTTCTTTTGAGTATGTTGCAGGCTTGGTTGCTGCAATCCCCTTAAGTTTTGTCTATGTCACTTTCTTCTTTCCACCTATTGATTCTTCATCTTTAGCAGGTGTGGCCCTTGTTTGCACACTCACACCAGTGGAGGTAGTGGCACCGAATGCTTCACCTCCATATTTCTTATCAAGAGTATCAATCATTTTCCTTACTTTTCTTTTTATGATAGGCACCTAAAGTTCCTATTTAATTTTAGAGCTTGCCTCCTCATATGTTCCAAACCTCTTTGCCTTTGAGTCTACCAGTTTAGATAGAAGCATACTGATATAAATTTTAACAAAATCTACTGCAACCTCATAGCCCATAGGTGGAACCCAAAAATTTCTGGGTTGAACTGCTTGAATAATACAACAATCTATGTCTACAAGAAAACAGATGTTGTCTGTGTATTTCTGCACTATTCCAGTTGGAATTCTTTCTCTCTTCTTCATCCTAATTTGGAATTCCTTAAAATATCCTCACACTGCTTTCCCAAATTTATTTCCTAGATCCCTAATCATTTCATCTATCTGAACCATGATAGGCTTCTCCTGTGACAATACTACACTATCCTTACTAGGAAAATATTTTTGCACATAGAAAAATATACATACCAGTAGTGACCCATATTTGAAAGACTGCTTCTTGTCCTTCTTTATCCTTTCCATGTTCACCGTGAATTGACATTGAATCATCTTGCATATATCATATGTTGCATCTTCTTTAATAATTCGATATCCAGCATGGATGGCACCACTCGACACACTATTCATTTGGCTTGATTGATAAACCTAGTATCCCAACACTGTAGAGGCAAATCTTACTTTGGCATCCTCGATATGGGTGATTGTCATTGCTCTACTGTCACACCAAGATTTGGTTAACCGGGTGACTTCAGTTGATGAAATCATTCTTAGGGATAACGCTTCACTGATTGCACTAAACCCTATCACTCTTCGAATCACCTCCTTTGTGATCTTGATTAGTGCATGACCTTCCAGCCACATAAATTGATCATGAACCCTTCTTAGTACATATCTAACCCAGTCACCATGAAGCTAATCAGGAAATTCAACAGCATTATCCAAACCCTTGGTCTTCAGAGGTAGAAATTATACTTTCAATTTATCATTGTCAGAGAACCCATTAAACTCATTTCGAATGAATGTAGGAGCGAATATATTCTACCAACAATACATCGGAGGGCACAGATGATAAAGTATCGGTCTTGTCAATTTCACCGGCTTTCATCGGGTGCAGCTTGAACTCGGGTTGGGGTTCCTTGATAGCTTCAACCAACATAAGAGTCGATATCAGAACTGCCATGATGACCTTCAAACAAGCTTTTCTCAAACGTGGTTGAAAACCCTTTCCTAGGGAATACCAAACACCACTATCGCTCTGCTTAAATTTTCCACACAAACAAAGCTTGGAAAGTTTCAAATTGCCTTTGATCACACAGGAGATCAAGAAAGTTCACAAGAATTCAGTGTAAATGAAAATGTGCTAACATTTCCTTATTTATCCATTGATATTTATCAGTGCTATGATCCATCAGTCAGTTTTGAAACTCACAACTTAAAGTACATCGATTTGAATTTTACCGATTATTTATTGTCGATACTGATACAAATAAATGACTCATAGGACAAACTTCAATTAAGAACTTTTAGACTAGATTTTATGCATCACAACTATGTAGATAAACACATCCTTATATTTGTTAAGGGGATTTAAGAGTAATCTTACCATATGTGCTCCCCCTAGGCATCAGTATGCCTAGTTAGAAGAGGAACTTTCATCACCGATGGATGATGAATTGGTTTCAAAATGTCCTTTTCCTTCTTTTCCTTCATCCTTCTTGATCCATGTCTTTTTTATTTCATTACTTATTTCTTCAGTTTTCTTCTTTCCTTTCAAGTCATTTTTCTCTTTCTTCTTGCTAAACTAGTTCTTGTCTACAGATGGGTTGTAGGATCGGCTCTTGCATTCTCTGGCTAAGTGGTCGATCTTATGGTAGTTAAAGCATGTCATACTAGTTTTCCTCCATGGTCCTAAATTGTTTCCTTGACCCATTCTCATTCTACAGTTTTCTGCAACATGACCAATATTACCACACATGAAATAGGTGGCATTCAATTGATTACTCCTTATGTTAGGACTGACCAGTTTGAACGATGATCTTGATACATTTATCTTGAACCTGCATTCTTCAGATCTATGTCCAAACTTATTGCATGTGAAGCAATGTCTAGTAAATCTTTTTTCATTTGACATACTGCTAGATTTGGTGGTGGTCTGAGGCTTTGATTGTTCCTGTGTAGTGAGAACCCTCCATTTTTTACTATAACCTGGAAAGTAAGGGTTTGGCTAGGCTTTTCCTTGAAAATGGCCATATCTTGCATCTCCTTCCTCTAGAAGTTAATTCCTTTGGTGGAGTGTAAGACGGGTCAGTGTACGTTAAGTTTTTCATGGGTTTTTGCAGGGGAGACTTGGTTGTGAGGAGAAAGAAACAAAACTAGGTATGCATCTCTATGTGACTACCTTAAGCAAATTTAGGACAGTCATCATAAAATCTTATAGTGGTGGATTCCAGATGTGAAACCCTGGAAGTGGAGGTTATTCACCATTCCCCACATTCTCATAAAGTTGGTTTTGTAGTTGGGATACTGGTAATGGGGGTTTCTTCGTAAATTCGGCCTAATCACCCTAATTAGGTCTCTAGGCCTCTAAGGGGTTCAGACCCTTAGGTTATAGATCTTGCCAACCCATTTTGGGGATGAGTGTAACTCCCAAAAGGGTATCTGGAATGGTGAGTAGTTTTTTAGAGTGTGAGGAATATTTTGGAGTTAAGGTCAATTCTCTCACTAAACAGGGCTACTAGCCTAGGGGGTAGGTTTCCAAATCAAGCATAAGGATTTGAAGACAAAACCCTAAACCAATGCCTGGAATAGTCTTTAGTAGTCATGACTGGACCAATTCCAAAGCCCCTAAGAGCAAGAGTCATCGGTCAGGCCTGTTAGAGAAGTTGAAGCCATTTACTAATCTTGAGTAGGTGTTAGGCTTGAGTAGTGGTGAGTAGTTCAAAACCTTAAGATGTGGAGTCCTTCCTTGTAGGGTCATTTTTGTCATTTGAAGGGTCAGACCCTAACCTTTTGGACTTTTCCTTAGGTGTAAGAAGGCCTCTGTATCACATACTTATGACTAACCGGTTTATTTCTATAGTCATTGGTCTTATGACCCGACTTACCACAATGATTACAAGAGAATTTGGAATACTTCATACCTTTTTCTTCTAGATGGTTTCTTTTATCATCCTTCATCTTTTTTGATTTAGATGATTCTCTAGTTTTCATAGGACCTGAACCAGGGTAACCAAGGTCGGTTGTATCCTTTGTTCTTCTCTGAGCTTTCAACTATTTATCTACCTTCTCAGAGCTTTCATTGAACTTTCTCAGCTTCTCATTCTCAGTTTTTAACACACTCTTGAGTTGTTCAATCTCTTTCATCAACTTCTCCTTTTCTTCTACATTTTTATTTAGATGTTTGTGTATGTATTCATTCTCCTGAGTGAGAACTCAGATTTATTCATTTTTATCAATCATGATTGCATCATTTTCTCTCAGGGCATCTTCAGCAAGCATCCTCGCTCTTTCATCTTTTGATAGGTATTCTTCTGCCTCCCTTTTTCTTTCATCGACACTTCTGTTGGCTTCTAGTATCTCAATCATTCACAGGGCCTAACCTTCATGTTCTCTTTTGAGATGAGTAATTTCTTCGGTCGGCTTCTTTTTCTTTTCCATGAGTTTTGAGACTACTTCTTTAGATCCACTTTGTTCAGAGAGTTGATCTATGATATCCTGACTCTCATTTAGTTGTTGAGCTAATTCCTTCCTTTTTGCAAGATATTTTCTCAGTCTCTTTTTGAGCTAAGAAATGATTTCATTGGCTTCATCAATCTACTTTTGATACCAGTACTCTTCCATGATCTTTATCCTCAAGTTGTCAAGCTTCACTTCAGAGGAACTGAGCTCTGATACCAATTGTTAGTATCAACCAGTACTGAGAGGGGAGGGGTGAATCAGCACTTTACTGGTTTTAACCAATTGAAACTTTTACTTTAAGTTTGAAGTAATTTATCATTCACCAATGTAAACATTTACTGTAGAAGATTAAGCATACATGAAAAGATACACAATGACACAGATTTATCTCATGGAAACCCAATAGGGAGAAAACCACGGTGTGAGTAGGAACTCACAAAATTTGTACTCTTCTAGAGTACACTCGGTTAAGAGCCATCCCTATTAGCAGATTACAAAGACACTGTTAGGTGCCACCTGGTTTGGGGATTTTGAACAAGTTCGATTAGTGCCTTTACCTTGTTAAAGGTAGTCTAGTTATAGGACTTAGAACATCAATCAAGATGTCACCTGGTTAAGGGATTTTTACAATGGGACCTGTTAAAGTCCACCCAGTTAAGGGATTTATGTTGTAGTTGTTAGAAAGAAACAGATGGTTGATCTGCTAAAACTGCTACTCATTAGCCTAGTCAGATCACACTGAAGAATCAAACTAGATCTGCATCAGTTGTGTCTGTTCTACACAACTCTAATTTCCTGAATGCACTATCAACACTGCCTTCTACCAATTTGTTGATCCTTGAATACCATACTGTTGATCCTTTGTCACTTGAGTCACCACTCTGTGAAACTCCACTCTATCAATCTTATGTCATTCATCTCTACAGTCTCTTAAATTCCCCCTGTGTCCACTTCCACATTATCTTCGTTCATCTTGACAATAACCATCTCAAGAATGAGATATGTGTATTTATAGACCCTTTAGTCTGTCGCCAACTTTCGCTCCAAAACATACCTTTCAAAATTTTATTGTTGGGCTTTAAATTACGCCTTTGAAATCATGCAGGAATCTCTGTCAATATAGATGAACATGTTGATAAATCCATAGGTTTCTTGGAGAAGACTCCTGATTTAGCTAGATGTACCTAAACGTTACCAGTTTGTTGATTATCGACTCTTTCGGTGTATCGATCAAAACTTGTCTAGCTGATTTCCTCTTGTATACCGGTTTGTTTGTTGCTTAGCTGGTGAACCTCTTTTGTGCCAATCTACTCACTGCTACATGATCTTCTTACTATTTGTTGGTCTACGGACTGCTTGCCGATCTACTCATTGCTTTCCGGTCTACTCACTGCTTGTCGGTCTACTCACTATCGATGGATTGTGAAGACTAAGAAGATGATGTTGCCAACAATGAAAACCATACCATTCACCGGTCATACAAAACTGTAATGTACACTTCTTCCAACTTTCCACTTACTAAGGTAGATTTTACATCCATTTGATATACCTTATAACCCTTGTAGGTTGAAAAATCTAGAAACATCTTAATTGCTTCTAGTCTAGCCTCAGTGCAAATGTTTCTTCAAAATCAATGCCCTCTACTTGAGAGTAACCCTTGCACACAAGTCTAGCTTTATGCTTAACAATTTTACCTTCTTCATTCATTTTGTTCCAGTAGACACATTTGGTGTCAATGATTTTCTTGTCTTCTATTCTAGGGACTAATTCCCAAGTCTTGTTCTTCTCAATCTATTGCAACTCTTCTTCTATGGCATCCATCCATTTCTGAATTTTGTTGGCCTCATTGAATGTCTTAGGTTCCACTTCAGTCATGAGGCATAAATTGACTTTTTCATCATTCTCGGCAAGTCATCTTCTAGTTTTCACACCATCACTCTTATTACCTAAAATCTGCTATTTTTGGTAGTTTTTTTGCACATACCGGTTAGGGACCTTATTGGATGCATCTTTTGATTCATTGTCTGACTGAAATTCTTCACCTTCATCATCGGAATCATCATACCAGTTCATTTGTGCTTGTCTTCCTTTATACATATCCTTGTCAACTCTTACATGAACACTTTCAATGACTCTTCTAAGTCTTTTGTTATAGCATTTGCAGGCCTTACTGTTAGTTGAGTAACCAAGGAAGATCCCTTCATCACTCCTGGAGTCAAAACTACCTAAACCATCCATGTCTCTCTTGATAAAGTATTTTCTTCCAAATACTTTGAAGCACTTGACTGATGGTTCCTCGTCATATCACAACTCATAAGGTTCCATTATGTTGTTTCTTCTTAGTTGAACCCGGTTCAAGGTATATGTAGCAGTATGAATTGCTTCCTTCCAATACATGTCGAAAAAACTTTTTTCATTTAACATAGTTTTGGCCATCTCCTTGACTATCTTGTTTTTCCTTTCCACTACACCATTTTGTTGTGGTGTCTTGGGGGCTGAGTATTGCCTTTTGATTCCATGTCTTTCATAGTAATCTTCAAACTCATTTGATGTGAACTCTCCACCCTGGTCTAATCTTAGGCATTTCAGCTTTCAACCACTTTCCTTCTCTACTATCTTCTAGAAGATCTTGAATCTATCAAATGCTTTTGATTTATCTTGTAGAAAAGTGACCCATGTCATTCTTGAATAGTCATCAATCAAGAGCATAAAATATCTTTCACTGGCAAGAGCTTTTATTCTAGTCGGACCACATAGATATATATATGTACAAGTTCAAGTGGTCTTGAGGTGTTGTGTTATTTTATCTTGAAGCTCACTTTAGTTTGCTTCCCTTTCACACATTCATCACAAAATGTGCTTACCGGTTTGATAATTGGTGGTATATGTCTTACATACCCCTTTTTGCTTACTGCAACTACATTATCAAAATTTATGTGGCCTAATCTTTTGTGCCACAACCAGCTTTTATCCACTTGTCCCAACATGCATTGCGATTCAAAACATTCTTTCATATTGTATACATTATCATTTTTCCTCTTACCTTCAACTACAATCTAACCAGTACTCTCCTTCTTTATCTGGCAACTGATAGAATCAAAGGTAAATTTATAACCTTTGTCACACATCTGACTTACACTCAGAAAATTGTGCTTCAGGCCTTCCACATAATATACATCATGTGCTTTCAATTTTCCATCAATATTTAGAGTACCTTTTCCCATTATTTTGATGGATGAGTTGTCTCCAAATCTCACTGAGCCACCATTCCAATCTTCAAGCTTGATAAATTTATTTTTATCATTGGTCATGTGGCTGGAACAGCACTATCTACAATCCACAAGTTTCTTCTTTCAGCATGTAGAGTACTCTGCACTATCAGACTTGATTATGCTTTGTCCTTTTCTTTCTCAACCCAAACCAGTTGAATTTCCTTCTTCTTGTCAACTACAATTTTGCGCTTCGGTTTGGCTACTGGTTCTTGATCAGGAGTTGTTCTCTTCTGCCTAATTTTCATGTTCTTACAAATCTTTGCTATATGTCCAAACTCTTGACAATTGTAGCATTTCACATTTACATTGAAAGATGAATCTTTGAAACTATTGTAGGACATCGGTTTACTCTTCCTACATTCAAAACTCCTATGACCAAATCCATTGCACTGATAACAGACAACATTCATATCCCAGAGTGCACTAAATGGATTTCTACTTTATTCATTAATTTACATTCAACTAACCAATGTCCAAATTTGTTACACTGCTAACAATAACCATGAAAGTTTGGAACATACCAGTTAGGTTGCCTTGGTCCTGCATATGTCTCTCTCACCGGGGGTCTTCCTTTCATGTTGCTAACTTTAGTGAATCATTTATCATCAACCCTTGCATTTCTCCTAAGATCTACATTCTAGTACATTGAGTGTGGCCTCTAGTTCATTGATTAAGTATATCGGTTTGTGTGACGGTTCCTAATGGATTATGCATAAGACTTCTTGTTGGTATCCTTGCTTACTGTGATTGTCTTCTTCTCTTCACCTTCACTTGAAGAAGTGAACTGTATCTCTTTACCAGATGTGTCTTTGTTATTTGAACTTTGTCCTTCTTCAAATACAAAGCCACCAATTTCTTTAGATTGCTTCTGTTTTCTCAACATCTTGTCCAAGGCTTCTGTTCTACCCTCATATTTGCTTCTCACTTTCAGTTCATCCTTACTCTTTTCAAGATCCTTTCTGAGCTTCACTAGTTTTGCTTCCAGATCTTGATGCTCCTTTTCCTTTTTTATCAAATCAGAGGATGTAACTTCACATAGCCTCTTGGCTTCTTCCAACTAGAGTTTTAAGTAAAAGATAACTTGATTGGACTCATCTAGAGATTGCTTCAAGTGATCTTATTCTTTTGTTGCAGCAAGTTTGACTCTCTTGAATTCTCTTCTAGTTTCTTAACTCTTCAAGAGCACTTATGAGCTCACCTTCTAGAGCCACTTCAGCTTCATTGTCTTCATCTTCCTCATCTTTCACAACCAGTTTATCTAGTGCCACAAAGATATTAACTTCTCTTTCATCTTCATGGTAGACATCTTCTGATGCACTTTCTTCAACTGTGGCATCATCCTCAATGGTATACAAGCTATTTTTCTTTAGGTAGATTATTCTTCTTTGTCGATACACTTTCGTTTCTTTGTCTTTACCAGCAGATCTACCAAAACTTATTTTCTCATCTCCACCAGTTTCATTATAAGGACATTTTGCAGCAAAGTGACCAACTTTACCATAGTTGAAGCATTTGAGTGGTAACTTTCCTTTATACTTACTAGATCCTCTCTTGAGCTTTCTAACAAAATTTTCTACCTCTGCATCTAAGTCTTCACTAGATATTTTTGTGAGAAACCTCTTCCTTGCACTTTTTGATGGAGTTGAAAGTTGCCTCTTTCCTTGAAGATGCTTCACCAGTTGTCCTCATTTCATAGGCATTTAGAGAGCTAAATAGCTCATCCATTGTGAAGGTTTTCAGATCTTTGGCTTCCTCTATGGGAAAAACCTTAGTATCATACTTAGGTGTGAGAGATCTAAGTACCTTCTTGAAAATAATCTCGTCAGCAATTTTCTCTCCAAGTCCTCTAATGGTGTTCACAGTTTCATATACTCTATGAAGGTAGTCTGCAATATTTTCCTCATCTTTCATCTTGATGCTTTCAAGCTGACCTCTTAGTGATTGCAGCTTGGCCTCTTTGACTTTGGCATCTCCTTCAAATAATCTTTTTAATTTATCCCAAGCCTCCTTGGCGGATGCACAGTGCATGACCTTAACAAACTCATTATCTGACAACCCGCTTAGAATAGAATGTTTATCCTTTGCATTATTCTCATACTCATTCTTAGCATCCAGATCAATGAGAGGAACACTAGGGATAGTAGACCCATTCTTGACAAACATCCACACATCAAAACCAAGGGAGGAAATATAGGTCTCCATTCTTTTTCTCCAGAAGGCATAGTTAGATCCATCAAACATGGGGGATTTTCAAGAGGTGGACTCATTTCTTGCCATTATGTTCTTTGACCAGAATCTACCCAATCTAGAGAAAGCTTTAATCAACTGGGAATTATGCAAAGTCCTACACATGCACCTAAGGACAATTCCAATAGGATCAGGCTTTGACCCTTCAAATGACCACAAGGGCCCTACAAGGAAGGACTCCACACCTTTGGGTAGAACTACTCACAAATCCACTAGGCTAAAACCTCCTCAAGATGATTAAAAGGCCTCTACACCTTCAATACACCATTTCATGATTCTTTCTCTTAGGGTCTTTGGAATTGGTCCATTCATGACTGCTAAGGACTATTGGATTTCATAGGCATTTTGTCCATATTTCTTCAAAATCTGACATGGTCCAATCTTCCTCTGCATGAGCTTGGTATGCTTACCCTTTGGGAGTTTCTCCTTCTTCAAATATACCCATACCAAGTCCCCAACACTAAACTGCACACCCCTCTTTTTGTTATCTGCATAAGCCTTGTACTTCACTGCAGATTGTTGGAGATGAGAGTTCACTTGGTCATGTACCTCCTTGATGGTTGATGCAAAAGCTTCACCATCTACACTAATGGGCTCTTCCTTGGGAAAATCCCTCAACTCCAATACACCCCTTAGGTGGATGTCATACACAATTTAGAAAGGAGAACTCCCTATACTCCTATTTATGGTGTCATTGTATGAGAACTCTGCCTATGATAGTATATTGTCCCATTTTTCTCCATGTTGTCTAGTTAAACATCTTAATAGTTTCCCCAAGGACCTATTGACAACTTCAGTTTGCCCATCCGTTTGAGGATGGTAGGCTGATGAGAAAGCTAGGTTAGTTCCCAACTTCTTCCAAAGGGTCCTCCAAAAGTGACCTATGAACTTCACATACCTGTCTGAAACTATGTTTAGAGGCAACCCATGTATCCAGACTATTTCTTTGAAGAACGAGTCTGCAACATATGAGGCATCACAAGAGGTTTTACATGGCAAGAAATGGGCCATTTCGCTAAATCTGTCCACCACTACAAAAACACTATCAAACCCCCTCCTTGTCCTAGGCAAACCCAACACAAAATCCATGCTTATGCTTTCGCATGGCCTAGAAGGAATGGGTAAGGGTTGGTACAAGCCTGCATTGGTGGATTTCCCCTTGGCTTTCTGACATATTACACATGTCTTCGCAAACTTCCTTACATCTACCTACAACTTAGGCCAATAGTAATGCCTTTTCACAGGGTCAAGGGTCTTGTCAAGACCAAAATGACCTGTCATTGCTCCACAATGCTTCTCCCTAATGATATTCAGTCTCATTGAACACTTAGGAATGCATAATTGTCCACCTTTGAATAGCAATCCATCTTGTATCAGAAATTCAGAAAATTCAACATGATACCTCTCACCAAAATTTTCACATACCTTGTAGATCTCTCCAAAGTCTTCATCAACATCATACATGTTCTTCAAGGATTCAATGCCAACACTTTCCATCTTGATTTGATTGATAGTTAAAACCCTCCTTCTCAAGGTATCCGCAACTATATTCTTGACCCCCTTCTTGTGCTTGAGGTTGAAGGTGAAGGCTTGTAGGGTCTCTACCCACTTCATGTGCCTATGGTTTAACTTCTCTTGACTGTTTATGAAACTGAGTGCTTGATTATCAGTCAAAACTATGAACTCCTTAGGCAATAAATAGTGCCTCCACTTCTTCAATGACAAAACCAAAGCATACATCTCCAAGTCATAGGATGAGTATCTCCTCTTGGCATCATTTAGCTTTTCACTAAAAAGGCAATTGTCCTTCCTTCCTGACTGAGTACTGCTCCAATAGCCATGTGGCTTGCATCACATTCTACCTGGAATATCTTGTTGAAGTCTGGTAGGGCAAGGACTGGTTGTTCTGCAACTTTCTTCTTCAAAGTTTCAAATGAGTCATCAGCCTCCTTGGTCCAACAAAACCTGCATTTTTGTCCTCCCTTTATGATGTCAAGCATTGGTGCACAAACATGACTAAATCCCCTTATAAACTTCCTATAAAAATTTGCTAAACCATGGAAACTTCGGACATCATTCATGGTTTTAGGTGTTGGCAAAGATAGTATAGCACTTACCTTCTCTTGGTCCATTTTCAATGCACCTTGTGAGATTACAAATCCCAAGTAGATGATCTCCTCCTGCATGAACAAGCACTTATCCAAATTTATCATCAGCTTCTCTTCATGTGACCTTTTGAGGACCATATCTATATGTTTGAGGTGCTCTTCCCTTGAGTGGCTAAAGATCAAGATATCATCAAGGTATACTATCACAAACTTGCCTATGAACTCCACCAAGACCTCATTCATCAACCTCATAAAGGTACTAGGAGCGTTGGACAACCCAAATGGCATGACTTTCCACTCATACAACCCCTCATTGGTTTTAAAAGTTGTTTTCCATTCATCCCCTGGCCTTATTCTAATCTGATGGTATCCAATCTTTAGATCCATTTTGGTGAAATACTTTGCACTCCCCAAGCAATCAAGTAAATCCTCTATCCTAGGGATTGGCAACCTATACCTTATAGTTATCTTGTTAATGGTCCTTGAGTTTGTACATAGCCTCTAAGTGTCTTCTTTCTTGGGTGCAAGGACATCATGTATTGCACATGGGCTTAATATTTTTCCAATTAGCCCTAATTCTAGAAACTCCTCAATTTGTCTTTCCATCTATGCATTCTAGTTTGGAGTAAGTTTATATGTTGCTTTGTTTGGTAAGGTAGATCCAGGGATCAGATCTATGGAATGGCTTATGTCTCTTACCGATGGCAGGGATCTTGGCATTCCATCTAAGATGATGCCTTTGTATTTGTCAAGAAACTATCTGACTGCAAGGTTTATGTGCCCCTTCTTCTTTCCTTTCTGCAAACTACTCCTTCTTTGTCACCTTGGACTTGGGAATGAGGGCATAGCAAACTGCATATTTCTATGTCATCTCCTTCATGAACTGCTTCCCTTCTATCAACAATACTTTGGAATCCTTCCCCTTAGGTTCCATCTCATTCTCCATTAGCGGTAAAAGATCTATCACCTTACCATCCTTGGTGATTGAATAGGTGTTTCTAACCCCATCATGATAAGCCTTCAAATCAAACTGCCATGGTCTCCCAAATAGGAGGTGACATGCATCCATCTTGGCTATATCAAATAGCAATCTATCCTTGTATGATCCAATCTGAAACTCCACCCATGCCTACTCTTCTACCACTGCTTGTTGACCTTGGTTGAGCCATGAGACCTTATAGGGGTAAGGATGTGGCAACCTTCTCAACTTAAGCTTCTCCACCATTTCAAGTGACACAAAATTTTCAGTAGACCCAGAGTCTATCAAGACCTTGCATACTTTTCCTCCCGCCTTGCAGGTAGTTTTGAAAAGAGACTTTCTTTATGGGGGCTCCTTATCAGGTACCTTCATGGTGGTTACTACTCTCCTCATCATCAGAGCCTCTCCTCTTTCAGGTTAGCCATATCTATCAAGAGCATTAACACTTTGATAGGTGTTTGCACTTGCCACACTTTGGCAATCAGATTCTTGCACCAAATTGCTCCTCCTTTCTCCCATGGAGCTTGTAGCCTTCTCCGGATACCTATTGGCCATGTGCCCTTCTTGGTTATAGTTGTAGCATCTAGGAGGTCCTCTACATTGGTATCTTCCTCTAGAGAATGGCCTTCTACCCCTAAAGTTCCCTCTTTGATTGTAGTTTCCTCCTTGGTTGTAACTGCTCTCTTCTCTAGTGCCTTCTTGGTTAGACTCACCTTGGTATCCAAAACCACTTCCTTTGCCTCTAAAAGGACTTCTTCCCCCTCTTTGTTGTCTCCCTTTGCCTCTACTATTTTGTTCTTGCCTCCTCTTTAGCTTCTCCTCCACCTTGAGTGCCAACTAAAAGCATTTTTGGATGGTCTCTGAGGTGTGGAGGTTCAAATCTTCTTGGATGGAAAATCTCAATCCATTGAGATATCTCACCACCTTCTCATCTTCACTCTCATTTACCTTAGTCTTCACACACAACTTCATGAACTCCTCTATATAGGAACTCACGTCCATCTCCTTCTACTTCAAATTATGTCGTCTCTTATGCAATTGGACATTATAATCCACTGGAATATATGCTTCCTTCACCAAAGCCATCATCTTCTTCCAAGTAGCCACGTTTATTTTTCCCTCTTTCACCCTCTCATCTTGGATGAAATTCCACCAATTCAGTGTAGCCCCTTTCATTTTGGATTAGGCCATTTTCACCCTTTGGTGCTCTGGTATATCTTCACTCTCAAAGAAATTATCTAAGGAGTCTATCCACTCCATCACTGTATCAGGCTCCATCTTTCCTGTAAACACTGGCAAATCCAACTTCACATCCATTTTTCTTCTTTCCATGGACTTGAGGACACTCATCAGGGGACTCTAGCCTACAAGAACGTCTATTTCTTCCTACCTAGGGATCTCCTCTTCATTCCCTTCTTCATCTCCTCTACAGTCTCTCTCTCCCCTCTCCACTTTTCCCTTTGAAAATTCCATTTCATTTCTCAAGGCTTGATTCTCAAACCTAATTTCTCTTCTCTCTGCCATATTCTTCTTAACCAAGACAGCCAGCTCAGCATTGGTCATCCTTGATGGGATTTCTTGGGATCCCTCTTCCTTTGACATCTTGACTTCTTCTCTAGTCCAAAGTACACTCCTAAGCTCTGATTCCACTTGGTGTAGAGTCCTACACACACACATGAGTACAAGTCCAATAGGATTAGGATTTGACCCTTCAAATGACCACAAGGGCCCTACAAGGAAGGACTCTACACCTTTGGGTAGAACTACTCACAAATCCACTAGGCTAACACCTCCACAAGATGAGTGAAAGGCCTCAATACCTTCAATAAACCATGCCATGATTCTTTCTCTTAGGTGATTTGGAATTGGTCCATTCATGACTTCTAAGGACTATTCCAAGCATTGGTTTAAGGTTTTGTCTTCAAATCCTTATACCTCCTTTGGAAACCTACTCCCTAGGCCAATAGCCCTATTTAGCAAGAGAATTGACCTTAACTCCAAAATATTCCACACTCTAACAAAATACTCACCATTCTAGATACCCTTTTAATAGTTACACTCATCCCCAAAACGGGTTGGCAAGATCTTTAGTTTTAGGGTCTGAACCCCTTAGAGGCCTAGAGACCTAATTAGGGCGATTAGGCCTATTTTACAAAGCAACTACCATTTCTTGAATCAAAACTACAAAAAAAAACTTCATGATCATGTGGGGGATGGTTAATAACCTCTAATTCCAGGGTTGCACACTTGGAATCCACCGTTACAAATTTTTATGATGATTGTCCTAATTTTGCTTAAGGTAGTCACATGGAGATGCCTACCTAGATTTACCTCTTTATCCTCAAAACCAATTCTCCCCTACAAAATCCCATGAAAACCCTAGAATACACAAGCCAATCTTGCACTCCACCAAAGGAAGAATCTTCTAGATGGAAAGAATGCAAGATATGGCCATTTTTGGCTAAAACCCTAGCCAAACCCTTACTTTCTGGGTTACAGTCAAAAAAATGAAGGGTTCTCCCTACTTATAAATGATCAAAGACTCAAACCACCATAAAAATAAATCTTATTAAACCCTCCAACTACTCCATGAATGGTTTTTCTCAATTCAATTCGTACAAGGACGTACAATCTCTGCAAACTCATAATTTCTAGGAAAACTTAGTTTTGTTTGTCATATTGCATCAAAACTTCAAACCAAAACCTCTCCAACCTTGGGAATTTTTCCCACAAGTATTATAGCCCTCTCCAATATTTACCAACCAAATTTGGAGGAGGTTGGAGCCATTGAAAGGCTTACATCAACCGCATTTTGAAAAGTTGCACTTTTGCTCTCAAAAATTGCATTTTTGCATAAAAAATGTCAAACACTACAAGTTTGGGATCCACACAACTTGGATCAACCAAACACCACTAAGACATCCTAAAAACCTATCAAACACAAAAACAAACATCCTACTACCCGTATTGACCATATTTTCCCAATTGGCTTATCAAGTTGTCTAATCAATGACATTGGTTTACATGGTGGGGTCTTTATTGAATACATGAAACTTGCATAAATACAAGACACTAAGACAAACACTATGATCCTATTCTTCATCCTCAACTCCATGATTTTCTTGTTGAAGAGGTGCCCCTGCACCAGGGAAACTAGGCACTGATACCAATTTTTGAACACAATGTACCACTAAGAAGGGGGTGAATTAGTGGTTCCTAAAAATCTTTTCTCTTTAAACCAAGATTTGAGTACCGGATAACAACCTAAAGACTAAGCAATCCAACTGGTAAGATATGAGTAGATATTAAAAGAGGAAAACACACAAATGTATAACCCACAACACCAGATGTACAAGGAAAACCCAATATGGGAAAAACCGTGGTGAGAAATGTTGCTAGAGTCTACTGCTCTAATCCAGCCTCACAATGAAACAACATATTACAATGATTTAGGGCACCAACCCAAGGAGCACCAACCCTTGCACCAAGAACCAACTCGGTGTAATATAATGAAATACAATTTTAATGTAATGATAGCACCTAATTGCAAATGAGTTCTGCAACACTTGATCAATGGATGTCTGTCAGTTATCAACTTCCTATGTTTCACCAGTCCTTCTTCTGCCAGTTATCAAATTTCTCTCTCTAATCTCTTGTCGATTTCTCTTTGCTTCTCTTCTCCTTCTTATAACATCACCCTACATTGTATCACACTTGGATGCCTTCCTAGCCTTTCAATACCTATCAATATGTTTAACTGTTAAGACTATAACAGCTCACCAGTTACTCTGTCTCTATCGGTTACACCCTCTCACCGGTTCAGCCTGCTAACACACACTCTGACTCTCTATGAAATAACTCTTATTCAGATAGTCTTTCTTCTTTCTCAGGCTCTCTTTCCTCTCACACCTTGCATCTAGCATCGAGCATCCATCGATCTTAGTAAAGAGTTCATATATTTATTTGTGAGGGTTCCCACCAAAAGAAACATTCAAATGGTGGTGTGTTAGGTTTTTCCTTCACCGACTCTATCGTATTAGATCTTATCGGATCTTCTTTTTTGGAATGGTGATCTACATCACCTGAAACACCACCACCATCTCCTCTCTTTTCAATGTGTGTTATATTTTTGGATGTCTGCGACATGCTTTTCTATGTTGCTATGTCAATCACCATTAATGGCTCTATTGTTTCCTTCAGCCAACGAGTATAAGAATCAGATCATCCTGCAAGGTTAGTTCAATCACCTTGCAACTTTGTCTTCCTTGAGCCGCAACATCTTGCCATCGTCCCATGATTTGCATGTTCTTCATTAATGTCGACCTGCTCGTCAGACAACTAGTTCAATGAATACTTCACTAACCTCTATATGCTCGCCACCTAGTGTCCACCTGTCATCCTTGTCAAAATCCACCTCTACTCAGACTGCAAAGTCGGTTTGACATCCTTCACCGACCAAGACTCACTGTCGGTTCAATACACCTTACCGGTATAACCTAACTTCATCGATGGACCTTCATACCTGCTAACCTCTTCTCTATCGGTGGATCAACTTGGCCTTCCATCAAACATGTTAATCCATCCACTGAATCCATTTACTGATTGCAATATACTTTTCTTTTTCTATTGGTGATCACATCCCTCTTCTTCTTTTCTTCTTTGCTTGCTTGTCAGTGGTCCTGCTTTACCAATAGAAGCTTCACTTCATGTGTACTGGTAAAATGCATTTACCGTCAACTTACACACTTCATCCTTCATATCACTTGACATCATTACCTACTTCACCCATATTGGTCACCACTACCTAATCACCGGTTACCATTCCATACCGGTTGACATCAATGACAACATAATGCCAACAAGTAGAGTTTATCTTAACCATGCAATCAAAATTTACATGACACATCCTTTAATATCATAACCAACTTTCATCAATTTGAGCAATCAAACAAATTTTATCACCAGCATTCAAGTGAAAGATATTACCTTTAGTCTTTGTCCCTGATGCAATTTTAGTTCTGGAGTTACTCAAGATCTCACATTTCCCATTCTTTAATTGCATGTTATATCCCTTATCATCCATCTGACCAACACTCAAAAGATCATTCTTTAAACCTTCAACATACAACATATCATCAGTATTATTCTTACCATCAAGAGAAATAGAACCTCTACCGTGGATTACACAAGCTTTGTTATCACCAAATCTTATTATACCACCATCATACCTTTCCAAGTTCACAAATTTACTCTTATCACTTGTCGTATGATGAGATAAATCACTATCAATTACCCATTCATCTTTCTTCTCAACTTTAGCAGCTAACGCTTTCTCTTCATTAGTGCAACTTGTAGAACCCGTCATTACAGGATCATCTTCTTTGATAGCGATGAACACAAATTCATCTCCTAAATTACCCCTATCCAACTCATCATCTATCATACCTTCATCAACAGCATAATAACTCTTCTTATGATATTTAGGCTTATATGGCTTAAATGGATTCTTAGGATTTATATCTCTTTCCGGACACCTTCATGCAAAATTTCCTATCTTATTACATGAAAAAAATTTAAGAAGTAACATCCCTTCATACTTACTGGCATCTTTAGGCAATCTTCTAGAAATAAGTGCTTCAAGCTCCTCAAGCTCTCTTTTTTTAATTTTCCGTCTCTTTCTCATAACTAGATACTCTTGTAGAACTTTCTCCTGGATCATATCTTTGCTTCCCAGAAACTATAGCTTTGAATGTAGATTTAGTCTTAGGAAGAGAGTACAAACTCACTCAACTTAAAACCAGCAAGTTTACCAATCAACAAGTCTCTTGTCACAGTCTGAATCTCATCAATAGAAGCAGCTTTATGTTTGTAAGCAGGAGACAAGGATCTCAAACTCTTCTAATACTCCACCAGCACATCTGATTCCACACACAAGTTCATAAACTTTTTGCATATAAGAAGTAATGTTCTCATCTTCACTCATCTTTAGGTTCTCATATTTACCCTTCAAGCTCTGCAACTCAGCAATCTTCACATGACTATCACCTTCATGCAAGGCCTCCAATTTTACCCAAACCTCATGAGCAGTCTCTAATTCCATTACATTGGTCATCTCAGAATCATACAAGGCACTCAGCAATGCTTCCTTGGCCCTAATATTGAATTTTGTTTCCTTTATTACATCCGGAGTAGTAGGAACATTAAACACATTCTTGAAAATCTTCCAATACTCTTCTCCAATGCATCTCAAATGACATTGCATCTGGATCTTCTAGAGAGTGTAGTTTATTCCATCAAATCTTAAACTATCCTTCTTAAAAGAAAAGGTTCCCATCTTGAATCTCCTCAAGCGGTAAAGCTTCTTCTAGAAAATATTGCTCTTATACCAATTGTTGGTAACAATGCATCAAATTGAGAGGGGGGTGAATCAATTTGCACCAAAAACTAATTGCAACTTAAACCACAAAACAGATCTGATAATTACCAGTTAAAGCATGAAACAACACCACATCAATAACACATATAACACCAATATTTTTGACGTGGAAAAATCGGTTAAGGGAAAATCCATAGTGGGAACCTACCCACAATGAGATAATACTATGTTAGTGTTGGTAGCAACAATGCTGAAAAACTGAGAAGGGGGGTGAATCAATTTTCACCAAACTTGAGCAATTTAATCTCAACTTTAGATCTGATCAAGAACAATAATAGCAAAGATAAACACCACATCAACAATACATATAGCACACAATTTTTTGACGTGGAAAACCCGATTAAGGGAAAAACCACAGTGTGAACCTACCCACAAAATGATGATACTCTGCAGTAGTATGTGTAAATATTACAATGGGGAATGCACATGCATTCAAGCACACTGCCTAGAGCTCACTTCCCAAAAACAACAAAGGGATACAACCCTAAGAAGGCTCACTACCTTACAAATATCAAACAACAATCTCGATTGCATGAACTGAAAGAACAACATCTCCAAATGCCTGATTACAATTCTGGTTAAGCACATTGTCTGCACAACAAAACTTTTTCCACTTCTCCACTACCGAAAGATAAATTTGCTTGTTTCCATATACAATACTCTCACATATCATAGACATAACTACAGATATTCATAGACACTCAACTTACATGATTACATCACTTATTTATACAGATCATCAACCTTAACCTTAAGGTCAGCTCACACATAAGACCTAAATACAAAATTAAATCACATAATGCATAAATCCATAAATGAACCAATACAATGTTGGCAAGGACATAGCATGGACCCAAATCAAATCTTCAAACATGCAACACCAATGAATATCATGCCAAGGTCATTTGCAACACGCAACAACCATCTGATTAGCCAGAAAGTCGTATAACATGAATAATATCACCAGACCGATAAAGTCTTCAATAATGCACACCATGATCAATGTGGAGCACCAAAATGCATAGAACATTATCAAAAAACATCAACAAGCAATGTGAATTATTCCACAATAATCGCAATCAACTCGGATAATAAGAATCATCATTATTTCATCATCGGAACTCAAGAACACCAACAACATACTGAAAGATATGCTTGTGAAGTTCCAAATCATGAACCATCTAAATCAAAGACACACATGAACGTCCAAACACTCTCCAAAATATGCAAATCATAAGGAATTAATTTTGAAGCAATACAATCCAAAAATCATAACTCTGTAATATCGAACCAATAGAAAAACCAACCATTACACTGGATCATGTAACTCAACCAAATCATTTGATGTAGGAGCATCTGTGTAGTTCTTACCGGTTGAGCAATTAGCAATGGAATTGCTTGGAGATTGTGGCATTCCTTCATGTTTGATATTTTAGCATTGTGGATTTGGATTTAACTCCTTGAGTTCATTGTCTTTATCGTGTTCGAGTTTCATAGCATTTGGATTTGATTCCGGTGAGATATTGATTCCGGTATTGGCCTGGTTGATATGTTCTTACTGGTTAGTCTTGCATTGTGTTAAGCGAAGTTGAATCGGGTTGTGGTTCATTTTCATGACTTGCAAGTCGTTGGAGATATTTTTTTGGGCCTTGTCTGGTATTTTCGAAGATCAGCGCATCATTTTATACTTTTGTGATGTTCTTAGTGTTTTGAGCCGACATGCTACCATTAGCACATTTCATGAACTTGTTGGTCTTTGGGTCGACTTGATTGAGTTGTAATTATTTGCGGATGGTATAAATGGAAGATTGTGAATCATTTGGGGATATAGAAGTTAAAAGATAGAAGATAGAGTTTTGAGATCGTGCGAAGATGTAGATCCAATGGGATTCTGATCCGGTTGGACTGAAGCCGAAATGTTGAGGTCCAGATTAGGGGAGAACCGACAGACTGTTACAGCAAGTCGATATGAAATGTGGATGATCTGTGGATCTTGTAATTGTATCATAAGTGTTATTTGTATCCTGGACTACGATCCAGCATGTGGCATGTGTAATTCTTCTAACTGTAATAAGATTCATTTGTATTGTTTACCGGTTATGTGTTGTGTTGTTACCGGTTGTTCTTTCTACTGTTTCTAGCGTCTTGCTATCAATTACTGGTATGTTGTGCATGATTTATGTGTTAAGCTACAAGGTTGGGTTGTCCTTCATTGGATCCCCCTCCTTTGACTACATCATCATCCTCCGAAACACTGAAATTCATATTGAATCAACTAGAGATAAATATCTCAAAACCCATTAATCTGCGTCAGCACACCTACAACCAAACCAACTTAACTCTCTACAACACACCAATTCCCTGCAACACAAGAATATGTTGATATCAATGAAAACAACACATTCCAACAACTCTAATATCCAACAGTTAGGAGTAAATGTGAATATTGCAATGGGAATGCGCATGCATTCAATCACACTACCTAGAGCTCACTGCTTAAAATAAGAAACCCAAAAAGAATACAACCTTAAGGGAAGGCTCACTATCTTACAGGAAGTCTCACTGACTTACAAAAACATTCAAACTACAATCCGGATTACATGAACTGCAAAAATAGCATCTCCATATGCTTGAGTATAGTTTTAGTTAAGTACACAATTTGCTTTGCAACACTTCTCTTCTTCACACTTCTGAAAGATCATATCACTTGTTTGCACATCCAACTCGATCATTCATTCATATATATAACACATACACTCGCAAACATACATCTTACATGATTATTACATATATTTATACAAACCCTCAACCCATGAAATATAAGTCGGCTAAACCCTTAATACAAATTAAAAAATAATATCCTCACATGCTACAACAATACATGCGGGCCAAAACAATGTCGACTAAGACATAGTCTGGAGCTAAATCAATGCCACAAATATGAAACACCTCCCAGAATTATGCATCGATCATTCGCAACACGCTACAATCACCAAGAATGTCCCATAACACGAAGAACATCACCGGACAAGGAAAATCTTCAATAACGCGCACAATAATCAATGCAGACCACCAATATGCATAGAGCATGATCTAGAGACATTCACAAGCAATGTGAATTGCATCGCAACAACCGCAACAACTCGGATTACCAAAATCATCATCATTTCTCGATCGAAGCTCAAGAACATCAACATAACTGACTGTCAAACTGAAAGATTTTCTTGCAGACCTCCAAATCATGAACCACTTGAACTAAGGACACACATCAACGTCAAGAACACATCCCAAACATCCACAACCAAAAATATAGTAATTCCAAAGCAATACGGAGCACAAACCAGAATACCAAATAACATGAACAATTGCATATCCTTAATATTGGATCTCATAACTCGATCAAATAATCATGTAGACCTTTGAAAATGGGAATGAACCATCTAAAGACAACATACTAGGAATCTTTTAAACCGCATTAGCTCATCTACAACCCACAGGATAAACCAACTCATCCAATCAAACTACAATACTGGAATACACAAAAAATTGTCCAACAATCTCCTCATCAACAATCTCCACATATGTTGACATCAATCACAACACATCAATGACAACATATCAACCAATATCCAACAGATGATGGAAGAGTATGAGACAGAAAAGGCACTCAAGGAAGAGCTCTCAAAATTCTAGGCAATAGAGGAATACTACTGGAGGCGGAAATCAAGAGAAACCTAGCTAAGAGAAGGAGATAGAAACATAAAAAAATTATGACATGGCAATAGCAAACAAAATTAGGAAAACATTTGTAGAAATAAGGGGGTAAGATGGTGGCATGGAAAACTCCATAAAAGAAGTAAACACTGAAGCGGTCAGATACTTTGAGGACATACTCAATAGGCAAACACAAGTATATCAAGAGGAGAGGGGGGAGATACTTAATGCAATTCCAACTATAATAACAGCAAAACAAAACAAGGTTTTATACAAACAAATCACTAAAGAGGAAGTCAGAAGTCTATTCTTCTAGTTCAACCCAGACAAAGCCCTTCGCCCAGATGGCTTTCCGGCTAGCTTCTTTCAACACTTTTGGGACATTGTGGTGGAGGATATAATAGTTGAGACAAAGGAATCGGGAAATAAAAAGGTCATGCTTGGCGCAATAAACCACCTTCTTGGCTCTCATACCCAAGAAAAAGGAGGCACAAAGCATGAATGAGTTTAGGCCAATAGCCTTATGCAACATGACATACAAAATTATAACTAAGGTAGTTGCAAATAGGTTTAAGACACTACTAAAACACATAATATCAAAGGAGAAAAGTGGATTCTCCCCGAGCAGATCAATTATGGAAGGAATAATCATCATACATGAATCAATACACACTCCAAGGAAGACAAGATCAGCTTTTATGATTTTAAAATTAGACATCTTCAAAGCTTATGACTTGGTGGATAGAAAATTTCTAGTTGAGGTACTTACTCACTTTGGATTCAGCTCAGATTGGATCAAATGGATATAGAGTAGTATCAGTGCACTGAAGTTCTCTATACTAATCAATGGTGCAGCACATGGCTTTTTCCATCTATATGGGGAATAATACAAGGGGACCCCCTCTCACCCTTTATATTCATAATTATGGTTGAAGCCATGGGAAGAGGTGTCAAACAACTAAGGGAGATAGAGAATTGGAAAGGGATGAAGGTCACATAAAGCATCGCCTCCGTTTCTCATCAGCAATTTGTAGACGACACCATTTTGTTTGAGGATGCAAGTCACACAAAGGGAAGAACCATAAAAAAACTTTTTAGACAAATATTGCAAGGCTTTGAGACAGAGCATCAATTGGAGGAAATCAGAGGTGTTTTTTCTAACACATAGATAGGATTGCAAATGGATATAGCAAATGTTCTGGGACTTGAAGTGGCAACCTTCCCTGAAAATTCCGAGGGATGTCTCTGTTTGCAAGAGCCAATAAAACTAGCTACTAGAAGAGTCTAATAAATAAATATAAAACCAAGATGGAGACTTGGAAAGGGAAGTGGTTGACATCTGCGAGGAAGCTCCTGATGATAAAGGTAGCTCTTTTGGCAACACCACTATATTCAATGTCATGCAAAATGTAATTCCCGCCAAAATACTCTAGAGAAATAAACCAAAATCTACTAATAAAAAAGAGAATTTTTTATAAAAAATAACCATCATTACTACTCAACACTAGCTAATAATAATGCAGCATTACAACTAATGCACATCAATACATCTTAAACAATTTATATGAAAGCATAAGTCAACATGAACATATCCATAAAAGCATACTACAAGCAATATGCATCTATGCATCAATGCATCTTTTGAAAATTACAAGAATATATGATTCAGCATGAACATAACCATAAAACATATTAAGCAAGTGGAAATACCATTTAACCATTAACATATCACTAAATAAACTCATACGATATATCCTTCCCTAGGGTATTCCAACATCACTACTTGACATAATGCTAACACATCACATATCCATCTCGTTCTATTGATCATTTTCTTCCCATACAACTATGATAAATTATTAACACATTTGCATAACTCTACCACATTTCATACTTTTTAGGTTCATTTTAAATGCCAACCAAATGTTCCTTATACTCATCTTCATTCGTTAATCACTTAACACATCATGAATATAAATGCATTTGTCCTTCCCCTACACATGGAACTAGATTAATTCCTTAAGCACATCCATTACACAACTCATCAAGAATAAAATCCATATTCATGTGCAAGACTATAACAGAAAGCACTTATCTACTTCCAAATAGGATTCCAAACTACTAAACAAATTCAAGGGTCAAAAGATACTACAAGAATAAACATAATCTAGTATATCAATCCCCTAATTCAACGTAGAGTCTCATTCCAACATGACAAGCATCTCTACAACATAGATCTTATTACAAGGGCATAATTCCATATCATCAAGTCTAAAAACATAAGAGCGTTGGAACAATCACATAGTCTCTTTTACTACATCCCATCCTAATGCTTATTAATACAAGTTACATAAGTACATATTCATATTCCATATTTGCAGGTCATCGTAATACAGTATTATCTATAATTAATAGAAAACAACACCATAAGACAACTGCATATTCAAGAGTCGTATATTCCATATTAATCCACAACTACTCATTTGTTACCATATCCCAAGATAACTAACACTTGAAGATTAACATCTTTCAATCAAGGCATACATGATTGTTAACATATTCACTACCATTCAAAAGATATACACAAGACATTGCATTCATATCTCTTGATCATTTTATTCCTTTCTAATCAACAATAGCATATGCAATAGAATATCCAATTACGGCAATCGCATTCAATACATCTCATTTTGAAATCAATCTGCTGCAAGTTCTATTATACATGTTCTCAATATGTTGATTGCATAGTCTTATTTACAATTGCATCCTTCATACCACATGATATCAATTCTAATTACATATAATTTGCCTCAAGGATCCATTCACATGATGAGATAATATAGAACCATATCCATGCACGCTAACATCCAAGGAAAACGTCCCAATGAAAGAAGGCATCAAACCACCCGACCATGTGGAACCAAATAGGAACCACCCCCCATGCTAGGAGATGACATAAGGATCCAACTCACACTCAAGACCTAAGATGACACCTGACAACCAAGGGATACAACATGACATCACAAGATTCCAACATAAGAAAGCAACATCCAGATACATCACATGGCTAAATCAAAGCAATCAACCTCCAGAGGCACAATCAATAAATCAAGGCATATGGATAATGGACACATGTAGGGAAAGAGTGGTGTCACATGCTATCCTCACAAAAGAAGGGGCCAAGCCTAACCTTGATAGACATGTGGAACCATCTCAACCTTGGAGACATTCAAGAGAGATTGGTTTACCGCTCCAACGATCTTCCAAGCTCATCTCAAGCGCACACGCTTCTAGGGATATGAGGTGGGACCACAAAACCAATTAGTATCTTGTTTAGTGAAATTCTAAATACCCAACACCACTAATCACTTATTAATATTATCACTTGCAATTACAAGAAAACTCTTCATGTGGTTCCATCAAGTCTAGACCCCCTCCTAGAAGCCTAATGCTCAAGACCTCAGTCGACACATGCAAGAGCCCACTCTCCCTACCATGGACCAAAACCATAGGGTAGCACATAACAAGGTACATCACAAGAACAACATAAAGCTCGACACCAAACTGATATAGTTGAATCTCAAGATAAACATCAATATGGAATCCAAGAGCTAATCATCAAAAGATAAGCCATAGGCTCAAAATGCCAAATTGCAACAGTAAGGAAAACCTCAAAGAATGTCAAATATACATAATCAAGAGAAAAACATGAATCTAACATCATAGAATACTCCTCCACAGTGAGGCACAACATATCATCTCACTAGAACTACACTTAAACCTCCTCCATAGTAAGGATACACTCAACCTGTCAGAGCAACATAACAATACCTCAATGGACAAGCACAAAACCACTTGTCGAAGCCAAAATGGATTCAATGCATCAAAAAGGAATAGAACAGTGCCTAAAAACATCAAATATGACAAATCAAGCCTCTGGAGTGAAAAAATCAAGCCAATAAATCAAAATTGAGAACTTCAAATAATGCCATAGGAACTATTTGAACCTCCTGTAGCGCTTTTGTCACAGAGATGTAACTTTCAGAAAAGCGAAACTTGAAGCAATCAATCATGCCCAGATTCGGGCAGAGGCACAGACAGGGTCTAAAACCAACTCAGAAACTTAAAAGACCAGCATAGAAGTAGACTAGGGTTTGCACAAGCTCAATGAGGTCATAAATCCAAGAATTTGATTACAACCGGTGATCATATGCATAAAAAAATATGCCGCATAGATATCCAAACAAGTGCATATCATAACATGAGGTCTCCAAACACTAAGACGACCTGAAATAGAATATACAAGGGTAATACAAGCCTCCACAACACAATAACCATTGCATAAAACAATCATAGAAATATTATAGCCATAAAATCACATTCAAAACATCCATTTCCAGCCATTCCCAAAATTGCAATTACAGAATTCAACTTAAAAACACTCATTAAAATTTTCTTTCAAGAACCAAAAATAAATAATTGAAATCAATTCCATATTTTTCCCCAAACAATCTGTTGACAAGAACTTGCAGACAATCTTTCTTGAAAACCAAAACCAAGTATAAAGTAATCAAATCCAACCTGGAAACGAAGCAAGGAAATGAAAATCGATGAAGAATCTCCAAAAACCAGCAAGTTTCAATCACAATCCAAATCCAAAGCCAAATCCTCAAGCAATCTGCAAATTCTCCTAGAAGCCAACCTCTCGTGAATGCACACAAAACCATAAAAATACCCATAAAATCAAACCTAAAACTTTATTTAAAATTGACCAATCAAAATATTCCCAAAAACCATATATTATACCAACCCTCACATAGCTCAAGGAATATAATAAATAAATATATTATTTACCTACCTCCCCCATTCGACCAATTAAATAAAAGGGTAGGTACATTAATATTATTTCAAATTAACCAAAGAGATGAGTAAAAAAATGAATAATTAAATAATAGTTTATACACCCCATAATAAAATATTATTCACAAATAACAATATAATAAACCGCCACATAAATTAAATAAATATCCATGAATAATAATATCCATCCATTCACAAAATACCAATGTCTTGGTTAAATAATATTAATTAATTAAATAACAATTAAACAAATAATCATGAATAAATTATAATAATAGAAAATCAAAAGGTGTCGTTAAAATCAAATCAAATCAAATCAAATAAACTAATTATGAAATCCAATAATCAACATTCAATAAAACTCAATTAAAATATAAGTACATAAACAATAAATAACAATAATGTTTATAATAAACAATAAATAATGATTAAACTTCAATTAAACAATAAATTAAATCAAATAAACATTAATCAGATCAAAAATACATAATAAATAATTAAACACCCACTCTTCTCCAAATAAATAAACATGGACTCTTACGTCAAAGGGAACGATCGCAACTCAAGACTCTAACACCTTGCATCGTGGCGCAACTAACAAGGTACACAACTTAGACCTAGAGTGTGTGAGGAAAGCTATGCCATCTCCGACAACTTTTCATTGGGATAAAGACACGCTCAAACCTGTGAAATCAGGTGGAGTCGATTTCTAGTACCTGCAAACCTGCATTGAACACTAACATAACATATACAATATATATATACATCATAATAAGCAGACAAGTGATAGAGAATCGCAACAACATATCATGCTCGCTATGAGTGATATGACATCATCTCTACTCACGAAGATAGTAACACAATATAACATCAAAATATCGCATAGAATCATAATCATGAAATAGGGTTAGTACCATCATATCATCATAAGTCATATAATCCACATGAACAATGATCACATATAAATTCATCCATCAAGGTGATTCTATGTACTAACACCCATAAGAACCATCAAATGTCATATATCATCTAGTATGTCCAGCATCATCAATCATATAAATCTCCAAACATGATGAGTCATATCAAATAACATAAATCCACATAGAGTAACTAGCATCATCGATACCATCCAAGATAGCAATAGAGCCATAAATAACCACCTAATCATCAACCATGTGTCTAAATAAGTCTATCAATAAGTAAATCAAAATGAAAGTCTAGGAGGGACACTACACATGAAACTACCCAAGGCAGTAGAAGATATACTAAATTAGGTTATGAGACATTTCTTTTGGAGTGGGACTGGAGACCAAAACAAATTCTCGCTAGTAGCATGGGATAAGTTTTTCTCTCCGAAAGAGGTTGGAGGTACAGAACTGAGACAGTTGGCGACAATGAATCTCACTATGGGGGATAAACTTGTATGGAATATATATGCATTTGGACATCAAAGATGGGTCCAAATTTTTTGGAAGGAAGTACTTAGACTCGAATGAAGAAACCAGGATTTTGATGACAAGGAACCCGCCTAGAGGATCTACTATATGGAACTACATTCTAGAATGTAGAGACATTGTGTCACACCATGTCACCTAGGAGGTCGGGAATGGAAGAAAGGATTCATTTTGGTTAGATTCATGGGAAGGGGAGAAGCCTATGATAAACAATGCTAATTTAGATATTATCATAACTGAGACCATTAGGCAATGGGGAAAGAAGATTAGTGATTATGGGAGAATGATTGAACAGAACAGGGTTCAGGTATGGGAGTGGAAGTCTCTATGTGAGATCAATGCTCCAGAGGATCAGAAGATAGCACTAATGGAATTACTAAGGAAAAGACAATTTGTGTCATCAATTGAAGATGTCATTCGGTGGTGTGGATCAAGCACTAGGAACTACAAAGTAAGCTTAGGATATAGCCTAAAACGACCAGCAATTGCTAAATAAAATTGGTTGATCAAACTGATATGGAACAAAAGCATCCTTCCCGAGGCTAGAGTCTTTACCTGGATAGCTCTAAAAAAGAATATTCCGACATAAGATAGACTGCAAAAAATGGGGATTTATGACCCTGGAAGGTGTGTGTAATGTCAAAGAGAGAGTGAAACAACCAATCACATCCTATTAAATTATAAATTTGATGTTGAATGTTGGCAATTTTTCATGAACAAGCTAAATCTTCAATGCCCGATACCCAATGACATTGTGGAATGGTTCAATATGTGGCCAGTCATCAAGATGCAAAGATTATTTGAATGCCTATGAAAGTTATCCCCTCGACAATTGTGTAGAATTGTGGAAAGAAAGGAATAGATAAATTTTTCAAGGAGTACAAATGAACCCCATGGATTTATGTTGGAAGATAGAGGGTGCAATAACTGAACTAGCCAACAATGCAAGCAAGGCAAAAAATATTAAAGCCAATACCTTCACAAATTGGGATGATGAAATGCTCAAAAACTTTGAGGGCCCCCAAAGTTTTGAAAGTTGATGGAGCATCAAGGGGTTCAATTCATAAAAACCCGAAAGAGGGTATACAGTGGATGGCTCCTGAGCAAGACTAGATAAAAATCAATTTCAATGGACCTTCTGAAGGCAATCCAGGCCCCAATGACATTGGGTGTGTGGCAAGGAAATAGGAAGGGTGAACAATTACAGAAAGATCAACCCACATAGGTGAAACCACCAATAACATTGCTGAATTTAGGTTTGTGTTAGCAAGATTACAGATGGGCCTGGAAATTAAGGCTAGGAAGATACGTCTTGAAGGAGATTCGTTAGTCACGATCAATGCAATCAGGAAAAATAATACATCGAATTGGAAATTATCGTAATGGTTAAAACCAATTAGGGAAATCACTTATACTCTGGAAGGGTTCAGGTTCATACACGTGTATAAGAGAATGATATGGTAGACAAATTGGCAAAAGCGGCAGCAAAAGCTCAAGGGACAATGTTGACAAGTATATCACATTAAATGGAATAATGAGCAAGATAAGTGGCAAGGGATCATGAAATCAAATTCAAAAATCCTCCACAGAGAATAATCAGAGAGCATTATGAGTTGCGACTTGAAGACCAAAGAGCTACCAAAGCATGTGATTAGAGGACAAATGGCACTGACTAGACGAATGAAGGAATTATCATTTAATATTATCGTAAAGTGGAAAAGGAAGAGGGTAAAGATAAATGATTAATGATGTGACATGTTTACAAATTGGGGCGAACAATGGGACGGTGAGCACAAAGCATTTGATGTGGCAGAACTCATTTCTCAGCATGGAAAGTACGCCACATTGAAGAATGTATAGGATATTAACTTCTCATTATGTGATAATCAAGGAAAGCATCAAAATAAGATTTATGAAAGGATTTGAGTACGAAGAAAGGCAATGGATGAGTAGATAAATGTTGGTGATGTGTGAGGTGTCATTGTTTTTCTGGGGCAGAAACTACAACTGGGAAGACTGGTGATGGACACGCTACTGATACTGAAATCCACCAAACAAATGATGTATTTTGTAGAAGTCACAAACAAACAATTGCTCCTTGTTTTATCTGTGAGGCACCCCTAGTATTGCACGTCGTGAAGAAGGTGCTTGGGAGAGAATTTATATGGGCATACCACAAATTTAGGGTCAATACAAATATAACGACCACGTTTCTTGCCATGGCATTATATCTTAGGGTGACGAAGGCCTATGCAAAGAAACTATGTCAAAAGTTGTTCAAACATGCCTTTCTGGGGGAGATTGACGCAGTGTTGGACAATGTTGACAAGAACCTAATGGTGCCCATGCCACAAAACTATTATATGGCTCACAGGTGTGAAGGAGAAGTCCAGAAATTCCCGCTAGTGCGAAGGTTGGGAATTGAGGAGCTACAAGAGCGCATGGGAGAAATTGAGAGGGACCTTGTTTTCCTACAACGCCTAGCCAACATTTTGTGTCCAATGGAAGAATTGGTCAAAGACTACATGGAGATAGAGGGGGGGCTGGTGGAAAGCGACAATGAGGAGGAGAATTTGGAACTAGAGATTCCAATGCTACTAGACAATGGAGAAGAGTGGGTAGAGAACTCCAGACATGTGGAAGAAGTAGCCAGAAGCTTGGCCCATGTAGAATGCGAGTCCGAATGTCCAGTGATAATCAAGACAAAAGCGGTGAAACAAGCGAGAAGGGCGGAAGCGACTTTGGGCAATGAGGAAGATGAGGTCTCCACTCCTGAGGCGGACAGCGGGCAACAGAGGACACATGCAGACATAGACATAGACATGAGGCCTAGAATGTGTTGTTTGCTTGTTTCTAAATATAGATTGTAACTATTTTTTTGGGTGGGAGTAGAAATATAACTACATAGATGGTTTGTTGTAATTTAGGCTTATGCAGCTATAGATGTTATGGATAGATAGGCAGATATATGGCTTTCATTGATTTTTGTTTCATCAGTGAAATAAGCCATTTTTTAGAATTTGTGAACAAAATGTAAACAATATTATAGTTAATATAAAGGGTGCTAGCCCATACCAACTATTAATTTACCAAAAAATACATTACATTAAAACCATATTATATTTCTTCATAAATTTAAAACTATATGTGAATTTAGGACCATATATTTATGTATGCAATATAGGCATTTTGGGGGTCACACCTAATCAAGGCACAACCTCCACAATGAACATAGGAAGAAATAAATAAATGTATATTTGTATATGATATAAAGGTTTGTTTGCTCTAATCAATGAAGGTTATATCCTATTGTGAAGGACAAGAGTCTCCTAAGAGCTACCAAGTTGCTCTTTCGGTGATATTCTATTGTAATAATTAAAGTTTATAAATATTTTTTTAATTATAAAGAAAGATTTGAAGTCATTGTAACAAGTTTATATGGTTGCACTCGTTTTTAAAGTTTCATTTATAAAAGTTAATGTCTTAATTTAAGAGTAAAAGAAATTTTACAAGGATTTTTAGATTATAATCTTTTATAAATTAAATAAGGTAAATGTAAATTGATCTAACATATTAATTTTAAATAATAGATGTCATATTTTTTTAAAATTTAATTATAAGCATCATAGAGTTCTTCAATTTGTAATAGAAGATCTATAATAGAAAAAGAAAAAAAAAACTCCTCTAACAATTGTTCCTAGTAGTTATGGATGTTTTTATTAAAAAAAATCATTTGTCATAGAGGTATCGCTGTGAGTCATTCCAGCAATTCCCACCAAACTTTGACTAAAGATGTTTTATAAATATTAATATTATCACAATTTAAATCTAACATAAATGCCATGTCAAAATGAAATTATATATAAACTATGATAAAAATTAAAGATAAAGAGTATGAATTAAATAATAAATAATAAAATATTAAAAAAAACCATAATACACAAAAAAATATATATATATATTTTTATATTGAAGAACACTTATAGAAAAGTCTAATAAAATCACAGGTCAAACCTTGGGATACACTTCTTACTTCCACAAGCCTTTTCCTTCTAATGTAGATTTTAAAATTCTTATTTTCTTTACATTGAATTAGAAAAGAATACTCCACAAATTTTTAAATAATTTAAGGGTAGTTATTATGTCCTTTCAAAAAAAAAAAGCATTTATCAATTAATAAATTAAGAACTTTTTTTTTATTGTTACAAAAAATAAATACTTTTAGAAAGCATAAACTAATATTTACATGTATTATAAATATTTGACCTTAAATAATATTATGTTCTAATAGATATTGCCCTTCACTTGAAGAAAAACAAAAATTATTATCTATATTATTGTTGCCTTTCAAGGTTCTTAAAGACTATCCCTAGCGATGCCCTTATTAGCCTTTTTCTTTCCTCCTAGTAGTCGAGTTCTAGATTCTCACTATAATGGAACTTCAATAATTTATTGTATGAGGTAATTTTTTATTGAAAATACTTGTTCCCATGGTTCCAAAAAGAATAGAAATAGAGGTGACATTTACATGAATATTCCTCATAAAAATAAGCACGGTTGAATCCAGAAGTATAACAAACATATGAATGTTCCTTCCTAAACTATACAATGACCTTTAACTCCTCTATGATTTTAGCATCATATTCCTCATACTTTTTTAAGGATATTCAGCCAACTCAATGCTTCAAAGAGTGTGTTTGTACGTTGAATATGGATTTGGGTTCCTTTTTAAGATTGGGGGAATAGTTGAACATAAGTTTTAATATAAAAATTTATTGCATAGGATTATATTAAATGACATTGTGGTACTTCACTAGCATTTCCCAATCATTAAGTATTAACACAACTATTAATAGTATATAATTATGATGAAGCTTGAACTAGGTAGTCTATTGATTAATGTACATCACACAAAACTAATTAAATTTGTGAAGAAATTTTAATTTAATTAAAATAAAAATGGAATGCATACTTTTAATTTAAATGGTTGTTTGTAATGTCAGTGTCGAATTTCAAAATAAAATGACAATGTGTGATTCTTACTACCACACATACCACAAATGCATCCAAAATTATTCAAAATATTTTTGGATGAGTTATGAAACATTGCAACAACAAAAAAAAAAATTGATGAAGAGATGATGCTAGCACATGGTACCTAGTGTTCCCTGAAGAACTACTTGATGAATACTAAGAGGGGGCTGAATTAGTATACCCAATAACCTTACCCAACACTTAAGCAATTTTACTGCAGACCGATATAGCCCTTTAAACAGCAAACCGGTTAATATGCAAACAAGCCAAATAGCAAATAAAGCATTCACCAACAATAACACAATCACCATAACACAAGATATTTTGACGTGGAAACCCAAATGGGAAAACCACAGTGAGTAAAACTGACAAGTCTACTATCTGCAGAATAGCAACCAGACCGCTTAAGGCCTTACAATGTTCTTCACCAAAACAAATCCTATTAGGAATCTTGATCTCTGTTAGGAGATAAGTCCTGTTAAAGACTACCCTATTAAAGGATTTCAGATCCACAACTGTGAACAACCTTGTTAGAAGATTTAGAACAGGCTTAACTGAGCCTACCTGGTTAAGGGTTTCTGACTTGTCAAAGAGATTAGTAATCAACAAGTAAGTGATCTACCCTGTTAAAGGATTTCAGATCCACAACTGTGAACCACCCTGTTAGAGGATTTAAAAAGGGCTTAACTGAGCCTACCTGGTTAAGGGTTCCTGAATTGTCGAAGAGATTAGTAATCAACAAGTAAGTGATCTACAAAGTAGCACAAAATGCTTAGTTAGATCCTTGATTGCTCTCTGTTAATGCATTGCAGCATTACTTCAGTCTTTTGTCCTTCCCACGTTCAATCTCTGTCACAAGATACTTTTTGCAAAGACCTAATCTTCTTACACACCACTACTCAAAACCCTAGACATGATGTCCTCATATAGGAATCTGATTTCATGTCAATCCAATGAGATTAGATTACAATTTCCTAGGTACAGTGCATCTAGACACAATTTGTAACACAACACAGAATCACTGCATCGGTGTCGGTGGATGATAACTCATCACACTTTACAAGTTTGTCGGTTAACAAAACAAAGTATACTGATTACCAATACAAACAAAGACTGGTAAACTGAAACATAGTGTTTCGATCTTAAAAAGATTGATTGTCGCTTGGGGTCCTCATATCGCTTGAGGTCCTCGGTACCGCTTGAGGTAAAGCTCCTTCTGCAAACACCGATAGTCTTCTACAAACAAAGACTATGCATGCATTCGCATATAATACCGATTTGAACAATTCATCACATGCTACCAATTGAGAATAACTCATCTAGAAAATAAGTGTGTCCATCAATGACAATCACAACTAAGTACAAACATCATCAAAATGCCAACACTACTATGGAAGAATGAAATGGCTCTAAATGTATTATTGATAGGATACTCTTGAGGGGTGAAAGAAATTGATCTTTCTAAAAGTCTTATTGCCATGATACTTTAGAAAAATAAAAGTGACGGCTCCAAAAGTATCATTGAGAATATTCTCTAGAGAATAGAAAGAATGTGAAATAATGGGAGGAACAACTCTAGGAGCATCATTGGAAGAATGCTCTAGAGAAATGAACGAACAATCCCAAGAGCATAAATAAAAAGATAATTCAAAGAAATAGAACGAACGTCTATAAGAGTATTGAAAGAAGGATATTCGAGAGAAATGAAATAACAAATCTAGGTGTATCGTTAAATGGATACTCTGACAAAATAAAATAAACATCTCCAAGAGTATTATTTGAAAGATGTTCCAAATAAAGAGATCAAACTCGAATATCTACGAAGGCATTGCTAAAGATATTTCTTCACAGATTTTTTTAATAGTTGCCAATTGCTTGCTTTCAACTCCTTTTTGTGTTTTCTTTTTTCTTTTTCTTTTTTTATTCAAATGAAAAGCTTTTAATCTATTGTGGTACAAGAAGAGAACCCCTTCACACAACAAAGATCTTATTGAATTTGAACTATCCTAGTGAATTTGTCTTTGTTGGCCAGTTTTTGGTATAAGTGAATTATGTTTTTATTGACCACCATTGATTTAATATATCCATTAATGGGGATTAGTTGTAAAGCTACGTTGTTGATTTCTATAATTTCATATGGACTTAACTATTGGATTTTTTATTGTACTACATAAAGTTATAGCTCATCCATTTCATTTAATTGTACTACTCACTCTTGTTGAGCTTGATTAAGGATTGGACTACTTCCATAGTTATTTAAAGGCTCTATAGCTCAAATTCGATGAGAAAAATTAAGTTTTTTCTTAAACCAACTCAAGGTGTAAATTGTGGTTGATTCCCAAATGGTATTGTAGGCCCATACTAGATGAAATTTCCTTGACTAGTATTTTATGTTCATTGCTACCATTTTGTTGAAATGTTCTTCAATTCTATAATTGTCACCTCTACCTAACAAGATTTTGGAGGACAATACAGAGATGATTTTTTATACTCATTTGATAATGGTTAGTAAATGCCAAGATTATCTCTAACATAAGTTGTGGCCCTCAGCCTATAAAAATAGACTTGGGTGCTCTGATTCTCATGAATGTCTTCTTGTACAAAAAGTCAACAACTTGTTCTTCCCTTTCTACTACTATAAATTGTACTTCTATCCACTTGGCCACATATTCGATACGTACTAAAATGTACTCTTTTCCCAAATTTCTCAAATGGTTTAACCACTTGACGATGAAGAGGTATTTCACTAGGCGATGTTAGCTTGCCCATTATTTTGCATAAAGCACACTAAATATCTCTTAACAACTTTATGCATTGAAGGCCAATTACTTGGCTAAATAGCATCCTCCTACTAGTTCATCATGGCATGCCTTCATAATATTGTGTGAACAAGGTAGGTTCCTAGTTTAAATGTTGTACTTTCCCCAACAAGTGCATAAAGGCCAATTATTTGGCTAAATAGCATCCTCCTGCTAGTTCATCATGGCATGCCTTCATAATGTTGTATGGACAAGGTTGTTCCTAATTTAAATGTTGCAGTTTCCCCAACAAGTATTTTCTTTAGTTTAGCAAACAAGACAAGTAGAAACTCCCCCTATAGCAAGATACTTTGTTGTATCAATGAACAATGGGGCATGAACAAAGATGGAAAATAGTTTTCCATCTAGAAAATCTTGCATTGATTAATTTTCTTTATTATTGTCACATTAAACTCTTCCAGCTAATAGCCATCACATGACACATACAATTACGATAGATTTATTCATAAGTCAGTTAGTAAATGAATGATTTGTATAAACAATAACTTTGTTTCCTATGCCAATTGGTGAAATTTGTTAACATGGATCACAACAAGGAATGGGTTTTCTATGGTTGTACAAATTTTCTTTATGGACAAAAAGTTTTTACTAATAAAATAAATGGAATATTTTCACCCATCATCTTCTTAACCTAAAATTGCTCCTATTGCATCAATTAAAACATCAACATAGATGTAAAAGGGTAATTACAAAACCTCTTAAAAATGTGAGTGGACATTTTTTTCTTGATCAATTTAAATGATTTTTCAGCATTCAACATCTTTCTGGGAAAAACAAACATGGTGTTTAAATTTTTTCTTTAAAAAATTATTAACCTTTTATCACAACCTACATAACCCAAAAAGCTTATAATATTAATTTGCATTTTGAGGGGTTTGGTTGCATTGTGACTTCTATTTTTTGTAAAATCCACTTTGATCCCTCTAACAGAAATGTGATGAACAAACAATCTACCTTGATCAACTATTAATAGGCATTTCTCATGGTTCAAAGGTAGTTAATCTTCTTCGAATCTTTGTGAATTTATTCAAATTTTGGAGTGCCTCTTCAAATATACTACCATGGATGGTAAAATCATCCATACAAACATACGTATATTCATCCACTAACTCTACAAAAATGGCAATGAAAACCCTTGGGAACGTAGCTAATGTAAATTAAAGTCCAAAAGGACAAACTCTATAAGAAAAAGTTTCTCACAAGAATGAATGTGGTCTCATCTTGAACTTAAACGGCTACTTGGACTTGGTTATAACTATCGAATCCATCTAAGAAGGAGAAATAGGTCTTTTCATCCAAATTGCTAGAGACTTGGTCAATGAAAGGCAAGTATCATTGTTAAGCTCTCTTCAATATACATAGAATCGCCATTTTATACCCTTCTTTGGAGCTAGTGGTAACACCCATTTCTATCTAAGATTGATAAATTAATCATACATGTAATTTCTCTCAATGTCAATGGTGTGGTTGCCTTATAGGTTGTACATCCTTTCTATAGATGCGGTAAGTATGAACTTTTGGATTTTCTTTTTATATCTCTATTGGCATGAGAGTTGATGACTTTCCACAATCTGATCTCTTGTTGATCTAATAGTCAGTTATTTATCTTAAAAGTTTTTCCTAGTGTAGACACCTAAAATTAATTACATCAATATTTAATCAATTTAAGCCTATCAACATAATTAATTGATTTAATTGTGTTATTCTTATTCCTCTCGGTGTTAATTAAATCTACTTTAATTAATCCTCACTATTGTCCAATAATTAATTTATTTGATAAATTAATTATTCCCCTGTTCTTCTAAAGTCCCTCCAATAATTATTTCCTCTAAACCCCTCAGTTAATTAACTTTAATTAATTCACCTAGTCATGTGATTCCTAAAAATCACTTTTCCTAATCCCCACTCAATCTAATTAATTCTTCTAGAATCTCTCTTAATCCACTTATCATTATTTCACAATTTTCTATTCCCCACTCATGTCACATCAACATTGAACCTCTCAAAGAAATTCAAATTTCTTTGAATCCCTCCATGCATCCTTTATTTTGGATTTTTTAATTCCTCTCCCCTTTCCCCAAGGAATTCTTTTTTTTTTTATTCTCCCAAGGCATCCTTGAAACATGCCCACCATTTCAAATCAATCTCAACCCTCCATAACCAAATCAATCTTGGCCCTTCATTTTGGCCTCCTCCAATCTATAAATTGGAATCTCTTCTCCTCACAAATGATCCACTTCCTTTATAACATTCTCACGCTACTAATTTTCTCTTCTATTCTCTAATATCATATCCTTATCATGTCCTCATGATCCTTCAATCTTCTTATCCAAAATCTATCATCATCCATCAATAATCCATCAATCCAAATCCTATCAAATCCAAATCTTGTTGAGCAAAAGGGAGCAATCCACATCCACGTCTAGTAAGGAGCACATCAAGTGGAGCATCAAAGGGGCGCATCTTCCAGTTCATCAAGTTCAATCTGAGGAACAAGAGATAACTATAAAGTATAATGGTGTTTGTTGCATTTGTTTGATATTTTATGCATATTTCGATTCATAATAACCATTTTCCCCCACTAGTTTTCCCTTGGTTCATTATGGCACGCCCGGTGGGACCCACGTCCCTAAATTTAACATTTTTGTGGAGTTATTGTGAATTTTTTAGTCACGGGTGTCGGAACAACGTGAGCGACTGCAAACTAGCGCAATCGCCATGAGATCAGCGAGAGCGCTACCTGCTTTGACGCATGCGCACGCGCTTTAGCGTGGGCGATTCAAATTTCAAAATTCTAACCCGCCTTTTCTGCGGGTCCATCAATCAACGCGAGCGTAGCAGGAATAGTGCATCGGCCTGCAACATTCTTCTACTCACTTTATTATTCTTGTTCTTACATATCCAAATTTTTGTTCTTATCTAAAATAAATCACAAAAAATTAGTTAAATTCCTTATCTAGCCTTTTTATTTTCTAGACACGCCTCAATCGCGCTTGCGCAACTACAAAGAGTAGTCTTTGAACGGAAATCCTAACTAAGAACTCCAGGATTAGAAACCACCTGGTTCACCTCTGAAAGGTGGATAATCTTTGTGCAAGGGAGATAGTAACTCCTCCAAAAGACTTGTCATATCGTGCCCCCATTAGCGTTTGGAGTCGACTAATACGGCATTGAGAATACATTTCGTGAGACTCAACGGTCATATTCTAATTAGCTATTGGGTGTGTACCTAAGTCAGCAAGCAAAGGTTTTTCTCCTCATCCAACTTCCTAGGATAG
This sequence comes from Cryptomeria japonica, assembly GCF_030272615.1. Classification (NCBI taxonomy): domain Eukaryota; kingdom Viridiplantae; phylum Streptophyta; class Pinopsida; order Cupressales; family Cupressaceae; genus Cryptomeria; species Cryptomeria japonica. Next base: position 702,583,349 of record NC_081411.1, on the reverse strand, counting down.
CACGTTGTGTGGTCAACGTGTATTCATTGCTTGAGATCTCTTGCCAAGTCCCTCCTTCCTCAAACCAATCAACATTTCCTCTTTCAGTCATCAAAACAATTCCCAACCAATCTATCCAAGCGATTCTCCAATCCACAATCCACTTTCATCCATTTGAGCAATCATCCTTCCTTCCTCAACCAATATTTCTATCCAAATCATTCATCCGACTTTGGGTAGCCATTCTTCCATAATCATTCTCCTTCTAATCCAATCAAATCTCCAAAATTCCAATCAATCAATCAATCCATCTTTCTAATCTGGTTATCCAATCCCTCATCAATCAATCGTCTGATCCTTTAATCCAATCTAATCCAATCAAATGAGCCCTAATCCAAGAACCAATCCAATCAAATCAAGTCCAATCCAAATCTAATCAAATCCAATCCATCATCATTCAAAACCAAGTCCTAATCCTCATTTTCATTTAACATCATCTTCATCATCTTTCTCCTCCAAAATTCCAATCCAATCGCTCATTCCCAACATAGCTACCCAGAATTTCAAAGCTTGGTATGAGCAGATGCTCATGGAAGTTCACTAACCACCTCAACCTGCCTACCAAGTCAATCTCATAACATCAAATCCATCTATCATATCCCCATCCATTTCATCTCAACACACTATATCCAATCCCAATCTATATCATATATCATATCCTTCCTCTACCTTTGACAAGGGAAATATATCTTATTGCCCATTTGTATCTCCATATTATCCCTCATCCGCATATATTTCTTCATCTCCCCTCCCATCCATATCACAATCCCCATCCTTTTACAACACATTCATTACCTCTAATCCCCATCCAAATCTTTTACTCCATAATCCTCCAAGCATTAATCCTAATTCCCCGATTCATTATCCCAATCCTCCATCTAATCCTAATCCTCCAAAATCTGTATTATCCACATCCACATCCTCCAAGTCCGTCATCCATAATCTTATCTAAGACATGCTAGCAAAGGAGACAAAATCCCCACCTCAAAACCAAGTTGCCAAATCTCCTCAAGTCCTACATCCACCTCCATCACCTCCACCTCAAAACAAATCCCAATCCTCTGCACTTCATGATACCCCCATTCCTCCATCTACTCACATCGAAGCTTTTGTATCCTCCTCCATCACACAATCCCCACAACTCCAAACATGCCAAAAGCTTGTTCCAAAGCATGCTAGCATGGAATCCTCTCCATCTCATGATGCATCACCCTCCACTCCATCTAATGGTATCATTCCCTCCACTTACTCTCATGATCATATGATTCCTCTATCCAACCCTCCCCCTCCATCGCATGATCCTCTTCCATCTCAAGATCCAATTGCCCCTCCCACTCCATCTCATGATACCCTCCCTATTCAAGATCAAAGTATCCCTTCATCTCCATGTCATGATCCCAGTCCATCTAAAGATCCTAATCTTCCTTCCACATCCCATCCCCCTCAAAATGGACTCGCATCTTGTTTCTAAAATAATAAGGGTCCTCAAGCTAATGCTCAAGATGTTGGTATATCCTCTATTCCTCCTAAATCCAAAAATCCTTCATGCAAATCAAAATCCCTTCATCCCTCATCATCCACATCCATTTTGGGCCCCTATGTTCCGAAGCTAAATCCTCCATTCCTTCCATCCATTTTGGGTCCTTACATTCCTCCATCCACCACTCCATCACCTCAAATAATTCCTAAGCAAGATCAACAAAGGCACACATCATTGAATGCCTCCCAATACTCTCCTTCTATCATCCCACCATCCATAAAATCCTTAAGTCGTTCATCCTCATGCACCCGTCCCATTGCTATTGGAAGCAATTTGGATGCCCAATCTAAAAAGCATAAAGCTCAAAATCCACAAAAATAAAAGGATCAACATGTCCCCTGAAAACAACATGCTCAAAAGAAAAATATGATCCGAAAGAAAAATAAATAAATAAAATCAGAAAAAGTAAAGAAAAATCATTTCATCCAATGGTGAAAACCACTTCTTGTGGCGCCTTGGATAAGTACCATGATGAAAACTTGGCAAACAAGCATCATGTGTAATTCCCCCTCTTGCTCTCTACACTTGGGGACAAGCTTCATCCATGCAATCATGCCATCCACATTCCTTACCTTCTATCTGCATCCTATCTAAGTCCATCCTCCTTTCCTATCTTTGATCTTGACTATCCTATCCATATCCTCCATCTCATATCCCTCATCCTATCCAAATGCAATCCTACATTCCTATCTTTGGTCTCGATCATATAGAGGCAAAATAATCATGCTTCGGAACACACAAGCCTTAATCATCTACCATTCATATCCATTACACATTATCCTTCCATCTCATACATCTTTATCCACCATCCTTGCATCCTTAATTCCACTACCTCTAGTATGGGGCATTGCACTCCTTTGCAGCATAGTCCTTGAGTCTCCATCACCCTACCCTACATTCCTCCATTTCCTATCCATATCCATCCACTCAATCAATTTGTCTCCTATCCAAACAATATCTCCCTCCATCCATCCATCCATCCATCCTTTTGCCAATCCTTGGTTCTCCCTTGTCATTGGTTCCAGTCCATCTATCCTATCCGCTAATCCACCCCATCCTATCCAATCCTACCTCATCCAATCATATTCTCCATCTCTTCCAATTCAATCATTAATCTCATCCGCGATCCAATCCTACTCAATCATCCATCCCCCTTTTTTTCATCCTATCTAATCATTTATCCTTCTTCCAATCCTATCCAATCCATCCAACTAAGCTTTTCCCATCTACCTGAGCTTAAACCGACTTGTGCCTAATCCAAGCACCTGTGCTAATCAAATCCAAGTGGCAATCCTCTCATCTGTAGACCTTGCACATCCAACTTGTCTTTTGTCATCCATCAATCTATCCACACCCTGCCCATCGAGATGAATCCTTCCCATGTCTAGCAGTTCATCCAAATCCATCACCTGCCCATCGGGATGCATCCTTCCACAGTCCAGCAGTTTATCCAAATCCATGTCCTACTCTTGGCAAGAAATGTCAGTTGGTCATGTACATGGTGTTTGCATGGTTGGTCTTTATGCTTTGATTTTTATCTTGTGTCCCGGGACTATACTTGTTCAGGACTGCCCTGATCATCCTATATCTTGGTATGTCTCGGCTTCGGTATAATGGGGCATAGTTTTCATGGCATAGCATGTTTGAGGATCTTTCTTATGTGAACCGGCAACCTTGCATTAGTGTTTATCAACACTTGCATGGTTGTATGCAAGAGATTCATGTTTGTCTGAGTGTCAATCCACGCCTCGGAACTTCATATCATCCTGGTTCTTATAATCAGTGGTGTAGACTATTCATGGCAATATCAAACCTAGGTTTTCTCTCTATATTTGCTCAACAAGAAATCCAATCAATTTATCATTTATTTGTATCATTTCATTCACAAGACTCCAATCCATTCATTTATTCCCTCTTTCATCACCTAGTTTTCTAATCCATTTCGAGAGCATAGTCATGTTCTTCAAACCCGCATGTCTTCTCGAGGGCGCATACAACTACTTCTTTGTCATCCTTTCTCCTCGTCATTCTTCCTCATCTTATGGTTGGGGCATCATGCTACTAGTCCTTATCCTTTTCTTCCATTATGTTTTATTCTTCTTTGATATAACATCACTTCATGACGCTATATCAAAGAGGGGCAAAATGTAGACACCTAAAATTAATTAAATCAATATTTAATCAATGTAAGCTTGTCAACATAATTAATTGATTTAATTGTGTTATCTTTATTCCTCCCAGTGTTAATTAAATAGATTTAATTAATTCTATCACTATTGTCCAATAGTTAATTTATCAAATAAATTAATTATTCCCCTATTCTTCTAAAGTCCCTCCAATAATTATTTTCTCTAAACCCACTCAGTTAATTAATTTTCAATAATTATTTCCTCTAAACGCACTCAGTTAATTAATTAACCTAGTCATGTGATTCCTACAAATCATTTTTCCTAATCCCCACTCAACCTAATTAATTCTTTTAGAATCTCTCTTAATCTCACTTATCATTATTTCACAATTTTATATTCCCCACTCATGTCATATCAACATTGAACCTCTCAAAGAAATTCAAATTTTTTTGAATCCCTCCATGCATCCTTTATTTGGGAATTTTTAATTCCTCCCCCCTTTCGTCAAGGAATTTTATATTCATTTTTATTCTCCCAAGGCATCCTTCATCCATGCCCACCATTTCAAATCAATCTCAACCCTCCATAACCAAATCAATATTGGCCCTTTATTTTGATCTCCTCCAATCTAGAAATTGGAGCCTCTTCTCCTCACAAATGATCCACTTCCTCTATAGCATTCTCATGCTACTAATTTTCTCTTCTATTCTCTTATATCATATCCTTATCGTGTCCTCATGATCCTTCAATCTTCTAATCCAAAACCTATCCTCATCCATCAATAATCCATCAATTCAAATCCTATCAAATCCAAATCTTGTTGAGCAAAGGAGAGCAAAGGAGAGCAATCCACATCCACATCAAGCAAGGACCACATCCACATCAAGCAAGGAGCACATCAAGTGGAGCATCAAAGGGGCGCATCTTCCACTTCATCAAGTTCAATCTGAAGAACAAAAGACAAATATGAGTTATAATGGTGTTTGTTGCATTTGTTTGATATTTTACGCATATTTCAATTCAAGCTAACCATTTTCCTCCTCTCTAGTTTTCCCTTGGTTCACCTAGCAAGACCATTATCTATTTAGTCCCTAGATGGTTTGCATAAACTATTTTGATTTCACTCATGGGTTGGGAAATTGTTTTGATTTCACTCATCAATGTGTTGAAAGAGAATAGTGAAGTTGAAACAAATGAAATGTAGTTGTCTTTGAAACTTGTACTTTGGGGAATCATGTTAACAAGAGGACGGTGGAATGTCTTAAGTCTTATCAGTCATCTTGGGAAGAATACGCTATTCTCTACTATAAAAGGGATGTTATTTCTTCCCCATCAAAACTTGGTTCTTCACTTGTTATTTTTTCATCACACAAAACTTTTGTCATCGACTCATTCTTCAATATGTTGTTTCAATGTAATCATGGCCAAATTAGCCATGTTTCTTTACAAATTAAGTTGCTTTGGTTTAGCTAGTGGATATACTGAATATTGTTTAATGTACTCCATTTGAAACCACCAAGGTCTACTCAATTTTGATATTGAAGTATTAAAAAGCTAATTGATACTCCCAATTTTCAATTATAACTAGAATAATTTTAAGAACACCTTTTCGGATAGCAACTGAATAGTAGTCATTTGCAAGATGGTGTTTGTGGGTTGCATTCATGTCAGAGCCTAGGTTATAATGACTTCAATAGACATAATGTAGATAGTTGATCCCAAGTAAACCAAAACACTTGAAATCTAAACTCATTTAATAGTCACAATCACCATATCCAAGGGGAAGGAGTTTCCTAGAATGAAGTTTAGCTAGGTGTCCTACATGGATTGTGTTAAGATTTATTTTCCTTTCTAGTGTGCTTATGCAATGTTAACTGACAAGTTAGTTGAGATCGAAAATTTCTTGTATAGTTGGTAACAAAGGGATTCTAATGTTTGATCACTTTAATTCCTAAATTAGTTCAAATTCAATGTTACCACTTCTAGTCTTTCAAGGAATGGCACTTGTGCTAGAATCAAATTAAATGAGGCACCAAAAGAAGCAAAGAAATAGGTTTTCTTTGGAAGTTCAAAGTTAGACTGGGAAATCAAACTCTAGAAAGGTTCCCTCAATTTGGCTCTAAAATGACTCTATAGAGGTTGAGTCTAGAATGATTTTATTGTCCTTATTAAAAAAAATGATCATTTTTTAGAAAACAACTATGGAAGAGTTATGGAAGGTCATTCCACAAGGGCTACAAAGTGAGGCTTGTGAAATATTCTAAAAGAGCACTATTGAGAAATTTAGATTGCACTACAAGAGACCTCCAAAAGATAAGTCCACTTTTAGTTGTTTCCTTCTCACCATCAAGACAAAGTACCTTCTCTTTGTCTATGATTATACTAGTTGGAGAAGAAGGTTTGGGTCAAACAAATGAGTAACTTTCTTGTTGTTTTTGGGTTTTGCCAAAGGATGGACAAGGTGTAATGATTGACCTCCTGCTACCTCATCATACTAGGGACATGCAAGCATTGGTTTAGCATGCACGAAGTGTCATTCAAAAGAAAATAATTCTTTAGCATGCCCTAAGTCATGTATATATTTCTTCTTTGGCCCATCAATTTCTTCTCTGCTTTGGATTTAATGTTCAAGATTTCCATGGGTCATAACTATTATAAGTCATTGGTGGGCAAGCCCTCCTAACGTGAAGTGCAATTATTTTCAACGACCATCGTTGCAAAGATGAATAGGGTTGTTGAGCAGTACATCTTAAAATTCCTGACTCTAAATGACACCTAGTTTTGTTTGGCTTTCTTAATGATGAACAAAGGTTGGGAAGCCCTCTGCCTCTATTTGGCATTCTACTAAAATAATAGTTGTGTATGAATTCATTTTTTACCCATTTATCTATTTGAACTACTAGGCTCTCTACCATATTTAGGAATAATAATTTCCCATCCTCATACTACAACCATGCATGAAACTAATAAAAAATCTAATCAACCCTACAAGTTCCTTGTCCCTAAGTGGATGAAGCTCTAATCCAAACCATGCAAAAACTCCTCTCACAATCTCTTGAAATTGTTAGCCATTTGTCATAATGCAAACCATGCAACTAGAATCACAACCTTGCAAAACATGTGAACCCTTTATTTGGCCAAAGACAAATAGTTTTGTTGCTTACTATGCTAGTCCCTATACACTTAAATTTTGGTGCCCTTCAAATCCAAGATTATGGTTGTAGACCCACAAAATCTAAAATGCATATAAAGTGGGCTTAACTTGTCATATATTATACATATGAATGTTTGAATGACTTTTATTGGAGAACATATTTTAAAAGCCTCATTTGGCTCAAATGAAGATTTTAAGTCAATATTGCCTTTGGCAACACCATTATCATCAATTAAGGCATTTATCTCCTATGTTTTCTTCATGACCTCTTTGACATGTTTTCCATGTACATTCGTCATTGTCTTTTTGTCCAACTAGCCTTACCATAGCCTCAAGAAAGCTCATCTTCTCTTCAAAAGTATGCCCATCTTTGCAACCCATACAATCATCATCATAAAATTGTTGGAAACAAAGGCTAAAGACTAGTCTCAAACACTTTAGAAAATTGCCCTTGTTTGATTTAATTCAAACTTGACTATTTAGTCCCTATGAAAAGTACCACCCAAGGTCTAATTCGTCTTTGTTTTGTGGGAGGACCTTAAAGAGGTAGGAACTTTACTTCAGCTTGTCATTTATCAGCAAGGAAACTTGAATTTTCAGCAAGTCACCTCCCTTTGCACACCAAAAGTTTTGCCCACTATGAAACTTTAAATACTATATATTCCAATTATCTTAAATTTCTCAAATTTGATGTAAAGAATATTAATGGTGTACAAGAATGGTAGCCAAAACATGACAAGCAACTAATCCTGTACTCTTTTCTCGCACCTTCCTCCTCCAAATGCCCCCTCTAATATGGGAAATATTATGAGTGCCAAGAAAAGTATTAGTTATCTCCTTCCCATCCTCAAGGCTCTCATATGGGAAAGGAAAGAGCCCCAAAAGGCACAACGACTTGTCAATGGCCCCTCAATATCCCTCAAGGAACTCATTGCGTTAGATTTCATCAAAAGGTTGACTAGCAAAGCCCACTATCCCACTTGGTCAAGCTGACCTAGTTGAATAGAGTTAGCATAAGGTTGAATTCTTTCTCCCTAGAACTAGAAAGGACACCATGATATTGATGCCTTCTCTACTACTGTTGTCATGGTAAGGGACATCGTGGTCAAGATCTAATGGTCTATTCTCAAAGGTGGCAATTGTCAATTTCAAAATTTAATCATGGGTCTACTACGTAAAGGGCTAGGCCCCTCCATGTTGATGTAGGAACTACAACTTCCAACCCATTCTAAGTTTGTCTACCACAAGGCCATCCATACTCTCAAATTTTCAAACCCTTTTTTCCATCATGTTGATCTAAGTGTAATGTGGATATTTTTGTTATATGGTTGGCTCACTATGTCCAACCTATGATGCATAAGAACATATGGTGGTAATGTAGATCATTTCAATTATAGCATGGTTTTGGACACATACATGCTACCATCCATATTACCAAATATGGTCTCTTTTTAAAGTTATCTTCAGAAAGGCCATTAATAAAATACACCATTTAGCGTATTCAGAACAAATACATAAGGCAAAGAAAAAAGAACTTACAGAAGTTGTAATACAATAGCGAAATTATGTTGATGCATATGCTCATGCTACTACCATTTAACAAGGATGATATGCCACACAATGGAGTTGAATAGTTCTCACTATTTAACTACATAGGCATGGCCTAATACAAACTACTTTCATGCTGCACTTCTCCAGGTCCAAATAAAACGACTAATAAAACAAGGATTATCCAACCTTGCACTTGAATAGAACTTTGAGGCAAGCGACTTACACACCTTTCTTCTAACCACTCTATGACTGTTAGTAATTGGGAGGTACCATACTCTTAGACCTGAGAATAATTGCTATTAAAATCGTTGTTTCTTGATAGCTATCCTATTACAAATTTGTATTTAAGGCACAAGATATCTTTCTTATCAAAAGATTACATGTAGCAGAGAAAGCAAGTTTAACTCATTTAAGATTCAAAAAATAAACACAAGAAAACATCTAGATTAGAAGACCATGCATGCATGGCATTTGATAATAGATAGTTCCAAAAGCAATGAATTTTAGACAAAACTTGAAATATAATTCGAAACTTTGGGGCTTGTTGATATGCAAAGCAAGACAGCAAGTGTAAGCAGTCATAGATGATCTTAATTTAAAAACTAAAATATCTAATAAACAGAAACAGTACAAGATGTATGCAGACAGTAATAGCATGGAAACATGGGTTTAAAAGGGAAAACTTGAAGATATGGTAAGCATAAACAATATGTGTCAATCATTTACGCGATTTCCCAAACCAACCCACAGCCTTGGCTGCATGATTCCATGGGCAAAGACCATTGCTTAATTACGTTCTACAACTTTCTCTAAGTGAAAGCCCAGAAAAAGCAAGTATCAATCGCTGATCCTTAATTGCCAGTTCTCCTTTGAAAGTGTGTCAAGACCTGGAGAGATGATCTCCAGAGGAGGGAGTGGGAGAGGAATGGGTTGGGTTTTGGTTTAATGAGAATCAGCAGCCCAGCAACCATGCACCACATTATACTTCAGGTGCAAGCTTTAAAATCAGCAACAATCTGAGCTACCCCACACTCAGCACAGCTTGCAAAGTGGGTTTGAACCTGCAACCATTGTCCATGTCTTTCAGCAGCTCAACTGTCTGGTATGCACCCAGGGGCCTCCAGAGGATTGTATTTTAATATTTTACAGGCATGGAAATGGAAGGTATTTTTCCCATCAACGGGTCATAAAGATCTCTTCTAGTAAATGGAAATGGACTGGTAACCAAGCATCAAAGGAAGAAGGTATCAAACAGATTTTAACAGCCCAACAGTTCCACAGGGTGGCAATGCACTTTTTCTTAATTCTGCCCATACCGGCAGTAATTGAGTGTCTACAATAGACCCTTATAAATGTGATACTAAATTAGAAGGTAACAACTTTTGCTAGATTGCAGCTTGGTAGGCATGCTTACTGAAGTACAAAAGGAAAAAGGAATTTGTTTCATGCTCACTTGAGTTGACATCCTTTTGAATAAGGAACAACAGACAGAGAACATGTATAGAAAATGCTTGGTTGATCACATCTGCTAAACCTGCTTTTCATGCTTTATGCCCTCTCTTCCATGGAAACAGAAGTATGATACTAGAATTTTCTTTACACAATGAAGACGAGTCCATGATTATTTTTCAGCTGTCTTCTTATAAGAGATTTAAACTGATGCACCAAGAATAAATTGCAATTATACATAATGACAATAGAATTGGCTTAAAAAGAAATTACCATGTTCAAAGATGCCTCGCTTTATGGACTTCCTGAATTATGACAAATCAGAATGATAACAACTGATCACTGCCTCTGCCCTGAATCTATAGAGAGAAACTTAAAACTTCTGAGTGAATCCTCATGCGTGCTCTTCCTCGATGGATTCCGAGTTCCAAGGACCTTCCTTGAATCCGATGTAGTTGCCATAGAACTGCGTTGTGCACTTGAAGAACGAAGACTCCTAGGAACAAATCTACTTAGGGAACGGGACTGTTCACTAATTTCAGCAGCTGCAGTTGGCTTGCTTGAAATAACTGCCCTCCTAGATAAACTTCCAGCTCGCGTAAATGAAGAACGTGCACGGTCAGCTTCTGGGCCCTGCCAGTTAACATTGAAGAAATCAATTGAAACACCCCTTCTTTAGGCCTGTTTACCCTTTCACTGATAATTTGATGACTTCAAACAAGAGGAACAAAAAAAATAATTCAGTTGTCTTTTGCAACTCAAGATAAGTCTATCAAATTTAGCTGGCAGCTGAATTGCAAGTTAAAAATAACTTAAATTTTGATGCTCATAAATAGCTTGATATGCAGTCCATGTAGTTTATTGGTTCACAAATAAGCACATAGCAAACAATGGTATCAGTTGCACTACTTTATGAGAACATATTCAACTATAAATATTCCACTTAAAGTGCTATTGTTCATTTTCTTGAACTAGGAGCTCAACCTGCGGAAACTGTTCATGGTATTTTTCTTAAACTCGTCCCCAATCCACATAGTTCTTTAGTTTATATGTTTTATGGAATCTCTAGCAATTACTTTAGCAAAATTATTTCATATAACTCTCACTTTCCAGCATGGGGAAGCCTAAACTTTAAGCACCATTTTGTAAAACTTACTGTTGGCTTTTTCCAAATTACCTTTAAAATTAAGTTTATGAGAATCTATATTATTTCATCGCTGACAAAAACATGCTATAAAATGCTAGACTAACGTTACCAAAATAAATGTATACAAGCAACCAACAAAGCATAATTATTTGCATCTTCATTCACTATCTCACCACTTCTTTCGATGTTGAAGGGTCATCTAGACCTGTACTCTTGTATTTATTATGATCTGCTGACCCACTTTGAAGAAAATTATTAACTACATTGGACCTTCGATGAGTCCCTTCACCACTTCCAGACCTTCGCTCCCGACCATCATGCCCAGCTGAAAAAATGAGCAACTTGTATAAACACATAAATTCTTCCACTATTAGATAGAACATGAGGGCAACAAAAACTGTAACTTTTTGAAGAAAAAGATAGGGTCAGAATATTGCAGAACTTTTCAGAGATTAGCAGAATATAATTAAAAGAGAATTGAATATTTAATATATTAGAAGAAAAAGGTAAGTTAATCCCGGGAGGTCATGATAGATTCAATCAAGTATACGATGATATTTGATCAACAAAACACCACTTATCCGAGTGATAAGGAAAAAGAAAATGAATATGTGAGGAAGATTATTTACTCTAAGAAAAAGTAAGAAAATAAGATATTTGATTTTTCACATCAAATATTCTAATTCTATAATTAGCAGAACACATAATGTAGCCTACAATCTTGAAAAAAGAATAACTCCTAAAGTTTTTCCAATGTAATCATCTATAGTCATATTTTGCGTAGGGCACTAATTTTTGGATAAATTTTTCAATTTTTAAAGAAATCATTGCATCATCTTTACCATGATTTCTATTATTTTTGTTTTTTTTTTCTTATTCTGTTTTAGCACTATGGAATATAATGTGATATGAAGATTTTTAGTAAGCACATCCAGTGCCTTGTTAGATTGTTTTCTTGGCACTGTAATTGTTGTCAACATTTCCATTGTCATTATTGTAAATGTTGTCATGCATAAAATCTATCAGTTTTTGGTTGGGGTTTGGTATACAATTTAAATTATTATTGCAAAGTAAGGTTTAGCAAAATAACAAGTGGTCCAGTGTATAATTAGGTTTTCCCGCTATATTACGTAAGTAGAATGATTTGGTACCAAAATTGAAAATTGAATAACGGAGATGCATATTTTTTGTATGCAGTTTGGAGCAATTCATTTGCCCCCAAAAGTGAGCCTTTGTGTTGTCTCATAAGTGAGATCTAATATTATATTGCATCAAATTATGGATGCTAATTTTGTAGCTTACAATTGAATCAAGTTGTTTAAATTTTAGGATACATGAAAATTTAGTGATGAAAATTATTCCCATTCTACCAGTTCTAATTTTTTTCTATTTGTTATCATCTTTTGTTTGACACATCTCTATTCTTTTTATATAAAATTTAAAAATGTTTTTGATTTAGCTGGGAGTTTTTTTTTTTAGCACTAGAAAAAAGGGGATGACCAGCCATCCCAGGATAGTTGGGACATCTCAGATGGTCCCAATGCGTCCCAGGGAAGGCTGACCATCCCCACTCTGTCCCCAAGTCATCCCTCCATTTTGAAAATGTCCCCGACATTTTGAAAAATTTAGGGGACAGCTGGGAAACGTCCTCAAGCCGTCCCGTCCCCAAGACAGGCAAAAAACCTCAAGGACATGTCCCTATGTACCCTTGGTTCATTTCCATGTATGTGGTGTTCCATTTCCAATATACAGCATTCTGGTTCAAAGCATCTCAGAGTTTCTTCCATAGCTTATGATTTTCTTTTTGTCAACAGCATAAGGAATGAAATACGATAAGTCATTGCAACTGGAATTAAAGAAACTATCGCAAAAAAGGTGTGGGAGGCAGAAAATACAGCTTCCAGCGTCTACAATGTATGTGTAATGTCCCCATTTTCAGAGCAGGCATTCAAAGAGAAAATAATTTAATTAATTAAATTAAGTTGTCTAAATTAATACTCAGCCAACTTATATTTAATTAATTATAATTATAAGTTGAATAATTTAATTGACCTTGCTTGGTGCCAAAAATAAAATAAATATTATAAAGTCAATTCAAGAGGAAAAAGAAAGTAATATATTATAAAATAATATTATACTTATTTTCTGGAAGCTTATTATTAAAAAGGTGAATTTAAATTGTATTTTTCTGGAAAGTTCTTGTGAACAGTATAAAGCAAAGAGAGTCATTTGGCATTTGGATTATTTTTATTAAACCCTTTTCGTATGGGAGATTGGACCTGATTCATTCTTCAGCCGAAGGACAAAAACCCTTGGTCTGTTGGTGTTGGAAATGAGCCACACCCGGACCAACGATGGACTGGTCCAAGAGGGGCCAGCAGCTCAGTGGTAGAGCACTCCAGCAGTGTATGGAAGGTCCTAGGTTCGAGTCCTAACTGGTCCATGTCTCAACATGGCCATCAGCTTTGTGGACGAAAACCTGCCTGGTTGATCGAGTCGATTCAAATGGAGTTCACTGTTGTGTTGAAACGCTTGTGCCCTTTTGATTCTGTAATGTTTATGAGATTAAGGAGTTTCTGCAAAAGGATTTATCGATTGAAGAATCATAAATTGTTAAAGTCTTGCAAGCAAGACAATTTATATGGGATATGATAGGAGCTAGCACCATATTTAGATAGTGATGTTGAGTGATGAAAAGACTTATTGCTGGTTGCCATATTTCATTGTTTGGCTGGGTGATGACACTAGACTGTATAAGCGTGGGTTTTCTGCATTATTGGACAGCATTTATTTGCATAAACCTAGCCACCATTAACCTCGCTAGCTGTTGGTTATTTTCTTCATTTCTGGGTGATGAAATCTCTGTGGATGGCATCAGTTTATCTGCCTACTTAGCTAGTGTATTACTTTATGACAGGGTATAGAAATATTTGATGCCGTGCAAGTTAGTTTGCTAGACTTTGGTACATTCTGTGTTGCTGAGCGTTGACTTTCAATGCCAGCCATGAGTTTCTTCTTGCATCCATCACTCCCATATTCAGTTGTATAAAGGTCAATAGGAGAAATTAGTAAAAATACTCTTCTTGGGGCAGCAAACCAAGTTGCAAGGCTATCTGATTGTATTTGATGCCATTATTTTGGTCAACCAGCCTCTAGCTGAGACAAGTAGATTTGTTTTGACTGCTGCATGTTTGGAAGTTCATTGTAGTTTGCTAGTACAAGCCACAATTGTTGTACTTATTGAAAAAGGTCAGAAAATCAGTTTTCTTACCTCTGTATTTTGTATCAGCAATTTCTGAATCAATTTCGAGTGTCATATCAGTCCATATATGTTGAATCTGTTAATATGTTATAAATGAATGAGTATTATGAAACACATTTCATTTCCAACCTTTTTGGAATATAGAAAAAATTAGATTCAAACCAAGAACATCTTATTCCCACATGCATGCAAACTGTTTCAGAAAATGCTCATCGGGAAGAGTGCAAGATTTGGTGAAAAACTAGTAAGCGTTTTTACAGTCTACAATGAGCGAAAGTACAACTATTCCATCTGGCCAGAAAAAGGATGTAATTTACAGAAAATCTGAAACTATGACATAGAAAGATGCAGAGGAAAGCTAAATGATATGTGGAGCAGTTTGAATTATCTAGGTGGTAGTACTGAACCAAAGTTTAAATTTCAACTAAGGTCAAGGAGTTATGACCAGCAAGCATAACCACCAAAATAGTACCACTCCAACAGTTTATTTCACTTCCAAGCTATTCTTCCTTATTCTACAGTTTATTTCAACTTCCATGAAGAACACATCAACCCCATGAGGGATGAGAATTAGTTTATCAAGAACACTTCAGAATCATTTACTATTTTTTGTAACTTTTCAGTTTCTGCTTTGTAGAGCTAAAAATTATAAATGCATTCAAATGGAAAACTCACAGTTCAGACTTCAGAGCATTCATCTATTGCATAGAGATTGCACTCTTTTTATTTACCATAGTTTGCAATAAAAATATTTCAGTAGCGTTCGATTTCCATTTATAATACATTCAGTGTGTCCCTAAAATGACAGTTTTATTTCTGATCACGAAGCCTCGAAATGAAATCTTAAAGAACGAACCATTAATCTAAAGCTTCAACATGAAGCTAAAAAGCTTAAAACGCTAAATAAAGCTAAAAAGCTAACTATGTGTTCTTATAAAAGAAGCAATGGTTGCACTTAAAAGACTAAACGAACTAAAAAGCTATATGGGTCGACAAATAAGATGACCATTATAGAATAGATATAATATTATTTTAATACCCTCCCTAATGGTCATAGTACTCAATACCCTACAGAAGACACTGCAAGTCTTTTGATCACAAATGCACTGCAAAGAACACTCTACTACTACGAAGACCCTCCCAGGATTTGCAGAATGTTAATGACCAAGAGTACCGAAAGCTGTCCAACCTGAAGTAATCCTCACACGTGAATTACTAAGCACTATTTGCTCCAGCAACTCCAAAATAGACTGCAAGATACCACGATTACAGATGTTCGCCCCAGCAACTCCAGGTGCGACCAAAAACAGACTGCAACAAAGCATGATTTTTTTTGAAAAAACCATCAAACCCTGAAAAACAGGAACTCTCCAAAAGAGAATTCACAATTTTTGAGGAGAAAATTGAAAAACCCATAAATTTGATGTTAGAAATCATCATTTTTGTGGAAAAAAGGGTAAAACCCAAATAATCAAAATCCAACATGAACTTCGCAAACTATAGACGATTTTTTAGGAAAAATTTGAAAAAACCAACAGACAATTTTTAGGAAAAAAATTGTGAAAACCCTCTAGCAATTTTTCAAAAAAAAATCGTGAAAACCCAACAAACAAATTTTGGGGAAACAATCATGAAAACCCTAAAACGTCGCACGACAAAACACCAAACGTTACACAACAAAAACCCTGATTTTTGAGGAAAAAATAATGCAAAAACCCTCCCATGATTTTTTGTGGAGAAAAATCAGAAAACCCAGAAAGATAATTTTTGTGGAAAAAAATAACAAAACACAAAAATATTTTTTTTAAAGACAATTATAAAAAACTAAAATAATTTTTTTTGTAAAGTAAAATAATATTAAAAACCCATAGTTAATTTTTTAGGAAAAAGTTATCAAAACCCAAGAAAAATCATAAAAAACTCTCAAATAATTTTTTTTTTTTTTGGAAAAATCATAAAAAACTCGTAGAAAAAATATTTAAAAACCAAAAAAAAAAATTTGAGGAAAAAAAAATTAAAAAAACCCTAAAATCCAAGCCCAAAATGTTGAGACATGAGCATGCCTGAAAAATAACCTGACACAAAAAAAACCTGCAAAAAAAATGTAAGAACATTGTTGTCACCGCCAAAAAAAAATCATGTGAAACACAGAAACAGTAAGAAATATCTCGACGTAGGCAGTTACGGGTTCAAAAAAACGCAAACAAAACACTCCAGCACGCCAAAAAACGCAAAATTGTGCCGAAAAAAAAAAAAAAAACCGCACGCCAAAAAATCACACCACTAGAAACCATGGAAATCCGCTGCCGAAAGAAAACATAGAGCGAAGAAATACAGATCGCAAGCAATAGAATGTCAACACAGGGAAAACAAGCCGTGGCTTAAAAAAGCTCAGAAAAAAACTTTTTTTTTTCTCGTGTCCAAGAATCACGACAAAAACCGCCATCACTGGTGGCAAAAAATACGAACACCAGAAAATTGTGCTCGAAAAAAACGAGGGCCGAAAATCCGACACGCCGTGTTGAAAATGTGAACACAGAAGTCACGATGCAGACCCAAATCATGCCTAACAAAAACCCAAATTACAATATAGATTTTTTTCATTTAAAAACCTTTACAAAAAATGAAAAATTTGCCCAACCTTAAAAAAGGCCATCTACCCGCTCTAATACCATGAAAAATAATTGGATTAAATAAATAATGAATATACAATGTATATAAAGGAATTAAAAGACGGCATTCTAAAAAGAACAACCGTTAATCTAAAGCTTCAACATGAAGCTAATAAAGCTTAAAATGCTAAAAAAAAGCTAAAAAGCTAAATAATAAAAAGCTAACTATGCGTTCTTATAAAAGAAGCAATAGTTGCACTTAAAAGCCTGAACGAAGTAAAAAGCTAAATGAATCGACAACTAAGATGACCATTATAGAATAAGATATAACATTATTTTAATAGTATATTTGAGCACATGTACTTGAAAAAGTGTAATAGACTAATTGTGCGAAGGCTAAACAATCTTGTTTACATGTATAATTTTATTGCAACCTCTGTCTCCATCATAAGCAAGTCTTAGGCTCAAATTTATCTCCCATTGCATTGGAGGAGGTTGACCCATTATCAAATTGGATCACAAAGGATGAAAATCTTGTGATTATGATAGATGACCACCCATGAGTTTCCACACTAAGCTTTAGGCAGAGGCATTAGCATAGGTGGAGTAGGAGAAGAAAGCACAACCATATCCCTTGGGTGTTTCCAACACTTGGTAAAATGGCAATTGTAGGAGTTTGATTGTGAACTTTCCACATGCCAGGATCACCTACAAAATAAAAATAACATTCCACAAGAGAGAAAATGGCAAGAATAGCTTGCTTGATTATAGATGCTTGAGTGATTGATTGAATATGAAATGTAGATAAGGTGTCTTGCTTATAAGGACAAGGTTAAGAGATAGGATTAGACAAAATCATGACATGTATCTTGATCCTATGTAATGAAACAACTTAAGTGACAATTATTAAATGGCTTGGTACACTAGAATTAACTGTCAAAATATAAGATCTTGTGACAACTAACACCTTCTAGAAAGATTCCCTAGGACCTAAGTTACGTTAATCATGTGAATATCCCCACTAAGGAACTAGTAAGGTACAAGACCTTAATTCACACCAACACCCCCCCTTGAGTGCAAGATGGGGAGAAGTGGATTATTATGCAAATGATGCAAAGACAAAGATTATTATGGGTCCTGAATACATGTTAGGTATCCATTTACAATGCAATCTCTCACAAATAGAGAAAAGGAGAAAAACCCATTGAGACAAAACTCCTCTCCAAAAGAGAGAAAAGATCCAATAAGTGATGAAAAACGGAGGACTAAACGATACCCCCCAAGGATTACATCCATCACAAAATTACAATGAATTATCCATCCATAGTAAGGAAAAAAGATGGGACACCTCCCCCCCCCTAAAGAAACACTAGAAGCACACTCGAGTAAACTTTAAAACCTTAATTATAGCAACAAAGACAAGATTCTAAAGCTTGAACATTGGAATCCAATGATGCAATAGAAATGATTGATTGTCTTTCTAAAGAGGAACATTGGAAAACCCTCTGATGGAATAATACTAGAATTTGATCGAAGCAACAAGAGAATGATAGATGATCTAGAACTGAAATGAAGTGCATTGATCAAAACAGCACCTTCCCAAGTGACAGGATGTCCAAGTAATCCTTCAGTATACCCCTAAAGCAAGAACTAAAATAAAATGTACATGAGGCTAAAACTAGAAAAAGAGCATGAACGACTTGAAAGAACTCCACCACACCTTTCCAAAGCAACAAGAATCGCAAAAATCAAAGATTGTGGCAAACAGTTATGAGCTCGGGTACCAAAGTTGGTGATTTAATTTCAAACAGCAAATATTGGCACCAAAGAGCGGAATCTAGCAAAATTACTTGCTCCACTAGAAAGTACACAAAACCAGTTTTTCGACAATATCTCGTTTTCAAAAAACAGAGACCATAGCAAAAAGTTATGATGATTTTCCCAATCTTAGTTAAATTGCCAAAAATGGAAAAAAAAAATAGCACCCAAGGGACTGGCCTCTAAGCACACGTGACTATCATTGGCACTATTACAAAAAAGGACCCCACTACCAACGGCAACATCATTGCTAGGGCAGGGCGATGAAGGGCGATGAAGGGCGATGACCCATAGGTCACACCATTAGGCATTTAAAGCCCCCACTCAAGCAATATAACCATGGCTGATATAAAATCAAGACCAAGTGCTTAAACATCCAACCATGAGCGATTAAAAATCAATGATTTTTAAATTAATACCATGTAGAAGTTGGATTGTTAACTCCCAGCACCCCAAGATCATCTGCAAAACAAAAATAACCTTCTAGGAGAGAGAAAATGGTAAGAATAGCTTGCTTGATTATGGATACTTGAAAGATTGGTTGAATATGAAATGTGCATACCTTGCTTATAAAGACAAGGTTGAAAGATATGATTAGACAAAATTTTGACATGTGTCTTTATCCTATGTTATGAGACAACTTAAGTGACAATTATTAAATGATCTAGGACACTAGAATTAAATGTCAAAAGATAAGATAAGATCTTACAACAAGTCACACCTTCTGGAACGATTCAGTAGGACCTAAGTTAACTAAGTTTCAATTATTAAATGACCTATGACACTAGAATTATATGTCAAAAGATAAGATCTTATGTCAACTAACACCTTCTAGAAAGAATCCCTAGGACCTAGTGCAGGAGACCAAAAAGCAAGTGGCATTGGTCCTAGTGACATAGGCCCGAATGATGCCAGCTCTCTACCATTTGTGCTTTTTGCTTTTATTACATGGATATCCTAATCTATGATTTTTGTAAACCAAAAGCACTCATAAATATTTATATATTTAAAAATTCTGTTTCCTTCCTATCAAATCTGATTTTGTACTCAGATCATTTGATCATGTATATGAACAAAGCAGCATGTAATTGATTAGTCTTTTATGTCTCTTTATGGTTTATTAAAAGAAAAGTGCAAAGAAATATGTGCTTTATAAAATCTCTACATATAATTCTGGTTTTATATTGTTAAGTCTGCTAATCCTGTGCCAAAATTTTGCACTGGATCAGTCCAAGTCCAAAACCAGCCAACCAAATCTACATCAAGTCTGAGTCTGGTAACTATGCTCCTGATCACTCTTAGGAACAACACCAGCTAGTCAATCACCCATTGGCACCTATCTAAATACAAAAATGGTGTGGAGAAAAACTCACTTATTTTTCAAGTGATGTCAACTGTCAAGATCAGGCAATGGGTGAAACCTTTAGCTTACTTATGTGTAATGAATGGTGATGAAAATCCTAATTATAAGTAGACGCATTTTCCGCACAATCCTGCCTGGCTTTGATGCATGACAGCAGAATCATCCGTAGAAACATTTCATACTTAAACATCTACCACTTTTGATAAATAAGCAAAACTTTCTAAGTAACAAACTTCAAAAAGAAAAGACAGTTATCATGACAAGAATTTGATGTATTGATTCTCTGGAAATATACAAGAATAAACCTCCTTCAAGCTACTATCAAAAAAAGGCCAATAAAGATCTCCAAAAAGGTTTAGCCCCCTCCAAATTAGGAGCAGACCAAACTAAATTTTGATGCACTTGCAATGGACAACTGTAAAAGGGGGGTTATTGTGCAACCTTTTGTGACAAAAGGTCAAGCTATACCAGCTTTTGCATAGGTCTTGGGAAATTATATAATAACATTAAAGAATTCAAAGACCTCATCTTATTCCATAGATCCACTCCAGTCCACAATAGAGGGGGTAATTCAAAATTATTATTAGCATCATGCAAAGCATAAACCATAGTAAAATTAGACCTTACACATTTATTTTACTGATATCACCTATGGACATGAGAGAGAATGAGAGAGAGAGAGAGAGAGAGAGAGAGGGGGAATGATTAGTAATTACTAGATATTGAAACACAGAGGCAAACATATCACTGAAAAAAAACCTAAGTTACTGAATCAGCCTGAAAACTGGCTGTTTCCAGGTACAAGTCGTACCAGAATAGGGTAAGGAGCGGAATTGACTGTTGGTTCGCGTAGAGTTCTTTTGGTAGATTCAACATGTTTTTCTGGCTCTTTAACAGAAAAGTTGGAAACCCTAAACACTATTGCCGCAAGGCAAAACCAAAACCCTATGCCATGAATTTTCAAAGGTGTACTACATGAATTTATCAGTCACAAACATGGATTTATCAGTCACTCAGAAAAGGAATACTGCTGGGGGCAGAGGCATCCAGCTCTCTCATAGGCATCTACACTAAAACTTTCGAGCTTAGGCTCTCCTCTATCGATTGAACTGAACTAGTCCACGAGAGGGAAGAACAGATTCTAGTGAGGGAGGAAATAGTTTCTCCCAATCCTACTCAAATGCTTGGGGGTACACAACTATTGACCAGGGTCATACTGTTATAAATCTTTATAATTTATATATATTATACCATTTTAATTTTGCGTATATATTAAATTTTTTAAATAGATTAGTCTGTATTATACTTAAAAAATTTAAATATTTATAGTAGTTTTGATATTTTGAATTTAACTTTTGTTTTTAGACTGCAGATGTATAAATATATTCAATATAAATAAATAAATAAAAATAAAAATAAAAAAGTATATATATATATAAAAGCACAAATATATAGATATATCATATATATGATATTTATATGGTTTTTGTATGGACATACCTGTTGATGTGTTTTTTACGCACATGCGAACACAGAATAAAATACCGTAAGTATCTTATCCTCTCTTGATCAAAATCTTTTGGATGCTGAAGATTTGCTTAAGGTTCATCCAAGAAAGACTCCAAGGTTCCGTATGTAGGATCTCTACGTGTGGATAAGCTTAGTTGGTTTGATGTGATTATGCTGGAATCACAAGGGGACTTACATTCAAACGCCTGAATGTTTGATTTGCTGTAATTTAAGTCCTATCTACTCAATTAGAAGATAAAAAAGAGCAAAAGAGGAAGGGTTTGAGAGAGTCTATTCTAAGACCTAGAATGTAAGAAGATGGATAAATGAATAGGTGGAATCCTACCAAGCTGGGTCTCACCATCAACTTGAACAATTTGACACAAGCTCAATGCAATCTTCTAAGGACTTTTCAAAGATGTTTGAATCAATACCGCCAAACATTGATCACCATTCAAGTTAATGCATAAACAATGAGTGTAGAACAATTCGAAGTTAAGCTCATATCATTCCAGTTGACCACACAAGGCACACTTACAAGCAGCAAGAGGCTAGTGGTATGGATTGAACGGATTCCACATGAATACATTCAACAACTTCTTCCATTCAATCTAATCAACATGAAAATAAACTGAGAAGTAGAACCATGAGGCTTGTTGAAATAACAAATTTCACCATAACTTCAATGAAAGAGTATCTCATTTACAAGTCATACCAAAAATTCTTCCCTCTCCTAATCTACTCTAATTGCTATTCTATTTACTACTAGCTATTCTCCAACTATTCCCTATTAGCTATTAACTATTAGTTTTTACAAATGAAGAGCCTGAGCCTTATATAGTGCTCTCAATATAGTTCAACGGCTTAGATCAAGTTGAGATCAATGGCCAAGATTTTACAATGAAAACCCTAATTAGGGTTTGTTACAACAAACTCAGTTCGGCCAATGAAATAATTACAGCACTTTGGCATGACCAATAGATGATAAGGGTAGGTGCCTCGAAGTTTGTGCCATCACTGGGTGAGTCTAGTACATTGAACTTGATTGTGTCGATGTGGACTTCATTGATTGGAGGAATGGTGATTGGAACGCCATCTGGGATGCCACTTCACTCTTGCACTTTGTAGACTTGAGTTGATTCACCATGAAGGAATATCTCTTGATACTCAACATAATCTAGCTTCAACGATGATGACGATGATCTTTTAACTTTGATTAACTCTTCTGAAACTATCTGCTCTTGAAGTTCTTAGAATGAACTTTTGATGTCATCTTTGCATCTCTCTTTCGGAATTCCTTCTCTTGTGACTTTCTTTCATGTTGTTGATGTTGTAGATCATGTCTTCGCGCAAGTGAATGCTTCTTGTTTGATCTCCTTATTTCTTTCTTCATTTCATGCAAAACAAACAAGCATCATATACACTTAATATGTAAACTTAATAAGATCATACAAAGAGAATTCGCCCTTAAAGGCCCCTGCATGAAGTTCGCTCAAATGTGTTTGAGGGTGAAGTTGTTGACTTCGCTTCCTTTTCCAAATGTATGAAGTAAAACTTCACCTCACTTCTTTAATTCATGAAGTTGAAATTTGCTTATCTCTTAATGCGTGAAGTAATAATTTCACTCCTCCTTAGCAATTCTTGAATTTCGTTTGAAGCTTGCAGCTATTGAGGTTATCAATTTCGCTCATCAACACCAATTCATGAAGCAAGAAACTTCGCTCATCTCTTTTGATATATGAAGTTCGCTCTTCTCACTCAATGCACGAAGTTGATATATTTCACTTCCAAGATTGCTTCATTTTGTTATGTTATGAACTTCGCTTCAAAGTGTTTGAACATGAAGTTGTGAAATTTCGTTTTGAAATGCAAACTTGTGAAGGAAGGAACTTTGTTTTATAATGGTAAAACATGAACATCGCTCTCCTCTTCTCAAACATGAAGTAAGTCATATCGCTCTTCTCCTCTAAAACATGAAGCAAGTGCATCACTCACTCACCTCAATTCATGAAGTAAATACATGACTCTTCTTCCTTAATGCATGAAGTTGATCCATCACTCCTCTCCTCTTGTACATGAAGTGAATCACATCGCTCTTTTCCCTTGATACCCGAAGTTGCTCAATCACCTTAATCGCTCACATCTATCAATACATGAAGCAAATTATATCGCTCATTTAGGTGGAATCGCGAAGTTCGCTCCCCTTCACCAATTCTTAGAAATCACTCATACACCTTAATGCTCGAAATCATGTTATCGCTCATATGTTTTAGAGCATGAAGTTGATTAATCACTCACATGCCTTGATACCTGAAGTTCACTCTCCATCTCCTAAACATGAAGCAAATCATATCGCTCTCCAATCTCAATGCATGAAGTTAATACATCGCTCTTCATCCTCCAAACACGAAGTTGGAAATCGCTCACCTTCCTCAATGCATGAAGTATTTCGCTCTCTTCTTATAATGCATGAAGTTAGCATTTCGCTCTCTTGCCTTAATTCATGAAGTAGTTCATCGCTCATTTCCATTGACACATGAAGTAAACTCACTGCTGATTTCTCTTTTTCCTTAGAACATGAAGAGTTTCCTTTCGCTAACTTCTCTCAACTTATTAAATTGAATTCATTGCTCACCCCTTGCTGAATACGAAGTTATGCATTTCGCTCAAATCTATCAATACGTGAAGCAAATTATATCGCTCAATCACTTTAATTCATGAAGTTGATGAAATCGCTCTTTCGTTTTAGAGCATGAAGTTGATACATCACTCTTATGCCTCGAAACATGAAGATCACTCTTTACCTTTTAAACATGAAGCAAATCATCGCTCATCTACTTTAATTCATGAATCGATGTTACCTTCTCAAACATGAAGATGATAAATCGCTCACTTACCTCAACTCATGAAGTTCATTCATCACTTTCCTCCTTCAATGAATGAAGTTAATACACTCGCTCCTCCATCCTACGAACATGAAATAAAGGCATCGCCCTTTAAGCTTAAAACCCGAAGTAAATGATATCGCTCATCTTCTCTTCAACACAAAGTGCATTAGATCTCTTATTTCCTTGGGAGACCAAAGTATCCACATCGATCCTCTCTCTTTGTGCACGAAGTTGATCATATCGCTCACATCTTTTGATACATGAAGTAAATTATATTGCTGTTCTCTTGCTGTGGTTGAAGGTTGCAAGATTGTTTTTTAAGCATGAAATAAACTTTATCGCTCATCATCTTTGAAACATTAAGTAAATTATATCGTTGTCTTTCCCTGATACATGAAGTTGGGCATCGTGGCATGTGTTGGGATATTAGGATCCAAAGAATGATGAAGTGGCTCTTTTACTTTTTTAAATATACCTTAAAAAACTTTTACCTTCTTTCATCTTTAAGCTTTGGTGGGCCCAAACAATAATACGGTAGGAAGTCAAAAAAAAATGCTCTAAGCTTTAAAAGAACCCTTTTAAAATCTCCACTTCAGATTTGGTGGGGCCCAGCATGTGATAAGACAAGGATGGTTGAAGAAATGTGAGGTGTTGACGAAAGGCCACGGGTGAAAGGGAAGAAGAGGATGTTGGGGGAAAGGGAGACATACTGGGTATGGATGTGGGAGATAGGGGATACGTGGGGTTAGGAGGTATAAGTGGTAGTGGATGGAGTTAGGGAATGTTAGGGAGTAAAATGTAATGGTAGGTATAAGGGGGTAATGAAAGGGTAGAGGGGTGTAGTTTATAATGGAATGGGGTTTAGGTTAGGGGAAGGAAGGTGGGATGGGATAGGATAGGATAGGGGTAGGGGTAAAATGGTAGGTAAGGGAAAGGGTGGGCTAAGGGAAGTAAGGTGTAGGTAAAGGGAGGTGTAGGTAAAAATGAAGGTATATGTGGGTGAAGGGTAGTTGATGAGTATATTAGGAATAAAGGTGGGAAATGGGAATAATTAGGTAGGTAGGGAGGTTAATGAGATGGAAGGGGTAATGGACGTAAAGGTAAAGGTAGTGTAAGGGGTAGGTTAAGGATGTGTGATGGAAGTTAGGAAATATAAGGTATGTTACGTAGGTGAAGTAGGTTAGGATATGGGGATGGGTGGAAGGAAGGGTAGATGGGATAGAAAGGTAGGTGGGTATAGAATATGGTAAATGGAAGTGAAGAGTGTTAGGGGAGGTGGAAATGGAAGGAAATGAAAATGGGAGTGATTGGGTTTGGGCACCCACTGAAAGGATCGGGAGAAGTATAAGGGATTATGCCTTAGCTGAACAAAGGGAATGTTAAACCTCACTTCATCTCAAAGAAAAAGACTTGGCCAGCTCCTGAGAAACTACGAACAAAAGGTTAATAGCAAAGACTCGACAACAACTAAGAACTGAGCCAAGACAACTAACCTAGAAAGCGAAAAAGTGGGGATCCCCATTTGCAATGGAGCGATGTGTGAATACCTCACAACAACACCCAAATGTATCCAACCCCTCAAAGTTTCCATACCTGCATATCATACCCCCGTACCTGTACCCGTACCCAAACCCAATTCAGTAACTTAGAAAAAAACAGATGGTTTTTCCCACATTCAATAATTTTATTAAATGTCAATGGTCTCCAGAGCCGTAATGCAATAACACATGGTTGAAAAGTTGAAAAGCATGTTGATATGCCTTACTTTTGGACCTGTGAAGACAAACATTAAAGGAAAAGTTCCTAGAGTTTTCTACATGTTTCTACATGGAGATTTCCTAAAACAGAAACTGTGCAGAGTTTTTCTAACTTCTGGTAATATAGACTGAGTTTTGTAAATTCAAGAACATTGTAATTTTACCTTTTCAAATCTATGATTCTCTCGAGTCTGAAACAGTTACTTAAGAAAAGAATGAATGATAAAATGTAATATAGCACCTACTACATACACGCAAAAGTAAAATATAAGTGTTTCACTAACAAACCAACCTGAAACCCTGTCTGGAGTACCAGCTCCTGTGCCAAATTTTCCGGCTACAAGCGCAGGCTTATGCCACAGAATACACCATTTGATTTAGTCAGGGAAAAGACCCTCTGCTACAGTACCAGATGCAGAAATGAAGATTTGCATGAAAAATAACAATATGCTGGACTTACATGAGGACGAGGATCTGCTGCACTCTGGGTTTGTTGATACTTCAAAATAGTCCAGTCAAATACATAATCAAACTGAAAACCTGGATGCAAGAAACGAAAAATCTTTACGAAATTAAGTGAAAGAGGAAACTACCAAAAAAATAATTAAGGGATTCAGGATTAAAATATTTCTCGGATGAAATATCTTAAAAATAACAAATGGAATATCTTCATCTGTGTCATCCTTACCCTCACGAATGAAGAGTTCACGAAACAAAACTTTCAGATAAGCATAATCTGGCTTGTCATCAAATCGCAATGACCGGCAATAATGGAAATATGATGCAAATTCCTTGGGGTAAGATTTGCACAATGTCTAATCCAAACAGTATCAAAGCCATGTTAGATACAAAAGTTATAAAGATACGTCTTTTATATGAAACTCAATGCTCAATTAAAAATTTACTTCCCCAGAAAATATCACAATGATGTGCATGATCACACATATTAGAGATATACTGTATTGGTATGAAAACCATACCTCAATCGGAGTCGACATCTTTTTCTCACTTATTTTCTCATACTTTTGCTTTTTAGTCCCAGCCTTCAATCCCTGCCATGGAAGGCTGATACATGCAACAAATAAGCTGCAATATATACAGCAACAGACACAAATGGTTTCAAAAGAAGTAATCACAAAGGTTCAATTATGTGAAGTATAAGCCTACCTCCCTCTTAAGAAGTACATCAGCATGTATCCCAACGACTCTAGATCATCCCTCCTGCCTTGCTCTGAATAAGAGATGCATAAGCATAAATATGATGTCATGAAACGTAAATACATCTTGTCTTAAATCTATTTGAATCAATTTGCTACATCTATGCCAATAATAAATGCAGTGATGTGATGCCCCTTTTGAAGGAGCAAATACATCACCATTCATCATTGATAATGTCAATCAAGGTTTTACTCACCAATCCCAAGATGTGTATTTATACTGGCATACCTTGCAGTGCCAGTGAGGTTTTTGTTTTCCCTAGAAATACAAGACACAAATTTAAGACTCGTCCTCTGAAAATGCAGGGAAAAAACTCATGATTTATTTGCTCATGATTTATTTTCTGCTTCTTGACAGCCAGAATTTTAACATTTACATGCCTGTATGGGATGTGCTTATGAGTTGTAGGTTCACGATACTTTTTCGCAAGTCCAAAGTCAATCATGTAAACCTGTCAGGAAGAGCAATAATACATCAGAAATATCAACTAAACTATGACGTATAAAATAAGATAAGAGATCATGGCAGATGTCTTCCATTTCTCCAGTCAATATATGATCATGGCAGAAATATCAACTAAACTGATGGTGTTTGGCTTCCAGCTGTGGAGATGTCTTCCATTTCTCCAGTCATGGCAGAGGTAGACCCTGTTTCAGGTGAAGGTGTGGCAAATAGAATTGGCAACAGGCAGCAAACCATTCCCAGTTGTGCAGGTATTCCAACGTGGGAAGTGTATAATTTCTAATGGTTTCTTCTGTGTGCTGACTAATAACAGGTAATGGTTTTAGGGTGCTGTGTTGTTGCATATGGCATTTCCTATGTTAATGTTGTTGGTGTTTCCCTATCAGTGCTGACTGGTTATATATGGTTCTATGTACGTAGATAGTTCTCACAGGTATCATCCTAATGTAGCTTTTTGCAGTCTATGGATCTTTCTGGCGCCTGTCACCCTAGCTATGATTTGTACAGAATTTTATCTTCACCATAGCAGTGTCTTTCTTTCTAGAATGTGGCGATGAGACCCTATTATAGACACTCAATATTGTAACTGAAAAAATAAAGTATAAGACACCATTTATCTAGCCTATCAAAGCCATATAATTATTACTTTACAGTTAGATGCTATTATATTAGTTTAAATATTTTCACTGCATACTCATACTGAAAGTCATGAAAAAAAAATTTAACTATTGTTTTGGTATAAACACTGAAAATAATAATAAATAGTAAGTGAGATATCTTCACACATTGACAATCATGGTTTTAATGGAATGAAATATCTGTGACACACTGATACTCAAGATAACTGACAAAGACAGACAGATGGCTTTTGGAGTCTCAGACTGTGAGAAGTAGCGTCCACCCTGTACTTCATACTAAACAAGTCATTAAAATATGAGACAGATCATAAAAAAGCTACATACAAAGGACAAAAAACCTAACAAAGGTCCCCTGCTCTCTCCAACAAGCATACCCTTTTCCAATTAAGTTGGTGTGAACATGATCTATTACCTAACTAGTTTCCTATTAAACCCTATCGTACTTATATACTTAAGTTTACTTATGTCATTGTACAGCCTGAGTTGGCCTAGTGGTGGAAGACTTGTACTCTTGGAAGAGAGATCACAAGTTCAAATCCCACAAGGGGGTAGGGTATGTACATCTTATCAGCTTTGGCCCATTATCTATCAAAAAAAAAAGTTTACTTATGTCATTTACTTTTTGAATCTCGTATCATAGGATTAAGACATTTCTCATGATCTTGGTTTGTCATAGGATTTCATTCTTGCCTTTACAACAAGAGTTTCCTCACTGTATACCATCATACCAGTTTCATTTATGCATTGAATGAATTATCTGGCTTCATAGCATTTCCATTGCTTCTCTCTGTGCTAAAAGTTGTTTTGGTTGCAAGTGATCCTTGAGCTGGTATAGAGTTGATCTACAGCTTTTACATGGTATCAAAGCTTCAGATCTACAATTCATTTCCCTCTTTTAGGAGTCTTCAGCCAAGAACTTTCAAACAGTGTATTCCAATGCAAAATGGACCTCACAATTGAGCTCAAAATACCCAAAAACCTATAACTTAATATGTTTTGGCACTAGAAAAATTTTGAGCTTTTTGGGGGAATTTGCTAAAACACAGAGTCAAAAATTCATTCAACTGTATGGATTTGTACAATTTTGACTCGATAAAGGATACAAGTAGGGTTTAGAATCTCCCTATGGTTTTGTGCAGGATTAAACTGAATGGATCTGCAACAGTCTCAATGGTTTTCCCTACTACGGCAATGAATTTCAGCGTTTTTTCTTGCTACCACAACAAACCCACCTTGTCCTCTATAAATCGCCTTTACCCGAATTTTGCCGCATGCATTTCTGTAATTTTGTGCACTCGCATTTTGGTAAATCACCTTGAGTTCATTTTAGGTTGAGTGTGGGGCCATTTCCAGGGGAATGGATTGATAACTATGCAAATAAATTCAATAATTATTAATATTACAATTAATAATGAAAAAACTAATTGTTATGTTAATTAATTTTTAAAATTAATATATATTCATATTATTCTTTTATAATTATATTATTGTATCATAGCATTATATATTAATTTTATTATACTATATTATATTTTATTAATACTATATTATATATTAATAATATATTATGTATTAACTATTAATTATTGATATTAATTTTCTTTTATAATTTTAATATTATATATTATTAATATTCTATAACGCTTATAATTTACTAGCACTTGGAATCACTATGCGATTGTTGTTGTTCCCTGTCGTTCCTAGGGTTTCTGCGAAGACTCAACGTTGTGATGATGAATTGCTTCAATGGTGTCAATCTACACGTGGGTCGTCATCAACTCAAAAATCTATTGGAGTTCTTTTGGGGCATTCTGGTTATTCTCGAGCGGCTATGGCTAGATCGGCCAGTGGAAGGTTTGGTTTTAGAGACGGGTTTCGCTATGGCTCAAATCCCCCTTTCAATGGCGAGAGGTATGTGAAAGTGGGCTGGATTTGGAAGGAAAGGCTTTGTATGCAAAAGGTGCAAACGGTTGAGCGGCAGAGGGTGGAACATTGCACAGGAGATGATTGGCAAGAGAATATTTCAAATAATGTTGTTGACATGGGCACAAACCAGGGTGAGCTTGCAGTTGACAAGCCAATGGTGTGCTTAGAAGATGAAATATATAATGAAGTGTTGAAAAAGAGAAATACTTTGCTAAAATGGGCTTGATAGGTAGATTCAAAGGCTTTTGGCCGAGCCTTGGCGATTTACACAAATGCATATCAAAGTTCTAGAGTCCCATTTTGGAGGGGGATGTCATGATTTATCCAGGTGTACAGGACATGAACAAAACATCATGAAAATACCAATGGAGCTGTGAGGATAAGCATTAGTTGTTGTTGAAATCTTGGTGCCTGGCTTTCAACCCTGCCATTGAATACTTTGACAAGATTCCAATCTGGGTAAGGCTTCCAAACCTTCCATTGCAGTATTGATTTGAATCTTGCTTCAAAGCTATAGGAAACTTTTTAGGAAGGTTTTTGGGGGTAGATGAGGGTTCGTTAGGTTTCCTGCATACTACATATTCCCATATACTTGTTGAGATGGATATCATAAGGGCTCTTCCTGCAGATTTAACTTTGAAATCTTCAAATGGAAGCTAGATGCGATTGGTGGATTATAAAGGAATCCCTTCCAAATGTAGAAGATGTTTTCAAACAAGGCATATTGTTGCTAATTGTTCTAAGCAAAAAACAAACAAACGGGCAACTTGGTGGAGGGGGGTGTTGAAATGTGGCGATTGATCAGCAAAGTACTGTACACTCAGCACGTAGAAAAAAAATTTTGCCGTTTTTTTGTTGATGAAAACCGACATTGTAATAAAACCGTAAAAAGGCCGACTTTGTTTGTTGCCCTAAAAACACATGTTATAAGCGGCTGGGATGCTTAAGGCATGTGAATGTTGATGTACTATTTTTGCTGGATAATAAGAAAGATTGGACAGCTGTGTATGGTGGACATAACCCATTTTGGGTGAACCACGTTAAATCTCTGTGTTATCTGTGTCCTATTTTATTCCTGTATCTTTTGTATTTAAATCTGCATATAATTGTTAGTTCATATTTGCTTCGGATCTGCTTGAAACCCTAACAGGGGGTTCCCCCCATCATTATTCAGTGGAAAAAGAAGATGGTGTCACCACAAAGGGCTGTAACAAAAAGGGAGAAGTTAAGGAAAAACAGAGTATGGACCTCTCAATTTCAAAGACCTCGTAAGGGACAGAAAATACGTATAATGATAGTGTTAATACTGGTAGTAACCTTGTTGGGGAGAAAGATGATAGACTTGCTAGTTCACACAGGGTGGATGGTGGGCAGAGATGCTCCTCTGATGAATCTTATGAGAAAATCGCAAGATGTTGTAGATCAGAAGGAAGGTTGGATTGCAATGAAGGGAAAGAGAGATGAGAGCAAAAGAGGGAACTCCCTCTACTTCAACGAACTTGGCAGGGATTGTGACACCAAGGAAAGATAATGTCATTGCTGGTAACAGCTCCTCTATTGAAAAAGATGATAGTGGTGAATCAACCGATGAGTTACAAGGTACAACAGTGCAAGAGGAAATAGTGAAGGGGAAGAGAGATTAGAAAATCGAGGAAACTTTCGATATGATTCTTTTATCTCATGAAAGGAGTGGTGCAAAGCTAAAGATGTGAATTGTTGACCAGTTAACAGGTCTTCGCACTTGGTGCCTTGTTTTTTGGGGAGGTGGCTCCCTGTTTGTAGCCCCACCTGGTTCGATTTGGGATTAAAATC
This sequence comes from Cryptomeria japonica, assembly GCF_030272615.1. Lineage (NCBI taxonomy): Eukaryota > Viridiplantae > Streptophyta > Pinopsida > Cupressales > Cupressaceae > Cryptomeria > Cryptomeria japonica. The sequence continues at coordinate 702,551,075 of NC_081411.1, read as the reverse complement.
CTAATATCAATAAAATCTTTCACTCATCAAAGAAAAAGTATTGTATAACATTTATAAATATTATCATATAATATACATATTAAAAATATGTATATTACGTCTAATATTCTTGATTGCAGGGTTTACATATGTATTATATATTATATTTTATATGTTTTTGTACCAACCAACCTAACCCAAAAAAAAATATTGGGTCAAATCCATGAACCAAACCATCAAACCCGAACCTAAACCAATACAAGGATTGGTAACTTAATATCTTTATAGCTATTACTTTCTCTACATATTACAATGCCTTATATAACATTTTAGCTTTATATATTTCCAATGTTCGCATCACCACCACCAAAAAAAACAATGTTTCCAGGACAAGAACGTTTCTAGGATGCAAGAACTTGGGGGAGATGTCCCCACATCGCACTACCACCTCCACCAAGGATGCCTTTGAGATGACAAAGATGCCCAGGCATATCCTACAACCAACGAGCCCAAAAAGCAAGTTTAAATTAAAAAACTTAATTTTGAGGGGAACAAACACCCAAGGCCAAACTCTAATGGCCAAAGGGCCCCACCAAAGCCTCTCAAATCCCATAAAACACCCTAAAATCCATATTTTTACTCACAAATTCATTGAGGAGGACCAAAAGAGTGAGTGAAGGAGTGAAAGAGTGAGGTGAAATGCAAGTGGGTTGAAGAGGAGCGAGAAGAAGAGGAAAAGAGGGATTCTACACTAAGTTGCAAGGACTTTTAAAGCATAAGGTAGGATTCCATGACTTTTTTTTTCTTTAATTATTAGTTTCATATTCATGATTTCATAAACATGGTTGCAAGTGCATATTCATTGTCCAATGTTCATTATTCATAGACATCAAGCTTGAAATTTGAAAATTTAAAAAAAAAAAAAATCATATTCATAGATATGATTGTCATATTTTTTATTTTCTTATTTAAGTTTGTTGTTTTACAAATTGAAATTAGTCGTTTATATGTTCAAATTTATTATTTTGTCAAACTAGGATGAAACTTTTGTGTATCCTCTGTATCCTCTACTTCTACACTTCATGCGACCTGAAGTAAGAAAAACAAAAATGAATTCCTTGGTTGACAAAGATTTTAAAAAAAGATTTGTATTTGTTTATCCTTTTCTTTTGTGCTTCATGCAACCTGAAGTAAGAACAAAAAGATAATGTGTCTTAATCTTTTGCATTATGTTGCATGCATAGTTTAATTTAAATTTTAGAATTATAGACTTATAAATTTTATGTTATTTATCGTAGTGTCACAATGAGTTCACATGGCATAAGTGAGGATGAGGTTGAGGTTCAAAGTGACAATATGACTATGCACTTGAGACTAAAGCTGAGAGAAGTGACTGACAGTCAAACTCCAACCATCAATTCCATGGTGATTGTAGCTACAATTATAAATTGTCCCTCCACAATATTGGCAGATTTGCTAAGGTCCCTTTGATCCTAAGTCTCCTTTGAAACAATTTGCAACAAAAATACAAAACAAGCCTGGGACATTTGGGGGTACAAGGTTGTGGAAGTGCCACTTTTGTGGTTTTGAATTTCAAGCCAGCATTACTAGAGTTAATGCCCACCTCCTTCATATTCAAAGCAGGTGTGTAAATATGTGAGTTTTTTGGGAGATCAAAAAACTTGCAATTTAGGGCTAAAATATGTAGGCTATGGAGTGTTGGTGGTGAAGACAATGCAATTGCATCTATATTTGATTCTTTGTCTCATAGGATAATGGGTGATCAAAGCCAACCACATGGTTCAGCTTCTACTTCGCAGAGGCAAGTTGCATGTATGCCAGCTTCTTCTCCTTCAAGGGCCCATGTAGCAAAGGCTAGGGGGAAATGCAAGTCGACAGGTGATGCTCCTAACCCAATAGCTGAATTACTTGATGTGGAAATGAGGGATGATGCAAATGATGCCAATGGCAAATTCTTCTTTTCCAATGGCATTCCATTCCACGTGGCTCAATCTCCTTACTATAAAGAGGCGATGGCAATAGTAGCAAGGGCAAGACCACCATATGTGCCACTAAGGGAGACAATATTAAGGACCACAATTTTTGATAAGAACTATTCCAAGATAAATGTGTCAATTGAGAAAATGAAGGATGTTGGGTGGCAAGTGGATGAAGTATAGTCATGGATGTGCGGATGAATATTAAGTGTCTTCCACTCATCAAAATCATGGTTACATGTTCAAAGGGCCCATATTTTCATACGGTAGTGGATTACTCAAAGCATCGCAAAGATGTTGATTTTCAATTTCAAATCCTCAACGATGCTATTGAGGAGGTTGGGCCACAAAATGTAGTTCAAGTAGTGACAAATGCAGCCCATGTGTGCAAAACTACATTGAGATTAATTGAGGCAACTTATTAACATATTTGGTGGACTCCTTGTTGTATGCATGCCATGAATAATGCACTAAAGGACATGGGTATAATTGATTGGATCAAAGCAATGGTCAATGATGCTAAGAGATGTACAAATGTTTATATACAACCACTACACTACACGTCCACTCTTCAAGACCTTCTCTTATAAGCTAAGTTACCAGTTCTTCCCCTTTTGGCCTGGGTTTCGGTTCTGGTTCTTGCCCGTTCCTAGTTCTCCCTGAGTTCTCCTTGGGTTCCTCCCGGGTCCTTCCCAGGTGGTCAGGTTCCCTGTGGGTCCTGCGTCGCAGGACCCACAGGGAACCCGGCCACCTGGGAAGGACCCGGGTGGAACCCAAGTCGAACCCAGGAGGACCCAGGTGAACCCAAGAGGACCCGCGTGAACCCAGGCCTATGGTTTCCCAAAAACGGGGCCCACGGGTCAAAAAAACAATAAAAAAAGACTTAACTCTAATTCGCCCCTTTATGACTTTTTAAAAAAGACTTGAAACTTGAATATCATCTTTTTTGCAAATTATGAATATGATATTAGACTTTAGTTATTAGTTTATTGATTACATTTGCGATATATGAATATTTATTGGCATTGGCAATTAATAATTATGGATTTATCATTTATCATTATGTATGGAAAGTCACATTGTATATTTTATTTTTGTATGGATTGTATATATTGACCATATATATAGTATATGGGTATATATATATAATTAAAAAATATATATATATGTACGGACGAACCCGAACCCATACCCGTACCCAAGATTTTATTTTTTTTGCCGAATCCGCGAATCCGTACCCGAATCCGAACCCGAACCGGTAACTTAGCTTATAAGGAATTCTTTAAACCTGTCAAGACTAGATATGCATCCTATTTCATTCTCTTGAAAAGAATGATTGAGAATCCAATCAGTGGCCCAAGTCCAAGATAGGGTAGGGGATGAGACTGAAGCATGTAGTGAAGAATGATGATTTTTGGGGTGGTGCCAAACATATAGTCTCCATCATCAATCCAATTTTCCAGGTCATTAGATATTGGGATGCCAGTGCACCTAACCTTGGAGAGGTGTATGAATGCGTTGATTCTATGCTAGACCAAATGGGGGCTGCCATGTGAGAGGACCCCACATTAGCATTCTACAATGAGCACATCCAGCCAATCATTCATCAGAGATGGTGGAAGCTCAACACTCCCTTGCACGTTGCTGCATATGCATTGAACCCCAAGTGGTACAACCAAAGGCTTGGTAGAGTTAAACCCATATAGGATGTTGAGGTAAAGGCAAGGTTCATGAGGGCCATCCAAAAGATGTATGATCTCGTAGAGGCCAACATCATTTGTCTGAGGTGGACAAAATTTACCACTCTAAGGGGTTATTTTGAGGAGGCCACGATGGATAGGGTAACTATGGTACAAGAGGACACAATTTTGTGGTGGAACTGCCATGGACCGAATTCTTTGACTATCACTCTAGCCATTGAATTGCTATCTCAAGTTTCTAGTTCTTCTACTGCTAAGAGGAATTTGTCTACTTATAGCTTCATCCACTCTCTTAAGAGGAACAAGCTTACTTCTAGGAGAGCAGAGAAGCTTGTGGTCGTATATAGTGCATTGTGCCTCATTGACCACAAGACGCTTTTGTACAAAGAGAGTCCAACAGCACAATGGGATGTAGAGCCAACACAAATTGATATGAGGATGCTACCGTTACATATGGAGGACTGGTTGGTATTACTTTGGAGGAGTTTGACCATTGGAATCCACTCTAGTGATGATGAGATTAGGGATGATTAGAGGCCTCACTTCACTCCATTTTGTTATTTTGACATCATTGTACTCATTGTAATCATTATGAAATCTTGATTTAATAATATAATATAAATTTCAAATTCAATTTTTTTGAATTTTCATTGTTCAATATTAAATTGTTAATGTTCACTTTAAAGTTTAGTAGTATTTAAGTTTTACTCATTTCCAACGTTTCATTTGTAATTCTTATGCTTATACATCTTTTTATAACTATTCTTTAAGTACTACATCTATATCAGCATCATTCCCCCACTGCCACTCCGCCACCTTCCCCCTGCTGTCCCCAAATCTAGGCCCTGGGTCCTTGTTCCACCCACTCCCAAAACCCATCCCCCTATTAGGAAATTCCATGGAACTATGTATATTTTTTCACATATGTTCTACTTTAGCTTTACGTATAGATAATTATAATTTATAGGTATCATAACATTTTAGTTTTATGTATAGATATCTTGAATGCTTTAGTATACTTTATTTCAAATTTGTAACAATTATCATAGTTTTGTTTAGCACATGCTGGTATTCTGAACTTTAATTTCTATTTTTAGGCTGCAAATATGTATATATTTATGATTTTTATGAGGTATTTGTGTGGAAATACCCAACCCAAAAAAATGCATACTGGTGTACCATATCCACATACCTGTACCCATCCCTAATTCCAATTTCATAGCTTAGATGTTATGCTCCAAAGTAAAGCTAATATTTTTTGAACAATTAATATACACGCACAATTTTCAGTTATACTCGTAGATATGCAATTTCCAGTTCAAACTTAACAATCTAAAATTTGATACATTTCTGACCTACTTCCAACAGGATTTATTTGATTTAAGATTGTAAATAAACAATAAACCAGGTAGTGCATCTCCCTTGGGCTGTTAATAGCTTTAGATTATATCATATTTGGTCTCAATTTGAGCATTTAAGAATTATAACTGACGAGAATCTCAAAGATACATTATATTAACCTAATTTGCTTTCCATTGAAGACTCGTGAGAAACTTGTCCAGCATTATATCTCAGTGAAGGAAATTCTTTCTGTGCACATACTCGATCCTTCTATGATATTGAATTTAGTCTAAATCCAAGCATTTATAACTAAGGAGAATCTCAAAGTTACATTAAATTAACCTGATTTGCTTTCCGTCCAAGACCCATGAGAAAATTGTCGGGCTTTATATCTCGGTGAAGGAAATTTTTGCTGTGCACATATTCGATCCTTTTAATCTGACAACAACAATAGCCAAATCAAAATCACTCTTGTGGAAAAATCACAATATCAAATTTGCATAAGTTTTTCAGTCTCATGGGATTGTTTAACCAAGATTATTACTTTTTAATGAAAAATATCACTCATAGTATTTTGTCTGGCATTCAAGACACCAGGGAAAAAGATACCCACAAGCTGATCAGCAAGCATTAATACAGTCTTCAAGGAGAGCTTTCTATTACAATAATTGAATAAGTCTTCAAGGCTTGGCCCAAGTAGATCAAGTACCATAACATTGTAATCACCTTCAACACCAAACCATCTTAAATTTGGTACTCCACCTGCTCGAACAGAGCTACAATTAGAGTGAATAGACCAAAAATAAAATAGAAAATTCTATGTAAAAACAATAGGATTACGGTAAGAAAGCAGTTAATAGCCAGCTAGTTAGACAACCAACGTTTCTAGCATTTACCTTCTACTCCTCCACCTTGCAGCATTCTATACACTTTGGACTCATACAATAGCTGAGGATGCTTAGTCTTCACACTTTCCTGTTTGACAGCATAAACCATTAGATAACTGCATGAATGGAAAATTAATATCAAGATACACAAGACACAATGCTTCTTCCACTATTGACATGAGAAAAAAAAAATCACATAGATGTCATGTACTTTGCAGATTAAAAAAGACACAGGACTCTCACAAAGAAATAAAAATACAGATGGTAACAAGAAAAAAATTATTTTTCGAGTGTAGAAGAGTGGGAGGCATAAGGATGATTTACTCGAGCATTAGATGAATTTTATATCTCAGATAGATTTCTCAATAAACTTTTTAACAAGTTTTAGCCATCTACGATGTTCTCTAACTTAAGTCCAGTACCATATAAAATTTACCCTTATTCATACATTTGAAGCTTATTTTCCAAAACAAAACATGTAAGATTTGCCCCCATTTCAAATTTCTGAACAAGATGCCATCTCATACAAAATGCACTTTTCAACAGATCAGACACAGCAGCAAGTTACAAATGATTCTCAGTTCTTCAATGTCCTTTCGCACTTTCAAGCTCTGCTCCCCACAAGACTAGCATAGCCTATGGACAGTATGGTCAAGAAAACTTACAAGTTACAATACCCTGCTTCATTTTTTCCCCATAGAAACAATAAATTACTACCAATTTCAGTGAGTAACTATAAACTGTTGCAGCATCTTTGTCAAAGAAAGATCCCCATGCCAGTCCAGTCACTGCTTATTGCAGACACTGCTGAAGAAATTCTAGAACAAAACAAATTCAAGGCTGTGGATGAACAGAAAACGCTAATATCAACGATAGGCAGTGAAAAAGAAATCTGAATAAAACAAACACTCAATTATAAATCGTTGCAGCATCTTTGTCAAAGAAAGATACCCATGCCATTCACTACTTCGCAGATAATGCTGAAAATTTTCTAGAACCAGACCAATTCAGGACTGTGGATGCATAGCAAACAGTAATATCGGTAAGGGGCAGTAAAAAGGAATTGTGAATAATCAATAAAACAAATACTCGCATATGTAAATTGTATGGGCCCTTTTACAGTTTGAAGATCCATCAAATATGGAGAGATTATCAACCCTACACATTTTTTTCTACTGTGATTTTTTCTGTTGACGGAAATGAACTTACCAGTTTAATGCCAACTTCCTCATTTGTCAGAATGCTGGTTCCTGAACAACGCCGACACAAAAAAGAGTCAGGAGACAGAAAACATGATGATAAGCGATTAATAGGCCCTGCTCTAGATGCGGAATCGCACAAAGGAAAAAGCTCGCTGTTTAATTTTCATTTAAAAAATGAACATGAATTACTTGATTGCAGCCCAGGCCAAGAAATATGAGAGGAAGTGTTAGCTAGAAGTTAAAACGCCTAATTTCACCGCACAAATCCCTGGGTTTCAACATTACAACCTGGATCTGGACGAAATATTGAACTGAACACTGCTCTTGCCCCTACTATTCTATATTTTTAACAAATTAATGTCAATAAACAAACCTCTAACATCTACAATTTCATAGAAATTCAAGAAATTATACAATCCTATATCAGAAGTTCAGAGATCCCGTCACTAAAAAAATGAATGTAAGAATAACATGATAATAAAATCAAGAATTAAGGGCACCCAAGAATACTCTTCAAATCTTCAATTCGATAACACTGGTACACAAATCGGTTGGGGTAAAAAAGATACAGCCAACAAATAAGCACTCCACTTACAAATAAAAATGGGTGTACCCAAACAAAGAAGAACATACCAAGATATATTTCCCCAAATGAACCGCTGCCAATTTTGCGCCCAAGTCTATATTTCTCCCCTACCTTTGGTTCCATGAGTGCCTCAACCACTAATGTGCTACAAGATTTTAGACTCAAATTATCCGACTCCAATCCAATATGGATCCAATTAATATGCCTTCATTTTATTTTACTTTTCTCCAGTGGATCCTCTAAGGCTTGCAAGGCATAACCCATAAACCCAAAGAGCGTACATTGCCCTGTCACAGATGAACTATTGTACTGCCTGTAGTTTACACAAACCCAGAGAAAATCCTCAAAGATAATGATGACCCACTAATGTAAATGATGTCTTGAGCCAATTCAGACATACCCGTTTCAGAGATTTACAGCTAGCATGACTTTAACCCCAAAATAGTCTCCATTTCATAACGCACATTTGGTCAAGAATATTCCAATCATCAACAATAAGCCTCCATATAATTTTTGTCTTGATATGAGCTTGTGTACTTGTGTTGTTCACAGCTTTTATCTTCCCTCTGATAGGAACATGAAAATTGCCATCCTAACTCTCTTATCTCCAGGATGAGTTGAAACCCATTTGACTGCCATAGACATGCTTGCTCTAAGCCATTTAAAATCTCTACGGGATTGTTGCGTGTGGGTCCAAAGGCCAACTAAGTGGCTCGCCCATAAGCCTCCCCTCAACCTTAACCAAACCCCAAAACGTAAATCGACTTTTTGAGATTTTTTAATATAAAGTTAAGACCCAGCAAGCGGAAACCCACGCAGAGGGTCACTCATTATTTACATTTGGATTTTTTTCTTCTTCGTGAACAGCCATCGGAAACAGAGTAGCCAAATTGTCTTCATCGTGATTAATGGTTGTTTTTTTCGTCTACTTTTCTGTTTTTATTATCAAACCCCAAAAAGTAAATCGTTTGATTAATACTCTCAATAAAATTTAATATAAAATCGGTACACCCATGGGAAGGGTTACTTTCCCTTCTTCGTGAAAGAATAGCAATTGTCTTGTTTATTTATGATTAATAATTATTATTATTTTTTGTTTCTTTTCTTCTTTTATTACAATATTTAAGTATGTTTGATATGAAATGTTGAAAAAAAGGTTCACTAGTTTAAATATTCAAAATAGGAATTATTTCTAACCTTGCTTTCATTAGGGAACAATCAATTAGGTTCAACTTCAGTCCCTAAGAAAGTTGAGCAGTTGGATCAATTGTTCACTCTTTTATTGTTATGATTAGATATGATTATGACAAGAAATGATGTAAGAACTAGGTCAAATAATAGGAAATTGACAAAATTTAGCATAAACAAACAGAAAGATGTAAAAAAACAAGCACAGAAGTACAGAGCTAGAAATAAGACATGAAAAAGAACCTATCACTGAAATCTGAACCTGAAAATATTGGTCAAGTGTGTTAAGCACCCTAGACTTGGAGGTTCTTCAACTTGTTAAAAATTTGGATTCCAAATCAAGACGCACTATGGATTACTCCCTTCAAAATTCAGCCAAAAAGTGTCAATTGCATGTGCTAATTAACATAGTCCATGAGTTTTTGCCTATTCAAAATCTAGAACTGCATGTCTTAAACTGCTCTTTGCAACTTTGCAACATTCAGCAGTCAAATCTATAACCTGCACGCATAAAAGGGGGGAAAATGTTGTGTTATATAGGGGCTTGCCTAAGTCAAAACTTAGGTAGCAATTAACCTCCACTACAGCTATGATATGGTGTGAGAGAGCTTACCCTTGGTAAGGTGAAGGTTAAAAACCTTAAAGGAAATGTTGAATACAAATGATACCTTTCCTATGAACTTCTTGCCTTGAAGCCTCACAAAAGGTTGATGTTGGTTGATAGGATTTAATGCATGCCTTCATTCGTGAAGGAACACATAAAATTGATCATGATTGTTGAACTTGGATTCTTGATTTCTTGAATTCATATCTCTTCTCTAATGCCTTGAAGATGCCTGCTTGAATTGCTCAATGGCAGTGGATGAATTGAAATTAAGAGATTGAGAGATGTTCAAATGAGGGGGAGAGAGTTGTATTTATACACAACTTACACATTTCGTGTTTAAATTTCGAATAAGGTCACACATTAGGGAGCAATTTCCGCTCTACATTTTCCTAACTATTAGAGGTTCAAATTTGAGCCCGAAAATATTGGACTAGGACGTTGTGTGCCATAGTCTTAGCTTTTTAAGCCAAAACCAACCTGTCAATGAGCTCAAGATTGTGTTGGGCTTCCAATTTTGGCCATGGATTGAGCACAATCAATTATGAAAAAGGGGCATGAGGGAAAACCACCAAAGTGAGCCCAAAATTAGTGTGAAACTGTATGACACTACATTTAGAACCTACTTTAGCAAGAGTATGGCCTTATTCACGTACCCTCATTAAAGTGTAAGATAGCATAAAAAGACTTTCACCAAGATATTAAAGAGACAATACAATACTAATCCCCCGGGACTTAGGATCCTATCAATCTAAAATATCAAGATAAAAGGAGCAACATGACCATCATAGGTTACACATACACATGGAGCATGCAAGAACAAAGAAGGGTATGGCATCTAGGTCTAGTAAGGAATGCTTACTAGGAGCCATTAGAGAAGAAGCATGACATCTACGTCTAGTAAGTTTTTCTTACTAGGAGTCATGTTAAGAGAGTCAAATAGGTCTAGCAAGGTGTGTTATGCTAGTTGATTCTTGCTGAAGAAGATTACAAAGCAAAATCTTTGTTTGCTAGATAATTTGAAGAAGAAAAATGCAACTACAAAATAGGTGTTGTAGTGGCACCAAGAACATCATGGTGTGTGTTAAAAGTGTATAAATCAAACTTGTGGTGTGTGTAGAAAGTATGACATGTAGCTGAGTGTATCCCCATGCATTAAAGTGATTGTGTATGCCTTACCTGAAGTAATTGCTTTAAGGTAGTATACATGCATCTAAAAGACAAGCACAAACATTTCAACAATGAAATGCCCCCAAGCATAGGCAAATCAAAGGTGATGGTCGCGAGACATAAAAGAGCACATAAGGGATCCACTATCTAGGGTTTGTATGTGCATCAAATAAATCATGTATATCAAGTGATTGTTTTGAATTTGATCTCGTCCCTCAAAGGTTGTGGAACTACAAGCATAGAGGAAGACAAGCATATAAGATGAATAAAAAGTCTTTTTGGGTCAACATGGAAGAGACCAAAAATATATCAACACTTTGCATCATCTCCAAGTAGATAACACAAGCACATTTACGATGTAACATGCATACAATATACAGGAGAATGATGATACAAATAGAGGAATGTTATGACGGGGTTGGTCCTTTTGTAGCCTTGTGCGAAAGTAGCAAAAAGGGTCATCCAAAGAGATGTTGAAAAACACAAAGATGCACCAAGCATCACATTAATGGGAGATATCACATTACATGCAAGCAAACACACAAAATAATCTATTGTATGAACAAGTTAATCTAGCAAATCATTTGCCACCTGATCTTGCTCAACACCATTTAAATATAGTGGACAAAATTACAAAGGAGATATGACTAGTGTCATAGATGGAATTATCTCTAGTTCCAAACAAGGACCATTATCTAATGATGAATCATAATGTGTGTCACTAGGAGCTAGAGTTAAATCTTTGGAAATGATCAAAGATAAATCATCATTAGTATCCTTAGTAGTTTCAACATTATCATGAGAATCGTCATCTAAATTGATCACAATAGTATATTGATAGGAGGAGGAGGAGGAGGAGAAAAATCATTTGAAATCAACAACTTCAATTTGTGGCAAGGTTGGGCAAGGTAAGACTCGTCTCTCAGGTTGGGTGAAGGCTGAGAAGATAGGAGCAATTTAGCATTTGATTGCTTAGGAGAAGAATCACTTCTGGAAGCAAGCTTATGAGCCTTGGCATAATGTCTTCATCAACATTCTCTCACAGTATGATTTCATTGGTTGTGGACTCAAAGCTTACTAGAAGGTTGGGGATCACTCAACATTAATTCATTTTCTTTATTTCTATAAGAATGGAAGGAGGAATGAAAGGAAGCACTAAAGGTTGAGAGATAGAAGGTATCAAAAGTTTTCCTCTTTGTCCTTTATAGGATTTTGGAGGTGGAACTATAGCATATATAGGAGGAATGGTAGGAGTAGGAAGGAGTCCAAGTCTAGGATGTGGTTCACTCATGACTCATGGGGTAGGAAAAGCTACTTCTATATCCATAAATGATGAAAGATCCTTAGGAATAACAGTCAAAGTGGATCCCAAAGGATTACCTAAGGTAGCTATCCTATCGGTTAAATATAATTTTAATATGAAAATAATAGGATATCTTGATGAAGTTTAAAGTGGTTGAGGTTTTCAAGGCCAAAATTAATCAACGGTGAATTTTCCATGATTATCTAAAGGTTGGAAAAGACTACGATGTATAGTTAAAATTTGTCCATTATGAGGGAATTTAAAACACTTGTGAATGGTAGAAGGGACTACCTTCATAAATGCCAGCCAAGGATGAAACAACTTCACACAAAATCAATTTGAGGTAGGGAAAACGGTAAAAGTAACATCTAAGTTCTTAGAGCCAACCTCTATGGGAAGAGAGATGGAACCTATGGTAGGGCAAGTGAAACTATCATGCACCTTGATCAAGACTTCATATTTATCATGTATATTGATGTAATTGTTGTGTGTAAGGATATTTTTTTAATAACATTCACCATACATACTAGATTAATAAGCACTCTTCATGAGAGTTTATCTTTGATTTTTGCAGTAATGTATAATGGACCATCAGGTGCATCTTTGATATCACTTGAGGTAAAGGTAATAATAGGTTCATGTCTAGGCTTAGGTTTCTCGCGATCACCTCTCGGTATATCAAGTTCAAAACATTGTTGCTTCATTAGATATGTCATTAATAGATATATAGCCATTATCTTTATGCTCAACAACATCGAATGGGAAGGAAAACTATTGGTAAAGATTTGCAAGTTTTGATTAAGTGGAGATGGAATTATTCTCCTTATCATTCACACCATCCACTACTATATCATTAGATTCAACAAGACCTTTAATTTTATGCTTTAGATGCATACATTTCTCTATGCCATGCCTGGGATGACGATGTTATTGAAAAAAGGCTTTAAAATTATAGGAAGGAGGTAAAGGATTTGAGGTGTTTATAGGATGGATAGGAGGAATCTTCATCAAATTGTTGTTAAACAGTTGAAGCATAGTGGAATGCAAAGACTCGAAAAGGGGTTTGAAGTTGTGATGTTTGAATGGTTTAGAAGAATAGTGAAGCCACAACAGGGAGTGTTTTGGTTTCAACTTGAGTATCAACATGGTTGGAAGAGTTGTCATTATTGATCTCAATGAATTTGAGATTTTGTTTTCTAAGGACTTGGAATGTTTAATGATCATCTTCGGTGTTATTGATCTCAGTGAAGTTTTTATTTTGTTTTCTAAAGACTTGGAATGTTTAATGAGCATCTTCAGTCTTACCATTTGGAATCAAAGACAAAGAAGCTTCATATTGACTAACCTGGAGTTGATATTGGTGAAGTGTTGTGCACAAGTGTATGAAAGATGTTCATAATGAAAAAGTAAAAAAAAAATTCTAATATCTAATTGTAAATTATCAATAAAAACTCTTTGAATATCAATATCAAAAATAGGATAAGCAATTTGGGAATACAAATATTAATATATACTAATAAAATCAATTTTTCCTTAGTACCTTGTTTGCAATACAGTTTACCAATCAAAGTAACTTGTGGTCCAATATTGTTTTAAAATGTTGCAAGAATGCATCTACCAATTACTAAAAAACAACAAGAAAAATTAAGCAAGGATACCATTCCAAAGCAATATCTTTTAGGGAAGGGGGGAAGAGTTTTGAAAGAAGTTTGTCATCATAGAAATCACTAATTAAAGCTAAAAATGTTTTCACATTCAAGTGTGTGGGTCACCTTTTCTATGATATTTCTCAAAACGAGTAACCTTAATGTTTTTATGGGAGTGGGGTTCGAAGGATCTCAAAAGAAAGTGGGTCACTTATATGGTATATTTAAGGATAGTGGAATGAGATTGGGTTATGCAAACCAATTGTTGTTGTAAGGATGAAACATTTTACAAGAAATGGTTTATATTATCTTCAGTGGATGAATTGGATTGGGAAAAGTTGGATTGTAATGGAGTATTTGAAAGCATGGTGTAGTAAATAGGTGGAACATTGGTAAGTGGGTGGAGGAGATGGTTGGTGCATGATTTGAGAAACAAAAGGGAGAGTAGTTGAAGGTTGAGCATAAGCATATTGATTGATAAGATTCTCCCCACTACTAACATGGATAGCACTACCATTTTGTGCAAAGGTAGCCATGATGGAATATGTGTATGTAGGAACAATGGTTATAGATGTAGGTGCAAGCATGAAAATTTCAACTTGGGTTGGAAGAGTGGGATGTCCAAGCACTTCCACGTAATTATCCAACTTTATAGTGTTGTCATCCACTATGTGAGCTATGCCACATAGAACTTGCACGCCATGTTTATCATCTTGAACCAACTTCCTTAAGCCCTCAATTAAGGGTACTACATCTCCAACCAAGTGTTATTGACTCACAAATTTTTGAAGATTTTCCAATTTCTTGTCAATCTTCACCAATTGTTCATTACACTTGTATTGAAGATTCGTCCTCATCATGAAAATCTTGAGGGGAAGGATTCTCAACAATGTTAAGCAAGGTGGGTGATAGAATAAGAGAAGATGATTCACCCAATCTCCTAAGTGAGAATAAGTCAACACACAATTTAGGCTCAACGCCTTTAGTGTTTAAACCACGAGAAGTCACGAGTCTATAACTTCTTCTCACATGGATATTGGATTCAAAATAATGAGTTATGTAACTCATACACAAGTACAAGCTCCAACAACACCCAAATACTCTTAGGAATCAAAGAAGGAAAGCTAGAGACAAAGGTAAAGGAATCTATTAATGCTTTCAATGCTTTTTATACAATTGTGAATGATAAAGAAATAAACTAACAAATAATATGCAATTATAGAATAAAACAAGTAACTAAAAAATGCAATATAGAAATGAAATAGTCAATTAGCCACCTATTTAAGTAGTATGAAACAAGAAAATGGTGATTAATAAATGAATACAAGTGTATAAAAGATAAATTGTAGAAATTAATGTCTCTAAATTTAAAAAACTTATCAAAATAAACTTAAATGTAAACATCCAAATCAGAAATTATGCAAGCTATGTCGGGTTCACCAAAATAAAATGTTGGAAATAAGGTTCACTAGCTTAAACATGTAAACTATAAATCATTTCCACCCTTACTTTCATTGGGAACAATTAATTAGGCTCAACTTTAGTCCTCTAGGAGAGCCGAGCACTTGGGATCAACTATTCCCTTTTTTATTGTTATGACTGGATATGATTATGACAAGAAATGATGCAAGAACTAGGTAAAATGCTAGGAAACTAACAAGATTTGGCATAACAAACAAAAACAGATCAAAAAATAAGCTTAGAAGTACATATTTGGAAATAACATAGAAAGAAACATGTCATTAAAATCTAAGCCTAAAAATGTTAATCAAGTGTGTTAGGCACCCTAGGCCTAGAGGTTTTTCCATCAGCTAAAGCTTCATATTCTGGATCACAATGCACTGTAAATTACTCCCTTTGAAATTCAACCAAAAAGTGTCAGTCTCATGTGCTAATTGATATAGTCCATGAGTTTTTGCCTGTTTGAAATTTGGAACTATATGTCTCAATCTTCTCTCTACAACTTTCAACAATTGAATCTGTAACCTGCACATAGAAAAGAGAGAAAAATGTTGTGCTATATAAGGTCTTGCCTAAGTCATACCACAAGTAGGAATTAACCTCTACTACAACTATGATATGATGTGAGAGAGCTTACCCCTAGTAGGTCAAACATTGAAAATCTTAAAGGAAATGTTGAATTGACAAATGATACCTTTGCTACGAGCTTCTTGCCTTGAAGTCTCACAAAAGGTTGATGTTGCTTGATAAGAATTAATGAATACTCCATTCATGGAGGAACACATAAACTTGATCGTGATTGTTGAACTTCAATGCTTGATTTCTTGACTTCAGATCTCTCCTCTAATGCCTTGAAGATGCCCGACTGAATTGATCAATTGGAGGGATGAATTGAAATTAGGCGATTGAGAGATGTTCAAATGAGGGGGAGGGATTTGTATTTATGCACAACTTACAAGTTTTGTCTTTAAATTTTGAAGAAGGTCTACATTAGGGAGCACTTTCCCTCTCTATATTTTTCTAACCATTAGAGATTCAACATTAGGCCCGAAAAGGTTAGACTAGGGTGCTAGGTGCTATAGTCCTAGCTTTTTGAACCATAACTAGGTCAATGAGCTCAAGATTGTGATGGGCTTCTAGATTTGACCATGGATTGAGCACAACTAGTCATGAATCAAGGGCATGAGGGAAAACCACCAAATTGAGCCCAAAATGAGTGTGAAATTGTAGAGGGATACAATTTAGGACACTACAAGATATTTAATTTTTATTTAGATGTATTTAGGAATAAATCATTCTAATTGTATACACCTAAAAATGGTCTGAAGATAGTTAATTAAATACGCAGTTATTTGATTAATTCCCCTTCCCAATTAATTGAATTCACAAGCAATTTAATTAATTTCTCTATTCATCTACTAGTAAATAAATCTAAATGATTTATTTATATAGTTCATCTCACATCCCCCTTTGATTAATTAATTCTCAATTAATTAATGTCTCCCCATACTAATCAATTCTTCTAATCCTTAATTAAGATTAACAAACTCAAGTTTGTTGAGATTAATTACCATTTTTCAATTATTTGAATTTCTAAATTCAAATGAGCACATGGCTCCTAACTTTAACCACCCAACCTAACCATCCCCTAACTTAACCCATTCAATCTAATCTTGGGTATAACTAACCCTATCCTATCTTGCACATTCTAGCCTCCTTATCCTAACCTCCCATGGTGTGGATATTCTCTCCTTGAGACACATGGCACTTTTGCCACATGTCTCCTCCCTTGGACACTTTCCCTCTCATGAGAAAGGCTCCTTGACACTTGTCACCACAGAGATGACAAGTGTCCCTTCCTCCAACCTCTTCTCCAACTTCCTCAATCTTGGCCCTTGATATCTTCAGATCAAATCTAAACCGTTGATTCTTGCCACCTCATCTTTGGCCTTGGAATTCCTATAAATATCCCTCATTTGGGAGCAATAAGGATCCCATCTCATATCAATTTAGGCATCATTACTATAGGCAATTTGCATTTCGATTATCTAGTAATTAGATTTGGAATTGATCATAGCATGTTAATCTAGTTTCTTACATCATGCATTTCATATCATCTCCATAGTCAATCATGATCAAATAGCTACTCAACTCTTGAGTTGCCACTTTGGAGGTCATTGCTCCGCTGAGAGCCCATCAATCCAACACCTTCAAGGTCCTCAAGAATAGAGGAAAATGGGACATTTCAAGGAAGGCTTATGGTTTGCATCTTTGATTTAGTTTTTCAATTAAGCTTTTCAATTATGTTTTTATTGTCTCATTATATGTGTATGCCTCTTATACTAACAACATTTTTAGCATCACATTAATTGGCGCCCACCGTGGGGCATAGCCCCTTTGATCTTTAACAAGTTTGCTTGCAGGAAATTTCATTGACAAGTTGATTAGCTCTTTCGGAGTGCAGATTAGCTCTCTTGGGCTCCCAAATCGTGATCTTAGCCTCTTTTGTGGCGTTCCAACACCTCAAATGATGTTTTTGGGAGATTGCTCAACTCTGTTTTTATGTTTTTCTGTACTTTAGCGCTTTCAGTCTGTACTTTAGCATTTTTGGTATGTATGGTGGCATTTTTGGCAAATTTGTCAGCATTTTCAGTCTGTTTAATAACATTTCTGGTGTGCATAACAACGTTTCTGGTTTGCAGAACAGCGTTTCTGGTGTGCAGAGCAGAGTTTCTGGTGTGCAGAGCAACGTTCTTGGCACATATGACGACATTCTTGGTCAATTTGATGGCGTTTTCAGTTTTTTATTAATTTTGCAAATATTGTATGTTGCATTCCTCATTTCTGCTTCCGTACTGTCATTTTCCCGAATCTAATTTGCAGATTGTTGGTTTTGCAAAAAACTAGGGTTACATGTAAAAACTCACCTAGCTACCAAAATTAATTTTACCCACACTCTTGTCTCTCCTAGATTCTATTAATGACCAAATGTGATGCCTAAATGTAGGATATGACCTTACATATTTCATGGGCATATGCATGTTGGATTTGATAGTGAACCCCATAGCTCGCAAGAATCATCTTCAACCAAAACACCCATCTCATTTAGAGAGAAAAATCCATTTGCTATGTTATGTAACCTTAACAAGTGAAATGATCCAAAAAGAAACATGATTGAGATATTACATTATGATTGATCTAAATAAATACAATGTACGATAATGACTTCTTATAAAAGTAAAAATGCAAACCTTATGTAAGATTTATGTTAGATCATGGAATGTGTTCTCATCCTATGTTATGAGACAACATGACTTAAAAATTTAAAATCACTCTTTAGTTTAGCTTAAGTGTATAAAGTAAAAAGGGGACCTAATTAATTAATTAATGATTAAGTAATTAGGTGATTACCTATTTACTCTAACAAAACTCTCTTAAGTACAACTTAGGGAGAAGTTGATAACCGAATGATGATTATGATAATGTATGCATGGATGGGTCCCAGATACAAGGTCTAATGAGGTACCCATGTACAAATGATAAATCTCTCGTAATTAGAGAAAAGGAGAAAACCTCAAGGGAAAAATCCTCTCCAAAAGAGAAGAAATGCAATAATTGTGTACTAGTGAAAGAGAGAAAGGAGGAATCGATGTGCCTCCCAAGGAATTCTTTTGTAACATAAGTAAAATGAATGTCCCCCGACATGAGAGAAAAATGAAGATATGAAACCCCTCATAAAGAAGCAATTCTTTTGTCAATGATGCACATTTAAATATATGACACAATCCATTTCTTACAAACAACATTTCTTGCATTAGGGAGAAATAGGTGTATTAGTGATTAGAGAAACCACTCCCATAAGTTGGATGAATAGGGAATCCAAATCAAAATGATGTATGCCTCTAAAAATTGCTCAAATGTCCACAAGGAAAAATGAGATGATGTCAATCTAGAATCCTATGAAGACTGATGTAGAACAATGTCCAAAGAAAATGATGATGGTCCAATAGCAGTGATGTGATTATTATGAAAGAGGGAATTAATTTACTCAAATAATCCTCTAGATCTATAATACGAGACTCCATAAACAAGGATGATATGTTTATAAGATATGAATTCCAAGTAGTTGTTTTAAAAGAATGAATGTATCGATACACTAATCAATAGGGGCCATGGATGTGGTGATATTGGGATGACAAGGAATTATAAAAGGTGGAAATTGGGTCTCAATATAAATAGTGGGAACAATGAGATAAGCCTCTAAACTATCAAAATATGCAAGACCTATTATATAATCAAGTTGCTCTAAAGTATCATTATTAAAGGATATGTTATTTATATCATTAAGGGTAATGAGAAAATATATAGCAATATCCTTTCCAAATGGAGAAATACGAGATTCTTCATGAATATCCTAAAGTCTAGTCCCTAGTATGTGGGGATGCTTAATGTCTTATCAACAAACATAGTGTTAGGATCAACACTAAAACAAATCACTCCTACAACATGATCGATCATGTTACTCCATACAAATCTACTCCCTAGTGTGTTTGGTTCAGATATGAGTCCATAAAGATAAGGAAAAACATTGTCACGGGTTAGATTTGTTAGGATGTTGTTTTGTTGCAACTCATAATTATCCTTTTCAAGATGACCACAAAAGAACGAACAAAATAATCTCATGTTACCTCCTCAAAAGATTAAGTTAAAGACCAATGAACTTTATGCATGCAAACCATATCAAATGAGTCATCCCATGCACATGAAACATTTTTTAAGTGCCAAGATGTCTAAGTAATTGATCAAAATGTGAAAAAATGACAAACTAAATAAAAATACCTATGATAGATTCTATAAAAAAATGCATGGATAGATTTGAAGATCTATGAAGTACCTTTCCAACATTATATGAATCGTGAAAATCAAAGATATAGGAAAAAAATTATGAGCTTGGAAGAAAAAAATAATGATTTGAAATCAACAAACGATAAAATATACTAGCAACAAAATATTATGATGGGACCTACATTAGTAAAAGAGTATGTGGAACCATCTTTTTAATGATATCTTGTTTGTAAAATTTGACATCATAGATCCCTTATAGGGTAATTTGAAGACATAATGCTAATGGGAAAAAGAAAAAAATAGCTCCCTTATATTAAAATTAAGGTTTTGAAGGTACCTATAGGGTAAATTGAAGACATAATGCTAATGTCAACATCAATAGATATAATATTATATACATTGTCTAAATATTTCCCTCACTAGCTTGAAACAAACAATATATCTTAGGTAATGCCGAACTTGCAAAATATTCTTGACACATATAGACTATGTTGAAGGTTATAAAATTTCCTTGAACTCACTAGAATATTCACCAATGTTGCCAGAACTTGTGGTGGTCAAAATATCCTACTATCAACTCATGAGATTTTATAAGTTGTGTAATGCCCACCAAAATACCCTACAGAAATAAAGCTATCTGACATGCAATATGAGATAAAAATAAATTAAAATCACTTAATACAACACATACAACTAACTACTCATATGCTTTTAACATCCATTTACAAGATATACATATATCCATCATAAACATAATCAAAAGCATAATCATATAATCTCATTACACAAGCGGAAATAAACACAACTCACAACATCTATCCCTAGGGTATCTCAACGTCATTACCTAATTTATCCATAGAGCATAATCACATCAATAATATATCAGCATAAGCATAAAATCATCATGATTACTACCATCATCTAATGCATTCTAACTCAACTACCATTCCTCTTTACATACATATATAAGATATCTCACTAATCTATCTATCATGAATTACATCCATTAATAATGCAAATGCCCTTAAACCCCTTAAGATTCATTTTAAGACACCAAATCAAAATGTTCCTAATCCCAATCACTTATTCAACATCCTAGCATCATTATTCCATTTCCAATACTAATTATCGCATTACTAATCCATCTCCTTAATCATCATAGACATTCACATAACACTAACTACACACCAATAGATCCAAATGCATTATTCCCATCAATGAACAATATCCAAGATGCATGTCATGATACAATAATGATTACAACATCATATCACAACAATTGCATCTTTTCCATTACATATAAATACAGGATCTCACTATATCATGATACACAGTTTCTCTTTTCTACAAATTAAACCATCTCATAAGTCCTACTTGTACAAATGCCAAATAAATCTCATTACACTAATTTGCTACAAGAACCCATCCATGAGCTGAAGAGATAAGAATCCACATCCATGCGCAAGAGCATCCATTATACAATCTCGGATCTCCTCAGGATATTCTAAACACACAGACCTTGCCTCTGGACAAATGGAAAAACCATAACAGTAAACTCAAATAAGACCCAAAGAGCCAAAAATGTCTCAGAGAACAAATAAAGCGGATTAGTGCATGCAAAAATCACTGTGGCACTTTTGGCTGATAGATTAGCGCATTCGACGAGTGTTATAGTGCATCTGATAATTGAATTAGCGCATATATCAAATAGAATAGTGCCTTTACACAAATAAACAACGCATATGACCAAAATAGAAACACATGTACAACGATTATACTAGTGCATTTAAGACAGTCTTAGATTCAGAAAACGGAAATATAAGTCACAACATTGCTTAGAAAATTGCTAAGTATAAGGAATGCCACAAAATCTATCTCAACTAGGATGCAATGAAATATATAATTCAAGGAAACCGAACAAATGAGAAACAACTACATACAACTCCAACAAATATCATTCCCAGACCTTCACAGAATGTTTTTCGACAAACACAGAGAAGGGAAACAACAATCTTCTCAACAAGATTTTCCTAGCTATGGATTGTCCATGAATCCCATTTCAAAGGCACCATCCTTCCAATTGAGAAGACACGGAGATACAAATCTATCCCCAAACAACAACAAAGAACAAGCTACAACAATGCATAGAGAACCAGTACAAACCATTCCCGACAAAATATCAATAATCAAATCCACAAATACAACTGTTTATGGTGAAAATGGATAACAATAAACAACAATACTGAAAGGCTAAAATGAATCCAACCACTAAACCCTAGCCTAACAATCAACAAAGATCCACCATAACATATGAAGATAACCTAAGACAATGCAAAATAACTCAAAATCACAAAGATTATACCATCACATGCCCAATAGAGTTTTGATCTCCATTCTTCCTATCTCCATTGATCTTGCTTGATATATTTGCTCTCAGATTTTTATATGCACAGGAGCTCAACAAAGAACGGAATGTGGTTGCAAGTAGGATCGTAGCGTAGCCAATTGATCAAGTAGTTAGGGTTAGACAATGAAGAAAGCATCTCCTTAAATAGAAGACACAATAAGAAATGGAGGGTTAAGATTGAGAGGTGTAAAAAGAGAGGTCGGCTAGGATTAGAGGGTAGGTAAAAGAAATAGTAAAACAATGAAAGAGGTAGGTAGTGTATGAATTAAGAGATGAATGACATGTGTCATAGGTAGAAAAAGCTAATGAATTAATTAAATAAATAAAGATTTATTTAATTAATAGAAGAAATAGGACAATTAAATAAATAAAATATTTATTTAATTTAGGAAAGGGATAATTTAAATAAATAAATGTATTTATTTAAATGAGAAATAAGGCTAGAAGAGGATAAATGAATTAATTAAATAAATAAAAATTTATTTAATTAATAGAAGAATTAGGCTTAGATAATTAAATAAATAAAATATTTATTTAATTAGACTGGACAATTTTGAGTGTCTACATTTTGCCCCTCTTTGAGACAATGCGGCTTGTCGCGTTGTTTCAAAGAAGATAAGATGAACTGACACAGAGTTGCCCCAGAATGGGAATGATATGCCCCCTCGAGAGATTGGATGAAAATGTCTGAAAAGATTGCAGACAATCTCTCGATAAGAAAGAAAGGCTAGAATGGACTGACCAGATAAAGTGACAAAGTCACAGGAAGAAGAATACTGACTCGGGAAATGAGGGCGAGGGCTAGGGTAGGCTATAAGATAGACCACGGGCAAAAGACATCCTCATTGTCATCCACACCCTTACAAGATCACAATGCAGAGCGAGAAAAGAGCAGCAGCAGTCAGCAGCGATGGCTTTGGTTCATAGATTTGACCGCGTTTGCCGATTCCAGTGACCAGTAGATGCAGGAGAGCCGGTAAGTACCGCAAAACCTCCTCGTACTTTCACGCATTTCAAGTTTTGTCATTAATGCATGTTAGGTAGCAATAAATGCGCTAGGAATAGGATAGTTAAAAAATGCAAAAACGTGCAACCGCGTCTGTGTCAGTGCCAGGCGTGTCTGTGTCCAACAGGCGCGTCTGTGTCGGGTCCAGGCGCGTCTATGCCTGGGACCGCGTTTATGTTGAATGCGGACGCGTTTGAGAATTGTAGGGGCGTTTGAGAATTGTAGGGACGTCTGTGTTCCCTGGCCGCGTTTGTAAATGGTATAGGCACGTATGTGTTCAGGAAGTGCGTCTGTGTTGCAGAAGCGCGTTTGTGCAGTCTATAAGCGCGTTTAGGAGTGTAAAGCGCGTTTGTGTGTCAAAATGCATGGTTTTGGTCTTCGAGGTCAAATCGACAGTTCTGTGATGAACATACGCTGTCGATTGGATAAGCTGCTGAGAGGATACACTCAAGCAAGTCCTCTAGGATGACTAGGATAGATCAAGGCACTTTGTGATGAACAGGGAGCACCAAGATAGGCAGCACTTTGTGATGAACAGGGAGTGCGAATGTGAGTAACACTTTGTGATGAACAGGGAATGTCACACACGTAGTACTTTGTGATGAACAGGGAGTACTACTAGGATAGATAGCAACACTTTGTGATGAACAGTGAGTGTCACTAGGGTAGATAACCATATGCATTTAGATAGCAAGTAGCATTTTGTGATAAACAGTGAATGCCATGATAACTGACATGATTGATTGTTTTGACTGCAGGAGTATTTGCCTATATTGGAGTCACGGGAGAGATTCCCATCGACTCAGAGGTTGCAACCAGAGTTGTCGATTCAGGACATGATTTCTATTGAGGAGATGGGTCTCACACATGTGCTATATGTGCCTGAGTTTCGGGCAAACATGGGTTTGCTGACTGCACTGGCGGAGAGATGGCACTCCGAGACTTGCACGTTCCATTTGCCTATGGGCGAGATGACAGTGACGCTGGAGGATGTCTACAGGATTTTGCATATTCCGATCAATGGAGAGTTGATTCCATACGATCGAGACGGAGACAGAGAGGCACTGAGACGGGTATTTCAGGATCCCGGGTTGGAGATGAGAGCAGGTCATGTGGCATGGGATACCATGGCCGCGACAGGGCTAGCGTTGCCGGCTGTCATTGGAGGAGCCATCAGTGGTTTCTTATGTCCAGACAGGGCTACACAGGGATTGACAGTTGGCTGGGGAGGAGCATTGGAGACACTGATGACAGAGCACACCAGATATGCATGGGGCCATGTGTCCTGGCACATTTATACTATGAGCTGCATCAGTTTGTTTACCACGGATCAGTGGGCTTGGGCTGCGGAGTGACTCTCCTACAGGTGTGGGCATATGAGCACCTTCCTATCACATGACCTATCCACTTCAGAGGCAGAGGGCATGGACAGAGTTTTGTTCATTTATACGATATGATTACATCACAGCCTCGGATTGGTCGATTGGAGCACTGGAGATGCGCCATAGATGACATTGATATGGTTATCTGGAGGCCATACCTGGGGTGCGAGGAGTGGGATGATGACGCAGTGGAGCTACCCTATGCATTCAGGAGCAGGTATCTTATTGGGCGGACGCCCTATATTCTGGAGAGGCAGCTTGTTGACAGGGTATGCAGACAGTTCGGTCGGATCCAGAGGATGCCGCGAGGCTCGGGCATGTATGCCCGTACAGTCAGAGATCAGGTACAGTTCGGGCCACTTCTATCATATGATCAGGCCCTGACACAGATGGCCGAGATGATGCCATTACCGTGGGACATGTGGCCGGAGGTAGAGGATGCAGGGATGGACGCAGAGTATTCTGCATATTGGGCAGAACATCCATTTTCGAGGTTGACAGATCCGGGAGAGCTGCTGGAGGGAGAGGTGGGAGGGGATGATGATGATGATGGTGGAGGAGATGGAGGCAGGGGCCGACGGAGGCGGAGAGGAGTGGTGGGGGAGAGGCGAGTAGCACCTCGGAGGGAGGGAGGACAGGAGAGAGCAGCCCAGGTGGTGAGGGGTCGAGGTGGATTGCCCCTACATGTACCAGCAGCACAGGGTCCTAGAGCACAAGGACCGAGACAGGTGCAGGGACAGGGACAGGTGCAGAGACAGGTACCTATTCAAGCACCTAAACAGGTACAGGGGGAGGCACAGGTGCAGGCACCTGCAGAGGAGGAGCCACAGGCAGAGGCTGAGGGTGGTGATCCTGAGGAGGATGAGCTGCTAGGGCTGAGAGAGATCTGCCAGGGCCAGGCAGACGAGATTGCGGATTTGGAGCGGGAGAGGGATCGCCTCAGGATCAGGCTCAGGGACACAGAGCGGGAGAGAGACCAGGCCATCCAGCGATATACTGAGGCCGAGACAGCTCTGAGGGCAGGGAGGCGGGCAGCAGAGGATGCAGGGGCAAGCTACGCATATGTGTTGCGAGCCGGAGAGGAGATCGCCTACTGGAGGGATCTGTACTATGGTGTCGTGCCAGCGGATCAGCGGGCGAGGAGCTTCCATAGATCGTCGCGCACAGCGACGGCTACGGGAGGGAGTCGTAGGAGGCAGGCATCCAGCGGTGGGGTCATGGGTCCTCCACCACCACCAGACAGGCAGGGGGATCCTGGAGCGGGACCATCTAGAGCTCAGACTCCGTCGAGGCCAGGTGGCTCCGAGGGAGGGAGTTCATCATAGCCATAGAGGGCTCCCCTTTGTATCAGTATATGTACCATTTTTGTATTGTAGACACCTGCGGGTGATTTTGTAGCCATATGATTCTTTTGACATCATTGTATCATGACACATTTTGATTATATATGAGATGATCCATTTTGTACCTTATGTGATGAGATGTTCTTAGGTGATGCATGTTTTATGATATGGATGCTTATATGATGCAATGCAATATATTTTTGTTCTTTTATGTTGTATATGTGATGCATGATGCAAATGTGAATGTATGTAATGCAGATAAATATGATAATGCAAATGATTATTTACATAATGAAAATGTGAGATGTGTTAACATGTGTTGTATGCAGGATGTGATGCAATTGTGATATCTATATGTATGTATGAAATGCTTATATGTGGTGATGCAGATGTAAACTATATGAAATGCAAATATTTTTGGTGTGTCATTATACTCAGTCATGCGATAGTAGGCTACACAGACTCGAGAAGGACGATGGAAGTCAATCAAGAAAGGGGGATGGAAGACAGGAGATATGAAAGTGAAAGAGCTTCTTGTGTGTTATCATCATTGAGCTTTATTATGGCAAAATAGGTTATGACAATCGAGGCATCTGTTCGGCCCAGAAAGTCATTGTACCTGTTTGCATGGAGATAAGACAGTCACAAACAAGGAATGCCCCAGTTCACACTAGACTCACAGTGTCCTCATATCCTTGGACAAGTCATAGCATTACTAAAAGACAATCCACAGACAGCAAATGCAAATAGGTGACGATACCCCATCCTCGCCTTTCTAGTCAAAGCAATCCTAGAGATAGAATCTCTAGTCAAAGACATCCCGGAAAAGCTAAAAGACATGCCACCAAAAGATAAAATCAAAAGAAAACCAAGACTCGACACCAACACCCACTGTAGTCCTCAAGTTTAGTGTCTCTTGTCACTTGTATAAGTCTTATTTGATTATGGTCACAATGTTCACTTTCACAAAAAGGATCAATAGCACTGAACCATATGTTGTCTGAGTCTGTTGAAAGATTTGATTTTGTTGAAGCTCATTGTTGCTACTGTGTCTCGTTTGAAACTGATTGAATCCATGAAACTAATACTTTATTGCGGAAAAGATGAAACTTTATTGCAAATCTGTGATGCGAATGTTGCTTTATTGTGGACTGTGCGCGAATAGACTGAAGAAAGCTGGAAGAAACTGTACTCCTCAAAACATGTGATGTTCTCAGTTCCACACCCATCACTAGACGTAGGATTTTGCCTTAGCCACAGATAGGATCGGATTTATTATGGATGGAAAGGGATGTGAAAAGGGAGGTTTATTATGAATGGCTAACCAATCTTAGGTAGATCAATAACAAGCCATGATGGGAATGGGTAAGTTTATTATGGATGAATAGGTTGTGAGTGTGTGCAAAGTGAAAGGATGAAAGAGAATCCTGAAGGAGAGAGGAGCAAAGTCTCTACGCATGGCGCTGGTGACCCAGTTTTCACCATGGTACTTGCCCAGGGCGCCACCGAAGTGGTTTTCACCGTTGGACGAAATTATTTCTCTTTACTTTTTCGATTTTTCAATTTTTTTTTTTTTTTTTGGTTGTCACAAGGCGCCTGTTTGCCAGGTTTTCACCAAGTGACGATTTTTTGTTTTATAATTTTTTTTTTGTATTTTTGAATTTTTTGATTTTTTTGTATTTTTGAATTAGGATGTTCCGAAGAGCTTATGTGTAGAACCTGCGAAGGTGCATGCTATTGATAGGATCCTTTAAGGGTTCACCTTCTATAGTTGAGAGCTGATATGCCCCAGATCCATATACCGCTGTAATGATGTAAGGACCAAGCCAGTTTGGTTCGAACTTGCCCTTCTTATCTCTGTCTTGCTGATTCTTGGGGTTCTCTCTGAGTACTAAGTCACCTACCTCAAATGTGCGAGGCTTAACTTTGTGATTGTAACTGCGACTCATTCGTTGTTGGTAAGCCTTGAGATGATTAAAAGCAGTGTGCCTTCGTTCCTCTAGCAGTTTTAGTTCTTGTAAGCGAGAGACGCTGTAGTCTTCATTGTTGATTATGTTTCTCAAGGATACCCGTAAAGAAGGTAGCTCGACCTCAATAGGCAAGATGGCTTCAGAGCCGTAGACAAGTGAGTAGGGTGTAGCTCCTGTAGGTGTGCGGACACTTGTGCGATAGGCCCAGAGTGCAGGATTAAGTTGGATATGCCAGTTACGGCCAGCGTCGTCGACTGTCTTTTTAAGGATTTTGAGAATTGTTTTATTAGACGCCTCAGCTTGGCCATTACCTTGGGGGTAATATGGTGTGGAGAAACGGTGGGCAATATGGAAGCGCTCACAGAGTTCACGAACATCCTAATTTTTGAAAGGACGCCCGTTATCAGTAATAATGGAAGTAGGAATCCCGTATCGGCAAATGATGTAGTTCAAGATGAAGGTAGCGATTTGTTTCCCAGTAACTTGTGTGAGAGGCACGGCTTCAATCCACTTTGTAAAATACTCTGTGGCTGTGATAATGAATTTATGTCCATTGGAAGAAGGAGGGTGAATCTTGCCTATGAGATCGAGTCCCCACTGACAAAAGGGCCAAGGAGATGCAAGTGGTTGTAGTTCTTGTGCTGGTGCATGTATGAGGTCTCCATGAATTTGACACTGCTTACACTTCTTGACAAACTGATATGCATCTTTTTCCATAGTAGGCCAGTAGTATCCAGTCCTGATGAGTTTCTTGGCCAAGGTAGGACCACTAGTATGCGGACCACATATCCCTTCATGCACTTCTCGTAACGCAATCTGAGCTTCATCACTCTCTAAACATCTAAGAAGGGTTCCATCTAGACCTCGTCGGTATAGGATATCTGCTAAAATGACGTATCGAGAGGATTGGCGAATGAAAGTGCGGCGTTGATTGTTCGATAGATCGGAAGGTAAGATATTGTCGCGAAGGTATGTGAATATGGGACCATATAACTGGGATTCAGGACCAACAACACATATCATTTCCTTAGGAGTGATTTCATATGACGACATCAGCAGGTTGTCTACCAGGAATTCATAGCAGGTCTCATTTTGTGGTAGATCAATGAGCGAAGCAATTGTAGCCATGGCATCTGCAGCGCGATTCTGTTCTCTTGGTATCTGCTCAAACTCTATCTTTGCAAAGTGTTGTTTCAGATCATCTACCAGTTGTTTGTAAGGCATTAGCTTTTCATCTTTTGTTTGATAATCATCAGTTGCTTGACGGATGACAAGTTGAGAATCCCCAAAAACACGAAGTTCTTGGATCTTCCATTGAACTGCAATTCTTAACCCAGTTGTTAATGCCTCGTATTCCGCTATATTGTTAGTGCACGAAAATGATAAGCGGTATGACTTTGGTATAGAATCGCCTTGGGGAGTTATAAAGAGTATACCCGCTCCTGCCCCGTGCTGTGTATATGAGCCGTCAAAATATAAGTGCCATGGCTTTGCAGGGGATATTGTTAGAATGGACTCATCTGTAAATTCTGACTGTAGAGGAGCATCATCTATCGTGGGAGCATCTGCCAGTTGATCTGCAATTGCTTGTCCTTTTATAGCTTTTCTGTCCACGTATTCAATGTCGAATTCACTCAAAATCATTACCCACTTGGCCAGCCGCCCAGTAAGTGTAGCTTTGCTGAGAAGATATTTTAGTGGATCAATTCTGGCAATCAACTTAGTCTTGTGAGTGAGCATATAATGTCATAATTTTTGTGAAGCAAAGACCACAACGAGACATGCACGCTCGATTGGTGTGTAGTTTAGCTCATATCCCACCAATGTCCGACTGATATAATAGACTGCCTTTTCCTTGCTGTCAGGTATTTGTTGTGCTAGGAGTGCCCCCAGTGCCGTTGGAGTAGCTGATATGTAAAGTAGCAATGGTTGATCTGGAATTGGTGGCATCAAAACTGGTGGGTTCAAAAGATAGTCTTTGAGCGCCTGAAAAGCCTGTTGACAGTTCTCATCCCATTTGAACTTGATGTTTTTGTGTAGCAGGTGCTGGAAAAGATTACACTTATCTACAAGTTGTGCTATGAATCTTCGTATGGATTGGAGTCTCCCTTGTAAAGACCGAAGTTGACTGATATTCTTGGGTGGCGGCATGTCCAAGATAGCCTTGACCTTCGCTGGATTAGCTTCTATTCCTCTTTTAGACACAATGAATCCTAGGAGCTTCCCGGAGGTTACTCCAAAGACGCATTTCTTTGGATTTAGTCTTACCTTATATTTTTCCAGCCGATCAAAGACAACTGAAAGGATGTTCAAGTGTGTATCTCTGTCTATTGATTTTCCCAAAAGATCGTCAACATAATCTTCCACGGTTATGTGCATGAGATCATGAAAGATAGTAGTCATCGCTCTTTGATAAGTAGCGCCTGCATTTTTCAACCCAAAAGGCATGACATTCCAACAGAAGGTTCCCCATGGACAAGTGAATGATGTTTTATGTTGATCTTCAGGTGCAATCCTGATTTGATTATATCCAGAAAATCCGTCCATTAAAGATAGCATTTCATGACCTGCTGTGAGATCAACGATCAAGTCAATGTTTGGTAATGGGAAATCATCCTTTGGACAAGCCTTGTTGATATCTCTGAAGTCTGTACATATCCTTATGCTGCGATCCGGTTTACTGACGGGTACTAGATTGGAAATCCATTCGGGATAATCAATTGGGCGTATGAATCCGACATCCAGTAATTTCTCCAGCTCTGCCTTGACTAGCAATGCCACTTGTGGATGCATTTTCCTTAATTTTTTCTTTACTGGTTTTGCCCCCGGTTTGACTGTCAAATGATGCATAACCAAATCCGGATCCAGTCCAGGCATATCAGCGTATGACCATGCGAAGTTGATTTGTCGTCCCTTAAAGAAGCTCATGAATTTTGTCCTCTCGGCCTCTGTCAATGATTGAGCCAAAAATATGTTGTGTGGGACCTCTGCTGTACCAATGTTTGTCTTTATAGTCTCCTCTACCAACATGGATGATTTTTCCTCGTATGATGCTGGGAGAATGTTGAGCCTTCCATCTTCGGGCGCCTCAGAGAGGTTTTCACCCTCAGATACGTCCTTTCTTTTTACTTTTTTGGAGTCAGATAGCGCCACAGTGTGAGGATGAACAAGGGGAAGGTCATTAGTGTTTTCAGAGTTTGCTGGACGAAGAGTGAAGATGTGGTTATATTCAGGTATGTCAAGGTAATCATCGAGGTCATCGATGGCACTCTCCTCATCAGTTTCGATCGTGAGCGAATCCAAATTGTCATCACTAGTAGAGCCTTCTGGGACAGGTGTCCTCATCCTATGTGATTTTGACCTAGGACCTTGAAACGAAGCTTGTGCGGGATCCTTATGGGTTGGTTCTTGACCAACTCTGAACTTTTTGTAAAATTCCTCCTCCTCTGTAGGTTCATCTGGCTCTCTGAATGTCTCGGTGAGCTCATGGTCACTGGAGGATTTGTCTGAACCCCACTCCCACTCATTAGAATCTGTGGAAGGATAATCCTCTTGTTGAACTTCGGCAACTTTGATTCGCCATACCTCTTTTGTTCTTTTATTATGTAGTCTGGGATTCAGAAAACCAAGCCCCTTGGAGCGTTCCCTTCTTGTAGTTAGCTCAGGTTGTAAGGGCTCCATGACACCTTCTTTGCGTAGTCCGAGAGGGCTTTTTCCATCATATCCGAATCTTTGCAAAATTTTGAAGCCTTTGCCATAGTTCTCACAGGGTATAATAATCTGATCATGTGTGTCCTCTTCAACGTCCTTATAGAGCATTTTATATAAATTTTCTTCTTCTAGTTCACCCCATTTTTGAAAGATGGTAGGATCCCATTTGAGTATCATGATGGAGATTTGCTTGTTAGGATGTGGCCTCCCATATTCTTTTGGAGAGCTCAGGACTTGTCGTAAAAACATTGTCTGATTCAGAGTGTATTCTCCCATGCCTTTGTCTTGAAACTTGCCTCTAAGTTCACCTTGTTTGGATGTCGAGGGTTTTAACGACTCAGGATCAATGTATGCCGAAGAAGGAGTAGCCTCATGATTACTGGGAATGATAGTTTCAGTATGTGATCTCAAGTTATTACAATATATGAATGGATTTGGATCACCATTGACCGTTACCTCGACTCCATTGTGAGGGAACTTTATGCATTGATGGTATGTTGATGGGACTGCCCTCATTTCATGAATCCACGGACGTCCTAGCAATATGTTATACGTGAGATCTAGATCTAGGACTTGACAAACCACATCCTTTGTGACTGGCCCTATTCTTAGTGGTAAGGTGACCGTGCCCTTGGACGAGCGCTCTTCATCATCATAAGCCTTAATGGTAATTTGGTTTGTAGAATTTACAGCTTTGTCAGAATATCCCAATTGTCTGATGGTGCTCAATGTACAAATATTAAGACCTGCTCCTCCATCTATCAGGACTCGCTTTATTCTATGTTTATGTATGAAGGCTTCAACATGTAGAGGTGCATTATGTGGCTGACTTATGGAGGCGTCATCGGCTTCTGTGAATGTGAGGGAGTGTGGAACGGATAGATATCCCACCATGGCTTGAAACTGGTCCACGTTCAGATCAGTAGGGATGGCAGTGTCTCTCAAGATTTTGTCAAGGATAGCTTTATGTGCAGGGGATATACGTAGAAGCTCAAGAATAGAGATGAGTGCAGGTGTCTTCCCTAGTTGTTCTACAAGGTCGTACTCAGGCTTGGTTGATGAAAGATTGGTATTCTTAGTGGAGGTACCTGGCAATGTAATCTTACCTCGACGGGTTGTAACATGACATTCAGAGGTAGATTCGGACGAAGATCCCACACCTTTTAGGACAATCTTGGGTCTCTGAGAAGGATTCTCAGGATTTTTGTTCTTGATAGTAATAGTAGAGATATGATTGTCCATTGAGATGTGATTGATAGTAGAATCATAATTGTAAGGTGCTCTAGTGTAATTGGCTCGATCATCTGTGACTTTGCCTTTTCCTTTGTCATGTTTTGGGAATGGTTCCTTAAACATCTCATGCTCTTGATTAGATGAATGTCCCT
Organism: Cryptomeria japonica; assembly: GCF_030272615.1. Lineage (NCBI taxonomy): Eukaryota > Viridiplantae > Streptophyta > Pinopsida > Cupressales > Cupressaceae > Cryptomeria > Cryptomeria japonica. The sequence goes on along the minus strand of NC_081411.1, from coordinate 702,517,962 downwards.
CAATCTCAATGTCGCCTCTATCAATGAGATCTTGCACAATGTTTTTCAATCGATGGCAATTACTTGTCTTATGACCCTTGCTCTTATGAAACTCACAAAATTCATCATCATTCCACCAATTTGGTTTGACCTTTGGTTCATATGGAGGAAAATTTGGAACTGTGATCACTTTGTTTGCCACAAGCTTTTTGAATACTAATTCAAGTGGTTCCCCCAATGGAGTGTACTTCCTTTGAGGTTTTGAAGTTGTTTGGTTGTTCACCTGATTGTTGGTAGAACTTGATCCAGAAAAGATGAACTTTGGTCTCACTGTATTTGCATCGACGACACCATCATTAACTGTGTTCTTGTTCTTGTTCCAAAATTTTGGTTTGTCCTTTCCTTTAAAGTCCTCTTTGTTTTCTTTGAATAGTTTGATAACTCCTTGTTCAATTAAGACCTTTTCTGTTGCTAGGCCCTTTTCAATAACGTCCTTGAATGTAGACAAACAAGCTTTTCTGAGATCATAGCCAATAGCCTTATTAACATTTTGTGTGAACATCTCCACCATTTGTTTCTGCAGGATTTCACAAGAGCATCTGCTAGCTAAGTTTCTCCATCTTTGTAAAAATGTTGCGAAAGATTCTCCTTCCTTTTGTTTAGTATTGCACAAGGTAGTAACTGAGACATCTGTTTCAATGTTGTAAGAGAAATGTTGAATGAATTCCTCTGCTAGGTCACCCCATGACTTAATACCGGGAGGTAATTGAGAAAACCATTCCATAGCCTGATCGCCTAAGCTTTGTGGAAACAACCTCATCAAGTATGTTTCTTCTGCCGCTACCTCAATGCAGGCTGTGAAGAATTGTCTTATGTGTGCCTTGGGGTCTCCTCTCCCTCTATATTTGTCAAATTTTGGCGTCACAAAGTGTGCAGGAAATGGGGGCATTGGGATGCTCTTATCAAAGGGATAAGGACATATATCTCTCATAGTGTATGTAGGTTTTGATGTACTCATGTCCTCCACTTTCTTTTGTAAATCTCTTATTTGTTGTTCCAAATTACTTTTAGGTGGAGATCGACTTCTTGTAGCATACCCCATGTTTGAGACACCCATTTGAGGAGGAGCTTGTTGCATGTATGGATGATATTGATCATAAACATGTTCGTATGGAAGAGGTCTATATTGTTGTGACATGTATGGAGCATTTGGCATAACTTCATGTTGAGGGACCCCATATCTATTTTGTGTGTATAAACCATATTCAATAGGCCTTTCATTTTCCATTGTGTTGCCCCGAATTTTGACATGAGGTCTCCTTGTGTCAAAATTTTGAGGATGTCCTTGAGTATCCACTTGTTTTGATTGATTCATACCTTAAGCATGTGATTGAGCATAAGGCCTCCATGATGGTCCTTGAGTGTAAGTATCATATGTTTGAGCTTGTGTATGTGGGATTGCTGGTTTTTGAAGCAAAACTGATGGTGACTCAGGCATCATATTATTCGGTCCTCTATTTCCTCCACTATTTGGTCTCCTTTGATCCATGTTGGGTTGAATTTGTTGTGAGGGTCAACTTTCCATAAGTTGAGATAAGTCAAAATCATGTGGTATTTTAGCTCCACTATGTGCCATCATGTTTAGAAAGTATTGTCGAACTCTCCTCATTATCTCTTCAACCAATCTATTGAATTGAGGATTCATTATGGATTCTTCTATGTCTGCTGATAGTATTGAAGAGTTGTCCACATTGTCATTGTGTGTAGTATTGTTGTTTATAGTGTTTGCGCTTTCTACATTTGGATTGTGTCTATAAACATTCATGTCTGGTAATGTAGTGTGCTCAGGATTGTAGAATAGATCATTGTCATACTCATAAGAACTCATGTTTACGGATTCTTGAGCTTCTTTAGCTATTCTCCTAGATTTTTGAAGGCGGGTTTCAACCATGAACTAGGTGTTAGACCAAGATGTGAGAGACTAGATGAAAAATGACGAGAGTACGGAAGACCAAGAGTTGTATGGAGTGTAAGTGAATCTTGAGGTGTACTTGCAATTTCCAAAGTGTAAGACCAAGTATGTAAGTAGTAGAGTAGGTGTGACTTCCAAAGAGAGGATAGTTTCTCTTGATGAGGTAAGCTGACCTTGACTCTAAGTAAGACCAAATGAGACCCAAAGGTAAGAAACCTTGATGAGGGACCACCTAGCAAAGTGTAGTTGTATGTAGTGTGTTGACAAAGAATGATAAGGACAAGCAAGTGACCTTTTGACTCAAGTTTAGACAAGTATGAATGTAAAGTGAGGTATGAAGCAATGATGGACTGTATGAAACCTTAGAATAGGCTGAATGCTAGATGAAACCTGAAGAGACAACCTAAGAAGCTCAAGTATGCCGAAACTGATTTTTTTTTGTTTGCTTGACTGTTAAAGTTTTCAAATCCTGACACAGACGCCTCTGTATACTTCACAGACGCGATTCCCAGACACAGACGCCTCTCTATTTGACACAGACGCTGATAAAAACACAGACACTATTCTGTACTTCACAGATGCGCTTATCCTACGCAGACGCGGTTTGAACAGACACAGACGCGTTTCTGTAACCTTAGTGCAATTTTTCCTATCTGTGAAGTTGTTTTGTTGTGACCAAATCTGATTTTTCGACTGTTTTTCGTGACAAGAGGACACAATGTTGATGACTCAATGTTTGCAAACTGTTTAGACTCCAAAAGTGTGTTGTTTGATGTAAAAAGTTTTTACATACACTTGAAGACACAAAAGACACAATGTTTTGCTGTTTTGTCTTGAATGTTTGAGTGTTTAGCATAAGACAAGCACAAATCTTAGGGCTGGCCAAGACAATAGTTGTTGATCCCACATAGGGTTTTACCCCCGAGGATACGCTATTCAGAGCGGATACTTAGATGCTTGACCTCACTGGCTCCACCCTCGGCACTCACTTCTCGGGTCAGCCAAGCATCAGTCCCCATGAAAACTCCCCATGGCGAACTTTGTATCTCTACTAAGAACCGTATGTGTGTGGGCCGCTACCAGAGGTCCGACCTCCTGCCTCAACAACTAGAAGGATTTGGGCATCTAAAACAAAGAGGTGCTAGTAAGGGCATCCGCTCGTGTGGCCATACATGCGGCACTTTCAGCTCTGTAAATACAGAAGGCTCCCAGCCGGTAGGGGTTACGCCCTACAAATGATCAAATAAATTTGATCAAACGGGTTTATGGGGAGACATAGTGTCGGTATGAACTAATCAGCACACGTTATTCATAGTTTTCACCATGAATACATTTGATTATAGTGGTTTGGATGAGGTGGGTTTTCCTCGCTACCACTTGGGTCGTTCTCTTCTCACTAGTAGTCCTAATGACCACACGGGAAGACAGGCCCTCTAAAGATTAAACAAAAAGAGCCTATTGCTCAAGACACAAAAGACAATGATTCAATTTTAGTGCATCAATTGAAGTGTTTGCTAAGTTATGAAAAACAAGGCACGCAACAAAATTACAAAACCCTAGCCAAGGCCCTGCAACAAAATTGTTAGTAGTTTGGGTTGTTTCAAATGATAACCCCTTCCTGCAAGCACACAAGTTAGGTAAATTTTAGAAAACCCAAAAGACTTTGTGAAAAGGGGCCTTCAACAAAAACGTTTTTTTGCCTCCAAAGCAAGCTGCACAAACCAGGTTAGCTAGATCTACAAGGGTTAGTCGAAAATAAACCAGATCTGAAACCCTAAGTACAAAATCCGAAAACCCGAATCTCAGAAAAATTGAAATTGCAAAACAGAAAGCACAGACGCCTCTATACCAGACACAAACGCGGTTCTGTTATGCACAGACGTGCTCAGAGATCACAGACGCTTTTAAATGACGCAAACGCGGTCCGATGCAGCGCAGACGCGGTTAGGAGTCACAGACGCACCTTTCGGAAACCTGCAAAAATAAAAATTGACAGAAACACAGACGCGATTCCCTCTATCGCAGACGCTTCTGAAACACAAAAACGCGATCCGAACACTCGCAAACACGGAAAAAACCTAAAATATCGTCGAAATTGTCCGATCTGCAACTTCAAAAATGCAAAATCTGCAACTAAATTGTTAAATGCAAAGGGACAAGAGTCCCACCGGGCGTGCCAAAATGTTTATGGTGAAAATGGATAACAATAAACAACAATACTGAAAGGCTAAAATGAATCCAACCACTAAACCCTAGCCTAACAATCAACAAAGATCCACCATAACATATGAAGATAACCTAAGACAATGCAAAATAACTCAAAATCACAAAGATTATACCATCACATGCCCAATAGGGTTTTGATCTCCATTCTTCCTATCTCCATTGATCTTGCTTGATATATTTGCTCTCAGATTTTTATATGCACAAGAGCTCAACAAAGAACGGAATGTGGTTGCAAGTAGGATCGTAGCGTAGCCAATTGATCAAGTAGTTAGGGTTAGACAATGAAGAAAGCATCTCCTTAAATAGAAGACACAATAAGAAATGGAGGGTTAAGATTGAGAGGTGTAAAAAGAGAGGTCGGCTAGGATTAGAGGGTAGGTAAAAGAAATAGTAAAACAATGAAAGAGGTAGGTAGTGTATGAATTAAGAGATGAATGACATGTGTCATAGGTAGAAAAAGCTAATGAATTAATTAAATAAATAAAGATTTATTTAATTAATAGAAGAAATAGGACAATTAAATAAATAAAATATTTATTTAATTTAGGAAAGGGATAATTTAAATAAATAAATGTATTTATTTAAATGAGAAATAAGGCTAGAAGAGGATAAATGAATTAATTAAATAAATAAAAATTTATTTAATTAATAGAAGAATTAGGCTTAGATAATTAAATAAATAAAATATTTATTTAATTAGACTGGACAATTTTGAGTGTCTACAACAACAGTTTTCTCGAAATATTATTATCAATTATACACAATGTAAATAATCCAACAAATATCCATTTCTCCCATTTCCGCAAACAATCTTTCTCAGACAATCTTTCCGGAAAACAAATGCAAAGATGGGCAAAATCTCCAACCTGGAATAACGAAGATTGGCACAATAATATTTGAAGAAGAGGAATCCAAATCACAAACCAACCGAGCCAAATCCAAGCTCCAAGCAAGCAAGTTCCAATTCACAGAAAAATCATCCAACAACCAACCTCACGACAATCCCAGAGAACTCAATATAGATAATTAAACCAATAACTATAGAATTATAGAAACATGTTGGCCAATCATAAAATTCCATAAAAATATATTTCATACCATCCCTCTCAAAAACCAAGGTAATAATATAGAATATTATTTAATTAACTCAATAGATGAAAGGGAAATAATAATATAAACAACCAATAATAAATTAAACCATGAGCACAATTAAATATTGTGTAGGGGAAAAAAGCGAGACTAGGTCAATGTACCCTAATCCTACCTTTTGACACACATTGCGGAATACGAAAGAGCCTAGAGATATCGCACAATTGGCTACTTCTTTTTGTGAAAGAGAGAGCCACGGGATATCTATTAGGATTTCTATTCCTTTGTTGAAATTGGAAGATCAAATGATGCAAGTTCAATCCCTAACCTCAAAATGCAAGTAGGAACTAATGACAAGATTGCAGAATTGAACTTAAATGATGGAAAGCTGTAAACACAAGGATAAGACAAGAATGAAAATGCGTACCCGGAGTTAAAATTTGAGTGAAAATGTTTGGGACGGGGGCGCGGGCGCCACTGTCCTGATTCTGCCCCTGAAACTGCTCCGGAAACTGCTATTTTTGCACTTTGGAAAAAGCTGTCAAAAATGCTGAAAATGCTGTCGGACCAGGGCGCCCAGCGCCCCTGTCCTGGCAGGACCAGGGCGCCCCACGCCCCTGTCCTGGTCTTTTTCTCTGAAATTTGGTGGGAAGGTCGGTCTCAGTCTGCTTCTCCCAGATCTGCAACCTGCGGCGTCGTCCGAGTCCCGAAACCTGCACTTATATCTGAAAAGGTGTTTGGGCGGCTATATAGGGTTTTGCCTTAGTCAAACCCCCGCTTCGGTGATTTCCACCTCCACGAATAGCCAAGTTGTATTGTAAAATGTATTGTGTGTGCAGACCTAGTGTGTGTGCAAGGTCCTTAAATGCAAGAAAGCAAACTAGTGCAACCTATAAAGTAAACCCTAATTGCTTGTAAATGATAATGTAAATGCTCTAAATTAAGATGCAAAGTGATCTAAAGCATGAATAAAGGATATATTGAAGCTTATGCAAAGACATGAAAACAACATGAAATCATACCCAACCCTCAAGGGAGGAGTACAAGCCAATCTTCAGTCGGTAATTTCCTATTGTTCTTCAATGTCTTCCAAGCCCTAAATGGATGAATGAATGAATTTGATAGATGCTTGATAGAGTGATGTTGAATGTTGTTGAAGTCTTCAAAGATCTGCTCTTTCGCTGCATAGAAGGTCCTTGAAAGCCCAAAAATCGGATCCTTTCAAATGAAGAAAGAGAGCTCTTATGTATGAAACCCTAGGTCTTAATTTCGACTTTTGGCCGACCTAGAGATGGAATATCCCGCCAATTTCTTGGGGTTAAGCTTTATTTTATGATTGGATCGTGCTCCCAAAATTTCGGGAAAAATGTCCGGGACCATGTTGCACGGGCGCCATGGTCCCGACAACTTTTCACCAAATTTTCAGGGCCATCAGATATGATGATTTTAGAGAGAATCCCGAAGTTACAGGTGATTTCGAGATGTTTTGACCCCCGAAATCAAGCCCCCAAGTTCAAAATAGGACCTAATTAGGGTTTTTGATTAAATGATGTATTGGAAGAATAAAATGAAAGGGGCACACTTTAATGAAAGGGGCCCAACTTTATGATATGGGAGATGATAAAATAGGACCTTAGACCTAATTAATTTAATTAATTAAGTGCTAAAGGGGAAATGCAATGCAAAATGCAAAATGCGCCAAGGCGGGTGCTAAACTAGGTGTGAAATTGTACCACCCTAGCAAGTGCGTACAATTTACGACGCTACATTTAGCCCCCACTTTAGCGGTCATATGAACACTACGTGCATATGCAAGCTAAAGTATAGAAAAGTAAACATTATTTGAAAAAGGATATATCCATAAGTCTGTCGAACGAAGCCCCCAGCGGTATCTGCAGTACACAGTTAGGAACCAAACCCTACAAAACACACGTTAGATCACAAAATCACCTAATGCTTACTAAGGAAGGTGATGAAAATTCGAGGGTAGCTATATGCCCCCCCCTGTTTCGGCTTGCTAATTTTAGTGAGTTGAAACAGGGTATCATGTTTACCACTTCGAATTGTTAAAGAATATTGATGACAAATGCTCACAAGAAGATTTGATATGAGATCAAAAACTAATGGAGAATCATTTGGTAAGAAAGAGGACTAAATCTCAATTTCAACACAACAAAGAGTGTGAGGATTTGAGAGTTCTCTAACACAAGATGAAGGATGTACATGGAAACAAAATGCAAAGAGAAGAAAAAGAAAGGAAAACAAGGCATGAATACACACATTGGTGATCCATGAGTTAGACAAATATAACATCTTCTAGAATAAGACAAAGAAGAGAATAAGAATGCAATACTTCCTTCTTTTGCGAGGTGAAAGTGATTCTTAATGAAGGATGATGCTCCTTTTAACGCAATTAGGAGAGTGGATTCATTATAGATGTATTTTACCAAGTGCAAAAGAGGTTGTAGTCAAGGACTTACACCTCTTGTAAGAGAGAATCCTTGAACAAACAACAAATGCCTACAAGGAATAACATCAAGTAATAAAGTTCACACCATCCACGAAATAGGAAAAAAAAGTGGATCCTTAGATAAAAATAAGGAAAGATCATTGCCTCAATGAGAAGGACTTACACAATCTTCTAGGGAGAGATTTGGACATAAGCAAAAGAAGAGATATATGAAATCACTCTTGTCCCCATAGGAACAAGAAAATTAGGCTATTATGTTGCTTCAAAAAATATGATTGCACTTGACATTGTACCATCATGAATGACAATGAGCCCCCAGTAAATGAGCTACCAATGTCACATAATGATGAGCAACATAATAGCCATTAATGTTATTTAAAGACATGATAGATTGAATGAGGTATTTGAATATGACATGCTAAATGCTCAACTATAAGTGAGATCAAAAACATGTATAAAATTGAAGAAGAAAAGTCACAAGAACTCTTAGAAGAGGGATAAGTGTAATTTATTAGAGCCTTATCCCTGGAGGAAAGGACTTTATGATGAATAGGAGATAAAGATTCATAAGTGGATTTAGAAATTTGAGGGGATTCATAAAGAGATTTGTTCATTACCAAGATTTCCTTATGAGGGGAATGAGAGTTGATAGAAGTAGAAGATGATTTAGTTGAAGTGAGATCATCATCACTACTAAATATAGCATTCACATTGAGAGATGGTCTTTTAGATGCTTTAGTGCGTTTGCAGGGATTATAGCCAAGTCCAAAGGCATAATTGTGAAAATTAGTCTCTAGAGGAACTTTTATCCCTTGTTCATGAGCGCCACAACCATTTCCATGATACCCATTCTTAGCAAAAATGCGAAAACCACGACCATAACGATCAGCCATTTCAGGAAGAGAAGGTGGTTTTTCATAAGACAAAGAATCAAACTCTTCATAATTAGAGGTGTGAGGAGAAGAAGTTTGAGAAGCGGCCACAAAATTATTGCTCATAGATTCAGGTAAGACTGATTGATCTCTAGTTTCTTCCTTCTTTTTACCTTTAAGATCTCTAGGAGGAACCCTATATTCACCTACAAAGGTGAGATTAAAATCAAGAGATCCCCAATCGTCTTCCGCGAGAACCTTCTCAGGATCAAAAGCCTTTTCATGTTTAGACTCAAGTCCAGAAGGATCTTCTTCAGGAGCTTTAGGCTCATCCAAAGAATTTTGATTATTAGAGGGTGATGATTTATCCATAGGTATCTTGTTCAAAGAGTCATTACTAGAAGAGGAAGGCTTAGAAGAACTCCCTTTGGAAGTAGATGTTTGCAAACAAGCCTGAAGTTTAGTATCACCTATCAAGGTATGTGTCTTATTGTTATAAATGAATTTAACTTGTCTATGCAATGTAGAGGGGACAGCTTGCATACTGTGAATCCAAGGTCTCCCTAATAACAAGTTGTATGTTAAATTTCCCGACATAACATGGATAGGAGTAGGCAAAGTAACAGGTCCCACTGTGACGGGTAAGGTGATAATACCTAATGAAGACTTAGCCACATTGTCAAAGCCTCGAATGGGATGAGAGTCAGGCTCAATAAGGGATGTATCCACATTCATCTTATGCAATAGATTAATGCTACACACATTAAGGCCAGAGCCATTATCTACCAGTGTTCGTCTTATAGCAGTGTCATTTATGATAACCACAATCATCAAGGGATCATATTGTTGTTGAATTTCACTAGTAGGCAACTCATCTTGGGTAAACACAATTTGAGCTTTAGGATTCATCACAGAGTTAACCAAAGACACTATATTACTAGATGTATTAGGTGGAGGAACATTCAAATCTTTCAAGGCATCTTGTAACATTCCATGATGAGCAGAAGAAGTTTGGATCAAATCCCAAAGGGATATCTTAGTAGGGGTAGCTTTAAGTTGTTCTATGAGATCATAGTCCTTACTAAGAATTTGTGAAATACGAGGCGCTTGAGGAAGAATAGGTTGGGAAGGAGGAAGTGAAGTGGGGATAACTGGAGGAGGACTAGGTTGCCTATTGTTTCTTGTGTTATAGGTATGAGCAACCGCATGATAACTCTCTCTAGTTAGTTGCTTAGCATACTCATAAGGGCTCTTAGAAGAATAACCTCCTTGCACAGTAATAATGGGTTTCTTAGGAGTGCAAAAAGAATCATTAGCATAACCACCTTGAACCACTAAGATAGGCTTATTTAATGGTTGAGAATTTTGAGAAGGACAAGCACCTTGGACAGTGAAGAGAGGTTTGTTAGGTGTCTCATTCACATGTATCAAATTGATTGAGGATGGTTTAGAGGAATGAACAAAAGTGTTGGAAGAATTATTGATAGTCTTCTCTTGCACTAAAATCTTATCACGGATTAAATCAATTTTAGGAGAGAGACAAGGGGTAAGCATTGATGTTCTAGTAGGAAGAGGAAAGGTCATATCATCCTCTATCATCAAAGGATCTACATGGGGAATAAACTCTCTAGGAGAAGGATCAACACTACTCTCTAAAGTCTCACTTTTGAGAGGGAGATCTTTGAAAGAAATGTTAACCATCTTGCTTTGAACTAGGGTTTCCTTATGAGTAGAACCAAGTTGAGGAGAGGGAGATGCTTTATTTTTAGAGGGAGAATAATTGAGATTCAAGGAAGGGGAGAAACTATCAAGGGAGTTTCCAATCTTGATTTCATCCCCTTTGGCTAGGGGTAGAGAATAATCTATACCTTCTTCTAATGGTTCATCCCAAATAGTGAGGTCATTGAAAGGAATGTTTAAAATATTGTCAATTTCGGGAGAGGAGATAACATTGTTTATTAATTCCTCATCCTTAGGAGGGAAAGCATCAATAGATGTGTTAAACTCATCCTCTTTCCTCAAAATATGTTCAATATGATCTTTAGGGGAGAGAGAATTAAGGAAAGTGCTTATTATTTCATCTTCTTTCTCTAAGGGATGCTTATGGGTAAGACAAACTTTAGGAGAAGGGTAAGCATTTATCATTAATTCATCATCTCTAGTGGGAATTTTGTTGGAAAAGGAAAGGCCATCACTAGGAAATGTAGGGATAACGTCATCTTCTTGCACACAAGGATCCTCATGAAGGGAGCATTTTTTAGGAGACACAAAGGCATCAAGGGCATCATCCCACAAAGCATGATCATATCTATTAAAAGGTTTATCTTTTTATTCAAAAGGAGATATTTCCTCATAGAGGGGATTATTGAACACAACCATGTTACTAGATTCAGTGGAAGAGTTGATAGGAATGTACCCTTGAGAGGAACCATTTGACTTATCTTTCTCATCACATCTAAATGGCATAGTAACAAGGTTTATGAATTTTTGGTAAAATGAAGGTTTGGTATATTTAGGTTTCAAAAATTCATCTAAAGCTTCATCTAACTCATAATCATCACAAATATGATCATCTTGCAAATAAAAATCTAACATTTTGAAATTGCATAAAATTTAAACACACAATGCAAAGAAACACACTTTTTTTTTTTTTTTCTTTTTAATGAAAATGAAATGAAAACACACTAAATCTAGATCTAGATCTAACAAATGCAATGCAAGAGGAAGCAATGATAGATTCACGTCGGGTTCACCAAAATGTGTAGGGGAAAAAAGCGAGACTAGGTCAATGTACCCTAATCCTACCTTTTGACACACATTGCGGAATACGAAAGAGCCTAGAGATATCACACAATTGGCTACTTCTTTTTGTGAAAGAGAGAGCCACGGGATATCTATTAGGATTTCTATTCCTTTGTTGAAATTGGAAGATCAAATGATGCAAGTTCAATCCCTAACCTCAAAATGCAAGTAGGAACTAATGACAAGATTGCAGAATTGAACTTAAATGATGGAAAGCTGTAAACACAAGGATAAGACAAGAATGAAAATGCGTACCCGGAGTTAAAATATGAGTGAAAATGTTCGGGACGGGGGCGCGGGCGCCACTGTCCTGATTCTGCCCCTGAAACTGCTCCGAAAACTGTTGTTTTTGCACTTTGGAAAAAGCTGTCAAAAATGCTGAAAATGTTGTCGGACCAGGGCGCCCAGCGCCCCTGTCCCAGGGACCAGGGCGCCCAGAAGGGACCAGGGCACCCAGCGCCCTTGTCCTGGCAGGACCAGGGCGCCCCACACCCCTGTCCTGGTCTTTTTCTCTGAAATTTGGTGGGAAGGTCGGTCTCAGTCTGCTTCTCCCGGATCTGCAACCTGCGGCGTCGTCCGAGTCCTGAAACCTGCACTTATATCTGAAAAGGTGTTTGGGCGGCTATATAGGGTTTTGCCTTAGTCAAACCCCCGCTTCGGTGATTTCCACCTCCACGAATAGCCAAGTTGTATTGTAAAATGTATTGTGTGTGCAGACCTAGTGTGTGTGCAAGGTCCTTAAATGCAAGAAAGCAAACTAGAGCAACCTAGAAAGTAAACCCTAATTGCTTGTAAATGATAATGTAAATGCTCTAAATCAAGATGCAAAGTGATCTAAAGCATGAATAAAGGATATATTGAAGCTTATGCAAAGACATGGAAACAACATGAAATCATACCCAACCCTCAAGGGAGGAGTACAAGCCAATCTTCAGTCGGTAATTTCCTATTGTTCTTCAATGTCTTCCAAGCCCTAAATGGATGAATGAATGAATTTGATAGATGCTTGATAGAGTGATGTTGAATGTTGTTGAAGTCTTCAAAGATCTGCTCTTTCGCTACATAGAAGGTCCTTGAAAGCCCAAAAATCGGATCCTTTCAAATGAAGAAAGAGAGCTCTTATGTATGAAACCCTAGGTCTTAATTTCGACTTTTGGCCGACCTAGAGATGGAATATCCTGCCAATTTCTTGGGGTTAAGCTTTATTTTATGATTGGATCGTGCTCCCAAAATTTCGGGAAAAATGTCCAGGACCATGTTGCACGGGCGCCATGGTCCCGACAACTTTTCACCAAATTTTCAGGGCCGTCAGATATGATGATTTTAGAGAGAATCCCGAAGTTACAGGTGATTTCGAGATGTTTTGACCCCCGAAATCAAGCCCCCAAGTTCAAAATAGGACCTAATTAGGGTTTTTGATTAAATGATGTATTGGAAGAATAAAATGAAAGGGGCACACTTTAATGAAAGAGGCCCAACTTTATGATATGGGAGATGATAAAATAGGACCTTAGACCTAATTAATTTAATTAATTAAGTGCTAAAGGGGAAATGCAATGCAAAATGCAAAATGCGCCAAGGCGGGTGCTAAACTAGGTGTGAAATTGTACCACCCTAGCAAGTGCGTACAATTTACGACGCTACAAATATGAAGCCCAATAATAAAATAACTGAGGGTAATACAAATAAATAATAAATACCCAATAAGCACTTAAATCAATAAATACATATATATTTTTGATCAGTAATATGTTTTTTTTTTATTATATTAAGAAATAAAGCACTACATTAACAGAAAGTCATTTAACAACCATCCATCCAAAACCACTCACTAAAACCCCAAACCACCAGAGAAGAACCAGTATTAAAAAAACCACCATCCAACCACCCATCAACCCAATTTCCCACACCCGAGGAGCAGTTAATCGAGCACAAAAAGTGCTCGTTACATCATTGTCACTATCAAAATTTCACTGGCAATTAAAAAATAATAGACAACTAAGAATATAACAATTCTGAACTAAATTCTAAACTATGCACATGGCAAACAAAAAACAAGGGTACCCAGGGCTCATCTTGATCATTGGCGAGCTTCCTCCTCCTTCACCACCACTGCATACGAATCTCCACCCGTACCATCCATTGCATCTCCACCTTCATTTGGAATCATTGTCGGAGAAGCATTTCTCGCCGCCATAGCCTTAGACATACGCCTAGTTCGTAGCCTCAACCTTTGTCCATTCATCTCAATAACCTTTGCTTCCCCTCGTGCCTATCGAACGTTCTCCTCCAATTCTAGGATTTGAACATACAACTTCAAAGCCTCTCATTCACGCATCATCATCTCCCGAAACCAAGCCTTCACTTCTTCTCTACTCTTGAGGAAGGGGGCATTCCTACATCTGTTTCTGAGGTCAAACTGCTCAATCAAAATTCTTCCGACACATCGAAACCCCGCCCTGACACCGCCCACTCAATCAACGAATCCATGTTCTATAGATAATCCTCAAACACAATTTCCCGCATAACTTTTCTAACTACCACCTCCTCTCCTAGCACCAGTTGCATGGCTTTTAGAAACAAGGGATCCCTTGACTTGAACATAGTTTGCAACCTTCTCTGGGATCAACCCCCAAAAATCCGGCATCAGGCATCAATTTGTTGGTTTTAATCATGAAATTAGCCTCCATAATGTCTACCACCTGCAAAACCACCTTCCTCTATCACAAACCCACTCTCTCAACCTTCAATAGACGTTAATCATTCACACTGGTTGGCCATTCATTCTTAAAATTTCCATAAATGCATCCCATGCAGCCACTGCAAAATTCATCGGCATTAATTACCAACGTCAGAGAAATTTGCCTAGGCTTGCACGCAGGGGGTGGGAAATTAATCTCACACACTTCATCCGGGCGAGTGTACTAAACAAGATCTGTCATTTAAATCATGCCAATAGAATGTGTCATCATCCTTGTCCCACCACTTCATCATGCCTTTATCTAGCTCACATCCCACGTTGGATAAAGCATCAGCTAACACATTGCAACCTCTTCTGATATGAGATATACAAAAATCTTGAAAATTCTGTAATTTCAACACAATCAAGGCTATGAGTTTATTTAATCTCTAGCTTGGTGTTACCCCTTTCATAATTGCATTCACTATAACTTTTGAATCACCTTCGAGGTGAACCTTCAGAATCTTCATGTTAACTGCTAACTCCACTACTAATAAAGTGGCCTACGCCTCAACATCATTATTGTTTCTATCTTGTAGTCTCTTCGCACCCTCAAAGAGGATCATCCCACTTTCATCACGGGCAACAAAACCCGCCCTTGAGATGCCCATATTTTCCCTAGAAGCCCCATAAAAATTATTTTAACCCACCCTTTCTTCGGCTTACTCCACAATTCCTCCTCCTTTCTCTGTTCTTCAACAAAAGGATGAACCTTGGAAACTCATGATTGGGTAATCAATAAATAAATATTAATAAATCACCCAATAATTAATTAATTATCAAAATATACTTTAATTTAATTTATTTAAGCTATATGAATTAATTTTAATGAATTAAATAACCTAATACTCACAATGCCACAAGGCAACCCTACATTAGGTCAACATCGCCACACAAAACTCTAACCATTGACCCAAGCCAAGACGCATAAAATGACAAGGATAACAACTTAAGCCTAGAGTGTAGAATAGGATCTCATGTCACCTCCAATCAACTTGCCATTGGGATGAAGACACGCTCAGACCTGTGAAGCCAGGTGGAGTCGATGTCTGGCACCTACAAACTTGTCACCGCCAATACATGTACAACAACACATACAATAACATATATCATGAAATAAACAGACAAGTGAAAAGGAATCACAATGTCATATCGTGCTCAGGAATGAGTGGTATGACATCATCCATATCATGACCATAGTAGAATACACTCACAATCAAACAAGCACTATCATAATCATCGTTGTGTCCAATATAATCATGAAATAGGGTTAGTACATCAAAAGATACCATCAAATTACCATAAAAAAATATAAACCACACATATAAATGAGTACATGTAGAACATCAAATAAGAGTTCATCATCATAATAATCCATAAATATCATCATCCACACAAAACCATAATGTCAACTGCAAATACAATATGTCTATCATCAATAATGAAGCATCAAAATCATAAATAAATCCATAAACACATATCAAAAACATCACCAAGTAGTCTAAGCTATATCAATATAGTTTATTGATACACAAAAAGGAAAGATAAATTAGGGAGGGGCACCTACAAGTCGTCAATCAAGAATTACTATATATCATTAGTATTAAATCATTATCAATGACCTTGGACTTTCCATCAATGGGGCACGATGGGCAATGATGGCAAGAAACGTCACCATCAACTGATCAAACCTCATCAAAAAATTTGAAACACATCATTATTCAAAACAATGTCACTATTGTACTCACCTAGTAGGATATTGCACATGTAATACTCTATGATATAATATTTTTTTTAAATCCCCCCAAGAATGGATTTTTTTTTAACCTCTCTTCGATTGGTAGGAGTAGAATTTATTGTGGTTGAGGCATGCATGGTTTCATATGGATTCTATAGCGTCGTAAATTGTACGCACTTGCTAGGGTGGTACAATTTCACACCTCGTTTAGCACCCGCCTTGGCGCATTTTGCATTTTGCATTGCATTTCCCCTTTAGCACTTAATTAATCAAATTAATTAGGTCTAAGGTTATATTTCATCATCTTCCACATCATAAAGTTGGGCCCTTTCATTAAAGTGTGCCCCTTTCATTTTATTCTTCCAATACATCATTTAATCAAAAACCCTAATTAGGTCCTATTTTGAACTTGGGGGCTTGATTTCGGGGGTCAAAACATCTCGAAATCAGCTATAACTTTGGGATTCTCTCTAAAATCATCATATCCGACGGCCCTGAAAATTTGGTGAAAAGTTGTCGGGACCATGGCGCCCGGAGTGCACATGGTCCCGGACATTTTTCCCGAAATTTTAGGAGCGCGATCCAATCATAAAATAAAGCTTAACCCCAAGAAATTGGCGGGATATTCAATCTCTAGGTCGGCCAAAAGTTGAAATTAAGACCTAGGGTTTCATATATAAGAGCTCTCTTTCTTCATTTGAAAGAGGAAGAATTTTGGTTTCAAGGACCTCATATGCAGCGAAAGAGCAGATCTTTGAAGACTTCAATAACATTCAACATCCATCCATCAAGCATTCATCAATTTCATTCATTTAGGGCTTGGGAGACATTGAAGAACAATAGGAGATTACCCACTGAAGATTGGCTTGTACTCCTCCCTTGAGGGTTGGGTATGATTTCATGTTGTTTTCATGTCTTTGCATAAGCTTCAATATATCCTTTATTCATGCTTTAGATCACTTTGCATCTTGAGTTAGAGCATTTACATTATCATTTACAAGCAATTAGGGTTTACTTTCTAGGTTGCTCTAGTTTGCTTTCTTGCATTTAAGGACCTTGCACACACACTAGGTCTGCACACACAATACATTTTACAATACAACTTGGCTATTCGTGGAGGTGGAAATCACCGAAGCGGGGGTTTGACTAAGGCAAAACCCTATATAGCTGCCCATACCCTTTTCAGATATAAGTGCAGGTTTCGGGACTCGAACGACGCCGCAGGTGACAGATCCGGAAGAAGCAGACGGAGACTAAACAACACACCAAATCTCAAAGCAAAAGACCAGGACAGGGGCGTGGGGTGCCCTGGTCCTGCCAGGACAGGGGCGCTGGGCGCCCTGGTCCCTGGGACAGGGGCGCTGGGCGCCCTGGTCCTCCTGATAGACAGCATTTTCAGCATTTTTGACAGCTTTTCCAGAGTGCAAAACAGTAGTTTCCGGAGCAGTTTCAGGGGCAGAATCAGGACAGTGGCGCCCGCGCCCCCGTCCCGAACATTTTCATTCATATTTTAACACCGGGTACGCATCTGCACTCTTGTCTTGTCCTTGTGTTTACAGCTTTCCATTGTTTAAGTTCAATTCTGCAATCTTGTTATTAGTTCATACTTGCACTTTGGGGTTAGGAATTGAACTTGCATCATTTCATCTTTCTATTACAACAAAGGAATAGAAATCCTAATAGGTAGCCCGTGGCTCTCTCTTCCACAAAAAGAAGTAGCCAATTGTGTGATACCTCTAGGCTCTTTCGTATTCCACAAATGTGTGATTGAAGGTGAGATTAGGGCATGTTTGCTTAGTGTCACTTTTTCCCCCACACAGATTCATATGATCATACAAATTTTTATGTGAGATTCGATGGCCCCTAATTTTAAAAATATTTTTTCAACTATTCTGATTTTGGCATTTGAATAACCAATCTTAGGGTTTTTGGTCATTTTGGACTCAACATTTTTCTCCGAGATGAGCCCATTTTTTCCTCAAGGTTAGATCTCTTAAAAAATGGATAATAAATCACAAATTGAGTGTTATGATACTATGTTGGAGTCGATAGTGAACCCCATAGCTCCTAGGAATTACTTGCAATAAAAATGCCCATCATCTATGAAAAACCATTGACTATGTTGTGTGACCTTGAGAATATAATTTATCTAGAAAGATAATACAATTGAGTTATTGCATTATGATTGATTTGAATGAATACAATTTATATTAACGAATGCTTATAAAATTAAAAAGAAAACCCAGTGAAAATTGAGTTAGATCATGACAAGTGTCCTCATCCTAGTTTATGAAACAACATGACCTAAAAATAGGATGAGGACAAGTGTCCTCGTTCTATGTTATGAAACAACATGACCTAAGAATAGAAAAGCACTCCTAAGCTTATCATGAGTGAATAAAGTAAAAAGGGGACCTAAATAATTAAAGATTAATTAATACAATGATTACCTATTTAATTTAACACTAAAAACATGGTTAAGTTAGATATAAAGAACAAAAAATATGAAAAACCTGATACTAAGGCATGGACACCCCCTACAATAGCTAAAATCATAGGTTTTTAGGGTTTCTTTTGTAGAGGCGGACATTTCCTACTCTAGCCTGATGCATTAGCTATATGAGCCTTCTTTTTCATTTGTACATGAATGGGAATGTTAGTTCAAAGAAGAATAGAGAAAAAAACACTTCCACGAAGCTAGGGTTTTTATTCCAATTAAGTGAAAGCCATTTTTATTATATTTTGATGACATGGGTTTGTCCAAAATATGTGACGAATAAATTGTAATCTTTGAAGAATGATTTTAAAGAGTGGAATTGACCAAAATTGAGTGTCTTTTATTAACTTTGTGCTCACTTTTAGATGTATGTATGATCAATTTGTCAACTATATGACTATAAAAACTTTGCAAAACTTTTACATGGTCTATTTTCATAATATTCAAAGAAATTTTTAGGCCTACTTATGGATAACTAAGTATAATCATTGAATACTCCACAAATTTTGCTAATTCTTTGAATGCATATGTAGAACCTAGTTTACTTGTATATTCCAAGAGATATAATCTTCAATGAAACCTTCATTAAGGTGTCATAGTATGATTTCAATAATTATATGTTTTGAATGAATCCATGATTATGTTTGTCTATTAAAATTGGCACCAGTAAGTTGTTTGACTATGTTTCTCATTGCCCTGACACATTAAAACAAATAATCATAATCATTTTATTTCAAATATGTTGTTTAGTTTTTCAATATTTTGAGTGTAAGTTTATAATGACAATAGGGGTTGTTATATCTATATAATAAAACTTTATACATTCCAATCTTTTCTACTATATAAAGGTGTAGAGCCTTGATTTCCAAACTAATAAGTCTTATGTTGTTTCTCCAAGTTGATCGCAAGAACAAAATACGATATTTGAGTAGCTCAAAGTCTCTCACATACACCACAACACAAACTACTCTAAGCAAATAATAAAATATAACACAAAGTCTCCACACTATTATGAATTTACAGATATAAATAACTTCAAATATAATGATATATCACAAAGTCTACAAAATCAAATTTGATTACCTTTAAATAATTTGCCTCTTCACAATACACAATTCAATCAATATAAGATAATGCAATGGGATGGATGTAAGAACAATCGCACCACATAAACACATTGAATCCAAGACAAAGATTGGATGCCAATTTGCTTTCATTATCGACTAAAACTTGATTTACAACTTAAGCACAAAGTCTCAAAGTGTTCTTCAAACTGGCAGAGTTTTGATGCATAAATTAAAGATGGTCATTTAAAATAGAAGCCCCTCATATTTATAGAGGAGACCTTATGAGCAAAAAGAGGGAAAGTTGCAACTACCTTTGACTTGTTTAACAATAGAGTTCGATTTGACTTAGGACTTGTCCCGTTGTTACATGTAATGACAATTTTACAAATTATATTGAAAATATCATAAACAAATCACATAATGCATAACTAACAATATAAAAATAAACTAAGTGTCTGGAGACACACCTTCATTATCATCACCCTTTTTCATAAAATCTTTGTATTATTGCAAGGTATTATGTGCTTCAGAGTCATTTGGTCCCAGTGTGTAGGAGCAGGCATCTAGAATGAATAACTTATCCTCTCTCAAGAACAAGGATAACATACAAGAATTTGAATCATGAGTTTTATGTCATGGAATGCCAGAGGTCTTATTGACCTCGCTAGGAAGTATTCTACGTGGCATACTCGACAAAAATATATTTGTTTAGATATTTTTGCCTTTAGGAAATTAAAATTGTTTCGTTCATCTTTGTTGTTGCATGACAAGTTATTTGACTAGTAGGCTTTCTTTTCGCTTCCAATCACAAGGCAGGTCAAAGAGGTGTCAACACTTCCATTGCACCATGTTGACAATCTTCTATTAGGGCTCATGAGTCGTTTCCTACTTAGTGTTTGGTTTGGATCCTTATGTCATTTTATAATTATTCTTTTGGGATCATTAATATTTGTGCTCCCAATGATGTTGTTGAGTGATCTTTTATGTGGTGGTGGATTGCAGATTCATTACTACCAGCTACTTGGGTGTTGTGTGATGGTTTTAATATGATTGAGGTTTTCTCTAATAAAGAAGGATTAATTCCTTTCCAATTGACAACTAGAGAAAGAGAAGTGTGGTTCTACATGCACAACAAAATGGGAGACTTTGATCTTAACACTAACTGCCACCATCCTCAAGGCATTTGGCATACATGAAGTATTTTTTGAGCTGGTACTTATAGAGATTTTAAATGAATTGATTGTGCTATGATTATAGCTCAATCTTTTTTCACTTTTGGGGAGTGTCAAGATCTCTTAGTTTTACCTCTCCCTGAGGTTACCTTGTCAAACCACTATCTTGTTGGCATTACACACTCCAATGAGAATTGTAGGTGATTGAAGGTATTGTCATTGATGGCAACCTTGCAATATTATGGCACCGACATCGGCAGACTCTACACCGGCAGATAGTTCACCGACAGTGACAATAATGTTTACTGACATCCTAGCCGACAGGATTTTGATTATTGTATTTTATATTTAATTGTAATATCTTTTTGTAAGCCGACATGACATATTGTAATAAGACTCATATATAAGTATGAGATCTTGTAGATCATTTTGTGCAACAACATAGAGGATAGATATGATGGATATGTAGAGCGAATATTAAGGCAGATTTTGTAGAAAGGTTCATGGTTGTTGTATGAGCTTACACCGGTACTGAATCTGGCATTGCAGATGTTGTTTTGTAGCAGTACATTATATTGGATTCTCATAATCCATTTTGTAAATCAGTGAGACTTCCTTTTGTATTTGAGCAGTAAGCTCTAGGCAGTTGGCCTTCCTGCATGTGCAGGCACACTATTGTAAGTAATATCCATTCATTGGGCAGTAAGTGAATATTGTGGGTCACAAATCCCACCGAGGTTTTTCCCACACCGGGTTTCCTCATTAAACATCTTGTGTAATGGTGTGCTTTCTATGTTGTCTTTACTGTTCTTATTTACTGCATTAATTCTTGTTTACCAGTACATTATTTTGGAATGCAAAATTTTAATAAGGTTAGAAAATCTATTAACCGGTTAGATACTGATTCACCCCCCCCCCCCTCTCAGTATCTTTGGGAATCCTAACATATCCCATTAAGTTTAGCATTGAATGGCAAGTGGGTCATGCACAACGATCCAAGACTCAATTTTTTTAGACACCTCTTTGTTGAGTCATCCATCCACGATGGCCCACATTTAGGGGTTTAAAATATAGAGAGTCATTCGACTCAACAATCTAGGTGGATTGCTTGGTGGAATGGGGTTGTTCAACCCATGGCTCTGAATTTATGGTCAACAGTTGGCCATGTACTATCAATAGTCATACAAGGCTAACACCTTGGATCTTTGTCATGCCACATAGGCTCTTCCTTCCAACCCTTTCTCTCCTAACATGCAAGTTAGAGTTGCTCAACTCCACCATCAAAAGAAAATTGTTGATAGCCATGTTGCGTGTGGTGCCCAGATCAAAGCTAGGCTTTACTGGCTTAAGATTGGGAATCATGTTGGCAAGGAGTTATTCTTGGCTCCTAGGGCATGTCATTCCTCACCAAGCATCAAAAGAATCAAGGAAGAACATATGGTTCTCTCGGAGCTATCATACATTCTCTAGGCATTTGTTCACCACTATGAGAAAGTTTTCACTACTCAAGAAGCTTTTCTTGAACAAGATAGGGCTTTGTGTGAGTGCCTCAATGTTGTTCCCCCTAGGATCTCTGAAGCCCAAAAGGTTTTTGTGACCAATTACTTATCATTGAAGACCTTATTAGCTACACACTCCTCTACATTATACAAGAGACCTATAATTTGAGCATAAATTTTTTATGTACTTTGATATCCATAGATTGGATCCAAATTCCCAAGTTAGATTTTGGGAAATGATATTAAGGATTTGCAATTTGATTCTTTTGATGCATACAAACTGCCCAAAATCGAACCAATTTTTTTGAGGCAATCCATTGTCAAATATTTTAGAATCCTATCACTCTTGTTTTCTTGTAAGAAACTTGTAGTAAATTTTTAATTGAACTTACAAAATTATTTGTTACACTAAAATAATTTATCATCATATTTGCGATAAAAGTTTTGAATTTATTCTTTGCCTTCATATATATACATATGCATATGCATATGCATATATACATATACACACATACACATACATATATGTAGCTAAAATTAGGTATATAAGACCCAAACAAAAACGTGTTGAAGTTTAGATTCTAGTAACATAAAGTTCACTAGATCCATCTCATTTATACAATTTATCATCTTCAATATTGCATCTCTGATTACAACTTTGTCATCACCATCGATCTCCTTCACCAAACCTTAAAACTACAATATCCATATACAGAACTTAAAATTAAAAACTTCATTAAAAATATAATTAATAATAAATATATCCACCATCTTACTAATTCCCATCTTACCACACCCAAAATTATATATATAAAAAAATATATCACCATAACTTTATTAACAAAGAAATGCACATTGCTATTATAATATTTAAATAAAAACATATAAATTAATATCTAGTCTGATTTATTTTTTTAAATATCATATTCATATTATGTAAACCCATAATAATTGTAGGTGATGTATTTCAGCTTCTTTTGTGTTTATTAACTTCAAGTCAACTAAAAAAGATTCATTATTATTTGTCACAATACCTATAGTATTTGATTTTCACCTACTCAATGGGTAAAAAAATCTGAAGTACGGATATGTACAATATTTGACAAGGAATATTCCAATACCTTGCCACGGGGTGTTCTTTATTCTAAAGAAGAAAAGTGACGAATGGGCGTAATATATGCCTTTAATAAAGGGAAAGCTAAAGATCAAAAGAGTTTGATTAAATTATATAAAGGGAAAGCTAAGGAATAATTACTTAGGGTTCCTTCAAGTTAGTATTCTTTTGACTTTGATTGAGCATATTATTATTTTATACACGTTTTTCATTTTAAAATCATCACACATTAAGTGTTATTATGGGGATGAAAGGTTATTATTTTGTTTATAATATTTTTTTTAAGTAATATAATAATTGATTGGTTTCAAATTATTTGGTGTATTAATTATGTTTAGATTTTTATTGAATGTCAATCGATTATCATAAGTGTGTTATATCTATAGTCTTGTTTTTAAAATGAAATTATATGAAGTTACATTTTTAATGATTAAAAGATTGTTTATTGAATGCCAATTCATTGTAATGAGTGTTTTTACATCTAGGATCATGTTTTAAAAACTAGAATATATAAAGTTACTAGTGATTAAAAGCCAAATTTTAAAATTTTAACTCTCGACTTTTCATTTTACTTCATATGCCTATCCTCTTCCACATCCAAGTGGTTATAAATAGTCACATAATGTTTAAGAAATAAAGCGATAAGACAATGAATGGAGACACCATAGAAAATATATACTAAAATACTTGTGAGTACTCATCAAACAACACAATATATAATCATCATCATTATTAGCTATAGAAATCTCAGTATTATATTTTTCCACACACATTTAGTATTATATACATGCATACATACATACATGTATATATATATATCTATATGCATACACACATACACAGATATATTAATGAAATATTTTATATCAAAATTTAAATTATATTCATAATTTATTAATATTGAGAATAAACATATATTTTTGATATACTTTTATTAGCAATTAAGAATTGAAAATATTCGTTTTGCCAAAATTACTTAAGACATAATGTAAAATTAAATTTACTAAAAATATAATTTAACAATTAAATAATATATTAATAATATCTGAAATATAATTTTATTATTATAAATTAATATAATATATTTCTTTTCTATATAAGAATTATTTAATTCAAATATATTAAATTATATATTAATCACATTTTTTTTTTGATTGGTAAAAGACCGAGGCCAGAGAGATTTTATTAATAAAAAATGATAATTAAAGCTCCATTCAGTGTGGGCACTGGTAGGAAAGAATGGAGGGAAGAAAACCTCTGGTCTAGCCCAGATCCATCAATGGATCAAAAAATTAAAGCTGATAATAAAGAACATGATACATGAGTCCCTGGATAATGCAAATCCAGGTGAATCTTCTTGAAAGAATACTAAAGGATCATCCATACTTTTCCTTAGTGCTGCGTTTTGGCCCTTCTCTGGAGATGATATCCTCGATCATGATTATCCACACAGCTCAAACCTGAATTCATATTTTGCC
Organism: Cryptomeria japonica; assembly: GCF_030272615.1. Taxonomy (NCBI): domain Eukaryota; kingdom Viridiplantae; phylum Streptophyta; class Pinopsida; order Cupressales; family Cupressaceae; genus Cryptomeria; species Cryptomeria japonica. Next base: position 702,493,247 of record NC_081411.1, on the reverse strand, counting down.
CGGTTTGGATCTAACCAATCCACTGTTCTGCATAAGAACCTTATTGCACCTTACATCCCAGAACAACGTTAGAATAATAACAAACTTCTAAAAGGAAAAAAGCTTGAAACATAGATTTCTAATTGATTTTAAAAGACAACTTCCCTCAGCTGATACCGAGACTTAAAGCTTGTCGAGATAATACCTGCAAGAACCCTATTTCCTGCCATACAACAAAATACTACAAAAAGTGTTAGCCAGAAAATATACCCTCATCCGTAATGCCCAGCCTATACCAAAACATTCGTTGAATAACTTAAGAGTTGAGAGCACTATTTTCACATCCAATAATGAAGGATATGCAATCAAAAACAATTCTATTGAGAAGACTGGTCAGACATTTATTTCCAAACAACTCTCCCATTTAGAACACTAAAAACGATTTAAACAAAGAGAAACCTACCAACCATCACTAATCTAAATCATAGCGGTCATCCATCTTAATTTGAAAAACCTACCTTTCATAAGACACAAACCGCTTTGCTTATAAAAACCTGCCAATAGAGTGCTATTACCAGAAGATGACCACACACACACACACACACACACACGTGTGTGTGTGTGTGTGTGTGTGTGTGTGAATCTCTACATACATATATGCGCACACACACACACAGACATATATATATAGACATACACACACACACACACACATACACACAGACATATGTATGTATATATGAATTTTGATATAGGAATTTAATAAAGATAAAGCAGAGCATTATTATTTCTAGCCCAGAGCTAAAGGAGCTTCCTGATGCAAAACCCTTCGACAAAAGGGCTTAGGGATTTGAAAATCTTCCCTATAGACGGAATACCATCTAAGCATAAGGATAGAATGCTGCAAATAGAAGAACGAATACAAGAATATATATATATATATATATATATCTTGTTGGAACCATTTTGATCATAAATTAAGAGAGTGGAATAGAGGCTAAGATGACAAATAACACAGCTAAAACCATAAGCAGAAAACAGTGAGCTAGATAGAGAAAATCATAACTAAGTCTAAAGAGTATATAGATTAAACACCCATAAGTCTTTAAAATATAAGTCTGAGATAGAACGAAAGCAAGACAAAATAGTTAAGAGTTTTAAAAGGTGACGAAAGGGAAAACCCTAGACAAACCCTTCATTAAAGGTCCAACAATTCCTTGCCCGCAGCTCTAATAGACAAAAAGGACCCAGAAACGTAAGAAGGCCCCTCCTTTGGTAGAAGCCTCATCCTTTCCTTCCCTTCTTATGAGGGCCCCTGGTTCCTGAGCACTCTAGTTTTACTGAAGAGGGGGAGGCAGAAGAGGGAGGAATTGGCATATTGTTCGGGATCACTGTGATGTTCTCAACTTCGAGATAATTGATAAACCATTTGTCGCGCAAGGGCTTTTTAACCTACAAGAGCCATAAAAGGAAGGAAAAATTCCTACTCCTACTAGGGCTATAAGCTTCAAAGGCCTGAAGATCCTCTATAGCCAGAATGGGGAATCGTGGCACTGGTTTATTCATCCTGATAAGGATATCGTAATTCTGAGGCTTTGGAGCAGAAACTTCTTCATCAATGTTGACCACCACCCTCTCCAATTCACCCAACATTTCCTTTTTGAAGACCTTTTTGCAAAGCTTCACCACTAAATTTATGTATTTCTCAAGATGCATAGCTATTGCTAAGAACATTGCTGCGATGTCTAGATTAGCTCTAGTCCGGTCCTCATTTAAGATATAATCTCTCCCCAAGGTTTTCATAACAACACTGATAACCAGGGGATTCAGGTGAACCAAAATGCCCTTCAATCTCTCCTCTTTGATTTCCCCTACAAAGGTCATCTGTCGTTTTAGCCCTAGAAGTCTTAGCGGAGTATCCATATAAGCTAAACAGAGGATAAACTGGGACCTCGACCAAACGGTCTAAATATAGTAGGAGAGTTAATGCTTCATGAAAACAACTCATCTAGTCGTAGAGAAAAGTAGGATGCAGATAAATGATCGATACCAGATGGTCAGGATGCAAATGGAGTGATCTCAAGGATCTAAGAAATAATTACCGCCGACTAAAAGCATACAAGCAAAGGATACTTATGCCTTCAATCGTAGCAGGAGTGTCACATCCTCATTACTAGAGTACCGTCACATTGGTACTAATCGAGGAGGAGTTGCTGACAAAGGACATCCAAAAAAGAAAAGCCAAAGCTTAAGCTAAAAGCCAAAACTTAAGCTAAAACAACCAAAGCTTAATGCTAAAAAGGCTATATTGAGCCTAGAAGGCTTAGAGAAGAAGATAAGGCATAGAGAAGAAGCTAAGGCAAACTCTGAAGGGATTAATAAAATTTAATTCTTATTAATATGCAATGAATATGTAAATATAAATACCTATATATTTCAGTTGGAATGATATATATGAATACATGTCTATATACATATGCATATTCTTATATACCGTTGCATACTGCTAGTCATAAAATCTTACGTATCATCTGATACTATATATCAAAAATATATACATATGAATAGATATATGAGTATATCTATGTATAATATTCATGGTTTATACATATACAAATAACTCTATAATTTATGTATATAACCATATTGATATCTAGCAAGGTATAAATAAGTTTTGGATTATGACTTGAATGCATACCTATATATATAACAGAAACTGCTAATCAAATTATAGGTGTTAATTGAATACCTATATAATGAGAGGGTAGGCAAATATATAGATATAGGTCTATATATGCGTGTGTGTGTGTGTGTGTGTACACACACACACACACACACACACACACACATGAATGAGTGGCTGGGAATATATAAATTTATATGTATATATAAATACATATACCTGTACATGAATTTGTATGGGTATGACTGTATATAAATCTGACTCCTATGAATATCAAGATATATATACATATATATGTGTGACACTATAGATATATATGTGCGACATTATATATATATATATATATACCCTAACTAACCTAGTCGGTGCCATAATGACAAAGCATTACATATAATAAATAACTAGCCAACTTAGCAAAAATAGAGTTTTCTTCCACTTTGTTGTGCCCTTAGGCTCCACATTGCAAAGCTAAGGCTATCCATGTGTCGTGTTATCATCCTTCTTATGCGTAATCCCAAAAATGAAGGGGCCAACAAGCCCCGACCACACCTGTTGACTCACCTTCGAGTAAACTCCGCTACTTTGTAGCATCTTTCTCTCTTCCTACCCCGAAAATGAAGAGGCCAAATCTAGAACTAACGCCAATGCATGAGTGTTGAATTGACTGAAGGTGTAAAGCTCCTTAGTCCATTTCCCTCAAAAAATTGATGCCTAGGAAAGGAAGATATATATATATATATATATATATATATATATATATATATTATAAAAGTGAGTATATATATGAATATATATGATGGTTTTGCCTAGGATTTTAAACTCCACGCCTTCTGCTCCTAAGTAAGCTAGCTTAGTTGGTCAGCCGTTTCCTTGTTTACATGTGATGTTGTCCGACATTTAAGAGAAGACCTAAGAAAGAGCTTCAGGGAAGATGAATGTCATCCGCTCCCAAGTTAGCTAACTCATCAGCCCTTTTGTTTCCTTCCCTATAGATGTGATTGATCATGAATCTATCAAAACCTTTGCATAAATCAATGGCCCATGTCAATAGAGAGTTGAGTCTCCAATTGGGCATACTACCTTTTCTTAGAGTGTTGATAATAATTGCTGAGTCCCCTTCAATATCCAAATTCTTCACTCCCATCTTTTTGCAAAGATTAAGGCCTTCCAGCAGGGCAACCAATTCAACCCAATTATTAGTCTTGTTACCTATAGGGTGAGCCTTGAGGGAAATTTCCTTTCCTTCCCAGTTATGGATAGAGCATCCTATCCCTGCCACCCCTGGGTTGCCTCAGGAGGCTCCATCAAAATTTAGCTTCAGCCATCCCTTACCTGGAGGTTGCCACTTACATGCAACTATTTTCCTTAGATTAGCTTTAGGGCCATCCCCAATAAAGGGTGGGATGGATAGTCCCTCCCATATCCCCTTAATCTTCTCATCCCAATAAGTTAGTGTAGCATTCTTCTTTAGACCGAAGTTGATCAAACTGTCAATTTTTTCGATCATAGTAGCCTCAATTTTATTGATTACCCGATTCACCTCTAATTTTTCATATTTGAAAAGATGCCTATTCCTTTCCTTCCACAATTCCCAAATTATGGAAGATGGAAGAGAAATCCATAAGCCTTCAAATAGATAGCCTCTTCTTAGGATGGGCCAGGCTTTGAGCATTCCTAAAATAGTTTGGGGAAAGGCAGAGGACCAACCTAGTTTCTGGGTAAACCATACCCAACATTGGTTTGCATAGTTGCAATTGAGGAGGAGGTGGTTTGTGTCTTTTTCATCCTTTTCACAAAGAGGGAATCTACTAGGTCCCTCATACCCCATCCTCTTGAATTTATCAGTAGTCAAGAGCTTATTCTAGAGAGCAAGCCATGTGAAGACTCCAACCTTGGTTAGGCAATACCTGTCCCAGCAGAGTTTCAGAGGCAGCTCAGTCTTGGGTCTATGATGAGCTTTAGTGATGTGATAATACCCATCCTTGGAGTTATATTCCCCATTCATGGAGCCATCCCACACAATCCTATCCTTGCCTAGACTAAAGGAGATGTTTCTCGCTCTAAGAATTGCCATGAGTTTGTCTTTGTCCCTTACAGGGATATCCTCATTCTCTCTGACAATCCATTGCCACCCTGCTCCATCCTTTGAGGGGGAAATTTAGTTCCCAATCAATTTCCCTATATTTGATTCTAGGAGTGCTCTTGTAGGCCCAAAGTCATGGATTTCCTCGATCTCCTTATACCCTCCCCAAGAGTCTGACCAAAACAAGGCATCTTCCCCTGACCCTAGGTTCCAAGTGAGTTAAGTTCCATATGCGAGAGCCTCTTGGCGGATTGTTTTCTCTAAATATTTGGATAGGGTTATCTTCATTAAGGTATTTATGGCACAAGATTCTAGCCCATTTTAAATGGGGATGTCTGAACATTCTCCATACTAACTTAGCCCCAAGGGCCCTGCTTTGGTCACAGATATTTTTAATGCCGACACCTCCTTTTTCTTTTGGTCTACAAATCTTATCTCAAGATAGAAGTGATAATTTCTTATCTTCACTGGCACCTTGCCAAAAGAAAGTCCTAAGGTGTTTATTTAGCTCATCCCATTTTTTTGTTGATAAATTGTAACAAGAAAGTTGGTAAATGGGCATTGCTGCTAGAACTAATTTAACCAAGGTTGCCCTGCCTGCCGAGGACATCCATTTCCCTTTCCAAGTGTTAATTTTCATCTTGATTTTTTCCACCATGTGGTCCCATGACTTAGATGTCTTGTTTCCCTTATCTAGAGGGATGCCTAAATATTTGCAAGGGAGGAGACCAGGCTTGATCTTCAAGACCCTGCATATCTCTTCCTCGGATGTGGATTCTATGTTAAACATGAACACAAATGACTTTTCCAAATTGACCTCTTAACCTGAGGCTTCCATATAGGATTTGAGGATACCTTTGAAGGCCCTTGCTTCCCTAATGTCGCCTCACCCAAACAACATTGTATCATCAATAAATTTCTGGTGGGTAATGGGTAAACCTATGATTCCCCCCTCCACCCTAGCCTTTGAGATAGACCTACCAAGAGCCCCTGCCATAATGATGAAGAGGAAAGGAGACATAGGGTCTCCCTACCTAAGGCCCCTAGAGCTACTAAAAAACCTTCAGGTGTGCCAATGACCATGACAGAGAATTTGGGGGTGGATATGCATTCAAAAATAAGGTTGATCCAAGATTTGGTAAAGCCAAATGCTTCCAAACATTTGCATAAAAATCTGCAATCCACTTTGTCATAAGCTTTACTAATATCTAATATGACTAGCATGCTTGGTGCTCCATTAAGCTGGACCGAATGAATAGCTTCCCAAGCTATGATTACCCCATCATAGATTGATCTATCAGGTACAAATCCTGTTTGTTCTTTGCTAATGATGATAGGGAGAAGTTTTTGAAGCCTAGTTACTGGAGTTTTGGTAAGAAGTTTATAAAGGGTATTACACAGGGCTATGGGCCTATATTCATTAAAGCTATCAGGTTTCTCTTTTTTCAGAATCAGAATTAAGAAAGTATTGTTGATCTCCTTCAATATCTTACCTGCATTTCTAACACCTTCTAAGGCCTTCGTTATCTTCGGACCCATAAATCCCCAACATTTTTGGAAGAAACTAGTTGGGAAGCCATTTGGGCCCAGAGCCTTATCTAGATTCATTTTCATGAGAGCATATTTGACCTCCTCCTCTATAAACTTCTCAAGTAAACATCTGTTGTGTTCTGCATCAATGAGTTTTGGAATATTTCTAATTATATTATGTTGGCCTCTAAGGTTTGAACCAGTAGTATTGTTAAGGATGCCTTCAAAAAACCTTACTGCCTCCGCTGCCACCTCAGACGAGTCTTCTAGATTTACTCCTTGGTAGTTCTTAATGTTAGAGATTCGGTTTACCCATATTTTCTGCTTGGTACTATTATGAAAGAACTATGTGTTGCGATCACCATCTTTCAGCCATGTTTCCCTGTATTTTTGTCTCCAGAAGATTTCCTCTTTAGCCAAAATCCTTTCATACTCTGTTAGTAAAGTTTTTTTCCTTTAAGAAGAGAGGTTATCCATCCCTCGATCCAAAACTTCCCTATTAACATCCTTGAGGTCCTTTTCTACTAACAGTTTCTTATCAAAGATGTTACCAAAGTGCTCTATATTCCACTCCAAGAGCTTCCTTTTGATTACCTTCAGTTTATTTGCAACAATATACATCTTTGAGCCTAAGAATAATGATTCACTCCACCATTGTTCAATCAGGTTGATGATGTTATCATCCTTATACCATATGTTCTTGAATTTGAACGTGTAGTTTCTTAGTCCTTGATCTACCATAATGTTAAGTTGGAGTGGATAATGGTTAGAACCGGATAAAGGTGGGATCTCTACTTCCATAGTGTAATTGAAATTCATAAGCCCACCATGGATAAAAAACCTATCGAGCTTTTCAGCAATATTGCTAAACCCTTCCCTCTTATTGTTCCAAGTAAAGGTGTTCTCTGCTGTCTGGATTTCCAACAAAGAATTCTGATTGATCCAATCATTGAAGTCCAATGCCGCGCTAGGTATCTTGTTACTACCTCCTCTTTTGTCTGATGCCTTAGTGATAGGGAGATTGAGTGAGAAGTTACTCAATCAATATGAATTGATCTAATTTGACAAGTGGACCCAAAGATATACTTTTCTTATGTTTTCAATCAGTGTTTGGCAACATCAAACCCCAACACCCACACTACTCCTCAAACAATCACCCTATTGTGTGTTATGCAACATTGTTCTAGTTTGCTTCCTCAAGTTACTCAAATCCTCCACCATAGGTCCAAACTCCAAAATTATGTCTTAATTGTCAAAATTGATTGGAATATGTCCATTGTGTGTCTTTCAACTTCTTTTCATAAGTTTGGAAGGTTCTTACACCCTTGGGAAGATCGGGTTCAACTTTTAGTGAAAACAAGGCTAAAAGGCTACTAGCCCGTGGATGCCTAATTGGGTGAATTTTCCTTGCATAGGGAAACGATGACCATAACCATCATGAAACATGCCTTGGATGATGTCAAAAAGATCCAAGCTCAAGGTTTTTTATGGTCTTGGCTCTTGAGAAGGTGGTTTAATCACTGTCCATATTTTTAGGCAAGAAAAGAGGGTTTTAAGAGGGTTTTGCACATGAAACAAAGGAAGTCTCTTCTAAATCCCACACCAAGATTATAAAATCTTGTATATCTTCTGCCACATCATTTATAACACTTATTCAACACTTCTCTACATGACATTATAACAAACACTTGCCATACAACAATAAAATGACTATTAAAATGCATTGTTGCTGCTAATTCACCGTTTTTCTGCACTTTTAAAGGTTATAACTCATGAAAAAATTCACCAAATCATGTAAAAACCTCCAATAAACATTTTTATAACTTTTAACAAGATCCCCAAGCATGGATATGGTCATCAATCAACTTTGGATTCAAAAATACATTAAATTCCCCAAAACTGGGTACTTGCTGCCAACCACTACTTCAACACACTCAGACATTAATAACTTCCAAACCAAAAAATAATAGTCCAATCGCTTCAGTGGTGTTTTATAAAAATTTATTAAGAGAAACATATCCAAAATTAATAAAGATCCAACAGTGCAATAAAAAGTTATCATCTTTGCACCGAGACCAATTTTGACTGTCATAAATTTGGAAAGTGCATGCTTGCTACCAACTAGAGTTAACACACACTTGCAAGATGAAAAGTAAATTGTTTGGAACTCCAAATGAATCCAAAAAAAATTTAATTCTAGTTCAAACCTTTTCCTCAAGTTTGCTTACTCAAATAGGTCTTGAGCACAAACAAGTTTGGTCTTACTCACATTGCTAGCCAAATCCATCACCAATTTGCCTAGCATATGCTCAAAAACTCTTATTTCTCACAGCCCTAGCAAAAATGTGAAATATTTACACTATAAAAGTGCAATAAAACATGTCTAAATCCATCCATGGGATCCCAAACCTGGATTTAGACAAGTTGATGCATTTTTGTGGCCCAAACCCTTGGCAGGGCAGCCAAAGAGTAAAAATGAAACTATTTTGTACAACCAACTTCCAAACACAAAACCTGCAATCTAATTACATGAGGAGCATTGAATATACAATAAAATAACTACCCAAAAGGTACAGTACAAAAATGAGGAGTCCCAATATGGACTGCTATACAAATGGAGTCAAAATATGAGAGAAAAACATGAAATTGTTGCCCTTTCAATTGATTTTTGTTAGAAAGTACAAAAGCCAACCCTATACAAAGAAGAGGGAGGCATATATATAGTATTTGGAGGTAGTTATCAAGTCCTGTATGGACATAAGGCATTTTTGTCTTCTTTTTACAAAAAAGTGTCTAAAATGACAACTTTTACAAGCAAAATGACAACTTTTGTTGCTCCAAATGGCAATTTGAGCAACCTAACACAACCAACCTTCCAAAGTCACCTAGAAATGATTAAAAACACTTCCTAAACATTTTTCAATTCTTTACAAATCATGCCTAAGCCTATAAGGAAATTTTCCACTTTTTAGCCCTTTTAGGCCTAGAAGCACAAAATTGACAATTCAAGCCCTAAGAAGCAAAAATTGATCTCTCAAGCACAAAATGAGATCAAACACTCATGAAATGACTAAAAAAAACCTATGATAAAATTTAAAACCTATTACAAGACTTACAAACACTTAAGCATGAAAATACTAAAAATGGAGAATAAAGCATGACTAGGTGCTCCTGCACCACTTAGTGATGGCATTGAAATCTCCTCCAACAATACACATCTCATTCAGATTGTCTCTTAATAAAGTCTCAAGTTCCAACCAGACTTGAGCTTCATCCTTGTTCTGTATAGGACCATATACATTGATCAATAGCAGTTTACCTTTCCTCCTATCCAATTCTATTTTATCTCTGATGGTGTAAAAGAGGAATATCTAGGATCCTAGATGATTGCTAAGCCTCCTGAAGCCCCCTGAGCTGGGGAATACTTCAATTTTCTAAAACCTAATTTCTTTTCAAAGAGGTCTATCTCGGTTAAGTTCATTTTAGTTTCTTCGATTAGAATTATGTCTGGTTTTGATTCAGATATACAATGTTTTATGATACGCTGCTTGTTAGGGGCATTCATGCCCCTAACATTCCATGATAAGAGTTTCATGGCTTAGTGGGGAGGAACTTCCCCTCCTCTACATTAAATAGTGATGAAATTTTGGGTTGGCCCATAACTTCCCCATCTTTGGCTCTTAATTCAACAAGGGATCTCCTACCTCTCCTTTTAATGGGCTTGGCACAGTCAAGAGAGTCTTTGCTCTCCTCTGTAGTATGAATGCCTAGAATGTTTGGGTTCTCATTTTCCAAATTATCTAGGTCAATTAATAATTCTTCTGTTTCCATATTAAATTTGGTTCATTCCAATAAGTTTTTCACATATAGCTCCGTCTGCCTTTCCAATTCTTCGGAGTCACAAACCTCATCAACAAACTGTTCCATTAAGTCATTAACTACTTCTTCCCCAATAAAGTTGGCAATAATGTTGACTTCCCTTTCTACTTGTTCTTTCATTTCCGATTCTGCCACCACTGGTTCACTATTCTGGGGTGGACTATATTCCTTTGCTCCCCACTTTCCTCAATATCCTTATCTTGTGTTGTCGGTTGTTCATACTCAGATCCTTTATCTTGAACAGGGGGACACAAATCCTTCACCAGTGGTTGCTTAGAAGGAAATAATTTTACTTCTGTTTAAAACCCTAGGGGAATCTTACAGTCATCCTATCCGTTGTTAATGATAAATTGTCCTTCTTCAATATCCTTAGCATCCTTTCCTCAATATGCCTAGATGGCAAAGGGATTTCCTCAATCACAAAACCCCCCTTTTCTAGATTAAAACTAATGTCAACCCCAGGAATCCTACTGGATCTCAAATGAGGAGGTAGAACTGGAGTCGATGCAGGGTCTAGATCGAGAATCCCTTTGAAGAATTCAGGATATATAAGGAAGGACGACACCCCCGATTTAATTTCAATAGGTTTTAAGGTTTTAACACTAATGCCGATATTAATTATCATCACACAGTTCGCATACTTCCTATATTTATCACCAAGTTCTACAAATTTGCCAATGTGATTACCAATTTTCCTAATAATTTCAATATCCATTAATTCAACTAGTAGGTTAGGTATCAATACCGGTCTATCTATCTTTAGAGATTGCATCTGTAGCATCCTAAAATTGCGACACTTGCAATTTTGACCGCATTTGGGTCTTCACGATGGCGACGCAACACTGAACCTGAATGGAGACCCCGAAACTTGTCCACAACATCAAAAACTGCATTTTTCTAGCACCCTGGCCTAATCCTCCTTGCACCCCGCTGTCCCTGGAGGTGGGACCATGGCGCCCAGCGCCCTGGTCCCTGGCCCTATTTTGGGCCCGGTCTCCTAAGGGGCTTCGGGTCTTTATGTTTGCAATTTGGAAAATAACATTTCCTGGTTGGCCTAAGGTCGGGAAAATCAGTCTTTTAACCCTAATTGGCAAGTATAAAAACTACATTTCCTCTCCCATTTGGGGAGGAAGGACATATGTGTACAAGACGTGGAAACGATACTAAAACATTCAAGCATTCAAGCATTCAAGCATTCAAACATTCCTTCAAGCAATTGATCATTCTAAGTCTCCATTCAAGGCTAAGTGTTGCATTCAAGACAAGGATTCAACCATTGAAGAGGAGATCACATGCTACAACATACAACCTACAACAAACAACAACATCTATACCTTCACATATAAGGATACAAACATCCTTACAACAAGGTTGCAGGTACGCGGCTGAAATTGAAGATCTGGAATCCTTGTGCAGAGACGAACAGATCCCCCTTCGTTTCGCGGATTTTTCGGAGGACCGTGTGCACGCCGGGCGCCATCGTCCCGTCAACTTTTGCTCAAATTTGCAGGACAGCGCCGTCTCGACATTTTACTGCTAATTCCAGGTCCGCAGCTTCATATCATATCCCTATCTCAGTTTATAAGCGAATCTTTCTCACTTTCTATGTATTCCTAGCTTAATCATTCTATCTACATTCTTTACAAAAGAGGGTAGCCTTGCTATCACAACCCTTGAAACTCATATAGAATCCAATCTTGCATTGCGTGGGATTGGATCTTGTGGGTTTCAACCCCTCTTTTGAATGTAAAGTCTCTCCTAAGTGAAAACCATCAACCCTATTGACTCTCCCTTCTCTCTCCTTGGAGTTGGAAGAGGGGAGAGCAACTAGGGTTTGATTTTTCCGCTTTACATTTTGGTGAACCCGACGTGAACATCCTTTCTGATTATTCATGGTTAGATCTAAAAATTGGATTCCTTGATTACATTTCCATGTTTGATCTTTTGCAAAATTTTAGAGGTTAATTGCATAAAAACCCTAAATTTTCTTTTTAAGTAATTGAGCTTGTGAAATGTTTAATTGTTAATGCTTGTTTCAGATCTGCCCTTCTATTACAAATTATCAATTCATATTTGTGCTTTAATTTTGAAAATTAAGTGGTTAAGTGTCAAAACCCTAATTTTTGAAACCCTCTTGATTCAACCTTTGTCCGACAATTTCACTGATCAAAACATCTCCAAATCAGCTATAACTTTGGATTCCGCAATAAAATCACAATATCTTTCATCCCTGAAAATTTGGAAAAAAGTTGCGAGGACCGTGTGCACCCCGAGCGCCATCGTCCCCGACATTTTTTTCGAAATTTCGGGAGCTAGATCTTACTGTATTTTTCTGCTAAAATCCAGAATTTTGGCTGATTTTATCAATTTTAACACTTTCAAAATTACAGTCAAAGTTGGTCTAGCGATTGCTTGGATTGAGGCTTCTAATCATTCAAAAATTGTTGAAATTGAAATTTGTGTCAAAATTGTGTTTCTTACAGTCCTAAATCTGAAAAGTGTGTTATCATTCATTCGAAATTTCAGTGATTTATTCAAATTTTTGCAATTTGTGACTTTTGAAATTAAGTGCTTAATTACAACAACTTTGATTTTCGCTTTCAAAATTGAATTTTGCGTGAAATTGAGTCAACTTCTAAATTTCAAAACTTGCATTGCTCTTAACATTCCCTCTAAGATCATAAAATTCAAAATTTCAGTTTCCCTTTCTTTTTCAAAATTCAAAATTTTGCATTTTTCGACAATCTTGGTAGGGTTCAATTTTGAGATTGCAACTTTAATTTGGCCTATCTACAGTTCGTAAAATCACTCAATTTTTTCAGGTTAGTTGTAAAATCATCATAACTTTCATCCTTGCAAATTTTGAAAAAAGTTGCGAGGACCGTGTGCACCCCAAGCGCCATGGTCCCGGACATTTTTTCCGAAATTTCGGGAGATTGTCCTGATTGTATTTAACAGCTTAAATCTAGAAGATTGGCTGGTTTTACTGAAATTTGCTACCTCTAAAATTCAAAATCTTCTCTCTTTCTTTAGTGCATGAGTTTTACAACAATAAGCCCTACCTACACTATTCCTGTTAGACGAAGCCTTAGAATTAAGTCTTTCCAAGGTTTAATTACTGAGGAAATGGAACCTAATTTGAATGGCCTTTTTAACAAGGACATGGGTAATTCCTCTAATCCTCTTAATGATGAAGAAGCTCTCCATGAGGTTTCTGTAGAACAACTTTCAAAATTGGATAACCAATTTGACGATTTTCGACAATGGATGTCTCAAGAATACCCTGATAGTCAAGCTCTTCCTTTAATTGAGGGCCTAAAACGTATGCTTCAAAGTGATAAGAATGGAATTGATATTTTGCGTGGTATTGCACACATTGTGGATTCAAATGTGATGCCTATGAAGAGTTGTGCCGAAACCTTAGGTTATACACAACCTCCTATTCAAGTTAATCATTCTATTCCTTTGACGACTCCTATTGCTAGTATACCTACTTTTACATCAAACATAATGACTACTTCAATACAAGACATTCCTCCTATGATCACTAATCATGGGGGCAATCCTTCTTCTTCAATTAACCCTCTTCCTTCATTCAATCCAACTTCTTCATTCATTCCTTCAATGAGTGTTCCTCTTGTATCTCCACAAATGAACATGACGCAAGGGGGCAATTCATTTAACCCTTCCATTCCTCCTTGTAGTGTTCCTCCTGTCCAATCATCTCCTATGACTAACTATCATAGTGTCCCACTACCTTACTCTCTACCTTCTTTCAATAACATAACACCTCCATCACAATCTAACACGTCTAATATGAACTCTTCGACTGAAGCGACCATTAACAATCTTGCACAAACTGTCTCTTCTTTACAGCAACAAATTGCCTCTATGAACCAATCTAAGTTTAGTGTGCCCACATTTGATGTTGCGAGCCCACTTTCTCTTGACATTGTTCGAGCTATCCCCCCTAAACATGTTGAAATTCCACACTTGGAACTTTATAATGGTAAGGGTGATCCTCTAACACATGTTAAGACCTTTCAAACAATATGTACTGATTTTGCTTATGACCAAAGGTTGCTTGCAAAACTGTTTACTAGAACATTAAGAGACAAAGCCCTACAATGGTATTGCTCGTTGCCTTCCTATTCTATTACTTCTTTCAAACAACTTGCAAATGCTTTCATTCAACAATTTCAAAACAATATAAGTCCTAAAGTTACTTTGATTGATTTAATGCATTGTAAACAAGGTGTTAAAGAAAAAGTGACTGATTTCATTGGTAGATATAAGCATTTGTATGCTCAAATTTCTTTTCTAGTGCCTGACAATGATATTCAAAGAATCTTTATTTCTAATTTACAAAAAGATATTCGAGACAAACTCCTATTTTCTGAGTTTACTTCTTTCCAAAAGTTGTGCGCAACTCTTCACAATTATCAACTGACTGTGAGTCAAATGGAACAATCACATCCTATGGCTCTGAGTGATAAGGGTGATAGTAGTCAACAACCATTTGGGAAGTTTAAACCGAACAGAGAGTCCATTAAATTTAATGAAAACATCATCAACAACAATGTGAATGCAGCATCAGGTGTGTCTCCTATTTCTAAGTTTTTCAAGAAAGAAAGAAAGTTTACTCCTTTGAATGAATCATTGCATAGTATTATGAATAAGTTATTAGAACAAAATGTGCTTACTCTTCCTCCTATAAGGCAAATTGATCCTACAAAAATAAATTCACCTTATTTCGATAACAAATCTTTTTGTCAATTTCATCGTCAACCTGGGCATGATACTGAAAAATGTTTTGCTTTAAAGGGGAAAATTCAAGATTTGATTGATAATAATACTATCTCTGTTTCTGGAGTGAATGATAAAGGCAATACATCTGTAGCTCCTCCTAACCAAAATCTTCAGATTTTTACTGATCCATTACCTTCTCATACCTCTAATGCGATCGATACTACTGATTCCTCTGTCTCACCTGATGATCTTGTGTCTATGACTCCAAATGTGATTAACTTTGTAGAGTAGCAGAAAATCCCTAAAGAACTTTCCATCACCTTTGATTCTAGTGAAACTATTAGGGCACCTGATGGTCCTTTATATATAGTTGCAAAAGTAAAAAATACACCTTGTCGTGGAGTGCTTATTGATCCTTCTTGTATGGTTAATATCATTACTGAAGAATTTATTTTTACTTTACAATTGAATCAAGTAATCTATGATGAAACAGATGTGGTTGTGAAATTATTTGATGCATTTTCTTCTCCTGCAATTGGTTCTATTACATTACCTATTGAAGTTCATAACAAATCCCTTGATGTGAACTTTGCTATTATTCCATCTTCCGAACAATTTTGTGTGAAGCTTGGCTATCTTTGGCTATCTTCCATGAAAGCTATTGCTTCTCCTATTCACAAGTGTTTGAAATTTCCCCATAATGGTGAAGTTGTTACTGTCAATCATAGTCTCTTTAAACCGACTGAAAGAACTTCTAGCATTCCTATTGGTTACTTTTGGCCTAAACAATTCCAATCTCTTCCTCCGCAAAGTGATCATCTTTTCAAATCTTATCAAAAGTGGAAAAAAGATATGATCCTATCTCTAAGTGAACCTAGAACACCCAAACTTGACATTCCTATCATTCTTGAGAAGGAAGTTCTTCCTTTGAAAGATAAAACTAATGTCTTTCCTCAAGAAGATTCCCAACCTATTCCTATGGATGTGACTATGCCTATATCTAATAAACTTCCCAAAAGTAGACCTATCCCTCCTCGTCATGATGGACTTGGTCTCCTTCCAAAACCAAATATTCCTCCCTTATATGGAGCAGTTCCTCCTCCTTCCTCTTATGGAGAGAAGAGACCTTCCTCTTCTCCTATTGTTTAGCCTAAGAGACCACAACCTAAACACCCAAGTGATAAGGATGAGAACATTCCTCCTCCTCAATCTTCTCAACTTCCTACTAAGACTAGACGAAATCGTTCTGCACGTGAATGCCGGTGAAAGCATCGTCTTAGAGCTCAAACTTTGCAATCCCCAAAAACACCTTCAACAAGCATTATTCCATTTTCTCCTCAGCCGGAAATTGAGCCAAAATCTCCTAAACATAAGATGCATGATGGTCTTGATCCTGTGTGAGTTAAAGATCCTATTTTTATAAATCTTGATGATGATATAGATGAAAATGTTATTCATGATGAAAATGTTACTTCTTTACATTCTGATAGTGAATATGAACATGTTGATGTTGATAATTATCTATCTAATGAATTTTCTAAAGCACTTATCCTAGCTCCTAGACAAGAACAACGTGGCTCGAAACATGAACATAGCCGTTGTTTGGATCTTGTGATAGCTCCATCTGCTGTGTTGGATGTTCCTCCTCTAGCATGTTCCCTGCCTTCCCGAAACATTGATCAGCAAGATCGGGGGGTAGATGACGTGCTAGACTAGTTTCATTAGCATAGCAGATTCTCTCCTCCTCTATTTCTTTTGTTACTTCTTCTATATGTTACTCTCATTCTTCTATTTGTTGTCCTTAGTGTTGTCTACTTGAGGATGATGCAAAACATTGAGATCTCTCGATCTCTCTCATGTTGACTCAAAAGACACATGTGTTCCCTTCTTCTAGGTGACCTTCCTTGATTGGAGAATGAAGAACAATTATGCATACATACATATGATATACATGAATTATCATACAGCATACTAACCCCGAGGAAAGCGAAGTCACCTTGTGCTTTGTGTTTTGTGTCTATTATCCTTGGGCTTATCTCACACTTGGGGGCTAAATCCTTGTGATAACGTGCTCCTTTCTCATTTCTTATATGTATCACTACCTTAAAGCAATCACCCCCGGTGAGGTGTGTGCGATCGCTTTAACGTAGGGGGGCATACATCTCGTCCATATCTTTTCAAGATACTTGAAAATTTCCTGACAAATTTAGCTTTGTCTTGAAAATTTTTGATATCTTTCTTGCATGACTCATAGTGAGGGAATCTTACTACTGACAGTCATGGTTCTCCCTCGTGATCTTCCCTTTTACTTTGTCAATCAAAGTCGTAAGATCCTTAGTCCACTGGGGGCTTGGTGTATCTTGCCTCCTTGACTTGGTCAAAGTTTTTCAATGTTGTTTCCTTGTACTTTACCGGAAGTATGAGCGTACGCTTATACTCTCGCTAAAGTGGGGGCTAAATGTAGCATCCTAAAATTGCGACACTTGCAATTTCGACCGCATTTGGGTCTTCACGATGGCGACGCAACACTGAACCTGAATGGAGACCCCGAAACTTGTCCACAACATCAAAAACTGCATTTTTCCAGCACCCTGGCCTGATCCTCCTTGCACCCCGCTGTCCCTGGAGGTGGGACCATAGCGCCCAGCGCCCTGGTCCTTCAGGACTAGGGCGCCCAGTGCCCTGGTCCCCCAGGACCATGGCGCCCAGCGCCCTGGTCCCTGGCCCTATTTTGGGCCCGGTCTCCTAAGGGGCTTCGGGTCTTTATGTTTGCAATTTGGAAAATAACATTTCCTGGTCGGTCTAAGGTCGGGAAAATCAGTCTTTTAACCCTAATTGGCAAGTATAAAAACTACATTTCCTCTCCCATTTGGGGAGGAAGGACATATGTGTACAAGACGTGGAAACGATACTAAAACATTCAAGCATTCAAGCATTCAAGCATTCAAACATTCCTTCAAGCAATTGATCATTCTAAGTCTCCATTCAAGGCTAAGTGTTGCATTCAAGACAAGGATTCAACCATTGAAGAGGAGATCACATGCTACAACATACAACCTACAACAAACAACAAACAACAACATCTATACCTTCGCATATAAGGATACAAACATCCTTACAACAAGGTTGCAGGTACGCGGCTGAAATTGAAGATCTGGAATCCTTGTGCAGAGACGAATAGATCCCCCTTCGTTTCGCGGATTTTTCGGAGGACCGTGTGCACGCCGGGCGCCATCGTCCCGTCAACTTTTGCTCAAATTTGTAGGACAGCGCCGTCTCGACATTTTACTGCTAATTCCAGGTCCGCAGCTTCATATCATATCCCTATCTCAGTTTATAAGCGAATCTTTCTCACTTTCTATGTATTCCTAGCTTAATCATTCTATCTACATTCTTTACAAAAGAGGGTAGCCTTGCTATCACAACCCTTGAAACTCATATAGAATCCAATCTTGCATTGCGTGGGATTGGATCTTGTGGGTTTCAACCCCTCTTTTGAATGTAAAGTCTCTCCTAAGTGAAAACCATCAACCCTAGTGACTCTCCCTTCTCTCTCCTTGGAGTTGGAAGAGGGGAGAGCAACTAGGGTTTGATTTTTCCGCTTTACAGCATCTTATTAGGGTTAAAATCTAGAATCCAATCTAAAAAACAAAAATCAAAACCTTTGAAAGTCAGAGATTTACTTGTTAAGAGTTCCTTCTTGTGTCTTGAATTACCACAATCAATATACAAAAAACCTTCGGTCAGGATAGCTATACTTACTATCCAATTGGAGGATAACATAAACCAATTTGCAATAGCCTCCGATGAGATTCCAAGACCCTGCCATCTTGCAAAAACTTCGAAGGCCTTGCAAGATCGTTGAACCCGCTTAACCAGATTCTCATTAATCTCTAAAACATTGACCAGGTCTATGTTAGGGTCCCTATTTGAACCCGATCCTTCCATTAAGGGTTTAGGAGGCAACAGGGTTGTCTTACTCTTGCTAAAAGAAGCTTTAGGTTCAGATTGAGTTTGAGCCATCCTTCTGGGTTTATTAATTTTGCTTCTATTATTATTTTCTAAAAAAAGGGTAGCCCGGGGATCTGGTTTTAAATAACCTTCCTCAAGATTTTGCAGTTGATTGAACTTGTTGAAAGTGGTCGACCTAGAATTGCCTTGGCCACAATCCCTACCATTCACAACCCTTGTAGGGTTTTTCATGGCTGCCCTGCAAGCCCTCCTAGGTTTCACCACTTTCCATTTCGTCTGCTCCTGAGGCAGGGGAGCCCTAATCCTCGGGTTACCAAAACCGAGCGCATATTTAGTCCGTTCAAAAAACCATTGTTGGTGGAGAAGATTTGGGGATTTCCTCAGAGGAAATTGGGATGAAAAAATTGCTCGATAGCTTCTCTACCTATTTTCGCATATTTTTGCTCGCGTGTTCAACAATAGTTATCCTTAATTGATGTTTATTATAAACAATACAAAACTATATTAATCACATTTTATTAAAAATAAACTAATTTAGTTAAAATATACTAGTATAATTGTTTGAATAAAATTAAATAATTTATAATAAATAATTTTAGTGAAATGTATTACCAAATTTAAGTAGATTTATATGAACTATAGAAATGTTAATAATCTAAACTAAAAAAATAGTTCTTTTAGTGAAATCAAAATATTTGATTTTATTTATAAATTTAAGAATTTGGTTTTATAATTTTAGTTATTTAAAAAATATGTTATTTGAATTTACATTTTGATGTATACAATTAGTTTGTATATATTTTATTTATTTAAGAATTATTTATAATTTTTTAATAATAAATATCGGTTTCTAAGAGTTTTTAATATGAATGTCTTTTGACATAATAAGCATAGGCGATCCCACTTCCAAGGCATCATTCTTTCTTAGGGGCTGGGCTTATGTACAATTTGCTATCCATGGTTAGGTTGTGGATCAAAGTCAAATGTATGAGAGAATGATTATTTTTTGTGCCTTGCATTGAAAGGACATTTGTTTCCTGATTTGGCACTATGGTGGTCTTTGCGTGGTAGCTTGAGGACATGTTTGCAGTACATATGTTGTCCTTTTCCCATCGACAATTGAGTTAGTTTTTGCATTGATGACATATTAACAACTTGTTCAACACTTATGCTTGTATGCACATTAAATGATATGATAGCCACATGTAGAGTGGCTTGTGTGAGGTGTTCAACCTTGTCTATTTAATGAGACAAGGTCCCTTATTCAATTCAATTTTGAGTTGAGGCCATGGATACCCCTATTAGACTGAGAAGTGAGAAAAGGAAGATGGCATTTTTGGGGTATGTCTTGGACCTCCATCTTCATTCCATTATTAAGATCCTTGACTTAACCACTAATGAGGCCATCTGCATGATTCTAGGCCAGGGATTTCTTGTATCTATAAATTGTTACAGAATCAATTTGGATCTCACCTCATGTTTTCTAGCATCCTTATTAGACATGTGAGGAAACAAGTGGACATCTTGTTGTTCCTCTAGGAGGTGTTCAAATAGGAGTATCTTGTGGATGACATTAAGGTCATGGTGGCTACATAATTGGGAGTCGGTATCCCCTGGCCCAATGACATCCTTAAGCTATGGTGTCCTAGTTTGGTAGTGGTACAACAACTTTTTCTTCTTAACATGGATGCAGCTAGCCTTAACAAACACCATATATGGGTTGACGTGGGTCGTGACTTTCTGCAAAAGTGGGTAAACATTGATGCCCATGACAATTTCCAGTGGTTCGATGACTTCATGGCAATCATTCTCTTGGAGGCATTTTATGAAGAAGACTAAGTTTGGTTGGTGGGTCGTGTTTTTTGAAATTTTGGTGTCAATTCTCTGGTTTTGTAGTGACATGACAACCTTTTATTCTTAACGAGGACGCGGCTAGTGGGTTGCAACTTTTGGCAAAAGTGGGTAAACATTAACACTTATGATAATTTTCAGTGGGTGGATGACTTCATGGAGATCATTCTCTTGGAGGCCTTTTACAGAGAAGATTAAGTTTGGTTGGTGGGTCATGCTTTTGAAATTTTGGTGCCAATTCTCTAGTTTGGCAGTGGCATGACAACCTTTTTGTCTTAACATGGACGTGGATAGCCTTAATAGACATCGTAGATGGGTTGGTGTGGGTCTTGAATTTTTGCAAAAGTGGGTAAATATTGATGCCTCTGACAATTTTTAGTGGTTGGATGACTTCATGGAGATCATTCTCTTGGAGGAATTTTATGAAGAAGACTAAGTTTGATTGGTGGGATGTGTATTTTTAAATTTTTGGTGTCAATTCTTTGGTTCTTTGATCAATCAGTTGTCAAATATGGTATGACATCTAGTTCTGGTTTGAGATGATGGCATTTATATGTTCAAATGATGTTAGGGTTTATTGGTCCGTCCTTAATCTAGATTAATTTTTTTTATAAAAATTTTTGATGACGTTTGGTCCATAATTTTGTTGTGTTGGTGGGTCTTAATGGTTGGGTTTCACTACATATTGACAGGGGCCAATGGTTGTAGGGGTCTGCTTTGTGTTCTCTATTTTGGTTTGGTTACACTCATGGCTTCCTATCATTTTGTAATTTTCGGATACCTGTTATTCCAAAATATGTAAAACTTTTCTATATATTAATATAAGTCTCGAGACTTGGTCGCGTAGTACGCAGTAAAAAAAAAACATAGGTGATCCTAGCTTTAATATGTGATATCATATGAGATTTCATGTATTCTAATATCAAAGGTTAAGATATGAAGTAAATATAATGGATAAATATACTTAAGTTTGTGACCAAATAATTAATATTATTTGGTATGTCATTAAAATCTAAATGAGTTGAGATCAAAGAAGGGTTATAACTGATAAAAAAAAGTAGGGTTATAATAATCTTATATTTGTCTTAGAATTATAATATTTATCCTCTAAATATAGTGACTCAATTTTGGTGATTAGGGTTGATACCATGCTCATAGAAATATCTTCAACCTATAAAAATGATTTTGTAATTGCATAGTCTTATTATTAATTTGCCTAGTTTTCCTCTATTCTTTTGCTCTTTTCAATAACTATGGATTGGAAGTATTTAAAAATATTTTTTGAAAATTACCATTGTATCACAAGGGGACACATTCTTCTAGTTTGAATCCTAAAACATAGGTAAACTATTGAAGAAAACACTCTTTAGTCACACATATTCTCCTAGGATATGATTATGTTGATCTATATGATTGCTCTAATTGAAGTATTTTACCCTTACCAATTTATATAATTTCTTCTATGACCAAATGAATGCAATTGAATTCCTTTTAATACAAGTATATGCCAATTAATCATACAATATATGTTTAGAAAAATCTAGAAAGAAAAGGAATTTTATCTATTGAACTCTCGTCAAGTATCAAGTAGTAATCTCATATCTATTGAATTCTATCACCATGTTGATGAATTGAGAAACACACATATATAATGTAAAGGAGTTGACTTATGTTTGTTCATAAAGGTAATATTAGTTTATTTACTATTTTAATGCATATTCCTCATATTTCATTGAGTGATTTTAGTATTAGGTTTATTGCTTATTATTATTATTATAGTCATTTTAATATCAATATTTTGGCTTGTTTGGTGGAACCCATGTCCTTGAGTACTGTAGCATTGTAAATTGTCATTGGGCCAATTTACACCTCATGTTTGTGCCCCTACTTTAGTGTGTCCTATCCTCATCACCTTTCTAGGTCCGTTTTGTGCCTATTCTCCAGCTTTGAGGCCATAAAAAACCTTTTGTGGGCCTTACCATGGGACATCTACCTCATTTTACCTTTGTTCGGGCCCTGATTGGAGAGGAACCAGTGGGTGGAGAGTCTTGGTCTGGACCATGGTGCCCCAAAACACCATGGTCCCTCCTGATTTGGCCCCAATTTAAAATGGGGTAGGTACTATTTCTCACCGGTAAGATTTGATCCCTGTGGCTTTGCATGATCATTGGAGGTTGGCCTAATCGATAATTTACCTAGAACCCCCTATATAAATATATTAATCGATTCATTTAAATTAAAGTATCCATCTACATTTGATGTACAAGTATTCTTGCATCCATGAAGCATTCATTATCAAGCATTTTCAAAGAATTTTAAGGTTGCATATTATTCAAGTGATGGAGAAATAGGTATGACACTTGTTTGTTCCTGATAAGTTTGATGCATGTTTTGGGACATGTATATATTGGATTGAGATGATTGATTGTTTGGTTGTAATGATATGGTCCTATAAAGCGGAAAATCACGATCGAACCCTAGTTGCTCTCCCCTCTTCCAACTCCGAGGAGAGAGAAGGGAGATTCGCTAGGGTTGATGGTTTTCACTTAGGGAAGGGACTTTACATTCAAAAGAGGGGTTGAAACCCACAAGATCCAATCCCACGCAATGCAAGATTGGATGCTAAATGAGTTTCAAGGGTTATGACAGCAAGGCTACCCTCTTTTGTAAAGAATGTGCATAGAAGAATTAAGCTAGGAATGCATAGAAAGTGAGAAAGATTCGCTTATAAACTGAGATAGGAATACAGTATGAAGCTGCGGACCTGGAATTAGCAGTAAAATGTCGATACGGCGCTGTCCTGCAAATTTGAGCAAAAGTTGCCAGGACGATGGCGCCCGATGCCATGGTCCTCCGAAAAATCCGCGAAACGAAGGGGGATCTGTTCGTCTCTGCACAAGGATTCCAGATCTTCAATTTCAGCCGCGTACCTGCAACCTACACACAGAAAAGTGAAGACGATTGGGGGGTTAGGGATTAGGGGTTTGCCTTTAGGTCAAACCCCGGTTTTGGAATTAACCAAGAAATGAGCAAGAGCTGTAAATGTAAATGACTGTAAAACAAGTACTAATACCTTGTTCTAAGGATGTTTGTATCCTTATGTGTGAAGGTTTGGATGTTGTTGTTTGTTGTATGTTTGTATGTTGTATGTAGCATGTAGTATGTGATCTCCTCTTCAATGGTTGAATCCTTGTCTTGAATGCAACACTTAGCCTTGAATGGAGACTTGGAATGAATGCTTGAATGCTTGAGTATAGTTTCCACGCCTTTTCCCTCATGTATGTATCCCTCCAAATGAGAGAGGAAAATGTAGTTTATATACTTGTCATTTAGGGCTGATAGACTGATTTTCCTGACCTTAGGCTGACCAGGGAAAGTTAATTTCCAAATTGCAAACAAAAAGACCCGAAGTCCAAAAGAGACCGGGCCCAAAATAGGACCCAGGGACCAGGGCGCTGGGCGCCCTGGTCCTGAAGGACCAGGGCACTGGGCGCTCTGGTCCCACCTCCCAGGACAGCAGGGTGCAAGGAGGTTCAGGCCAGGGTGCTTGAAAAATACAGTTTTCAGTGTCGTAATCAGGTTTCGGGGTCTCCATTCAGGTTGCGTGTTGCGTCGCCATCGTGAAGACCGAAATGCAGTCGAAATTGCAAGTGTCGCAATTTTAGGACGCTACATTTAGCCCCCACTTTAGCGGGAGTATGTATGCTCATACTTCCGGTAAAGTACAAGGAAACAATATTGAAAGACTTTCACCACGTCAAGGAGGCAAGATACACCAAGCCCCCAGTGGACTAAGGATCTTACGACTTCGATTGACAAAGTAAAAGGGAAGATCACGAGGGAGAACCATGACTGTCAGTAGTAAGGTTCCCTCACTATGAGTCATGCAAGAGAGATATCGAAAATTTTCAAGGCAAAGCTAAATTTGCCAAAAAATTCTCAAGTATCTTGAAAAGATATGAACGGGAGAGATATCGAAAATTTTCAAGGCAAACCTAAATTTGCCAAGAAATTCTCAAGTATCTTGAAAAGATATGAACGGGATGTATGCCCCCCTACGTTAAAGCGATCGCACATGCCTCACCGGGGGTGATTGCTTTAAGGTAGTGATACATATAAGAAAATGAGAAGGGAAAGGAGCACGTTATCACAAGGATTTAGCCCCCAAGTGTGAGATAAGCCCAAGGATAATAGACACAAAACACAAAGCACGAGGTGACTTCGCTTTCCTCGGGGTCAATATGCTGTATGATAATTCATGTATATATATCATATGTATGTATGCATAATTGTTCTTCATTCCCCAATCAAGGAAGGTCACCTAGAAGAAGGGAACACATGTGTCTTTTTAGTCAACATGAGAGAGATCGAGAGATCTCAATGCTTTGCATCGTCCTCAAGTAGACAACACTAAGGACAACAAATAGAAGAATGAGAATAACATATAGAAGAAGTAACACAAGAGAGGAGTAGAGAATCTGCTATGCTAATGTAACTAGTCTAGCACGTCATCTACCCCCCGATCTTGCTGATCAATGTTTCGGGAAGGCAGGGAACACGCTAGAGGAGGAACATTCAACACAGCAGATGGAGCTATCACAAGATCCAAACAAGGGCTATGTGCATGTTCCAAGCCACGTTGTTCTTGTCTAGGAGCTAGGATAAGTGCTTTAGAAAATTCATTAGATAAATGGTTATCAATATCAACAAGTTCATATTCACTATCAGAAGCAATAGAAGTAACATTTTCATCATGAATAACATTTTCATCTATATCATCATCAAGATTTATAAAAATAGGATCTTTAACTCGCACAGGATCAAGACCATCATGCATCTTATGTTTAGGAGATTTCGGCTCAATCGTCGGCTAAGGAGAAAATGGAATAATGCTCGTTGAAGGTGTTTTTGGAGATTGCAAAGTTTGAGAAGCAGCTGCCTGAGCTCTAAGATGACGCTTTCATCAGTGTTCGCGTGCAGAACGATTTCGTCTAATCTTAGTAGGAAGTGAAGAAGATTGAGGAGGAGGAATGTTCTCATCCCTATCACTTGGGTGTTTAGGTTGTGGTCTCTTAGGCTGAACAATAGGAGAAGAAGAAGGTCTCTTCTCTCTATAAAAGGAAGGAGGAGGAACTGCTCCATATAAGGGAGGAATATTTGGTTTAGGAAGAAGACCAAGTCCATCATGACGAGGAGGGATAGGTCTACTTTTAGGAAGTTTATTAGGCATAGACATAATCACATCCATGGGAACGGGTTGGGAATCTTCTTAAGGAAAGACATTAGTTTTATCTTTCAAAGGAAGAACTTCCTTCTCAAGAACGATAGGAATGTCAAGTTTAGGTGTTCTAGGTTCACTTAGAGATAGGATCATATCTGTTTTCCATTTTTGATAAGATTTGAAAAGATGATCACTTCGCGGAGGAAGAGATTGGAATTGTTTAGGCCAAAAGTAATCAATAGGAACGCTAGAAGTTCTTTCATCTGGTTTAAAGAGACTATGAATGACAGTAACAACTTCACCATTATGGGGAAATTTCAAACACTTATGAATAGGAGAAGCAATAGCTTTCATGGAAGATAGCCAAGGATAGCCAAGCTTCACACGAAATTGTTCGGAAGATGGAATAATAGCAAAGTTCACATCAAGGGATTTGTTATGGACCTCAATAGGCAATGTAATAGAACCAATTGCAGGAGAAGAAAATGCATCAAATAGTTTCACAACCACATCTGTTTTGTCATATATCACTTGATTCAATTGCAAAGTAAAAAGAAATTCTTCAGTAATGATATTAACCATGCACGAAGGATCAATAAGCACTCCACGGCAAGGTGTATTCTTGACTTTTGCAACTATATATAAAGGACCATCAGGTGCCCTAATGGTTTCACTGGAATCAAATGTGATGGAAGGTTCTTTAGGGTTTTCTTGCTGCTCTACAAAGTTAATCACATTCAGAGTCATAGACACAAGACCATCAGATGAGAGAGAGGAATCATTAGCCTCAATCGCATTAGAGGTATGAGAAGGTAATGGATCAGTGAAAATCTGAAGATTTTGATTAGGAGGAGCTACAGATGTGTTGCCTTTATCATTCACTCTAGAAACAGAAATAGTATTATTATCAATCAGATCTTGAATTTTACCCTTTAAAGAAAAACATTTTTCAGTATCATGCCCAGGCTGACGATGAAATTGACAAAAGGCTTTGTTATCAAAATAAGGTGAAGTAATCTTTGCAGGATCAATTTGCCTTATAGGAGGAAGAGTAAGCACATTTTGTTCCAATAACTTATTCATAATACTATGCAATGATTCATTCAAAGGAGTATACTTTCTTTCTTTCCTGAAAAATTTAGAAATAGGAGGCACACCTGATGCTGCATTCACATTGTTGTTGATGATGTTTTCATTGAATTTGATTGAATCTCTGTTCGGTTTAAACTTCCCAAATGGTTGTTGACTGCTATCACCCTTATCACTCGGAGCCATAGGATGTGATTGTTCCATTTGACTCACAGTCAGTTCATAATTGTGAAGAGTTGCACACAACTGTTGGAAAGAAGTAAACTCAGAAAACAGAAGTTTGTCTCGAATATCTTTTTGTAAATTAGAAATAAAGATTCTTTGAATATCATTGTCAGGCACTGGAAAAGAAATTTGAGCATACAAATGCTTATATCTACCAATGAAATCAGTCACTTTTTCTTTAACACCTTGTTTACAATGCATTAAATCAATCAAAGTAACTTTAGGACTTATATTGTTTTGAAATTGTTGAATGAAAGCATTTGCAAGTTGTTCGAAAGAAGTAATAGAATAGGAAGGCAACGAGAAATACCATTGTAGGGCTTTGTCTCTTAATGTTCTAGTAAACAGTTTTGCAAGCAACCTTTGGTCATAAGCAAAATCAGTACAAATTGTTTGAAAAGTCTTAACATGTGTTAGAGGATCACCCTTACCATTATAAAGCTCCAAATGCGGAATTTCAACATGTTTAGGAGGAATAGCTCGAACAATGTCAAGAGAAAGTGGGCTCGCAACATCAAATGTGGCACACTAAACTTAGATTGATTCATAGAGGCAATTTGTTGCTGTAAAGAAGAGACAGTTTGTGCAAGATTGTTAATGGTCGCTTCAGTCGAAGAGTTCATATTAGATGTGTTAGATTGAGATGGAGGTGTTATGTTATTGAAAGAAGGCAAAGAGTAAGGTGGTGGGACTCTATGATAGTCAATTATAGGGGATGATTGGACAGGAGGAACACTACAAGGAGGAGTGGAATGATTAAATGAATTGCCCCCTTGCGTCATGTTCATTGGTGGAGATGTAATAGGAACACTCATTGAAGGAATGAATGAAGAAGTCGGATTAAATGAAGGAAGAGGATTAATTGAAGAAAAGGGAGGATTGCCCCCATGACTGGTGATCATAGGAGGAATGTCTTGTGTAGAAGTAGCCATTATATTTGATGTAAAGGTAGGTATGCTAGCAATAGAAGTCATCAAAGGAATAGAATGATTGACTTGTGTCGGAGGTTGTGTATAACCCAAATTTTCAGCACAACTCTTCATAGGCATCACATTCAAATCCACAATGTGTGCAATACCACGCAAAATATCAATTCCATTCTTATCACTTTGAAGCATACGTTTTAGACCCTCAATTAAAGGAAGAGCTTGACTATCGGGGTATTCATGAGACATCCATTGTCGAAAATCGTCAAATTGGTTATCCAATTTTGAAAGTTGTTCTACAGAAACCTCATGGAGAGCTTCTTCATCATTAGGAGGATTAGAGGAATTACCCATGTCCTCGTTAAAAAGGCTATTCAAATTAGGTTCCATCTCCTCGGTAATTAAACTTCGGAAAGACTTAATTCTACGGCTTCGTCTAACGGGAATAGTGTAAGTAGGGCTTATTGTTGTAAAACTCATGCACTAGAAAGGAAGAGGAAATTTTGATTTTAGAGGTAGCAATTTTCAGTAAAATCAGCCAATCTTCTGGATTTAAGCTGTTAAATGCAATCACGACAGTCTCCCGAAATTTCGGAAAAAATGTCCGGGACCGTGGCGCTCGGAGTGCAACACGGTCCTTGCAACTTTTTTCGAAATTTGCAGGGATGAAAGGTATGATGATTTTAGAGCTAATCTGAAAAAATTGAGTGATTTTATGATCTGTAGATAGGCCAAATTAAAGTTGCAATCTCGAAATTGAACCCTACCAAGATTGTCGAAAAATGCAAAATTTGAATTTTGAAAAAGAGAGGGAAACTGAAATTTTGAATTTTATGATTTTAGAGGGAATACCAAAAGCAATGCAAGTTTTGAAATTTAAAAATTGACTCAATTTCACGCAAAATTCAATTTTGAAAGCGGAAATTAAAGTTGTTGTAATTAAGCACTTAATTTCAAAAGTCACAAATTGTAAGAATTTGAATAAAGCACTGAAATTTCGAATGAATGCAAACACACTTTTCAGATTTAGGACAGTAAGAACACAATTTTGACACAGAATTTCAGTTTCAATGATTTTTGAATGTTTAGAAGCCTTAATCCAAGCAATCACAAGACCAACTTTGACTGTAATTTTGAAGGTGTTATAATTGATAAAATCAGCCAAAATTCTGGATTTTAGCAGAAAAATACAGTAAGATCTAGCTCCCGAAATTTCGGAAAAAATGTCGGGGACGATGGCGCTCGGAGTGCACACGGTCCTCACAACTTTTTTCCAAATTTTCAGGGATGAAAGATATTGTGATTTTATTGCAGAATCCAAAGTTACAGCTGATTTGGAGATGTTTTGATCAGTGAAATTGTCAGTCAAAAGTTGAATCAAGAGGGTTTCAAAAATTAGGGTTTTGACACTTAACCACTTAATTTTCAAAATTAAAGCATAGATATGAATTGATAATTTGTAATAGAAGGGCATATCTGAAACAAGCATTAACAATTAAATATTTCACAAGTTTAATTACTAAAAAGAAAATTTAGGGTTTTTATGCAATCACCTCTAAAATTTTGCAAAAGATCAAACATGGAAATGAAATCAATTTTTTTAGATCTAAGCATGAAAAATCAGAAAGGATGTTCACGTCGGGTTCACCAAAATGTAAAGCGGAAAATCGCGATCGAACCCTAGTTGCTCTCCCCTCTTCCAACTCTGAGGAGAGAGAAGGGAGATTCGCTAGGGTTGATGGTTTTCACTTAGGGAAGGGACTTTACATTCAAAAGAGGGGTTGAAACCCACAAGATCCAATCCCACGCAATGCAAGATTGGATGCTAAATGAGTTTCAAGGGTTATGACAGCAAGGCTACCCTCTTTTGTAAAGAATGTGCATAGAAGAATTAAGCTAGGAATGCATAGAAAGTGAGAAAGATTCGCTTATAAACTGAGATAGGAATACAGTATGAAGCTGTGGACCTGGAATTAGCAGTAAAATGTTGATACGGTGCTGTCCTGCAAATTTGAGCAAAAGTTGCCAGGACGATGGCGCCCGGCGCCACGGTCCTCCGAAAAATCCGTGAAACGAAGGGGGATCTGTTCGTCTCTGCACAAGGATTCCAGATCTTCAATTTCAGCCGCGTACCTGCAACCTACACACAGAAAAGCGAAGACGATTGGGGGGTTAGGGATTAGGGGTTTGCGTTTAGGTCAAACCCCGGTTTTGGAATTAACCAAGAAATGAGCAAGAGCTGTAAATGTAAATGACTGTAAAACAAGTACTAATACCTTGTTCTAAGGATGTTTGTATCCTTATGTGCGAAGGTTTGGATGTTGTTGTTTGTTGTATGTTTGTATGTTGTATGTAGCATGTAGTATGTGATCTCCTCTTCAATGGTTGAATCCTTGTCTTGAATGCAACACTTAGCTTTGAATGGAGACTTGGAATGAATGCTTGAATGCTTGAGTATAGTTTCCACGCCTTTTCCCTCATGTATGTATCCCTCCAAATGAGAGAGGAAAATGTAGTTTATATACTTGTCATTTAGGGCTGATAGACTGATTTTCCCGACCTTAGGCCGACCAGGGAAAGTTAATTTCCAAATTGCAAACAAAAAGACCCGAAGTCCAAAAGAGACCGGGCCCAAAATAGGACCCAGGGACCAGGGCGCTGGGCGCTCTGGTCCCACCTCCCGGGACAGCAGGGTGCAAGGAGGTTCAGGCCAGGGTGCTTGAAAAATACAGTTTTCAGTGTCGTAATCAGGTTTCGGGGTCTCCATTCAGGTTGCGTGTTGCGTCGCCATCGTGAAGACCGAAATGCAGTCGAAATTGCAAGTGTCGCAATTTTAGGACGCTACATGTCCCATGAAAGTTGGACATTTGATAAGGGTAGTGTTGTCTCCTAGAAGTTTGAGAGCTTGTTTCAACCACTGCACTGTATGCCATTTTGTTTTGATTTTTGAAGCTTAGGGATGAAATGCAATGCAACTAAGGGATGAAAATGCAACCCCATTTTTTTGATTTTTTTGACAATTTGGATTAAGGAAAGACAAGATGAAACCCTAAAAAATGAACATGAAGCTTTGGACTTGGATTAGGGAACACCCTAATTTTGAAGATAATGCAAAATGGATATAATGATTTGACCCTATGTCTTATGAGGATGAAGACTATGGAAGGACTAAAATTGGGATTATGACGACTATGCAAGGACTTATGCAAAGATTATGATGACTATGCCAAGAATTATATGTGGATTATGATGATTGTGCAAGGACTTATGCAAAGATTATGATGACTATGTAAGGACTTAAGTGAGGACTATGATGACTATATGAAGAATATGATGACTATGCAAGGAGTTATGCGAAGATTTATGCAAAGACTATGCAAGGAGTTATGTGAATATTTATGCAAAGACTATGCAAAGACTTATGCAAGGACTGATGTAAATGAGGACTAAAATAAGGACATATATGAGGATGATAATAAGGACAATAATTAGGACTATGCAAAGTAAGGACATAAATGGGGACTATAATGAGGACGATAATAAGGACTATGCAAGGACCTATACAAATTCCAAGGATGCGAATGAGGACTATAATGAGGTTGATAATGAGGATGTAAATGCAAGGACGTATATGAGGACTTAAATGAGGACTATGCAAGGACTGCCTATGGTCACAAGTATGTAAAATTATGGAGTTTGTAGGACTATCTGATGTTTTTAGGTAAACTTTGTTTGAAGTAATTGTAGTTTGTAAGACAAGTTTGTTGTTTTTTAAATCTAAGAACAGTTGTTTGAAGACAGGTATAGTTGACTGAACCGTGTTCTGATAAACTCTAAGAATTCAGAGATACATAAGGTAGGGCCTAAAATAGCCCAAATACTGACTCAATACTAGTCTGCTACAATGATACACATAGAAGAACATAAGACAATCTTAGGCTTGAAAGTGGACACCATTCAATGAGGCCGTTGCAATAAAATACCGAAACAAGACGAATAGATAGAGAGTCTAGCAGCACTGGCTCCACTCCACGACACACACTTCTTGAGCATGCTAGTCTCTTTTACCCCGAAGATCCAAAGATCTTATCATCGAGGGATTTCTATCTCATAATGCAAGGTACGTGAGGGGTATCTATGAGGTAGGATTTGCACTCCTCGAATCATTGAATGTGGGATTTGGGCTACTAAGTTGGTTCTTATTGTAAGTTTCAAGGGACCCCAATTCAATGACATATTCTCAGAGCAAGCCACTTAAGAATTTAGTTAAGCTTATTGGTGTAGGGAAGGCCCCCATATACGTTGAATTCACTCAATACTCTAGCCGCCTGACCAGTATGTTTATATAGTGGCTTGAAAAACCCACTCGAGAGAATGCTGGGAGAGATGATATCTCCAACGCATCCCAATTTGAAGTACCTTTGTGGGGTGATGAAATCCCCAGTTAAATATACCCCACTACTAAAATGAAAAATTGGGTGTTGTTACCACCTTCTCCCTTTCTCCCAAGACCCTGAAGGTGGGTGGAAAGGTAGCTGATGCAACAATAGGTCCACCCCAAACATGATAAAAAGTTATTTCCTTTAAAAAAATGAAGTGTGAGTTATTCTATTGAGAAGCTTGATTCACGTTCATTTAAAAAACCCAAACTTAGTGCATGTCAATTTTAGAACACCAAACTGAAGTGTGAAAGCATGCATGCCAATTTTAAACAGGTTTATTTTAAGCCCAAAACTGAAGTATGATAACATGCATGTCCATTTTAACCATATTTATTTTAAGCCCCAAATTGAAGTGTGAAAGCATGCATGTCAATTTTAACCAGATTTATTTTAAGCACCAAATTGAAATGTGAAAGCATGCAAATCAATTTTAACCAAATTTGTTTTAAGCCCAAAATTGAAGTGTGATAAAATGAGTGTTTATGATTCAGTAATATGATCCGATATTCTCTGTAAATTCACCACATGCTACAGAGAGATAATCAGCAACCCAAGAAAATCCACAGAAAACAAAAAACTTAACTATGAAATGTACGGATGCGTAATGATACCTGATCAAATGCGTGATCCTGTGTGGGCGATTGAGTGATGATATTTGTGTGATTGTGAAATTCTAAGAGGGTGAATGCGTGAAAATAATAGAGCAGATGCGTAAAAATAATAGGGTGAATGCGTGACAGATAAACAAACAATTAATGAACCCTATCAAAAGCATAAACTTTACCAGAAACTTGCAAAACTAAAAAATATGAATGTGTGATGATGTGTGGGTGAATGTGTAATGATGTGTGGGTGAATGAGTAATTATGTGTAGGTGAATGTGTAATGATGTGTGGGTGAATGCATAATGATGTGTGGGTGAATGCGTAATGATGTCTGGGTCAATGCGTAACACTTAGCGGAATGCGTAAAAATATGAGGGCAATTGCATGATAGAAAATGAAAAATCTCACAAAAACACAAACTCAAAATAGAAACTAAAAACTATGAATGTGTATTGGTGTCTACACGAATGCGTAAATCTGTCTATGCGATTGCATGATTCTGTATGCGCAATTGCATGATGATGAGATCCGCCTTTGAAATTCGTATAAAACCTGCAAGAAATCTGAAAATCCGTATGATCTACAAAAATCACACAGAAAACACAGAGGGTTAATTAGTTGTTGCTTCACATTGGGTTCACCAAAATGTCGTATGTAAAATTCATCATGTAATCAAATTAAAAACAAGGGAAATCACGAATCCCTATTCAATTAAAGAATTTAAAAACAAACTCAATGAAAATAGATGCATATAGAATAATTCTAAACAATGTAAAACTCCCTATTGTGCATCATGGCTTCCATTGTTCTTCTCTTCTTTGTGGTATGGTGGCTCTCAAATATCGCGCTGGCAACCTGCAAGTGACACAAAGATTCAAAGTTCGTGATTGTTGAAAATGGAGATTAAATGCTCAATTTATAGATTTTTGGAGAGGATTGAATGAGAGGTGTAATAGATTGATCAAGAGGTGGAACTCAGGTGATCTCACATGTTGATTGATAGTTGAACTATTGATTTGGAGGTGGAACATAATAGATTGAATTGATAAATGAGTTAACTGATTGAGAAAAAAGTTGATTGAAAGATGAAAAAGGGTGATTGGAGGATAATTGATTGATGACAAAAAAACTTTATTTAGAAAAAGCTAACTAGAAGATAGAAAAAGAATGTTTGGAGAGAATTAAAGAAATGATGTAATTAATCAATTAATTGAAATAATCCATTAAAATAGATGGAATAGTTAACTGAGATGACTGATTGAATGCTTTTAAAAAAAAAAACAAAGTGGAAGATAAAAATAGGAATTGAAAAGATAATGATTTAGCATGTGCTTCGACTTCGACTTTGATTTTCAATTTAATCTTTGCATGAGAATTAATTCAAATATTGAATTTATTTTAAATTCAATTTGTTATTTGAATATATTTAGAACTTGACTTTGATTTTCAATTTGATTTTTGAAATCATGCACATCTATTTGAAATTAGATGAATTTAGAAGAATTTGAATTTGAATTTGGAATAGAAGAATATTAAATGAAATTAGAAGAATTAATGAAATTAAATAAAATTAGAATTTGAGGATTTGGATTTGGAATTAGAATTAGCTAATTTTAGTTAATTAAATAATTTAAAGAAACTATTTAATTATGTAGAAATTGAATTTAATTAAATAATAAAGATTAAAATTATTATTAATTAAATAATTAATATTTAGAAAAGGGTTAATGATTAATTGATCAGAGATAGAAATTGAAAATGAAATTTATTTAAATAATAAAGATTATTTAAATTGAAGGATTAATAATCATAATTAATTAAATAATAAATATTTAATTAACATTAGAAAATGGTTTAAATGATTAAATGATGATAGAATTAAAAAGAGAATAATTAGTAAGATGATGAAGAAAAAAGAAATTAGAAGAATAAGATTAATTAACTTAATTAAATAATTAAATAATTATTTAACTAATTTAGATAAATAATTAGTACATGATTAATGAGACATTTTTAGGTGTCTACACATAGTAAGGAGTGACAAACACGTGATGAGCTACAAGATCCAATGTTCGGTGATCCAGGAGGGTTGAAGTTGTCTAGAACAATGTGTAGTTGATTGCTATGTAATCTAATAGTCAAGATTGAACCGATATGTTTGTAATCTCTATGAGATTTGTAGGTTTTGTGTTGTGTTACCGACCTACTGTATTTGTTTTTAAGGTCGATGAGTTGTTTGTAATTGTGTTGGAAAATTTGGCTAGGCGTGATAGTTGTTGTTGCGGAACCAGAAGGTGTACCTGCAGAATGTTGTGAAGGCAAATAGGAGAAAAGGATTCGATTAAGCAAGGTAGTGCTATTACTAGATCAAAAAAGAACCTATTGTTCTCTAACCATTACAACAGTTAAATCCCCTAACCGGGTAAGCTTTAACAGACATGTTGTTGAAATCCTCTAACCAGGTGATCCGTTAGCTTGGATTTGAAATCCTCCACTGATGTTACCTCTAACAGGGTATTACCTTTAACAGGGTATTTGCAATCAATCCCTTAATTAGGTGGTCCTTAATCGGATATGTTCTTAACATGACATTATTGTAAGAGCTTCTAACAAGGCTTGGCTCCTAACAGGGAGAACTTCAGAAGAGTTCATAATACTTGTGGGTATTCATCCCCACCATAGTTTTTCCTATTTGGGTTTCCACGTGAAA
Organism: Cryptomeria japonica; assembly: GCF_030272615.1. NCBI lineage: Eukaryota > Viridiplantae > Streptophyta > Pinopsida > Cupressales > Cupressaceae > Cryptomeria > Cryptomeria japonica. The sequence goes on along the minus strand of NC_081411.1, from coordinate 702,457,303 downwards.
AATCATTGTGTCAAGTGGTGAATGATTTTGTGGATGTGTTTTGATATGGTTAATTTGAGTAATTGGTAAATCCACTTAGATATGTTTAGATAATCGGAAATGATCTAAAGTGAGTTATTACTGATATTAGTGAAGTGGTCTAATGTTTTGGTTGAATGGTATTTGAGTTTTAGATCTGTTGCATTGTATCATTGATGTTTTGGTCAATCGATAAAGTTTGACAGTGCAGTTGAAGTTTTTGATACAGTGACTAAATCGGTTGGTTTACTAAATTGATTCTGAGTTGAAATTTTGTTTGGTGAAAGTTTAGTTTATTTTCTATCTATTGATTCACCCCCCCTCTCAGTAGTTGACCGAATCCTTATAGTTTCATCATATTATCATATTAAGATCTACATTGGCATAATTGGATGAAAGCAAGGAAAAACATAAGAAGGCCATTGAAAGGATCTCTTACTTAAGAAGCTTGCTTGATAAAGGAAAGAAGGTCATTGATGATTTCCAAACAAAGATTGTTGATAAGGCTAAAGAATGTTCAAGACTTGAAGAAGAAGTAATCAGATTAAAGAAGGAACTAAAAGATGCAAAGGATCATTTCGATAATGGGCTGAATCTAAGAGGTGGTAGTGAAATGCTTGATGTTATGTTTAGTTCTAAAAAAAAAGTAAAGATAAAGGTTGACTTGGTTTTGAAGATGGTGAATGTTCTAAGTCATCTAGTGAGAAATGTAAAGGAAAGGAAAAGGTAAAGGATGATTTGAATAACTCTAATAAATATTAGAAGGATTTCATTTCAGACCAAAGCTTTTGAAACTCAAAGAATGTCAGTAGGCCTCCTCCTGTTCTTTCCAGGTATTTATCTTTTAATTGTAATTATTTTTCATGCAATAGATTTGGATATGGAGAGAGTGAATTTAGAAGTCAAATAAAAAATCAATCCTTTAATGGAAATTGTTACTATTGTAATAAGTTTGAACACAAATGAAATGAGTGTAGGGGTAGGTTGAATTGGAATAGGAATGAAAAAATTGTTTTTGGTAGAGGTCTCCAATATTTCAATGGATACCATTATGTTTGAAATATATATGGGGCAGAAGGTTGTTGACTGCAGGTCAAATATAAATTTCAAAAGAATTGGAAACAATAACATAAATGGATGTTAATCACAACAAGGTCCAATATGTTATAACTATAATAAAATGGGACATATTGCAAAACACTATAGAATAAGGAATGAGAAGATATTTGATATGGAAAAGAAATTTGATATCAATGAAGAGGAGAAAATGAAGATGAAATGGCTAAATAAATTAGAAGATAAGGTTGAATAGAAGATTGGAGATGGATCTGCACCTACTGTGGGTGTTGACCCTTCTTCTAGAAACTAAATCAGACAACATTGTCTAAGGGGGAGAATTTAACATAGAACTATTTCGCCCCCTTCTAGTTTGGATGTTGAGTTTCTATAAGCATGGAAGATGTTTGGAAGGTGTTTTTAGTGGTTCTTGAGTGGATTTGGTGATCCAGAACTTTTTATGTGGTCTCTGGTGTACAATGTATCAACTTTTTGAAACCATAAGTGGCAAGTATATATTGCTTTTCAAAGTTCATTTTGTGCAGTTGTGATTGACGAGCTGGTGAATGCGAAGAGGAGAAAATTCATTGTTGCATTCAATCAAAGGTATTTTTTGAACTATTTTCTTTTAAATGATAGACTCTAAAATTATCAATGTTCATGATGAGGATCGATCTATTTTGAAGATTCGTCTATATCTTCCTACGGTAGAAGGTCTTGTATTTTATTTTTCTCCTGTTCCTGACAAAGTTATACATAAAGAGGATGTCCACTATTACATTCATGTTTCTATAGAAGAATACATAATAACAAGATTAGTGATTTTAAGAGAATTCATCTAGCTGATAAATTGTAGAAGTTTAAATTTAATTATGCTAGTCTAGGGCATATGGGGTTGGATACTTGGAGAAATTTTCCTATGCTTTGTGATGAATAAATAATAAAGATTGTGCAAATAAGAATACATGAAGATTCTTTATGGTTGGATCGACCATACTTGATTTCTAAGTGTTGTCCCCAATTTGAACTAATGGAAAAATTAGGGTAATCCTACAAATTTTGTCCAATTCAAAGCCCATGTGCTATAAGGCACACTTTTCGAGGTAATTTTGTTCTCCTCATATGTTTGTTTTGCTAACTTGATCTTCAATTTGGGGGATTTTAAGTATTTTTTGGGTTATTTTAGTTAAGTCCTATATTAGGTGGAAATCGGGTTTATAACCCCGATTTACACTTGGTTTTTATCCTTATTCTTTGTTTTTCCTTGGTGCAAATCGGGTTTATAAACCCAATTTTCACCTCCCAAATGTTTTGCACCTCCAAAGTGCAGTGTCAGGTTTAAACTCCTACACTACACCTCCAAAGTGCAGTGTCAGGCTTAAATTCCTACATTGTACCTCCCAAGTGTTTTACATCTCCAAAGTGCAGTGTTGGATTTAAACTCCTACACTACACCTCCCAAGTGTTTTGCACCTCCAAAGTGTAGCCAGGTTTAAAATCCTACACTACACCTCCAAAGTGCAGTGTCAGGTTCAAACTTCTACACTGCACCTCCAAAGTGTTTTGCACCTCCAAAGTGTTTTGCACCTCCAAAGTGCAGTGTCAGGATTAAACTCCTACACTACACATCCAAGTTGTTTTGCACCTCCAAAGTGTAGTTTCAAGTTTAAACTCCTACACTGCACCTCCCAAGTGTTTTGCACCTCCAAAGTGTGGTGTTGGGTTTAAACTCCTACACTGCACCTCCCAAGTGTTTTGCACCTTCAAAGTGCAGTGCCGAGTTTAAACTCCTACACTACACCTCCCAAGTGTTTTTCACCTTCAAAGTACAGTGTCGGATTTAAACTCCTACATTGCACCTCTAAAGTGTTTTGAACCTCTAAAGTGCAGTGTTGGGTTTAAACTCCTACACTGCACCTCCAAAGTGAAGTGTCAGGTTTAAACTCCTACATTGCACCTCCCAAGTGTTCTACACCTCCAAAGTGCAATTTCAGGTTTAAACTCCTACACTACACCTCCCAAGTATTTTGCACCTCCAAAGTGCAGAGTCAGGTTTAAACTCCTACACTGCACCTCCAAAGTGCATTGTCGGGTTTAAACTCCTACACTGCACCTCCAAAGTGCAGTTTTAGGTTTAAACTCCTGCATTGCACCTCCCAAGTGTTCTACACCTCCAAAGTGCAGTGTCGGGTTTAAACTCCTACACTATACCTCCCAAGTGTTTTGCACCTCCAAAGTACAGAGTCGGGTTTAAACTCCTACACAACACCTCCACAGTGCAGTGTCGGGTTTAAAAAACTAGCTCGAGAAATAGAGATCTTGGAACAAAACGTTAAAAAAGGTGAAGAGAGTAGATACCAGATGTTCAAACTATTTCAAAAATTTGGAGATCCCATTACAAACCTAGAGCCAGTTGATGTGTGAGCTCTTATTATGAAATCAAACATACCAACTATTCTCACACAAATAAACATGAGAAACTAATATCAACAACAAACACATCCAACAATGCAAGTCCAACAACCAATATAACAAACAACACAAATTGTACAAAGAAGTCAACCACTACTAAGGTCACACACAATTACACAATCAATTTTGCCTTTGGTCACATCACATGTCTGTGAATATCCTCCTATATCTTCAAATACACCACCAAGGGTTCCCCAAATGAATGCAAGTGTATTTACAAACATGTCACCCTTTGGACATTAATTGAACATGGTCAATGTGTCACCTATCATGCAACAAGGTAATTTGCCCATGTCTAGCAATGGTTCTTCCCATCAAGACTTTGCACCTCAAGTAGCCTCCATATCTTCCATCATTTCCTCATACCCTAAAGTCACACAAGTGTAGTCCACACCATCTTTATCTAATAATGCAACCTCCCAAGGGCTATCCATAATACAAATCCAATCTAATCCAAGTCATGATTCTAGTCCTTTCCATGCTTCAAAAATTCAAGATCCAGTGACATCATATATTCCATTTCCAAGAAAACCCACTTCAAAGAGTCTCATTCAAAATCCTTTCTCATTAGGCCAATGTGTTTAAAAATTCCAAGAATCTCCCATGCATATCCAAACTCCTTCCCCATGTCAAGAGGATGATCCAAAATTAGAAGAAATGAGTCCTGAAACAAATAAAGATCAAGAACAACCACTTCCAGCTTACCCAATTTTTGATCAAGATCCCACCAACCAAGAATCTTATGATGGTCCCCTCTCTCTTTTCTATTCCATTCATAATGATACCCTTTTGTCTCAAGAACAAAGTGTCCTTTCAAATCCCATCCAACATCCACCTCCTAAGAAAGATCAGGATAACCCTTCTATCCTTCATAATAATCCCTTTCCAGGCCAAGATCAAAGTATTCCTTCACCTTCATGTCCTAAGCAAGATCCCATTATTTCTCCAGATCCTGATCAAGATCATTCCATCTCGTCATCTCCATGCCATAATACTCCATGTTCCTCACAAGATTCCCTCTCAAATGAATTACCATTTCTCCTAGTCGCTCTCATGATCCCAATCCCACTACACAAGTTTTGCATGAACTCCTTATCAATGAAATCACCAATCCTAATCAAACTACAGAGAACAATTTATCAATGATTGTATGTGTTCCATTTTCACATGCCAATGTGGTCACAGCTTCGGAACTAGAATCTATTTGCCTCATACACGCACACTTGATAAACTAGGGGCAAGAGAATCTACCATAGTTGAATTTCTGTAAAAACGATAAGGCTATAGCTGAATTCATGGGTGCCAAAGCTGGATTTCTCTCTAATGATCCATAAAATCTAAAAAACTAAGGAAATCAACATTGGAGATACTGAACATGTACACTTAGCTGAGTCCTTATATCCTATTGGAAAAGACATCTTTATCAAAATTTTCAAACAAAGACCAATGAACTACCTGCACAAAACTTCTTGACCCTATGAATAACATGCACCTTAAACGATACTATATCTAAGGGCTGGGTTAGTTTAGGTTTTGCTTTCTGCATTGCATCTCATTTTATTCAAATAACTGCATCGCATATAGTTTCTTTTTCAAATACATCGCATTCACAAATTTTTGCATTTACATATAGCAGTATCAATAAAACAAGGCAACTGTCCAAGTTTATCATTTGTTTGCATTCAAGAGAAACAAGGGTCATCTCCTTTCTTAGATATTCAACCATGAAGTCTTTGAGGTCCTAAGGTCATTAATTTTCAACATTACCCTGTGATGACACTTTACTTATGGTTGGGTAGTGATTTCACTATTTGAGACTTGTTAACCCAAAATCTATCAATTGGTATATCTCAGACACATTAACAAAATCTCTAATTCATTGTAGACACCTAGTTGATCATATGACTAGTGAAAAATCTAAAATTCTACTTTAGCACTGCTGTAATTGTCACACCCAAGTAGGTTTCATTACTTACAAGTCAAGGCAAGAAAATAAAAAAGAAAAAGTGCTATGCCAAATATTCATCTCAAGGCAAAAGAGCAATGATATATAACTAAAATATCACACATACAAAGTGCGACAAAAATCTTGACTATGGGAACATGCGAGTAACTCCATCAGGGCTATGAATGCCTACTGGAAATAGAGCAATATTTGAGAAATTATAGTCTATAACCTCGTCAAAGCTCTAAAAGCTTACTCACAGCAAGACTCTATTCAGGATGCTTTTGAAGTTAGAATAATCCACGTAGCTAGTCATATAGGATGCTAAGGATCTTTACTGAACACAAGAGAAGGAATTAACTCATTTGCACACACATGGGCAAAAGAAGATACAAGTTTCAAGGACCAATGGGGAAGTTTTCCGCATCTCCATTTGTAAATCCTAGTCACTAAGTGTGTTAATTTGGATGTTCCAAGGGACCTTAAGGATCGATTGACCGCTTATCTATGAAATATTTTGTACCTCCAATTCAATTGGTGTATTACAAAATGCTAAACAAACAAAACCATTCTTGTTCAAATAGGAAATGCATATTCATCATGCATATTTCATTAACATAGGTCATGTCGAAAATTCATTGTCTCCACATGCATTATGTAGATCATCATGTCATATAGGTCTGCACACTGGGGGCATAACTGAAAAAATCCTAAAAATCATATAAAGTCTTGAAAAAATCCTAAAAAAAATTAAATAAAGTCCTGAAAAATCCCAAAAATAAAAAAAAATCCCCCAAAAGTCATAAAATGTCCTGAAAAAAGCCTTAAAAATTGAAAAATAAAAAATTGGAAATCAATGCAAGAAAGCATAGGCCGTCCATCAAATCAAATAAACAACAACCAAACTCTCAAAGTCTACAATCAAACTGATCACATGTCTTGTTAATCAATTTATCGATCAAACTCTATCAAACATCAACATGTCTTATAGAGGGAAGGGTACACTCGAAACCAGACAGATCGGTCTTACACGGGGTATTCACTCTCTCAAACCAAACATTTATATCAATCATCAAATGATCAAAACAATGACATAGATTAATATGGTTACTGGATTTTGTCCAAGTTAGTCTTATCTTTATCAAATGATGATAGGTCATGCTTCATTAAATCCAAAACATTGAAAAAAATAATACTAAAAACATCCATATAATGTCCTAACAAAATCCTAAAAAACATCCATATAAAGTCCTGAAAAAATCATAAAAATCAAATACGATCCTGAAAAAATCAATCCAAAAACAGTGAAAAAGAAAAAACCCAAAAACATTAAGAAAAAAGTCCTGAAAAAATCGACCAGAAACATCCATATATTATCGATTTGAGAAAATCAAACCAAAAACATTCAGATAAAGTCCTGAAAAAAACAACCAAAAACATTCAAATATCAATCTACATAATCCAAAAACATAAAAAAAAACTCTTGGAAAAGAGCTAAAAATTGAAAATCAATAAAAAAATTTGCAATAAAATATCTCCCAAGAAACAAACATCCTAGCAGATATCCAACAAACGCTTTGCACGAAGTTAACAAAGGATACGACTATCCAGTCAAACATCTGCAATCAACTGATCAAACTGTCTTATCAATCGTATCATATCCATATCAAGTGATCATTATCTTGTCTTAAACAAAAGAGGATACACTCGAAATCAAATAGGTCAGTCTTAAATGGGGTCCACAACTTTCTGAAATCAGACATTATCAACTATCACATCAAACAATCAAAACGAAGATGCATATCGACATGGCTGCTAAATTTTGTCCAGGTTAGTTTTTATCTTTTATCATTTGGCGACAGATTATGTTCCTATGCTACTCAACGATGTCCACAAGTGACTAGAGGAGCCATGATGGTCATGATATTTTTCTTTGTTTGTTGTTTGTGGTGTGGACCAATGAAGTTCTGGGGTAATAGTTCCAGTGGGTGTCTGTGTTGGTACGTTCATTCAACAAATATCCTATGCAAAAGTCAAGGATAGTTATGCTTGTGACTATCCCACATACCTCGACCCCTGACATTATTCCCAAAATGAAGGGTTCACTCCTTGTATACTACATGTTTGTTTCTTTAATGAGATATCTTTACGTCTTGGTTCCTTATACCCTGATGTGCTAAGCTCCATTGTTCCATAATAAGGCTCATCGATGAATATATATTGGGCAATAAATAATGACACAGGTTCGTGAATCAATTATTCTCATTTCATCTCATTTTCTTATTGCTAGTTTGCTGATTATTTTCTCATGATCTCTTTCTAAATCATTTTCTATCATCTAACATTATTCTATTTCATTCTAAGGTTCATTCTCTCATATTCTATCTCAATATCACCTTCACATCACCTATCTCTATCTCTAATCAACTAGCTATTCTTCTATCTAACATTCTTCTTTTTAGAGGGATCATTCATACATTTAATACATAAACAATCTCTCGAGGGGGCATTACACCCTAAGTATTACTGGGGCAGAATATTTTTTGTTTTCTTTGAAACAATATCGTTCAGACTTTGTCTGAAAGAGGAGCAAATGTAGACACCTAAAAATGTCTCATTAATCATGTACTAATTATTCGTCTAAATTAGTTAAATAATTTTTTAATTATTTAATTAAGTTAATTAATCTTATTCTTCTAATTTCACATTTCCTCGTCATCTTACTAATTATTCTATTTTTTATTCTATCATCATTTAATCATTTAAACCATTTTCTAATGTTAATTAAATATTTATTATTTAATTAATTGTGATTATTAATCCTTCAATTTAAATAATTTTTATTATTTAAATAATTTCCATTTTCAATTTCTATCTCTAATCAATTAATCATTAACCATTTTCTAAATATTAATTATTTAATTAATAATAATTTTAATCCTTTAATTTAAATAATCTTTATTATTTAATTAAATTCAATTTCTTCATAATTAAATAATTTCTTTAAATTATTTAATTAACTAATTAGCTAATTCTAATTCCAATTCCAAATCCTCAAATTCTAATTTCATTTAATTTCATTAATTCTTCTAATTTCATTTAATATTCTTCTATTCCAAATTCAAATTCAAATTCAAATTCTTCTCAATTCATCTAATTTCAAATACATGTGCATGATTTCAAAAATCAAATTGAAAATCAAAGTCAAGTTCTAAATATATTCAAATAACAAATTGAATTTAAAATAATTTAATATTTGAATTAATTCTCATGAAAAGATTAAATTGAAAATCAAAGTCAAAGTGCAAGCACATGCTAAATTAATCAATTCAATTAATTAATTAATTAAATCGTTATCTTTTCAATTCCTATTTTTATCTTCCACTTTGCTTTTTTCTAAAACCCATTCAATCAATCATCTCAGTTAACTATTCCATCTATTTTAATTGATCATTTCAATTAATTGATTAATTACAACATTTCTTTAATTCTCTCCATGTTGGCATTATGGATGAATTGATTATGTGTTCCATTGATGTTTTGTCATTGATGTCAATACTAGCTGTTATGGTTGGTTACCAACAGACAGGTTTTGGTTACTGGTAGAAGATCTAGTGTTACTGGCAGAAGAGACTATTTGTTGGACACTTTCGGCATGTTTGGATCAGTGCAGTATGCTTGAATTTATGTGTTACATGTTCTTGGAACATGTTTTAGTCAGTTGGTATTGACTTGGTAATCAAATTCTATCATACACTCTTGTAAACCCATACCGATATTGGTTTAAGGTTTTACTGACAGAGCTTACATTGAGGAATCTTGATAGGATGCATAAGTAGTGTTGGTACGACTTTCAAGATGTTGAAGATGTTCTCTAATCGTGCTTCAACCAGGTGGAGACATCAATTTGGCGTGGTGCACCCAGAATAGGTCCGGTGCCTATCTAGGTTATGGACCGATATCATATTAACGTGTATTATACACGTTACCAGGATGATTCAGGATGTTCTATGGATTGGTTATTATTGTTTTGGTCTTAAGCCAACATGGCATATCATTGTAATATCTTTTAGGTGGTCGACCTAATTGGTTTAGGCCTTAGGGTTGGTATAAAATGATGTAAGATCTCATCGTAGATCATGGGGAATAAGTGTCGTGGTCTTGAAATGCAATATCATATGCGAAGGAGATTTGGTCGATCATAGGTGATCGATTTGGGATTATGGAAGAGGTTAAAGGACTTCGATATTGAGCTTAACCAGGACTGTAATCAGGCATGGTAGATGCTATCTCTGGCAGTTTATTACTTTGGATTGTTGTCCATTTATCTTGAGGTGGTTATAACCTCTCTATAGTTAGTGAGACTCTTTTGTAATGAGCAGTGCACTCTATGCAGTGTGCCTTCCTGCATGTGCAAGCCCCTCATTGTATCACATACTTTCTACAGAAGTATCATTTGACTGTGGGTAGGCTTCCCACCATGGTTTTTCCCTTCTCGGGTTTTCCATGTACAAATTATGGTGTTATGTGGTTTGGTTGCTTTGCATTGATTATCTATTTAATTGTTAAGTTGTATTGTTTACCGGTATCTGTTCCTACCGACATCTGTTTCTGCTTTACCGGTACTTAATTTGGTTAAAGGTTATTAAGTAGATTAATTGATATAATCTGTTAATAACTGATTCACCCCCTCCCCCCCCTCTTAGTTGTTCACCGGTTATCCTAACAATTGGTATCAGAGCTTTGGTCCTCTTTTGCAAAAGCTTAACCACTTGAGGTAGATCCTATGACAACTAATCCACTGAAAACTATCTTCAGAAGAGAAATCCCTAAGCTTGATGGAACAAATTATGGGATATGGAAAATTCAAATGGAGACTCAACATAGATGTCTTGGCAAGGATATTTGGGAGATCACTGAGAAAGGTTACACACCTTATGATCCGACATTTGACAATCCTACTCCTGCAGACTTGGATAAGAATATTGAAAATGATTGCAGAGCTAGAGAAACCCTCTTGTGTGCACTTACTGATCAGAAAATCATGGGATTGACTAATAAATCATATGAAAAGGTTATGTGGGATAAATTGAAAACTCTGAATGAAGGTGATCCTACTGTCAAAATTGCTAAACTTGATGGTTACCGGGTAAGATATGAAAACTTGAAGATGGAAGATAATGAAAGAATTGTGTTTATCAAAAGCGTAAATGAGATTGTTATGAGAATTCAATGTTGTGAAGGATCTCTGAGTGAAGATGAAATAGTTTCCAAAGTCTTGAGAGCCCTTCCATTGGCTTACAAGATGAAGGCAACTACAATTAATGAGTTGAGAACAATGACAAACACTTCAGTTAACAGAGACATTCTAATTGGGAAATTATCTGCTTTTGAGCTTGAAGAGTTTGGATCTTCTGGAGCTATAAAATCCGAGCCTGCTTTTCATGCATCATCATCTACCGACAAAAGTGATTGGAAAGCCTTATATGCAAAATAATTGGAAGATATGAGGAAAGAAGATGAATAATTTGAGCAACTTGAAGCCTTATTTGCTAGAAGAGTACCTAAAGGACCGACAGGAAGTAAGTATGAAGGAAAAGCACCTTTTAAATGTTTTGCATGTCATAAGATTGGTCATTTTGCATCTAGATGTCCTAAAAGGAATGCAAGATTTGAGGAAAGAGTTAAGAAATCATTTAAGCCTAACTAGAACAGATATAGTTTCAAGAAAAGTAAGCAATGCTACATAGCGGATGGGGAAGGAGTAAGTAATGACTCTGGGGATGAACCGACAGAAGACTCTGCTAGTGGATCCAACAATGGAAAGGAATGGGTGTTCTATGCTTTAAAGGAAGATGAACTGGAACCAGCTATCATGAATGAAGAAAAGGCCCTGACAACAAAAGTTGAAGATAAGGATGAATGGGTAATTGATAGTGGATGCTCACATCATATGACTAGAGATAAAGAAGTTTTTTGTCCCTGCAAGAATACAATGGCAATCAAGTCAGATTTGGAGATGACAAAGCATGTATGATCAAAAGTAGAGGTACTATTTCTCTGAATGGTAAGCATAATACTGATAATGTCTATTATGTAGAAGGTTTAAAGCATAATCTTTTGAGTGTTGGTCAATTGGTAGACAATGATTTCCAACTTCAGTTTAAAGATAGAAAATGCAAAATCATTAACAAGACTGGTTTGGAGATTGCAACCGGTATTCAGAGTGGAAGTAATATCTTTCACTTGAACACTGGTAATAAGACATGTTTGATTTCTCATATTGATGAGAGTTGGTTATGACATAAGAGGTTGTGTCATGTTTTTGATTACGGGAAAAGCAAGTTTTGAAGGGACCCCGAAACCCTTTACAAAAGATCCTTAAGATATAAAAGCATTAAGAAACAAGAAGAGACAAACAACTAAAAAACCAGTATAGAAATGGGCAATATCCAGCAAAAAAGCCCAACAGAACTAGCAACGTCCAGCCAAAACAGACAAAAGACAGAAAACAAATTACTTAACATTTTTTAGGGCATTAGCCAAATTTTCGCTAATCCCTTGCAAATCTTTAATATTATCCCTAAGCTTAGGGATTTCCTTTGAAGAAGCCGCATCAGCTTTTTTCATGCTCGCCCTAGTTCTTTTTGCCTCACCACCAGGAGCACTTTCCACAGTCCTTGTCTCAATAGCATCCTCATCAATATCAAGGTCCACGATAGGTTTGGAGGTGCTGGAGCCATCAAGGACCTTAGAAATTTCCTCCAAATTCTTAGTAACAAAGGAAAGGATATCCAAAATCAAAACCAAAAGGTTTTTAATAGCCATTTTTCCTTCCTCCAGACTACCAATCTGAGCTTCTAGCTTCTCCATTTTTCCTCCATATCCTTAATCCACTTCTCCTAGTTCCTCTCATCTGTCTTCCCTTTCTCTGCCTGCTGCGTCTCAATTTTTTCCAGATTCTTGATTCCTTCATAAACCCACTTGTCAAAACCCATTCTAGCCTCATATAGATTTTTGAGTTTATCCAGAATTATCCCCTCTCCATCTTTATCCTTATCCTTGCTTTAATTCTCCTTATCCATCTCCTACTCAATTTCCTTGTTCTTCTCCTACTCAATTTCAATTTCCCTTTCCTCATTAATGTCCTACTCATCCATTGGCTGGCTGTTGACATTACCTATGTTCACACTGTGGGTAGGGCTATTCTGATAAGAAATATCCTTAGCTCCTCCTTCCTCTTCCCCCACTTCCTCTTCTTTCCAACTTTCCTCTCCTCCAGACTCATCAGTTTCCATCTCGCTTCCATCTTTTCTGGTGTCCTCTAAATCAATCTCCGTCTCCTTTTGATTAACCTTGTCCTCTTGAATTTTCACCCTAGTAGCTTTTTTTCTCTTTTCGCTCTATGTCGACTCTTCCTTGCTAGGCCCACCTTCCTCCATCTTCCTCTTACCTTTCCCTGAGGACACAGACAATCTCTTATTTTCTTGGATGGTCAGAATCTTGCAATGCTCATAAATGAGCAAAATAAGGCCGCAATGAATCATGGGAGTCGAGGGTTCTTGCTATGCTTGTTCAGAGACCGCGACAGAGACCTAAAGAGATAATAGGACAGAAATCCTCTTCTCATATCTGAAATGATTTAAAAGCACAAAATGGTAAGTGTGGACCTTGGTAAAATGACCCTCCATAGTAATATATTCCATAATAGCATTCAACACACAACCCCAAATTTTCTTAATGCTGGACGCATCATAATACCCCCCGTAGCTTTTCCAATTTTCGCCCTCTACTTCTCTTTATGTGGAAAAAGCTTAACCACATTATTAGAAGCTTTCAAGTCTCTAAAGAAGTTAAGACCAGAGTGGGGCATACCTGTAACCGTCGCAATGAGGTCCACATCCAACTTAAACCTAACACCATGAATTTTGAAGGAGCTGTTTATCCAGTTTTCAGTAACTTTGGTGACCGCTAGGTTAACTCTGCCCTTATCATAGTCAACCAACTTCTCCATGAAATTCATCATAAAACCTTTCTCTAGCTTAGTCCAAACCTTTGGCATTTCCTTCCATCTAGAAATATTGTCTGGTTCCTCTCTCCTTAGATCCCCCCCTTTTTCAAATTCATTTTACAATATTCTTCTTCTGCAACTTCAGAGCTTCCTTCCCAATGACACTCAAATTTTTGAAAATGCTTACCCACAAAGTGTGCGAAGGATTAAAAAATTTGATGAAGACTCTGCCATTCTGACATGTCATCATTACCTTTCTATAAATGTGAAGATTACTCATTAAAACTTTCATAATTAATCATGCGATACATCTTTCCCCATAAATCTATCCTTCCTGATAAGATCTTTAATATTAAAATAAACATTAACTTCCCCATACCATATTCTTTGAGCTTTAGAAATTACGCCAATATTTGCTAGACCATCCGCAACCCCATTTTTTTCTCTAAAGGCATGTTCAATGATAATAGATTTAAAGCTAGTTATAATTTCTCTAGCTTTAAAAATAATATTATCTATAGTCCACGATGACTCAATTTATCCCTTAAGGCACTTAATAATATTAAGTGAGTCTCCCTCCAACCATAGGTTATCATGATTTAGGTTTTTAGCAATAATCAAAGTATTCAAAGCCGTAGAGGCTTCAACATAATGACTAGTTTGATTACCCAGAGGGCCAACAACTGCCACAAGACAACTTCTAGCAAAATTCCTGACAATGAACCCATAACCAGCTTTACCCGGGTTCCCCTTAGATGCCCCATCAAAGTTCGCCTTAATCCATCTCTGAGAAGGAAAGCACCAAACAAGACCATCCCTACCCTTATCCATACTAGATCTGTTATTAGAGAGGTTCCATCTTTCATTAAAGTTCTCTTTAGCTGCTAAACCATGATCAGTTCCATTTAAACATTCAAAAATCCCTCTATAGATTTTATCCACCACCACTTCAGGGTTAGCACATTTATCCTTGAAAATCCTATTATTGCACTCCTTCCATATATTCCATATGACATTAGGGAGAGTGAGTTTACAAAGCTCAACATTCTTAGAATTGGAACTAGGACAAAACCATTGCTTCCAAAACTCTTCCAGAGAGTTCAGGAAAACCCAGCTAAGATTCCACCTACTAAAAATAATATTACAAATTTTCTGACTGAAAATGCACTGATAGAGGATATGATGGGCAGACTCCTCTTCCCTGCAACTAAGAGAACACCTGTTAGGAAAAACAAATCCACGCTTTTGGAAGTTATCAAGAGTCGGCACCTTATTTTGGATAAAAATCCAAAAGAAGATATTAATTTTGGGCATTAACTTCTTTATCCACACTTTAGCCCACAAAGGGCATTAATTGGAACTAGGACATAACCATTGCTACCAAAACTCTTCCAGAGAGTTCAAGAAAACCCAGCTTAGCATCCACCTACTAAAAATAATATTCCAAATTTCCTGACTGAAAGTGCACTGGTAGAGGATATGACAAGCAGATTCCTCTTCCCTGCAACAAAGAGAACACCTATTAGGAAAAACAAATCCACGCTTTTGGAGGTTATCAAGAGTCAACACCTTATTTTGGATTAAAATCCAAAAGAAGATGTTAATTTTGGGCATTAACTTCTTGTCATGTTAATTTTGATTGTATTGCTAAAATCAATTCAACTAAGGCTGTTAGAGATATACCTAAGATTATGAAGCCTCATAATCCGATATGTAAGGAATGTCAATTGGGAAAGCAAGTTAGAACTTCTTTTAAGAGCATACACGATAAATCTAATGATGTACTTGATTTGATTCACACTGACTTATGTGGTCCTGCAAGGACTAGAAGCTTTCAAGGTGATAGGTATTTCATGTTGATTATTGATGACTATTCTAGGATGATGTGGGTGACTTTTCTTAAGGAAAATTCTGAAGCCTTTGAGAAATTCAAGATCTTTAAAGCAAAGGTTGAAACAGAAACTAGATTGAAAATCAAATGTCTAAGATTAGATCAAGGCGATGAGTTCACTTCTCATGAATTTAACAGTTATTGTGAGACAAATGGAATTAGGAGACAATTATCTGCACCTCAGACTCCTTATAAGAATGGAGTAGTGGAAAGAAAGAACAAAACCATCTTGGATGCAACAAGATCTATGATGATGGAAGCCCAATTGCCTCACATCTACTGGAGAGAAGCAGTGATTAGAACAGTCTACACATTCAACAGAGTTCACATCAAAGGTGAAACTGGTAAGAACCCTTATGAATTATGGTTTGGACAACACCTACTATTAAATATTTCAATTTTTTTGGAAATAAATGCTATATCAAAAGAGATGATTCAATTGGAAAGTTTGATCCTAGATGTAATGAAGGGATATTTCTTGGTTATTTAATTCAAAGCAAATAATATAGATGTTATAACAAAAGATTTCTGAAAATTGTGGAGAGTGATAATGTGAAAGTGGATGAGAAATACAAAAACAAATCTATATCATATGACAAGGAACCGATAGTGGAAATGATCACAACTAAACTGACAATGCCTCAACTGGTACAAGACACTGAGACAGTTACACCAACACAGTCTGAAAACTCAACTGTGACTAATGATCAGAGTAGTGAACCTGAAGTTCAGAAAACACCAAGGTATGTAAGGTTAAATCATTCTGAAGATCAAATAATTGGAGATAGGAACAAGGGAGATATGACAAGAAGAAGACTGACAAATGAAGAAGTATGTCTTATTTCTCTAGTTGAACCAAAATTTGTTATTGAAGCTTGTAAGGATAAACATTGGTTAAAGGCTATGGAAGATGAATTATATCAGATAGAGAAGAATGAGACTTGGACTTTAGTTCCCCGACCTAAAAATAAGAATGTTATTGGAACTAAATGGGGTTTTAGGAATAAACTGAATGAGGATGGTCAAGTTTTAAGAAACAAGGCTAGATTGGTTTGTAAAGGATATTCTCAAATGGAATGAATTGATTATGGTGAAACATTTGTACTTGTAGCCAAAATTGAAGATGTTAGATTATTTCTTGCCTATGCAGCTTATAAGAACTATAAGGTTTATCAAATGGATGTTAAATGTTCATTTTTGAATGATGAACTTGAGGAAGAAGTATACATTGAGCAACCTGATGAATTTTCACTGACAAATGATAAAGGTATGGTTTGTAGATTGAAGAAAGCTTTATATGGATTGAAACAAGCTCCTAGAGCTTGGTATACAAGGTTGGATAAATATCTTTTGAAGCTTGGTTTTACTAAAGGCAGTGCTGATAGTAATTTATATTATAAAATTACTGATGATGATATTCTGATTATTGAAGTATTTATTGATGATATCATTTTTGGAGGAGAAGATAAATTGTGCATGGAATTTGCTAACAACCTGAAGAATGAATTTGAAATGTCCATGATTGGTAAGATGAAATTTTTCTTAGGTTTGCAGATTACTCAAACTGACAAAGGCATCTTTATCTGTCAAACTAAGTATCTATGGGAGTTGTTGAAGAAGTTTGGTATGGATAATTCCAAACTGGTAAGTACTCCTATGGTGACAAGTGAGAAATTATCTATCAAGGATACTTCTACACTAGTAAATCCGAAAAGGTATAAGTTTATGATTGGTGGCTTGCTATGTTTAACTCAGACTAGACCAAATATTATGAATGCAGTAAGTATTGTTTCAAGATATCAAAGTAATCCTAAAGAAAATCATGAATGTGTAGTAAAGAGGATATTTTGGTATTTGCAAGGAACAATAGAATATGGCTTATGGTATTCTAGAAATGAAGATTTCACTTTATGTGCATATACTGACTCAAATTGGACAGGAGATACTGATGACAAGAAGATAACTTCTGGTGGAGCTTTCTTTCTTGAAAAGAAACTGGTTTCATGGATCAGCAAAAAATAGTCATGCATTTCTTTATCTACTACAGAAGCTGAGTATGTTGCAGCAACAACTAATTGCACTCAAGTCTTGTGGATGAAGAAAATGTTGAAGGATATCAAGGTAAATTATAGTGAATCAGTATTTATCTATTGTGATAACTCTGCAGCTATTGACATGTCTAAGAATCCAGTATTTCACTCTAAGAATAAGCATATATCAATAAAGTATAACTTTCTGAAGGACAAGGTAGAAGGAAAGGAAGTCAAATTGGTTTATGTGAACACTAAAGAACATATTGCAGATATATTCACTAAACCACTATCTAAAGAATCATTTGAGTATTTGAGAGACAGGTTAGGGGTTTCTGCCCCTCCAATAGAGACTTGATTGACGATGTTTGTCGTCAATCTGGCATGCATTATCCGAGATACTATTCATTCTGACACTGATAAGTGGTGCTACTACTCAGGGGGAGTAGTTAGCTTTGAGATTTAGAGGTTTACATTCGTGCTTTGATATTTGTGTCAGATTTCTGGCATTGATGTCAAAGGGGGAGAGATAGTGATGTGAAAAAGAAATTCAAAACTTTTCAGAGATATTATTCAAAGGGGGAGAGTTATTGATATTTAGGATATTGTTGGTTGTCTTCCATAGGGGGAGACTTGCTTGGCATTTCTTGGTACTTTGATGTTTTTCACATCTAGTGTTGCCATCAATGCCAAAGGGGGAGATTGTTGGCATTATGGATGAATTGATTATGTGTTGCATTGATGTTAACACTAGCTGTTATGGTTGGTTATTGGCATATAGGTTTTGGTTACCGGTAGAAGATCTAGTGTTACTGACAAAATAGACTATCTGTTGGAGACTTCCGACATGTTTGGATCAATGGAGTATGCTTGATTTTATGTGTTACATGTTCCTAGAGCATGTTTTGGTTAGTTGGTATTGACTTGGTAATAAGATGCTATCATACACTCTTGTAAACCCATACTGACATTGGTTTAAGGTTTTACCGACAGAGCTTACACTGAGGAATCTTGACAAGATGCATAAGTAGTGTTGGTGTGGCTTTCAGGATGCTGAAGATGTTGTTTTATCGTGCTTCAACCAGGTGGAGACATCACTTTGGCGTGGTGGACCCATAATAGGTTCAGTGCCTATCTAGGTTATGGACCGATATCATATTAACGTGTACTCTACACATTACCGAGATGATTCAGGATGTTCTATGGATTGGTTATTATTGTTTTGGTCTTAAGCTGACATGGCATATCATTGTTATATGGATTTAGTGTAATGATCTTATTGTAATATATTTTAGGTGGTCGACCTAATTGGTTTAGGCCTTAAGGTTGGTATAAATGAAGTAAGATCTCATTGTAGATCATGGGGAATAAGTGTCATGGTCTTGAAATGCAATAGCATATGCAAAGAAGATTTGGTCGATCATAGGTGATCGAATTGGGATTATGGAAGAGGTTAAAGGCCTTCGGTATTGAGCTTATCTAGGATTGTAATTAGGCATGGTAGATGCTATCTCTGACACTTGATTACTTTGGATTGTTGTCCATTTATCTTGAGGTGATTATAACCTCTCTGTAGTCAGTGAGACTCTTTTGTAATGAGCAGTGCACTCTAGGCAGTGTGCCTTCCTGCATGTGCAGGCCCCTCATTGTATCACATACTTTCTGCAAAAGTATCATTTGACTGTGGGTAGGCTTCCCACCATGGTTTTTCCCTTTTCAGGTTTTCCACATACAAATCATGGTGTTATGTGGTTTGGTTTCTTTGCATTGATTATCTGGTTAATTGTTAAGTTGTATTGTTTACCGATATCTGTTCCTACCGACATCTGTTTCTGCTTTACCGGTACTTAATCTAGTTAAAGGTTATCAAGTAGATTAATTGATATAATCTGTTAACAACTGATTCACCCCCCCTTTCTCAGTTGTTCACTGGTTATCCTAACACTCCAATCATTCTTTTTCTATCTTCTAGTTAACTTTTTCTAAATAAATCTTTCTTTGTCATCAATCAATTATCCTCCAATCACCCTTTTTCATCTTTCAATCATCTCTTTTCTCAATCAGTTAACTCATTTATCAATTCAATCTATTCTGTTTCACCTCCAAATTAGCAGTTCAACTATCAATCAACATGTGAGCACGTGAGTTCCACCTCTTGATCAATCTATTCTACCTCTCATTCAATTCTGTCCAAAAATCTATAAATTGAGCACCGAATCTGCATTTTCAACAATCACAAACTTTGAATCTTTGTATCACTTACAGGTTGCCAATGCAATATCTGAGAACCACCATACCATAAAGAAGAGAAGAACAATGGAATCCATGATGCATAATAGGGAGTTTTACATTGTTTAGAACTATTCTATATGCATCTATTTTCATTGAGTTTGTTTTTAAATTCTTTAATTGAATAGGGATTCATGATTTTCCTTGTTTTTAATTTGATTACATGATGAATTTTACATATGACACTATGGAATTGATCATTCCCAAGATAAGTGGTTATCTCTATATGCCAAATTCACTTCAAAAATCATCACGTGCAACATGCATACGTGGCATCTTCATCTCTGATCACCATTCATTCATAGATCATCACAACTGATTCTCCAAACTCCATCAGTTAGGGTTCTACTTATCAATAGGTTAGGGTTACTGGTTGATTTCTCTGCTTCAATAATAATACTGGTTGCCTTCACTACTTTACTACCGGTTGCTTTACTTCATTATTGCCGATTGCAATACATCTTCATTACTAGTTGCTATTGACATCAATGACAATATTATACTTCTCAAATGCAATATTCATGCAATGCCAACATTCTCCCCGTTTGGCATTGATGGAAATACAAATATCAATATCACTTGATTATCATGATTTAGAGTAAAGCATATACATAGATATAGGAATCCTGGTTTACATTTTTACTATATACTCTCCTTCAACTGTAACTTCATGTCTTCAGTAATTAATCATATACTTTTCTCCCCCTCTGACATCAATGGGAAAGTGAAGGTAAACCATACAGTTTCATGCTTCACGAATCTGCAACTAGTTTCTCCCCCTGTGGAGTAGCTCCACTCTACACCAATCCTTCTTCAAGATTTTCAATAGGCTCTGGGACTGATGTCTTCCACATCTGCTTAATTGACTTCATGTAGGGGTACAACCTCTAACTTACCTCTAAGATATTCAAATGTAGCCTAAAGTAGAGGTTTAGTAAAGATATCTGCTAGTTGTTCTTTAGTAGGTACATGCTCCAGTGACATCTTTACTTTGCACTTTCTCTCTCAGAAAATGATACTTCAGCTCAATATGATTTGTTATAGCATGCAACACCAAGTTCCTAGAAATATTTATAGCACTTGCATTATCACAGAAAATTCTTACCGGTTCTGATATCTTCAACTTGAAACCTTCCAAAACACGTTTCATCCAAATTGCTTGGGTACAATTCATGTAAGCTGCAACATATTCATCTTTTGTGGTTGATTGAGAGATACAACTCTGTTTCTTGTTGCTCCAAGACACCAGTCTACTTCCAAGAAAAAATGCTCCTTTGGTTGTACTCTTCATGTCATCAACATTGCCTACCCAATCTGCATCTGTATAGACTTTTAAATCAAAGTCTCCTGCATATGGATACCATAATCCATAATCAATTGTGCCTTTTAGGTACCTAAAAATTCTTTTGGTTGCAACCATGTGTGTCTCCTTCAGACTTTTCTGAAATTCGGCAACCAATCCTACTGCATGAGCAATGTTCGGTCTACTGTGGACAACATAATGTAGTCTACCAATCATGGACATGTACTCCTTTTCATCAATTGATGTAGAATCATCATCCTTAGACAATTTACAACACGTAACAATTGGTGTTCTAATTGGTTTATAGTCTCCCATTCTAAAAGTTTTCAACACTTCTTTCACATACTTGGATTGTGTGATAAAAATTCCTTCCTTCATCTGTTGGATTTTCAAACCTATAAATTTCTTTATCTCACCTACTAGTGACATCTCAAATTCACTCTTCATTTTATTAGCAAAATCATGACACATGTCATCATTACCTCCAAAAATGATATCATCCACAAATACCTCACTTACCAGTATCTTATCTCCTTCTGTCTTGAGATATAGTTACTGTCTTCACTGGTTCTTTGAAAACCTATCTTCACTAAGTGAGACTGAAATCTTTCATACCATGCTCTAGGTGCTTGCTTTAATCCATATAATGCCTTATGTAATTTGCACACCATATCCTTTTGTTCAGTCAATGCATAACCATTTGGTTGTTCAATGTAGACTTGCTCTTCCAATATTTAGGAATGTTGACTTCACATCCATCTGATATACCTTGAAACCTCTGTATGCTGGAAATGCAAGTAGATTCCTTACTCCTTCAAATCTTGCAACTGGTACAAATGTCTCACCATAATCTTCACCTTATTCTTGTGCATATCCTTTACATACCAGTCTAGCTTTATTCCTGACCACTACTCCATCTTCATTCAATTTATTTTTGAATACCCATTTTGAACCTATTACATTCTTGTTCTCCGGTCTGGGTACTTGTGACCATGTATTGTTCTTCTCTATCTGGTCAAGTTCTTCTTCCATTTCCTTGATCCAATGTTCATCTCCAAAGGATTCATTTTTTGTTCTAGGCTCAATGGTGGAGATCATACAAGAGTTCTCTCTTATCCCTCTTCTAGTTAACACACCTGCATTCATGTCTCCAATAATCTGATCGGGGCTATGATTGAGTCTAACATACCTTGGAATAACATGATCTTAGTTTTTTAGGTTCTTCTTCTTCTTCACTTTCTTCATCTTCTGCAGGACCTTCCTGTTTTGGTTGAACTAGGGCTTCTCTATTCATTTCACCAACTTTTGGTTTTACCAGTTCCGGTTCCAAAAATAATATGTAAGGTTTTTCTTCTTCCTTCTCCTTGCTGGTTTCACCTAAATTTTCATGAAACTCATCTACTCGGACATTAACAATTTCAATGATATTCTTAGTTTGGTTGTTGTAACACTTGTAAGATTTTCTCTTGGAGGAGTAACCAAGAAATATGCCTTCGTCACTCTTGGCATCAAACTTACCAATATAATCACCTCTTTTGATAAAACATTTGCTACCAATTTTTTTGAAGTAACTGACATTAGGTGATCTACCATACCAGTACTCATAGGGTGTTTTGTCCTTACCTCTTTTAACCAGTATCCAGTTAATTGTATAAACAACTTTGCTGACAACTTCTCTCCAGAATGTCTTAGCTACATCTCCTTGAATTAACATAGTCCTAACAACTTCAACTATTGACCGGTTGTTCCTTTCTACAATACCATTCTGCTGTGGTGTCCTAGGTGCAGAAAGTTGCATCTTAATTCCATTGTTTTCACAGTATCTAATGAATTCCTCTGAAGTAAATTCACCACCTTGATCAGTTCTTAAGCACTTAAGTTTTCTTCCACTTTCATTTTCAACCAAGGCTCTGAATGCCTTAAACTTTCTAAATGCTTCTATCTTGTCTTTCAAGAATGTGACCCACATCATCCTTGAGCAATCATCGGTAAATATCATGAAGTATCGATCACCTTGAATACTCCTAGTCCTCATTGGTCCACAAAAGTCAATATGAACCAAATCTAGCAAATGTTCAACTGAGAAAGATTTGCCCTTGAAGGTTGAGGATGTCATTTTTCCTAATTGACATTCCGTGCACAAGACATTCATTAGTTTATCCAACTATAGAAAACCTGTTACTATTTTGGACTTACTAACTCTTATAATGTTATCAAAATTTACATGACAAAATCTCCGATGCCAAAGCCAACTATCTTCTAATTTTGCAATCAAACAACTGTTGAATTTAGAGTTTAGGTGAAACAAGTTACCTTTGGTCTGCTTGCTAGTTGTAATCAATTCACCTTTGCTTCTATAAATCTTTTAGACTCCATTCTTGAATTCTAGTGGGTAACCTTTGTCATTGAGTTGAGCAACACTCAAAAGGTTGTGTTTCAGTCCTTCAACCTATTAGACATCATCTGCACTACTTTTAACATTTAGGGAGATGGATCCCTTCTGTTTCACCATGCAGGGAGTATCATTCCCAAATCTGACAACACCTCCATCAAATTCCTTCAAAGTAAGAAACTTGCTCCGATCACCGATCATCTGGTGTGAACAACCACTGTCTATGATCTAGTCATCTGAAGTATCCAAGTGAGAGACTAATGCCTTTTGATTTGATATCTCTTCTTTGATGGCAACAAAGACAATGTCCTCATTTGCATCTTCCTCAAATTATTCATCTGTAATTCCTCCATCCACTGCAATGAGATAATTTCTTTTACCTTTGCCTTTATACTTCCTAAACTTCTCACATTTTTCCTCATTATTTCCATTTCGATAGTTAGCAGCAATATGTCCAATCCGGTTACATGCAAAACATTTCAATGATAGTTTACCTCTGTACTTACTGGTACCTCTGAGTAACCGCTTGGCCAACAATGCTTCAAGCTCTATCAGACTATCTTCACCATCTACCTCTCTACTAGATCTAGACTCATGACTATAGCTCACTTCTCTACTTTTCCTTACTAGTGGGGTTGAGATTGACTCTCTAAATGCAGATTCTGATCTCTAAACACTTCCATCAAAACCATTTAATTCGAATGTAGTTAATTTACCAATAATAGAGTCAAGAGTTGTCTTAGTCTTGTCAATAGATTTGAGTTCCTGAATGGCTGCAACTCGGATAGCATAGACCAGTAGAAGGGTTCTCAACACCTTGCTAACCACAGTGGTATCCTCCACTGTACCTCCAACACTCTTAATTTCTCCGACTATCTCCTTGATTCTTTGACTATACTGTTGAATGTTTCACCTTCAAGCATCCACATATCATCAAATTTTCCTCTCAAACTCTCTTCCTTGGCAATCTTAACATGCTCATCACCGCTACAGATTTCATCTAGTTTCTTCCAACCTTCATATGAAATCTCCAATCCATGAACATAAACATATTTTGAATTGGACAAGGAACTGATGATGGCCTCCAATGCTTGATTGCTCTCCCGTTTCTCCTTCTTTTGATCATCTATCAGAATCCCACTAGGAAAGTTATACTTGGTAACAACATGTTCCCAATATTAACTTCGGAAGCTCTTGATTTAGATCTTCATCCTATCACTCCAGATTTTTTAGTTTTCTCTATTGAACTTCAGACCTTCTTTCTTCATCATATTCTCCTAGATCTTTTCCTCAAGCTATTAGGCTTAAACTCAAGAGGATCTGGACAACTCTGAGACTAATTGATAATATGATGAAACTATAAGGATCTGGTCAACTACTGAGAGGGGGGTGAATCAGTAGATAGAAAATAAACTAAACTTTCACCAAACAAACTTTCAACTCAGAATCAACTTATTAAACTAACCGGTTTAGTCACTGTATCAAAAAATACAACTGATGTGTGAAACTTTACTAGTTGACCAAAATATCAATGATACAATACAACAGATTTGAAACTCAAATACCATTTAACCAAAACATTAAACCACTTCACTAATATCAGTAATAACTCATTTCAGATTATTTTTGGTTATCTAAACATATCTAAGTGGATTTACCAGTTACTCAAATTAACCATATCAAAACACATCCACAAAATCATTCACCACTTGACACAATGATTTTTCACATGGAAAACCAAATGGGAAAAACCACAGTGGGGATGAATACCCACAAGTATTCTGAACTCTTTTGAAGTTAACCCTGTTAGGAGCCAAGCCTTGTTAGAAGCTTTTACAATAATGTCCTATTAAGAAGAGATCCGGTTAAGGACCACTCGGTTAAGGGATTGACTACAAATACCCTATTGAAGGTAATACACTATTAGAGTAAACCTTGGTGGAGGATTTCAAATCCAAGCTAATGGATCACCTGGTTAGAGGATTTCTACAACAGGCATGTTAAAGCTTACCCGGTTAGGGCATTTAACTGTTGTAATATTTAGAGAACAAAAAGTTATTTGTTGATCTCGTAATAGCACTACCTTTCTTAATCAGATCCTTTTCCGCTCCTATCCGCCTTCACAACATTCTGCAGGTACACCTTCTAGTTTGGCAACAACAACTATCACACCTAGCCAAATTTGCCAACACAATTACGGACAACTCATCGACCTTAAAAATAGATATAATAGGTTGGTAACACAACACAAAACCTACAAATCTCATAGATATTACAAACATATCGGTTCAATCTTGACCATTCAATTACATAGCAATTAACTATACATTGTTCTAGACAACTTCAACTGCTCCTGGATCACTGCACATTGGATCTTGTAGCTCATCACACATTTGTCACTCCATACTATGCAATTGATCATTCCCAAGATAAATGGTTATCTCTACATGCCAAATCAACTTCAAAACTCATCACGTGCAACATGCATACATGGCATTTTCATCTCCAATCACCATTCAGTTATAGATCATCACAACTGATTCTCCAAGCTCCATCCGTTAGGGTTCGTCTTATCAATGGGTTAGGGTTACTGGTTGATCTCTCTTCTTCAATAATAATACTAGTTGCCTTCACTGCTTTACTATCAGTTGCTTTATTGTATTATTACTGGTTGCAATACATATTCATTACCGGTTGCTATTGACATCAATGACAACATTATACTTCTCAAATGCAATCTTCATGCAATGCCAACATAATACTCCTTCCATTTTAACAATGCCACCAACATCATCCAAATCTAGTTTTCTTTTCTTTTAAAGATATTGTTCATCAATTAGTCATCAAAGATAATAACAATTTATAGACCAAACAAAAGACATTATAGCTAGGAAATCAAGCATAAGAATCAAAGCAATAGATTAGCCAACCACGAAAGCTAAAATACAATGAAATTGATCCTAATACATTAATTAGAAGAATGAAAGATAAGACATTTAAACAAAATGCAAACCATCACCAATGTCTCCCTTTGTTGACCTCCATTGTTCTTCTCCATCCGTTAGGGTTCGTCTTATCAATGGGTTAGGGTTACTGGTTGATCTCTCTTCTTCAATAATAATACTAGTTGCCTTCACTGCTTTACTATCAGTTGCTTTATTGCATTATTACTGGTTGCAATACATATTCATTACCGGTTGCTATTGACATCAATGACAACATTATACTTCTCAAATGCAATCTTCATGCAATGCCAACATAATACTCCTTCCATTTTAACAATGCCACCAACATCATCCAAATCTAGTTTTCTTTTCTTTTAAAGATATTGTTCATCAGTTAGTCATCAAAGATAATAACAATTTATAGACCAAACAAAAGACATTATAGCTAGGAAATCAAGCATAAGAATCAAAGCAATAGATTAGCCAACCACGAAAGCTAAAATACAATGAAATTGATCCTAATACATTAATTAGAAGAATGAAAGATAAGACATTTAAACAAAATGCAAACCATCACCAATGTCTCCCTTTGTTGACCTCCATTGTTCTTCTTTCACCTTCAAATTGTGTGGGTGTCACCTACAAATTCAAGTGAATAGAAAGCAAGATAATTGCAAGAAAGCGATTTGAAAATGACAGCGTAAGATTACTTGAAGCATGGTTAAGATTGAATGAGAAAAGAGACCAATTTATAGACAAATTGATGAAATCATGAAATTAGCATGAAAGATTCGAAAGAAGCAACCTGATTTGAAATTGGCAAATTGATTTGAAAGAGGCATGATTATGACAAATTGATTGACAATTTCCTATGGAAAATGGATGACAAATTTCTATGTCCATTTTATGACAAATTGAGAGAAAATTAAGCCTCCAAATTATGACAAATTGCTATGCACAATTGATCATGAAATTATCTTTCAATTATGACAAAAAGGAAGCATTATATTATTTTTTCGATTTTCCAAATAGTATTATATCATCAAAATTTTTTGATGAGTGAGAGTAGGAAGTTGAATAGTAGCTTGGACACCACTAAGCTAATCCAAAGAATTTTTTTGATGAATAGTTTTTGTAAGGGCTTCAACCATGATAATGAAGAGGAACAAAGATAATGGATCACCTTAGCAAAGACCATGAGAGATTAAAATATATCCTTTAGGGAAACATTGAAGAGGATTAAGAATTGAGGAGTAGAAATGTAGGTGAAGACACACTGAATCTAATCCTTAGCAAAATCAAAAGCTTCTAACATTTTAAACAAATATATCTAGTCCACTTAATTGTAAGCTTTCTTGATGTCTAACTTAACCAACATATTGGGTATAGTAGTATGATGAATTGAGTGGATTATCTCTTGATAAATGACAACCCCATCAATAATTGAGTGATTTGAAACAAACCCAAGATGCTCCTTATAGATAATGAATGATAGGATATTTTCAAGACAATTTTCCATAGATTTAGAAATTATTTTGTATAGTGTATTGCAAAGAGAGATGGGGAAAAAATCCTCTACGGAAAGTGCATTCTCCTTTTTAAGAACAAGAGAAATAAATGTGGTATTGTTAGAACATAATTTTATTAGAGGCTATAGCCTTATAACATTTATATATAATGTTCTAATATAAGGTTATAAAACCTTATATATTATATGCTTTATATGCATATCCCATTTAAAATAATTATAATCTAATAACGTAGATTATTAATTATTTATGAATGGGGGTTATTGAAAAGGTGTGACTAGTGAAGTCACCCTTCCTCCTATATTTAAGGAGGTGTTCTCTCATTTGAGAGAGTGGTAGTTTGGAGCTTTATAGTGAGTTGTATCACTATGCACAAGAGGTATTATTGGCTATGTAGAAGTATGTGGTGGAGTATCCCGAGGTTCAAGTCTATTTTATTATAGACTATATTTTGTAATTGTTTTAATCAAATGATGCTCTATGGGGTGTTTTTACCTAAAAGGTTTTTTTCCATGAATATCTTGTGTAATGTGTTAACTTTATGTGTTCCTTGTCTTGGTTACTGAGCTATGATTGACCATGCTGTATGAGGGTGGGTTGTGTAGGCCACAACCTATATGAGGTTGATATGACTTTTGCATGTGGCTCTC
The DNA here is from genome assembly GCF_030272615.1 of Cryptomeria japonica. Classification (NCBI taxonomy): domain Eukaryota; kingdom Viridiplantae; phylum Streptophyta; class Pinopsida; order Cupressales; family Cupressaceae; genus Cryptomeria; species Cryptomeria japonica. Next base: position 702,428,772 of record NC_081411.1, on the reverse strand, counting down.
TTTAGTTGTGTTGGGTTCAAAATTGGGAGTTTAGTGTGGGGGAAGGGTCTTTGGTTCGGTGAGTGGTTTTGGGGTTTTTTTTCGAAGGTGTGTAGGGTGTTTGTAGGTGGTCTGCTTTTGTGTTTTGGGTCTAGGGTTGTCTTTGTGCTTTGGGGTTGGTTTTTGTGGGGTAGTTTTGCATGGTGAAGTTTTTTATGTCTTCTTATTTGATTGTGGCTAGAGGTTATAAGGGTCAAAATGGCTTGTCTTCAGGGGTGCATGCACAATGGCCATAGATGTTTTATGCGAGTGAGGGTTCAAAAATGAAAAAAATTAATGGTTGTTTTCCTTGAAGTAAGGACCAACTGGTTTTGGTTATTTCTCCAGATTCCGTCATTGAAGATGTTTCATATTGGAGCTGACATGCTCTCATTTGGAAGTTTCTTGGAATTCGTACTCTATTATCCACAATGGAAGCCTCGATCCGATGATCATGGCAGATTGAAGGAGATATTGAGATTGTGCTCGCTATTTACAATTATTTTATGGTCGTTTTCTCTAATATGGCCGATCAGAATAGGGTTTTTGAAGGAGGGCCATATTTTTACAATCATGTTGGGATCTTTATTAAACCATGACATATGGGTTTTAATTGAGTTGAAGAGATACCTTCTCGAGTTCCTGTTTGGGTTCGTTTGCCATGACTATCTCTAGAGTTCTTGATGTAGTGATTGGTTAGGAGGGATATCAAAGAGATCAATCCAGACTATTTAGCAAGAGTAAACACAATGGAAACAAAAGGATATGATAGAGACAATGTAGAAAAGAATGTATTATATCATAAAAATTGATTACAATCAACCGGTAATAGCCAATTACAAAAACTGGCTCACTGGCCTGCTAAAACATGCTTAATTAAAGAACATGTCACAACCAGGACCTCAAATCTTCATATTTATCTTCTATGTTCTATATCTTAACTTATCCCTATTCTAATGCTCAATTGAAATGATTTATACGATCCAAGGGCATCCAATCAGCCCAAAAAGGATCAAATATCAAAGAACAAGACCTAACGTGTAAAAACAACAAGGTCAGCCTCCGCCAAAGAAATTTCTCTGGAAAATCCAAAGGATAAAGTGTAGATTAAAGATAAGGTAATCCACATGCCAAGGAACATCGGAATCAACACTCAGGGCTCCACAAGATACAAAAGGGATCTGGTAGATTCTGATAAATTACAAATGCAAATAGGTCTAGGCAACCAATACCAGAAAACTGTCTCGGAAACCGATAGTGATAACCTGCCGGAAAATGATCCAAATGCTCCGTGGTTTGGGAATAATGTAGATGATCAAGTCCTCAAGAAAAAATATAACTCCTCGAGATCCGGTCAGCCAATGCCAGAAAATGTAGAATGAAACACTGAAACTACAAAACAGAAAGCAAAACAGAAAGGAAATCTTTTTGGTTGATGCAAGATTGGCAAGAATTGTGGATGCTCCTGCACTAGACATCCGAGGTTGTTGAAAAAATAGTGAGTCTCTCACTTTGCTGGGGTTGGAGGAAAAGAAAGGTGGTCTACCTCTGTGTGAGAAATCCAAGATAAATCTTCAACTAGTCTGCCTTTCCATTTTACATGATACTCCTTATACTGATTGCTCGGAGTACTACGCCCAATCCTACTGTCAAAAATGTCTTCAATCTGATCTAGTTCCTTTGGCAGCAACTATTTCTCCAAGTTTACAATACTGTCCTAACTAAATTTTGGTTTATGATACTGATGTAGGTCTACAATGTTAAATATAGGTGAAATATTCAGACTATCCGGTAACTCCACTTCACATGCATTTCTGGAACTGAACTTTCTCAAAATCTTGCAAGGTCCAAACTTCCTCATCTGCAACTTGTTATAAGTTCCAACCGGGAATCTTTCTTTTCTGAGATACACCATCACTTTATCGCCAACTTAAATTCCTTATATCTCCTCTTCTCCTCTTCTTTCTCCTTATACTTGTTGTTCATGTCCTCCAAATGCTGCTTAACTTGAATATGTAAGTCCTTATGTGATCTGCAAATTCTTCTTCTACACTTGTCTTGTCTTCAGTGCTAATATCTCTTAATTCTGATATACCTCTGGGGTGTGATCTGGTAATAATCTCAAAAGGTGTCCTTCTGGTACTCCTTTTTATTGAATTATTGTAGGCAAAATCTTCTTGTGCAAGAATCAAATCCCAACTTCTAGTTTTGTCTCCAACTAAGCATCCTAACAAATTTCCCAAGCTCCGGTTAACCACTTTTGTCTATCCATCAGTCTATGGGTGAAAAGTAGAACTGAAATTCAAATACATCTTCATCTTCTTCCAAAGTGTTCTCGAAAAATAACCAACAAACTTAGTATCTCTTTTTGAAACTATGCTCTTAGGTAATCCATATAATCTCACCACTTCCTTGAAAAATAGGTCAGCTATATGCACTGCATATGATATATTCTTACAAGGTATAAAATTAGCCATCTTCGAGAATCTATCCACTACTACAAATATAGGATCATTCCCTCTCTATGTTTTAGGCAATCCAAGTATCAAATCGATGCTAATATCTTCCCAAGGTCTCTCTGGTACGGTCAAAGGTTTATACAATCCCACATTCTGACTACTACCCTTTGCTACTTGACAAACTCTACAACTTTACACATATTTCCTAACATCCTTATGAATCTGTGGCCAAAAGTAATTCTCACTCACCACTGCTACTCTTTTATCAATACCAAAGTGTCCGGCTAATCCTCCACTATGTTTCTCCTTTATCAGATTCTCCCACATAGAACTCTTAGGTATGCACAACCAAACTCCTTTGAATAACATCCCATCCTGAATGAAGTAATCCCACCACTTGCTTCTATCTACCATAACCGGTTCTCTACATGCTCTCCAAGGTTCTACAAAATTTGGGTCATCATCATACAAGGTCGTCAACTCCTCAAATCCTAATACTATCACTCTCATCTCTGTTAGCAAATTCCTTCTTCTACTCAATGCATCAACTTTGTTAGATTTCCCACTTCTATGCTTCAACACAAAGGTGTAACTCTACAAAAATTCTACCAATCTCATATGTCTATTATTTAACTTACTCTAACTGTTCAAATATTTCAAAGCTTGATGATCCATATACAACACAAACTCCTTAGGCAATAGGTAATGTCTCCACTTCTTCAAGGCTTGAACTAGGGCATAAAATTATTAATCATACACTGAGTATCTCCTCTAGGCATCATTCAATTTCTCACCAAAATAAGCTACTGCTCTCCCTTCCTGACTCAATACGGCTCCAATTGGAGTTCCACTTGCATCACAATCCACTTGAAATACTTTGTTGAAATCCAGTAAAGCTAACACATGCTGCTCAGTTACTTTCTGCTTCAACAATTCAAAAATTTTGTTTGGTTCACTTGAATTCCTTCCTATCTCTCCTCATTGTCCCAGTCATAGGGTTACAAACTGAACTGAATTTTCTAATGAACTTTCGGTAGAAACTAGCCAATCCATGAAATGATCTTACATCTCCAATGCTTTTTGGTGTAGGCCATTCTACAATTGCTTTTAATTTCTCAGGGTCCATCTTCAAACCATCCTCAGATATCACAAATCCCAAATAGACTAATTCTTCCTTCATGAAAGTACACTTCTTAAGATTTATCAACAACTTTTTTTTCTCTCAATCTCTGCAAAACTTGTCTTAAATGCAACAAATTCTCCTCTTTTGTCCTACAAAAAATTAGAATGTCATCCAAATATACAATAACAAACCTACCCAATAATTTCTTCAATACATCATTCATCTGCCTCATTAAAGTACTTGGTACATTAGTTAACCCAAAAGGCATCACCAACCACTCATACAGTCCTTCATTTGTCTTGAATATCGTCTTCCACTCATCTCATTCTCTAATCTTGATCAGATGATATCCATTCTTCAAGTCTATCTTTTTAAAGTATTTGTCTCCACTCAAACAGTTGATTATGTCATCCATCCTAGGCAAAGGAAATCGGAATTTCACTATGATCTTGTTTATTGCTATGGAATCGGTACACATCCTCCATTCTCCATTATTCTTAGGTGCTAATACTGCTGGTACTGCACAATGACTCAAACTTTCTCTAATCAAAACTTTCTTCGGTTGGAATCCAAGAACACTAAGAGGGGGGGATGAATTAGTGTTCTACCATAATGATTTATTTTATCCTTATTAAAACATGCTTACACCAATTAGTATACCGATACATATAAAATTGAAAGAAGTAAAGAAACCAATAATCCAATCACATAAATGAATACCATAACACACAAAATTATACATGGAAAACCTCAAAGAGGAAAAACCATGGTGGGATTTGTGACCCATAATATCAATCCACTGGCCATATGAAGAGATATTACAAAATATATGTTAGGTCCCAGAGACAACTGAGAGGGGGGGTGGGTGAATCAGTTGTCTAATAAATTCAAATAAAAAACCATTAAACCAATTTAATGCTTAATACCGGTAAATGAGTTAAGTATGCTGGTAGACAATGTTAACAGTAAATTGTTATACCGATAAAGATTAATGCATGAAACACAAACATAAAGTCATCCACAACACATAAAACCAATATTTGTACGTGGAAACCCTGTAAGGGGAAAAACCACGGTGGGAAACCTTACCCACAATCAGATGATACTACTGCAGATAGTAAGTGTACATAAATGGGGTCTGCACATGTAGAAAGGCCAACAACCTAGAGCTCACTGCTCAATCACACAATGGGAGTCACACTAACTACAATTGGATGGTTAAATCCAATAAGAATGTACTGCACAAAATAGCATCTTCATATGCTGGATCTATTTTAACCTTATTAAAACATGCTTACACCAACCGGTATACCGATACATATAAAATTGAAAGAAGTAAAGCAACCAATAATCCAATCACATAAATGAATACCATAACACACAAAATTATACATGGAAAACCTCAAAGAGGAAAAACCATGGTGGGATTTGTGACCCACAATATCAATCCACTGGCCATATGAAGAGATATTACAAAATATAGGGGCCTGCACTTGTGCACTTGTAGGAAGGCTTATAGCCTAGAGCACACCACTCAATCACAAAAGGAGCCTCACTGACTACATACAAATCCAAACTACAATCCAGAGAAATGATTCAGCTGCTAAGATAACATCTTCTATGCCAAAGTACAGTTCCGGTTAAGCTCTGTCTGTTCCGGTCTAAAACCCTAAACCCTTTACAAAAATATCCTCACATACATTATCTCTCTCATATGTTTCACATCTCCTTTATTATTTCCCTCCTAATGCATATTCACATGATTTCACTCTTTCAAAATGATCTAACCAATTGACCTATATACCCTTTATAATTTATCATGCCTTGTGTTGGCTTACAAAGATAATTACAATATCAATATACATGTTGGCTAGTTAACATAAATACATGAATATAAAAAACAATTTCCGATGCCGGATCCAAAAGATGTCAGCCTCCAATACCGATAAACTGATTCTAAACCATGTTGGTCTGCATTACTTGTGACCAAAGAAATATATCCAACATGCCGGTGCCGATGCCAGTGCCAGTGCTAGTGAAGTGTCTATCGGTACACAACTAACCCAAAAGATGAAGCCAGAATAAATTACCATGTTGCCATCAATGACAACATAGTGAAAACAACCAATTGATTGTCATTTACCAACAATATCCTCCTTTGGCATTGATGGCAACACTCATGTGAAAAATGGTCATGGTTTCCAATTGTCAGTTTCATCCTGAACCTGCTCTCCCTGAGATGAATATCCATCAATACAAAATACTCCATTCTTCCATAGTTTTCCACCTATACTCCCTCTAATGTATACAACTCCCTTTTTCTTTTTCGCATCTATATCAGTCCCCCTTTGACATCAATTCCATTAAAAATTCCAAAAAGTACCCAAAAGCCAAAAACCGAGATGAAGAATGAAACACCATACAATTAATATATCCCTAAATACCTTATCAGAGTTGAATGTATTTGAAAATATCTAGATAGGCCTTCTCCAATAGCTCAAGTTAAGTATCCCAACCTGATTTGAAAGTGTCGGGAAAATATCCAGATAGGCCTTCTCCAATAGCTCAAGATAAGTATCCCAACCTGATTTGAAAGTGTCGGAAATAGATACAAGTCCATTTAACATATGGGAAAATGACACTTTCCCATTAAGCTCTGTTGGTGTGGGCTTACTAACCAGATGTATACACTCCTTCTTATGTACACTAAGTGAATCCAACCGGGGACTCACTAAACCTTTAAGACTTCTGGCTCTCCTTATGATTTTGTCTTTTTCTCTCTCAAGAACAAGAAGTTGGGCTTCCAAAACAAAATTTTTACCATCTATAGATGTAGTTAATGAGTTCAATCCATCAAAAGAATTTTCTATACCTACAATCTCCTCCTGAATATCCTTAATCTTTTTATCTATCTCAGTTGTGAGAAAACCTATATTATAACATACTCTATAGATATTAGTACACTACCTCAATGCATTATCTGTCAATTTTAACTTTTCATTAATCTTCTTCCTTTTAGACTCAATCACTTGATCAAATGTAGCTCTCTTTGCCTGTGTGAACCTCTCCAGTGCTTTCTGGTTTGATATCTGCTACAAGGATTGGAAATCCTTTGAAATGTGCTATGTGATTGTCTTAAGCTTGCCAGATGAGCTCGCTTCTCTGTCAAACTTGCACTCCGGGACTAGTCTATGCAAAACAGTGATAGACTGATCAATAACACCTTTATCCACAGATCCTTCCTTCAATATTTTTTGTGCAACCATCATCATGAGTTCATTAGAACTCATCTCAATTACACTTTTATTTTCAATCGATGAGGTGTCAATTGACAACAATGATGGACTCACTACCGGTTCCCTATCAGATTCCTCTTTCTTCTCCTCTGATGATTTAACCTTTATAGCTTCCTCACTTGCGCCGATGGCTTCGCCACTTGGTGCAGTCTTAGTAACTGTCGGTTCCTCCCTAGGAACTATAACCTCATCCTGTGTATTTGTATTTAAAAGACTATTGTCCTCAACATTAGTATCTTGTACATTATAAACCTTTGCACTCTTTGTATTTGCCAGTATCTCAACATTTGTCTTTACTTTTGTATCTACCGGGGGCTCAATTTCCACTATCTTAATCTTTTTCAAAATTGAGGGTGAAGTACCCATAATATACCTTTGTAGGAATACAATGAATCCAAGAACACTGAGAGCGGGGGGGGGGGGGGGGGGGGGTGAATTAGTGTTCTGTCAGTAACACAAAATTTTAACCTTTCATAACATACACATATAAACCGATAAATGAAGAAACATATAACATGAAGTAAATAAACCAACCACATGAATGAACACCATAACACACTGAATTTATATATGGAAAACCTCAAAGAGGAAAAACACGGTGGGATTTGTGACCCACAATATCAATTCACTGGCCATATGAAAGATATTACATAGCATGGGGACCTGCACATGCAGGAAGGCATACTGCCTAGAGCACATTGCTCAACACAAAAGAATCTCACTGAATACAAGCTTATGGTGATATAAAATAGTAATGGTGAACTCACAAAATGCATCTGCAATGCCAAAAAGAGTTCGGGTTATAGCTCTGTTCTGTACCGGTTCATAAACTTTGAACCCTTTTACTGGTATCTACTTTCCTCCAAGAATGCTTTACAAACCATCTACTGATCATTGCATGATATAAAATTCACATACAAATGACCTACATATATATCCTTCGCATTACACAGTTCTCCTTTCTTGTCATATATCAAAATGACCTAACAGATTGACTTATATACCCTTTAAAAACAATATGCCTTATGTCGGCTTACAATACAAAAGAGATTCAATGTCGACCCTATACAATAATTACAAAATTATTTTATAAATAAAACCTTTTGGATCCAGTCTGATGTCAGCTTTACTGAAGTGCTGGATGCCGATGTTGGTGCCAGTGATGACCCTAAATACTCCAATATCGGTATTTGTCGGTGTATGCCTCCAAATGTCGGTATCTGTCGATATAAGCCTTCAATAGAATCTTGTTGCCATCAATGACAACATATGAATCCAATAAGTGTTAATTGCCAACAATCCCCCCCTTTGGTATTGATGGCAACACTCATGTGAAAAATGGATTCCCTGCTGGTTCAATTGAAACATGAAACATGCTCCCCCTGAGCTGATTGACTCTGTTTTGCAATATGCTTTGTTTGATATCCTCCCCCTAGGATTATATACATATACATATTTTTCACATAATATACACTCCCCCTTTGGCATCAATACCAAAGACCGGTGAAAGAATTGTTATAGATTACTTTACCGGAGCTTGACCAATCTCAAGATTTCTCGATAAGCTTTCTCTAGCAACTATACATAGGTATCCCATCTGGTTTTGAATGTTTTAGATATGGATACAAGTCCACTCAGTAAATGTGAAAGTGTTTCTTTCTTAGTGACTTCTGCTAGTGTGGGCTTTGCAAGCATATTCATACATTCCCTCTTATGTACACCAAGTGAATCCAATCTTGGACTCACCAAACCTCTGCGACTCCTTGCTCTCTAAATAATCTTATCTCTTTCCTTTTCAAAAGCAAAAAATTGGTTCTCCAAAGTCAAATTTTTTCCATCAATGGATGTTGTAAGTGAGGCTAGTCCATCAAAAGAATTAGCAATATTAACAATATGTTCATGTAAATCCTTTAACCTCTTATCTACATTTGTTGTAAGAATTTATATATTACAATAGAACTTGTAGATGTTAGTACACCATTTCAAATAATTTTCAATAAGTATAAGTTTCTCTTAAACCTTCCTCTTCTTTGTCTCAATAATATGATCAAAAGCGACTTTCTTGGCTAGAGTAAATCTTTCAAGTGATTTCTTGGCAGAAATTTACTGTAATGATTGAAAGTTTTTAGATATGTGCTTTGTCAATGGCTTAAGCTTGCCAGAAGGGATTGCTTCATTTTCAATCATACAATAAGGAATCAATCTATGCAAAATTGTTAATGATTGATCTATTATTCCTTTGTCTGCATATCCTTCCTTCATTAGCTTTTGAGTAGCCATCATCATTAGCTCCGTGGGACTCATCTTTGCGATTGATTTCTTCTTAACTTGAGAAGTGTCAATTGCCAAAAGTTTTGCTGGGGAATTAACTACTGGTATGGTACTGGGTGTCTTATCAGTCTCCTTTTCCTTATCCTCTCATGGTGTATCCCTTTTCTCATCCTCTTTTGCACCAGTGGCTTCGCCACTTGGTGCAGTATTTGTTACTATTGCTGGAGTATTATCCACAATGTTATCAGTATCCTATACATTATCTATTTTACCTTGCTCAGATTGTACAAATGTAGTCTTTGCTGGTTTAGTCTATACACTCTCATCAGTTTTAGGTTTAACTACTGGTTCACTTAAAATTTGATATGAACTTCCCAAAATTCCTTTCCCTTTAGATCTGTCTAGAATGGTGGGAGCTGTTGCCTTAACAAATTCTTCTTGAGAAGTGAGAAAATCAGGATACTTTTGGAAGAATTTAGCCCAACCATCTCTAGTCTCATTTATTATCTCATTGACTCTACCCATTATTAAGCTTATTTGTCGGGGTTTGCTGCTAAAGATTGTTCTATTTTCAACTTCTATACATCTTTTCATTTTCTCATTATTTATAGAGCCAGGCATACTCAAAAGTTCAAATTCTTTAATCTCTCTGTCCCTTCTGATTGCATCTAATCTCCTTGTATCTAACTTATTATACAATGATAAAGGAATTTCCTTCAAAATCTCTACCAAAGCCTTCTTATATATATCTAAATGTAACGAAATTGCTTCTTCCATTTCATTTTTCTCATTAACCTCTAAATCTTCATAGAAATTTGACACATTCTTCAAAATTCCATCTTTAGTTACCTCATCAATTAATTCTGCACAAGTCATATTACCAGATTTAGTTGCTTCATCACTCTTTTTCTTCTTGCTGGGGGTTACTAGAGCGGATGGAGCAGGCTGCCTCTTTTGAGTAGGTTTCCTTGCTAGAGGTCTGGATGCAGTTGTTACCTTTCTTACTAGCTTCCTCCTTGGTTCCACCTTCTTCTCTTCTATCAGAGGCTTGTCAAATTTCTTCCTCTATAACCTTTTGAATGCAAGAGGTTGATTATCCTCTGGATTAGAGTCAGAAGTGATAGAAGAAATGAAAGTCTCAGGCCTCTTTACCTTAGGAGCATTAACCCCTATCGGTGGATCTACTGGTTTAGATCTAGAACCTAGTTATGTATCTATCTTGTGAATTACATTTTGAACAAATGCATACATTTCATCTATCTTCTTTTCCCTCCTTTTCTTGTTGAAACCAATTTTAAACTCAAGAGCCTTCTTCTCTGTAGTGCCAAAGTGTTAAGCCTTATCATCCAAAGGAGCATCAATCAAGATTTTAGCATATAGCTCCAAGATGCTGTCATCTACTTCATAACCCAATTCAGTGATCCATATAGTTCTAGGTTCCACTACTTCCATGAGTGTCTCATCCATTTTTACCATGAAGCAAATATCAGTGGAGTATTTCTCCACAATGTGTTTGGAGATTCTTTCCCTCAATCTCATGTTTTCTTGAAAAGTTTTAAAGTATACTCAAAGCTTCTCATCCCTGTTACTACCAAGACCAGTGATTGCATCTTTGATCTGCATACCTACTGGCATTTCATGAGCCCAACGTTTCTTTCCCAAACCCGGTAGCTCATTCATGAAGTATAACATCAAACAGACAATACGATTGTCAAACCGGAAAGTTCCTTTCTTAACCTTTGATCCTGCCAAGATTTAACATCAATTCACTCCTTAACCATTCACACAAGTCGTACTTTTCATTATTCTTTATCATTTGATATGCAACATGGATGCAGGAACTGGCATTAGAGTTCAATCGACTTGATTGAGTTACCTCATAGCCGATGATCATGCTAGAAAATTACACATCTGTATCTTTGATGGTGATGACCCTCATTGATCTTCCATCATGGGTTGCGCCGGTGAGCTTCTCAACCGCAGTGTTGGAGATCTTCTTTCCTGGTTCCTGTCCAACTTTGGGTAAGTTGGTGACCGCCTAAATTGCTTCTTTGGTGATCATGTGAGGCCATTCTAGCAAGATGAATTCATTATGGACCCTGCTCAGAACATATCTGATCACTTCATCCTTGAATTCCAGTATATATAAGATTTCGATTAACCCTAGGTCTTCAATGATTTGATATTCTGACTTGATTGTTCCAAAGCTGCCTAGTATCTCAGACTGATACATTCCCTTGATTTCCTTAGTTCCTAAATCCTCCAAGGTGCAGTGAATATAGGCCTTGACATCTTCCACATAAACCACGCCATCGAGAACCCTTAAAAATGCGCCAGTAGAGTCTTTCTTTATAGCAATTTGGGGAAATTCCTTGAAAATAGGTCTAAGCCTATCCTTAACCTCAATAATAGTGGGGTTCATAATGAAAGTAGGAGCAGATGATGATCCGGATGCCATTTCTGAGAAATACCTGGATAACGATCATCGGTTGAAAGATTTTGATTACTTCTCAAACAACTGTTGGAAATTCTTTGGAATGTCTTTGCTCGCTCTTGATTGCCTATGATTCACCTTTGCTTCAATCTGGTTTCCTCGAGTGCTGGGTGAGTGAAAATGAGTCCATTTTCCCTTTTTATCAATGAGTAAACCCTAATTCATCACTATCATAAATGCTTAGCGATGTGCCCTACCAGATGCCGATTTCACAGTTTTATGCTGGATAAACCTTCATCAATGATCAATACCACTCTCCAGATATCTTTATAGATATCTTCTAGGGAATATGAAATATTTGCAATGAATTTTCCAACCCCTAAGGCATATGCCTCAGTTACCAGTTGAATTTCCTATTGGTGCAAGAATGCATTATTCTACCGGTGGAGTTAATCGTGTAGTTACCAGTGTAGTTGCATCTCCACTTGGTTCTTTAGATTTTCTAACCCATCTCTTGGTGTGATCTTGTTATATTTCATCTACCTTTTTCTTTCCTTTCTTATTTGCTTTATCATTGCTAACCGGTGTAGTCTTGCTTCTGCAGTACTTAGCAATATGACCTATTTTGTTGCATGCATAACATGTAACATTGTTCTTTTGAATTTCTTTGACATATACGATGTCATTCATTGACCTACATTGATTAGCCAAATGTCCAAACTTTCCACATGCATGACACTTAACATTCATTCTGCAATCTTCTGACTTATGACCATATTTCTTACAATTTGTGCATTGACCGAGAATTGAATTGTAGTTTTGATTTACTCTATTTCTACATTGTCTAGCCATATGCCCAAATTTATTACAAACAAAACACTTACCATTGAATTTGTAAGCATTATATTACCTTATCGGTTTCCTCTAGTCTGATGAGTTCTGCATACCGGTTGTCTAATCTTCACTTGTAGTACCAGAGCTTTCACCTTGTACAAATCCAAGTCCTCTAGAATCTTCACTCTACCTTTGTCTTTTCAATAAATCATCCAACTGTGCATCACTAATCTTGAATTTTTCTTTATACTCACTTTTAGTAGTTAGATAATCTCTCAAAGTTATTAAACATTTTTTTTAATAGAAGATAATTTTGTGTAGATTGATGACATATACTTTTTTTTTCAAAATTCATTAAAATAAAAAAGTTATTAAATTAACAAAATTAGTTAATATTTCAAGTTTATGGACCTGATTTAGTATAAATTAAATGAAAAATAGTTAAAATAATCAAATTTAAAAAAAAATTATATATTTAGAATCTAGATAGTATAATCTGAAATGGGTTTTAATTTCGTATAAAAATTCTCTAATTAGATGCACGTAAACTATTTCAGAAGTTCATATTTGTGCTTTTGTTCATGGAGATTTGAATATGCAGGTCCATGTCTCAGGTGTGGCCATCCCAGGCCTATCCCAGACCTAAGCCCGAGGCAAGTGGTGGGTTGTGGAATCAAATTCCACAGAAGAGGCCCCCGTTTTAAAAACGGGGGCCCGTTCCAAAATTATGGTTACTTTCAAAAAAAGGATAGATTGCATCAATTTACCAGATTATCATTGGAATCCGTACTGACAATAATTTTTTACAACATTTGGCACTACTTTTTTTAATCTTTTTTACACAAATTTCAAAAGAACTCGGTAAAAAGAAATATTATTTTTTGAAGAGGAGTTTGTAAAGATGGGTTCTAAGCAATGTCAAAAGAAACAAAGGAAGACAATGACAACGAATGAAATTCAAGCACAAAGAGAGGAGGCAAAATGCCAAAGAGATTGAAGATCACAGCAACGATAATTGAATAACACTAAAGCATCTAGTTCAATGCCTGTTGTAGATGAGACCATTGAAGAGATCATGATGGGCGCAAGAAATGTAGAACCAAACACAGGTATGACTATTGATGCAAATGTTCATGTGGATGCGAATCCTGGTATGTTTTTAAATCCCCAAGACTATGATGCCAATCAAATTGTTGATTTAAATGAAGTTGGATATAAATTTAATACACCAATATGAAAAGAATAAAAATTGAAAATATTACACCACCCTCTTTGAAAGAAAATGAATGTAATTTGTTTACTATTGATAGCATTGTGCTAGATAATCTTAATGGGTTAGTTTCTTGGAGGCAAATCAGAACACATGCGAATTTATAATAAAAAGTTAGGATTCCAATGTCAATTAATGCTACGATTAATAAAAATGTTAAAAATGTGTAAAATCATGAAAAAAATAGGTATTTATGCAAAACCAAAAAAAAATGATGAATCATATAAGCAAATTGTATCTACTATTGCCAGTGTGATCGATTCTATCGGAAAAACAAGTCAATCTAAAGATAAGAATGCGACACGTAGAGTTATAACAACTGCTATAGTTGACAAAACAATTGTTGGTAAAAGAATGTTAAGTGATATAAGTGGCTATTTAAACTTGCATCGTAGAACCTTGTCAAGAGCAGCCAAAAGAAGAGACACAATTGAAATTGATCCACTAAACCATTGTTGGAGTTTTAGTGGTAGACTTTAAATGTCGGACATGAAATTAAATGATGAAACTAAACAATTAAATGCAAAATTTTGGCATGATAACACTAGAGTTTCATCAAATGCTAGAGATGTCTTCTTGACATGACTCAAACTGAATTCTTTAAAAAATTTAGTGATGAATCTGTGTTTAAGAATTTATGAATTAGTCAAAGATCATTTGAAAAATGCAAACCCTGGTATGTTAAAATCAATAAACAAAGAATATCTTGTTGTAAAACTTATGTTCAGTTTCGTTACTATTATGATGTTTTTTGATATATACGTTGTATGTTGCATGGTAATGATCTTGTGCAGGATTGTGGTGTTTATGTTCCACCTGAAACTATAAAAGATTTTATTGCAAGTTTATTTTGTAAACCACCTAATGAGAAATTATTTCTTTCCGGTTCATGCATTTATGGCCTTTGCAATTTATGTGAGAACTATTCTTTGATAGGTGAATGTTTGCATGAACATGTTTCATTTGGGTTTGGACAAAAAATGGTTGATGTTAGGAGATTTAAAAATATAGAATACCCTTTAAAGGATGGAAAGATGGGGAAACATTTAGAATTGACTACAGAACATAATAGTGTGAATGCATTTATCAGTGAGTTTGAAAGTCATATTGTTCCAAAATATGTGAAACATTGCCAACATGCCCGATGGCTTGGTGGACAGTTTCGCATATGCAAGAACGCATTTCCAATTGGAACAATAGTATCGGTTGTGGATTTTGTAGAAAATTATACTCTAAAAACACGAGAGGAAACTCAGTCACAATACTACAACTCAGTGCAAGTGGCCATATTTGTGCACATTATATATAGACATGACCATGATAGTACAAAAGATAACAATTTTTTTTTGAGGGAGTATCATTTCTATGTTAGTGATAATCGATTACACTCGTCAAAGTTTGTTCAATATTGCTTCGAAGTATTTCATGATAATCTTAAGGAAAGAGAAATTGACATGAAACAACATATGCTATGGTCAGATAACTGCACTGGACAATTCAAAAATACAAGAATGTTTTATTGGCTATGCATAGTTCACAAGAAAACCAATGTCCAACATTTATGGAGTTCTTTTGAAGTGGGACATGGTAAGGGGGAACACGATGGAGCTGGTGCCTGTGTAAAAAGATCTCTTGCTAGAGAACAATTGAAATTCGAGGATGTAGTGAAATTCATAGATGCTTGTGCAGTTGTAGATTGTGCAATTCAAAGTTGTCAAAAGGATCAACTGAGAACTCTGCAATTCAACATTTCTTCTGGTTGGTAGAGGAAGATAGTATTCCTATTCGACATGATTGTAATACCATCATTGGATCAGCTAAATGACATTCATTTAAGAGTTCTAACTCAAACACATGGACTATATTCACAAGGGAGCTTGCTTGATTTTGTCAGTTTTGTGTTTCCAGAGATTGGGAATTTTGGGAGAATAAAGAATGGGTTGAAGAATGGCAACAAAGATCATTGACACCCATAGATGCAAATGATTTGCATGAAAGAACTGATGAAGATATGGATAAGATGTTTGCATCAAATGACTATGATTGCATTTTAGATCTTATACAACAAGGTAAAATTGTTTTTGAAATTTGTTTTGATTTATTAAATAGTACATATATGAAATCTTACAATGTATATTTTTGTTTTTATATCTCATTAAATATTAAAATAAAATTGTTTTGTGCACAGGACATGTCTATGCTGTTGTTGCACTATAGGACAATGAAGAGGGGACATAGTATTGGTTGGCTCGATGTGTAGAGCCAAAACATAAGCTAACCACTCCTCGAGTATATGATGATGGTTATGACTATCCAACATGATTTGTGGTTGTTGTTGGCACCTAGCTACACAAATATCTAACAAGAAAGAATGAATTGCCCACATTTAAAGATTATGAATTAGAGAAGAAGATTATACATTACTCGTATTTGGTAGTGGCAACTAATATAAAATTGGATAGATATCGTGGCAA
Organism: Cryptomeria japonica; assembly: GCF_030272615.1. Classification (NCBI taxonomy): domain Eukaryota; kingdom Viridiplantae; phylum Streptophyta; class Pinopsida; order Cupressales; family Cupressaceae; genus Cryptomeria; species Cryptomeria japonica. The sequence goes on along the minus strand of NC_081411.1, from coordinate 702,412,593 downwards.
ACCTGCTAATAAAAAATTATGGACTCTCTCTATGGAAGAGCACGAGACAATTATAGATGCTTTGAAAAAGAGAGAGGATGCAGATGGTATAACATAATGAATATATACAAGTAAGTTATAATTTTAACCCTTAATCCACCTCCCTTTTGAAAGTCATGATGTATATTTTATATAGCATTTTAAATGATGCATCCTAATTATAAATTCTAATCTAGTGATTTTGTTTTAGGTCTACCACAAGTAGAAGGCATCAATGAAAACCAAGTTATTTATGCATACTTTATGTTTAATTTTGAATAATTACAAGTAAGTTATTTAGTTTTGTACCCTTAAGGAAACTCCCTTTGAAGAGTCATGATGTATGTTTTATGTTGTATTTTAAATTGAATGAATCCTCATTATAAAAACTAATCATGGCATCAATGAACACTATTATTTGTGCATTTAACAAATATGTTTAAGGTTAAATTTTTAAACTTATTCTTGCACTTGAATGTTGAATTATGATTGTGTATTTTATATGATATGTTTTTTTTGGCAGATCCCTTAGGAGATGAAGTCAAAGATTTTAGATAGGTCTGCTTGATTACACTTTCTATAATATACATAAATTAGAGACTATTGGTCAAATTTATGAATGAGATAATTATGTTTTAATCAAGTTCTATTCAATATATTATATATTCTATGGGGTAAATTTAATTTCATACATAACACACTAGTTCTACTTGTTGGACCCCACCATACCACCTACTTTGTTCCTTACACTTTGCTCTTATCATCATTGTTATTGAAATGGTAATTATATATTTAAACCTATGTTTTGATACTTTTCTCTTATCATCATTATTATTGTAATGGTAATTATATATTTTGCGTATCTATATGATGATTAATACTTTTTAATTTAGTTTAAAATATGTTATAATTATAAGATATGTTTTGATACTTTGGTCTTATCATCATTGTTAGTTCACGATGTACACCTTTATTTTATCTAATCACAAGTTATTTAAATAAAATTTCATAAATAAAATTTCAAGTCCACATAATCCATATAAAGTTATTTAAGCACAAGTTCTATAAATAAAATTTCAAGTCCACATAATCCATATAATATCTAATCCATATATACCTGGATGGTAACATGATGAACTCCACATAATATCTAATGTGCATATATATGTAGTCCAAAAAATATATATGATCTAATCCTATTATGCAACTATCCATATATATAAAGTATGTGCACGTCCAAGATAATATATACAATGTTAAAAAATAAGTACACGTGTAAACAAATGTGTAAAGTCCATAACAAAGTACATATCATATAAAATAGTACATGTACATCACATCAGACACAAATAAACAGTAAAATCTAAGTGCTATCATCAATAACATCTCGTGGTCTCTTCTCCCTGGGACGTGAACCAGATCCACCCATCTCATGCTGTATAAGGAAAAAATAATATTAAAATACTTGATTAACTATTAAAAGATAATCATTTATCAAATGCAGTTGGAATTCATAAATTAAGTTACAAACTTACCACGATATGCATGTGCACATCAAATATAGTAACTTGTTCTACATGTACTATATGCTCAGGAGTTGTGCCATCCTGTATACAAGATAAGAAACATGATATTACGAACATGAGCACATACATGTGTTTATTTTTTTATTAAATAAAATGAACAATTATAATTTGATTAAATAATTATATAATAAAATATCGTACATAAGGTTTCTCATCTCCTCTATCAATATCTTGTGCACCTTGACATGTATGTACATTGAAATCAACGCCAAATGTAGTGTTAGCTAAGACTGTAAGGAAAGCAAGTGCGAAATTCCCTTCCTTAATGTCAATTCACAGAGGAGAAACTGACTAGTGTAGACAAAGCTTCAATATTTACTGAATATGGTACAAGTAAAAACATGCACAAAAACAACACATAGAGATAACACACATAGTTAACGTGGGAAAACCCTTTCAGGAGAAAAACCCACCACCAACAAATGATTGACTTTATTAGCAGTATGTTAAAACAATACAATAGAGTCTCATCTGCAGATTTTTCTTCACTCTGTTACACAGTCATTCCAGACATACAAGCAATCGGATAAAACTCTTCGCAAAACACACCCTCAGCTCTCAAGATTTCATCATCATCCAACCTTTGGATTACCATCAGTTTTCAATACCAATGGCTTGGCGGTTCATCAGAGTAACAACCCCAATGGCTCAAAGTCTAATCGTCTGCCTGTGTCAGTCTGCAATCATGAAAAACAATTATCCCACATGCAGTAGACAACTGGGTCGATTCGAATTCATTTACACCGACGGTCTCATGCTTAGTGTCTGAGAGTCAATCTTTTGGATCTCGGTTCGACCTCGCTTCCGCAGTTGGTCTTCACTCCATCACCTATCAGCACAACATTCAAAAGGTAAAGCCGATGGCCTGATGATACCTGATCGCCTAAGGCGACCCCATCGGGTCACCGGTATAACTCTCGAAAAGATACTCCGATCTACGATGGCTAGGAGTGATCTCCACTGGGGCTTTGGAAAAGGAACACAACTACTATGCCGATACCAAGAGCAAGGACTCATCGGCTGATCAGACCAAGTCCAAAACTATTATCCCGATCTGCATTGCCAGTCTGGTAAGATGACTGCATCGAGTCATCGGAACACAAAGAATAATACTATGCTGATAAGTGAAATAACTGAGACCAGTACAGTGGGCTCATCGGGACATCGACATGACATTCAAAATGTCAACCTGATAGCCGATAGGTGACCCAAACCGAGACCAGTACAACGAGCTCATCGGGACATCAGTATGACATTCAAAATGTCAACCTGATAGCCGATAGGTGACTTGAACAGAGACCGATAGAGCGGGCTCATCGGGACATCGGCATACCGCTGCACAAGTTATTTCGATAGCCGAAGTTGTCCCAATGACTGAAGTTGACTTCGTCGGGTCATCGAGATGACTTCAAAATCTGCTATTCCGATACCCGATAGAGAAGAATACATCGGCAAGAGTCATGCCGATAGAGCTCACAAAATCCTCCATACTATTTCATTGGCATGACTTAACCCGATCAGTATGGACTATTGTCAAGTGAATTTGAGGCACATTTTTCAACAAACTCCCACTTGATGAGGAATTCACTGGACTGAGATACCATTCCAGATGTTACTGACAGACATGGGTACGAAGACCCATAGAACTTGAACACCACCTGAACTTGTGTGTGCTCACTGGTTTCGTCAAGGCATCTACAACATTTTCCAGAGTGTCTACCTTGTTAAGATAAACTTTTCCATCTTCCACCATGTCACATATGAAATGATACTAAACATCAACATGCTTTGACCTGGCATGGAAAGTAGGATTCTTTGCCAAACAAATGGCACTCTGACTGTCACCCTAGAATTCAATCTGCCCCGAATCAAAACCAATGTCAGAAATCAAATGTCTAAGCCAGACTGCTTCTTTGCAAGCATGTGTGGCTTCCATGTATTCTGCCTATGTAGTGGACAAAGCGACTACAGCTTGCCGCTTGCTCATCCAACTAATTGCTCCACCATTCAGGACAAAAACATATCCACTGGTAGATCTCCTGCTGTCAATATCCCCTACCCAATTAGAATATGTGTAACCACAAATGCTAAGAGTTCTTTTTGAATCCTTCAGATTACCATGATAACATAATGCAAAATCTGAAGTACCCTTCAGGTATCTAAACACTCTCTTTACAACATCCTAGTGTGATCTCCCTGGATTCGACATAAACCTGCTAAGTACTCCCATTGGTTGGGCAATGTCTGGTCTTGTACAGACTATAGCATACATCAGACTACCTATAATACTTGCATACGGTACATCTTTCATGTCTTCAATCTCTTTTGGAGACTTCAGACTGTCCAGCACAAACAACTTAGTTCCCTGCAAGATGGGAACAACCTGTGGTTTACAGTCAGACATATGAAACCTGTCAAGAACATTGGTTATGTATTTTCTCTGGTTGAACCAAAGTTTCCTCTTAGACCTATCTCTTTTGATCTCCATTCCTAGAATGTAATTTGCTGGTCCTAAATCCCTCATTTCAAATTTCATACAAAGCTGAGATTTTAAATCTGAGATCATACTTTTTGTGTTTCCTATGAATAACATGTCATCTACATACAAAGCTATGATAAGAATCCTATCATCATCAGTTTTGTAGTAAACACAATGATTGACTTTGGATCTCACAAATTCCAAGGACAAAATAAATGTATCATACTTCTGATACCACATTTTGGGAGACTATTTCAAACCATACAAAGACTTCTTGAGTTTGCATACCAGATGTTCTTTACCTTTTTCCACAAAGTGCTTAGGCTGGGACATATAAATTTCTTATTCAAGATCACCATGAAGAAATGCTATCTTCACATCCATCTGCTCAATCTCCCAATCATATGCTGCTGCAAGTGACAAGAGAAATCTAATAGATGTCAGCTTAGCTACAGGAGAAAAGATTTCCCCATAATCAATACCTTCCTTTTGTGAAAACCCCTTTGCAACCAGTCTTGCCTTATATTTGTCAATGTTTCCATCTGGACCATACTTCTTTTTGAATACCCACTCAATGTTGGGAAAAATGGTGTCTCAACCTTGCATTTATGTGAGGTTACTATTTATAGTAAGTTTTCATTTGAGCACGAAATGGTACGAAACTCTCCCTGAAGCTTCTGGTTGGCTAGATAAGCATTCCGGTAAAGTTGCGTCGCAAGGTCACAACTAGTTTTGAAGATATTAAAGTTTTCATCTTGGAGGGGTGCGATAAAATGTTTAAACTTAATTTTGGAGGCTTTAGAGGCTCCGAAACGCCCTGAAAAGTGGCCGTAACCTGTGCAGCAGGTTACGAGGTGATAGAGCACTTCGCGAGCTTTCCGGCGCTTCAAACGGTTCGTCAATCGGACACCCGGTTCTCAAGTTATGGCCTCCGGAAGTTTGTACTCCTGAAATAGGAAAAATAATTTGTATCGGATACATAAATGAGCTGTAAAAGGGAGCGACACGTGTTGATGTGTGCTTTAACATGTCATAGAAGGGAGATAAGGTCGGCTACACCTTATTGGGTGGTTTTAGCCCATGGTTTTGTAATACCGTTTGACGGTTTCTTGTATTGTATCTCCTATTTATGAGGTGTGTGAGATAGAGGTTGTGTGTAAGAGTCTCATGGCTATTGAGTTGCCTCTGAATCTCTGATTAGTGGTACTCCTGTGAAGAGCTTGCTTTGCAAGTATGTTGTAATCTGTTTTTGATTGCTGAATAAAATATTGAGCTGCTTTTGGAGTGTGGGGTTTTTCTCCCGAAAGGGTTTTCCCCACGTAAATCACTGTGTTGTGGTATGAATGCTATTATATCTATTTCTATTTTCTGTAACTGTTGTAACGATCTGAAAAAGTTTTGCATTACCCTCCTCTCAAGGTTAGCGTAGGAAGTTGTTTCCGCTACTTAACTTTCTTACACTTACAACCTATAGGCTTTCTTGTCTTTAGGCAATGGCACCAAATCCCAAGTTCCATTTTTATCCAATGATGACATTTCATCATTCATGGCTTCCAACCAAGAATCTGAATTAGGCATTCCAATTGCTTCTTTTACAGTCCTAGGCTCATCAGTATTTGCAAGTAACGCATAAGCACAATTTACATTCAACATAGAGTGACTGTACTTATTAGGTGTATACCTTTCAAGTTGCCACCTCTCTCGAGTAGATCTTCTCAACTCTGGTGTTGGGGCTTCTTGAGGTTCACCAAGAGGCTCATTATCATGTTCTTCTTCAGAACTACTTGAACTGCTTGAACTCTCCTCATCTTCAGGTATCTCTGGAGATTCTTCTTTGACTGGAGGTAGTTCGACCTCAACTTCTTTTTTCTTTTCTATTTTGTGATCTAATGACTTAGGCTTTATTTCATGAAAAATCACACTTCTGTTGAATAAAACCTTTCTAGTCACTGGATTCCAAAGTTTGTACCCTTTTACACCAAATCCATAGCCAATGAAGATACATTTTATTGCTTTGTTATCCAACTTAGATCTATTCACATCAGACACATGAGCATATGCCTCTGCACCAAAGACACGTAGGTGCCTTAAAGAAGGTTTCTTACTAGACCACGCTTCCATAGGTGTTTTGTCAACCAATACTGAAGTAGGAGAATGATTCAGTAGATAACACGCTGTAGCAACTGCTTTAGCCCAGAATGTTAGTTCTAGCCCAACTCCACTCAACATGCTCCTTGCTTTCTCCATTAGGGACCGATTCAACCTTTCAGCGACTCTATTTTGTTGTGGAGTGTAAGGTACAGTCTTATGTCTTTTAATTCCATGATCAACACAGTACTTGTCGAAATATGCACTACAAAATTCACCACCATTGTCTGTTCTTAAACATTTATTCCTTCTCCCAGTCTAATTCTCAACAAGGTTCTTAAACTCCTTGAACCGACTGAACACTTTTGTTTTACTTTTAAGAAAGTACACAAATGCCCTTCTTGAATAATCGTCTACAAAGGATACATAGTATTTAGACTTAGACAAAGAAGGTACATCCACTGGACCAAACACATCAGAGTGAACATAATCTAGAATAGCAGAAGATTTATGAGAACTGGAATAAAACTGAACTCGGTTATGTTTTCCATAAATGCAGTGCTCGCAAAAATTGAACTCAAAACTAGAATCATCAAGACCTTCAACCAGATTCTTATTCTTCAAGGCTTTTAAACCCTTTTCACCTATGTGGCCTAACCTGTTATGCCAGAGCATTGTTTTCTCAGTAGGAAGTTTAGCTCCCAACAAGTTTGCATTATACATCCTTACAGTTGTTTTATCAGACTTTTCAGAAGTTACATTACAACATATAGGTTCAGCATTTAACTTGTACAGTGTACCAATGCGATCACCCTTTGCCAATACAATGGAACCCCTAGTCATCTTGCAACCACCAGACACAAATGTAACTTGTACTCAATCATCATTAAGTTTACTTACAGAGAGAAGATTTCTTGCCAGACTTGGTATATGAAGAACCCCATTGATCCCCTTCACTCTACCATATGGAAACTGAATTTTGATTTTGCCTCTCCCTACAATCTCCAATGTAGTGTCACTAGCCAGATATACCTTTCCACCAGCATATGGTTCATACTTTGAGAACCATTCCTTGTGGGACGTCATATGGAAAGATGTGCCAGAATCTACTTACCAGTTGTCGTCTATGGTAGGCACTGCCAGGGCTGCAACAAAAGCATCAGCATCACTCTGAGAAGACTCATTGTTAGAAAATTTCTTCTTCTTCTTCTCCTTCTTGTAGTCCTTTCGGATATGCCCTTTTTCCCCACAGTTCCAACACTTCACCTTTGACTTCTTGCCTGGAGATTTAAAACTCTCTTGAGACTTGGACTTCTTTCCTTTCTTCTTGTCTTTGTCCTTCGATCTACCTTGAACAGAGAGTGCATCCTTTGTCATCTTAGAAGACTTCTTTCTCATTTCTTCTGACAAAAGAGTATTAACCACCGTATCCATCTTGAACTGGGTCGTGGTACTACCAATAGCCATCACTAAGTGTTCCCAAGAGTCAGGTAATGAACACAACAACAACATGCAATGTTCTTCTTCCTGAATGGACACACCAACAGAAGTTAACTATGCAAGAACCATGTTGAATGCATTCAAATGGTCTACCAATGATGTCCCTGCATCCATCTTCAGAGAGTACAATTTCTTTCTCAAGAAAAGTTTATTCACCAAGGATTTTCCTTGACAAATATCACCCAACTTCTCCTAGAGAAGATGTGCAGACTTCTCCTCATGGATGTTTAACAAAACAAAATCAGCCAGACATAACCTGATTAGACCCCTTGCCTTCCGGTTGGCTAAATCCCAATCTTCTTGCTTCATGCCTGAAGGCTTAGAAGTTGCAACTACAACACCCCAGAGATCTTTGTCGACCAACAAGTCTTCCATCTCGAGTTTCCAAAGTTCAAAACTAGAACCATTAAACTTCTCCATGTCTATGCATCCTGAAGTACTCACCATTTCAATCTATAAAACAAGTAGACACTCTGCAAGACTTCCACTGAGATAGAACTGACACAAAAAACCAACCCAACCCAACAAGGATAACAAAACGGGATAGGCTCTAATACAACTTGTAAGGAAAGCAAGTGCGGAATTCCCTTCCTTAATGTCAATTCACAGAGGAGAAACTGACTAGCATAGACAAAGCTTCAACATTTATTGAATATAGTACGAGTAAAAACATGCACAAAAACAACACAGAGAGATAACACACTGAGTTAACGTGGGAAAACCCTTTCAGGAGAAAAACCCACCACCAACAAATGATTGACTTTATTAACAGTATGTTAAAACAATACAATAGAGTCTCATGTGTAGATTTTTCTTCACTCTGTTACACAGTCATTCCAGACATACAAGCAATCGGATCAAACTCTTCATAGAACACACCCTCAGCTCTCAAGATTTCATCATCATCCAACCTTTGGATTACCGTCAGTTTTCAATACCAATGGCTCGAGGGTTCATTAGAGTAATGGCCCCAACAACTCGAAGTCTAACCGTCTACCTGTGTCAGTCTACAATCATGAAAAACAATTATCCCACATGCAGTAGACAACCGGGTTGGTTTGTATTAATTTACACCGACGGTCTCATGCTTAGTGTCTGAGAGTCAATCTTTTGGATCTCGGTTTGACCTCGCTTCCATAGTCGGTCTTCACTCCATTGGCTATTGGCACAACATTCAAAAGGTAAAGCCGATGGCCCGATGATACCTGATCGCCTAAGGTGACCCCATCGGGTCACCAGTATAACTCTCCAAAAGATACTCCGATCTTCGATGGCTAGGAGTGATCTCCACCGGGGCATCAGAACAGGAACGCAACTACTATGCTGATACCAAGAGCAAGGACTCATCGGCTCATCGAACCAAGTCCAAAATTGTTATCCCGATCTGCATTGCCAGTCCGGTAAGATGACTGCATCGAGTCATCAGAACACAAAGAATAATACTATGTCGATAAGCGAAATAACCAAGACCGGTGTAGCGGGCTCATCGGGACATCAACATGACATTCAAAATGTCAACCCGATAGCTGATAGGTGACTCGAACCGAGACCAGTACATCGGACTCATTGGGACATTGGCATGACATTCAGAATGTCAACCTGATAGCCGATAGGTGACCCAAACCGAGACCGATAGAGCGGGCTCATCGGGACATCAATATACCGCTGCACAAGTTATTCCAATAGCCTAAGTTACCCCGATGACCAAAGTCGACTTCTTCGGGTCATCGGGATGACTTCAAAATCTGCTATTCCGATACTCGATAGAGAAGAATACATCGACAAGAGTCATGCCAATAGAGCTCACAAAATCCTCCATATTGTTTCATCAACATGACTTAACCCGATCAGTATGGACTATTGTCAAGTGAATTTGAGGCACATTTTCCAATAAAGACCTATACAAGGTCATATTCAAAGTGTCCAATTAAATGTCAAATTAAGAGTTAAAATAAGGTCAAATTAAGTATTACATATTAAGACCTCAAATGATGTCGATGTGTGTTCAAATTGGCTTTGATAAAAATGATGAGGATAACCTATCCTGATAGTAGTGTCCACCTGCAAACATGCATTAAATGAAATCATATTTATTGAACATATATATGTGTAGACGTATAAAAATGACCATATTCCTAACTGACTATTTAATGTTCATTTTATTCTCATTCCTCTATTTAATAGAGTAAATTATTCAATTTATTTAGTTAAATTCACTTAAGCCCTTTGTGTCATTTAATTGAATATATCATTTTATTTAATTAAAACACTTCTCTCTACTTTTAATTAAATTCACATTTAATTAAATAGTTTACCCCAATTAAATAAATCTAATTTATTTAAATCCCCAACTTGAAACCAAATTGAAATAAAGTAATTTATTTTAATTAATTCTATTTTCCTTCACCCACTTGCATTTTCCTACATCTCCCACTTGCCTCCTAACCCTATTCCTAATTTCTTCTAGAATCCATCTAATCCTAATCAATTAACCCCAAACCCATCCATTATCCCCTTTTCCTAAATTTGAGGAGGTCACTTCTCAAATGTGGAGTAAAGTCTTCAAAAGGCATTAAAGCCTTTATCCATTCAACAAGCTAACTTGTTGAATGCCCCCAAATTTGGAAGGACTCTTACAATTTTTTCCCCAAAGTCTTCAAACCATTAATGGTTAAACTAACCCTTAGTGGCATGGTTAGAGACTTTTTGACTAACTTAACCTCCATCTAACCCAAGGGTCTCATCAAGCATTTATTTCTTTGACCATGGTTATTCCTTTAACCTTTCCACAAGAGTTTACCCCTTGGGTAAAAGCTTTATCCAATGGATAACCCTAACCTAATCTTAACCCTTACCTCCTAGGGTAACCATTAGGTCTTCTCAAACATTTAATGCTTCTTGCATCTCCTCTCAACCAGCCTTATGTTGACAATTGTCACCATTTCATTGGTGAAAATTGAAAACATGGATTGACAACTTTCAAACTTGACCCTTGATTAACTCTTTCAATCCTGACCATCCATTGCCCTATTTTCACTATAAATAGAGCTCTCATTCCTCCATTTTAAGGATCCATGAAAGCTTTAGTATCTCATTTATGCTCAATTTTATTAACACATCTAGCTTCTCTTTGTTATAGGAATAAATCTAATAAGCATTTTAGACTATTTCCTTTATCATTATCTTAACTCATAAACTAGTATATCATGTTAGGATAGTATTGCTACTAATCTTGTCATCTTATAATATAGTTTATTGCATTTGTAGAATCATGCATAGATAGGATGCATTTTCATAACTAAATTAATCATAAGCATCCCTCGTTCTTTCATTTGTCATCCCTAAGCCACTTTGCTCAGTGATATGAGAGCAAAAGCATTGGCTCGAGGGACATTGTGAGATAGAGAACAATGGAACCATCCAAGAAGTTGAGTCATTCTCCATAACTTGTACCAAGAATTCCTGTGGGTGTGTGGACAAGCCTCTTTGAGCTTCATTTTTCACATTTTAAGTTTCATCGTCTCGATTTTCCTGCATACAATATGTGTATTAAATAATTTCAAGTTAAGTTACAATGTTGTAAGAACATATTTAATTTATGAATTCTAAGATACATACAATAGATGGTGTCACAGTTGTCACACCCTCTTCTCGATGTGATGTAGAGGGTCCCTCATGACCTGAAGCCTAGAGAAAGAAGCATTCAATGTATCAAGATGAAAATTTATATAGTATACGATGATAACATATTAACTTAAAAGGATAGTACAATGTATAGATAGAAATTGATACTATACCCCAAAAGGTGTGCCAAGCTGTGTAGGAGTAGATGCAATATTGACACGAACATTTGGTGGAGTCCTTATCTACATAAACCAAATCTATTTAATGAAGTATAAGATTGTATAAAAAAAAAGACATGCACTTAATTTATACCTATATTTAATGAAGTATTAGATTGACATGTACATGTATATATATCTATATCTGCTCAAGATGATCATCAGAGCAAAGAAAATCCATATATGATGTCATCATAGTATCATTTGTTGCATCATGCTCAGCTACATTTGAAGCGGATCCTTGATCAATAGTAGGACCTACACACGTCTGATGATAACTCGTACACATATGGCATCGATCAAGGAGCGAATGCCATCTATGCAACTTTCTCACTCAGGTTACCTGTGAGGGAAGTCAAAGTATCTAATGTTGAAATAAATGATGCATTCTGCACATCTACAGGAATCAATGGTGCAACAAGTGGAACCATGGGTGGATTTGGTAGGGGATTATTTCTGCGTGCCCCTAATCTATGTTGTGGTATTCCACGACCAACACCCTGGAATGACTTAATATCAAAATAATTTGGTTTTTGGTGCATTACAAACTCACAGTATAATTTCTTCAAAAAATATAAAGGGACCTCATAATTACGATGTGGTGGATAATTAAAAACCATCCACCATCTATCCCAAAAGTGTCTAGCCATTTCTAGATGATCACACCACCTAATTGAAATTCTTTTCTGGGTAGGTTGCATTGGTTCTCTTATTTTTGGGTTAGTAAAATATGGACATAAATGAGCTTTGGTTATTTTAAGATCAATGATCTTCCTATAAGTTAATCCATCTACATAAAAATCATGCAACTCTAGTCATCGTCTATGAAATTGATCTAATTGAGAATCAATTAATCTAACTGTCTCGACATCAATTTGCATTGATTTTGCAAACTCTAGAAGATGGGGGGGGGGGGGGGGTGATTGGTTCATTTGGATTGAAGTAATATTTTGTTCAATAACTAGTAGGTTTTCATTAATTCTTTCTCTTAAATGGATTTCATCTAATCTAGGGAGTGGAGGTGGTGGTGGAGGTGGTGGTGGAGGTGGAGGAGGAGGGGGTTGTGGTTGGGGATTCTCACCTAACAATTCATCTATGTCAAAAACATTCATCATAATAAAGAGCTCCTGCATATATAAAGATATACATGAATTATATACAACTCTATGTCAAAGAAGAATCTATTTTAGTTTTAAAAAAACATTTATAAATAGTAACATTTCTATGTTTTTGAATAAGATACACATGAAATATAATATAATATTGAACTTAAAAAAATATACATGTACATACTATTGAATCTTTAAATATAAAATTTGCACACAAAACTTAATACAAACTTTAATTGAAACTTCATAAATCTATTATATATTCAATTTAATGCATTCATTTCTTGTAAAATGCTTCAACTATTAAAATCAATATAAAATATTCCATACATGAACTTAATACAAAACTTAATACAAACTTTAATTGAAACTTCATAAATCTATTATATATTCAATTTAATGCATTCGTTGCTTGTAAAATGCATCAACTATTAAAATCAATATAAAATATTCCATACATGAACTTATAAAAAAAGTAAAATAAGATGAACATATATAAAGTAATTTATATAATAAATAATTAGTCACAATTCTGGTAAACATGTTGAATTAGTACTTTGTGTTAGAATAGTATTAATATATTAGATGGTAACCTCTCTAAGTGGTCATTTACTAAGTAAACATGTTGAATTAGCACTTCAGTGTTGGAGATGAATTAGATGATGAAGTTGGCAACTCGAGAAAATATTGTCATGTCATGGCTTAATAGTTCCTATTATGGACCTATTATGCCATGACATGGCATAATAGGTCCATAATTGGTCCTATCATACTAAGTAAACATATTGAGTTAGTACTTCAGTGTTGGAGATGAATTAGATGATGAAGTTGGCAATTCAAGAAAATCATGTCATGTCATGGCTTAATAGGTCCTATTATGGACCTATTATGCCATGATGACATAATAGGTGGAATATTATGCAATGTCCTGGCATAATAGGACTTATTATGCCGTCATGGTATAAAAGGTCCTATTATGCCATGACATGATATAATAGGTCCTATCATACTAAGTAAACATGTTGAATTAGTACTTCAGTTTTGGAGATGAATTAGATGATGAAGTTGGAAATTTGAGAAAATCATGTCATGTCATAATAGGTGGACTATTATGCAATGTCATGGCATAATAGGACTTATTATGCCATGATGGCCTATTATGCCATGACATGATATAATAGGACCAACTATAGACCTATTATGCAATGTCATGGCATAATGTGTCCTATTATGCCATTAATTGGTCCTATCATACCATGACATGTAATAATAGGACCATAATAGGACCTTTATGCCATGACATGGCATAAACCTAAGCCTAAACTTTGATATCTAAAGTTTGAAGCTCGTAATGTTGAATTACTTAAGATTATACATTTGGATTTTCCTCTTCTATAATAAATTTTTAGTTACCACAATGTTCAGTAGCTCAAATTGTTGTTTTAGTTATGGATTTTTTCTAATCCATGAAATTAAAAATGTATCTCTCCTATTTTTTTGACTTCCCATAACCCACTAGAATAGCCCAAAAGGCCACATGGTCACCTAAAAATGATCCAAGGCACTAGAAAGGTACCAATAAATAATAGTGGTAACTTTTGTATTGCCTATGAGGATTAAGAATAATTTTGGTACATATGTTCAATTTAAAGAATTGGAATGGTGTCTTGCTAGAAGTGGTTAAATTTTTTCGTTTATTGGTTGAAAGGCCTAGTTCCTAAAAAAATAATTCCTAGAAACATTTAACCCAAGTATCACAAATTCAATATTGAAAGATGAATTGAAATTTACTATAGTGGATCAAATCTTACTACAAGTAAAGTTTCTTGATGTCTCAATAGTTTTCACTATGGATTTCATGAATTCATTGACTATCTTGCATGTAGATGGTGATGTGATTGGTGAGAAAACTAACATATCTTAATGGAAAGATCTTGATAGTTCTAGTATGGTTTTTGATGTCATGATTACATTTTTGAGACAACATGGTGCACAATGAAATATTTTTGATAATGGCATAATACCCAAAAAAACTTAAATAATACCCCCCAAAAGAAGAAAAATATACAATAAAATTACAAAATATGAAAATGGATGATCAAATGTGTACCTGGTGTTAGACACAATGCACCACTGAGAGGGGGAGGGGGTGAATCAGTGGTTCTCAAAACTTTCCCTTTTAACTATATTTTGTGAGTGACACCAGTTTGTGAATCAAGCACAATGTAGACTTACCAGTTAGTGATGAGCCTAACTCAAATAACCACACACACACAAAGAGACATCACATAACACCAACATATATGAGGAAAACCCAAGATGGGAAAAACCTTGGTGAGTAATGTTGTTGGAGTCTACTGATCCAATCCAACCTCACAGTAAAATACAGTTACAAAGTTTAGGGCACCAACCCAAGGAGCACCAACCCCTACCTGATTTATGGGCTACAACCCAAAGGAGCACCAACCCAAGGAGCTACAACCCCTGCACTGAGCTACAACTCAGTATTCACAATATAAACTTCAAATACATAAGTTGTTATCATGTTACAAGTGAATCTTACAACCTTATCAAATGTCTTACTATGTCGATGAAGTACCTTCTCTCCTTTACTGACTCAGTCTTCTTCCTTCTCTGCACCTGTTGCTTCTCTGCTGGATCTACACCTCACTCTCAACACATAACCAGTATCACACTCTGTCAGTATAAGAACTACCTGTTCTTCTCTCCAACCGGTTGAAGGCTTCAACCAGGTTCACCGTCACTCTCTTCTTACATGCTCATTAAGCACTTGGCTTATCTTGTTCTTACATGCAGAAGTCTACCACTTTGTAACAACACAATATTCTCACTATGTAGCAGTGGCCACAAACAATCTCTTTGGCCTCTTTACTTATAGCCCAAATTTCCCACCAAAAGCCAATTCAAAATCCAAGTGGTTAGGGTTGTTACTACTTATCTAGTTGCCATTAGTTTTTATATTCAAAGTCATACTATATACTCTAGTCGGTTAGCACTACCGAATCATGCAGTCGGTATACACAGAGAAGTCAGTATGCACAGTCTAGTCGGTTACAGAAGAAAGTAGTCACAGAATGTAGTATACACCGAGCTGTCTACCGAGTATCTTTACTATATACTCTAGTTGGTTAGCACTACCGAATCATGCAGTTGGTATACACAAAGAAGTCGGTATGCACAGTCTAGTCGGTTACAGAAGAAAGCAGTCATAGAACGTAGTATACACTGAGCTGTCTACCAAGTATCTTTTTATGACTATCGAGCAATAAAGATGACACACCAAGTTGATATACATCGAGTGAAACGTGTTACCAGATACATTGAACCTGGACATGCATATGAAAACGTGTTACAAGATCGAGGCACATCTAACCATTCTTACATTGGAAATTGCACCAGAAGATTGTGTATGATTTTGAGATCAATCTAGCCAATGAAATATTTTGTATAGTTATTCATTCGAGGAATCATGTTTGTAAGATCGAAGCAATGAATTAGATCACCATCTTAAGAGATCTATTTATACAACATGAGTTAAGGGTGTATATGTATGTGTAAGAAGACTGTTATAGAGACACAGAGGTCACCGAGAAGGTTTTCAAAGAACAGTTGAAGAACAGAGTAAACATAAGGGTTTATCGAGTTACTATATGGGTTACCGAGGTATGCTATAAGCAAGGTAATCTATTATGAGCACATAGAATCTGCTATAACATTTTAGATGTAAAGTTGTAGATATTTGTAATGATTTTATTGTAATATTGTGAAGTTGAAAGAGAAACCTTTAATAGGGTAAAAGACTCTAATCAAGTCTATAAATTGTAAAGCCTCTAACCAAGTGCAACATTCAGAAGAAATGTTGTAAAATCCTTTAGCAAGGTAGATCTAACAGATCTTGTTACTTCGAATAGGGAAAGCTATCAGAAATAACTAACATGTAGCTCTAACCGAGCACTCTTTATTATTGCAGTAGTGAAGTTGTGGGTGCCATCCCCACCGCAGTTTTTCTCTCTAACCAAGAGTTTCTGCGTAACCAAAATATATGTGTTATGGAGTGAATCATGTATGATTGTTATCTATTTGCTTTAACTTTATTTTATGTTACTGCACTATTCTGTTTATGCATAATAGTAAAGTTACTATTCAAGAAAATTTTTGGAGTACTGATTGATCCCTCCCCTCTCAGTACATTAGCTTTCCATATTGGGCCTAACAAGGGTTTCCTCACCATCCTCAAGGCAGATCAAATCCAATCAAATCTTGTACGATCTGATCTTTCTGACATCTGAATGCATATCTCTACCATAGTCGCATCTCCTCAATCACACCTTTCTTTTCTGGCGATTTGCTTTTTATCCTCATAGGTAATCCTTCGGTCAATCACTAAAGATCCATCAGGTTGTTTCCTTCATCGCCTTGATCTTCTCAATTTCTCTTAGCTGGCTCGTAGTTGTCTTCTAGATCTCGAGCCTCAAACCCTTGTAATCGCTTTGCAACATGTCCTGTGATTTGGGTGACTTTTCATTAAAGCTGACCAACCCTGCAACAACCCTATCATTGTACATTCTATCTTTATCCAACCGCGGGTTTATCATGTTGAATCCATGTCGACTATGTGCCAGTTTGACACTTCAAGTCGGTGCAAGTAGAATCATCAACCAACCACCCTACTGGTTCCTTACTTTGGCCAGTTTTCTAACCCTTCCGGTCTCAACCATTTTACTAGTTACCTTGTCATATCTGCACTCGTCTTGAACAGTCAATGGAAACTCTCAATCCGGTTTCTAGACAGATAAGTCCAAGATATCTTCTACTACTTCACCTTGATTATACAATCGATGGACTCATATACCGATTACCACTCCTGAAGAAACCATGTCATCAATCTTCCCAAGGCTCCATCTTCAATCAAATCTTTCTAGTTCTGACTGTACCACTCTGATTGATTCTTTTCCTTCCTCTACCAATTCATCATAGTGACACACACACATTTCACACTTCCTCTGTACTGGCAGCTCTACATACCTCTTTTTCCGATCTAGTTCATAACCCTGATCTCATGCACTTAGGGCATTCCTTTAATTTACCGGTAGATATGGTGTGATCCTTCTAGTGCTTTCCTTTACCTCTTCATTCTTATTTCTCCAAACTAAAATGCACTCAAAGAATAATAGGAGATAAGCTCCACTTGCTAGATGAGGTAACACCTTGTCTTCTGCATCCTGCAATGCTCTTCATGCGATCTGATGTGAGCACATTTACTGTTAGTCAATGCTTCGCATGATGACTACTTCTTCAACTGGTGGGAGTCCTGCTGTTCTGCAACCTTATAGCATACTGGTTCATTTTGCTCTTTCAGTGTTGAAGTAATTCAGATAATATTCTGCCTCTTCATCACTAGCAACCGCTAAAAACACTTCTCCATCTCATCACACAAGTCAGGCACTAACTCGTGTACTAATGACTTCTGTGATCATCTTCTTTACCTTTACTGGTATTCAATAACACAAGGTGATATCCAAGCTATCACATACTATACTCCTTCATATCAGTGTTGCACATACATTTCATCTACCGGTGGTTATCCCATACCGGTTGACATCAATGACAACACAATGCCAACAATCTCCCCCTTTAGCATTGATGTCAACACATGTAGTATCTGACATACTACAAAATTCTTCTCCCCCTTTGACACAATGATAAAGGGCATTGTCAGGCTCTTATTTCTCTTTGTATGTGCCGGTCACTGACAGAATACTTTCTCCCCCTTTGTCTTCATTGGATGTAACACTTCCTCTGATGCCACTTATTATCTTATCATAAATTGACACCAATATGCAAGTCCGATTCTATTGACAATTTACCGAAAGACTAATACCAATTGTTGATGTACTCGTGAATATTGCTCTCCTGCCGATCAACCTGCAACACCTTTGCAAATTCCATCTCCTTCAGTTTGGGCAGTCAACATTCTTACTAGTTTAAGCAAGCCATCTCTTCATTACAAGCACTTGAACTCCCCTGAGTCATACATCTCTAGGTTCTTATCTCCAGTCAGGTATGGTACTGGGACTCCAATCTTCACCATATACCAGTTTAGTTGTTCATATATAATCATTTGATGATCCTTCAACTCCATTTTATCCAGCATAGCTTATGACATTATCCTAGACTTACACAATGCTATACAATGTTATCATCATGCCAAGAATAAAAAAATGGTTAGCCCAAAAGCATGCAAGCCTACATGATCAACCACATGGCAAACACATGCCATTCAGGGTGTTTCCAATACCTCCTGAGACATAAACTCAATATTCCCTGCTACCGGGGTTATTGCAACAATTTCCAACTTCATTATCTTACACAACCTATTTTATATTCATGTCAGTAACATCCTGCACATACTAGTTAACACCTAATACATTGTTAACCTTTACTCATTGATTCATGTAGTAGTGATCCATCACTGATTTGTAGATGTGTAGTCAAGGAAACACCTACACACTCTTGTCATCTTCTTCCTTTATACTGACAACAACATGATTTTCCATGTTGCCTTTATTTATGAGGGGGTGAATGATTGTTTCAATGTGCATTGCTCCCCCTATGATTCTGCATCTCCTTTAGGCCTTAGGAGATATCACCTATGCCCTGAATTCAATATGCCGATCCATGGTCCTCTTCCTCCATATCTGTTTAATCTCATTCTTCTCCCCACTTTCGGACTTGGGAGCAGGGTTTGTCTTCTTCTGCTGATGGTTCCTTTCACTTTCTGATCCTTCACCATGACTAGAAGTGGTGTTATAGTAGCACGTAACATCCATCCCAACTTCATGTTTGGGGAATTTTCTAACATACCGGTGTTCTCTTTCTTTTCCAATCATACCATTTTGGCTGGTTACCGGTTTCCTTGAATTTCTTGGTTGTGCAGGGACATTTCTCCTCTTGTTCCAAGCCAGTCTATTATGCTCATATCCCCTGTAGTTTCTCTTATACTGAGCATGATTGATCCACCTGTTGCCATAGGACCATGATTTCTTCCTCCTGCAATCATAACTTCTATGGCCAGGTCTATTGCAGTTATAACATACATCATTAGCAATACTGAGAGAGAGGGTATACATGCTTCTACTCTTAGATGCATCATGCTCATATGCATAAAATCTATAGTCATTTGGTTTATTATTCCTAGGAAGAACATTTTGTCTATTCCTAGACCTCATTTTACATTCTTCTACCCTATGGCCATAACCTTTGCATCCAAAACAATAATCGGAGAGAGGAGGCTTATTACTTACAAACTTATTCTACCAAACATGAGGTATTCTTACTGGTTTGGCATTTGCATTTTTCTTTCTCCAAGAATGGATCCGGGGTTGTCCATTCACGACAGATCTTTCATTTGTTCTCTTCTTTTTCCATGTTTGTCTCAACCTGGTGGCAACATCATTTCTTTGTCTTCTACCGGTGGGAGGTCTTCTCCTATTTATGCTACCGGTAATACTGTCTTCCCACATATTTTCTTTTCCTTTCAGATTTGCATTTTTTCTCCATGCAACACCAGTTCTCATCTTCATGTCTTCACCGGTTGGCATTAGGTCAACCATCTTTCTTGGAGCATCTTTATGTGAGGTCTTCTTGCTTGTGGAGCATTCACCAACAACAAATCTTGATTCTCCAGTATCCTTGGAATGTTTTTGCTTGCTTAGCATTTTGTCCAAGGCCTCAGAGCTTCCATTCATCATTTCCCCCAAACACATCTTGTTGAGGAGAGGTGATTGCCCAGCCACTTTTAGATTCTTGGGCCACAAGAAGGTGAGCTCCTTCTTCTTCACTGCTGTAGCTGCAAGAAGACCTATCTTCATCATCCAGATAAACATGAGATGTATTTCTCATATTTCCTTCAAATGCAGGATCTACTATTGAGGGTTCATTTCCATAGAGCTTCTTCAATATTTCCCATAAACTCTTTGCTGTTTTACACCTATCCACCTATGAAGAGACATCATCGGTGAGTCCATTGAAAATAGCCTTCATGGATTCTTCATTGCATTGATTTCTTCTTTCTTCTACAAATCTAGTAGGAAGACTGACCTTTCTAGGGAGACCATCAACTACTGACATCCACACATCAAACCCTAAAGAGGATAAGAAGACTTCCATTCTGCAACTCCAAATAGAAAAATTTGAAACATCAAATACTGGAACAGAGATAGATACTGAACAAACCATTGTGTCCTTAGGCCGAAATCTACCCAAGTTGGAGAACACTCTTCTAACTGGGAAACTTGGCTCTGATACCAATTGTTAGACACAATTCACCATTGAGAGGAAGAGGGGGTGAATCAATGGTTCTCAAAACTTTCCCTTTTAACTATCTTTTGTGAGTGACACTGATTTGTGAATCAAGCATAGTGCAGACTTACCAGTTAGTGATGAGCCTAACTCAAATACACACACACACACAAGGAGGCATCACATAACACCAACATATAAGAGGAAAACCTAAGATGGGAAAAACCTCAGTGAGCAATGTTGTTGGAGTCTACTGCTCCAATCCAACCTCACAGTAAAACACAGTTACAAAGTTTAGGGCACCAACCCAAGGAGCACCAACCCCTACCTGATTTATGTGCTACAACCCAAAGGAGCCCCAACCCCTAACTTTAGGGTGCCAACCCAAGAAGCTACAACCCCTGCACTGACCTAAAACTTAGTATTCACAATATAAACTTCAAATACATAAGTTGTTATCATGTTACAAGTGAATCTTTCAACCTTATCAAATGTCTTACTCTGTCGGTGAAGTACCTTCTCTCCTTTACCGACTCACTTTTCTTCCTTCTCTGCACCTGCTACTTCTCTGCTGGATCTACACCTCATTCTCAACATATCACCGGTATCACACTTCCGGTATAAGAACTATCGGTTCTTCTCTCCAATCAGTTCACTCTTAGGCTTGAACCGGTTCACTCTCACTCTCTTCTTAGATGCTCATTAAGCACTCGACTGATCTTGTTCTTACATGAAGAAGTCCACCACTTTGCAGCAACACAATATTCTCACTATGTAGCAGCGGCCACAAACAATCTCTTTGGCCTATTTACTTATAGCCCAGATTTACCGTCAAAAGCCAATTCAAAATCCAGGCGGTTAGGGTTTCCTCACCATCCTCGAGGCATGTCAAATCCAATCAGATCTTGCACGATCTGATCTTTCTGACATCTGAATGCATATCTCTGCCATAGTCGTATCTCCTTGACCACGCCTTTCTTTTCTGAAAGATTTTCTTTTTACCCTCATATGTAATCCTTCAGTCAATCACTAAAGATCTGTAGAGCTGTTTCCTTCATCACCTCGATCTTCTTAATTTCTCTTAGCTAGCTCGTAGTTGTCTTCCAGACCTCGAGCCTCAAACCCCTGCAATCGCTTTGCAACATGTCCTGTGATTTGGGTGACTTTTCATCAAAGCTGACCAACCCTGCAAAAACCCTATCGTTGTACATTCTATCTTTATCTAACTGCAGGTTTTTCATGTTGACTCCATGTCGACTATCTGCCAGCTTGGCACTTCAAGTCAGTCCAAGTAGAATCATCAACCAACTACCCTACCGGTTCCTTACTTCGACTGGTTTGCTAACCCTTCCGGTCTCAACCAATTTACCGATTACCTTGTCATATCTACGCTAGTGTTGAATAGTCGATGGAAAATCTCAACCCAGTTTCCAAATAGATAATTCCAAGATATCTTCTACTACTTCACCTTGCTTATACAACTGATGGACTCATATATCTATTACCACTCCCAAAGACACCATGTCATCAATCTTCCCAAGGCTCCATCTTCAATCAAATCTTTCTACTTCTGACTGTACCATTCCGATTGATGGTTTTCCTTCCTCTACCAGTTTATCATAGTGATACACACACACTTCACACTTCCTCTGTACTAGCAGCTCCACATACCTCTTCTTCCAGTCTAGTTCATAACCCCGATCTCATGCACTTAGGGCATTCCTTCAATTTACCGGTAGATTTGGTGTGTTCCTTATAGTGCTTGCCTTTACCTCTTCATTCTTATCTCTCCAAACTAAGATGCACTCAAAGCATAATAGGAGATAAGCTCCACTTGCTAGATGAGGTAATACCTTGTCTTCTGCATCCTACAATGCTCTTCATGTGATTTTATGTGAGCATATTTACTGTCAGTCAATGCTTCGCATGATGATTGCTTATTCACCCGGTGGGAGTCCTATTGTTTTGCAACCTTACATTATACCGGTTCATTCTACTCTTTCAGTGTTTAAGTGATTCAGATAACATTCTGCCTCTTCATCACAAGCAACCGCTCAAAACACTTCTCCATCTCATCACACAAGTTAGCCGCTAACTTGTGTACTGATGACTTCTGTGATCTTCTTTACCTTTACTGGTGTTCAGAAACACAAGGTGATATCCAAGCTATCACATACTGTACTCCTTCATATTAGTGTTGCACATACATCTCATCTACATGTGGTTATCTCATACCAGTTGACATCAATGACAACACAATGCCAACACCTGGGATAGTGGTGGAGGATTGAAATGGATTCCACAACATGGGGACCCATTTTTGATCTCCTGTTCTCACTTGTTGTAGGTGAAAATGACAAAATGTGCCTCGAAAAAAGGGCTAAAATTTAATTTAGAAACAGGGGCCCATTTTTTAAAAATGGGGCCCCATTTTGTTTTCAAGCGGGCCCCTGTTTAATAAAAAATGGGGGCCCATTTAGTTTCGCCTCGAGCCCCCGTTACTTTTTGCTTCGGGGGCCGAGAAGCAAAAACGGGCCTTCATTTTTTGAAAACGGGCCAACTTTACTAAGAGCTCATTTTCCAACGTGCGGACTTCTGCCAATTTGTGACCCATTACTTTGCACTTACCCATATATTACATAGCATGGGGGCCTACACATGTAGGAAGCCACACGACCTAGAGCACACTTCTCAACACAAAAGAGTCTCATTGACTACAAGCTTTTGCTGAGATAAAATAGCAATGGTGAACTCACAAAATGCATCTGCAATGCCAAAAAGAGTTCTGGTTATAGCTCTATTCTGTATGGGTTCATAAAACCTGAACCCTTCTACCGATATCTCCTTTCCTCCAAGAATGCTTTACAAACCATCTACTAATCATTACATGATATAACATTCGCATACAAATGACCTACATACATATCGTTCGCATTACACAGTTCTTCTTCCTTGTCATATATCAAAATGACCTAATAGATTGACTTATATACCCTTTACAAACAATATGCCTTATGTCGGCTTACAATACAAAAGATATTCAATGTCCCCCCTATATAATAATTACAAAATGATTTTACAAATAAAACCTTTCGGATCCAGATTGATGTGGGCTTCACTGAAGTGCTAGATGTTGGTGTTGGCAAATGCACACTCCAATGAGAAATTGTAGGTGATTGAAGGTATTGTCATTGATGGAAACCTTGCAATCATAGGACTCTGGCAAGACAAAGATATCGACACTGGCACCGATAGACTCTACACTGGCACATAGGACACCGACAGTGAAAGGAAGGATACTGACACCTTGGCCGACTTCAATTTTGTTTAAAATGTATTTTGTAATTAATTATAAAATCATTGTAAGCCGACATGGCGAGTTGTGATATGACTCATATATGTATGAGATCATTTTGTAATAGGAAATATGTGTGAAAGAGGATGCGAGATAAGCAGACCTAATATGCGAAATATTGGTTAAGGATTTATGTTGTAGCAGAGCTTAAACTGGTATTGAATCTGGCATAGCAGATGCTGATCTGAAGCAGTACAAGACATTGGATTAGTATAATCCATTTTTGTAAGTTAGTGTGACTTCTTTTGTAATTGAGCAGTGAGCTCTAGGCACTTGGCCTTCTTGCATGTGCAGGCCCCTATTCTAAGAGTAATATTCCCTTATTGGCCAGTAAGCGAATATTGTGGGTCACAAATCCCACTGAGGTTTTTCCCACACCGGGTTTCCTCGTTAAAATACTGTGTTATGGTGTACTTCTCATGTGGTTGTTGTTATTCTTGTTTACTGCATTATTTCTGGTTTACCGGTACACAATTTTAATATGTTTTTCATGTTTTAAGTCAAGTAAATTTATCAACCGGTTAGATACTGATTCACTCCCCCCTTTCAGTATCTTTGGGAATCCTAACAATTGGTATCAAAGCTTGGTCCTCTATTTTCAAAAGCCTAACAACTTGAGGAAGATCTTATCACTGGTAGAAATGGAAAACTTGAGAAAACAATTGGAAACAGCTCTTGCAGACTATGATGTAGAAAATGTGAAGAATATCAAACTTGAAGATGATCTAAAGGCTGCTCAGGATATTATTCACACACTTCAAGATAATTTTACTATTGCAAGGAACAAGAGAAGAGAACTTTGTGAAAAGATGCAGAATGAAGAAAATGAAAAGGAAACTCTTAATGATTTGATAAACAAGCTAAGACAAGAGATCAGTACAACAAAGAATGAGATGCAGGATATGACTATGAGATTTTGTAAAGAAATTGAAGATAGAAAGAAGAATGAAGAAGACTTGGTTAGAAGACTAAATGATTCTGGAAATGAAAACACAAGACTCAATCATGAAAATGATATGTTGAAGACAGATCTTATGCACACACAAAATGACAAAACTGAACTCATGAGACAAAAAGACTTCTTGGAGAATGAACTAACTGCTGCAAATCATCACAAGGAGAAATTCAAGAAAAGTTTAGAAGAACTTGGTGACATGCTGAAGAATCAAAAACCTAATGGTGATACAAATGGCCTTGGCTTTGAAGTTGGTGAAAGCTACGGTACTGCAAACAATCATGATCATAGCAAACCAATAAGACAACCTACTACTTACAAGTTTAATGGAAAATGCTTTAACTGTAACAAGTATGGTCATAGAAAAAATCAGTATAGATCTAGAAATTATCAGAGCACTAATACACCCACCGGTCAATGTTCCAAATGCAACAAAATTGGTCATAATTCAGAAAATTGTAGAATGAATGTGAGATGTTATGTTTGTGGAAGATTCGGACACTTGTCTAATCAATGCAAAACACATACTAGCATAGGATATGGGAAAGCTATTCAGAAGAACAATGTGACTTGTTATGCCTGTAAAAAAATTGGACATATTGCAAATTTTTTTAGAAGTAAGGCATCACCGACAAATAACAAAGGTCCTAGTTTGAAAGGTAAAGAAAAGGTTGAAGAGGTAAAGCAAGAATCCTCAAAACAATGGATCAGAAAGTCAGATCTGAATGTTGATGGGAATACTCCTCCACCGGTAGAACAAAGTAACACTCCACTGGCAAAAGACTCTTCAATTAACTGAAGAAAAATCCTTTGGGGGTTTAGCAACAAAATGAAAAATTTGCTATTATTCCCTCGGTTAATGGTGAGAAGTTGAAATTGCTTCTATACCAGCAGATGACTTAAGTTGTGACTTAATCGACAAGCATTAAATGTGGTAGTTGGCAAAAATAACATTATAAAGCAAGTGTTTTGGCTCCTTTTTCATTCACCAAGCATTTAAATCCTCAAGAGTGCGAAAATTCCCGAGTGAAGGTATTCTAAGTGAAGAAGTGAAGCAATCCATCAAAGCATTCATCCCTAAGGCAGATTGAGGTATTTATAGCTACGACATCTTCATCCACTCCTGAATTTATTACAAACCCTACTATTGTTGAAGTTATTAAGCGCCCTAGACCCGTTTTCAAACTGGTTCCTGAAATCGCAAAGAAAGATGATAGCATAGGCGCATTTTCTCAAATCCCTAATGGAGTAGTATATGCTGAAGACTCTAGGATGTATATACATTGTCATATTGATGAATTAGGTGATGATGTGATTAAGAACATGTTTAAAACTATGATTTGTGATGAATCCGAAAATGTCAAACCTGAACATAAGATAGTAGAAACCCTAGGTTTCACTGAAATTCTTAGTATCCCAGATTTTCCCAAGGATATCATAAGGATTGTGTTAAGCAGAGTACATGGTGAGTTTTTTTGGTTAGACTCTATTCATAAAATCACAAAAGAAGCAGTAAAAGCTGTAATAGGGTTACCCTCCACTGGTAACAGACCAGACAAAACAAAGAAGGTCTTAAATGACACAGTGATAAACCAAACTGGTGCAACATTTGATAAAAGATCTCTAAGGGTAAATGATGTGAAGGTTATAAATGTCAGATTTATCAGTATGATCTTAGGTTATAAGGCTACACATACAAATAGGTTAAACTCAGTTTCTAGCCTATGTATCAAGAGTGCCTATGATATGGTCAATGATAATGCAAGAATAGATATATGTGAATGGTTTAAAGATGAGTTGATAGATAATTTGGGAAAGATTAAAGGAGATAAGAAAGGAACATTCAGATTCAGAAACTTGTTTGTCTAATGCTGTACATAACCAAACAAGTACCCGGTATTAGTGCTAGAGATTTTGGCTTTGACATACTGGTAGGAAAACAACTATCAGATCTATTGAACAATATGGGAGAGAACAGGGAGAAAAACATAAATGAGCATTTTCAAGCATTGAAGGCTCGAATGAAGACTAGAGTAAGAGTATCACAAGCTATTGTGGATAAGTATCAAAAAGAAATTTGTTTTGTGATCAAGAAAGATGAAATTTGGATGGAAGCAGTTGTCCCTCAAACTATTTGGGTAACTGAAATGGGCTATGAAATAGACGACAACATCATAGAAACATATGCAAAAGCCCTCCTTGAAGCTCCAAAGGAACCGGAAGAGGAAGTTTTTGGAAATGCTGAAACAATAGAAAGTATTATTCAATCTAGGAAAAGGGTTAAGAAAGTTGAAGCAACTGTAAGAAAAGGAACCCAACAGGCAAAGGCAATCAAGGAAGATGTTTTGAGACAAACTGGTATAAGTGAAAGTGAGTTGGAAGCACCTCAATAAGAAACTCATCTTTCACCAGTTGGAACTTCTTCTGAAAGTGATATACCTGCTGTATTTAAAAGGGTTGAAAGAAAAAGAAAACCCTCACTGGCACCTTCTCCTACACCAAAAAGGACAAGACATAAGCAATAGGCAATAAGGCCTCCGACGAAGAAAATGACTCCTAAGAAGAAGAAGGTGAAACAGACTATTGCTCCTCTAGACAAACTTCTTAGTGAAATCACAGAGGATGGTAAGCTGAAGAGCATCAATAAAATATACAAAACACTATCAGCTGATGATAAGGAAAGCATAGAAAACAATGTAATTCTACACTTAGATATATACAAATTTTTTTTGATGCAAATTGTTGATGAAATTCCAAATGACTTGTATAGGAGATTAGAAGCTAGAAGATTAGCCATTGTTGAACTGGATAAAAAGATTAAGATTGAAAAATTATTGGTAGTGCATCCAGCTAACTCACCAAATGAAATAGACAAATTAATCAATGAGGCTAACCATATAGTATTTTCTACTGGTCACCGACATGTAGCACTAATGGCTGGTAGAGTAACTGAAGTATCTGAGGAAACAACAGATGGATGGGATATATTCTTTGTGGAAAAAGAAAAAGAGGAAGAATTACTTAGACCTAAGCCTATCAAAGTATATCAAAAGGAAAAATATAAGGGGAAAGGTAAGGTATGTGGACCACCAAGCGTGAAAATAACTGACAATGTGCCCCCACCTCTTTTAGATACTCCACCAGTAGACACTGCTGAAAATCAACCAGCCACTGAGAGTATGGAGACTCTGGTAGAAGATACAAACCCTAAATCATAAATTTTGTATACAGTAAATGTAGACACTCAAGAAGTTAACTTTGTGGTTGATAGCGAAACCACTGAGGATAAGGAGAAAAATGTGACTATTGAGTCACCAGCTGTAGAGGTTGAGATGAACACAGAAAAACTAGCACAGATAGAGCAACCGATAAAGGATACCACTGAGAAACCAGTAGATACAACAGATAAACCATCTGAAGAATTGGCTAAGAAAAGTTCAGAGGTACAGACCAAGATTATATCTGAGAAACCTTCCGAGACATGGTTAGAGAAACCAAAACCGGTACAAGTTGAAGCACAGGTTCAGACAGACATAATGCCACTGGCCCAAACTGAAAAGCATAAACCTTTGTTTGTAGAAATGCAAACACAAACAAACCTACCAGAGGTCAAATCAAGCAAGGAAATTACCACAATCGGTAGCATGGATATTATAAAGACTGTTGGACAAACATCTAGTACAACTATGACAAAATTTAGACCTACTAATGTAACAGAGGTTCTGTTAGATTCAATAAAGGAGATCACAGAATGCAATGCACAAGCCTATAAGGCTATTGATGATACAATACCAATTCTTAAATTGATAGCACCAAAGTGCAGTGTTGAAAATAAAGATTCTTTAGGTCAACTAGACACATTGTCTAAGTTCATTACTGACAACCTACTAACTATTGATCAAATAAATGAGAATACATTTAAGGAGAGAATGATAAAAGAAAAATATAAACTCTTTGAGGATATTGTAAAGAAAAACAAGGAAGAAATAGACACCCTTTTACCAGAACATGGAGAAATAATCTATGACTTCAAGAAACTGTACAGGGACACCTGCAAAACAAATGTATTAACAAAAGATCTTGACAAGAAGATCAACAAAACTCAAGAAAAGATAAATAATATTGCTGACAATTTGATTGGAACATCAGATTCATTTTTGGAGTTAGAAAAGAAGATTGCAGAAAAGGAAGAGAAAATCAAGAAGTTAGAAAATGACAAACAGGGAATAAAGGATAAGGTAAAGGACTTGAAATGCAGACTTACTCCAAGACTTGAATACCTTACTTCTCTGAGAAAAGAAATATCTGAAGCTCTGGTTCCTGGACTAAAGACACCGGAAGAGAAAATGCACATACTCACCGGTACAGTGCAGAGAACACAGGAGGCAATAAAAGATAGCAAAACTTTCAGCAATGGTATAAACTTAGTTTTGACAGATATATTTCAGATTGTAACCCACCGGTTACAAGAATCCAGGCAGGACTCCACTAACAGCGAATGACAACCTTTGTCATTGTTGTCAAAGGGGGAGTAGTGGGATGAGAAAAATGGTCAGAAGGAAGGGACTTCATCTGCTCAGGGGGAGCATACAATTTTGGAAAGACAATTTTTTGGCAGACTATTTTTGGATATCATTTTGGACACTTTTGATTTTTCTCATGAGTGTTGCCATCAATGTCAAAGGGGGAGATTGTTGGCAAATGCACACTCCAATGACAAATTGTAGGTGATTGAAGGTTTTGTCATTGATGGCAACCTTGCAATCATAGGACTCCGACAAGACAAAGATACTGACACCGGCACCGACAGACTCTACACTGGCACACAGGACACTGACAGTGAAAGGAAGGATACCGACACCTTGGCCGACTTTAATTTTGTTTAAAATGTATTTTGTAATTAATTGTAAAATAATTGTAAGCTGACATGGCGAGTTGTAATATGACTCATATATGTATGAGATCATTTTGTAATAGGAAATATGTGTGAAAGAGGATGCAAGATAAGCAGACATAATATGCGAAATATTGGTTAAGGATTTATGTTGTAGCAGAGCTTAAACTGGTACTGAATTTGGCATAGCAGATGCTAATTTGAAGCAGTACAAGACATTGGATTAGTATAATCCATTTCTGTAAGTCAGCATGACTTCTTTTGTAATTGAGTAGTGAGCTCTAGGCACTTGGAATTCCTACATGTGCAGGCCCCTATTGTAAGAGTAATATTCCCTTATTGGCCACTAAGCGAATATTGTGGGTCACAAATCCCACCAAGGTTTTTCCCACACCGGGTTTCCTCATTAAAATACTGTGTTATGGTGTGCTTCTCATGTGGTTGTTGTTATTCTTGTTTACTGCATTATTTCTGGTTTACCAGTACATAGTTTTAATATATTTTTCATGTTTTAAGTCAAGTAAATTTTTCAACCGGTTAGATACTGATTCACCCCCCCTCTCAATATCTTTGGGAATACTAATAGTTGGTGGCGGTGGCAGTGATGACCCTAAATACTCCAATGTCAGTATTTGCAGGTGTATGCCTCCAAATATTGGTATCTACTGGTATAAGCCTTCAATAGAGTCTTGTTGCCATTAGTGACAACATATGAATCCAATGAGTGTCAATCACCAACAACCTTTTCCTTTTCCTTCAACCAGAATGTCTGCAGTATTTGTCTTAGATTCCGATGAAGTGTAAAAACACGGTTCTCTTCAAAGAAGTTAACCCATGCCTTGTGGGTCTCCTTGATTATCTCATTTACTCTTCTTAACATAAGACTGGTTATTCTATGCTTACTGTTAAAGATTTTCCTATCTGCAACTTCAAGTGTCTTATCCATCTCCTCTGGAGCAATAGAAACACAAACACATAACAACTCTTGTATCTTTATATACTCATCTTCTTGCATTGTTGATAGTCTTCTAGCATCTAACATATCATACAACTGTGCCGGTATTTGGTTTTCAATTTCTATCAAGGCTTTCTTATAAATATCCAAATATAACAAAATTGTTTCCTCTACATTCTTTAACATACCATCTTTAGTAATCTCATCAACTAACTCTGCACAAGTCTTTGGTGGAATAATAGTTACATTACCAGATTCAATTTGTAGATCAATATCATCCTTCTTCTTTCTCCTTCCAGTATCGAATGGGGCTGAAGGTGTTACTTTTGGTACTTTCTTCTATGTCGATACCCTAGTAGTAACTTTCCTAACCAGTTTCTTCTTCGCCTCTACCCTAGTTTTAGTTTTCTTCCTTATTACCCTTTTGAATGCCAGGGGTGTGTCATCTTTAGATGTAGACTCTACTGCAATAGGCTCAATGAATATTTCTGGTTCTTTTCTCTTCCTGCCTTTCTTCGAGACAACATCAATCAATGATTTGATGTCCTGAGAAACCTTTTCAACAAACTTACTTGCCTTTCCTTCCTTATTCTCTCTCTTCTTCCGGTTGAACTCAATTTCAACCTCACGTGTCTTCTACTTAGAAGTGATAAAGGTTTTTACAGTTTCATCTACCGGTGCATCAATTAGCATTTGTGCATAAGCATCAAGAATCTGTCATTGATTTTATAACCCATTTCCTCAATCCAAATCTTCTGGGGCCTAACAACTTCCATCAAAGTTTCATCTTTCTTGACCATGAAGCATATGTCAGTTGAGTACTTCTCAACAATGTGCTTAGGAACCCTCATGCTAGAATTCATAGCCTTTTGAAATTCTTTAAAGTATCCCCATACTTTGTCATCTCTCTGACTACCCAATGTAGCAATAGACTATTTTAATTGCCTCCCTACCGGGATATCGAATGCCCATTTTCTCTTCCCAAAACTGGGAGTCTCATTGATGAAAAATAACATTAAACAAACAATTAGGTTACCATACCAAAAATTTCCTTTCTCTTCTCCTTTAATCTTTCCTAGGTTAATCAATAATTCATCTAACATCCAACTCAGATCTATCTTCTCATTCTCCCTCATCATCTTATGAGCTACATAAATGCAGGAGCTAGAAACAGAATTTAGTCAGTTTGATTGTGTTACCTTGTAACTGTTGACCATGCTACTGAATCCGATGTCTGTGTCAGTGATAGTACTGATTCTTATTGATCATTTGTTTGATGTTGCATTGGTAATCCTGTTGACCCGATCATTTGTAATTTTCTTGTCCGAACGTTGTCCAACCTATGGTAAACTGGTGATTGCCCTGATGGATTTCTTTGTAATCTTATATGGTCTATCCAACTAGATAAAATATCCATGCACCCTACTCAAAACATACCTAACGATTTCATCTTCAAATTTTGGAATATCCAGAATGCTAGTAAACCCTAAATCAACAATATGCTGGTATTCAGGCTTAATCTTTCCAAAATCTCCCATTAACTCATTCATGTATATGCTCTTGATATCATTCATTCCCAAATCCTCAATATGATAGTGAATGTAAGCTCTTACATCTTCAACATACACAACTACTTCCAGGACACGAGAAGAAGCTCCAATTGAATCGTCCAAGGTAGCAACATGCGAATATCGATTAAAAATCGGCTTGGGACGATCCTTGACCTAAAAAATAGTTATATTTGAAACAAAGATAGGTATAGATGATGATCCTACTTCCTTGATTGAAAATAAATACCTGTGAATCGCTGCCAGTGAGAAAATCAAAAGACCTCTTCCAATCGCTAGTGAAATCGCTCAAGATGATATCAATTGCTTTGATTCACTTTGGACTTCCTCTGAATCACTCTGAATTGCTCTGAATCCAAAGTGATCAGAAATGAAGTGAATTCATCCTTTTATCCTCCAAGAAACCCTAATCTTTCATTGATATAAATGACTCCCGGTGAGAGATACCAGATCTTGATAAAATATCTCCATGTCGGATAAGCATCTCCAATGTCTGGAACATCTCCAGAACCTCTTCTCGGGGCATATGCAACATCTTCATAAATTTTTCCTACCCCTAAGGCATCTGCCTCAGTTACCAGTTGAGCTTCTTGCCAGTGTAGGAGCAACCTCCTCTACTAGATAAGTAACCGGTGCGTTACCATCTATAGATTGATCTTCTGAATTCCTGACCCATCTCTGGGTATGATCTTGCTATATTTCATTAACCTTTTCTTTCCATTTCTCATTTGATCTCCCATTACAAACTAGTGGATTTCTGCCTCTACAAAACATAGCAATATGTCCAACCTCATTACATGCATAATATGTAACATTGCTCTTTTGAATTGGTTTGCTAAAACCATTATAATTGCTTGACCTGAACTGATTAGCCATATGTCCAAATTTTCCATATGCATAACATTTAACATTCATTCTAAAATCTTTTGTCTTGTGTCTATACTTATATATTTAGAACATTGACCAGGAGCAAAATTAGGGTTATGATTTTCTCTATTTCTACATTGCCTAGCCATGTGACCAAATTTATTACAAATAAAGCATCTACCATTAAATTTATAAGCATTAAACTGCCTTACCAGTACCTTATGATTTTGATCTTCATTTGCAATACCGGAACTCTATCCTTGTTCAAATCTAAGTCCACTGGAATCTCCATTCTTCCTTTGTCTCTTCAGTAACTCATCTAGCTGTGCTGAATTAATCTTGAATTTTTCTTTATACTCACTTGCAATAGTCAGATCATCTATCATAATTAGCATTTGTCTCTCAAGCTCTTGTTCATTACTCTGGATTGTACTAATTCAGTTCTCGACATATCATTGTCATGAACCAACCTACCACATTCTTCAAATTTGTTCTTCAGAGATATAGCAAGATTTTCTTCCTTTTTTGTTCTGGTCCTCAATCTCCTTAGACATTCTCATAGTTATAGCTTGTATTTGATTTCTCATGACCATGTTCTCCTGACTCAACTTCTAACACTATTTCTTAAGTGCATATTTCTCATCATCATCCTTATTCTGAAAAAGTTCCTTCCTCCTATCTTGAACAAATGACAACCTCTCCTATAGGACAGGAATGAATTCCTGAGTAAAATTTAGTTCATTTTGTAGCTTCAAGTTCTTCATCCTTTCAGCATCATAATCTTCAAGTGCCACCTCACGTTTGTTCTCCAAACTCATATCCATGGATTATAGATTTAGGATCTCCCTCAAGCTGTTAAACTTCCTCCAAGGCACAAGGCTCTGATACCAATTGTTTGAATCTAAGAACATTGAGAGGGGGGGTGAATCAGTGTTCTATCAGAATGATCTATTTTAACCTTATTAAAACATGCATACACCAACCGGTATATCGATACATATAGAGTTGAAAGAAATAAAGAAACCAATAAACCAATCATATAAATGAATACCATAACACACAAAATTACACATGGAAAACCTCAAAGAGGAAAAACCATGGTAGGATTTGTGACCCACAATATCAATCCACTAGCCATATGAAGAGATATTACAAAATATAGGGGCCTACACTTGTAGGAAGGCTTACAGCCTAGAGCACACTGCTCAATCACAAAAGGAGCCTCACTGACTACATACAAATCCAGACTACAATCTAGAGAAATGATTGAACGCTAAGATAACATCTTCTATGCCAGAGTACAGTTCCGGTTAAGCTCTGTCTATTCCGGTATGAAACCCTAAATCCTTTACCGGAATAACCCTTTACAAAAATATCCTCACATACATGATTTCTCTCATATATTTCACATCTCCTTTATTATTTCCTTCCTAATACATATTCACATGATTTCACTCTTTCAAAATGATCTAACCAACTGACCTATATACCCTTTACAATTTATCATGCCTTATGTCGGCTTACAAAGATAATTACAATATCAATATATATGTGGGCTAGTTAACATAAATACATGAATATCAAAAAAAATTGCTGATGTCGGATACAAAAGATGTTGGCCTCCAATACCGATAACCTGATTCTACACCATGTCGGCCTACATTGCCGGTGACCAAAGAAATCTATCCAACTTGACGGTGCCGGTGAAGTGTCTGCCGATACACAACTAACACAAAATATGAAGCTAGAATAAATTACCAGGTTGCCATCAATGACAACATAGTGAAACCAACCAATTGAGTTTCAATTGCCAACATCTTCAACAATTACTGCACTTGTCTATTCAACTCTTCATTCTCTACTGGTGTCATTTGGTGTGCAACTTTGTTAGGCAAACTAGCTTTGGGAATCAGGTCCATGCAATGATTGATACTTCTCATAGGTGGTAATCCATCAGGCACATTATCTGAAATGATGTATTCATAAACTATCAGAAACCCTTTTATCTCTTCCAGTTTTTCTTCTTCATGCTCCGAGTTCTCAGTCTTCTTATGAACTAAGGCAAAAAACACATTCTAATGTCTCATTCCATCTAGGAATTTCCTTCCATCCACCAAACAAATTCTAGCATTGGGACAAAGTTCACTCTTGAAAGGTTCCTCCAAGGGAAACAAGGTTTGTTTCATCCCATTGGCCACAATAGTGTATGTATTGTTCCTCCCATCATGCATTGCCTGTCTATCAAACTTCCAAGGTCTACCCAACAAAAGGTGACAAATATCCATAGGCATAATATCACACAAGACTTCATCATGATAATTCCCAATTTTAAATTTCACCAAACATTGCTCACTTACTAACAACTTATGATCATCCCGAATCCATGCTATCTGATAAGGCTTAGGGTGTTTCAATATTTCCAAATTCAACTTATTCACTATATCTTCTGAAACAAGATTATTTGAACTACTGCTATCAATAACAACTTTATAGTACTTACCAGATTTTGGGACCTATAAAATTTTGATGAATTTGGGAGTCCCATTTCTAATTTTTGCATCTTCTATCAAAAAACTACCTAATGGGTCAGAACAATAAGGATTCATTTCAAGGAAGGACAAAAGAAAACCCAGTTTGCATCCTCCCCTTGTGCGAAAATTCCAAGTAAATGCAATTGGTTGGTGTATTGCCAGTGCCCCTGCGTGGTTCTTGAAGAGGCTTATAAACCTTCAGGCAAAAAAAATGGTAGGAGTCACGTGGTAGGGGAAAGGACCCAGAGGGTTTTCAAGCAAAGGGCCAGGTATAAACCATTTATCCCACATTTATGGTGGGAATGAGCGTTTTAGCATTTAAATGTAAGGTCGCACATATTCATAGTGTCAAAGCTTAAGGGTTTTGGACGAGGAGCTAGCTCAGCAACCCGATGGACCCCATGCACACACATGCATCCTGAGGTAACCAAATTTTATAGCAGAAAGGAAAAATAACCATCAAGAAAGCCAAGGCAGATCCAACAGTG
Source organism: Cryptomeria japonica (assembly GCF_030272615.1). Lineage (NCBI taxonomy): Eukaryota > Viridiplantae > Streptophyta > Pinopsida > Cupressales > Cupressaceae > Cryptomeria > Cryptomeria japonica. The sequence continues at coordinate 702,376,036 of NC_081411.1, read as the reverse complement.
ATCGCGCCTGATCCAACGGTGGTTGCTAGGTCATGATGGGAAGCTGCTCGTTAGAGTATCCATCGCGACACAATGGGCCTAGGTCAGTGGAGGGTCTAGTCTAAGGTGACGTGGCGGTTAACGTGGTGCCCAGTTGGATCCAAAGATGAAGCAGTGGTTGACACGTGGTGGGCTCGACAGAAGGGGTGAGAAACAAAGACCGATTTGAGACCTCGCGATTTAAACCCAGTCTCTAGCTTGCTAGCATAAAATGCTAACACCCAAAAGAATAGAGACCTCGTGAGCGAGCAGATCAAAGATGATCCAACGGTAGTCACTAGGTCATGATGAGAAACTGCTAGTTGACATATCCCTCGCAACCCCATGACAAAGAAGAACTCCTTTCCAATGGTGAACCATGGCCGACAGTTAATGCAAGCGGTTAAGGTAGGTGGTTCATTCCGACGGTTAGTGGGGGCCGCGCTAAGGTGTCAGAGTGGAGAGCCCAAAATGAATACCCTCGCAACAGGTGGTGCCCCATTGTGAACTCTAGAGCCAATCAAAGGGTTCCACATTATGACACCATGGCATAAGAGAGAGCCACTTAGAAAGAGATAAGGATCAAGCAGGTTGAGAAAGATCCAATGGTCGGTTGAGTTGATCGAACGGTGCTCGCTATATCATGATTGGGAGACGTGCGATGTTTATTCACCGCGACTTGGCGACCGAGTGTCGGGGCCCACTAAGGGAAGTAGATCAAGTTTGATCAGACGACCGTGGTTTCATTTTGGCAGTGAGTTAAGGGCGTACTGGGGTGGTAGGACCGGGACCCCAGAGCCAATCAGGGGATGCCACGTGTTAGACTCATCAGAAGATAAAGTGATAGAGGTGAGATAAAGGCCGAACATGTTAGGGCAGATCAACAGTGATCCAAGGCAGATCAATGATTGTCGCCAAGTTGCAACGAAAGGTTGCTCGATGGCTAAAAGCCGCGACTTGGCAACCAAGAAGTGGGGACCGATAGAAAGGAAGAGAGGTTTGGAGGAAGTAAAGAACAAGCAAGTTCAAAGAAGATATATGGCTATCACTATACCGCAATGGAAATTACATCCAAACTTTGAAGGCCATGACTTGGCAACTGAAGGAAAAGTGCTCAGAGAGGAGACCTCCTGATTTGTTGGAGCCAAAGAAATTTAAATATTCAAAATAAACGATGGCAGAGATATGCAACTCCCATCAGATATTGCTTCAAGATAAAAATGGGTTGGTGAGAGGTACCCAGGAGATCTATAGGGAGATATGTGAAGAACATGGTGGTGCACCGCTTTGTGATAAGAACTCATCAATGCTCTGGTACAAGATTATCCACCAGCATTATGAAGCTGCTGGTTGTTGCAACCAATTTTGGATAAAAGGGCTTTCCCTTTTGGCCATTGTCCATGTGAATGCCCAGTGAATTAATGAGGCACGCATCCTAAAAGGAATGTTAGATCTCCCCCTCAACTACAATGGAAATTTTGATTTAAATGACTGTTAGAGTAAGATTTTTCTTCGAGGTGGTCCGAAGCTTGTTGCATCTTGATTTTATATAAAAGGATACCAAGGCTACCTAGAGAAGGGGACACAATTTTGTAGCTAAACTCTGGTAAAATTAATGCAGGCCTTTGTCTTAGAAATTTATGAGTCAAATATGAAGTACCTCTAACCTTCTGACAGAGGAATGAAATATACAGTCCAGAGAATTTAAACTCAAACTTATATTATCTCTATGTCATTGTACTGGTGTTTATTCCATTTAAGTAATCAAGGATCACTTATTTTGAATGATTTTCTAGGCATCTAATGATGTTGTTTTTAGTCTTTTTCTCATGGAGGAAAATATAAATATACTTGAAATGAAATCATTGATATCAATACTTTTGGTGTGGATTGGATGATAAAGTCTAGTGCAGATTAGGACTCTGTATATGTTAGGCATATTCAGGGTTAATAGATCAAGAATTTGTGATGTGTGTATTAGTTTCTCTTGTCAGATTGCAGCCTATTATAGATGACTCTATTGCCCAGATAAGGCACTGGTTTATCTATTGAGTCTTTGGGTGCATTTTGTGATCCTATTCAAACGACAAAATCAACTTTCCATATACGTTTTAGTTGTACTGGTCAGTAAGGAAAATTTGTAGGAATTTACACTGGTTTCCTGCAAAAACATTTAATATTTTTAGGAGAAAATAGTCTTAAAGGGTTCACCTGCCCAAGCTTTTATAAGCTTAAAGTGTAGGAGGTTTCCTAAGTCTCGAACCTCATATTCTTGTCTTTATTTCAAACTTTTGTTGTTCTCTTCTATTGCAACACAGAGGCAATATTTTTCACCTTTCAAGAGAAGGAACATAAGTTTTCAAAATGGAGAACAACAAAAATGGTGACTCTATTGGGGAGGGTAAAATAAGATAAGTCTTATACTGTAGATTTGTGTCTTTATTGCATAAAGTGTTGAGATCAGGTTCCCTTGGTTTTAGTTTGAAAATTATTGTTCTTACCTTTCTAAAGAAAATCCTTGGTTTATCTTGTAAAATCTTATAATACCATGTTGTTCTTTTATAAAGATCAACGGTTTCATTTTTAGGTGTCTTGTAAGTGATTCACTATATTAAACTGTATATTTTATTCCCAAGATATTGGGTGGTGACTCTGAAGTAAAAAAAACCAGTGTACTTTTAGAAAAAATCACAGTCACTTCACAAGACTAGCAAAATTAGCAGGAGAAGGAATACTAGGTCTTATATGAAGAAAAACCCTCAAGAAAAGTTGCATGAAGGGTTACCTGAAACAATGAAGAAGGGCTGGAGAGGGATTGTTATTCCTAAGCAGTCAAATCAGTCATGGAAATAGAAGAGTAATCAAACAGGCAAGTCTTTTGAGCGTCCTGTTTACACAAGATCCAATGCCTCTTCTCATGACTCTGACCAGGATATTATGGGTTTTCATGCTGGCCTATTTGGCACTAATGATGATATCCAAACCTTTCACCCAAGATTGTCTAATGCCAGTGTTTCTGGGAGAGATAGGCATAGTAAAAGTAATATAGCCAATTCCATTCCCAAAAATATAGAAGGAAATATCAACCTGATTAATATGGACCAGTTGAATGTGTTTGATTCAGAGGAAACTTTGCTAGACCAAGATGATGTGTCTCAAGAGATTGAGGTTCTAAATCAGAGAGTACATCAATTGATTGCATTAAGAAAAAAGAAAGAAAAGGAAAAGGAGAATGAAACCAAATCCAAACTCATTGAAAGAGATAGAGTATTAAGACAAATTGTAGAGCTTGAGTTGTTTAGTCAGGACGAACCTGTGAGTAAAGAGAAAGGTCCTGTTATTAGGGAAATCCTTGATCCAAAAATTGTTTTTGCACCTAGGGTTGTATCACAACCTAGTAGGGTGGTTCATAGTGATCCCCAACCTACCAGACCTGTTATTAACAAAGGGAAGAAAAAGGTGGTGGAGAATAGATCTGCGGGTCTGGTGTCAGGAAGTGCAGAAGGACCCCAGGGAATGATGTTGCATGAGAACAAAGTAGAAAGGGTAAGGAAGGAAAATGAAGACCTAAAAAGAGAGTTAGAAAAGACTGAAATAGAAGCACTAAATGTAGAGTTCAGAAGAAAAATACGCTGCTTAAAAGCTCCTACTATAACCTTCCCACTTGAAGATCATAGTAATCCTATGTCCCAACATACTGATGCCTCTTTGTTGAACACCCAACCAATGATACAAATGAATGCTGTCCCACCCGTCAACCAATATCAAATTGCTGCCCCAAGTAATTTTGCTATTCCCTCAAGTGTAATTCCAGCAAACCAAACTAGTCAGTGACCAACCCACAATCAAAGCCATCAAACTCTTATAGCTAGTAGTTCAGGCCCAAGGGTAAACATTGGAAACAACTTTATTGGAGATCAGTTTCAATGGAGACTAATAAATGTTGAGCTGTATAGGCCGTTGTATTTTGATGGATGTCTAGGATACCCAAACCATGTCCCTATTGAAATGAGGGGTAAACTCCAGAAGTTTGCTGGGAATAATGCTGTCAGTGTTGAAGAGCATTTGAAATCTTTTGGTGACATGATTAATGACTATGAAATTTCACATGAAGATGTCATCATGAAGCTTTTTGTGAAATCCTTAATCGAGGATGCTAGAGATTGGTACAATGGGTTACCTATGGACAGTGTTGGTTTGTGGGAAGAGTTCAAAATTTGCTTTCAAGAGCAATATGGAGACAAGACAAATGTGAGATTCATGCTCAATGAATTTAATAACATCAGGAAATCTAATAATGAAGCTGTCACAAATTTTAATGCAAGATTTCAAAAGGCAATGCATAGAATTTTTCAAGTAATGAGGTTAGATGAAAATGTGTGTCTAACTACCTATTATAATGCATTTGACCCCAAAATAGTTTACATTCTTAGAGATAAAAACCCACATAGTTTAAGGGATGCTTTCAGAATTGCAATCAATGCAGAGAGTAATAGGAAAGCATCGGTTAAAGTGTGAAGACAGACTAATGGGAAATTGTGGCAAGAACAAAAGCCACAACAAAACAAGTCCTCTAAAGAAGAAGATAAGATAGAGAAATTAATGACCGCTATCAAGGATCTTACTGCTAAAGTAGGTAAGCCCGAGAGGCCTCATTACAATTGGTAGGACAAACTGGCTCGATTGCATGATATGTCATATAACACTGCATGGAAAGATGACAAACCAGTGCAAGATAAATCAAAGGGCACACAAAATCAGAATACTCCTAATCCTTTAAAGGGAGGAAACACACACAATTTGGAAAGTACCCCTTGGTGTATGGCATGTGATGGGCCACATTCCCCCTACTAGTGTGCCGTGGCTCAAGCTCTGAATGAATCCATGAGATGTGAGGATGAACCTGCAGTTAATATGTATGAGTATACTGTGGAAACTGACTGTGAATCTTCAAAGGATGAGGCAAGTGAATATGCTGTCTCCAAAAGCAATGCGAATTGCCATGAGAAATTGACAATTGATTGGCGCCCCACTCTGAATGTAGTCACAATAGAAGACCAGGAGGTTCATCTGAGAAGACCTAGTGAGGAGGAAGTCAAGAATCTCACTAAGGCAGCAATAGCTAAAGCCAAGCATAATCACAATCTGAAGAGCAACAAAAATGATAGGAGTCAAGGTATGCCTGGTTCTCTATTTTTTTAAAGAAACTTCTTCTAAGAGGTCCACTGAGAATAAAAGTTCTGCCAAAGATAGTCAGGCCAAAGGTGATCAATCAAGTAGTTCAACGAAATTTGATATTGCTGATACAATTGGATGTAAAGCAGAAACCACTGGTGACAAGAGAATTGGTCGCCAGAAGGCAGAGAAGGTTAAAACTCATGTTGAGTCTAATGTTAACAATTTTTTTGACATGAATCAAGCTTTAACGCAAATGAAAGTTTCAGTATTGTTAATAGAGCTGCTAAAAATAAAAGAACACAGGGAAGCTACCTTTTCTTTGATTTCAAGTATATCAGATGGGGATGATTTTTCTAAAAAGGGAAATGCAAAAGATGAGAAGGATCAAGAACACAGAGTCCTAGAAGTTTATGTGGGCACTACTATCAATCAATAACCATCTCAAATTGATCCCTTTTATGTCACACTGTTAGTTAATAACAGATTGATAAAAAATTGCATGATAGATTTTGGTGCAGCTACCAATGTGATGCCTTATGGGGTTATGAAAGAACTAGGTTTGTCTGTACACACTTCATATGGGAAGTGTTATGCTATGGATAATAGAGAAGTTCCTATTGTAGGTATTATGAGAGATGTAGAAGTAAAAATAACAGCCTTTCCTGAAGCTACTTACAAAATGGATGTAATTATTATAGACACCAAGCCACATTATGGTATGCTGCTATCTAGACAGTGGGCTGCTACTGTTGGAGGACATATTCAGCTGGATTTGTCATATGCAACTATCCCAGTGAATGAGAATTCTGCAAAATTATATAGAGAACCACGTGGCCTAGTGGTTATTGAAAAAATTGACCTGAACATGCTTAATTGCATGATCGATGTAGATCTTGATAACTTCAGGATCATACCCATTCTGCCTCAATTAAAAAATACCGATCCTATTGTCAATGAGATGGAATCACAACAAGAAGGCCTGTGGCAGATGCACTTTGATGGAGCTTGCTCTGAGGAAGGGTCTAGAGCAGAAGTGCTATTTGTTTCCCCATCAGGTATTACCTTCAAGTATTCTTTTCTATTAGCATTCCAATATACAAACAACATAGTTGAGCATGAAGCTTTGCTATTAGGCTTAGAAATTGCTAAAAGACATGGGATTAAATTGTTAATGGTTTATGGAGACTCTGAACTTGTAGTGTCTCAGATAAGGTCAAGATATGCATCTAAAAATGACAAGTTAAAAAGATATAAGTATGCCGTTTGGGATGTCATTGAACACTTTAATGCATTTTCTATTGATTGGATTGAAAGGTCTAAGAACATTATGGCAGAATTTTTAGCTAATGTTGCATTAAAGAATGATGATGTAACATTGACTAGAGTTTCAATAATTGAAACAAAAGCTAGACCAGCCGTCGTAGATAATGTGTACAATTGGCAAGTTTTGGAGGATGATGAAGACATCCTTAGATTTGTACAATGCATAGATGACTATGAGGGTCAAAAGATTGATTGTAATGCATTGGTGGAAGTTGTAGATGGACAAGAAACCATTCTTGAAAGTGACATAGTGCAACTAGAGACAAATGAGATACCCAGGGGACTAGTTGAACTTGAGGGTATGTTCAGTTACAGTGATGGTCACTTACACCAAGAATCATCTACAAAACTGGAGGAATTGGATGAGGTGAACTTAGGGATAAAAGCATCCCCTAAGTTGGTGTATATTTGGAAAACCCTATCTCCCCATGTTAGGACCAACCTCATTAACTTATTAAAAGGGTATAAACATATTTTTGCTTGGTCCTATGAGGACCTAAAGGCATATAGACAAGATTTATTTCAACATGAAATTCCTCTGCATGCTGATGCTAAGCCTTTTCGACAAAAGCAAAGACCTATTAACCCCCTTTTGGAGACCAAAATGCAACAAGAGTTAACCAAGTTAAGGGAAGGGGGGATTATAAAACATATACGACATTCTTCATGGGTATCCAACTTGGTCCCTGTCAGAAAGAAGAACGGGGATATAAGGCTTTGTGTAGATTTTAGAAATCTGAACGTTGCCTCTTTAAAGGATAATTATTCTTCCCCAAATATGGAAGCCATGTTACAAAGGGTAATGGGTTGTGATCTATTGTCTATGATGGATGGGTTCTTAGTTTATAATCAGGTACTCCTAAAAGAGTCTGAACAATTTAGGACTGCTTTTACTACCCCTTGGGGGACTTATGTGTATGTGAGAATGGCATTCGGCTTGAAGAATGCTGGAGGTACTTTTCAAATAGCAATGGATGTGGCTTTTAAGGAGTTTATCAATATCATAATGTTAGTTTACCAGGATGATTTGACATGTTTTTCAAAGAAGGCAGATGATCACTGTGGTCATCTGGAAATTTTTTTTGCAAGGCTTTGGAGTTTGGTGTATCCTTGAACCCAAAAAAATATCATTACGCAGTGACTAAAGGAAAATTATTAGGGCATATTGTCTCCAAGGAAGGGGTTAGAATAGACCCTGAAAGGATTGAAGCTATAAATAATGTACCTCAACCAAAGAATGTTAAAGGGATCCAGTCTTTCTTGGGCAAGGTGAATTTTGTTAGAAGATTTATAGCTAACTTTGCTGAAATCGTTAAGCCTATTGTTAAACTACTTAAAAAAGCTACAAAGTTTTCTTGGGATGAAGAAGCTGCACATACTTTTGACAAAATCAAGAAGGCTATTCAGGAAGCACCTGTGCTAAAATCACTTCATTACAGTGAGCCTTTCTCATTATTTTCTTTTGCTTCTTATCACACAGTAGCAATAGTTCTGCTTCAAAAGGATGATGAAGGATATGAACATCCAATTACTTTCTATAGTAAATTATTACAGGCTGCTGAATTAAAGTATGAAATCATGGAGAAGCAGGCATATGCTCTAGTCAAAGCCGTAAAGGCATTTAGGCCTTATCTGGTAAATGCTCGAATTGTAGCCTATGTACCACGTGTAGCTGTAAAAGACATTCTGTCTCAGTCTTAAGTAACTGGAAAGAGATGCAGATGGATAACTAGAATAAAAGAGTTTGACTTGGAGATCAAGATCACCAAACTGGTAAGAGGATTGGGCCTTGCAAAATTGATGGCTGAATCAAATCTGGTTACTGTTGATGTTAATAATTTTAAAATTGAGGAAGTCCCAGTTACTAGTATCGAGAGGCAGTCGTGGTATTCAGATGTATAATTCTTGAAGAATGCCTCATGTCCAGAAGGTATGACACACAACCAGATGAGAACATTGAAGTTAAAGTCATAGAAGCATGTTCTTATTCAGGGAGACCTGTATTGGAGGAACAATGATGGGATGCTACTGCTTTGCCTGGATGAATCCCAAGCTATGAGGGTTCTAAAAGACATGCACAATGGGGTGTGTGGAGGCCACTATTCAACTAAGACTACTGCTCGTAGGATAATCCAAGTAGGGTATTGTTGGCCAACTTTGTTCAAGGATGCTCATAAATATGTTTAGAAATGTGATCCTTGTCAAAGTTTTTCTTCTATACTAAGGTATGCTGGTTCTTTGCCTTTGAATTCTGTTACAGTTGAAGCCCCTTTTGTTCAATGGGGCATTGATTTGATTAGAGAAATAATAGAAAAATCAAGCAGGGGTCATAGGTGGATCCTGGTGGCTATAGACTATTTCACCAAGTGGATTGAAGCCATACCTACCAAACAACCCACTAGTAAGGTAGTCATTAAATTTCTAATGGATAATATAGTGACAAAGTTTGGTGTGCCACCTAAAAGAGTCATGGACAACGCTACGTGCTTCAGGTATGAGGAGTTTGCAGAATTCCATGCCAATTATGGAATTATTATGTCATACTCTTCACCTTACCACCCATAGAGAAATGGCCAGGCAAAATCGAGTAATAAAAGCCTCCTCAACATCATCAAGAAGATCCTAAAAAAAAATAAAAGGTCCTGGGATTAAAAACTTAGATTAGGGTGACTTAAAAAAAGGCCACTGGTACATCCCCTTTTGAGCTAGTTTATGGAGTGAAGGCCAGGTTACCTGTGAACAATTTTCCTCCAGTTTACCAATTTTTACAGATTGAAGAACTTGAAATGTCTGAACCCATGGAAGAAAGAATGATTCAGTTGGTAGAGCTAGAGGAAATGAGGACTGCAGCCCATAAAAGAAACATGAAACTTGAATTACAGTCGAAGTACCTTTTTGATAAAAGGACTAGTGCAAGAAAGTTTCAGATTGATGACATGGTGTTGCAGTGGAATGGAAAAGACCAAGACAAAGGCAAGCATAAAAAATTTGAATCCCTGTGGACAGGCCCTTTAATTGTTTGTGATATCAATGGAAAGGATTCATACTTCTTGAAAAGAATGAATGGCGAAGTACAGGAATTTCCAGTGCATGGACAATTCCTAAAATATTACTTCTCTTGATCTATTTCAGTTCATGCACAGTAGTTGTAGGCTGTATATATTTGCTTTCAATTGTGAGTTTTTCAACAAGGAGCCCCTGCTTGGAATTTAGGAGAAGTCATTTGTTCCTGAGTGGTCTGCAGTCTAGAGTTTTGCTAAATTATGGTGTTGGTCTTGCATCCAACCATCCCCAGTGAGAGCCACTGTTGGGACCTATAAAATTTTGATGAATTTGGGAGGCCCATTTCTAAATTTTGCATCTTCTATCAAAGGACTACCTAATGGGTTAGATCAATAAGGATTCATTTCAAGGAAGGACAAAAGAAAACCCAGTTTGCATCCTCCCCTCGCATGAAAATTCCAAGTAAATGCAATTGGTTGGTGTATTGCCAGTGCCCTTGCATTGTTCTTGAAGAGGCTCAGAAACCTTCAGGCAAAAGAAAATGGTAGGAGTCGCATGGTAGGGGAAAGGACCCAGAGGGTTTTCAAGCACAAGGCCAGGCGTAAACCATTTATCCCACATTGGTGGTGGGAACAAGCATTTTAACATTTAAATGTAAGGCCACACACATTCATAGTGTCAAAGCTTGAGGGATTTTGACGAGGAGCTACCTCAGCAACCCAGTGGACCCCATGCACATGCATGCATCCCAAGGTAACCAAATTTTACAGCAAAAAGGCAAAATAACCAGCGAGCAAGCTAAGAAAGATCCAACGGTGGTTGCTAGGTCACGATGGGAAGCTTCTTGTTAGAGTATCCATCGTGACTAGGTGTCAAGGCGGGCCCAGGTCTAGTGGAGGGTCCAGCCTAAGGTGACATGGCGATTAAGGTGGCGCCCAGTTGGATCCAAAGGTGAACCAGTGGCTGACACGTGGTAGGCCTGATAGAAGGGGTGAGAAGAAAAGATCGATTCAAGACCTCATGATTTAAACCCATTCTCCATCTTGCTAGCATAAAATGCTAACACCCAAAAGAATAGAGACCTCACAAGCGAGCAGATCAAAGATGATCCAATAGTGGTCGCTAGGTCGCGATGAGAAATTGCTAGTTGACATATCCCTCATGACCCCGCGACAAAGAAGGGCTCCATTCTAGCAGTGAACCATGGCTCATAGTTAATGCAAGAGGTTAAGGCAGGCGGTTCATTCTAATGGTTAGTGGGGGCTGTGCTAAGGTGTCAGAGTGGAGAGCCCAAAATGAATATCCTCACGACAAGTGGTGCCTTGTTGTGAACTCCAGAGCCAATCAAAGGGTGCCACATGGTGACACCATGGCATAAGAGAGAGCCACTTAGAAAGAGATAAGGATCAAGAAGGTTGAGAAAGATCCAACGGTCGACCAAGTTCATCGAACGGTGGTCGCTATATCTTGATCAGGAGACGTGTGATGTTTATTCGCTGTGACATGGCGACAGAGTGCCAGGGCCCGCTAAGAGAAGCAGATCAAGATTGATCAGAAGACCATGGTTTCATTTCGTCTATGAGTCAAGGCCGTACTGAGGTGGCAGGACTAGGACCCCGGAGCCAATCAGGGGATGCCACGTCGGGCCCATCAGAAGATAAAGTGATAGAGGCGAGATAAAGGCCGGACATGTTAGGGCAGATCAATGATGATCCAAGGCAGATCAATGGCTGTCACCAAGTCACAATGAAAGGTTTCTCGATGGCTAAAAGCCACGACTCGGTGACCAAGCGGTGGGGCCCGATAGAAAGGAAGAGCGGTTTGGAGGAAGTAAAGAACATGCAAGTTCAAAGAAGATCTATGGCTGTCGCTATACCATGATGGAAATTACATCCGAACTTTAAAGGCCACGACTTGGCGACTGAAGGAAAAGTGCTCAAAGAGGAGGCCTCCTGATCCGTTGGTGCCAACGATATTTATATATTCAAATGAAACGATGGCAAAGATATGCAACTCCAATCAGATATTGCTTCAAGATAAAAATGGGTTGGTGAGAGGTACCCAGGAGATCTACAGGAAGATATGTGAAGAACATGATGGTGTGCCACTTTGTGATAAGAACTCATGAATGCTCTAGTACAAGATTATCCACCAACATTATGAAGCTGCCGGTTGTTGCAACCAATTTTGGGTAATAGGGCCTGCCCTTTCAGCCATTATCCATGTGAATGCCCAGTGAATTAATGAGGCACACATCCCAGAAGGAATGTTAGATCTCCCCCTCAATTGCAATGGAAATTTTGCATTAAATGATTGTTAGAGTAAGATTTTTCTTTGAGGTGGTCCGAAGCTTGTTGCATCTTGATTTTCTATAAAAGGATACCAAGGCTACCTAGAGAAGGGGACACAATTTTGTAGCTAAACTCCGGTAAAATTAATGCAGGCCTTTGTCTTAGCAATTTATGAGTCAAATATGAAGTACCTCTAACCTTCTGACAGAGGAATGAAATATACAATCCAGAGAATTTAAACTCAGACTTATATTATCTCTATGTCATTGTACTGGTGTTTATTCCATTTAAGTAATCAAGGATCACTTATTTTGAATGATTTTCTAGGCATCTAATGATGTTGTTTTTAGTCTTTTTCTCATGGAGGAAAATATAAATATACTTGAAAAAAAATCATTAATATCAATACTTTTGGTGTGGATTGGATGATAAAGTCTAGTGCAGATTAGGACTCTGTATATGTTAGGCATATTCAGGGTTAATAGATCAAGAATTTGTGATGTGTGTATTAGTTTCTCTTGTCAGATTGCAGCCTGTTATAGATGACTCTAGTGCCCAGATAAGGCACTGGTTTGTTTGTTGAGTCTTTGGGTGCATTTTGTGATCCTATTCAAATGACAAAATCAACTTTCCATTTATGTTTTAGTTGTACTGGTTAGTAAGGAAAATTTGCAAGAATTTACACTGGTTTCCTGCAAAAACATTTAATATTTTTAGGAGAAAATAGTCTTAAATGGTTCACTTGCCCAAGATTTTATAAGCTTAAAGTGTAGGAGGTTTCCTAAGTCTGGAACCTCATATTGTTGTCTTTATTTCAAACTTTTGTTGTTCTCTTCTTTTGCAGCACAGAGGTAGTAGTTTTCACCTTTCAAGAGAAGGAACAAAAGTTTTCAAAATGGAGAACAACACCACATACCTTACATCTGGTCTTGAACAAATTATTCATCTGTAAGGGCTCTTCATCTCCTCCGGTATGAGACAAATCTCTCCTCATCATCAACATTTCTCCATCCTTCGGTTTATTGGTTGATCCGGTGGGGTTTCTTCCACCACTTCTATTCTTTTGATATTCTCCATCTTCTTACATTCGAAAGCATGATGTCCTTCTCCTCCACACTTATAGAAAGTTCCTCTAAGCAGTCTCTTGTCTCGTGTTCTATCATCTTTTGCAAAATTCTCATTATGGTAGCCATCATAGATTCACTCGAATAATCGGCTGGCATAAATTTTTATTTCAATTTAGCAACCATCCGATCCCTTCTTTACCTCTTCTCTATCTATCAACCTGAAAATTCTCCCACCAAAGAGATGCATGGCCTTTCAACCGGGCACAGGCATATTTCACCTTTCTTTCTTATGTGGTGTTTTCAAAATCAAAATATTTCTCCATCTCCGAGATCCAATCCATCAATTCATTTGAATCCAACTTTCCATCATATTCTGGTGGGGTAAAATGAGGTTTGGTATTCACCCTACTCAAAACCATCAAAAACCTTTCTTCATCAGGGTTAATCATCAGTGGATTTACTTGTTCTGTTGGGGCTTCTTCTCCTTCATCTTCACTCACATCTTCAATATTTTGGCCTCTTCTTTGGACTGTCTCAACGGCTTCCAACCGGGCTGCAATTCCTCACAATATTTCCATCACAACAGGGTCTTCATTCCCATGTGCTCCACCATTCCTATTTCCTCTTCTTACCATCTTCATGCCAGTCCTTTGTAGTTGCAGGTTGGATCCACAGTCTGCCACCCTACAACAAAATCTCTTAGGACAACCCAATCTTCAGAACAAAATCTCTCTCTAATACCACTTGGTGTAGTCACTTGTTAGGAGGGATCTCAAAGAGATCAATCTGGACCAATTAGCAAGAGTAAACACAACAAAAACATAAGGATATGATGGAGGCAATGCAAAACATAATGTATTATATCATGAAAACTGATTACAATCAACTGGTAACAACCGGTTATAGAAACTAGCTCACTGGCCTGCTAAAACATGCTTAATTATAGAACAAGTCACAATCGAGACCTCAAATCTTTAGATTTATCTTCTATGTTCTATATCTTGACTTTTCCCTATTCTAATTCTTAATTACAATAATTTATATGATCCAAGGGGATCTAGATAGCCCAAAAAGGATCAAATATCGAAGAATAAGACCTAACATGTAAAAACAACAAGGTCGGCCTCTGCCAAAGAAATTCCTCCAGAAATTCTAAAAGATAAAGTGTAGATCAAAAATAATGTTGGCTACATGCCAAGGAACATTGGAATCAACGCTAAGGGCTCCGTAAGCTATAGAAGGGATCTGGTAGATTCCAGTAGATTACAAATGCAAATCGGTCTAAGCAACCAGTACCAGAAAATTGTCTCGAAAATCGGTAGTGATAACTTGTTGGAAAATGATCCAAATTATCTATGGTTTGGGAATAAGGTAGATGATCAAGTACTCAAGCAAAAATCCAACTCCTCAAGATCCGGTGAGCCAATGCTAGAAAATGCAAAATAAAATGTTGAAACTGCAAAATAGAAAGCAAAACAGAAAGGAAATATTGTTGGTTGATGCAAGATTGCCAAGAACCAAGGATGCTCCTGCATCAGTTATGGAGAGAAGATATTTTACAATGAACTGTTGCTCTTTTGGAGAATCCTGTTGCAGTTTCCCAACAAACCCTTTAAAAGAGGGTGATTTCTTTTGCTTGAATTTGTGTAGAGATTGATTTGAATATTCCCCTATCGGATTCATTAGAAATTTGTCTTGTTTCTTCATCATGGATTTAGTAGTTGGATTATGAGTCTTTTCCTTTCTAGTGTCGGATCTGTCATGAGTATGACCATCTTTAGCAGCAAGGCCTGAAGGTTCATAAATATTCTAGCTGTACGAATTCCCCTTCTTCTTGGTTGGTAAAGAGGACAAGGGGAAATCTCCCATGAGGGAGAGGGATTCGGGTATGGATAAGGATGGTTTTGTGCCAGTCAAAACTAGGACTAAGGGAATGGGTTGGAAGATAACTTTAAAGGATTGATTAATTGATGAGGGCTTTAATGAATTTGAAGTGCTAAATAATTTTGCCTTAGAGAAAGGGACCCCTTTAGATATCCCTTTTGTAGCTGATCGTATGGGTATGGAGGTTGTGTTAGTTCCAAAGACTAGACATATTCTACATGGAGTGCAATATCAACAAGTGACCTTGAAATATCCTTTACAAGATGATACGCTTTTGGCCGATTTGGCTAAGGAGGTTTTAGATAAGAAAGATAAGGAGTCATCTCAGGGCTTTGAGGTACAAAAATGCCCTCTTAAGAAAGGTTGTTCTGATAACTTTGTAAAAGGGCGTAAGATGGATCTAAAGAAGATTAAGATTACTGGAGATTTATTGGTGGAATCAGGTTTGATCAAACCCATTGATGTTTACTATTTTCAACCCCTTTCATGATTATTCTATCATGGAATGTAAGGGGGTTGAATAGCACCCTTCGGCAAAAGGCTATTCATGACTTTGTTGCAGTTCATTCATCGGACATATTTTGTGTTCAAGAGACCAAGGTTTCTCTTGATGTTATGCTTCAATTTGCTTCTCGTATTTGGTATTTTGGTCAGTGTTGGTGAATTTGATATCAGGGAATTTCTAGAGGTCTGGCTCTTTTTTGGGACTTATGCAAGATCACTCTGTTGTGGTGGATTTCTAGCCATTCTTCTATATCCATGGTTGCTTTTGCCTTGTATTCTAGCGAAACTATTCTTATTTCTAATCTCTATGCTCCAATTAATCTCTGTGGTAAAATCCAACTTTGGGCACATTTAAGGTATGCTCATTCTTGTGCTCCTTGTCGTGCTTTGTGAAGTGTACCTGTACTTGCAAACACAAAACACTCAATAGATAATTATGAGCATGCTTAATGAATTTAAATCAAAGAAATATAAAGCCATAACTAAGCGATCTGTCAGCTCCTAGTAAATGCGAGTATGAATTTTGCTCTCAGATCTTATTATGTAAATTCCAGTGACTTGACTACACTTAGATGGAGGATTTAAATGATTAAGATTCATGATCTAGCAATGATAGCATGATTAAGCTACATGATTTCATCATTATTCTATAAAATAAGCTAGAATGAAGATGCAATTAAGCTAGAAATAAGCTAGATTTAAGCTAAAATTGATCATGATAATAATGCTTGAAATGAGAAACTAGAAGCTACATGCCTATAGTAATAATGCATAAGATGAGATGAAATTGGGAGCCTTTGTGCTCCAAAATGAGGTCTATTTATAGGATTTCCCAAGGCTAGGGGTGAGGTGGTAGGAATCAACGGTCAAGATTGATATGAAGATATCAATGGTTAAATTGGAGGAAGTTGGCAAAGGGGTTGGACTAAAGGGAACATTTGTCATCTCTATGGTGAAAAGTGTCAAGAGGCTTCTAGAAGGGTTTGGATGAAAGGGGACACTTAGTGACAAGTGTCACAAAGCTTCTAGAAGAGGTTGGATGAAAGGGGACATGTGGGTAGGTAGAATGGGTTAGGTTTAGGAATGGTTAGGTTAGGAGAATTTGAATTTAAAAATTCAAATAATGGGAAAAGGCTAATTAATCTC
Organism: Cryptomeria japonica; assembly: GCF_030272615.1. Classification (NCBI taxonomy): domain Eukaryota; kingdom Viridiplantae; phylum Streptophyta; class Pinopsida; order Cupressales; family Cupressaceae; genus Cryptomeria; species Cryptomeria japonica. Next base: position 702,359,622 of record NC_081411.1, on the reverse strand, counting down.
AACAAATCATGAATCTGATTTGTTTTAATTAATTAGGGGATTTAGAAGAAATGATTTTGGTGGAGGGAATTAATTAATTTGAATTAATTAATCAAAGGGTTGAAATGAACCTATTAAGTAAATCCTTAGATTTATTAATAAGTAGATGAAAGGGGAAATTTAATCAAATTGTTGAGTGAATTCAATTAAATTGGGTAGGAGTATTAATTAAATAATTTACTTATTTAATTAATTATCTTCAGACCATTTTTAGGTGTATACATTTTTCCCCTCTTTGAAGCGAGGTGTGATGACGCGTTGATTCAAAGAATAATCTCATTTTGATGATATTAGTTTGATAGGATGCCCCAGTTCTTGATTGCTAAATTCCGGTATGATGATGCCCCCTTGGGAGATCAATTGAGATAATTGATCTTGGAGTTTTTGCAAAATTGATATCCCGATAGATTTGATTTGACCTCTGCCACTATGTTTTGATGAAAATTTGAGTTCTCATATTATCTTGATTGCTTAGATTGGTAAGATTGATAAATCTTGATCGATTAGATTGATATGATCAAAATTCAGTCTAGTTTCAGGAAGGATTCATCCTATATAAGACATGATCAGAATTGATTAGGTTTGATAAATTAATTTGATTTGATAAGGTTGATAGATAAAGAACTGATAGTTTGTTGATATCAAGTTGTAGAAATTTTTGGATATGCTGATGTTAATTCTGTTGAGAGAGATAGCATAAGATTTGGGCTAGGTCGATAATATCATGAGAGAGATGAGTCATCATTCTAATTGTGTATACACTTGTGATGATACTTTGATGATTCCTGCGATATATTTAACCTTGGATAAAAGGAGCCTATGGGATCCCATGCAAGAATGAAATGCAAGCTAAAATGCAAATGAAAATGCAAAGCTACGACAGGACTAGTCATTGGATTATTTTGCGTTTTTGTCATCATTGAGATTTTGAAATATGGGAAGTGAGTGCAAACATCAATGGTATAATTAAACCATGATGACCTGAGCACTTCTTTCCTAGATTTTGATATAGAAAGTTAGCACAAGCATCAAGGTATAATTAAACCGAGATGACCCGAGTGTTGCTTGCATCAAACAGGCAGTATTAATCATTTCAATACGCAAATCGGAAATGTCTTCAATGATACTCTGATGATCATGTCTCGAGAAAAATTTGCACATATTAATGATTAATTTTCAGATAGTAGACAAGAAAAATATCATGTCTCTTCCTTGTTCCTGTAGTCAATGATATCTTGGAGTCACTCAGAAATCATGATAGCGAAAAGCAATATAGAAAAGCTGAACGATCATGTTACAATCATTATCCAAAAAGATATTATCCACTAAAAAGTGTGTGATGTGCTTAGATTGACTTCATGATAGCTTGATAGTTGATAGTTTGATCTTGTGTTCAACGTTAGATGTGTCTCAGTTTTCACTTGATAAGAGTTGTCTAGCCATTTGTTCTACATGTTTGGTTAAGCTCAAAATGATCAAGAGTTTTGCCCCCAGCTAGGTGTAGGATTTTGCCCCATGCCTAGAAACAAATTTGTTATGATATATCCAATGATTCAAACCATGGTGAGAAAGCAGCTGTGATGCTTGCGTATGTACAAATGCTTATGATGGATCTAGATAGCGCTGATGGAAAATGAATGCAAGCGGAAAAATGCATGAACTAATAGATGGAAGAGCTAGTGGACAGATAGCGTCTATTTGCTAGCTTTTCACCGTCTGTTTTTATTGCACTTTTTCTCATATTTGATTTTTTTTGGATTTCGATTTTTCACTGTTTTTGATTTTTCTTCTTTTTCAGACATAGAAATTTTTTAGGTGCATGCTATTGATGGGTTCTTCAAGTTGATCGCCATCTTGTGTTGATAGCTGATATGCTCTTAATCCAAATACTGCTGTGACCACAAACAGACCTAACTAGTTTGGTTCAAATTTTCCTTCCTTTTCTCGATCTGCTTGGTTGCGTGGATTTTGCTTTAGCACTAGTTCTCCCACTTGAAAGATTCATGGTTTGACCTTATGATTATAGCTCTGGTACATTCTTTGCTGATATACCTTTAGATGATCAAAGGCATTTTGTCTTCATTCATGGATGAGTTCTAACTCTTGTAGTATAGATATTCATTGTTCTTCATCTTGGATGAGTCATTTTAGTGATACACAGAGAGAGGGTATCTCTACTTAGATTGGCAATATGGCTTTTGATCTATATACAAGAGAGAAAGGTGTGGCACCTATCGGTATGCGGATATTGGTGCGGTAGGCCCATAGATAAGGGTTTAGTTGAATATGCCAATCTTTCCCAGCATCATTCACTGTCTTTTTGAGGATTTTTAGAATAGTTTTGTTATATGCTTTTGCCTGCCCATTTCCATGTGGATAATATGGTGTGGAGAATCTGTGTTGGATTTTGAACTTTTCATATAGTTCTTGTACATCTTGATTCTTGAATGGTTGCCCATTATCAGTGATAATGGTCATTGGTATTCCATAGTGACAGATGATATAATTCAAGATAAATGCAACAATTTGTTTTCCTATGATATTGATGAGAGGTACTACTTAAATCCATTTTGTAAAATATTTCGTAGCTACAAGGATGAATTTGTGACCATTAGATGAAGAAGGATTTATCTTTCCTACTAGATCAAGACCCCATTGACAAAAAGGCCAAGATGTTGCTAAAGCATGAAGTTCTTGTGCTGGTGCATGAATCAAGTTCCCATGGATTTGACATTGTTTGCATGTTCGAGCTATCTAAAAAGAATCTTGTTCCATAGTTGGCCAATAATAGCCCAAGCGTATGAGTTTTTTTGAAAGGGTAAGGCCACTTGAATGAGTGCCACAAATGTTGTTATGGACTTCATGTAAGGCCTTCTCAGATTCTTCTTATTCGAGACATCTTAAGAGAGTACCGTTTAGACCTCGTTTAAATATGGTATCCGCGATGAGAGTAAAATGGGAGGATTGGCGAATAAAATTTCACTTTTGGTTCTTTGATAGGTCAGGAGGTAAGATGTTATCTTTTAGGTATGTGTAAGTTTGGCCATAGCGGGAGGAATCATGTCCAATAAGTTGACATATGGTTTGGGAATTAGGACAATTAAAGGCGGGATGAAACAACTCTTCAACCAGGAATTCATAATGCTGTTGGTTTTCCTGTGTCTGCAATAGAGAAGCAAGTGTAGCCATGGCGTCTGCTGCTTTATTATCATTTCTTGGAATCTGTTCAAAAGTTATTTCTACAAAGTATTTCTTGATATCATCCACCATCTTTTTGTAAGACATTAGTTTGTCATCTTTTGTTTGATATTCATCATTGATTTGATTAATGATGAGCTAAGAGTCTCCAAAGACCCGAAGTTGTGTAATATTCCATTCTACAAACATTTTGATACTTGTTACCAATGCTTCATACTCTGCTATATTGTTTGTGCACGGATTGCTTAATTTGTATGCTTTCAAGATTGTATGACCTTGTGGTGTGATGAATAGAATTCCTTCTCTTGATCCATGTTGTGTTCTATTATTGATATATGCTCCTGGACTGATATGCAGGTGATGTATTGTAAGATATGGATCGAACCCTAGAATGTCTGTATATGAACAGGTAAAATTGACTTGCCATCTTTTAAATGGTTTCAAGTATTTTTGTCTTGCTAGTTCTGATAGAGAGATTGCTGGATGTAGATCAGTTGTGCCAATGATAACTGCCTTTGCTAGTTCTATTAGAATAGATAAATTATCTTGATAAATTTTAGGTAAGGTGTCAAATCTCCCATCTTCCATTGCCTCGAGGAGGTTTTCACCATTAGATGCGTCCTTTATTTTTACTTTTTCTCGGTCTAATGTTGCCAATAAATGGTTTTTAGCATTAGACCTGATATTGTTTTCTTTATTTTCACTTTTGCGACTAGGAGATTTAACACCTACTTGACTAGAAGATACATTAGCGGAATCCCTGGTGAAAGTTGTTGTGGGTTTGATTTCATCAAGATATAAGGATATGGCATGGTCATTAGGTAAGGTATCAATGTCAGTATGTTCTTCATTTTCCCAGTCCATAGGTTCAGGATAGCTTAAGGATAAAGGATCTTTAGGTTGAATAGTTTCAAAGATATTAGGGGTCATGATAGAGATGTCAGAGCTTTCAATATGTATTTCCATGTATAGAATGATACTCTCATCATAATGACCTCATATAAGAAAATCCTAATTGTTCTCGATTAAGTCCATGTTAGTTGAATGTGATTCCGATTCAAGTGAACTAGTTCCTAACATTTGTCCTACATACGCGTGAACTACATCAACTACTATATCTGCTTCTTCATCCCTCTCAATTTGAAGTTGCTCTTGTTTGTTTTTCCCTGATAGCAAATATTCTCCGTTCCCTCGATCTTTTAGTTTTATTTGTTTTTCCATGTTTGACATAATTGATTCAAATGATTGTTCCTTGCTTGAAGATGCTGCCTCTTTGTTATGTGGAATAATGATCTCTTGAGCTATTTTTAGATTACTACAATGCTGCAATGGATTTGAGATTGCTGAGATAGTGGTTTCTTGTCCATTGTATGTAAATTTTAAGCACTGATGACCTATTGATGGTATAGCTTCCATGTCCTGAATCCAAGATCTCCCCAAGAGCATATTGTATGGTAGGTCCACATCTAGAACTTGGCATGCTATGTCCTTCTGCAAAGGTCCCACTATGATGGGTAATTTCACCATTCCTTTAGATGAATTCTCTTCTTCATTATGTGCTTTGATTTTTATCTTTTTCTGGGGATCAACTGCATCTTCTGAATATCCTAGAGCACAGACAAGATTCATAGAGAAAATGTTCAAGCCAACTCCCCCATCTATTAGGACATGTTTAACAAGCATTCTATGAATGAGGACTTCAATTTGCAAGAGAGCGTTATGGGGACGCTGCAATGAATTAATGCTTGGATATGAAGGAGATGAACTTTGAATAGGATCCTCTAAAATAGGTTTGATGGCAATATTATTTGGTGAGGATGCTATGGAAGGTTCTCGCAAGCTTTCAGGAGGTGTAGGAATGATGCCTTTGGAGAATCAACTTGTTTATGGGGGGATGAGCCATTGCTAGACATAGGTGTACAATTTTGATCTTCTTTAGCCAAATCCTTTAGGGATCTCTTTAAGAGGTGCATAAAAGAGCCACCTTTCTTTTGAGATGTATTTAAATCCTTGTGAGGTTTTAACATAGTTGGATTTTGATTTTGAACTTGTTTGATTTCTCTGATATGTTGACTTGTTACTTGTATTTTGCTTTGGTATGTCACGTTGATATAGTTTTCAACTATTTCAAATGTTTCTATTTCCGTTTCAGGGGTTTGATTGTCTCAAAGTTGTTTTGATAAGTGATCAACTGTCAAGGTAGATACGCTAGAATGATAGGACATGCAAAGATAATTCAAGTGTTTAAAAGTTTGCAAGTTTTTCGATCTTCGGTTTAGGAGTGCAATGATGGTGATTTGATAAGAACCAAGTCCAGTAGGAATGATATATCCTATGATGTGGGATGAGATTATCCTGACCAAATGTTTCCATTTCGTGATAGAGGATGATTGATCCTGATGAGAGACTATGTTTGAGTGATCGGTTTATCAAAGAGGGTGATAATGCACTTTGAGATTTTTAGATTTTGAACTTGTTGAGGGTAAGCACTTGAAAATTTTGAGGTGTTTATGTTCTAGAGTCTGATTTTGATGGGTGATAACTTGACCAAGCGAACCAAGGAGACAATCTAAGCACAAATTGACAGATAATAGGTGTTTATGTATACTGCAAATTGATCAGGCAGAAATGATAAATCTAAAATAGGCATGCAGGACACAGCTCTGGATTGACAAATGTAGAGTTTCGTACGACAAGATATGCAGTTTAGAATGACACAAGATATGAGTCTATACAAAAAAGCATAAGTTTTCATGTGAAAAGTAGAGGCTTGTACGACACACTTTTTTGAACCATAGGACAAAACAGCTGACTCGTACGACACATAATTCTATGTAGTACGACACGAGATTTTATGCAAACAAGTTCGTATGACAGAGATCCTAACTTGTACGACATATAATAGCGCAAAGATAAAAATGTTTGTTTGGTTGAATTTTTGATAACTGAAGTTTAATGTTTTGCTTATGTCTTCCCATTTTTGGATGTCTGATTTGTCGATTTAGGGATGAATACACAGAAAACACATGATATGATAAGTGACTCCAAGCATGCTAATGATAGTTCTAATACTTAATATAAGTATAGATCCAATAGCCAACAAGATGAGAGGGGGGGGTGAATCATACAAACTTAATCATCCATAAAAACATCAGAGTCAACCTCGGTAACATATATATCAGTCATATAACCAAAAACTGTCAAACATGCAAACTCAAAAGCATATGAACAATATAAACCTCATAACACCAGATTTAACGTGGAAACCCAAATAGGGAAAAACCACTGTGGGATTTCGGACCCACTAAGAAATATACTCTTCTAGAGTATGCTTGGTTAAAAGCAAATCCTGTTAAAGATTACAAACACATTGCTAGATGTGACCCGGTTAAGGGATTTCCCTCAGATCTGTTAGGATCTTCACTTTGTTAGAAGTGACCTTGTCAAAGGATTTCAAACACTCAATCAGAATGTCACCTTGTTAGAGGATTTACATATAAGACTGTTAAGTCCACTCGGTTAAGAGATTTCCTGTCACTTTCACAAAATAACAGTAATACAATCTATCTGCAACTTCACATCTAAAATGCTAAAGTAGATTCGTATTTGTCAATACAATCTAGACATAGAACTAATCTTGTCTATCTGCTGGGCATCAATACTCTGTTATTCTAATAGGTCTTCAAGCTTCTATGCTCGGTAATCACTATGTAGCATCCCTGTGCATACACTTGCCCGCATACATTGTTTATCAACAGTTTCCTATTTATAAACAATCTTCTAACCGCTTAATCTCCTTGATCACATTTCCCATGATCAATCATAGCCATCAGATCTTCAATCTTGTCTAGGTTCATTGTATCTTTCGATCTGAAAATGTTTTACACCACCTTGGAACTTGCACATTCACCTTGGAACTTGTGTTAGGGTAATGCGGTTCAATCTGAGCTGTAGATCTTCTTGCCGACTTTCCATTGCCTTAGATTCGTTTAACAAACTTCTTCCACGGCTTGCCAATCATTGATCCGCTCCATCTCATCAGCTTCTTTCATTAAATATCACATGTAAAAATTTAATGTATTCTGTTATAGCTCAGTTACAACTCAGTGAATACTAAACTTCACTCAGTAGACATTCTGTCTTCATTAACTAACTACGATAACCTTAGGGTTTACCGACTAGGTTCCTTAGGGTTTACCGACTAGGTTCTTTGCTTGATAACACAGTATAGTATTAACCTTTACATTTTACAACATATGTATGATGTTAAAACAATCTAAAACATCAAGATCTCATCATTTTCTGACTCGGTAGAGTTGCCCATTGAATAACTTATCCCCTTATTCATCATATTCTTTCCTGTGTCTTTACCGACTCCTTTATAATCTTCATATCATATTTCTCAAGATATGGCAACATCATACTGAATTAGAAAATCAATTTCTTGACATCAATGACAAAATAATAATATCAAGATAATAAAACATCTTTAATCAGTTATGTCCATAATCATCAACAACCTTCTCAATATCCTTATAATGTAATATTGCCAACAACTAAACCCTAGGGATGTTGGCTGAGAATGAAAACCTTTGCTTGCTGACTTAGGTACACACCCAATAGCTAATCAGAATACGGCCACTGAGTCTCACACAATGGATTCTCAACGCCGTATTATCCGACTTCAAAGGCTAATGGGGGCACGATATGGCAAGTGTCTTGGGAGAGTTACTATCTCTCTTGCACAAAGATTATCACCCTTTTGGAGGTGATTGGGTAGCTTCTATTTTAACCGACACTAGTAAGGGATCCATTCAGCCCGTTGAGGTATAAACTCAATTAAGAGGTCTCCCAGCCTTGAAAACCAAGGTTTGATATACTCGAAGGTACAAAGGAGAGCTATTTCTGAGCACTGTCGTTGCTTTGTTTTTCATCAAAAAACACATTTATTTTATAGTGGGTTGGATTACTTGGCATTAGCCGTTCCCACTTAGGTCATTCCCCTCTCACCGACCTTAATGGCTAAGAGTTATTACTCCTCAGGAGGGCAGGCCTGGTAAAGAAATGCACCAATGAAAGCAAAAGACGAGTCTAGCTTTCTGATCACCTAAGAAAGGTGAGAGCATACTCGCCTATCATCAAATACATGAAATACATGATAGTTCATTTCTTTTAGCAAAATTGAAGTGTGCCTAGAAAATTTTAATGAATACACAAAGTTTAGTTGAATTCATAGGCAACCTACAAAATAGATCCATTAGTAGTCATTTGTGTTTTGAATTATGTCTTTGACAAGCGTATCCTCTTAAATCGTCCTGCAGAAAAGAGTTAGGTTGCCAAAAATCTCACAAACCAGTTAGGGTTAGCATTAGTGAAGTTTTGATTAAAATCAAAAAACCCTAACATGCAATTTATCAAAAAATCACAGATGCAGAAACTCATACGACATGATTTATCAGATAAAACAACAAATATTTAGATCTCTGACACAAGCCAAAACCAACTCGTACGACACAGGATTATGGTAGTATGAGTAAATAATTTGCAAGAAATAGACTCGTACGACAAAGATTTAAATTTAGTACGACATGATTAATGGTATCGTACGACATAGAATCAACTATCTTACAATGAGTAAAATATGTCGTACGATAGAAGAATCACCTGATACGAGTTAGGATGGCCTGTTGTCTCGGGCTGAAAGGAAGTTTGTATGAGCTGAAAAAGCCACTCGTACAAATTTTTGAAATAGAGCTAAACAAAGATGAAGTTTTCTGAAGATTAAGAGGCCAAAAATGATGATTCCAGCTGCTCGTGGGCACCAAAATGTCGTGCTCTATGAAGTGTACCTGTACTTGCAAACACAAAACACTCAATAGATCATTACGAGCATGCTTAATGAATTTAAATCAAAGAAATATAAAGCCATAACTAAGCGATCTGTCAGCTCCTAGTAAATGCGAGTATGAATTTTGCTCTCAGATCTTATTATGTAAATTCCAGTGACTTGACTACACTTAGATGGAGGATTTAAATGATTAAGATTCATGATCTAGCAATGATAGCATGATTAAGCTACATGATTTCATCATTATTCTATAAAATAAGCTAGAATGAAGATGCAATTAAGCTAGAAATAAGCTAGATTTAAGCTAAAATTGATCATGATAATAATGCTTGAAATGAGAAACTAGAAGCTAGATGCCTATAGTAATAATGCATAAGATGAGATGAAATTGGGAGCCTTTGTGCTCCAAAATGAGGTCTATTTATAGGATTTCCCAAGGCTAGGGGTGAGGTGGTAGGAATCAACGGTCAAGATTGATATGAAGATATCAATGGTTAAATTGGAGGAAGTTGGCAAAGGGGTTGGACTAAAGGGAACATTTGTCATCTCTATGGTGAAAAGTGTCAAGAGGCTTCTAGAAGGGTTTGGATGAAAGGGGACACTTAGTGACAAGTGTCACAAAGCTTCTAGAAGAGGTTGGATGAAAGGGGACATGTGGGTAGGTAGAATGGGTTAGGTTTAGGAATGGTTAGGTTAGGAGAATTTGAATTTAAAAATTCAAATAATGGGAAAAGGCTAATTAATCTCAACAACTCATGAATTTGATTTGTTTTAATTAATTAGGGGATTTAGAAGAAATGATTTTGGTGGAGGTAATTAATTAATCAAAGGGTTGAAATGAACCTATTAAGTAAATCCTTAGATTTATTAATAAGTAGATGAAAGGGGAAATTTAATCAATTTGTTGAGTGAATTCAATTAAATTAGGTAGGAGTATTAATTAAAAAATTTGCTTATTTAATTAATTATCTTCAGACCATTTTTAGGTGTATGCACTCCTTATCTTCCCTGGATCTTAGGTGGTGATTTTAATTCTGTGTTGAGTTTGAAGGAGAAAAGAGGGGGGTTGCCTAGGTTTGGTCTAGCGTCAGATCTTTTTTGGGCTTAGGTGGATTATCTTGCTCTAGTGGATGTTAAGCCTTGTAATGGGACCTTTGCTTGGAATAATAGACGAAGTGGAGAGGAAGCGATCTCTGAATAGTTGGATAGGTTTATGGTTTCCTATTTTTGTGTGGGCAGTGGTTTGGTTACTAGTTCCAAAATTATTGATTAGAGAGGGTCTTATCACTGGCGAATTAAATTTTGTGCCTCTACTCTTGCTGTTCCTAAGAATCCTCCTTTCAAGTTTCAGCTTATGTGGCTTTGGGACTCTTTGCTTCATGACTTAATAGCTAAGTAGTGGAGAGAGGGTGGCCCTGCTTATGGCACGACTATGCATTTGTTTGTTAAGAAAATTCAATATGTCAAATATCCCCTTAAGAGATGGAATACTTTATGTTTTGGTAACCTTAAGTCAAGGAAGAAAACTTCTCTTAAACATCTTGATGTGATTACTTGTCAAATATAGGATAATGGTTTCACCAATGCTCTTGGAAAAGATGAATCCCAAGTTGTTTGTAATGTGCAGGAGTGAGAGCTTTGTGAGGAGATTTATTGAAAACTGAAGGCTGGGATTGATTGGCTTCAGAAAGGGGATAGGAATACTACTTTCTTTCATCATTTTGTTTAGGCTCATCGCAATAAGGGGTATATTTCCTCCTTGGTTGCTTCAGAAGGGATTCAACTTTCTTCTCTTTCGGCTATGTCTCACAAGGCTCGTTAGTTTTACTCATCACTTTTTGCTGAAGATTCCCCTCCTACTACTGAGGAGGAGAGTTTGATCCTTTCTTGCATTCCTTCTCTGGTCACCAATGCGATGGATGCTTCTCTCCTCCATCCAATTTTGTTGGCCGAGCTAGAAGAGGTTGTGTTTGGGATGAACAAAGGTAAAGCTCTAGGCCCGGATGGTTTTCCTATTGATTTTTTTCAATAATTTTGGGATATTATTAAGCTGGATCTATTGGAGGTTGTTCGTGTATTTCTGAGTAGTAAGAAGATTCTTCGATCCTTGAATTCTACCTTCTTGGTTCTCATTCCCAAAAAGGAAGGGGCTGATAAGATTGAATTTTTTCGCCCTATAGGTCTTTGTAATGTGGTTTTTAACATTATTACTAAATTTATTGTAGAGAGGCTCAAATCTTTTCTTCCTATTGTGATCTTTGAGGAACAAGGGGGTTTTGTGGGTGGTAAACAAATTCTGGAAGGGGTGGTGGTGGCTTTTGAGGTTATTCACTCGATGGAAGCTTCTAAGGAGAGATATATGTTTATCAAATTGGACATGGCTAAGGCTTATGACAGAGTCAAATGGAGTTTCTTCAGAAAATACTTTTAGCCTTTGTTTTTAGTCCGCAATGCGTGAACTCGTCTATGAGTTGAGTTTCTTCTTCATCTTTCTCATTTATAGTGAATGGAGAACCTTTAGAGCCTTTTGGTGCTTCCAGAGACCTTCACCAAGGGGATCCTCTTTCCCCTTACCTGTTTATTATTATGGTTGAAGGTCTAGGTCATTTTCTTAAGTATTGAGCTTCCTAGGGCTTATTTCATGCATGGAAATGGGGCAATGGTTTTCCATAGCTCTCACACCTTCAATTTTTGGATGACACTGCTCTTATGGGCTTAGCTCATCTTCGAGAGGCTGAATCTTTTAGGCAAGCTTTGGATATTTATCTTGTCGCTTCTGGTCAAAAAGTCAATGAGAATAAGTCTTCTATTTTCTTCTTTAATATTCCTCAGGCCATTCAAAGGTGTATTGTTGATGTTTTGCAGTTTTAGATTGGGTCTCTTCCTTTTGTTTATTTGGGCATTTCTCTTACTGTTGGTCGTCAGCCCAGATCCTCTTGGCAGATTTTGCTTGACAATTTATGTCAAAAGGTTAATCAATGGACTCACTATTGGTTATCTATTACTGCTAGATTGACTCTTTTAAAGTCTATCATTTGAGCTCTTCCTATCTACAAATTTTTTGTTTAGATTGATCTTATGTATTTCCTTCAGGAATTTGATGCCCTTTCTAGACAATTTATTTGGAGTGGTAATTTATCAAATGCTAAATGGAGTCTGGTTAAGTGGGAAATGGTGTGCAGACCTAATAATGAGGGAAACCTTGGCTTACGTTGTGCTATTTTGAATGGGCAAGTTATTTCTGCTAAGTTGTATTAACGTTGGTGTTCTAGATAGAATCAACTTTGGGCCCATATTCTCACCCATAAGTATCTTCAAAATGTTAATGTGTTTGATGTACCCCACTTTCCTTTGGTGGGAAGAGGTTCTATGATCTGGAATACATTAAAATTGGGGGCTTAGTTGGTTAAGAATGGTCTCTTTTGGATTTTTCATTCGAGATCTCAAGCTTTCTTTTGGCTGGACTTTTGGGATGGTTATCCTGAACTATCCTTTCTACTCATCCTCACCTCTAGCCCCTTTGTGATACTTTTACTACTCCTGGCTAGGGTACTGTTTAGCATTATAAGATTGCCCACAATTGTGGTTCGACAGTTCATTTTCTCTTGAAACTTCCTTCTAAATGGCCTCCAGATGTTTAGAGGTAGATAGGAAAGAGCTAGCATAGATTCTGGCATCTCGTGATTGTCCTACCTTGGTTGGGAATGATGTTTTGGCTTGGGCTAGCAGTGATTTATCTGGTAAGTTTTTTGTTTTTGTTGGTTATGTTGAGATAGTGGGATAGACTTTTGGGAATATTCAGGTTCCTTGGTGGAAGGAAGTTTGGTACAAGTTCTCATGGCCCAAGATGGTTGGTAGTCCACAACTGGTGTCTTACTTGGGATAATTTATGCAAATGTTGCTTTTAGGGGCCCTCAATGTGTGTTTTGTGTCGTAATTGTGAAGAGAGTGTCCCTCATCGCTTTTTCCAATGCTCCTTTACACGACATATTTGGCACCTTTGGTGGGATGTGTGGAATCAAACTTGTTGGCATGTTTCTTCTTTGGCTGAGTATTTTGTTTGATGGGGCAAGGCCCCTGTCAAAACTTCTTTTCTTCAAGTTGCTTAGACTCTTGGCCCCTCCTTTATTATCTAGCATATGTGGTTGGAGAGGAATCGCCAGATATTTCAAGATGTGTTGTTGGGAGTTCACCAATTGTGGTGGAAAATTCTTGACTCCTTGGGAGAAATCGTTTTAGCAAAATGTCACTTGATAGAGGATATGGATCCGAGCAAGGTTAGTTTCTATTACCGTCTCCATCTTCCTCCTCTGAAAAGCCAGATTATGAGATAAAGATGTAGACACACTCTTCGGAAGATCAATAGGGTGGGGAGGTGGAGTCATCCTCTGCAAGGTGTTTTGAAAATCAACATGGACAAGTCTTCACGGGGAAATCCCGGTCCTGCTGGAATTGGTGGAGTTGGTAGAGATAGCTTGGGTACTATTCAGTTTCTTTTTAATGTTTATAAAGGTCATCATACTAATAATTTGGTGGAGGATCTCACTATTTTATATGCTATGGAGCATGCTTGTGCTCTTGGCTGGGGTAGGGTCATTTGTGAATCAGATTCACAGGTGGTGGTGCACTTGTGGTCTCGACAATATTTAGAGAATGTTAGTTGGTGTTTATCTTTGGTTGTTAACCAAATTCATGATTTGTGTGCTTCTTTGGATTCGGTTTCTTTTATTCATATTCCTCGAGAGTGGAATGGAGTTGTGGATTGTCTGGCCAAATGGGCTTCTGATCACATGCATAACTAGAATATTGTGGATAAAGGTCAATTATCTTTGGATTTGTCTCGATAGTTAGATCTCTTAGTTGATCTTGATAGGGTTGTTTGATGCCCTTTCTTTGTATTCCTTCTTATTTTGAATAAATTTTTACCCCTCTTTTAGGTAAAAATGTGTTAACTTTATGTTTGTATGATTCTTAATTTATTTATTTTATATCTTGTTTATAATGATTAGTATTCTAAGATCCTGATTTGTAATGGTTATTGATTTTCTAGAGTAGAGTGGACCTTACCTTGCAATCATCAATAGCGTCCACAACATCTGATTCTATGTTGTGCCAACATTTTTGATAGAAACTTGCTAGAAAACCATTTGGGCCTAGAGACATCAAGGTGAATATGGAATAAGCTTGTCCTTAGTTCAATAGAAGTGAATGGAGCTAAAACCATATGATTCTATGCTTCTAAAATTAACCTTGAAATATATTGTAGAACCATTCTCTGTGTAGATAAATTATAATCCTCCCAATTGTTGATCAAATTGGTGAAGAAGTCCACTGTATGAGATTTTAGTATGTCAAGATCTTCACAAAAAGAGTCCTCCTATAGTTGATGTTTGGAGATGCAATTAAAGCCCTATTAAACTTTGGTAACATTGTTCAAAAATATTTTGAATTTTTGTTGTCACCTTTGAGACAAGATTCACATGACTTTTGTCTCCAAAAGACTTCTATATTTGCCACAGCTTCCATATAATCCTTTGATGATTATTTTTCCTTCAAGAAGAAAAATTGATCCATCCTAGAAAGGAAGACTTCCTCATTAAGTCACTACAGTTCTTCCTCAATTGAAATCTTTGTACTAAAATTATTCTTTAAATTGATTCCATTCCAAAGTTTTAATTGTCTCTTGATGTATTTAAGCTTAGAAACTAATACAAACATTTTAGTCCTAGTCGATTGCGGTTTGGCTCACCATGTTTCAATATGGTTTAAAAAATATTTTTCTTTAAACCACACATTTTTCAGATTTGAGTGGACATTGAGGAATCCCTTTTCGACCAATTATGAATAATTGAGTGGTCAGAGATCAAATAGGGGATAATGCTACTCTCAAGAGAATAAGGAAAGGAGCTTAAATCTCCTCTATGAAGAAACTTGTCTAATTTTTCTACAAAGTTACTAAATCCAACCCTTCTATTGGTCCAAGTGTGAATCCCATTTTTCATTGGAATACCTTACAAATGATTTGAGTTTAGGAAGTGTGCAAAGTCCAATTACGATTGTTGTTTTTTTAATCACGCTCCCACATTTTTCATAGTTGTAAAGATTCGTATTAAAGTCCTCCATAAAATATGTAGATCTAAAAGATGTTATTGAATAAAATATTATAGATCCAACCACAATTCTTTCTTCTTAAAGAGTTGGAATTGAACCATAAACATTTTAAAAATGAAATTCATATTCGTAAAAAGACTGCATACCTTACAATGCATACCTTACAATTAATCCAAGATTGAAAAGCCATCAATGGTTCCAAAACTACAGTGTGTGGTCCCCAAAATAATGCCATTCCCCTAGAAGCTCCATCCACATTAACAATTTCTTGTTTCCACCCTTTCAAACTTTTGCAGAATAAACGTATTTAGCTTGAAGATACTCGATCTCTTGAATAAAGAAGACATTGACCAAAAACCATAAGAAGTAATTGGAAAAAAAATCAAATTAATTAATATATGTTGCCTATATATATTCAATAACACTTTTAAATACAAATTAATTAAAAAAGTTGAAACACGTGACATTCTTAGAACTTTCCTCGCTGATTGAGGATTGCATGGCGTCATATTCAATCTCGTACGTATGGGAATATATCTATGTTTGCAAAATATTCACTTTTGACACATCAATTCCTTGCTTACGCTCAAAGCACTTTAAATTATGACGAGATCTGAAGTTGACAAATCACTCTAAAATTCAAATTATTCATATCTTGCAAAAAGATGAGATTTTTAAACAGACAAATCACATCGCATCTCATATAACTTGGTTATATATAGTATTGCAAATCAATATAGACTGTGTGTAGTTGAGTGTTAACAAGATAATTGCTGTTTAGGACTCCTTGAGTTCCCTCAAACACTTCAGAGAGAAAAAGAGAGAAATTTTTTATATCACAGAAGTGTTTGGGAGAACTCTGGGAATCTTTGAACTTCTGTCAACTTGAGTTATTTTTCCTGATATACATATGTTTGACCGTTTGTGACTGCAGTCATTTAATGGTTCTGAAATGTAATGTTAATTGTCTACAGTTATGCGAAATTAGTTTCAGAAAGTAAATAATCGTTGAGGGCGTGGAAGCTGGCTCTTACAATATGTAATTAATTAGTGACTGGCTTTCACTAATTAGTATGCAGCGTGCTGATGTTAATTGATTAAGGGGTTGAGTTTAATTGATTGGAATATTGGATTTTTATATTGGAGATTTTATAATAAAAGGGGTAAAAATTTATTCAAAACATTTTTTTTATATCTTTTGTAAATCTATTATTGTTATTGAAAATATTATTTATTTTATTGTGTAAGCTGATAATACAATTAAAAAATAAAGTATGAAAATGGAAATGGATTCTTTTATTATCTATGATGGTCTACAAATGACTTACAATAGAATTTTATGGTTTGATTTTTCTTTCAAAAGTAAAAGATTCTCCATTAAACTTCACAATATTAATGATCTGTTTTAGGGTTTATTAATGACATATCATATAATACTCCTACAAAATTCGAACTTGTGACCTCTCCTTCAACATGCTCCATCATTCTTGACAACACTTCCCGGACACTAGGTGTGCATACAGGTGTCTTCTGAAAAGGCTTCGTTGTTTGACGTGGTGGTGCCTCATTCTATTTGGGGTTTCCAAAATATGTTTCAAATTTTAATCTTGTGCAGATCGATGGGATCCGAGGATTTGGTCTGCAAAATTGCGTGTAGTTTACTGTCATCAGGCTCTGCTCTGCCATTATGCTTTGTAAAATTCGTAAACTCTTCCTGAGCTGCCATTGGCATAGGCAGCGGATACTGGCAAAAGATTTCAGAGCTTGATTTTACTTTCGCCATTAACGTTTGGCGTAACGTTCTCAAATCTCTTTCAAAAATCCAGTTTGTGCACATTTGCCTGAGGAATTTCGTCGAACAGTTCGCGTGCTTTCCTGTTTTTACAAATAAATTTAATGCTGCCTGCTATACCCAGGCTGTGCCAAAATGGGAACATGGTATCGACATCCACCACAGCATAAAGACTATTGAAATTTTGTGAGATGTTGCGGTTGCAAATGCCCTGATAGGCATGTTCAACTATTTCCTCATCACCAACCTTAGGCATAAAAATGGGGTGAAGGTGTTTACTCCCAATGAATTTATGTAGGTTACAACATTGATTTATCTTTTGATTAGTAATGCTCTTGGGTTTTCCCCTTCCTGAATCCTAGCTATTATAATTGGGTTTATTATGGAGTCCAATTTACCAATTTCACTTACTAGCTGATATTAATATACTTTTATAATTGGGTTTATCATGGAGTCCAATTTACCAATTTCACTTACTAGCTGATATTAATATATTTTTATAATTGGGTTTATCATGGAGTCCAATTTACCAATTTCACTTACTAGCTGATATTAATATACTTTTATAATTGGGTTTATCATGGAGTCCAATTTACCAATTTCACTTACTAGCTGATATTAATATACTTATTTTTTTCTGCGTTCTGTAAAGTTATTTTATCTCATCACAAGCCTCGCAATACTTTGAAGGGACTTGTTTCATTAAAATGTACAAAATATTATCACCCTTGACGTATTTGCTTTAGTCTTCTTGCAAAGACAGGTTATGTCTTACCCCTGTAATTAGTGATGATAGATATTTGATATAATTACAGACGGTCTGAGTTTTCCACATTTTATAAAGTTATAGAGTGCAAGCTTTTGGATTGAACTCTGTACTTTTTTATTGAAAAATATGCACTGCTTAATCCAAAAACTTGGACCCTCTAACTAATAGGGTTTGATTTATTCTAAACTAGATTGGTTTACTGGCTCAGATACTTTGTTCTGCATTTTGTTGTTGCTCTCTGGAGAGGGGAGAGCTACCAAAACATACAGGGCATTGAGTTGGTTAACACTTAATGATGCCCTTTTGAACATTGAAGAGAATGCTAGATTTCATCTTTTCTTAGAACATACCATCATATCCAACAAATTTTCAGTTTCCTATAATTAGATTGTATTCTTTACAATTCTTAGATTACAGTCCTCTGTTTTTTTTGATAGATAAAACAGTGTTTCATTAGTTCTCTCATTTCAAACCCCCCAAAAAGGTGAAAATGGATCAGTTTAGCTTGACTTTTATTTTGGAAAGGCAAAAACGTATCATAAGAGTGGAATTGGCAAGTTCAAAGCCAAGCATCGTCCACAGCCCTTCTGTCAATATGTGAGCTCTGGAACAGGGTATGGGCATCCATCAAAGCATAATACATTGAGATTTTTTATCAAATGTTGTTATTTTATTATTATTATTATTTTTATCAAATGTTGTTGTTGCAATTGCCATCTAATACAAATATGGAAAATGTGGAAGCGTATACGAAGCATGTGACATTGTCTCGAGGAAATTGTTCAAATATAGGTTCAAAATAAACATGTGAACAGTCTTAGTTAGGTGTGAACCATCTTTAATTAAGTGTGCTGGTGTTCCTATGTATGAGTTTTCTGCTCCTATAATATGAATAATAAGAAATGATTCAGCTGTTTCTTTCCTGTTATAATCTTGTTTTAATGTGTCTCAGAATCTGGTCCTGAATAAATTTAGATTTTTGAATGTGAGCATGTCTTCTCAGTGATGATCTATCTGGCAACCTCCATGAATAAATCTAGAGTTTGAATGTGAATATGTCTTCCCAGTGATGCTTTGCTTTTCCAATCGAGGCAATTTCCAGGGGGCATATTCACCATGAATCTTTTCAATTTACCTGTTCATTCTTTGGCATAAGTCCAACTTACCGTCATGAGTTATTAAAAAATCTTTCTTTTATAATTTTTTTTTTTAATCAATCTCAAAATGTTATTTAAACTTTTGAGTAATTGTGATATTTAATTGTTCTTCATTTCTTAAGTTTTCTTTTTTTTTACTTAAATTCTATATTATGTATATGTCCTGTAAATTATCTTAAATATTTTTACATATAATTTGGGAGATTTCTAAATAGGTTAGGGTGTAAAAATAATTAAGTGAAATAGTATGAAGTTTAAGGGTTGTAACAATAGTATAGTGACTACTAACTAAAGACTACAAAACTTTAATATGATGTCTAAAAAATAGTGAGCACTAATTAAAGATTATAGTAAAAGTGAAATATTTAGTCAGATTTTTCAACCAAACATTCTTTGTAAATAACTTATCTATAAAGACTCCAATTAAAGGAGATTGAAACACTCAAACCACTTATAAGTATGTCCATGGCCCTATTTTTTCTTACCATTATAAGGGAAAAAGAAATTATTTAAAAAATATTTTTTAATTATAAATTTTGTATTCCTAATTTAAAAATAAATATTTTTTAACAAATAAATATCAATTTCTATTTTCTAAATACAATTATTAATTATTAATTAGGCAATATTCATTATAAAAACACTAGTTTATTTTCAAGTATATATTTTTCAAATGTTATCTTTTACACAAAAAACAAATTATTTCATTTGTTTGTTTTTGTTAGAAGGTTTTTTTGAAGTGTCTTTACAATTTAAATAAGTAAAATGAGAAATTTCTTTTAAGGTAATAAATAACTAAGCAAATTGAGGATTTCAAAATCATCAATACTCAGATATCTTCTATGGTGTATTATATTGCTTACAAAAATTTGCATTAGGTTACATTACATCTTTCAATTATGTTTGGTTGAGAATCTCCAATACTCAGATATCTTCTATGGTGTATTATATTGCTTACAAAAATTTGCATTAGGTTACATTACATCTTTCAATTATGTTTGGTTAAGAATCTCCAAGGATCTGATACCAATTGTTGAGATTAAAGAGCAGTCATAATATCAAACAACACAACTTGAAAATAAAGAAAATTAGAAATAGACATAACATGTCAAATTAAGACACATTTACCATTATAACCTTCTAAAAATCTACAAATAACAATGTCACAATTTTTATATTATTTTAGTAGAACAACATCTTATTAAAAACCCATCGTATTCATGTGATACAATGTTTCTAAACATACAACAATCCGATATTAATACTTTAAAAAGACTTTTAAGAATATAAAAGGTGAAATAATTTTTATTTGTTTCTTTTTTCTCATACATTTCAGGTAAAATTTTATGTCCTTAATTTGATTTAATGTATTCAAATAATCTTCTTGATATATGAATGCAGAATAACTCATCCATGATTAATAGTAAACATGTATTCATTTCTGTAAAATATTGTTGCCTCAGATGAAATCTATGCTTCAAGATTTATAGGTGCTTTCAAAGAGTTTGTATTAGTCTAACATGAATCTTTCTATTAGTAAAATATTTATAAAAGGCAATCAAAAGAAGAAAGTGACCAAATGGACACTTCAAGGAAACATAATTTGAGAGCTATTTCTAATAAAATTGGGTAAACCAATAAGGAGGGGATAAAATATTGGGAATAGAGTTAGAGTCTTATTTAATTCATTGTTAGATTTCTAGGTATTTTTAATGAAATTTTATAACATTATTAAAAAAACATCTATATTCTTTAGTAACATTTTCAATAGGGGTTGGCTTATGAGGTTCTTTTTATGATTTCAGTGCTATAATTATTTTGGAGAAATATTCTTATAAATATGAGAATAATACATTTCTTTTTTCAATTTTGAATAATGACATATAGAGATGAATCTTAGAAAGGAGAACTATTTTTGATAGGCCTAGAGAACAAGATGATCATATTCATATATCACCAAATAGAGATTTATAAATCTACTAAGTTGATGTAATAGTATATGGATGGAAATGTGGAAAAGACAAGGACTATTTTGTGAGAAACCAAATTCTAATATAATGGATATTTGATTGGTTAGAATGTTAAGATTAATTTTGTTGTTATAATTTATTAATAAATCATGGTTTTATAAATTATATGAGCATTATTCTTGTAAATATTAAGAATTGTTAATGCTCAAAGAGATTTCTCTCAAATAGACCCCAATTGCTAATGTCACAATATCGTCCTCTATGTAAACAGCGTAGGAGCCTATTGTACAATATTGTTGACTTTAGGAACCATAGTATTGGTGTTAATGGCATAGACTGTCCAATGGGATTCCCTCTTAGGTTCTTTTTACACCTAGTTATTGAATTTTTTTGAAGACATTTTATTTTTATGTCCTAGGTTAAAAGATAAAGACACATGCCATAATTTTTAATATTTTTTTTATGTCTCACCTTGGCCTATATGGTTTTCATGATTGAGTTTTGAATTCTTTCTCTTGGCTTTGAGAACATCACACCTTTCTCCTCAAGCCTTGGGTAGCCTCAATGAATTCTCTCACTATTTCCTTTCACTAGCTCCTAGTTTGGATTCGCCACCCAAAACTAGATCACTTCATTTCTTCTACAACACTTGTTAGATGGACGGTGGTGATTTGTTGGATCTTTTTCTCATGGTGGATAATGCTACTACTATGTACTATCATACTACCTAAGCTCACATCCTTGTGGAGCTATACATATTTTCATCTCTCCTAGCGAAGGTGGTTTAATAGGTTGGGGATTTCTCATGGAACCAACCTTTTAGTTATGAAGGGGTCCCTTTTCAGTGTCAGTGGTGCTTTGCTATTGTTTACTTGGCTTTGTCTTGTTCTTGCATGAAGGTTTCACATTCCTACTCTTGGTTGAAGAATACTAATCATAATCTTCTCATGATGCTCAACTTTGCATAGAATCCTGATTTAGAGGCTCTCATCCCTCATATTTCTTCTACGTTGGTTGTTCTTGATCACCCTACTCATTAAGATATTCCTTTCCCCCACCCATTTTTGAGGGTATCACAAGTGAGCCACAAGGGCTTCACTTAGTCAGCCTGGGTTATAGCACATGCATTCATAGAATACTAAAGAATCCCCCTATTTTTAAAAAATATTGCCCTAAATTCATTTTTTTCACCCCCTCCCAATACATTGCCTAAATTAAAAGGTTCCCTATTTTCACCAAATATTGTATTTTTTCATATTCGGAATTAAAAAACCCCCATATTTTCACCGATAGGCAATATATTGCACCCTCATTTTGGGATATTAAATCCCCCAATATGAATGCACGTGATATAATATTGCCTAGCTAGTGAAGCTCTTGTGAAGTAAGCCTCTTGTGGATCATATATTCCCTCCTCTACAATCCTCTTCTTTGATTCAACTCCCCTCTTGTAGCTTATCTCCTGCTTGAGCAAAGGAATTTTTTTCCCTCCCCCTCTCCACTTTCTAGTGGTGTAGATTATGAGTTTTCTTGGACTCTTTTCTAACATAGGAAGTGTAATAGTGCAAAAGTGGCCCTACAAAGGGAAAAATTATGTTCCCTTGAGAGCCAATTTCACAACATGCATTTAGATATCTCCAACTAGTAAAATTGGTGAAGATATCTAATTACAAAAATGGAAAGAGTGGATGGTAGCTCGAGTCTTCAGTCCAAATCTGAGTGTCTTGGTCAAGGACATCAACACTGAGTGAAGAAATTTGTACTTCACTCTGTGTTGTAGTCTCATATGGACCACACATAGAAAAGGCTCAGAAGCACGAAAACACAACTTTGTGTTTTGATTAACAAAACCTAGAATCAGAAATATACCAACAAATACTATAAAATAGAGATACAAAGAAGTATAATAAAGATTCAAACAAAAGAAATGAATAATGAGAAGAATGTTGTGGATCTAGAAAATGATGCTGGGGCCTTGAGGTCGAAGTTGACTCCCCGCACCACAAGGAGAACCAGGAAGAGTACTAAACCGGTTGAAGAGTATCTTCCACAAGACCTGTTGGACCTTATGGAAGCTGCCAATACTATGTTGTTGCTTGAGAAGGATGCCTCCCAAGCTTTAGACATTTTTAAATAGGTCCATGTTGTTGTTTTTTCCAGCATCTCACTAGCCTTTTGGTGGTCTTTCGGTGGCTGATGGGTTTTTTGCTTTTGGTTTGCAATCAGTTTTGTTTCTAAGTCCTAGGTTCTCTTATGTTTCTCTAATGCTTTATCTTTAATCTGCGTTGTAAGGGGTTTCATATCCCCTCAAAACCTATTTTTTCTTAATAAAAAGCAAATAAATACAACAAACCTCTATGTGGTTGAAGGCCTTCATGAAACCTATGCACAAGAAAAAGAGGAAAAATGTTGGGGTTGCATAGGGGTCTACCTCAATCAAACCCCCGCCTTGGTGTTTTCACCTCCATAGACAACCAAATAGATAGATAGATCAAAAGATAAATAGATAAATGATCAAATGGATAAGGGATGCGATAAATCTTGAAGATACTCAAAGATGTGAGAAATATATTACCCACAAGGCTTGAGAAAGCCAAGAGAGATGCAAAGACTATGGTAGCAAGCTAGAGATTGTTGTAGCAAATGAGAGAGCAAGAGAAAGCTATGTGATAGGGAGATTGCTAGGCAAGTTCTCAAAAGGCCAATTTTGGTCAAGAAGTTACAATAGGAAACAAAAGTATTGTTTATGTCTGCTCCTTATGTTTGCAAATATCAAGTTTAGTTACAATAGTCAGGTCTCTCTACAAGTCTTCACCAACAACCTCCCTTTTTGGTGGAAACTCACACCCTTTCTCAAACTTTCTCCAATTGCCCACTCCACCCATCTACACATTTCTCAATCCATGTCTTATTGGACATTCAACTTATTTCTTTCAGTGTGCATTAGGAAATTCCAACTTGGTCATGTAGAGAAACAAGGTCTTCTCAAGTGTTTGATGATCACAATTTAGTTTAAGGCCCGTAGCCTTTGGCTTACTCAACTCACCAACCAAAGGTCAAAACCTCAAAAAGGGATTACACACTATCCAAGGTCCTATATGACACTTGTTTCACTTTTTTAGGATGATCTCACAAATTTCCATGAGTCCCAAAGTCCTCCTTGCAATCAGGTTCTTGTAAAGTGTGTGTTATGCAGTCAAAAGGGCTACTAGCCCGTGGAGGGGTAATTGACACTTTTTTGCTTGTATTGCTCTACGCTGGGTCTCTCCTCCAACAACCTTGATTTGGATGGTATTTTAAAGGTATATGCTAGTATATTTTCATGGTTTAGGCCACTGTTAGTGCAAAATGAGGACTGTCCACTATTTGGGGCATAATTGTAGGGTTTGGTAGGGTTTAGACCAAAGAACATAGAGAAATCTTCCCAACTCCACCAATCAAGCCTCCAAACTGGCTTAGAACTTCTGCCACACCAAAATGAAGCCTTCCCTTGCTACTTCCCTACAATCATTAGACCAAACACTTGGCAAACAACTGGAAAAACATATATATGGCTGTCATAACCCTGTCACTGTTAGTTCACTGTTAAGTCTGCACTTTTAACACATTAATACTTCACTCCAAACACTTCATGGAATGGAACAACATCAAGACACTCATAAAATTCCTTGTATCACTGATTTTGAAGAGTTTTCAAAACTTGAAAGGTATTTGAAGAACTTGCTGCACACAATATCAATAAATTCACAAAAACAGTGAACTCATTGTTTTGCTTACAAACTGAGTATGTCTAGTAGAAACAAGCTGCTCTAACCAACTAGGGTGATTCTCAACACCCTTGGCCATATGTCTAGACCTTTTCCTCATACATTTTTTTACTCCAAATTACCTTTGGGTGCAAATTTTGAGTTTTTGATCATGCTACTAGCCGAGTAATCAATACTTGCCTAGCATTCACTCAAATCCTTCTTCCAAACACCATTCCGGCACAAGATGAAGCATATGTACACTATATACATGCATATAAACTTGACTAAATCCATTTTGTGGGATCCCAGACTTGGATTAGTCAAGTTGTTGCATTTGTAACCTCAAACCCTTGACAGGGCAGTGAGCACACAACATGGAAGGAATTTTATTACACCAACTTGCAAAATAAAACCATTACAATGATCACTTAGGGATCATTAAATAATCAATAGGAACACTTCCCAGAAGGTACAATATGGACACAAGTGCTACAGTACAAACTGTTACTCCGAGGAAGGAAAAACCATAGAAAAGAACCAGAATTTCATCTTTCTTATTGAGTTTTCTTAATCATTACAATCACCAACCTTCTTCAAGGAAAAGGGAGGTCTTTTTATAGCCCATCCAATTAGTTATCAAGCCCTATATAGACAAGAGGCTTTCACAGCTGCATTCTTCAAGAAAAACCCCAAAATGACAACGTTGACAACTTTTTGCAAGCCCAAATGACAACATTTCTTGCTCAAAAAGATATTTTTGACAACCTCACCTCATCAACCTATATAAACACCTTAGACATGCTTAAAAACACTTATAAAACATGTTTCAATGCTTTGGAAAGCATTAGAAGACCTTTTTGGCAATTTTGCACATTTTTTCCAAAAATTGTCAACTCAAAGCTTGAAAGGCAAAACTTGACCTCTTGAGCCCAAAATGAGATCAAAAATACTAGAAAAGACACACAACAACCTAAAACAACATTATAAACTTTACACAAGACATTACAAACATGGAATCATAACATACTCAAAAAGGAGAGTTTGACTCAACTAGGTGCTCCTGCACCACTATGACAACCCAAAGAATGAGCTAGAGATTGCTAAAAGAACCTAGAGATCTTGCATGAATGAAAGAGATATATTTAAAAGAGAGAATATGAGGGAAAGAAGAGTTTAGTGAGTTATTTTTGGAAGATATTGAGTCGTTTCCACTGACTTGGGCAGGTGACAAGTGTCAAAACACTCAAAATTGACATTTGAATGCTAAGATGTTTGCATCGGATGTCCACATGGCACACTAGTGTCTAGATGAATCATGCTAAAAAATGATGAGTGGCAAGAGAAACACATAGATAATGAAAAATTGAAGCTGAAAGATAGCTATTGGAATGACATCTTGAGCATCCTGAGAGGGAAAAGGCTAATGCAAGGGCTAAAATTAGCCTACATAGATGCTACGAGAATGGACACTAAAATGGATACAAAAGTGTAGGTGGATTTGCAAAGGGGTATGCAATTTTTGACTCTATAGGAAGAAAGGTATTGCAAAGAACATCTCTCATTCTAATGCCCAAATTAAGGGTGTGAACTTCTCTAGGTTTGGTGCAATTATTTAGTTGAACTATTTGTTAGATTCTTGTAGCAAACAAATTTTCATTTCACTTTTCTTTGTTGTACAATTTTTGTGTTGCCTTTTGTTTGGTATGCATTGTGTTAATTATGTTAGTCACTATCTTTGTATAAGAATCTAGGACCCTACTTCAAAATCTAACTTATCTTCATATGGGATTGAAACCTTTTCCCAACTTATCTAATTAAAACAAAGGGTTCTTGCACTTTATTGTACATTCTATTTTAATCATTTGATATAAATACAATTTATTCTTGTCATATTGAAATTTTGAATTCTTTGTACTTTACATTAAGTATATAGATCTTAGGTGGTTATTTCCATGGAAAAATATTGCATGTTATTGGAATAAGTAAGATTTTTGGTTAGTTTTTTGGGAGATTATGGATTGCAGTTGTTACATTTTCATGAAGAATTAAGTGTGCTCTTCTTTTGCATCCTTGAATGATTTGGAGTATTAATGAGGAATTAAGTGTGCTCTTATTTTGCACCCTTGGATGATTTGGAGTATTAATGGACAATTATGTGTGCTCTTCTTTTGCATCCTTGAATGATTTAGAGTATTAGAAAGGCGTGAGAGGAGTATAATATTTGGAGGTTTTTCTTTTTTGCATGGATTTGTATTGTACATTCATTTGAAATACATGTGGAACAAATTGATGTTCACCATTGTATCTAGAGTGTTTGATAAATTTTGATTTACAACTTGGTGTCTCCTAGTTTGACATTAGAAGCAAAATTTGAAAGAATCGTCATTGGGGAGGTGGTTTCTAAATTTAGAGGGTAGCCATATATTTAGAGTATTTTGGCTCAAATCTAACCTTACCATCAATTTTAAAAAGGGAAAAAACATATAGATCAAGTGTCAAATCATTAATTTTGGACACTTGTAGGCTAGGATATTATAAACATTATAGCCCCTTGACCATATGAATATATTTTTAAATTATTCTATACAAATCTACCATGTAGACTTGTGATATCTAAGCACAATTAATTAAAGTTAAAAACTAACTTTTTCTATGTTATTTGTATTTTACAAAATGTTTAAACACTTTTTTTAAAGGTTGCATTACATAGACACATACCCCACATTATAGTCTACAATTTTTTCATAGGGCTCAACCCTTTAGTGCATGTGGATATTGAACTTATATAATTATGCAAATAAAATTCAAGTGTACTTGGATATTCTGTAGAATGGGGAAGTAAACTCAATATTAGATATTTAACTTCTAGACTTATAGAATTTGGCCTTTCCCATTATTTATAAGTTCAAAATATACATTACTAGTTGATTCTAAAAGTCTTGAAAATGTGAAAAATTGACCTCCAACTAGATATTATTTTCTTCATTTACTCAATTGGAGGAGCAAAAGTTGGTATCAAAACTTGTTAATCACTTTCTCCAAATTATAAATTTAGTCTAATTATTTGCTTCTAGAAGATATTACATTTAAAATGTTGTGTTTGATCAATGGGTTGTAGTTCAATTGGTTGAACACAAATAGAGAGGATGATGGTGTATCCTTTGATTCTTTCATCCATCAAGATTCAACTCTTGTAGAGATATACAATAAAAAGAGATCAACCTGCGATCATGTCTTAGACAACTTTGATAGAATTGATACCCCTCATTGCTTCATTCAAAATCAAAGAGTTATCAGCTCAAAATTGTGCTCTTAATCCCAATGGATTGGGTCTCACATTGATATAGAAAACTCAAACACAACAAAACAAAAATGACATGTTGGCATTGATTTTGAAGTCTTTATTTCTGAAACAGAGAAGAGGTGTTTGTTTTCTTTATCGCAGAGTTAAGAAGGGAGGCTTCAACATTCACCCTTAGGTTTAAGCTTCCCAATCAGCTTCATGGACTGATTTAGGAAGCGCAAAAAGCCAAATAACCATTAAGCTATTAAGGAATTTAGTTTCCCTTAGGTTTAACTTGCCTGAAGGCATCAATTCACAAGAAATGTAATGAAGAAAATAAACTTCCACAACATCATTCGTAACACAAATCCAACATTTGCCTCTGCAAAAGCTTGTCTAGGTTAATTTAAAACAAGCAGAAAAAATATAAAAAGCAATATAAACAGAGAAAGAAAATCACACAAGGACACAAGACAACAAGATTTATAGCGGTTCACCATAAAGGCTACATCCACTCTCAAGCAAGGAACTCTCTCTATTAATCGATGTCCAGTACATGACTATACACGTCTATTTATACATTTATTCAGGTATGAAACAAAGTGATGGGGAATGCAAAGAGTTATGTGACCGTTGGACTTCACATTCCCAATAGTCTGCACAACACATCATCTGGATATCCAGAAATTGGATTTATATAAAACGATTTAAAAACTTTTAGAAAAATAATACATAACACTTTTAGGAGAATAAAGAAGACATGACCAAAAACCATAAGAAGCAATTAAAAAAAAATCAAATTAATTAATATATGTTGCCTATAAATATTCAATAACACTTTTGGTCTAATACGTAACTAAGTTGAAGCACGTGACATTCGTAGAAGTTTCGTCGCTGATTGAGGATTACATGGCGTCATATTCACTCTCCTACGTATGGGAATAGACATAAAAAATTTATATCACAGAAGTGCTTGGGAGAACTCTGGGAATCTTTGAACTTCTGTCAATCGGATTTATTTTTCCTGATGCACATATATTTGATATAAATTATATTTTATGATTTTTTAGAAAGTAAATAATTGGCCAGAATGTGGAGGCCACCTCTTACATTATGTAATTGCTAATGAGTGGCTTTCAGAAATTAGTAGCTGCTTTTAGTTATTTATTTAGATAAATCTGAAGTTATCAATTGAATTTAATTGATTAAAGTATCGAGTTTTTATATTGGCATTAGAATAGGCAGCTGATATTGAGTTTTGAAACATGATTTATCTTTTGTTTAGTTGTGCTCTTGGGTTTTCCTGCCTTGAGTCTTGACTATTATAATTGGGTTTACCATGGAGTCCAATTTACCCAATTCAATTATTAGCTGATATTAATGTACTTAATTTTTCTGTGTTCTTTAAAGTTATTTAATCTTTTTTAGTATGTTGTAGAGATTGCAAGCTTTAGAATATTTTCAAGGCACTTGTTTTATTGAGATGTACAAAATGTTATCACCCTTGACGTATATGCTTTACATTTCAAATCACAAAGAATGTTATACTATTTATTCTAGTTCTTAGCATTTTTAATCCTTAAACATTTTTGTTTGATGTTATTATTCATTTGTCTGCTTCTTTCAATTTTCCATAGCAATTTCTATATAAAATTATGAATTCACACATAATGTCTTCTTGCAAAGGTAGTTCATGTCTTACATATTGGTCTAGGGATTGTAATAAGGAAAGACATTGATTTAAGAGATATATTTGAGTTTCCATGAGGAAAAGTCTGAGTGAGACATAGCTCAATGCATGACCATAAAGTCACCTTCTATATAGAGGTTCTTGGCTTGGTATTTGATGGCTAAGGAGACAAAGAATTCAGCTGTATTGTTGGTTCCATGGGGAAGAATTTTGCATGCTTTTTATAATGTACTTCCTTGAGAGCTCTCAAAACTACCCTAGCAACAAAGACACTTGAGTTACCTTTTGAGGCACCATCAAACTTGAGTTTGATCCAATTAACCAAAAGGAGGACCCAAGCGGTAAGGCTCTTGTTCATTTTATTTTTATTTTGAATTGATCCTTGTAGTGGGGGGCTTGAGGAGGCTATATGTATATGCGTGTGTTAATTTTTTTTGACAAATCGAAGATGGAATAATCATTTAGCCCTCTTATGGGTATACTATTCCCCTTTTAGAAGTTAAGTGTTCATATCAACTTTATAAAAAAATTAATTGTGATATGCCATATAGTAATGGATTACCTTATCTTTATTTTGTCCATAAGAATTAGGATGAGGATAATTCTATATTCATTTAACTCATTTATTAATAGATTTAGGTTGAGAATAATTATATATTCATTTACCTCATCTATTAATAGATTTATGGTAGTTATAATTGCTTAGTCAAAGATTTAAGAGTTTCATTATCCATTTTCTTAAATGACACTTGGCCAAAGATGCTGGTACTTTTCCTTAATGAAAATTTACTTAAGAATATAGAGCATCATTGAAGGATTTGTTTATATTCTATTAATTACATCAAATTTCAACATATCTCTAATATTTAGGGAGCTAAATATTTGTTCGTCATAGCATGGTTTGACTTTAGTCAAAGTAAATTTGTTACTAGATGTCTTCCTCAATGTTCTTTCTTACATTTGCAAATATCTCATTATATCAAGATTGCATTGAAGTTCTTACTTTCATACCTGATTTGCATAAAAGACCCTTTAATAATGTAGTCTATATTAGGAAGATTGTAGTGATTTTATTATCATTTAATACTTTTCCATTTCCAAAAATGTATGCATTGTGAAAATATATAAGGTCTATTTATTATATTCCCTCAGCCTAAATTTCCTTTGTGCTCCTACTTTAGCATGTCCCATTTTCTTTCTCCCTAGGCCCACTTGGGTCTCTTTTACTCCAACCTTGATGTCACTTGTTGACACCATTGGGTGGGCCCTATCCTAAAACTATCTTCCCTTGAACCAAGAGTTTGGAGGACCAGGATGCTCCATGCCCCAGCCCCCCTTAAACAAGTCCCAATTTAATACCTTGTAGGATCTCTCCCTCCCTAATTGAATTTGGTCCCTATGGTTACGCTTGATCATTGGAGGTTGGCCTAATCGGTAATTAACCTAGGGAACCATATATAAATAAATCCTATCAATCTAAGACCTAGAAACAATTCAAAAGAGTTCATATCCAACATTTTGAAGAATTCAAGGCAACATTTCATCCTTTGAGCATTATATTGAAAAGTTACATCAATCTTAATGCAAGCATGTGTGTGTGATTAGGTTTTCCGTGTTCATGTGTTTGTTATGCCATTACATTCAACATTTGTGATTACATCCAAAGAACATTACATCATCAATCCTTCCATCAACAAGTACATATTTGAGGGAATTAGCTCAGGAGCTATACTCTGTGATCTCGATAGGGTTGATGATGATGAACAAGTTTAGATTTTGATAGAGTGAAAGTTGGAGGACCAAGGTGAATCTGTACTACCTGGTCCCAAAAAATCAGGTCGAACTTTTGGGGACAAGTTCCAAATGGCTCCATGGGACATCTGCAACATACTGTATTCATTAATTTACTTCAATTATCCCTTGTTTTTCTCTAATTTTACAATTCACATCCAATATTCAACTAGAAGAAGGGGGCAAATTAAAAACAATGAATCTAAATAGAATTTTTGCCCTTTTCCTATTTGGATCATGGCTAGATCTAATCAAAGAAAGAGTGAACTTACCTGAAACTAGTTCATATCTCTGTTGAATTTTTTTGTAAGAGTTAAATATGAAAATTATATAAAGACGAGTTCACTTTTCATGGAAAAGTTAATCTTAGAGGAAGAACACTTGAAGCCAATGTTATGGTAGATTTAGCTTTCTTAAAAAATATCCCGATTGCCTTTTCCTTCAACATTATGATCAATCTTCATCTAGAGAGAAGAGGACAATTCTTTTATTTCTCATTAAATTTTATGATCAAAAAATCCTTTATGGTTAGTGATTCATACCCACTCGACAACTTTATAATTGCATGTCGATTTAAAGTAGAAATTTATGAAAAAGAGAAAGAAAGTTACCTTACACAATAAAAAGTGATAAGGATATATAGTTCAAACATTGATAGGTATCTTTGGAACACATATATATTTCATTATAATATTATAAAAAAAATTATATATAAAAAAATATAAATAAATTTTAATTATTTTCTATAGAAACATATATTTAATTAATAATAGTATAATACTAAAAATAATAATTATAACAATATAATAATATAAGATAATATAAAAAATAAAAATATAGAAGTAGATAAAAAATTAACATATATTAAAAATAAAATAATATAATTATGCTGAGAGGTAGAAGTCTAGAATCCCTTACATAAAACACAACTTTAAATAACGGTTTGAATATTCAATTGCCACTATTGGGAGTTACTAATGCTTCCATTAATGGAATATAGACATTTCATCAGAACCATTCATCATAATGTTTTCATTGTTTAAATAAATATTTATGTGGATTTAATTAAATTGATAGGAGTGGAACATATGATTGTTTTTATATTGTATGTAATTATGAATGAAAAAATATCATATTTTCTCATCCTTCCATATCAAAAATGTTAGAAGACAATTGAATTTGTATGAATGTTCAAAACCATTTGAACAATAACTACCTTCTATTATTGTTTTAAGAGTTAAGATAGTGTTTGTATATTTCATTATTGTTGTGAGAAACTAAGCCCTTTGTTCGAATCTTGTAGAGGGTTTTTTATTATCATCATTATTTTTTATAGACAAAATGAGAACTATAAGGTAATTGTTTAACTACTATTATATATCTTAGTATGCAATCAAATTATATCAAATTGTATCATTTTCTCCTTGCATATGATTTTTCAAAGTGTTTTCTTTTCACGTAAATTTTTTGCAGTTAGCTCAAGTTGTCTTGAAATTTCAAGTTCGTTGTTTGTTATTAATGATCTCACGTTAGGAGATTTGTTTCAATTTGTATTGGTGGTAAATAAAGGATTTCACCAATTAAGATAATAAAACCACAAATTTATCTTAGGGACCACTACATTGAAAGAGGGGTGAACCTAATAGATCTATCCACAATCCAAATAGAAAAAGGGTCAAAATTCTAATTAGATTCACTAGTTTTTAATATAACCCCTCTTTCTAGTTAAAGATTGGATCTGAATTTTGAAATTAAGGTAAAACAACGGATAATTAAAGTAAATTGATGAAGAAAATATTCTACAAATGTCCTAGCCACCAACTAAGATCTGGGAAAGAGAAGGGATTCCAAACTTGTTCCTAGAAGTTTGACCTTATTTTTTGGGACTAGGTAGTACAAATTTGCATTGGTCCTTTGACTTTCATTTCATAAAAAGATGAACCTTTTCATTATCAGGAACTTGGTTGGGATCTTTGAGTATAGCTCCTAAGCTGATTCCCTCAGAACTGCACTTGTGTATGGGAGGATTGATGATATAATTCTCTTTGAGTGTAATAAAAAATGTTGAATGTAATGGCATGAGAAATACATGAACATGAAAAACCTAATCACACACAAATGCTTGCATGAAGATTGATGTAACTTTGCTCCATAATACTTGAAGGATGAAATGTTGCCTTGAATGCTTGAGAATCCTAGGTATGAAGTCTTCTCAATATATTCTAGGTCTTAGATTGGAATAAATTGATAGGATGTCTTTATATAGGGTTCCCTAGATAAATTATAGATTAGGCTGACCTCCAATGGTCAAGTGTAGCCATGGGGACCAAATTCCATTTGGGAGGGAGAGAGCGCACTTGGTCCAAAATTGGGACCTATTTAAGGGGGACTAGGGCATGGAGAAGATTGGTCCTCAAAACTCAAAGGTCAAGGGATGATAGTTTGAGGATGTGGCCCACCTAGTGGTGTCAATAGGTGATATCAAGGTTGGAGTAAAAGGGATCAAATTGGGCCTAAGTGGAATAGAAATAGGGCATGCTAAAGTAGATCCAAGCTTAAAGGAAATTCACCTCCCCTAAAGTAAATCTTTTAGAACTACCACTTCATAATCTAAGAAACTAAGGGAGTAGAAATCCTCCCACACCCACACCAAGATCCCATCCTCCATAGTTTAATGAATGTAATTGTACACATGGACACCTTAAATTTTTTGTAGATTAGATTTGATCATAGGAGAAAGGATTAGTTTATCAATGGATTGATAGTCACTCCATGAATCCTCCTAGAAGAGTACGAAGTATCCATCATGAATGTCTTAGGTCAATAAGTGTGCAATCATTGGCATGCATTTAAGCATAAAGTTATAAATACAAGAGCCTTAAGGTAGACAAT
The DNA here is from genome assembly GCF_030272615.1 of Cryptomeria japonica. Lineage (NCBI taxonomy): Eukaryota > Viridiplantae > Streptophyta > Pinopsida > Cupressales > Cupressaceae > Cryptomeria > Cryptomeria japonica. The sequence goes on along the minus strand of NC_081411.1, from coordinate 702,325,333 downwards.
GTGTGGCGGAAATGATTGATGGAACCATCTTTCCCAAATATTTCTATTGAAGAATATGAGTGCATTTTAATTCTAGTTCATAAAACATGCACCGGATCAATTTTGCGCCTAATGCTTTATTTTGTGTTCATATTCATTTCATACCTACACCAGTTTCTACCTTAGGGCTACAAATTTATCCCAAGATATGAGGGCATACTTATCCTTATTAGCATTTGTTAGGATTATTGATAATCCCAAAGATACTAAGAGGGGGGGTGAATCGACATCTAATCAGTTAACAAAATATTTAACCTTATTAAGAACTTTGCATTCCAAAACAGTGTACCGGTAAATAAGAATTAATGCAGTATATAGGAATAATAAAGATAGCATAGAAAATACACCATAACACAAGATGTTTAACGAGGAAACCCAGTGTGGGAAAAAACTCGATGGGATTTGTGACCCACAATATTCACTCATTGGCCAATGAATAAATATTACTTACAATGAGGGGCCTGCACATGCAGGAAGGCTAACTACCTAGAGCTCACTGCTCAATAGGAGTCTCACTAACTACAAAAGTGGATTATAAAATCCAATACAATGTACTACTTCAAATCAGCATCAACTATGCCAGGTTCAGTACCAGTTTAAGCTCATTCTATAACCAAAACCTTCGTTGTCACTTATATCACCTTATATATAAATATCATCCATTCATGCTATATTTCTACCACACTTCTTCAAAATGACCTATAAGATTTCATACATATATATGAGTCTTTTACAATATGCCTTGTCGGCTTTACAAAATATAATATACAATTAAATACAATAAACAAAAGTTTATTCCCTGTCGGCTGGGGTGCCGGTATGCATTGTTGCCGGTGCCAATGCTTGCCGGTGGCTTTACCAGATGAATGCCAGAAGGTTTCCAGAAGGTTTCCATTAATGACAACACCATCATTTCTCATAAGAGTGTATAATTCCAACAATCTCCCCCTTTGGCATTGATGGCAACACTCATGAGAAAAATCCACAAACTGTTCCAAAAAGTGAAGTCTAAAAATTTACCAAAAATATGTGCTCCCCCTGAGCAGATGATCTCCTTTGATTAATCATTTTTCTCTGTCTACTACTCCCCCTTTGACATCAATGACAAAGGTTGTCAAAAATTGTCAAACGAGTGCAAAAATGTCACCTCAAAGTTTGTAACCGGTTGGTTACAATCTGAAATATGTCTGCCAAAATCAAATTTAAACTCTGTATGAATCTGTTGCTATCATCTAAGGTTGCCTTAGTTTGCTGGATCATGCCAGTGAGATGATGCATATGCTCCTCCGACGATCTTTCCCCTTGAAGTAATGCCTTAGATATCTCACTTCTCAGAGATATAAGATTATCCAACTTAGGACTAAGCTTATACTTAAGCTCTCTGGCATTTTCCTTGATCCTTGCTTTTTATTTCCTCAAATCCTGCTATTTCTTTCTCAATAACTGATATAGGTTCGGATGAACCAATTATGTTATCAGCTATATCATCTATCTCCTTCTGTACTCTGCTTGTTTCCTTTTCAATGTCCTTTGTTAACATACGCGTCTTACATGTTTCTCTATACAACTCCTTACATTCCAAAATTGTAGTATTCAGTGCCAGTAAAAGTGTGTTAATATGTTCTGTGCACTTCTTTATTCTGTCCTCAAAGAACTTTTCCTTTTCAATTTTCTCTTTAAAGGTGTCCTCATTCACCTTATCCACCGTTATTACATTGTCGGTAATGAATTTGGACAATGTGTCCAACTGACCTAAAGAATCCTTTACATGATCTATATTACATTTTGGTGCAATCATATTAAGAATTGGTATTGTATCATCAATTACCTTGTAGGCCAATGCACTACAGTCAGTTATCTTCTTGATAGAGTCCAGGAGTACCTTTGTCACATTAGTAGGCCTGAATTCACTTAATGAAGTACTGGATGTCTAACCAACTACCTTAAATACCTTTGTGCTTCCAACATTAGTAATCATTTTCCTTGAATTATCCTCTAGTGGATCAGTCTGAGTTTGCATTTCAACTAGCAATGGTTTGGGTTCCTCAGTGATTACCGGTTTCACTATCTCAATATGTACCTAAGCTTCTATTGGTTTCTCTATTAGTTTCTTTATGTGCTTAGCTGTCAATATCTCTGTTTTAGTAGGTTTCTCAGTGCCAACATCTATACTACCAGTATTCACTCTAGCATCCAATGGTTGTTCTGTTTGTAGTGTATGCTTTGTTTGATCTGTTTGAATCACAACCTCAACATTCTCTGCCGGTTGCTCAGCAATGTTTCCACTGTCAGCAATATCATTCTTTACCTCTGTATTGTCCTTATCCACAACAATGTTCACTTCCTGAGTATCCACATTCATGGTGAATAGAATTTCTGATTCAGGGTTAGTGTCATCATGTGTTATACCTTCACTGTCAATAGCCGGTGTATCAACAGTATGTACTGGTGCAGTTTCCACAGGTGCTGGTAACTTATCACTTATCTTGATATTCAGTATTCCACCAACTTTACCTTTCCCTTTGTCCTTATCCTTCTGATAAACTTTGAATGTTTTCTTCGGCCTGTTCAATTATTCTTGTTTTTCTTTTTCCACAAAAAAGATATCCCATTTATCAGTAGTTTCCTCTACAATCTCATTAACTCTACCAGCCATCAAACTTACTTGTCGGTGACCACTAGCAAAAACTGACATGTTAGCTTCACAAATTAGACCATCAATTTCCTCTTTTGAGTTAACTGGATGTACAGCTAGAAGTTTTTCAACTTTAAGTTTCTTGTCCAATTCCATTACTGCAATCCTCTTTGCAGCTAATCTCCTATATAGTTCATTAGGCAAGTCATCCACAACTTGAATTAACACTTTCTTGTATTTGTCCAGATGTAGAATTATACTGTTTTCTATGCTTTCCTTTTCTGAATCATTAAATGTGTTATACAATTTGCTCATATTTGCCAAGTTACCATCATCCGTTATTTCATTTAGCAAATTATCCAATGGAGGTATAACTTGTTTTTGTTTCTTTTTAGGAGTCAGTTTCTTTGCCGGTTGCCTTACTGCCTTTTGTTTCTTTCTCAAGGTTCTTATTTTTTTGGGTGAAGGAGAGGGTACCGGTGAAGGTTTTCTTTTCCTATCAACTTTTCGAATTCCACAGGTATGTCACTGTCAGATGATGTGCCAACCGGTGAAATGCATGCCTTCGGTTGCAGTCCTTCCAGTTCACTTGCCTTTATACTGGTAATGTCATAACATTTTCTTTGATTTCCTTTACCTTCTTAGAAGCATCTCTTATATACTTTTCTCTTCTCTTCCTTTGTTTCATTGTTTGTACACCACTTTCAATTGTTTTTGCACTACCAAAAAATTCTTCTAATGGTTCTCTAGGTGCATCTAGCAAGGCTTTTGCACAAGTTTCAACAATGTTCAGATCTATCTCATAACCCATTTTTGTTACCCATATAGTTCTAGGAAGTACCGCTTCCATCCATGTTTCATCCTTCTTAATTACAAAATAGATTTCCTTGTCATATTTATCTACTACACTCTGTGGTAGTCTCTCTCTGGTTTTCATTTTGGCTTGAAATGTTTTAAAGTATTTAGTGATGTTTCTATCCTTAGCAGTATCCATGCTGGTGAAAGCTTCTTGCAATTGTTTGCCTACTGGTATGTCATATCCAAAATATTTTTGTCCAATACTAGGGATTTCCTTTGTGAAATACAACATAAGGCATACTAAGAGATTACCAAAGCGAAATGTTCCTTTCTTGTCTCCTTTTATCTTTTTCAAGTTATCTATTAGTTCATCCTTCAGCCATTCACACACATCTATTTTTGCATCATTTTTGACCATTTCATAAGCACTATTAATGCAAAGACTAGAAACCGAATTAAGTCTGTTTGCATGAGTAGTTTTGTAACCAAGTATCATACTTATGAATATCACATTGAGGTCTTTGATGTCATTCACTCTTAGATATCTACTATCAGATGTTGCTCCGGTTAGGGTCATGACTTTGTTATTAGGAATCTTCTTTGTTTTTTCTGGTCTGCTGCCGGTTGAGGGTAAACCTATTACTGCCCTAATTGCTTATCGGGTGAATTTGCAAACTGAGTCTAACCAAATAAATTCTCCATGTGCCCTACTTAGGACAATTATTACTACTTCTTCCGAAAATTCAGGGATGTTCAAGATTTCCATAAAACCTAAAGTCTCAATAATCTTGTGCTCGGGTTTGACAATGCTATTTTAATCACAAATTATGGTTCTAAACATCTTTAACACCTCCTTAGATCCTAATTATTCAATGTTGTAGTGAATATATATCCTAGGGTCTTCAGCATAAGCTACACCTTTAGGAATCTTTGAAAATACAACAGTAGGGTTTGCAATAAATTTGGGAGCAGAAGAAGAAGCCATTTGAAAAATACCTTTACTTACTTGATAATGTTTGAATGCTTGAAATAAATCACTTCACACCTTTTCCTTGAATGCCTTCACTCATATTTTGTGCTCTTTGCTAATTTGAATGCTCGGTGAATCAAAAATGAAGGAAAAGCGATGATTTATAATGAAATTTCTTTCAACAATCGCATTAAATGCTCGCCGGTTAAGTGAAAACTTAACACATCTGCTGGTAAGGAATAAATCTATCTTCTTACCATCGACCGAGGGCAAACTGTATGATATTCAATTTTTTGCAATACCCCCAAAGGGTTACTTCTCAGTTGGATGAAGAATCTCCTGCCAGTGGAGTAATACTTTGTTCTACCGATGAAGGAATAGTCTCATCAACATTCTGATCTCTCTTTCTAATCCATTGTTTTGAAAATTCTTGTTTTACCTCATCTACCTTCTCTTTTCCTTTCAAACTGGGTCCTTTATTATTTGCCGGTGAAGTCTTGCTTCTACAAAATTTTGCAATATGTCCAATCTTGCTACAAGCATAACAAGTCACATTATTCTTCTTAATAGCCTTTCCATATCCTATGCTGGTTTGTGTTCTACATTGATTAGATAAGTGCCCAAATCTTCCACAAACATAACATCTCACATTCATTTTGCAGTTTTCTGAATTATGACCAACTTTGTTGCATTTGGAACATTGACCGGTGGGTGCATTAATGTTCTGATTGTTTCTAGATCTACACTAATTTTCTCTATGACCATACTTGTTACAGTTAAAGCATTTCCCATTAAATTTGTAAGCATTAGGCTATCTTACCGGTTTACTATGATCATGCTTGTTTGTAGTACCAGAACTTTCTCCTACTTCAAATCCAAGTCCATTAGTATCTCCATTAGGTTTTTGACTTTTCAGCATATTATCAAATTCCTCTGAACTTTTCTTGAATTTCTCTTTGTGTTGATTTGCAGTAGCCAGCTCATTTTCCAGAATTCCCATTTGTCTCATAAGTTCAGTTTTATCATGTTGCATGTGAATCAGATTTGTCTTCAACATATCATTTTCATGACTGAGTCTTAGATTTTCATTTCCAGCATCATTGAATCTCCTAGTCAAGTCATCTTCATTCTTCTTCCCGTCTTCAATGTCTGTACAAAATCTCATAGTCATATCTTGTATTTCATACCTCATCGTACTGTTTTCTTGTCTCAACTTGTTCACAAGCTCATTAAGAGTTTCCTTTTCATCATTATCACTCTGCATCTTCTCATGAAGTTCTTTCTTTTATTTCTGGCTATAGTAAGATTCTCCTGAAGTCCTTGAATGAATTCCTGTGCAGTTCTTAGATCATCTTCAAGTTTGATATTCTTCAACTTCTTTGAATCATAGTCTACAAGAGCTCCTTCCAATTGCTTTCTTAAGATCTCCATCTGTACTGGTGTTAGAATCTTCCTCAAGCTATTAGGCTTATGAAAAAAGAAGACCAAGCTCTGATACCAATTGTTAGGATTAATGATAGTCCCAAAGATACTGAGAGGGGGGGTGAATCAGTATCTAACCGGTTAACAGAATATTTAACCTTATTAAGAACTTTGCATTCCAAAACAGTGTACCGGTAAATAAGAATTAATGCACTAAATAGGAATAATAAAGACAACATAGAAAACACACCATAACACAAGATGTTTAACGAGGAAACCCAGTGTGGGAAAAACCTTGGTGGGATTTGTGACCCACAATATTCACTCACTGGCCAATGAATAAATATTACTTACAATGAGGGGCCTGCACATGTAGGAAGACCAACTACCTAGAGCTCACTGCTCAATAAGAGTCTCAATGACTACAAAAGTGGATTATAAAATCCAATACAATGTACTACTTCAAATCAACATCAACTATGCCAGGTTCAGTACCAGTTTAAGCTCATTCTATAACCAAAACCTTCATTGTCACTTATATCACATATATAAATATCATCCATTCATGCTATATTTCTACCATACTTCTTCAAAATGACCTATAAAATCTCATACATATATATGAGTCTTTTACAATATGCCTTGTCGGATTTACAAGAGATAATTACAATTAAATACAATAAACAAAACTTTATTCCTTGTCGGCTGGGGTGCCGGTATGCATTGTTACCGCTGTCGGCGAAGTGTCTCCTGGTGTATGTAGATGTCTATGCCGGTGCCGGTGCCTGCAGGTGGATTTACCAGATGAATGCCAAAAGGTTGCCATAAGGTTTCCATCAATGACAACACCATCATATATCATCAGAGTGTAGAATGCCAACAACATTTCCTTGGAAAACTTAATTTTGTATTTTTTTGTTGCAAATTATAACCCACCATGGTGGGGATAGAAATAAAGGACAATAGATATGTAGGTAGTTCAAAAATTGCCACTTTTAACATGATGATACACCCAACCCAGGAGAGCCACCAACCTTTCCAATAGGTCATGTGGTTGGACATTTTATTTCCTAAAGAGTCCCACAATTTTATAGTGTGAAGTCATTTAGATGAAGGAAAACCCAAATAGTTGTAAGGGAGAGATCCTCGACAAAATTGAAGCACTCTAAGGATCTCCTTTCCTACTCTTGGGAGCGCAAAAAGGAAAACAATTCAGATTTGGTGTCATTTACTACTTGCCTTGAAGCTAATAAATAAATCTATAGAATATTAACAAACACTTAGGCTTATTGTTTGTTTGATTTTCCAAATAGTGTTGTACATCATGTCAATTTTTTTTGATGAGTGAGCACATGAAGGACTGGTAGCTTGGAACCACTAAGCCAATAAAAAAAAGTATCCTGATGGATAGTTTGTCTAAGGGCTTCAACCGTAATAATGGAGAGGAACAAAGATAATGAATCACCTTGGTGAAGACCATAGGAGGATGAAAAAATCCTTTAGGGGAAACATTGAAGAGATTTGAGAACCAAGGAGTAGAAATACAAGTGAAGAGATACTAAATCCAATCCTTAACAAAACCAAAAGCTTTTAAAACCTTAAAGAAAATCTCCAAACTAGTTCATCATAAGCTATCCAGATATCTAACTTAACCAATGTAGTAGTATGGTGAAGTGATTGGACGATCGCCTAAGAAATGATAGCCCCATCAAGAATTGAGTGATTAGAAACAAAGCTAGTTTGCTTCTTATAGATAATGAATGGAATAGTATTTTTAAGACAACTTTCCATAACTTTAGAAATGATTTTGTATAGTGTATTGCAAAGAGAGATGGGGTAAAAATCCTCTAAGGAAAGTGCATTCTTTGTTTTAGGAACTAGAGCAATACATGTGTTATTAATTTCCAAAATTAGGGTGGACTTTAACCTAGAATTATCGATAGCAACCATGACATCTGACTCTATGATATGCCAACATTTTTTATAGAAGATCAAGATAGAAAACCATTTGGGCTTAGAGACTTATCAGGGTGAAGTTGAATGAGCTAAAAGCATTTGATTCTATGCTTCTAAAATTAACCTCAGAGTATTTTACAAAAAAATTCTCTATGAAGATAAATTAGAACCCTCCCAATGGTTGAGAAAATTGGTGAAGTTTTCCATCATATTATCTTTTAGCATGTAAATATCTTCATAAAAAGAGTCACTAGTACATTCAGGGCTAATTTTTGATGGCCAATTGTCGAAATTGTGACTACTTTTCGTCGGACTGCCGACAAAAGTAGCCAACGAAAACTCGTTGTCAGACTTGTAGATGATGCCACTGACTATCGGAAGTATGACGACCCCATGGACTCTGCCGACAGCGAGCATGATCGCTCTTTCAATCAAAAAATTCATTGGACATACAACATCCTTGTCGGATGTTTGTTTAGATTGCGTCGGAGAGTCGACAGAAGTTCAAAACTTTGCACCAACAGGAATGTTGTTTGTCTGACGGTTTTGTCGTCGGTCCATTAATATGCATCGACGACTGTCCGACAAGGAAGTGCTGTCAGACATACAACATCCTTGTCGGATGTTTGTGTAGTTTGAGTCATAATTTTGATGCATTCTAGAAACTTTGCACCGACGAGAAGGCTATTGGTCCAACGATTCCATCATCGGTGGAAAGAATTCTGACAAACATTTATTGTTTTAATTTTTTTTTATTATTATCTAGACGTAAAGCACACCTCATTGATATGTACAGCAAATGATATTCTATCCCCATCAGCTACCAATAGGGGGCATAGGTTTGAAGCTAATATGAGGTGCACTGGTTTCAAGCTAATATGATCAGGCGCACCATGGTTGAGATGGTCCAACTCCTAAGAGGACTGTATGAACCACTGAGTACTGATAAACCTATTAAAAATGGTGTTGATAGGGAATTAGCTAACCCAAATACAAGAGCCTTTAAAGCCAATCAGGGAGATGAAATGACTTTATGTACCTTATCTAAGTTAGTTGTTCTTGGGAGCTACCAAAACTTATCTACTATATATATACATGAAATGAATTTATCTACTATATATGCACATATTTCTTATAAGCATAAAGTGTCATCCTATGTCAATACATGGCATATACCTATTGAATGACATGTATATATCTCATACTAAGTAGTCACTCGTTATTATATATTCAACATATATTCAAAGATGATAATCATGCATTCTGAACTACATTAATATCATCTTTAATAAAATAAATCACATGTACAAGGTTATTGGGTTGATTGAGTCCAATAGCAAAGTACAATAGGTAAAGATAGTGTATATATATCTCATACTAAGTAGTCACTCGTTATTATATATTCAACATATATTCAAAGATGATAATCATGCATTCCAGACTACATGAATATCCTCTTTAATAAAATAAATCACATGTATAAGGTTATTGGGTTGATTGAGTCCAATAGCAAAGTACAATAGGTAAAGATAGTACTAAAAATAATGTTACTAGCATCTTATAAGAAAACATAAATGCACTATGACCACCCACAAAACACTTGATATAAAATAGTTCCAACCTTTCTTTTGTTTAAGTAACTAGGGTATTTGAATTTAAATTTTGGTATAAAAAAATAAAATTTTAAAGGTCATCTCTCCCCCTATATAGTTCAACATGCCCACATGTTTACTCCTAAAAATTTTCAACTCATTTAGATATCTTATTTTCTAGTTATGAAATTGATCTTGGGACCTATGGGTTATGGGCCCATAATATATTTAAGTGAAGTTAGCATAAACCATATCAATTATGTTCAATTACATCAATCTCCACTTGGAGTGTTTAATATACATATCATCAATGATTACAATGCTTATTTCAATATACATTTGAATTGCAACTTTCAAGAGTAGATGAAAGAGAAAGAACATGTGTTGAGGGAGGTGGAAGTGCTCTCCGAGGTGATCATGAATTGAGTCCATTGGTCCCCAACGATGGTTTGCAATGCCACTTGACCATGTGGAACCCTTAGGTCCACCCCATCGTGCTTGTGGAGATAGTTCCAAATAGTAAATCAAAGTATACAAGGGGGGTGATAGGCTCACACATGCCATACACGATGCATATATGACACAAGTAATGGAACAATACAGTGCAACATCAATAGAGAAGGATGATACCAAGTCATGAATGCACATAGGGTCACTACTTTAAAACTACACAAGGCATTAGATTCTAGAGTGCAGTGGAGGAAGTGTCATCGTATGTCTCTTCACATAAGTCCCAACACTCCATGTGCGTGCTTGCCTTTCATTGTATGTGCTCATGGGGACACACCATATGGAACCAAGAATTCTCTCATACAAACGAGAACGATAATCACACAATCCCTATGCTACATGAGCAGGTATGTCTCTTTGCACAAGTCCCAATGCTCCATGTGCAGGCATGCCTTTCATCGTATGTGCTACATGGGGATGGACCATATGGAACCAAGAATTCTCTCATGTGAATGAGAACAATGATCACATAATCCTTGTGTGAGTGGGAATGCCTCTTCGCACAAGTCCCAATGCTCCATGTGCGAGCTTGCCTTCCCAAAACACCCTTGGTGTTGTGATAGCCCTCAAGGCATGCTCAAGGAACCAATTTTATTGTTATTTGTTTTAACCCAAGTCTATTGTTATGTTATCACTTGATTACAAAAATCCCCAAACATGAATGCCAAGCATACCACTTTCAGACGAGGGACACGAGTGGGAGCTACTCCCTAGTCTCACTCTAGGACTAAGCTCATGCCATATCTAAATGCAAGACATCTCAAATACATCAAATTGTCTCAATTGCAAAATGCCATTTTCATACATAAGCAAGACATACTCAATTGGTCACAACACCAAGAGAATGGATCCCAATTGATCCCTTATCAAAATTCACATATATGTTATCATGATTCCATAATAGAATATCATCTCAAAATCATCAAATACCACTTTTCAATAATTCCCAAGTTTGGACCAAAAACCAGTCATGAGATCAATTACCATTGTTGAATGAATGAATGAAAGATTTTAATGACGTCCACAAGACTAAATAGTCTATGGGACCAAGACAAACACCCTTAATTGATGGACCTCAAAAACCCTGAAATTTCAAAGTGCATAAAATGAAAATGCAAGACTAGCGTTTTGATTCTAATCAACTCAACAATACAATACTCCCTTGATTTGTCATTTCAATATCCCAAATAGAATTGAACAACATAACCTCATATATACTCGTAATTTCTAAATTTAGTTCATACAAATCATATAATCATCCAAATGGAGAGATTTAAATTGGAAGAATACTTTAATTCACTCAACAATTCATTTGCAACAAACTAAAATCAATTCAATTGAAAAACAAAGGAGGAATTTGAGTTCCTTCCTCAAACTTGACCAAATCTTCAAAATGACAATGTAATTGAACATAATTGAGATGAGACATGAGTTTCTTAAGTGAAGTTACCCATAAACTATGTACAATTGTTTGAATTCTTTTATCATAAACCACAATGAATCTACACCTATAGTCCAAAGTAATCTATCAAGGCATGCTATCTAAAATCCAAAATCATGAGTATTGGATCCAATTGTATAGCACAAAAATTTGATTATAGTAATTTGTTATACATAATATATCAAAGCAATTTGTAACCATATCTATTTAAGAATGGCTCAACATATAGACTCTTATCTTTCTTTTTTCTGGTAAGCATTATCAGCTATAATGAATATATAATACTGTAAAGAAGTCTTTATTGTTCATTATATAAATGAGGATATGTATAATATGGTATCATTATATATATTTAATTGTAATAGATAAGATTTGAAAAATATGTTTCATGTTTATATGTATTTATTCAAATAAATGATCTTTTGTCATTGAAATATAAGGACATATACCACTTTATTACTATTGAAAATTACTCACTGAGAATTAAAACAAAATAAATCTAGGATATGGAACAAAATTTTCTTAAGGTTTGACAATGGATGTATCCCTCAAATCAATCACAAAATTAACTATATAGATCAATATCTTACTTCAAATCACATAGAGAAAGCTTATTGATTTACTATGAACATGTTACGTTAGGATGAGCTTAGATATGAATTTGGAGTTATCAAAGCAATGTTAACAACATGTATCAGACATTTGGGATAGCAACATAGAGAAAGTGGAATATAAGATAGGTGAGAGTGAAGTGCCTTGGATGGAATGTTGGAAGAGATGTGTGGGACCCCTGCACACCCCATAGAAGCATTTAGAAGCCATAAACAAGTGCCATAGACCAAATATTAATGACTGTCCTAAGGGTACCAATTGTGACAATCACAAGTTTACCAGTGATACTACCTACTCAAACAAGTTGTGTTTGGAAACCCCCCTAGGTGTGTATATGTAATGGTAATGAAATGTCCTAAGAGTAGCCCTTACACCAGTATGCACAAACCTTGGTGTCACAATGGTTTTGGTGTGGGCTTGGGCCAATGGTGGTTGACTGTTACAATTAGGACAATGATCTGAAACATAATTTACAGTGTTTATAAGTCTAATGTCCCAATATATTTGTATAGATTTTCACAAAACAATTAACAACCAAACCATATCTATTAATAATATTTCCCCATAAAATGCATGCAAAATGCATCATCATTGATAGGATAACTGACTTGCATTTAGTAAGAGACCTCAATGAGTGGAGTTTCATGCTGAAAAGAGTACTTGCAATAAAGATATTGAAATCAACGAGACATTATGCATTCAAAAATCCACAAGGAAGATCTAATATTTATGAATGAAATTGCAAATCAATCTAAGTTACATGTTTGATATCTTACTTATATCATGGAAACATAAAATGTATATATGCACTCAACATACCTCTTTGCTTGTTTATTTGAGAATGTTGCTAGGAATTAATAGGTGAATGCTACATTGATCTACACATGAATCACTTGTAATTTCTTGATACTTTCATCCCTTGGTCAAGGCCCTGTACCCCTTAACACTTGAATATTGTTTCCACCCTCATGATTACTTGAAGTTCATGCTCAAATCACACTAAATGACAATAGTTAGTACAAAATAGTGACCATAGCCAAGGAAGCCGAAATTTACTCATACTCAACATAATAAGAAAGAACTAAATCATCTGGACCATTATTCATAACATAACCTCTTTTTCACATCATGGAAGGCAATGTAGGTCCTGGGGACAACTGAGAGGGGGGGGTGAATCAGTTGTCTAATAAATTCAAACCAAAATCTTATTGACCAACTTATTGCTTAATACCGGTAAGATAGTTAATTGTGCCGGTAAACAATGTTAGCAGGAAATGCTGTACCGGTAAGAATTAATGCATGAAACATAAGCACAAAGTCAACCACAACACATGACACAAATATTTGTACGTGGAAACCTTGTAAGGGGAAAAACCACGGTGGGAAACCTTACCCACAATCAGATGATACTACTGCAGATAGTAAGTGTACAAAGAGGGGTCTGCACATGCAGAAAGGCCAACAGCCTAGAGCTCACTGCTCAAACACAAATGGGAGTCACACTGACTACAGTTGGATGGTTAAATCCAATGAGAATGTACTGCATAAAATATCATCTTCATATGCTAGATTCAGTACCGGTGTAATGCTGATATGCTTTTCCAAAAACCTAACTTCACTTTCAAATTATGTCTTCATGTATATCTCTCTTGATCTCGCATATACCCTTCCTTAAATCTTTTTCGCATTCCACATTTGATCTTACAAATAAGATCTTACATTTATACCATACCCTAAGACCAATTTTAGTAGGTCGGCTCTACAAGATATTAAAATAAACATTTTACAAATAATACAATATCCGATGCAATAACCGATTGAACATGTCAGCTTAATGCATTTACAACAATAATAAATCATCTCCATAGCGTGCCATGCTGATCTGGAAAAGATAAACCTGCTGGTGTAACCCTAGATAACCTGGACCTATTTGCCGGTAAAAGCAAATATGCAAATAAGAATATACCAATGATATTACTTCAAGGAAAAGTGTCCACATGATGTCTTCGACAACCAAGTGTCTTCCATGTCATTGCAAGTACCGATGAACATTATATCCTGCCGGTTAACCATATACCGGTGATTGTTTGAACATTTTACTGATTGCCGGTGAATGTTGCTGGATCTCCAAAGTAGGTGTGTTAGCAGGTGTTGACATCAATGACAAAACCATACCAAAATACCAACAGGCAAAAATTACAAGGATCATGCTTCTTCGAAGGAGCCATTGTTCAGAGCCACCAAACTATCAACAAGAGTAGAAGCTATTAGGCTCATACAATTTTAGGACATATAAAGAGTTGAATCAGAAGCGAGATCATGAAGCATACAATAGAAAGGTATTCATGGAATAGACATCTGAAAATATCTCATTCATGAAGTAACAAAATGCTAAAGAAAATGACAAGTAATAAAAAAACTTACCAGGATGAGGCATATTCATAACTTTTGCAGTCCCGCCATGGATATCAACACTAGAAACAACTCATATTGTTAGTGTACATACAAGACAATATGGGAGTTCATTATACCCAGCAACTTGTGGTGTTGTTGTTTGTGTTGGCTCTGTTGGACCCTACAATTAAGATTCAATATACATTATTCAATAAGATTAACTCTACAACATAATGAAATATTGAAAAGTGTGTTATCTTGTTGAGCTTTGCTTGGTTTCGAAAATAGTTTAATATTCTCTACTTAACAGGGCCAACCACGTGAAGGTGGAAGCTCATTTGGCCCCTCCCCTCCCCCCCTAACATCACTCTAAATTCCCCGTTAACATCTTATAACATTCATTCATTCATTCTTTCTACCATTAATAAAATATAACATTCATTCATTAATATCACATAACGTTCATTAACACATAACATTGATTAACATTAATTAACACACAACATTCATCAATATTAATTAACACATATCATCTATAACCATTAATTAGCACATATCATCAAAAACAAACCTGTTAGATTTAGAAATGAACTAAAGCTACATTTATTACATTTCAAGAAATGGATCAAAGGAAAACTTCCCATGCTTCCCATGTTTTCTGAACCCTATGTTTTCAAATTGAAATCGATCAGCATTATAAAAGTTTAGCAACATAAAATTGAGATCGATCAGCATTATAAAAGTTTAGCAACATAAAATTGAAATTGATCAACATTATAAAAGTTTAGCAACATCAAATTGAAATTGATCAGCAATGATATGAAATCAAAATAGTGGATTAGGGTTAGTTCACATATGATGTACCACCTTTTATGTATGGTGGGCCCAAATATCTGCAATGCAATGTCACTAAGATGTTTATAGAAAATATCATTTCCTGCAAAAAATTCATGGGATCATTAGTCCAAAACGAGTGATCATAAAGTAAATTACAATTAGATTATATATAATAATAATTTTAAAGTACCTGGAACCTTTTGTATGTTTAAGGGAATTATTTCTTTGTCGCTCACCACCAATGTGGCCTGCAATGTTCCCGTACTAGCAATACGAGAAGATCCAAGAAATGATGGTATGTTATCAACAGTAGTTGCCTCTGGCACATCCTCATGTGCATCTCCTCCTGCAGAAAATGAATCCACTATGAAATGCCCCCAAGAAAGAATGCTTGAAGGGAAATAAACACATAACAAAAGATAGAGCAAAAGATGGATCTACCAACAGTGGGTGGGCCAATATGACGTGCAGTAGAGGATGTCTGCATGCTATGTGTTGCCGACATTGCAGTCGAAAATACAAGTGGGGCTAACCTTTGATGAGGTGGTGACGATATTTGCACAGGAACATTGACAGCACTTGAAGAATAATACATTAAATATATGAAAACTGCAAGAATCGTAAACAAGGATGAACCTTTATTTTGAAGATTGATAGTATCAAGTATGATATGTTTTGGGTACCTAAAGTGATAAGCCAAGCAAGTGATAATACAAGAAAATCGTCATCACCTGAAGTACCTGCAACACCCTAATCATGGCAACAAGTTTCATGAGGGCGGATAAATTGTTGTAAAAACAACACGTACATATTTTAGTTAATGACATAAAAGAGAATTAAATATAAACCATTATTGAACTTTTGTTATAATTAAAACTTTCATTACTGCTTGCAAGTTTTCTATTGTCCGAATCAATACTTGCACCCTCTCTCATATCTCATTAGTCATAGGATGCAGGCTACCAAAGCAACAATCTCTTTAGTAATTTTTCTAAGAGGATTTTTTATGAATTCCATAGGGTGTGTGGAATTTTCAGGGTCATCATCACTTAATCCTATTGAGTCCACATCCCTAGAGAGGTGCTCAAGTACTGCAGCCCCCTTTCCCTTTCCCCGAATATCTGTTTGTGTCAAGAATATCATTAACAATTATAAAATTAGTCTAAATCACTAAAAAAAAGAACATAATAATGTAACAATTTGCTTCTATCTAATTTGTACAATTACAATGAGGTTTACCTACTCAGGAGAAGTGTCATGACCTACATCGTTGTCTGCGATATGTGATGGATCCATGTCGCCCTGTGACAAAGAAAAAATATAAAAAACGTTAGCGAAATTGAACCAATAGACTTAGCAAAAAAAATTCATAATAAAATGGTATATTGGATTTATTAATTAGAGGTTGGTTAATTTAAATGGTATATAATACGTACCACCCCCATGATATTAACTTTGTTGGTATCTATACGATTCAAACTGTAATCGATTAGAAGCTCTTCGCCTGCACTTATTGATTTTATTGTACATACGAATACATGATTTCCCTCGCGCGCCTTAAATATGCAATTGGGTTGTTTATTAGTCGACCTAGGTCACGTACTATTTATAAAACCTGCAATATTCCCTCTTGCTTTTGGCCGACCATTGATGCATATAGCCACTCGTTTACTTTGATCATTATCTTTCTGTTCGACAAACTCCATTGCTTTTGGCCGACCATTGATGCATACAGCCACTCGTTTACTTTGATCATTATCTTTCTGTCCGACAAACTCCATTGCTTTTGGCCGACCATTGATGCATACAGCCACTCGTTTACTTTGATCATTATCTTTCTATCCGACAAACTCCATCAATTCAGCAACATTGTTGTAACAAACCTTTATGCCATCTTGGAACCTTTATGCCATCCTGGAAAATAAGCCAAACCCATGTAACGATCATGACCTTCTTCTTCTTCTTCTTCTTCTTCTTGTTGCTCACATGACCTCCTCCTCCTCCTCCTCCTCCTTCTTCTTCTTTGGGTTGTTTATTAGTCGACCTAGGTCACGTACTATTTATAATACCTGCAATATTCCCTGTTGCTTTTGGCCAACCATTGATGCATACAGCCACTCGTTTACTTTGATCATTATCTTTCTGTCCGACAAACTCCATTGCTTTTGGCCGACCATTGATGCATACAACTACTCGTTTACTTTGATCATTGCCTTTCTGTCCGACAAACTCCATCAATTCAACAACTTTGTTGCCATCCTGGAACCTTTATGCCGTCCTAGAAAATAAGCCAAAACCATGTAACGATCATGACCTTGTTGTTGTTGTTGTTGTTGCTCATATGCCATCCTGGAAAATAAGCCAAAACCATGTAACGATCATGACCTTGTTGCTGTTGTTGTTGTTGTTGCTGACATGACCACCTCCTCCTCCTCCTAACGACCATGGCCTTCTTCTTCTTCTTCTTCTTGTTGCTCACATGACCAACCCAGTTTATGTGGAACCTCTGAGTAAAATACTTGCTCACATTGGCTTGGAAGAAATACTTGCTCACATTGGCTTGGAAGAACATAGGGCTCATCCCCAACTGGTTCAAATGACCTTGTATTAACCATTGTAAAACCATTATCATGTTCAATAACAGTTCTATCAAGATCATTTTTATTCAGTCGCAACCTGTACCATTTGACAACGAACAAAACTAATTTGAAGGAATTAAAGTCACACTCAAGTATCATCCAAAATGCCATAGTATCGATTTTGAGACTGTTGAGGATGTATGTCATTTCTTGATGAAATATTTGTCACCTCAAAGACTACAGTGATGCCAGAATCACAAGTTTTCTTCGTGTCATCCAAGTTTTTTATGCAAAATTTATGACCATTGCAACACATAGCGTTGTGGTGTTTGACCTGCGATATGTCAAACATGTAAAATTTATTGTATTGTGAGTTGATAAACATATGGGTGATTAATAAATTTATACGTATGTGTTTATCTCTTAAACCATATGCTAAATCAATTTCTCTTTACATAACATTGGAATCTCCATTACGATGAGCTTCTTTAACCAATGAAGCCACACCTTCCCATGTTAATGTGCATCTAGAATGTTGACAACATTCAATCCATACCATCATCCAATCAAGACTGTTTGCAATATACAAATGTAGTGCATCCCACTCTTGACCAATTGTACAAAAAATAAATAGATGTCTTACAATCGATTTATTTTGAAGATTAAGAATTAATTAACTACAATAACATCTTATAATTACCTCTCACTTTCCTCAATATACCTTTCCCCATCAAGTACTCCCCTTCAAATTTGTTAATGGGGTTGGGATCCCAAATGTGATCCATGTGGATCTTTGCTGCAAACTTAGGAAGATATTCATAAATGTACACCATAGTCTAGTATACCATATATCCCTCCACCATAGAACCCTTAGGATGTGCTCTTTGTCAAACCAAAGCCTTAAAAAAATTCAAGTGCCTCTCAACCATCCACATTGACCTAGTGTGTATAGGTCCACACAATTCAATCTCCTCAACTTGGTGTATGAGGTAGTGTTCTTGTGCATTGAAAAAAGATGGAGGTAGACACTTTTGCATTTCACACATTATATGAGGAATTTTTCTCTTCCAATATTTTATATCTTATTTATGGATTTCTTTACATGACAACCACCTACAAGATATTCAAGACGCAAAAATATATATTACATAACAAGTCAAACAAATCGCAAATATAATATCTATACAACAAACTGAACAAATATCACTACTTACCTCATGTATATTCCAAGATCATATATGACTTGCTTGACATTATTGTCGAAGTCATCTGGGAGAGATAGAGGTAGAACGTACTGCAACAATTATAAAATTATCTTTTCATTTTTTTCTAACATAATACAATTAAAAGTACACATACACGCAGTACTTAAATACATAGTAAAAACACAAAAACATGAATTACCTTAATGAAGGTATGCCAATCATGTGTTTTCATCCCTGGCCCAAATTCACTTTTCTTTGATATGAGATTGTTTATGTTCGCAGCAAATCCTGTGGGAAATTGGATTTTTTGTATGACTTCTTTTATAGCATTGCTTTGCTGGTCCGTTAATAACCAAGGAAGCTCACTTATATTAATTTGGTCTCCATGGCTATTTGATTGAATGACATTTATCATTGCATGTTTGGAATCCTGAATGTCACTACATATTTTGACAATTTTTTCTTTGTTACGCCTTCCATCCAATATTTTCCATAATGTCTCTCTTATATTCTTTCCAATATGCATAGTATCAAACAAATGCACAATTTGTAACTGCTTGTAGTAGGGCAACCTACTAAATTGTTGAGGATAAATTTTTCGTCCCTTAGGAAGGTGGTCATTTATGCCTTCGTGACCTTCACAATCATCAATCACATCATCAGTAAACAAAACAAAATAGAAGAGATGTTTTATGACATAAACCATTAGATGGAATGACATTACCTTGAGGATTAATTCTATTATATTCCAACTTCCATAGGTGAGGTGTTATTCTTCGTGGCTTTGATGTATTCTCTTCTTTCCCATTGAAAAGATGTTTTTCAATATTTTGATACTTATGATTTTTGTGGAAAAAGTGCCTATACTCATCAAACACCTGCTTTCCTAAACTTTTTGAATGACAAGATTTCATCTTTGGACCACAAAGTGGACATGCAAATTTTCCCTTTGTTTGAAGACCTACAAGATAATGTATAATTGGATTAAATATGACAATTTTTTGAATTATAATGTTCATGTACAACTTAAATACTATAACATACCACAAAAATGTGTTAGCCCTGGGGCATCGTGTATTGTTCATAGAAGCATCACATGGAATTGAAATTGTCTTTGTACTATTGGTCTAGAGACGTCATACATAGTGACACCATTCCATAACTCCAGCAACTCGTCGATAAGAGGATCGATATATACATTCATATCTTTAACTTGGTACTTACCTAATCAAATGAACAAAAACATTACATAATTATTATGACCATTTTACTGCAATATTTATAATTAAATGTAGATGACTATATTTAAATGATAAAATACCTGGAACAATCATTGCCAACATTATGTGCTCCCTCTTTACTAACATCCATGGAGGAATGTTATTGTTGATAACAAAAATAGGCCACACTGAGTAAACAAATCTCATCTCTACAAATGGATTGACACCGTCCGCTACCAATGAAATCCTGAGATTACGAGGTTCTTCTTTAAAGTGTGGCCAATTTTCCTTTATGTCCATAAATGCTGAACCATCCATAGGCATTCGAATAATGTCATCTTGACTTCTATTGTGTGCATGGTAATCCATAAATTGTGCCAAGCTAGTGCACTTGAATAATCGTTGCATATGTGGAATAATGGGAATATAGAGAAGAACCTTGCGAGGAACCCTTTTTGTTATTTGATCTATTTGATATATACTGATATGACATTCAAGGCATTCATTTCTAAATTCACGTTGTTTGTGATATATAATATGATCATTGGGACAATCATCTATTTCTTGATACTCCATTCCAATATCTTTCATAATGGTAGATAATTCTCGGTATGAGCGAGGTAGAATATTTGATGGTGGTAACAAAAACTCACCTATCAATCTACAACAAAAAAATATAATTTGTTAATATAAAAAATATTAATGGTACAACATGATTCACCATTTATTATGACATATATGACATACCTTAACATACGTGAGATTGTTATGTTGGATAAACCATTCATAACCTTCAAGTTCACCAACAACAATACATTGAAGAGAAGAGTTGTCTGCGATCATTTCGTAAAGGGCCTCGGATGCCTTCTCAAGTAGAGGGACATCATGAACAACATCAAGGTCATCTTTATCATCATGATTAGCTGCGCGAGTACTAAATGTGTCATGGATCAATGTATTTGTACCATCATCTTCAATTGTGTTTTGTGGCTTGTGATCGTCATCTTCCATGGGATCATTATCTTCAACTTTGATATTCACACCTCCATGTAGTCCACTTTGAAAACCATATTCTCCAAGTTGTGTTGATCCATATCATGTGCTTCGGGGTGCTTGACCTATATAAAATTGATAAACATAAATAAACCATGATCTCATCATCAAGTGATTTATTATGTATATAAATTGTTAAAACGATATAATGAAAAAATTACCAATGGATGATAATCATGTCCACCTTCAATGTGACCATGCAACCTACAATGTTTCTTAGCTATTTTGATTAGAAGTCTTCTAGTCTTTAACCCCTTACAAATTTTTTAGGGACAATAACATTTTCCATCACCTTTTCTTTTCAAGTTAGACCACAATCTAGCAATTGTCTCCTTATTTTGTTGTTTGTTGATATTGTCTGACATGGTCTTTCTTCACAGGTAAGAAAATTGGGCTATAGAAATAGTTATATAGAAGTTAAAATGTTAGTTATGAAATCATGTTTCAGCATAATATACCAAATTAAATTACTTGAACATAGAAATTATCATCATTGAACCAAAACCATTTAACTCTTCTTTTTCATCTCAAAACATATCTAATGGCTTTGTGGTATGCAATCCTTGTATCATATCTTAAGTTGACTAATTTCTAATTGGGGTAATCCATGAGTGTCTAATGTGAATTCATTATCAATGTTGTGAAGTCATCAAGAGTATGGTGATAGTCATTCCTTATAGGATCCTCTCAATACTGTCCAAATCAGTCTAATAGGAAAGCAACTATCCATTCCCATGCTCATGCATACTTACATGACTAATACTGCCCTTGTGTATCCTAAACATTGGAGAGACCTTATCTGACTTGCCTAATCAATGTGGTTGCTACCCTAATATGAAATACTGATTTCTACCCTTGCCTCTGCAACAAACTTCTCACATCTTGTTTCTTCAACAAAACACACTAATATGAATTGAGATAACACCATGAGGATAGGGTCAAGTATCATGGCAAATAGTTATAATACGTGAAGATGGGGTTCATACATAAGTGTTGGCTCTCAACAATGCTACACTTCCAAAATTGTTAGTCCCAAGACTTCTCCTATTGGGTCAACACTCATTGATGGCCACAAGGCCAATCAATGTATCTAGGCTTCAAACTCCTTACTCTAGGGTTGGAGGACCCTACACAATGTCTATGAACACTCACTTGGTATTAAAATAGAAAGAGCCTTCTTCTAGAACTTTGTTTGCAACACACACATCATTAGTAATCATTGTTATGATGGATGGTCTATTAGGACGGTAAATAAAGTGCTTATTCTTTTTCCACCGTTTGAAACTACAACAAGGTATTTGACTTGGCAGGGTCCCCACACATCACTTCAATAAAAAACATTAGGCAATTCAACCTTTTTCCTTCTCAATGCATTTTTTTTGTCTTTCACTGGTTTTCTCAGTCTGATACATAGGGATATCAGACCTTTCATGGCATCATCACACACACCTTCCAATATGTAGTCCTTTCATATTTTAGGTGCCTACACACTATGTTGTTGTTAAGTATTGATGTAGTCTTAAGACATCTCATGACTCCATTACATGTCCACACTTGGGTTTACAAACACAACTCTGTCAAAACAAAAATAATATCACTAGTAAAACTATGACTGTGACAATCAATACCCTTAGGACAATCATAGAAATTTAATCTATTTCATTTGGTTTTGATCCACAAACCCTTCCGAAGGTTGCACAGGGTCGCCTCACCCCTCTCTCTGTCATCAACCACTTCAAAATACCAATCGCTTGGTCTTCCCACAAAATTCTTCACTCTTATTGCCTTTTACTGTATGATACATAGAGATATCAGATTGTCCTCATGCCCAAACACGTACCAAATCTAATTTGGAGCCCTGCACACAACATAATATGATACATAGCATGAAAAAAGGTCTTCCCACACATTTGGGTGAATTTATATGCATGAGAGACCAAGCTATACATTATTTACTCCTCTCGGTAAACACTAGGCAAGGTTTTGACATTTTTTGGAAAAACTATGATATCTTCTTAAAAACACTATGAAATTCAATGCCATAAAAAGACAAAATGAAGTTAACTCTATAAAATACAATCTTGTATTTATTTTTAATCGATGCTTTCCTACATTGTTTGATCGGCCATCTTGTTAGAAATCTCATCTCTATTATGCTTTGATGGATGTCGCATCCTATTACAAACCTCACATTTTGGCACTGGCAGAAAGGATTTTAGAAAAGGTTGTGGAATATGGCTTTTAAATCTACCAATTGTCATTCCATCTTGTGCATATGGCTTTTACATGTAGAAGAAATAAATTTGATAAATAGGCCATATGGTGGATGATAAGTGAAGGATGTAAGTATCAAAGGTGTGGCACTAGTGGCTTTGGTACATGAAGGTGACTAGAGGTTGTGGAAGGAGAAATGGTGGAAGTTGGATCTATGGTAGAGGTGGGAGTAGATGTTATTTACACATGAAAATGTTAAGCTAATAATCATAAAATAACTAGGAATCCAACTTAAGGCATTCTATTTGTTAATAAATTTCTCTACCATTGAGCTATTGCCCCCTTTCTTACCATTCCATTGTTGGCTTGAGTCTAGATTATTTTCAACTCCCATTATAAGACACATTATAGGTTCTTGGGGCTCCTAACCTAACCTAGTTTTGATAACATTTTGAGCTACTACTCATGGACTAGTTAGGTTACCAAGATATGACCTTCTATTTGTTGTTAGAATGCGATCTATGACTAAGTATCTATCACTTTGAAGAACACATTAAAAGAAGACATAGAAAGGAATAGCTACACCAACAAAATAGTGAATAAGAAGTAAATAAAGCCAAGTTTCATTGAAAATATAGTAAATATCTTCTAGGATAGTGTTAAGAGTAGACACAAAGCCTCCTAAAGAAGTCATGAGAAGATGATACACAATAAGAACCAAATACACATGGCAAAGTACAAGTGATAATAGTCCTAGCCAAATTAATAATAGTGAGATCATGGGCAAAGATTTGAAATGTAAATCTTAATGACAACCCAACCAAAGAGAAAAAGTTAGGACAAAGCCTATAAAAAAGAGATAGCCACAAAATAGTAACAAGTAGTCTATACACAAGTAGTATATACATTGTTTTTTCTATCACTACTGCTATGGTACTCATTGATGTTGATAGTGAACCCAAATCACAAGTCTGGGTTGTTCCTTTACTTCCTCTAGGACTGTGTAGGTCTTCATTATCATTGTGCTCTTTGACTGTAAATGAAAATTTGTGCATTGTAATCCTAAAGACTATTTACACATATAATGAACTTCTTGTATTCCTCTCATGAGGACCTTTGTCTTGGCTATTATATTTAATACTTCATGAATGTGTACTTTGTGATAGTTAAAATAACTGTGAATCCCATTTGAAACTATTTTAAATGTGATCTAGCATCATGATGATGTAATTTTTTTATTTGAAGTTAATGGTGAATGACAATCATTTTCATTGATAAGACTATTGTGATCTAACATGCACTTCATTTCACTATAAAATATGACTTAGACTATCGTTTACTCCTTTTAATTCTTATTCATAGGTATTAATCCTTGTGCTTATGACTGTTGTAACTTATATCTGTTGGCATTTCAATAGAAGGAGATTGTTGATATTTATTAAGGATATTGAGAAGGTTTTTGGAGATTATTGATATAACTGAAGAAGGATGATAACTATCTTTATAACATTAGTTTGTCATTGATGTCAAAAAATTGATTTTCTGATTCAGTATGATGTTGCCATATCTTGAGAAGATTTATTTGAAGAGAATTAAGATATCGGTAAAAGACACAGAAAGAATGTGATAAGAAAGAGGAGGAATAAGATATTCAATGGGCAACTATTACTGAGTTAGACAATGATGAGATCACGATGTTTAGATTGTTTTGATATACTACATATGTTGTTGATTGTAAGGTTAATACTATACTATGTCACCGAGCAAAGAACCTAGTCGGTAAACCCTAAGGAACCTAGTCGGTAAACCCTAAGGTTATCGATATCGGTTAATGAAGGCGGAATGTCTACCAAGTAAAGTTTAGTATTTATCGAGTTGCAACCGAGTTATGACAGATCACATTGGATGGATAAAAACATTATTTAATGAAGGACGATGATGAGCTAGAGATGTATAAATGATTGGTATGCCACGCGTGAAGTTTGTTAAGGATCTATGGCAATGGAAGATCGACAGGAAGATCTACAACTCAGATTGAACTGCAATAACCTTGTGCAAGTTCCAAGAAAGGAATGCAAGTCCCAAGGCGAGGTAAAACATTTTCAGATCGAAGGATGCATTGAACCTAGTCAAGATTGAAGATCTGATGGCTAAGATTGATCATGGGAAATGTGATCAAGGAGATTCAGCGGTTAGCAAATTGTTTATAAATAAGAAATTATTGATGAACAATGTATGCGGGCAAGTGTAAGCACATGGATGCTACATAGTGATTACCGAGCACAGAAGCTTGAAGACCTATTTGAATAACATAGTAAGGAACCCAATAGAGGGACAAGATAAGTCCTATGACAAGATTGTTTTGAGCAAAATAAGAATCTTCTTTAGCATTTCAGATGTGAAGTTGCAGACATATTACTGTTGTTTATTTTGTAAGTGACAAAAAATCTCTTAACCGAGTGGACTTAACAGTCTTATTTGTAAACCCTCTAGCAAGGTAACATTCTAAATGAGTGTTTGAAATCCTTTAACAAGGTCACTTCTAACAAAGTGAAGATCCTAACAGATCTGAGGGAAATCCCTTAACCGAGTCACATCTAGCAATGTGTTTGTAATCTTTAATAGGATTTGCTTTTAACCGAGGATCCTCTAGAAGAGTATATTTCTTAGTGGGTCCAAAATCCCACAGTGGTTTTTCCCTATTTGGGTTTCCACGTTAACTCTGGTGTTATATGTGTTATGATGATTATGTGTTTTTGAGTTTGCATGTTTAGCAGTTTTTGATTATATTACTGAAGCATAGGTTACCAAGGTTCAATCTGTTGATTTTATGGATTACTAAGTTTGTATGATTCACCCCCCCCCCCTCTCATTTTGTTAGCTACCGGCATCAGTTCTTTACACTTAGTATCAGAACTTAACAATATCTACTTTTTTTTTCTTCTAGGCCTAGATACATCTTCATGAAACCAATTCTTTGGAAAGATGCATGTTGTGTTTGATCATGACTATAATAATCAAGTCTTTTTAAATTAGATGCTTTATAGTATGCTATCAGACTTAGGCATATCTGCTTCCTCTGCTAGATACCTCCCTAGAACTAGTAAGCTCGTTCTTTGCTATGTATACGTCCTAGTGCCATGGCAGGGGCAGGGTGGGAGAGAGAAAAGAGAAATAGAGGTCGATTACCCTCTAGGGCGTATAAAATTCATGGTGGAGAAAGGGGAAGACTGAACATCGACAACCAAGGCATGGGGGAAACATTAAAAAACTTCCGATGACCTAGGAACGACAAAGCACATGTAGTTGTGAAATGCAGTGGATAGCTCAAGCAATGGGTGGGACGCAAGCAATTCCTCATATATGCAAATCAATGAATGAAGGTGAATATTCAGCTACATCGAATGGTGAAGATTGTACCCAAGCAATTTCATAAATTATGCAAATATTATGCAAATCCGAAGATTCAATGAATGAAGGTGAAGATTCAGAAATTCCTCATATTATGCAAATCTGAAATGAAGGTGAAGATTCTACCTCGAATGGTGAGTGTGCCATTTGATCTTGCCAGGGGTTGAGCTCGATGCGGAAGCCTGCGCGGGATTGCAAATATCACAAATGACTTGCCCTCTTTTTTTTATTTATTTATTTAAGTATAATGCCCGTTGTCGTTGCAATTGCGACGAATGCGGGCACTTTTTTGAAAAAAAAAATAAATTTCATTGCTAATGTCTTCTTTGTCAAAACCAAATATGAAATTATCATCGGAACTTCGATGAATTCGTGCATTTCTTAAAAAAAAATCAAATTTGGTCACAATATACCTTCTCCGTCGGAAACCTCCATCGGAATTATAGACCAAATGTATTAGTGAGTCATCTCATAGTTCAAGTTTGGAAATTTGATTCATGCCTCATTGGACTTTGGTAATAGCGTGAAAATATTTTGAATTTTGTTGCTGCCTTTGAGCCAACATTCATGTGACTTTTGTTTCCAAGAAAATTCCTCCTTTGCCAACACTTCCATATAATCCTTTAACAATTCTCTTGCCTTCAAGAAGCAAAACTGATACTTCCTAGAAAGAAAGACCTCCTCATTAAGCTACTTCAATTGTTCCTTAATTTAAATATTTGTACTAAAAAAATTCTTAAAATTGGCACTATTCCAAAGTTTTAATTTTGTCTTGATGTATTTAAGCTTAAAAACTAATCTAAAAATTTTAGTCCCAGACAATTGTGGTTCAACCCACTATGTTTCTATGTGGTTTAGAAAATATGCATATTTAAACCATGTACATTATTTAATTTGAATGGGCATCGACAAATCCTTTTCCACCAATTATGTATAATTCTATTGGAAAGTGGTAAGAGCTTGAAGGGGGATAATACTACTCTCAAGAGAATAAGGAAAAGAGCTTAAATATCCTCCGCAAAGAAACCTATCTAGTTTTTCTACAATGTTTCTAAATCCAACCCTTCCATTGGTACAAGTGTGAATGCCAATTTTTAGTGGAATGTCTATCAAATGATTTGAGTTCAAAAAGTATGCAAAGTCTAATTATAATTGTTGGTTTTTTATCAAACCCCTACATTTTTCATAGTTTTAAAGAATGACATTGAAGTCCCCTTAAGAATATGCAGATATGAAGGATGTTATTGTATAAAATACTATAAATCCAACCATAATTCCTTCTTAAGGATTGGAATCAGACCATAAACATTTGTTAAGATACAATTCATATTTGTAGAAATATTGCATACCTTACAACTATTTTGACATTGAGCAACCATCAATGGTTCAAAAAATATAGTGTGTGGTTTCCAAAATATTTATATTCCTTGAGAAGATCCATCCACTTAAACACTTTCTTGTTTCCACAATTTACTGACTTTTGTAGAATAAACTTATTTTAGTTGAAGTTAGTTTGGTCTCTTGAATAAAGAAGATATCTATAGATGATATTACAAGTTGTCATTTGACCAAAATGTTTCTTGTTAGGAACATTGAGACCCCTAATATTTCATAAAGAGATCTTCATTTCTGTCTAGGAAGAGATTGACCCTTCCTAGATCTTAATATTCTTGTAATCTTGACATGTCCTTCCACTTCCCTAATAATGGATTTATTTTATTGATTTAACTTTTGATCTTTTGATCTCTTCCCCACAGTTATGAGAAGTAAAGATGACTTCTATTTGACTAACACCCAATCTTCTAGGGAAAGAAATGGGATCAAAATCCAATATTATAGTTGTTCGGGGGTCGAGGTGACATTATCGTCCCATTAATCATCCATTGCCAGCTACATAAATTGGGAGAGATCTAGATTCTGGTCCTCAACCACAATGCTATAATATACATCATGAGCATTTTTAAGTGTTTTCTTATGGAAATTTAACAATTCAAGAAGATGTTGAGCAACTTGAAGAGGAGTTGAATCCCTTGATAGATGAGCAAGAGAAAATGTTAGAGAAGGAGGGACAAAACAAAGGATATGATTGCAACCAAAGGATTCATGATTACTATCTTTACCATTATCAAGAATTGGTATTGAATTGGATTCAAAGAGGATATTTTCTTGTTCCAAAGGGGTTGAGTGGGTTACAAGATTCCCCTCTTTCAAAGTTTGGGCTCACAATCCAATCCTTCCTATCTTTCATGGGCCACTAATATTGATTGCAATAGATGAAACATAGGAACTGATGTTGTCAAACAATCAAAAGAAAAATGTCCATAATAAAGACAAGAAGAACATAGGGTAGGATTAGAATCTATCTCAGTTCTTTACTTCCAAGTATTGTTTTCTATTATAAATTCTAGTTCCTCCCAATATGGGGAGCTCAAATCCAATACACTAAAAAATTCATACATAAATGTAGAAAACCCCTTGACATAAGTGCTCATCCATCTTAATGTAAAAAACTGAAAGCATTCCCAATCTCATGGAGAGAAGCTTCATTCCAATATTTTGAGAGTAGATTATAAATTTTAATTCATATTGAAATTTTTCCTAATAGTTGAAGACAAGGGATGAAGTTAGGTTCCTAGTCTTTGGTAAAGAATCATATTCTATCCATCAATAAAAGTTGGGCTAGTATCTTTTCCTTCAAATCTTTTGACAAGCACTCAACTGGAAACTATCCATTAGGTAAATATTTTAAAGAAACTTCAGAACACCAATACTAAGATCACCAATTATGAATTTCCATTCGAGTTGGCCACTTCCCAACCATTTAACAAATAATTATTGTTCCTTGAGTCAATTAACTAGAGGATCCATAAATCTTAAAGAAACAACAATAGCCTTACATTCCACAATACAATTTGGTGTGAGCTTCGTTGGTTGCAATTTTGGGAATCCACCATTTCATCGAAGGGAAAGATGACTTCCATTTACCAGAAGAATCTGACATGAAAGAATGGTCTAATGAGGGTAGGATTGCAATTCCCCCAAATGAATTTGATTGGCCTCAATTGCAGCAGAGTTATTGAACCCATGATTTTGTGCTAAAGAAGATCTAGGATGAATGCATACATTTATTTGGAGGTGAGTTCTACCTGGAGCTCTGACTTTCACTATTAGTATATTTATCCATATAACATATATTAAACACAACATATCACAATCTTATAAAAAAATATGACATAAAAAATTAAAATTTTTATGATTGAAACTTAAATATCTAGTTTAATATATTTTCATTTAATTATCACTATTAATAAATTATGTTTAAACTCACATATTTTAATATATTAATAAAAAATCTTTTAAATTATTGCATTCATCACATTATTGTAAACTATTAAAAATGTCTAAAGATATTATTATTGAATTATAGATTGCCAAATGCATAAATGATTCTATTGACCAAACATCATAAAAAATAATTAAAAAACACCAATCAAATAAATTAATATATGTTACGCATATATATATGTTAGTTACGCATATATATTCAATAACACTTTTAAATACTCTAGGTCTAATACATAACTAAGTTGAAGCACGTGACATTCTTAGAACTTTCTTCGCTGATTGAGGATTGCATGTTGTCATATTCAATCTCCTACGTATGAGAATATAAATGTTTGCAAAATATTCACGTTTGACACATCAATTCCTTGCTTATGCTTTGAATGATGGAGTGGGATGAAATTGAATTTGACAAATCACTCTAAAATTCAAATAATTTATATATTGCAGAAGGATGAGAATCTGAGGCAGACAAATCACATCGAATCTCATTTAACTTGTAGGGCATTGCGGTTATATATATAGCATACATCTTCCCATTGCAACTCAATATAAACTGTGTGGGGTTGATTGTTAACAAGATAAAATTGTTGTTCAAGACTCTTTGAGTTCCCTCAAACATCTAAAGAGAAAAAAGATAGACATTTTTTACATCACATAAGTGTTAGAGAGAACTATCGGAATCTTTGAACTTCTGTCGATCAGAGTTATTTATTCCAATGTATATATGTTATATATATATATATATATATTTTAGTTTTTAGAAAGTAAATAATCGGAAGCCACCTGATCAGAAATAAGGCAAAGTATTCAACTAAATGAAATATTTTAATCTTTAATCAATTTTTGTCTTCATATAAATGTAATAACCTTTCAATATTGGATTGTCTCTTCGACTTCTGTTGAGAACATAAATGTAGTGGCTGTTCAGTTTCTTTGAAAGCTTATAAATAAGCTCAATTTGAATCCAATAGACAAACTTATAGGCATACAACTCTTAGGACGAGTTTGTCAAGCTGTGATATACATCTCGTCTGTCGAGTTAGCCAATTCAACTCTCATAAAGTCCACCAATTCTGCTTTGTGTATTGTCCCCTAAATTAGCAAAAAAAATTCAGATCACCACCTCTTATAATATGCAAGTACTAGTGAGTGACTTTCAATAATTAGTATGTAACGTGCTTTCAATTATTTACTTAGATAAATTTGTAGTTATCAATTGAATTTAAGGATTGATTTTAATTAATTAAAGTATTGAATTTATTGGTATATGCAACATATAGTAGCAAAAGATTCCGAGCTTGATTTATCTTTTGGTTAGTTATCTTCTTGGGTTTTCCCCTGCCTCTGAGTTTGATTATTATAATTGTGCAACCCAATTCAATTACTAGTTGAGTCTTTTCTCAAATATTCATCAATTATTATTTTTGAAAAATAATTTATTTGAAAACTTAATTGAACAAGTTAAGTCACCAATTTTAATAGGCATTCTTTCTTGCTTCTATATCCATAATAACATGCTTGCTAGTAATCATGGTGACCTCAAATTTTATTCAAAACTATATATGCTTGATCTTTGTATTGGTTATAGGAGCTTGTATGAGTGTTTTTCTTTCCAACTTTCATTTTTTTAAAAAAATAATGTTTTTGAACATTTTTTTTTTTTTGATCAATAAAAGGCCGAAGCCATATTTTATTTCTTTTTTTAAATTTTTACATCTCCATTCAGTGTGGGCACCGGTAGGAAAGAATGGAGATAAGAAAACCTCCGGTCTAGCCCAGATCCCTTAAGGGATCAGATAACAAACAACTGAAATTTTTTTTACAATTCCTCATCTGAGTGAGATGACTGTCTTAATAAGACATTTAGTTTCTTTTTGTACATAAAAGCTTGCACCAATTTCTGGATGGACCCATCTTCACAAAAATGGAGAATCCATTAATATTCCGAGCTTTAACTTTAAGACTTGTATCCCGCATCTGCAAAAACCTTAATGCAACTTACTTTGCCAAACTGTTAGTAGCATAGTAAACATGATAATTTGTAAAAAATCATTCAATGAATAGTAATCATCTTTCCTGTTTTATGTAAGAGGATTGTAGCCTGGATATCCCTTAGCTTGAAACCAATTTTAACCTTTTAGGCTTCAATTTAAGAGATTATCCAGGCTACAATTCTGCCTACACAAATGGGAAGGATCAATTTCTAACAGTTCCTTAATCACTTTTAACTCAGCAAGCATCTGATACTCCATAGCATAAATGAATTCATATGTCTATGTATGCACATTAAAATGTCAATATGCGAGATTATCATAGAGTCTAAACAACAAAAGATCAAAGGGCCTGAACAGAGGCTAATTCAATAGGACCTACTACAGATCTGAAGCAATGATTAAGACTGTGCTGATCTCAATTTCCCTCCTCAAAACCACTAAAAAACATTCCATTATTTTGCATAGGATAATAATAATCCGAATGAACCCCACTTGATAGAGAAAAGTCCAATTCACAGCTTATACCACTATAACTGCAACAGACACTAGAGCAATCTGTCCCCTCTATAAAACAGGGCTAAAGACAATCACATCCGGAGCAATGAATCAAGATTATCAGAAAACCGAGCCACAGACCTAAGCATGAATACACATAGCCTGGTAGACACATTTGTCATAAAAAGACATCATATCTGTCATATTGAAGACTACACCCGTGCAGCCCAGTGCATACTAAACACAGATACGCTGCCCAGAGCTTTCTATATACATATAGCATGCATTGGAGGGGAGACCAGCATAATCCTATCCCCAATTGAAATTGTAAGATTATCTGTTTACACCCACACATATATACATATATATATATATGAATATATATAAATATGTATATTTGTTAGGTTATATGTATATTCGTATATATGCAACACCATTGAGAACACAGCTTTACCTCTATAAATGCTACAGAAACCAGTTCTAACTGACCCAGGGCTATCAATCGAAGCAATGAACAAAAAACCCGAAAACCTTAGCTGGAAAACACAAAGCACGGCAGACTCAAATTTGTCATAAAAGACATCCAATCTGCCATTGAAAACTATACCCACACTGCCCAGGGCATTCTAAACTCAGATGACATACATCACGATAGACACAAATATGCCATAAAAGACATCAATCTGATATAGAAGACTATACCCACGCTACCTAGGGCCTTCGAAACATGCATTGGAGGAAAGACCAGCATGAGCCAAAACCTGAATAACCAACAGCAACCGATCACCTTGCAACACTCTCGAAACACCCCTTTTCCTGTGGGGATAGAATGGTACAAGCATAAGGTTATCAATGAGTTAGTTTTAGTACATATATACACATACTCATATATATATAATATCTGTATTTATATATATGTGTGTATGTGAGTGTGTAAGTGTATGAGTGTCTATTTACACCCACATACATACACATATATATATATATGAGTATATATATATATGTCTCTTAATATGATTGTAAATATATACATATATCTATATATATGAATATATATTTATGTATATGTTTGTATTTAACGAATCCATATGGGTTAATCTACAAATATATACATATATATATATATGTGATCATATATATATATATCTGTATATATATCTATATATTTTATCTGAAACTTAGACTACCAAAATGCTGTACTAAGGAAACCAAGACCACAAATCCAAGGATATATATAAGAGGGCAAGGAGAGGACTTGGAGAGGAGTGAAGTGAGATGCTGACAATACCAACGCCAGAGTTTTAATCCGATGGAGTAACCTTCCTAAAGACAGACGAATTACCATCTGCCCCTAGATTTGCTAACTTGTCAGCTATAGAGTTACCTTCCCGATAAATATGTTTAACCGAAGTTTCCTCAAAGTATTTGATCAAGTCCAGAATTCTTTTTAATTCCGTTTTCAATTTCCAGTTAGATATATCCCTAGTCCTGACTGCATTAATAGTTAATGACGAATCACCTTCAATTTCCAGAAATTTAATCTTGAGTGATTTAGCTAAAATCAGACCGTCCCGCAATGCTAAAAACTCAGCCATGTTATTTGAAGCCACACCCATGGGCATATTTATGCTAGCTATTAGATCACCGTTGTCTTGATGGATAGCACATCCAATACCTGCTACACCAGGGTTCCCACGGGACGCACCATCAAAATTTAGCTTAGCCCAGCCCTTTCGGGGAGGTGCCCATTTTGTTAGCTTCCTATCCATCTCAGCCTGATTCCCACCTTTCCCAATAAACGGGGGTATTATCAAACCCAACCATTTAGATCGAAGAACCTCATCCCATCTGGATAAGTTAATGGACTTAACCTGTGTGTGTCTAAGATTATTATTGATTTTTTCCACAATTGTTGCTTCGATCTTATTTAGAAGGGATTCTACCCTCAAATTTGATTCTTTGAAGATCCGCCTGTTTCTCTCCTTCCATATTTCCCAAATGAGGATTGCCGGGGAAATTAACCATACTGAGTGATATATATCCTTTGTGTGAGGCGGTTGCCAGCTAAGCAGCCATTCTGAGATGTCTCTAGGTCTCGGTGTCATCCATCCAAGGCTTGAGCAAAGCCAATCCCAACATCTCTGACTGAAACTGCAATTGAGAAGCAGGTGATCCGCGTTTTCTTCCTCAGATTCGCATAGAGGACATCTCGATGGACCCAGGAAGCCTAATTTTGAGAACCAGTCTGAGGTAAGAATTCTTTTTTGGGAAGCTGCCCATGCGAAGATGCTAGCTTTAGGGAGGCCAATGTTATTCCAGCATAGGCTAATTGGTATATTAGGGTAAGTTGCAGCTCGATTGAGTTTTAAAAGTGAGTATCCTTCCTTGGCTTTGTAAATGCCTGAAGAGCTACCCGCCCATATTATCCTGTCTTTCCCAGAATGTAATGATAATTGCCTATTCCTCAAATTAATCCAGAGGATCTCCTTATCAGAATTTGACAAGTCCAACTCATCAAGGGGTTTCCACTCCCAACCCAAAGCGGGATCATTGGAGATAAGCTTGATATAATCCTTAACAAACCTGCCCCTGATAGATTTGCAATGTTCTATACCTTCTAGGCTTATCCCAGATTTGTCTAAGGCTGGATAGCCCCCCCACGAGTCTTCCCAGAACAGAGCCTCAGAACCATCCGCAATATCCCAAGTAAGATAATCCCTGATCACCTTTCTACATTCCATCATAAAATTCCAAACTTTGGATCCTTTGGGTACAATTTCCGTCCTCAAAATGCTATCAGGGTTGGAATTAGTAAGATATTTAGCTTTGAAGATCCTTACCCATTTAAGATTTGGATCCGAGAACATTTTCCAGACTAATTTCGCCCCCAGAGCCATGTTTTGAACCCCCAAATCTTTGATGCCAACTCCCCCTAAACTGATAGGTTGGCTAATTTTGTCCCATGAAATCAATGCGAATTTCTTTTTGTCTGAAACCATATTCCAAAAGAACTTCCTCATCTTTTTTATCAATTCGAGTCGAGCTCCTTTAGGTAGTTGCTGGCAGGACATTTGATATATCGGAATAGCCGCCAAAACAACTTTAAGTAAAGTAATCCTCCCAGCCGAAGAGAGGCTTTTATTCTTCCAAGAATTCAACCTGAGGTCCATCTTGTCAAGGATACCTTTCCATAATGAGATTAAATTGTTTCCCTTATCCATCGGTATCCCTAAATATTTACATGGCAGTTTTCCTCGATCAAACCCAAAAATATTACATATATCTGTTTCTAAGATCTGCGATGTATTAAAGAAGAAGATTTCCGATTTATTCTTGTTTACTTCCTGACCCGATGCTAAAGCATAAATGTCAAGAATCCTCTTGAAAGCCATGGCTTATGCCCTATTCGCACATCCCATCAGCATTGTGTCATCAGCAAACTGTTGGTGAGTAATGGCCTCCATTTCGTTAGTGATTTTAACCCCTTTAATAATCTGATTCATGCGAGCACTTGAAATGATTCTCCCAAGGCCCTCTGCCATTATGATAAATAAGAAAGGGGATAAAGGATCCCCTTGTCTAATCCCTCTAGATATCTGGAAGAAGCCTGCAGGGGAACCATTAATGAGTAATGATACCCTGGGAGATGAGATGCATTCGAATATTAAATTGATCCATTGTTTAGAAAACCCAAAGGATTCTAAACATTTACACAGAAATCTCCAATCGACTTTATCATATGCCTTTTTAATATCTAGTTTGATCATCATAGCCGCTGAACGATTTTGTTGTAGCGAGTGCATGACTTCTTGAGCCACAATAATTCCATCAAAGATGGATCTGCCTGGAACGAATCCTGTCTATTCCTCTAAAATAATGCAAGGGAGAATGCCCTTCAATCTATTCGCTAAATTTTTTGTAAAAAGCTTGTAGATTGTGTTGCATAAGGAAATAGGTCGGAATTCATCAAAGTTTCTTGATTCCTCCTTCTTAGGAATCAAAGTTATGAAAGTATTGTTGATCTCTCTTAAGATACTTCCAGAGTTTCTAACAGCTTCCAAAGCATCCACCACCTCCTTACCAATAATGTGCCAGCATTTTTGGAAAAAGCAAGCTGGAAAGCCATCGGGGCCTGGAGCTTTATCCGGGTTAAGTTGCCCCAATGCTAATTTTACTTCAGATTCTGAAATTTTGTTGCAAAGTGCTTTGTTTTGGTTTTCAGTTACGATCTTAGGAATATTCCTAAGCAAAGCTAAATTGGCGTCTTTAGGAGAAGATTCCGAACTGAATAAGGATTTGAAATGGTTCACCGCTTCTGTAGCTATGTCCTTTTGATCTTCTAGAAGGATGCCATTATTGCTCATGATCTTGTGAATACTATTGGTGATTCTCCTATTTTTTGTACTGTTATGGAAGAACTTAGTATTCCTATCCCCATTTTGAAGCCAATTCTCTCTAGATTTCTGTTTCCAAAAAATTTCTTCTTTTGTTAACGTATCTTCATATTTCCCGAGGAGCTCCTTTTCTTTGAGGAAGCTTTCTTGATCCATTCCAAGTCTAAACACTTTATCATT
Organism: Cryptomeria japonica; assembly: GCF_030272615.1. NCBI lineage: Eukaryota > Viridiplantae > Streptophyta > Pinopsida > Cupressales > Cupressaceae > Cryptomeria > Cryptomeria japonica. The sequence continues at coordinate 702,288,037 of NC_081411.1, read as the reverse complement.
AAGGTCTGCAATTTCTTTTTCTAAAGAAATTTTGGTTTCAAAAATGTTACCGAAGACTTCATAATTCCATTTTAGTAACTTGCTTTTAAGATGTTTTAGTTTGTTTACCAGGCAAAACATTTTTGAACCTTGAAAATTAACCTCAGACCACCACCTGGCTACGAGATCATAAAAATCCGGATTTTGCATCCACATTTTTTCAAACTTAAAGGGGCAGCACCGCGGTGTAGCCTCACCCTCAATATTGAGGATGACAGGATAATGATCAGAGCCTGAAGAGGGGAGTAACGAAGCTGAGAGGTTAATTGCTAGATCGCTCAGATTCCCTCTAAAAAGGAATCTATCTAATCTCTCAGTGATTTGAGTAAAGCCTGATCTTCTATTGTACCAGGTATACATTCCATTACTAGTTTCTATATCAATCAGATTGTTACGGGCTACCCACTCTCTAAAGTCTTTTAAGGATTGCGGTTCCCTGCGAATACCACCCTTTTTCTCTGATAAATTTAGGATAGCATTGAAGTCCCCTCCTAGAATAACAGGGGAAGAGGGATCGAGTTCCATCATAAACAAGATTTCCGACCACACTTTACGTTTCCCAGCATCAGGAATCGGGCCATAGATGTTTATAAGGGTAAATGAGAGCTTACTGAGTTTGCTGGTAACCTTTCCCAATAGCCAGTTTCTGTTTCCTGCTATTGGACAGAATAATATACTATGAGGATTCCAAATAATACCTAATCCACCAGAGGCACCCCTGGCTTCCACAAATTCCCAGCTTAGAAGACCTAGTTTACTTTTAAAAGCCTCAGCTTCTGCCTGGGCTAATTTAGTTTCTTGAAGGAGAACGATGTCATGTTTCCATTTTATGATGTTGCGTCTAATTAGACGCTGTTTGTTAGGGGCATTCATGCCCCTAACATTCCATGAAGAGATTTTCATTGGACCGTGGGAAGGCCCTTCCCCTTCCCAGCATCAAAGAAGGCAGTTAATTTGCCTTGGTCTTTTGCATTTTCGTCCTGCAACCTTAATTCGCTTAAGGATTTTCTGCCTCTACTTTTTGCTTCTCTAGTGCAGTCAGGAGTGTTTTTCCCGTCATATATGTTAGCTATTCCTATGGATTGATGGGGAATTGTCACTCCTTCTCCGTCATCCTCTCCCAGCTGGGACTGAGCAGTTGTGTAATCATTGACAGGTAGCGGGGAGATATCTTCTTCCCTATTCTCATTATTGTCTCCCATATCCATAGAGGCCAGAAGTTCCTGAATTAGAAACCTCTTCTCATCTTCCTCTTCCAGGGAAAGATTTTCAACTTCATTGTTATTGAATACCTCTAGAGCTGCAGCCATTCTAGAAGACATTACTTCTTGATCAGCCTCAATTTCTTGCCCCAAGTTTTCGACTGTTTTTGTTTCAGAAGGGGATTTCAATGAATCCACCGAATCGGAGATTCTTTTTGACATCTCCACTAAGGCTTATGCTTTTATGGAATTTGCCTCATCTATTATCTTATCAAGGTCATTAATATTACTAAGACTATTGTGAATATTTTCATCTGTATTAGTCACAGGAGGACAGTCAGCATTATCATGGATAGAATTTAATGTGATAATTACATTCTGATCTGAAATAGGGTTTTCCTTATGCTCGATACTTTTAATCTGTGACGGGCTTGATTTCAACCAGATATCAGATTCATTTATGACCCCATCATAGAAGGTGGGATTAATGTTCCATTCCCCCCTTTTTGTTACTAGCTTGGTGGGTTCCAAGACCCGGGAGTTACAGTCAAATTCAACTAAGATTTTGTTGTTTTTGTTTAAAACCATTCTTTCTAACCTTTCGCAGCCCAAAAAGGACCCGAACTGTTCCCCTAAGAATTCCAAAATTTTAAGATCCAAATATTCGATAGGTAAAGAACCCAGATTAATCCATCTAGGGTATTTGTTTATATTCTGTGAATGTGGGTCAAAATTCGGCCTCCATTCACATCGAAAAAAACCAAAGCCTCTATATAATTTAGCCTTACCATGCAAAATGTCATCCTTTGTATTATTATTATCACATAAAATTGCAAGAAAATTATTTTCCAGTATAGAAATACTTACCTGACCCGGATATAGGGCCAGCCACCAGTCGACAATCCTTTCTATATCATCACCGAATCCAGTCCATTTAACAAAAACCCCATAGTTGCTATATAAATTGAATTGGGGGTCCATCAGATAATCCGGGATCATGCATATACGCCTCTGCCTAAAATTAGGTTTTGGCTCAAAAAATTGAACTTTCCCGAGCGGCACCAAATTAGCCCCTGTAGCCGGAGAAAGCTTAGGATCTGATTGTTTGCGCTTATCCATATTTAAAGCTGTGCCTTTATTATTGCCCATCTTTTTTAGGGTCTTTTTCGAATGATACACTTGCCATCTTCCGTCGGAGGGAAGCGACAGGGTTTTGGCGTTTCTTGCCCTAGTTTCATTATTTCTCCCAGAGTCGCCCTCGCAGAAGCCCGAAACCCTTCTTGCATTTGACACCGTTGTGTTTCTTGCAGGGATTCTCTTGCAAGGCGGACTGAAGACCGAGATGCTCTTCGGACAAGAGGTGAAAACCTGCCTGCTCCCCCCCGCCGAAAAACTCGCCAAATGCATAGTATTTTTAATTCGCATTTTCGCCTATTAGCAGAGCATAAAAATCAGGAACAAAACAACAAACTATGACTATTAATGTTTTTGAACATTAACATATTTGAGTTATTTACTAAAAATTTCTTCCGTTCTTTAATTTTGAGTCAAAGAGTGTGATTAGTGAAACTATATATTCTAAAAACCATTTTTGAGTGAATATCAAGATATAATCTCTTGACATAATGCCTTTTATTCATACTATAATAGTGTGGGGCCACTTAATGAGCATAGAAATTTTTGCACCCAAAATTTTTGGAGGATGATTTGCAACAAAAGGGCCTAAAATCCATTAACATATCACTATTTGTGTTTATGGAAATTTCTAACTTGTATATATCATGATAGCTTTCAGGATCCTTGATCATGTAACCAAAATTTTAAAAATCTCTCTAATTGTGACTAACATATGATTGATTGATAGATATGTTTCCCACCATCATGCTGGAATATTTTGTAAAGTATAAGAAAAGGTGGTGGAATGTTCAAGGTCCATTGGAAATTATCCTTTTGTAGAATAACAATTTTCATTGGGATTAGTAGCTTTGTAAAAAATACCACAACTCTAATAAGACAAACTTGTCATATGTGTAGAAACTTTGGAGCAAAATTTAATCAATTTCTTTTCATGGAGATGTGCTAAATATAGTTAGTGTTGAAACCTTGAGATTTTGTTTTGTTTGACTTCATAACCACCAACTCTCTTTCAATCTAAGTGTCCAAGTTGGACTTGGATGCAATGTCCTATTGTTATCTACCATCAAAATTTTGCTCAATCTTCTCCATTTTATTTGTTTTTACTAAGTAGAGGTCTTCATTTTTCACAAAGGGTTTTTGGGAAGCATGGTCTAGTATAATGATAAGATGAGATAGAGTGACACATGACAATAATGGAGGTAGGAGACTAATGCAAGTGTGGGAAAAAATGATAATAGAGGTGGAGGAATATGTAGTCATGGCATTAGAAGAAATAATATGAAACATTATTGATTAGAGGAAGGAGAGATGGAAATTTCAAAATGAGAGATATGATAAGGAATAGGAAATTTTTTAAAAGGATGAACCATTCAAAGAACTAGGAGTAATCTTTGTACTAGTGGCTTGACACACTTAACCACTTCAACACAACTACCAAGTTCATAGGGATACAATTGTTATTTTACATGCAAATTAACTTCTATAGGCGTCGATCCAAATCAAAGACGTGTGTAATCAATGCATAGATTCTAAAATACTCATTTCATTAAATCCTAAAATTTCAATATTATTATGAATCAATTTATTGCATTGTTAGTATTATTTTCATATCTCTAAAACCAAACATTATATTTAAATTGATTTAATATTCTCAATCAATTCATTCAGTTTACCATCTATTTTGAGTTTATATATATTGATTAATTATTTAATTAACTTACATATTTATATAATATTTATTTTTCACTATAACCTTGTAAGTGATGTTGATAAAAACATTCATCCTAAAATTTTGATTGTAATTAAATAAAGATAGAACCATGTTGATAAGAATTGACAAAAGTAGGTTAACTCATCCGTGGTTAATTGTAAGTGAGAAGAATAGTTTCTTTTTAATATCCAATGGCCTGGCATGTCTAGAACATGGGTAAGTATCAACCATGTGATATGTAAGAAAAATAACAAGTACAAAAAATTTGCAAAGAAGAAAAATAGCACATAACACACAGATTTACGTGGAAAATCCTATTAAAAATATACCAGTAAAAAACCACAGGAAAATTTTGTCTTTCATATTGATTCTCAAGAATTACAGAGTTACAACAAACTCAAAACTGTACATCAAAACATGACTTCGAGCAGCCTAAAGCAACTGAGTTGCAGAGTCCTACTTGAATACAACTTACTAAATATAGTATGACTCGCACAACTACGTATATAGCACATGTTGAAATTACTATTTATAGAAAGTTTATTAACAAAACTTTTTAGTGGGTACTCCATGATGATGCAACCATTGCTAGCTAAGATAGCCATGATGACTCAACCACTACTAGCTAAGAGTCCAATTTGGACTTCGCATTCCAACATTCTCCCACTTGAAGTCAAATTTCAAACTCTAAATAATTCCTCTACTAAAAGACCATTGTCAATGTTGCCTATCATCACATAATCTATAGACCAAGAGAAGTTCTGCACCAAATGAAATTCTCTCTACTAATAGGTTTCGTCATAATATCTGCAGGGTTTACATCAGTGTGAATCTTGGCTAAAGAGATTTGTCCTCCTTCCACCACTTCACGAACAAAGTGATATTGAATATCAATATGCTTTGTTTTGGAATTGTAAGTTGATTTTCGTGCTAAGTGTAATGCACTTTGACTGTCACAATACAGTACCATGTTATCTTGCTTCACTTGTAATTCACCCAAAAGTCTATGAAGCCAAATTGCCTCCTTTCTAGTCTATGTTGCTACCATATATTCTGCCTCAGTAGTAGACAATGCCACCACTGCCTACAGCTTTGACACCCAACTAACAAAACCTTTAGCTAAAGAGAAAACATAATCTGTAGTAGAGTTTCTCTTATCTCTATCTCCACCAAAATCTGCATCCACATACCCATTAACTTGAAGACTACTCCCACTACAATAGATAGAAGCATATGAAGTGCCTCTCAAATATTTGAGAATCCACTTCACAATTGTCCAAAGATTAGTGCCAGGATTCGCCATGTACCTACTGATAACTCACACTGCTTGTGTAATGTCTGGTCTAGTGCACACCATGGCGAACATAAGACTTCCTATTGCTGATGAGTATGGTACATGAGACATCTGTGTCTTCTCTGTTTCTATGCTAGGGCACTGTACAAAAGACAATTTAATATGAATAGGAAATGGAGTACTAACTAGTTGTTCTTTCTGCATATAGAAGCACTGCAGGACCTTCTCCACATAAGTTTTCTGTGACAGCCATAATTTCCCATTGTTTCTGTCTCTATTTATCCTCATTCCAAGAATCTGATTTGCACTACCTAAGTCCTCCATCTCAAACTCCCTATCAAGTTAAATTTTCAAATGGATGATTTTATACATACTGGAACCTGCTACCAACATATCATCAGCATACAGTAATAGAATAATTAAACCACCATCATTATACCTTTGAAAATAGGCACACTAATTAGCCTCACATCTAATAAAACCCAAACTCAACATGAAGGAATCAAACCTCTTGTACCAACACCTTGGCACCTGTTTCAAACCATACAATGATTTTCTCAACCTACAAATAATATTCTCTTTGCCTCTTTCCTCAAAACCTTCTGGATGCTGCATATAAATCTCCTCAAAGATATCACCATGCAGGAAGGTTGTTTTTACATCTAATTGTTCTAACTCCAAATCAAGACTAGCACCTGTTGGCATTGTGTTGTCATTGATGTCAACCGGTATGGGATGGCTACCAATATAAGAGATGTATGTGAAGCACTGTCATTGTTGCATACTGGATGTGATGTCTTTGATATCACCTAGTGTTGAAGGTCACCGGTAAGGGAGAGAATGTCATTCAGGACTATGAGCAGTGGAGTCATCGATATGCAAGTTAGTGTTTAACTTGTGTGGAAGAGATGGACAGGAGACCAGTATGATATAACAATTGGTAAATGATGAAATTTGCAAGAGGGCAAGATGCTTGGAGGTTGATTGTAATGAAGAGGTAGAATGTTACTTAAATCACATCAACACTAGAGGAGAAGGATGTACAAGTGATTGATATGCTGTGTGGATGAGAAACAATAGGACTCCCACCGGACAAAGATGCAGTCACCACTTACAGAGATGATTAACAATGATTGCGCCCCAATCGGATCACATGTGATTGTTTGAAGATATGTTGCTCAAACAGGGAAGCCACATTGGTACATTGCAGGATGCAGATGACAAGGATCTACTACCACCGGTAAGTGGATCTTATCTCCTAGTATGCATGGAAGACATCAAAATCCACTGAGATAAGAGAGATGAGTAGAAGGAAGGTGATTGAAGACTCACACCAGATGAACAGGTGAAACAATAACATGTCTTAGGTACATAAAATCAGGGATTTGTATCGGATAAGCCTGGAAGACATGATGAGCTACTGGGACAAAGGAAGAGTAAAGAAGTGATGAGTTTGTCACCTTGAAAAACTAACTGAGATGATGGCCGGACTGATGATGGTGAAAGGAATAAAAAACATTGCAGAGAGACAGTGCAACCAGTATGCAAATGCCTTAGATGGAACTAGTTGAAGCTTGATGTCATGGTGTCATCAAGGGTTCCTACCAGTAAGTATGAGAACCGATAAGGGAGCAAAGAGGTTGAGAGATGTGCCCCTACCTGATGAAGAAGAGCATGTTATGGATAGGCATGTCTGCTAACTGGTTAAGGTGTTCCATGAGTAGAACAATAAAGTGCAGACATGAAGGGTAGCTGACAAAGTGTGAGATACCAGCAAGGTTAGGGAACCGGTAGATGAACCTAGTAATGGAGTTGGTCAGTGAACCTATCTAGGCCAACACAAAGGTCTTTTACTATGATGGACATCAACATAGATGCCACATGATGTTGAGGTGGCATGCATGCATAGGTCGGCATGTTGAGTTGATGAAGTGTCAGGCAGTGAGGTAGATGGTGACAGGCTGGCATTTATGTTGATAGCATGTTTCACAAGTTGAGAAACAAAAGAGTGTAACTCGAGACTGATCAAAGGACAAAGATCTGATTGGATGACTTCATAATTAAGGTCGAGTATCTAGGTGTTGATCAGGGTAGGTGAAGCTATCTGCATGATTGCTTCATAGGTATTTGACACGTACATACCGAAGAAGAATCCCTGTTTGCTAAACTTAGCAAGCATGTATTGGAATTCATGCGATTGGCGGGATTGATTGGTGTGTTGTTGTTCATCAATCAAGGAGATTAGTTTGAATGAGATCTGATTGGATTTGCTCTGCCTCGGGGTCAATGAAGAAACCCTAATCATCTAAAATTTAAATTGGATTTTGGCGGGAAAGCCAATTTATAAATATGCAAGCCAAAATTGATGATGGTTGATGCTGTATGAGAGGGTATTGCCATTGAATGAGAGAATGAACCTTCTTGTAAGAAGAAATTAGTCAAGTGCTCACCAAGAAGGAGAAAAAGAGATTGAGAGTGAGAAAGAATAGGGTTGAAGTATTCAACCGGCAATAGATAGAGAGAACCAATACTCAGTCCTTGAGTCTGACAAAATAGTAAACCAGTAGTGACAGAATCAACACAAGATGAGTTGTAGTAGAATGAAGAGAAGGCAAGTAGAGTACTGGCAGGGGGTAGTACCGGTGGAGAGAAATAGTATAGTAGAGAGAGCCGACAGAGGAGACTACCGGTAGAGAAATAATTGGCAAATAAGAAGAAGAGATTGAATTGGTGAAGGTGCAATAGAGAGTGAGGTTGCAGTAGTGAGAGGTGAGCAGAGAACTGACACAATATTAGAGAGAGGAGAATCGGTAAAGAGATTTGCAGAAGAGTTACAAAGTTCATTTGTAACAAGGTTATTAATTTTGTAAATGATTATATTTATTATGGATCACTGAGTTGGATCTCAGTGCAGGGGTTGGTGCCCTAAACATTGTAATCAAAGATTCATTGTGAGGCTAGATTGGAGAAGTAGTCTCTAACAACATTTCTCGCTGAGGTTTTTCCCATCTTGGGGTTTCTTCATATATGTTGGTGTTATGTGATGTCCCTTTTATGTGTGAGTGCATTTGTGTGAGTCTCCCATCTAACCGGTTTGAATGCATAGGATAGTTAAAAGGAAAAGTTTGAAAACCACTGATTCATCCCCATCTCAGTGGTGCATTGTGTCTAACAACAACAAGAGCTAAAACAACTCTAACATTACTTAAAGGTACAACAGGTGAAAAAATCTTATCAAAATCAATAACAAATTTCTGTGCATACCCCTTGGGCACCAACCGAGATTTATATCTCTCCAAATTATCATTTAAATCCCTCTTCAACTTGAAGATCCACTTATTCCAAATAGCTTTTCTCCCCTTAGGGAATGGCACAAACTCCCATGTTTTGTTCTTATGTAGAGCTTCTATCTCCTCTTCCATAGCAACTCTCCATTTGTTTGCACATTCAGCTTCACAAGCCTCCTGATATGAACTAGGTTCACCAACATTAAAAAGTAATGCATAAGAATAATTACAAGTAAGAGAATACCTTACATGTGGTTTGAATACTCTACTAGATCTTCTTAAAACAAGTGATTATTCACCCTATGGATCAACTGGTTGTTGTTCTTTTGGTTTATCTTCATCTAGTTGCTCTGCATCTGGTTGTTCTTCATAAAGCACATCTAGATGATCATCATATTTTTCCACATCTACTAGAATAACTTCCATACCTTGTTGTTCTTTACCTCTTTGCATTGATTTTTCATTAAAATACACATCTCGACTAACAATAATCTTGTGGGTAGCACTATCCCACAATCTGTACCCTTTTGTACCTTCTACATAGCCAAGAAAAATACATTTTGTGGACTTATTGTCCAGCTTATTTCTATTCTCTTTAGGAATATGTACATAAGCATTACAACCAAAAATACAGTGGAATGAGTAATCAAGTGATTTACCTTTCCATATTTCCTTTGGAATTTCATTATCAAAAGTAGTAGTGGGATATCTATTGATCAGAAAACAAGCTGTATTTATAGCCCCACCCCAAAATTTCTGCTCCAAACCAGCAGTACTCAACATGCATTTGGCTCATTCCATGATTGTATGGTTCATGCGTTCAAAAACACCATTTTGTTGTGGTGTCCTAAAAACCGTCAACTGCCTTGCAGTTCCATGCTCACTGTAAATCTAATTAAATTTTGCTAAACAAAACTCACCTCCGTTATCAGTTCTAAGAGATTTTATTGTCGTACCTTTCTGATTCTCTACTAGAGCTCTAAATCTCTTAAAACAAGAGAACACTTCAACTTTCTTCTTGAGGAGATAAATCCACACCTTACAAGAATAATCATCTATAAATGAAACAAAATATGATGAACCTCTAATAGATGTTACAAGAGCTTCCCAAGTATCTAAATAAATTAGATCTAATACATGTTTTCTTCTGGCAGTACTTCTAGAAAAACTCAGTCTATTCTATTTTCCAAACAAACAATGTTCACAAAAACTTAAATCTTTAGATTTTGTACCTGGGAGAAGATTTCTATCTACCAGTACCTTGAGACCTCGTTCACTCATATGGCCTAGCCTTTGATGCCAGGCTGATAATGAGTCCATCTCTGCATCAGATACCACAACAACCTCTCCAATTTTAGTTTGTCCAACCAACCTATAGATATTGCCAACCTTCTCTCCCTCTAGCACAACCAAAACTCCCTTTGTTACCTTGAGACTGCATTTTCACCACTGAATCGATAACCTTGTTCATCAAACACTCCAAGTGAAAGTAATTTTTTCTTTAAACCAGGTACATGCCTAACATGTTGAATAGTTCTAACTACTCCATCAAACATCTTGATTCTTACCTCTCCTTCACCAACAACTTCACATGGGTTTTCATTTCCCATGTAGACCATACCACCATCACAAGACCGATAAGTAGAAAACCAGTCTATGTGTGGTGTCATATGAAAGAAAGCGTCAGAATCAAGAATCCAAACATGAAGTAAAGAACTTCTCAAATTAGTAGTTAATACCTCTCCATCTTCTAGTGGTGTCTAAACTTCAGCAGTGTTTTCCTTAGATGATGGTGTACTAGGATTCTCCTTGGTTTTCCTTTGGTAGCCTGCAATCCTTCTTGACATGTCCATTCTTGCCACAGTTCCAACATTTCACCCTTTTCTACCCCTTTGATTTGGACTTGGTTTGTCCATGCTTAGTATTTACTCGTTCACGAGTTCTACCTCTTGCAACAAGGGCTTCATTAGAAGAAGATCCTTAAGATGTCTTCCACAACCACCATATCCTCAAAGACCAACTTTCCACTCGGTGCAAAATTACTGAGAGCCATAACCAACTGATCCCAACTATCTGGCATGGAGCAAAGTAATATTGTCGTCTTATCTTCTTCATCGATTTTCACACCCACTGAATCCAGCTTGCTTGTCAGTGTGTTGAAATCATTCAAATGATCTGTGACAGATGATGTAGACACATAAATCTGTCCACTTAATTAAATGAATATTTAGTATTTATTTGATTATTTAACCATCAATCAATAATTAATTAAATTAATATTTATTTTTTTATTTAACCATCAATCAATAATTAATTCATCTTAACCCTCTTTCCTATTAATTAAATAAATTATTCAATTTATTTGATTTAATTCACTTAACCAAATTCAGACCATTAATTAAATAAATAAATCATATTTGTTCAGTTAAATCTTCTCTCACATTTATTTAAATCACCTTTATCCTCCACCCACTTGCATTTTCCTACAAATGCAAGTTGCACAACTATTTTAAATAAATGAATTATTTATTTAAAATCCTATTTATCTGCACCCACTTGAAACCTTTAATGGTTTCCCTTAAAGTCTTCAAACTTAATGGCTTCCTTCTAGAGTCTTCTTAAGCCTTTAATGGTTTCCCTTAAAGTCTTCAAACTTAAATGCTTCTTTCTAGAGTCTTCTTAAGCCTTTAAAGGTTTTCCTCAAAGTCTTCAAGCATTTAATGCTTTATCTTCTTTTTTCTCATGTAAATAAATTAAGATTTATTTAAATAAAATCCAAAATTTACATTCATATTTAAATAAATTAATATTTATTTAAATATCTATCCAAATGCAAATTACACCTTTTAATTGAAATAAATGATTTTATTTTAATTGAAAATCCCAAAATTCCTCCCATTTGCATTCTCCTACAAAATCTACTTGCATGCCTAAATCCCTTCTAGATTCTTCTAACTCTTCTAATTAGCCTAATCATATCCTAATAATTGTCACATTCCTAAATAAAAGGAAGTCACTTCTCAAAAACCTCCAAAGTCTTCAATAACCATTAAAGGCTTTATGTCTTCAAATGGTTAACCTTTAAAGTCTTCCAAACCATTAAAGGCTCTTACATAACCATTTATGGTTAACTCACCTTTTACCTTTGGTTAGAGACTTTCCTCTAACTTAATCATCCTTTTGACTCATGGGTCTCTTCAAAGCATTTATTTCTTTGACTAAGGTAACCATTTAACCCTTGCACATTCATTTATCTCTTAGATTAAAGAAATATCCATTAACCTAACCCTAACCCAACCCCCTAGGGTAACCATCATGTCCCCTCAAGCATTTAATGCTCCTTATCTCTCCTCTCAAGCCTCCTCATGGTGACACTTGTCAACATGGGATTGGGTTGAAAGTCTCACATGGATTGAATATCTTTCAATCCTAACCCTTGTTAAGATTGCTCAATATTAACCCTTCATTTCCTCATTTCTTCTATAAATAGAACCCTTATCCTCAAGAAAAGGAGGAAGCATTAGAGTATTGTTGCTATACCGGTATTAGCATAGAGCTTTTTCATAGCATCACTATCTACACTTGTATAGCATTTGTTTATCACATCCAACCATCTTGAATCTCCATATGGCATCCATGGCTAGTGCTAAAAGTTGAGAGCTGCACTCATTTGGGAACTTGGAGAGGAGAGGAACAAGGGAGGAGCCACTATGAATGTTTTGGTCAGCATTTGGAGGATTTTAGTTTACCTATTTTGTCTTTGCATGCTTTCCATTTCTTATTTAGTATCTCTCTTGATATGCTTGATTATGATATTGTTTAAATTATGATTTCTAACACTAACAATTGGTTTCTTGCTTGTTGCTTGTGTTTGTCATCCTAACAATCTCATTTTTGCAGAGCATCAGATGAATTGTCACGCATCCTCAAATTATACAACTATCTCCTTAGAAGAATTTTGTTTGCTAATGAGTTCATCTCATACAACTTTGCAAGCTTATTCCACAAGTCATGAGTAGATTTCTCCTCTACAACATTGAACAAAATTGAATCTTCTAGAGATAACTGGATTGTTGCTCTAGCCATTCTATCGATGGTATTTCAATCTTCCGTGCTCATATTTGCAGGTTTTGATGATACTCCTTTAAAAGCTTTGCCACATCCATCCTTCACCAACAAAGCTTGAATCTTAAGCTTCCATAGAGAAAAATTCAAACCATCAAACTTATGTACCTCAAATATGGTAACACTATTTCTAGCCATTGCACAATTCTAAAAACAAACAACTTTTGTACAAATAACCTATGCTTTGATACCAATTGTAAGAAAAATAACAAGTGCAGAAAATTTGCAAAGAAGAACAATAGCACATAACACACAAATTAATGTGGAAAAACTTGGTAAAATTATACCAATAAAAAACCACGGGAAAATTTTGTCTTTTGTATTGATTCTTAGGAATTACAGAGTTACAACAAACTCAAAATTGTACATCAAAATATGACTTCAAGCAGCCTAAAACAACCGAGTTGTAGAGTCCTACTTGAATATAACTTACTAAATATAGTAAGTATGACTCACACAACTGTATGTATAACACATGTCGAAATTATTATTTATAGAAAGTTTATTAACAAAACTTTCTATTTATAGTAAGTCTCAAAAAAATAATTTGTGCCTCCCGGCAGGACGCCTTCAAAATACTTAGTAGAAAAATCAAATTCTAGAAAAGAAATAAAATAAAATCTCATATAACTTTGTAGCACATTATGGTTATATATACATCTTCCCGTTACAACTGAACATAAGAAAACTCAATCTCATGCAACAAGATTATTTATGTTTAGGACTCCTTGAGTTCTTTCAAGCAATTTAGTGAAAGAGGAAGGAAAATCCCTACATTAAAGAAGTGTTTGGGAGAACTCTGGGAATCTTTGAACTTCTGCTATTCAATGGTTAATGCTTTTTTTACAGCTATGCCATTTGAGTTATAGAAAGTGAAAATCGATGAGGACGTGGAAGTTGCCTCTTAATATATTAGATTCTTTTGATTACAACAAATAATATATGCTTTGGCTATTTTGATCTTGATATAATGTGTCTTAGAATCTATATTTACAACAACATAATTTTCCCTGTGAGTTGCTTGAATATATGTGTTGTTTGTATGTGAATATGTCTTCCTAGTGATGGTTTGATTTTGCTGCAACAAAACTAGTGGAAATTGGTTAAGAAGCATGTCCTTGCTAGTTGATGAGATTTTATAAAATTGTTTTTGTTGCATGCAGATGGAAATGTTGTCATGCTCTAATATAATAGAAATCCACACTTTAGTAGGTTGCCTAAATAAGGAAAGCTTAGAGTGAACATGTTTCTTTAAATTTTGCCAAGCTATCTAGTCGAGAAAGTTGTCTTTTCCTCTGGAGGTCTCCAAGCAGAGATATTGTCAGATCTTTATTTCTCCATCGCAACAAATCTAGACTAAAGAACATTGTCAAAATATTTGAAAAACTTTGTGAATCATGTCATAAATGTTGAGAAGTGATGTATGAGTCTCACCACCATGCAATTAATCTTGTTTTTCATGCGCAATTTCACCCGTTGAAACTGTTAAATTGTATTAATTTAGTTTTAGATATGCCAATCTTCATTCTAACCGAATAATGGTCTGATACAAGATGTAGCTTTTTTTTTTTTTTTGCAAACACAACTAAAACAAACAAAGAATAAAGACAAACAAGAAATCTTAAAATGCTACAGAAACAGAGAAGTATTTAACACACATAAAAACTCTTATTCATTCTATTTTCAAAACTCACCTGCAATGTAGTTTCCCTAACTCACTTGCTAACTTTTAAAAGTGTGACGTGTCCATGATAGGTTAGTGGGAAAGTCATAAGTGCTTGTGGTCAAGATTTTACCTCGTCTCTATATCTATGTGGCTATAGACCATTGGGTTGATCTGAATTGATGTACTTCTATGTCATCAACAAATAAACACATGATGCTAGTAACATGAACACATTGGTTCAATTGTCACCCAATGGTCCTAGGTAGATATTTTCAATTTGGCAGATTCAGATCTACGATCTAATAGCTCACGTCTTTCATCTTTTCTTTTCTTTTCTTTTCTTTTTTTTTTGTTGTTGTTGTTTGCGTTGAATAAAGTTGAAAGAATGACATTAAAAATAAATTGCAGTTTAAAGAGAAGACTACGAAAGAAAAAGGAAAAAGGACTCAATTGAACTCGAGCAGCTAAGCAACGTGAGAAAATAATGTCACAGTATTAACAGATGAAACATATCAACCATGTCCACAAACAATACTAATAAGCTCACATTTTGTCTAGGACATAATTGCTAAATCAACTTTGATTGTTGCACCTAAAGTATTGACATGAACATGGATGAAATAATCACAATGTTGTGTAATGGACAATTTTTTTAGACTATGAAAAGTAATTTTATGTTCATTTATCCAATGGAATGACTCTTTTTTTCTTAAGCAAGTATCCCAATGGTGCATATATGGATGGATCTTAATGAATTTATGTTAATAACTATGTTCCATGGGGATGTGTCGCTATGCTTGGTGCCCCCATACTAATACTGAAGATAGTACAGGGATCCAAGGATTTTTTTTTTGGCATAAACTATCTGATTTCCATTCACAACAATGATAGGGGACATTTTTTACAAGGACAGGGGACTTTTTTGGGCCATACCTTTTGAATTATGATTTTAGAGTTTTTATTATTGCTGTTTAGCCTTGAAAAGATATGCTTTCATGTTGGCTGTGTAATTTGGAAGGTGTGTGAGCCAAGAATCAAGTCACCTTCCTATTTGAGCATATTTCATCTTACCTAGATGCATCTTGGCCTAGTGGCGACATTCTATAAGCTTTGGTGCCAAAGTTTGGTGAATACTAAAGTGATATGATCATTTTAATGGCATTGTACCCACTATAATAGCTTGATTTCAGACTTGTATCTACCTGAAAATAGCTACTAGATTGATGTATAATTGTTTCTAAGTGATTGGGTGAAGTTTGAGTGTGTTGGAGTTGTTGTTATAGGTGTAAGTTCATTGTTGGCTTGTTGTGTGAGAATTGTTTGAAATTTATGGGATTTTTCCTTGTTAGTTAGACTGTTGCAATGTGTTCTTGGAGCCTTTCTAGACCCATACTAGTAAATATTTATCATCCATTGAGGTATCATATTTTTATTTCATAGTTGGGTTGTTGGGTACAGAGAGTTTTTTAGTGGCGAATCTTTGCCAATTGGCGAATTCCGCACGAATAGTCTTGGGCACCATCGTGGTCAAATCCCCCAAAATTTCGGCGTTAACGACACACTGTAGAAACTGGCTTCGCCATTGACCACACACCATCGACGTGCATGCCCATAATATTCGCCTGGAATCACTTGGATGTAGGTATTAGATCACCACTGCTATTCACCAGCAATAGTAAAACGACCACGTACCCAGGACCTAATTCACCAATGGTAAATTAAATGTTCATTGCACGCGTTGACCAAATTCGCTAATATCAATTGAAACATTATAAGCATTCAAGGACCCATTTCGCCCCGCTTAAATTAAATGTTCATTGCACGCCCGCACAATTCACCAAAAATGCAATTAAATTAAATGTTTATTGCCAATTGCGACGCCTGGGCCCCGCGCAATTCGCCAAAAATGCAATCATGGATTGCTATAAATACACTATTTCTTACACTCTTTCTTACAATTTGTTTGTGTCTGATTAGTAAATTGGGAGCTCTCAGAGTCTTGAGTCTCGATTCGCATTCCACAAATTGAGTTGGAAAGTCGAAGTTCATTGTAGGGCGGAGGGCCAGAGTTACAATCCTGCAACACAGGCCTAGGTATTCATTCCTGATTCCTGATTCAGAGAATTGAGAAGGCATAGAGGTGAGTAATCATTTCTTCATACTTGATAGTATTAGTTTTAACTTTTAATCTGTAGTGAGAAGTCAAGACTCAAGATGTCACAGTCACACATGGGTGAGACTCCTTAGGGTGGTGAAGGGATTGGGATGTCAGACAAGGGTAAGAATCCTCAGGGTGGTGAAACTGAAGGGATTGGGAGGCCATCAAAATGCCCAAAACTTAAACTCAAGATAGTACCATAAAGTCTTTTTTTGGAATTGGCAAAGTTTCTGGTCCATCAACCTCTGCAGTTGCAGAACCCATTCACAGTAGCTCACCACCACCACAAGGTGGGATTGTCATTGAGTTAAATGAAACAAATGAGGATGATAATACCGACATGGCAGAAGATGTTCTAAGGGATACACATAATGAGATACCATTGGCGAATGCAAATGCAAGTACTGAAGATGATGTTGGTAGGAAGAAAAGAAAAAGGAAAGTAAAACTGGGGTGAGAGTGGGAGATGACAAGGAGTTTTAAGATTGATTGGGTAGCAAAGTACCTATTCATTGAACCGTTCCCAAACAATGATGAACAACCAATAGAATGCAGGTGTAAGATTTGTAGCTGGAAAAATAAAAGAGAGAAGAAGATGTAGCTAAAGCTTGACACCATAGAAAAACATATTAGTATGGTTGATGAAAAACAGATCATAGACGGAAAGGAAACATGAGTAGTAAGATGGAAATCAAAGGAAGAATGTCTTCATGTTAAGTATGCCACAGAATATGAAGAGCATAACCACAAAACAACACTGATTCGTAATAGTGGATTTGGAAATACAATCAAGGCTGGGCTTGAACATGCAGCGAAAGATGCAAACCTGGCAAAGACTGTTCAGATGAGTGTTGTTTTTCATATTATGTCGAGAGGGCATCCTATGAAAGATTTCCCAGAATTTAGTAATTTATTATCTTTTTTGAATGTTCCTCACTATCCTATGTCACATTGGTCAATAAACGCTGGATGGGAAATGGCAAACTGTCTCGCTGAGGTGGAAAAGAAAAATTTACAAGAGAGTGTAAAAGAGTCAAATTTCATTTCATTATCCATAGATGAAGTTACTACGTTAGATAACACTGCTTGGGTTTGTATGCATGTGTATACCGTAAAAGAACACGTCCACCGAGCTCATCTACTCTGTGTACATAAAATGAGGGGCAATTCAACAACAGAAAATTTATATTTGGAAGTTAAGAAAGCTTTGAATGAAATTGCTGGTATGGATGACTTGACAATTGCCAAGAAGTTGGTGTGTGTTGGAGTTGATGGAGCTGCAGTAATGCAAGGTCAAAGGATCGGTCTTTGCGCAAGTTTACAAACTAGTATTGCACCATAAATGGTTGGCATTCATTGCATGGCCCATTGAATGAATTTAGCATATAGAATTGTAAGCAATTTCCGTACAGTGTCAAAAGCTGAAGATCTGGTCCATGAGCTCCACTCATACTTCTGCCGAAGTCCTAAACGTTTTGCAAAATTTCAAATTTTTGCTAAGGGAGTAACATGAGGAAACAAGCTTCTCAGGGATGTTGAGACCAGATGGATCTCCTTGCATGGACTAGCGAAATGAGTTCTAACAGAATATCAATCCTTGATCGGACTAATGTATGAGCAATGCCTCACAGTAGACAAAGCTCCTGATCTCTTACATAAGTTAAGTGATATAGAGACTTTGTTAACTTTAGCTAGTCTTCTCCCCATGCTGGATTCAATGAAAAAACTTGTTAAGAAAGCCCAAGACAAAACTATGTATATCAATGAGTATAGCACTCTACGTAAAATGACATGCTTGAGCCTGGATGGTCTATATTCAGATCTAACAGGGCGAAGCCCAAATTTTTTTAGGTGGCAGATAATTACAGATTTGAATCATGCTGAATTTTTTTTACATTTCAATACAAAAAATGAGTTATGTGTCTTTGTAAAAGGATTTCAGATACCAATGCACCAATCTAAGATGGGCAAGCGAGGCAGAGCACTACTAGTTAAAAAGGAAGATTTTGACAAGATTGTTAAATCTGTTAGTGATAATTTGAAGTCTATTGCATATGAACTTTCAACTGAGATTCATGAAAGATTCCCTCGAGAAGAAATACTTGAAGCCATGGGTTGTGTGTATCCTCAATTTTGGCATTCAATTGGAGATAATCCAAATGACGCAAAGATGTTTCATAAAAAACTAGAGGAATTGATATTGACATTTTCAAAAGATGCATATTGCAATGGACAACCAATAGAAGGAATTTTAAATTCAGATCATCTTAGAAAACAATGTAAACACTTTGCATTGGTTATGAAACAACAGTTGGTTAACTTGGAGAATCCATTTGAACTTGGATCAATCACAAGGCTTTGGAAAAGGATAGATCAAAATGAAGCATTGCGTATTGCAATACCAGAATATTTGAAACTTGCTGATTTATGTCAAACAATGATATTGGGGTCAGTGGAAGATGAGAGAGTTTTCAGTACATTAGGGCTTTTGAAATCAAAGATCAGAAACAAATTAGACAAGAGTTTGGAAACTTGCTTGAGGTTGTTTGTAACCCAGTATAATGTTAGAAATTTTCCATATGATAGGGCACTAGCAATGTGGAATTCCATGCATGAAAGATGAGGGGTGTGCAACACTTTAAAAGCTGGTGGTGCTACTGCCAGTGCTAGTGCTGAGACAAATGAATATGATGGATCGTAGACTTAGAGTCAGCATGAAGACGAAGACATTTTTGAATACCCGACTCAGAATGAAGATGAGCCTGTTAGTACTAGTCAGTTTCCGGATCTTGAGTCCATTTGGGATATAGAAGCCTCAGACAGCCGGACTGAGTCACTGAAGTGAATTAGCAGTCAGTTTATAGGTATTTATAATTATACTACAGTTCTTGATTCATATTACAATTTCAATTTGCAAAATTGCAATACTATAGTTGTCATTGATGATTTTTGATATTGTATTCCTTGAATTTGTCAATTAGAAGTAGAACGGATACTTATTTCATATTTTTAATTGTGAATTTGAATTATTACTAAACAATTGAATTATTAGTAAATTGGTATTTGGTTCCACATTATGTAACATGTTGAACATGAAATGCAACAATTTGTGTCACAAGATCCATAAAATTATTCATATTGCATAACTGTTACTGCTAGAACCTTTCTTCTGTTCTACATTAAATCCTTAAAATGATGTTCGTGGCGATTAGGGTTTTGTGTTTGTTTTTTGTCTTAGTTGGCTAGTAAACCGAAGTTGTTGTGCGTTGAAAATTTGAGTTGTCCTCTATTTATTTGTCCACGTCAACGTCAAGTCTGGTCAAATGGTTGGTCAGGCATGTTTAATGGTTATCGCTAGCTCGCAGGTCCTTTATCATCAAGTCGGTTTAAGTCACGAGCTTGCGAGTACTGGGAGATTTTAGTTGTCGCTACCTTGCAAGATGTTTTACACTTGACAATTTTATGTTGTGAGGTTGCGACTGGGTGTGATTTTATGTTGTCGCACGGTCGTGAGGTATTCATGGTTAAGTCATTTTAATTTGCGATCATGCGATGTAGTTGGTATCGTAGCTTAGTTGGTTTCGTCACTTGCTCGCAGGTTTTGAAGTTGTTTAGCATTTTAAGTTGCGATCTGGCGACAGGTAAGTTTTGGTCTGATTTTGTGGTCATCGCATGCTCACGGGTTTGTAAGTCTTAAGTCAAAAAGTGTTGCGAGCATGCGATGGTAGTTAAGTGCCTTGTTGTCATGAGATCGCAAGGGTTTAAGTCAAGTTAAGTTTCGAGTTGTGAGCTTGCGATGAAATAAATTATTTTGTTAGATTTGCAGTGGTTGCCAGCTCGCAGGTAAAGAAAGAATATTACAAATGTTGTTGCGAGGTTGCGACTGAAGGGCTTGATGAAGATCAACGGTTGTCGCTCACTCGCGAGATTCTTTGAGGATTCGTAAAAGGGGTTGCGAGCTTGCGATTAAGAGGATTTGGTAGCATTGTCGCTAACTCGCCGGTTCCTTTCCTAATTGTTATAACCAGTTGAGAGTGTGTGATTAAAGATGGGGATTGACACATGGACTTGTTTGTTGGGTTCTGTAAAAGTTTTGACATGATCAAGCCATGATTTTGACATTTGTACAATTGCATTAATGCATTCTATCAGTTTAATTGAATTAATGCCACACTAGTAGTTCATGTAAGTGTGGTAGTTAATGAGACTTGAGAGAAGTGACGACACCCAAATACCATTTTATGTTGTGAGGTTGCGGCTGGGTGTGATTTTATGTTATCGCAAGGTCACGAGGTGTTCACGGTTAAGTCATTTTAATTTGCGATCATGCGATGCGGTTAAGTCGCTTGCTCGCAGGTTTTGAAGTTGTTTAGCATTTTAAGTTGCGATCTGGCGATAGGTAAGTTTTGTTCTGATTTTGTGGTCATCGCATGCTTGCAGGTTTGTAAGTCTTAAGTCAAAAAGTGTTGCAAGAATGCGATGATGGTTAAGTGTCTTGTTGTCGCGGGATCACAAGGGTTTAAGTCAAGTCAAGTTTCTAGTTTCGAGCTTGCGATGAAATTTTGTTTTGTTAGATCAACAGCTATCGCTCACTCGCGAGATTCTTTGAGGATTTGTAAAAGGGGTTGCGAGCTTGTGATTAAGAGGATTTGGTAGCATTTTCGCTAACTCGCTAACACGTGGACTTGTTTGCCGGGTTCTGTAAAAGTTTTGAATGCCAATTGCCAATCAAATAGAAGGGTATGAATTCAAATTTCGCTTGAGTACTTCAGTTTGAAGTTTGAATTAATGCCACAGTAGCTAGTTCATGCAAGTGTGGCAATTAATGAAACTTGAGACTTGAGAGAAGTGACGACGCCCAAATAGTAAATACCATAAATTGCATGATCGAGCCGAGGTTTTGTATAATTGCATTAATGCATTCTATCTTTGAGGTAATCCAGTGAATTGAGCGCTGCAACAACGTTGGAGAATTCAGAGTGTTGGGTGTGAGAAAATTTTAGAAAATTGGTTAAGTTTTTCTCCTCCAGCAAAAATGAGCCAGGTGACGAGTGGTACTGGAGGTTCCAAGCCCAAGCCCAAGCCTAAGCCCAAGCCCAAGGCCAAGGCCAAGGCCATGAAAAGTGGAGCAGGAGGACCTGGAGGTTCCAAGGCTAGTGCCACTGAGGAAATGATGGTTAAGAAAGACAAAGATGAATTTGTAGATTTGATGCCAGGGACTTCCATTGCTTTGAATACAAATCATTTGGCATCGAGAGATTTATGGAGCCAATGCAGAAACCCTACCATGCTTAATATGACTGGCTCTGCTTTGTTTCATTATTTCTGGAAAAATAGGGTTCAGGGTGTCCTGATGTCAAACCCTTGGGATTTAAATATGGCAAAGTTAATTGTGCCATATGTGTATGTTGATGTGGATTTGATCAAAGAGTTGGCCAAACGCTATTGCCCAGTATCTAGGGTAATCAGAAGAAAGAACCAGTCTGCCCTAGTTTCAATTAACAGAGCTAGCTTTGTTGAAGCTTTCCAAATTACTGGTGCTACATGTATAGATATAGATTTGGAGTGGATTGCAGAGGATTATGAAAAATACAAAGGTTTTATCAAGAAGCATGCAATCCCTAGATACATGCCTAGGGTGAATAGGAAGCCGATTACAATTCCAGAGAGTATCAAACCACCATTTGACATCACACCTTTCCACCATTATATGCAATGTACAATTTATGGATTATGTAGAGTGTTGGGTTTTGATGGAGATTCAACAGTGTCAGCTGAATTACTAATGATGGCTATGGACATTCAACACCCAGATGTTACCAAAGATTATGATTATGTGGGCTATGTGGTTGAACACATTCATAATGCTCTAGTTGAAATTCAGAGTGGTGCACCCAACCCTACATTCAAGCATTATTCATTGCTGATGCACTTAATCTTGTTCTATAATGTTGAGTTCATGGATAAAGAATTGGAGCTTTTCAAAGAAGAATTCGGTGTCTTAATGCCAATGCAAAGATGGACCCAGGTTTGGGACAGTAGTTCTCCCCATTCTTCTTTCCTTTTCTTTGAAAATTGGATTGTTTCGCCAATTATGGAAATGCTAGGAATAAATAGGGAACGATTATCAATTAATGTTAGGAGAAATTTGAAACCTTACCAGTTGGTTCCAAACTGGTCTATTTCACATAACTGGGGGGACTTTTTTTTTTTTGATAACTTTACTGTGATGAGAGTCTATGGGTGTCCTCTGCCTCCCCATATTTTACCAAAATTTGTTCTAATTAGGATTGCTTTTATGGAGTTTATTTGGCAATTGACCCTAGTTGAAAAAGAATACCTTGATAAACACAGGAAGGTTCTCTTCTTCCTAGGATTTGGGTTGCGTCTGATTTTACCATTGGTAGGAGTTTCTTTGATGAAGTAAACAATTTCCTTAAACAGTATAGGTTGGTTAATGTTGTGTCTAGATTCTGTGATTTGAAACAATTTATTAAAGTTGCAATGCCAAAAATGACACCTTGGGCCACAATAAAGGACCATGAACCATTGGATGATGAAGATGTGGTTAGAAATTTGCTGAGAAAGGATGAAGTACAAGAAAGGAGAAGAAAATGGAAAAATTTGATGAGAGTTGAAGCAGAATTGAAGGCTGCCGACCCTAGTTTCTCAGGTTTTTGCCCTGATAGCTCGTACCTAGAGAGGATTAACAAAATGCGGAGTTTATATGAAACTCTGATGGAACAAATGCCTCAAATTCCAGAAGTGGCTGCTCAACAACAAGACCCCCAAGATGGACAATCTTCACATGGCAAGAGGCCACTTAGTGTGTATGTTGATGATGTAGAGAGTGGGGATGAAGTTCAATCTACCTGAGTGCCAGTTGCAAAGAAACAAAAAACCACTGAGGTTGGTACAATTGTGAGGAGAGACTCTGCTAGAGAAATTCTTACAGAACAAGGACACTACTTTCATCAAATAAGGACACATATTAGAGAAGTAGGGCTGAATGAAGAATAGGGAGAAACAAACGAAGCCCTTGCTCAAGGCTTTTATGAATGTGTGATGTTGTCAAATGAGTTCATGAAAGATGATGACTTTATTAAGTCAGATGAATTTAAAAGTTTTTTGACAAGGTTGAAACAAAATCAATTAAAACAAAATCTGATCATAGAGGAAGCAAATGAAGAAAAGCAAGAGGAGATCATCAAGGCACTATAGGAATATGATCCTGACAGGGAGGAAATATCTGTGGAACAGACAAGACAATTGATAAAGAGTACTGGTATGATTATGATGCCTGACTGGGATATCCAGTCTATTTTTATTATTGATCAGATTAGGAAGCAAGAGGACCCAATGTTTAGAACTGAATTTGAAATTGGAGATGTAATTAGAGGATCATGATTTAATCCTAAGTCAAAGACACTTGCTACTTGGTCTTTGGCCCCTTCTGTTAGAGTATTCGGGTATTTACTTGATTAATTAAACATTATTTGTTTAATTATTTAAGTTCCCTTTATCTCTTTTACACTTAAGCTAACTTTAGGTGCATATAATTAATTATTTTAATTAATTATTATGTGCAAACCTAGGTTTTCCCTTTTAGGGTTTCTTGACCTATTAAAGGTTGAGTTCTTTCTTTTCATTGTATGAAGAAGGATTAATATTAACAATACATTTTGGAGATTATTGAGCTCTCATCTTTTGGAGCATATTTTTCTTGTGTATTCTTTCCTTCTGTGATTTGCTTCATTGCTTCTCCTTGTAACAGGTTTTTTAGCTTGCAAAGATTATTTGGGCTCCTATGGTGTTGTATTTTCTCAACTCCTATATGGTATCTCTTCTCTGAGTAGGATGTCTCTATTTTGGTTCACGTTTCTATTTCCAATCTTCTTATCATTGTAGCTTGTATTTATGCAAACGCACTGAGATAAAGTGCCATCATGCATTGTTTACTTGGAATCTTGCATATCTTGTGTCTTGTTGTACATGCACTATTGCTCAAGTGCCATGAGGGGGTTGATGTTTTCCTGTTGTTTGCCATCTTCCTTTGTCCAGTGAGTGTTCCTTCCACGACATTCGCCTCATGATGATGTGTCTCAGCACCTTTGATGTTCTTGGTTCTTCATCATGCAATTTTTTTTGGCTGTCCTTTTCAGTGTTCCTGTCCCTCTCCCACTTCTGCATTATGGGGAGGTTTATCCTATTGGTTCTACTACTTCCATGGTTCGATTGATCAACTCTTTAGGCTTTGGTTTCTCATGTCATTTGTATCTTCGATTTCAGTTGTTTTTACCTTGTTTGCTTCCTGATTCAAGTAGTGTAATTTGAGGGCACTCATGCAGATTACAGTCTTCTCTACCTAGTCATGTTCTAGTTCAGTGGATGTTCTTCAGATCAGCAGTCAGAGTTTGCAGGTTCTTCATGCTTTAGTGGTATTTTTTTCTATCTCTTTTTGGAGTAGAGTTTTGTTCCCATGTGGTTTTCTCTATTTCTCCAGTTCATAGAGATTTCATTGTATTTGGGTACTTGATCAGGCCTTGTTGTCAAGACCCATCTTTATTGCTTTCAGTAGTTGTTCTAGGTTTTAGCTTCTCCCTAAGTCTAGCTTAAGGGGGGGGGGGGTGTTAGAGTATTTGGGTATTTACTTGATTAATTAAACATTATTTGCTTAATTATTTAAGTTCCCTTTATCTCTTTTACACTTAAGCTAACTTTAGGTGCATATAATTAATTATTTTAATTAATTATTATGTGCAAACCTAGGTTTTCCCTTTTAGGGTTTCTTGACCTATTAAAGGTTGAGTTCTTTCTTTTAATTGTATGAAGAAGGATTATTATTGACAATACATTTTGGAGATTATTGAGCTCTCATCTTTTGGAGCATATTTTTCTTGTGTATTCTTTCCTTCTGTGATTTGCTTCATTGCTTCTCCTTGTAATAGGTTTTTCAGCTTGCAGAGATTATTTAGGCTCCTGTGGTGTTGTATTTTCTCAACTCCTATACCTTCCACTCAAAAGCCCCACCTTCTAAATATCCAAGTAGAAAAGAAAACTGATAGAATGATCTAGAACTTGCAAAACACAACTGACACAGAGATTGCCTCATTTTTGACTCAAGTTTCTTTCATGAATTTATCAAAAATAGAGGATTTGTCAAGAAGATACACAGAAACATATACCCAATTGATTGGCTTGTCTAAAAAATATGAAGAGACATTGATGAAGAAGGGCGCTCTGGAGGAAGAGTTAGTGGAGTTGAAAGAAAAAATTGCAAATGAGCCCCCTCCAATACAAATTAAAGAACAAGTACAAGAAATACCAACTGATGTGACAGCAAAAATGGAGGAATACACAGGGAAAATTGAAAAGATTGAAAAGGAACAAAATGTCAAGGCTATCTCTGTTGTGTCAGGAATTCTAAAACACAAGATTAGTGTATTGAAAGACAAATTGATGGTTGTGCATGATTTGCACATTTCTTTGAAAGAGGCAAGAAAAACATCCTCTGAGGCTGTCGCTTTTCTTGGACCTTTGTTCAATGTTTGGTCAGGAAGAAGCAGATTAATGGATAAGCTAGATACTGCAATGATGTATAGTGACAAGTTCCCTCCCAAGATCAGTGACACTAAAGACATGGTGGAGGTAATGAATGCAACTTATGCATTTTTCACAGGGAAGGATGTGCTTATAAATGAAAAATTGCCTTTATGTTTTACTAATTATGTTCTATTCCTATCTATTGTGGTGTTTAATACTTTCATTCTTAATACTCTTATGATTTTATATGCTATGGATGTTTATGTAATATATATGGAGGTGTTCTATGACTGTCTATAATCCGCCTACCAATTACAATGAGGTGAATCCTTAATATGATTCTAGACTAACATAAATTTTGCATTCCTGGGCATAATAGGATTAGGAAGCATTAAATGAAAAATTACATACACCATAATAATGCAACAAATGAAAAAAGTTAAATCTCATGATTCTGATCATTTGAAAGAGATAGAATTATACACAAAATAAATTTATATATAACTCCTTCAAGAACCTACACAAAGCTTGACACTAAATGCTTTTCATTTTCTCTGTAAATGACTATACAGTATACAACTTGCTCCCTTCACCTAGAGTCTAGAATCACTACTGGAACCAGAAAAGGAACCCCAATGACTATACAACTTGCAAAACTGCTTGAGCCATGCTATTATCACCATGATACCTTCCGATGGAATGTGAGATGTTACATTTTGTCCAACAGATTGTTTCCAAATAGAGGAGAAAGCCTTCATGCCTAGGAATAGAGAAAATGGAAAGAGGAGCCCGAGCCTTCATGCCCACGATCAAGGAAAGTGGAAATAGGAGCTTTAGGGTAAATGTAATCTATTGGGGAGGGGTTGCAACTTCCATGTCGTCACAAAGATGACTGGATGCCACTCTCCACCCAAACAAATCCTTCTTTCATTCCTCTACAGGCTCCTTCTTCAAACCCTTGCCATCTTATGGTAGAGTAGAAGCAAAGGATGTGCCATGCTTGGCCTTTCTTGACAAGAAAAGGCTTTCACACCCCCTCTGGAAATCCTTCTCACTTTCACAACCCCTCTGACAATAAACAAACTCACACAAAAGAAAACAGAAAAACACCCATCCAGTATCACAGAGCACACAACAACTCCATGCACGATCCTGCTCAAACATCATCTTCCTTTCTGAGGAAAAACCACTCTCAGAAAATAAAAAAGGTTTCTTTTCTGAGTTTCTCTTCTACCAATTAAGTCGCCACTCCATTGTATTTATAACATTTTCACACTTCATTTGGTGATGATCATTCACGTGAAAAATCATCATTTTGGTGTTTTTCAACATGACTGTAGACTCTAGAAGTATCAAATCCACTGCATCCTGCTAAGGCTCATCTATTGTGAACGATTTTGTTATGATTTTATTCCTCCTTGATTGGACAAATTCTACTTCAAAATCCCTGACAACAAGCAACCTGAGCTCTTATTTCTCAAAGAAATCCGTGATCTCCCATCTCTAACTTAGAAGCTATCAAATCCTTTTATGCCTCTCAAACTATCGTCCTCGCTTGTCTACTCAACCTCGACTCAAGAGAAACCTTCAAACTAGTCCCTCAGGAATGAGTCAACATCCAAGCCTTAAAAATTTTAGGTTGCGAGATAGAGACCAGATAGTTTGTGGTTAAGTTTTATGGTTATCATCAACTCGTGAGGTAAAATGTCTGAAGACGTGATCAAGCCGTGAGCTGGCGACAAGTTGGTTTGGGTTTACATCACGAGGTCTCTAGCTTTTTGGGTGTTAGCATTTTATGTTATCAAGCTGGAGATTGTTAGTGAAATTGCTTTGGTCATGAGGTCTCGAGTTGGTCTGATGTCATACATTATAGCCGTGAGAGTTAGCGAGTAACTCATTTCATACAGTTGTCGCTAGCTCTCATGTTTGTTTAATGTTAGCATTTTTAGGTCATGAGCTAGCGACTAGACAATTTGTGGTTAGGTTTAATGGTTATTGCTAGCTCGTGAAGTTAAATGTCTGAAGACCTGATCAAGCCGCGAGCTTGTGAGTGAAGTTAAATGTCTGAAGACCTGATCAAGCCGTAGCTTGCGAGTGAAGTTAAATGTCTAAAGACTTGATCAAACCACGAGCTTGCAAGTGAAGTGCTAGCGGTTAAGCGATAAATAGTTTTATGTTGGCGAGTACATGACAAGGGTTAAAGTTACCACTATCTCCAAGTCACTGCGGTGATGAGGACTTAACATTTGTGGTCGAGAATTGGCAAGTGCTAGTTCAGTTTCCCTCAGTCGCTAGATCTCGAGGTTAAGAAGGCTTAGCATTTTCAGCTTGCGAGTTGGAGATAAAGAGAGTCGTAAGGGCTTATCGCTAGGTCGTGAGATTTTCTAATGGGAAGTATTCTAGGCAGAGAGTTGACGACTGTGTGTGTTGGATTTTGCCAAGATCAAGAAGTCATTGAAATGTACAAGATAGAGACATAATATGGGACAAGAATAAACTGTATTCTCATCAATAGAAAATGATCAATAATTGTTGTTTTATACAATGTAGATGAGCCTGCATATATAGGCAAGGCTAGGGATATGTATGAGCCCACAAATATGACATGTGGCTCAATAAGAAACAAGGGTAGGTAGGAAATAGGTGTGGGTAGGTAGGAGAAATAATATAATATTCCACATGAGGTGGATCACCCACCGAAGGTGGAATTATCACTCCACAATAAGTGGATATGATAGTGTAATAACAAGATCAACACCCTAAGAGGTGGAATTTCTCCTACACACACTATCCCAATGTGGCACAAACACCCAAGTGTCTCATATCCAAACTACTATGAAATGCATTATCCTAAGTAAACTTAAGTAAGTGTAATAATATCCATGATGAATAATTATTTACACCAACACCCCCCCTTAAGTGCAACTTAGGGGAATGCACTTAAGTCTACAATGCAACTAAGCAATGCAAGATGGGTCCCGGCTACGAGGCCATGTTAGGTACCCATGAACAAATGCAAATGCATGCAAACCAATGCAATGAAATCTCTCACAAAGTGGGGAAAGAGAGAAAAACCCAATGGGAAAAAACCCTCCCCCAAAAGAGAGATGAAACCTATACAAAAAACTCTCAAAGAAGTATGTGAGGAACAAAACCCCATGTGAGGAAAAAGTCCCCCCCATATGAGAGAAGAAGAGAAGTCAAACTGTGATCATCCCTCAATGAAGAATCTGCACCAATGATAGAAGCTCGATGTATGAAGAAACTGCTCCACGAACGTCGAACAACATTCCTCCCCTTAGGAAGAAACAAAACCAAAGGTGTATCCATGAAGTCTCCCCAATCATGAAGGGAAGATGTATGAAGAAAACTCATGATGAAAGGAATCTCTGAAAACTGCTCAAGTGTCCCCATGTCGATGCTAAAAGATACCCCTTCCAAAGATGGTAAACTGTGCCATACTGCTGAAAAAGGAACTCCAACATCTAGTAGAGATGAATGTAGAACAATATCCAAAGACTCATGTGTCTCCTCAAAGAATAAAGAGACCTCCTCCAACTGTTGTACATAAGTATCCACAATCATGTCAACCTCGAAAGAATGATCATGTAGAGAATGAACAAGAGGGTCAGAGTGTGCCCTCGCAACAATCGAAGAAGGATCATCTTCATCAAAGAGAAGATGTATGTCATCAATGATGTCTCCCAAATCTGCAATGTATGATTCCACAAACAAACCTGCAATATCTGTCATGTAATCATCCCATGAATCTGAAGCTGGAAGACAATGTATATCCTGCTGCACTGAATCACATGAAGGCAAAAATGTCGCACTATCTGCATCATCAGGTGCAATAGGTGATGTAATATCAATATGAGGAGATGAAGTACAAGACTCAAGAACTGGGTTACATGTGAGAATCCCCAAATTCAAGTGTCCAAAGTTCTCCTCAAAATCTGAACCATCACAATAAGTGTGATCATCATGTGTAGAATCATCAAATGTGAAATCATCATCATCAACAAAATCTGAAAAGGAGTATAACCGAGATGCATGATCAACCACCCCAGTTGCAATGATAGCTCTAGTCTCCATGTCTCTAATAAAAACTGAGTCAGGTGTGAACTCCACAACTCTTTTAGTTGCGCCATGTGTGATTTGATAGATAGAAAGGAGATTGTTTGTCAAGTGGGGTACACACAACACATCATTGAAGGAGTTATCCCCAATGTCAATAGATCCTTTCCCAATCACATCCATGTATGTATGATTGCCCATCAAAATATGTGGCATGGTGCAAGGCTCAAATGTAGAGAACATAGACTGTGAAGATGCCATATGATGAGAAGCCCCTGAATCTAGAAGCCATCTCTCTGAAGTATGATTTGTTGTAGCACATAGAGCTTGTCCTTTTCTTGTTCCAAAAGAGTGAGTCTTTCCACTTGTAGAAGCCATGAATGCTTGCCCTTTTCCTTTTGAATGTGAGGAAGTGGAAGTTGATGAATCATCCTTCTTGTAGACTTTAGGCAAATCAATGTTATGCTTTTTGAGAATATATGTGAGCTCATCAATCTTCTTAGTATGGCAACGATGTTCCTCATGACCAATCTTTTTACAATAAGCACAAGTAGGTCTCTCTCTCTTTGGTGAATTATCTTTCTTGGAAGAAGATGAATCTCCTTGTTGTGGAGAAGATGATGCTTTGTCTTTAGGCTTTGATTGCCATTTCTTCTTGTTTGAGTTGTCCTTTCCTTGATTTCCTTTGTTTCCTTGATTTGCCACTAATGCTTGAGACTTAGAAGAAGTCTTAAGAATGCCCATGCTTATCAACTTAGTTTGTTCCATCATCAACATTTCATTGAAAGCATCAAATGTAGGCATTTTGTAGCTTGAACCCATTGTCATCCTATGAGTTTGGAAACTAGAAACAAATGCTGCATATTCTTGTGGAAGCTTCCCTATCAAGTTGAATATCAATTGAGTATCCTTCTTATCAATGCCACAATCTTTGAGTTGTGCCCTTAACTCATTTGCCTTAGTGACATAATCTTGTATAGTATCAAAGTTCTTGGGATCTAACATGGTGAGATCACTATCAATTTGATATCCCCTAATCTCATCAACTTGACCATACAAGTCTTGAAACTTTTGCCAAGCATCCTTGATTAGAGTACATTTCTCAATATGAAATATGAGATCCTTTGATACATACTTTCTTAAGGTACCAATTGCCATGATATTTTTAGTGAGCCAATCTAAGTGACCAACTGGATCAGCCTTAGGATCAGCTGGAGCAACAATAGTTCCATCAATGTAATGAGTGAGTCCTTTTTCCATAAGTTTACTCCATGCATCAATTTTCCAAGTAGCATAATTATGTGGAGTTAAGAGAGGAAACTTAGAAGAACCCATAGCAGCAAAAAAGGAAGGAACACAAGAGCACAAAAGCACAAGAGACACCCCCCAAATTCAATCAATCAAATTACCCCCCCAAAAGTGATGATTTTGGCACTTTATACTTAGTGCGATTACAATGAGCCACTTGCAAAACAAGGCAAAGTGGGCTTATGATGCAAATTTTACAACTTGTCAAATGAGATACAAGAGACTTCAATCAATAGTGCAATGAATCTAACTGAGATTCAAGCAAATATGCAAGTACCAAGAGAGCCAAAATAGGCCAACTTTATAACCAAAATTCATGGAAACGGCCTTCCGGACGCAATGGCGAGGTCGGATCTAGTCTAGGACGCCTCCAAATGATGATGCTCCTCAGATCTGCCTCTTGACGTCACAATAATGCCTCTTCAAGACGAATCAATGAGACTCCAATAGCTCTGATACCATGTTGGATTTTGCCAAGATCAAGAAGTCATTGAAATGTACAAGATAGAGACATAATATGGGACAAGAATAAACTGTATTCTCATCAATAGAAAATGATCAATAATTGTTGTTTTATACAATGTAGATGAGCCTGCATATATAGGCAAGGCTAGGGATATGTATGAGCCCACAAATATGACATGTGGCTCAATAAGAAACAAGGGTAGGTAGGAAATAGGTGTGGGTAGGTAGGAGAAATAATATAATATTCCACATGAGGTGGATCACCCACCGAAGGTGGAATTATCACTCCACAATAAGTGGATATGATAGTGTAATAACAAGATCAACACCCTAAGAGGTGGAATTTCTCCTACACACACTATCCCAATGTGGCACAAACACCCAAGTGTCTCATATCCAAACTACTATGAAATGCATTATCCTAAGTAAACTTAAGTAAGTGTAATAATATCCATGATGAATAATTATTTACACCAACAGTGTGCCACGTGTTTTAATTACTTAAAGTTAATATCTTGAAATCGCCAATATTTTTTTTTTATGGTTTGAAAATTAGCTTGAAATCGCCAATATATTTTTTTTATGGTTGTAAAATAGCTTGAAATCGCCAATATTTTTTATTTATGGTTTTAAAATAGCTTGAAATCGCCAATATTTTATTTTTATGGTTTGAAAATAGCTTGAAATCACTAATGCAAATATTTTTCTAGTTTTAAAAACATTACCATTTGCCCATGCAATTATTTTTTGGGTTTTAAAAACAGTACAATTCGCCAGGATTTTTCACAAACTTTGAGCGATCACGGCTAATTCGCTAATATAGATTATTATTTTTCTCCGTAAACCACAAAAATTCGCCAGTAAAATTAAAATTTTCCTCGGAATTATACAACTTTCGCTAGGTTTTTACACCTTGTCCAAGGGGGGGGGGGGGGGGGTTCTTAAAGTTTTCCCTGGTTGGGTACTTGTTATTTGACACTATTATGGGTGTTGCAACAATTCTTATTTAGATGAACTCTTGTTACTACCATTTAATCATCTTATTATGATGTTCACAATGCATATGTGGCAACCATGTAATGTTTTATAATAGTTATGATAGGCATATTTAAAAATTCTATATATTTTTAAAAATCCTCCTATTTTTTAACGGTCGTCCCTACTATTCCTTTGAAAAGGGCCCAAAAGTACCCCTGTACCAAAAAAACATCTCGCCATCCCTTGCCATCCTCGTCTCTGAAAGTTGAAGGAACATAGCTTAATAGTTTTGTGTTCCAAAAATATGTGAACTACATGTTCAGATTCAACAATAAGCAATTGATGAATAGTGGCTACTTTAACTAGATCTACAAGCATTTCTTTTATATATATGAAATGACCTAGTACATAGTCAAAGGTTAATTAGATTTTGTGTATATGATTTCCTACCATGCCATTTACTATCAATTCATCTAAATAAATTTGTAAAAATTACAAATGAAATCTTTAAATGTGTACCATTATGCATGAGAACATAATTGATAAATTTATGAGTCCATGAGGCATTACATCGTATAAAAAATTGTATCACTTGGCTATGAAAGTTTTGTTTTGCTTTATTTTTTTATTTAGGTTGCACTTGATGGTATCCAAGAAGGTGCACATTTATCACTTGTGCATTCCTTCTAACATATTTATAACTAGTGTTGGGAATGTGTTATGCATGCATTGTTTATGTTGGTGTAAACACATATTCATTATAGATATTATTACACTTTACTTAAGTTAACTTAGGATAATGCATCTCTTTGTAGTTTGGATTTGAGACACTTAGGGAAGTGTGCACATAGGGATATATCTTGTAGGAGAAATTCCACCTTTTGTGATCTTATTTTCCTGTTACACTGCACATTCGGTGGGTCATCCACCTCTTGTGGAATATTATATTATTTCTCCTACCTACCCCTAGTATTTCTTACCTACCCTTGTTTCTCATTGAGCCACGTGTCATGATTGTGTGCTCGTACATCCATATGGCCTTGCCTATATAAGCAGGCCCATATTCATTGTATTGGTTAATCCAATTGATCATTTGCATATTGATGAGAATACAGTTTGTTCTTGTCATTCTTTTGTCTCTCTTTTATACTTTTCATTGTGCCCTTGATCTTGGCAAAATCTCACATGGTATCAGAGCCATTAGGGCTTCATTGATTGGTTTTTGGAGACATTTTGGAAGGCTTCTAATTTCGGATATGAGGGACAAGCATTTTTTGGAGGCATCTTAGAGCATTTTTGACCTCACTATTGCGTCCGGGAGGCCGTTTCCATAAAAATTGAGTATAAACTCGACCTATTTTGGCAAAAATCGACTTTTGGGTGTGGATAAATTTTTTGCCCAATTCAGGCGGTACGGTACGAAATTTTTGGATTTAAAAAAGAAAAAAAAATTTCTAGTTTTTGAAAAGAAATTTCTTTAAAAAAAAAAAATTTTGAAAATTTATTCTTTTTCCAGTTTTGAGAAAAAAAAATTTTAGAAAGGAAAAAAAAAACATTTGAGAAAAAGGGGTTTTTATTTAAAAAAGAAAAAAGAAAAAAAGAAATTATTTTTGGGGGTCCCTAGACCCCCCCTCTCTGCCCCACCATACTTTTCTGCAAGCTGTGTGCAGGTGTTAGAAGCTCCCCGACCGCCTCTCGCGTTCCTCCTGCCACAGTAGCCCCGACCACTAGCAGCACCGCCCACTGGCGGCCCCTCACCTTCGGCCTAGGCCCCCGCCGCTTAGTCGGCCCCACCCACAGCCGGCCCACCACCGCTGGCCCTGCCAGCTGCCACTGCTGGCCCCTCCTGCCGGTAGCCATTTTCTGGCCGCTGACAGGTTTCCGGTCGATGACCAACAGACGACCGACAATTGTCTAATCCGTGGGCCCACCACTGGCCACGTCACCGAATAGTCGTACCCGCCTGCCCAGTCAGCACCAGGCCCACCTCTATGTGCCATGCAGGTAGCCCAATCGCCTGCCCCATCAGCAGATCAACCCAGTCAGTGCCACCTGGATTTTTTGCCCAATCAGTGCCACCTGGATTTTTTGCCCAGTCAGCTGCCACGTAAGCACCCAGTCAGAATAGTCCATGGGTGCGATGACCATTTTGACAGTCATACGGCCATCAAATTTAACACAGTGTTTTGCTGACGTCAGCCTGCATCAACATTTTTTTGGAAATTTTTAGACCCCTCTTCGTTGAGCAGTTTGGTTTTTTGTTCAACTTTGGAGGCCCACAACTTGCTCAATTTTGCTCTTTTTTGGGTGCAATTTTTTTGATTAGGGCTAATTTTTCGTGCTCTTCGCAGTGGTGTGGTTATTTTCTAATTTTGGTGCACAGTGTTTTCAGAATTTTTGGATTCTCTTAGCTGTACCTATCCAATCCTCAATTCTGCAACTTCAAAGGCTTCGTTTGAGCTCATATGACCTCCTTTTCAGGTGCTGTTTTTTTGAAAGTGCATGTTTTTTCATCTACTTTCATAATCTATAATCAGATTTCAGAGATTTTGAGTGGAAATTGTACTTTCAAATATTGGTCTTATTTGGCCTATTTGGTACTTGTAAATTGCTTGGATCTTAGTTTGGATCTCTTGCATTATTAGTTTGAGTCTCTTTTGGCCTTATTGAGGCAGTTGTAAAATTGAAATCAAAAGTCCACTTTGCCATTTTTTGCAAGTGGCCCATTGTACATGCACTAAGTATAAAGTGCCAAATCATCACTTTTTTTTTGGGGGGGGAGGGGGGGGTGGGCGGGTTCTTTGATTAAGTGAATTTGGGGGGGTGTCTTGTGTGATTGTGCCTCTCTTTCCTTGTGCTCTTTCATTTTTGTTGCAATGAGTTCTCATAAATTTCCACCTTTAACTCCACATAATTATGCATCATGGAAAATTAAAGTATGGAGCAAATTAATGGAAAAAGGTCTCGCGCATTACATAGATGGAACAATAGCAACACCACCTGATCCTAAGGATGATCATAATGCTCAGTTAGAATGGCTCACTAAGTGTAGACGTATAAAAATGACCATATTCCTAAAATGAATATTTTATGTTCATTCTTCTATTTAGTTAAATCTAATTTAATTAAATTACCTACATTCTTCTATTTTATTAAGTAAATTATTCAATTTACTTAGTTAAATTCACTTATGTCATTTAATTAAATAAATCATTTTATTCAATTAAGCCCCTTCTCTCTACTTTTAATTAAATTTATATTTAATTAATAGTTTACCCCAAATTGAATAAATCTAATTTATTCAATTTCCCAAATTGCTACTAAATTGAAATAAAACATTTTATTTTAATTAAATCCTTTTATTCCTCATCCACTTGCAAAATCCTACATCTCCCACTTGCATCCTAAACCCTATTCCTAATTTCTTCTAGAAGTCATCTAATCCAAATCAATTAACCCTAAACCCATTCATTATCCCTTTTCCCTAAATTTGAGAAGGTCACTTCTCAAATTTGGAGTAAAGTCTTCAAAAGGCATTAAAGCCTTTATCCATTCAACAAACCAACTTGTTGAATCCCCCCCAATTTGGAAGGACTCTTACAAATTTGTCCCCAAAGTCTTCAAACCATTAATGGTTAACTAACCCTTAGTGGCATGGTTAGAGACTTTTTTCCTAACTTAACCTCCATCTAACACAAGGGTCTCATCAAGCATTTATTACTTTGACCATGGTTATTTCTTTATCCTTTGCACAAGAGTTGATCCTTTGTGTAAAAGCTTTATCCAATGGATAATCTTAACCTAAACTTAACCCTTACCCCCTAGGGTAACCATGAGGTCTTCTGAAGCATTTAATGTTTCCTACCTCTCCTCTCAACTGGTCTTATGTTGACAATTGTCACCATTTCATTGGTGAAAATTGTAAACATGGATTGCCAACTTTCAAACTTGACCCTTGATTAACTCTTTCAATCCTGGCCATCCATTGCCCTATTTTCACTATAAATAGAGCTCTCCTTCCTCCATTTTAAAGATCCATGCAAGCTTTAGTTTCTCATTTATGCTCAATTTTATCAACACATTTAGCCTCTTTTGTATTAGGAAATAGTCTAAATAAGCATTTTTAGAGTATTTTCTTTATCATTATCTTAGAACATCAACTAGTATATCATGTTAGGATAGTATTTCTACTAATCTTGTCATCTTATAATATAGTTTGTTGCATTTATAGAATCATGCATAGCTTACGATGCATTTCCATAACTAAATCAATCTAAAGCATCCCTCGTTCTTGCATTAGCCATCCCTAAGTCACTTTGCTCAGTGATCCGAGAGCAAAGGCATTGGCTTGAGGGACCTTGTGAGATAGAGAACCATGGAACCAACCTTGGGAAGTTGAGTCATTCTTCATGACTCCATAACTTGCACCAAAAAGTCCTGTGGGTGTGTGAGCAAGTCTCTTTGAGACCACTTTTTCACATTTTGAGTTTCATAGACTCACTTTTCCCACACACACTAAGAATTGCATGGCTCTTGGAACTTTGTGTAAGTATGTATCAGATGACCTCATCTTTCATATTGAGAAGTGTACTACAATCAAAGATGCTTGGGATATGTTTCAAAAATTGTATGGTCAAGTTGATGAAATCAGAGATTACAAGATTGACAATGAGCTCACCAACTTGGATCCCAAGAGTTTTGATACAATCCAAGATTATGTCACCAAAGCAAATGAGCTAAGAGCAATGCTTAAGGATTGTGGAATTGACAAAAAGGATGCTCAGTTGATATTCAACTTATTGGACAAGCTTGCACCATAATATGCAGCATTTGTGTCTAGCTTCCAAACTCGTCATTTGATAGTGGGGAGTTCCTATTTTATGCCTTCATTTGATGCTTTCACAGAAATGTTGATATTGGAAAAATCTAAGTTGTTGAACATGGGGCTTCTCAAGTCTTCAAAGTCCAAGACTTTGGTGGCTAATCAAGATAATCAAGGAGGTCAAGGCAAAGATTCCAACAAGAAGAAGAAGCAGTCTAAGTCAAAGCCACAATAGGAAAAAGGACAATCATCCTCTCCATCACAAGGTGATTTTCCATCCTCTACCAAGAAGGGGACTCCACCTAAGAAGGATAAACCAACTTGTGCATATTGCAAGAAGTATGGTCAAGATGAGCATCGATGCCACACCAAGCAAGTTGATGAGTTGACAAATCTTCTTAAGAAAAACAACATCAAATTTCCATCCGCCTAAACAAAGAAGGATTCATCTCCTTCCTCTTCCTCACAGTCTAAGGGAAAAGGGCAAGCATTTGTGGCTACAACAGGTTCTTCACAGCAGTGGATACTTAACTCGGGTGCCTCATATCACATGGGTTCTACAAAGGAGCAATTTTCTTTATTGGAGCCATCTAAGGTACCTCACATTTACATAGGTGATGATACACAAGTTGAGGTTGAAGGGAAAGGTTCAGTTGACATGGATGATGGAACATTTGAGAATGTTCTTTATGTTCCTAACTTGTCTACCAACCTTCTCTCTATCTACCAAATGACTCACTATGGGAATGGAAAAAGGTTGAGTTTACACCTGATTTAGTTATGGTAAAGGAACTTGATGATGATGCCTTGGTAGCAGTGGGACAAGTCAATGACAACTCAAGGCTTTATTCATTCTCCCACTTTGTGCCAAGTTCTCCTTCTAGGGCCTTTCTTACTCATTCAAATTTATAAAGTAAGCTATGGCATGAGAGATTTGGTCACCTCAACTACCGCTATCTTCAGCAACTCAACACTAAAGACATGGTCACAGGTCTACCTTGAATCAGTTTTTCAGAGGGTGTATGTTTAGGTTGTTCCATGGGCAAGCATCCCAAGGAGAAGTTTGATAAGGGGAAAGCTTGGAGAGCTTTGGAAGTTCTTCAACTTGTTCACAGTGATGTAGTAGGTCCATTTCCAACACCTTCATTTAGCAAGGCCCACTATGTCCTCACCTTCATTGATGACTACTCCTGCTTCACTTGGGTCTACTTTCTCATTCATAAGAGCGAAGTATTTGACAGATTTTAGGACTTCAAGACTCGTGTGGAGAAGCAATCCAGGAAAGTGGTCAAGATTCTTCGTACAGATAATGGAAGGGAATATGTGAACAAGAGACTTGAAGATTTTTGTACATTTGAGGGGATTGATCTTCAACATTCTGTTGCATACACTCCACAATAGAATGGAGTTGTAGAATGCAAGAATAGAACTCTTAAAGAAATGGCTAGCTATATGATACATGCACATTCTCTTGATCCCGCCTTTTGGGCAGAGGCTATCAATTGTGCCACACACATCTATAATTGGTTTCCTCACAAAGCTTTGCAAGGTATTACTCCTTTTGAGGCTTGGGCTGGTAGAAAACCAATTGTTAGACATTTCAGAGTCTTTGGGTGTCCAGCATGGGCTCGCATACCTCCGCAGAAATGCAAGGCATTGGAACCTCAGAGTCATCCTTGCATATTTGTTGGATATTCTAAGGGTGTTAAGGCATATAGATTGATGGATCCTGAGACACATGAGGTGTTTATTGAGAGGAGCGTTCATTTTGAGGAAAGCTCTCCTAGCTTAGCCTCTCTACCTCCTCCACCTTCCTCCATTATGGATAGTGATGCTAGTGATTCAGATGATGAGACTCTTTTAACTCCAACTCATAGGGTTACACCTCCGCAAGGTCCACTTGTAGTTGAGGAGCCTCATTCTCCACCTCCACCTAGACCTCATTGGGCTCGACAGACACTTGAGTCTGCGAGTTCTCTTGTTGGGGATCCTTCAGATACACGAAGAACATGATCACAACATCAAGATATTCCACATACATTCATTGCTACCACTACTGATCCACAAACATTTCGAGAAGCATCAGGGGTTCTTGAGTGAGACCAAGCTATGGAGGAAGAGTATAGTTCCTTGATGAGGAACAACACATGGGATTTAGTCCATCTCCTTAAGGGGAGAAAGATGGTTTGATGTAAGTGGATCTATCAGACCAATTTTGCAGCAGATGGTAGTGTAGATAAGTATAAGGCTCGACTTGTTGCAAAAGGTTTCTCTTAGGTTCTAGGTGTTGACTATACTGAGACCTTTGCGCCCGTAGCCAAGATGAACTCCATTCGCTTGACACTTGCTATTGCTGCAGCTAATGGTTAGGTTGTACATCAGATGGATGTGAAGAGTTATTTTCTTCATGGTGATCTTGATGAGGAGATATATATGGAGCAACCACAGGGTTTCATCCAGGATACTTCCTTGGTTTGCAGACTAAGGAAATCTCTCTATGACCTTAAGCAGGCCCCTCGGGCTTGGTATGCCAAGATGGATTCCTTTATTCTCTCAGTAGGGTTCACCAGGCATCATTCCAATCCGAATGTCTACATTTTGCGACAAGATGACTCTCACTTGATACTTGTGCTCTATGTTGATGGTTTGATCATTACAGGGAGCACTGCATCCATCATTAGCAGGGTCAAATCTGCTTTGCATGATGTATTTTCTATGACTGACTTGGGTCTTTTCCACTACTTTCTTGGGATAGAGATTTCACAGTCACCTTCTGGGATTACACTATCGCAGCCCAAGTATGCTCTTGATCTACTTGCATGCTTTCATATGGCTGATTGTAAGCCTGCACCGACTCCCTTTCTTTCAGGAGTCAAGCTTGAGGCTCAATTTTCTTCTCCACTAGTTGATGCCACATTGTATCGTTGGCTTGTGGGTAGTCTCATCTACTTGACTCATACATGTCTTGATATTTCATTTGCGGTTGGAATGGTTTCCTGCTTCATGCGAGAACCACATGAGCTTCATTGGAAAGATGCCAAACACATCCTTCATTACATCCAAGGTACACATCACTATGGGATTCACTATGCACCAGGCACATGACTTCGCTTGGTTGGTTACACAGACTCTGATTGGGCTGGTGATATTGATGATCATAAGTCTA
Source organism: Cryptomeria japonica (assembly GCF_030272615.1). Taxonomy (NCBI): domain Eukaryota; kingdom Viridiplantae; phylum Streptophyta; class Pinopsida; order Cupressales; family Cupressaceae; genus Cryptomeria; species Cryptomeria japonica. The sequence continues at coordinate 702,247,059 of NC_081411.1, read as the reverse complement.
CTTCAGGTTACAGTTTTCACCTTGGTTTAGGCCCCATTTGTTGGCAGAGCAAGAAGCAGCATGCTATTGCTCTCTCTTCGACTGAGGCTGAGTATCGAGGAGCTATTAACGTAGTGACTGAGACCATTTGTCTTCAACAGATTCTCACAGAGTTTGGGTTCACCACTCCACGACCGACAGTTCTACATTGCGACAATCAGAGTTCTATTGCAATCTCGAATAACCCGGTCTAGCACTAGTGGACCAAATAGATCGAGATCCATATGCACTACATTCGAGAGATGATTCAGGAGCAGGTCATTGATTTGCAGTATTGTCCTACAATGGAGCAGGTTCCTGACATTTTCACCAAACCTTTCACCGTGAGTAAGTTCCAGTAATTGCGAGCTCTCTTGGGGGTGCGGGATGTGTCATTAGGGGGGGTTAGTTGACTTCTCCTTCCTCTCTTATGGGGGGGGACTTTTTCCTCTTTGAGGTTTTGTCCTTCTTCATTGAGAGTCTTTTGTACATTCAACTCTCTTTTGGGGGGGAGTTTTTTCCCATTGGGTTTTCTACCTTTCTCCATTTGTGAGAGATTGCATTGCATATTGTACATGGGTACCTATCATGGCCTAGTAGCCGGGACCCATCTTGCATTGTTGACTTGAGTCTTCATTCCCCTAAGTTGCACTTAAGGGGGAGTGTTGGTGTAAATAAATATTCATTATGGATATTATTACACTTTACTTAACTTGGGATAATTCATCTCTTCGTAGTTTGGATTTGAGACACTTTAGGGAAGTGTGCACATAGGGATATAGCTTGTAGGAGAAATTCCACCTTTTGTGGTCTTATTTTGCTATTACACTCCACATTTGGTGGGTCATCCACCTCTTGTGGAATATTATATTATTTCTCCTACCTACCCCTAGTATTTCTTACCTAACCTTGTTTCTCATTAAGCCACATGTCATGATTGTGTGTGCGTACATCCATATGGCCTTGCTTATATAAGCAGACCCATATTCATTGTATTGGTTAATCCAGTTGATTATTTGCATATTGATGAGAATACAATTTGTTCTTGTCATTCTTTTGTCTCTCTTTTATACTTTTCATTGTGCCCTTTATCTTGGCAAAATCTCACAGTTTAGCACTATATGGTCAACACAAATTCTTATGCACTCACTTTTTTTCTTCTAAAGATTATTGTTTTGTTCAACCATTTTGATTCATCAACAATACAAATCATGCTAGATTCTAATATCTTATTAAACTCTTCATGTACACATGTATGTAAATTTGGGTTGAGTTGACACTACTATTGTTTGACAAAATTAAAACAAACTTTTTATTTGGTTTCAACTTGATTTGCATTTTTCTTAAAGACTACAATCCTCTCATTTTTTAACTTATTAGTAAAAAAATCTACATGTTCATGTAGAAGTGCAATAATTTGTGTCAATTCTTCTTTTCTCTAATACTCTTTAATTATTATTTTTTGAAGAGTAATTTATTCCAATATTTATTTGTCTCTCTTTTATAAAGGAAAAGGCTAACAACAACAAAACAGTTCAACTTCAATGGCACAAAAAGTGATATTTCTATTTGGTATTTGAAGATGATGTAAATTGGTGAAATGTGTAAAATTAGATGAAGTTTATGCCTTTTATTTTAGAAAAAAAATTGGAACAAGAATTTATATGTTTTTTTAATTATTAAAGTCATCTTTTCAATTATTGAAAAATACTGCAAATCAGGCATTTCACCTCCCACCACAAAACTATATGTAAATAATATTGTTTTCCTCTACCTTTGAAATATGTTTTAGATGACATCCATAGCTAGTGCAAAAAAAAAATCTGATTTTGATGTATATTTTCACCGTTATAACAATTCAAAGTCGAAGTTTCCTGAAATCGATAGCTTTCGTCTCCCACCAAATTTCCCCTATCAAAACTATAGCAATCCCCCCAAAAATTATATATTCTTCAAGAGGACTCTCTCCTATAGTGTTATATATAATTTTTAATTTTTTATAATATGATTTACTATTTTTTTTGTTTTTCCAAATCAAAGTCTTCTCAAATGTTAATATACGTAGAGCGTTGATGACTATGATTTCTAGTAAGAGGTTGTCACATAAAAGACAATTTACAACAATTAATGAAATACTGCATATATCTAGAAAAATTATTCAAAGATATATTAGGAGGAGAAATATGTTAGATGAAAACATTGAAATGAATTGGGTAAATATTTGTAGACTTCCTCAAAAAGACAAAATTTCTGAAGATGTAAGAAGACTAGTAATTGAATATTGGAGTAGCCACTCTCGTGTTTCTTCCAATAGAAGGGACACTATACAGATGAAAGATGAAGAGACCGGTATGAAGATTTCACATCCTGTCTAGGGGGTTGAGCTTAGTTGGTTAAAGCATTGAGTTCTCAATGTGGAGACCCAAGTTCAAGTCTCATGAGGGACTCCTTTGTGAAATTCTAAGTTGTGACTCTTGGTCTTCCATTGGTTGTTTCTAAGTTGTGACCCTTGGTCTTCCAATTGTTGTTTCTAGTTTGGTGCTTGAAAGGAGCTAGTATTTGTAATAAGTTTGCTCGAAAGGAGCTAGTATTTGTAATAAGTTTGTAATGTGGATGCTCAAATGAGTAAAAATGATTCTATGATACTTAATACAAAAAAAAAGATTTCACATGCTAAACATTTTGTAGATACAACACAAAGTGAACTATTTGAAGCATTCAAGGAAGAATTTTCAGATGTAAAAATATGTCAGAGAATGTTTGAGAGGTTGCACCCTTTCTTTGTACGCATAAATAAGGTACGTGAAACTTGTTGTCAAAATCATGTTGAGTTTCATCTGTACTTAGAGTCATATAAAAAAGCTATGGTAGTACTTAATCCATATATGGTCATCCCTAGAAGTACGACACAATTTGTGAAATTAATTTTATGTGATAAATCAGAAGATTTAGATGAATTCAATGTACAATGTATAAAAAGTACATGCATTGATTGTGAAGATTTGCAAAAATTTCCATTACAAATTAAGAATATTGACATTTCAATGGCAGTTTTGTGGAAGAGATTTCAATATGAGATATATCAAACTAAGTCAAGAGATGAATCCAAAAAAATTACATTGAAGGAGAGTGAATTGCCCTACCTTGAATTTATGAACAGATTTTGTACTATGATTTATCCACATATCCAACATTGTCATGGTGCACGATGGCAAGCTAAACAATTTCGTGATTCCAAAAATTGTTTTCCACCTGGTTGTATTCTTTCAATTGTAGATTTCTTCGAGAACTATACATTTTCCCCTCAATCGCAGATTCAAGCTTAATATTATCATTCTGATCAAGTTACAATATTTGTGCAAGTGGCCTATCGACATGCACAATTTGATGTGGATGGGGTAGAAAATTGTACTAATCCAAATGAGTGCATTATCATCAAGCAGTTTCATTTCTATATCAGTGACGATAAGGTTCATGATAGTAGCTATGTAGCTCATTGTTTTGCAATGTTTTTTGAAGATCTTGCAAATCATGGTATATATGTTTCACAACACTGGATTTGGTTGGATGATTGTGCAGGTGAGTACATAAGTTTCAATTCATTTTCATTTTTATGTAAATTTGTATTTAATTTCAATTTGATAAATTTTATTTTAAATGTTCAATTGTACATGTACATGGCATACAACTTAATGGAGCGAGACAATTTAAATATGCAAAAGCCTTTAATTGGCTATCCATGCAAAATGCTAGACACAATGTTAAGTTTCTGTGGAACTTATTTGAAAGTGGACATGGAAAAGGAGAGCACAATGGAGCAGGAGCATGTGTGATGCGTGCACTTTGCCAACATGAACTTGTAGGTACTCTTAATTTTGTTTTCAATTTGTTTGTATCTATTTCTTAATATAATTTTATTTAAAAGGAAGTGCACATAACAACATCTCTAAGTGCTTTTATGTAGGTAATAGCACAGAGAATGCAAACAAAATTGTTGAATGGTATCAAAGTCATTTTGCTAGTTGGGACATGCCATACAAAAAACATTATTTTTGGGAAGTGAAAGGTAAAATATTTTTGTTCTCAAGAATTCTTAAAAAAATTCACCAGCTCTGCATTTCACTTTTATCCTAAAGTTGTTGATCTTAAAATGTGCAAATTTCATTTCATATTTGTAACAGGTATTGATCGAGCTAATCCTTATAATTGTAAAAAAATTATTGGTATTAGAAGTTTACGCCAAGTGATTACTACAGGACACCACAAGCCTCCATTTATTCAATTAAGAGAAAAATCATGCTTTTGTGCTGACTGTGTTGAGGACAATCCAATGAGTCCATGCAAGAATATTGCAAATGGATATGTCTCACAATGGGATATGAGAGAGTTCATCAAAATTCCTCCTTATGAAGATGATGAAAATGGCATAGACATTCACGATCCTATATATTCAGCTAATTATGAACGTGTTTCTGATTTAGTCGTTACAAGTGTGTGTGTGCATACATGTTCTTTTATTTATTTTTAATTTAGATCATATAGTGACATGTTCAAATTTTATCTACATCTTAATTTGGTTTTAAATTTATATGGTGTCATCTAGATGTACATACATGTAGGTGATATTTTTATTGTGGTTGTTTTAAATTTTGTTTTAAATATCCTCCTGCCTAGAACTACCAAACTCTGAATCTCCTCCACCATGGATGGTACTAGTCGAGGACCTCTGAAGTACTCATCTAATGAAATCAAGCAACTGCTGAGGAGTGATCCAATGTAATGTAGAGAGAGCCTGATAAGCATTCACAAGACCACTCACTAAATAGGAACTCATCTAGCACAGATGATCCTTCGGTAAATGTGCAACCTCTACAGGAAACGGTAGCTCATAATGAATATATGGGTCATAAAATGGATCTGTCTCATCAACAATAGGGGCAGTACAAGAACGCAACATATATCTCCCCACACAATTAGAATTCATCTCATCAACCTGAGTAGCAATGTTGGCAATGCTAGAATACATTCCAACACGTGCCTCCTCAGCTGCCATATCACCAGCACCACCTGTGACCAAATCCAAACCTTTCAGAAACACCAAAAGGTTCTGACCCACCATTGCCCTCTTACTAGGGGTTGTGTATCATGGTGTCTAAATCTGTCTGCAAATCTGCCCCTACCTTGCCCAGCATGTCATGGAAATTCTGTGCAATCAACATCATATCCTAGATGAAATTCAACATACAATTGTTTGTAGAAATACTATGGAAGCTCATCCTTTTGCGACCACCTATGATGTGTCACCAACCATCTAAAATATATGAATGGTGCGACAATAGGATCCTCACATCTAGTGACCCGATATCCTCTAACCACAACCATTTCCATGTAAAATAGGAACATGGATTTCACATTCATTGCAAAAACATCTCTATCTAATTTTTTCCATTTAACCATGCCATAGATAGTGTGAGATAAAGTCCTATAAAAATGCTCAATGTGAGGTTCATCATATGGGTTATATGATTGAGCAAGCTCAATCATACACATCAGCTCATCCCTAATATGTTCTAATTTATCCCTGTTGGCCATCATAGGAGTGTTATTTAAAGTCCATTGTAACTGTACTAGAGAGGACTACATTCTCAAAATAGTCTGAGTACAAGCAGTCTCTGAATTCGCAGGAGTCTTAGACCTACTTGAGGTCTACTGAGGATCATGATGCACACTCTGCTCAGAAGAAAAATGTTGTGAGCCATTAAAAATCCATATCTAGATGTGATGTGAAATATATATGTGTGTGTGTGTGTGTGTGTGAATCTGCATGTATACATTAAATTGAATTAAAAACAAGTTCATATACAATGTATTCCATAAACAAGATGAAACATTGTACAAATATGCTTGAGTTAAACATTTTAAACAAAACAAATTTCAAATGAACTGTGACCTATAGACATTGAAACTTAAATATTACATTTCAAAACAAATTACATGAACATACACACGAACTTATTTAACATAAAAATTATAATATGCATATGCGGCTACACCATTATAGATAATGACTATGATCATTTTATTAAACTAGAAAGTTATGCCAAATATCAATGATAATCATCATTCTAACATAATTGTACTTCAAATATAAAATTTTGTAATAGGTATATATTGTTGGAGTAAAATAGACAATCACCTAATTTATTAATAAATAATTAATTAGGTTCCTTTTACTTTATCTAGGGTTTTCATTTTGCTTTTATAAGAAAATTCATTATTGTAAAATATAATCTAGTTAATCTAGTTTCACTTTACACAATTTGATACAAAACTCTTGATCTTTGGATATAATTCATATGAGTTATTGTTAAACTTTTATTCACTATCAGAATCCAAAGTGATGTTATGTGGTGAAATTTGATAAGCTACATTGAGATGCTCCTACATAATATCTACACAATAATTTTGAAGAATACTTTTATAAATTACTACTTTTTATGTGGTGACCACATGCACGTGTTTCCCTTTGATGTAATTTTAAAAAATATCACATTTTTATTTCTTTTACCTAAATACCTTAGATTATCATTTAAGTATTAGAACAAAAAAGCACATTTTAAAACTAGAGATAAAATTTTACATTTCATATTTTTACACCAATATTCTATCTATAAGTGCTTCAAATCTTTACCCCAACTATAGAAAATTCTCCCCTTTAGGATTTTTGTTAAAAAAAATTCCCATTTTCTAGCCCATTACCTTATAGTTATCCAATCAACCCACTGGCCTACTCTCAAAGCCATAGTAATATGAGAAACAAAATCAAACTCACACAAAAGGATTGAACCAAAGATCAAAGGACCAAAAACATTTAGGAAATGTCAATGAAGATATTAAAATGTTCTAAGAATTATAATCAAAATAATGATTAATGAGAGGGAACCAACATTTAGAATCATGATTTGGGGGTAGAACTTGAGAGAAGTAGGGGATATATGGAGCCAAGACTTAAATAACTAAAGTTATAATTAGAAGTTGAAATTATGAAGTTCACTATATAGTAGTTATTGCACCAAAGGGTTCGAGGATCTCAAAATGTTTCACAAAGTGATATGCAAGTTTGGAAGACAAAAAATAATAAAGCATGTGAATGGCTAATTTATTAGAAACACTCTCCAATACATGACTATTTTGATGTATATATTTATGTCATTTATAAATTTTCTAAAAATCCATGACATTTCCCAATTGCTAATCTATCTAAGTTTGGTCTTTCATCTTTTCTAGTCCACAACTACCATGTCGGAGCCTATTTGTTAAGAATACAATACTTGAGCTTACTAACCTCCAATGAAGAAATGAGAAGTGTGTTTATGGTTAGTGTTATCATATGCAGACTCAATTAATGGTCAGTAAGTTCCCATCTTTTTGTTCACAAGTCCTCAAGAATTTGGTTCACTCTCTTTTTTTTGATCAATCTTAAGGTGATGGGTTGATCTATAGTCCAATTTACTTCCCAATTATGTGTATGTTTTTCCAAAACCTTGACATTATCTTGGTGTCTCAAATGTGATCTTATCAATCTTACCTTTATTAAATATGATATTCTTTGGTACTCCATGAAACTAAAAGATCTCCTAAACTCTTGGAAGGTATACATGGATGCCTAAATGTAATTAGAGAGATTGTTTGTAAATTATATTCTCTTATATTGTTTGTAATTATGTGTTTTTTTGGTTGTATTTTTCATTTGAGGATACATTGATTGAGCCATTTAAAATTATTGAATGTATTTACTATTGTTGAAAGATGCTTTTGAAATCCCTCCAACCTTAATTAAAAAAAAATTAAAACAATATATATACATATATTATTATTAAAAATAAAAAAAATAAAAAAATCTATACATATAAATTATTAAAACAATTAAAAACAAAAAAAAAAAAAAATTTAAAGAAAAAAAGCCTTTCGACCCTACCTTGCTCAGTTGAAAGACTTCTTAGCCCCCCTCCCGCTCCAGCTATTTCGGACTATGGAAATGGGGGGCTAAGTGAAGTTGGTGGGTATATGTAGGGCGGAGTACTACTTGGTCGAGTAGGAATTGGTTGAGTATACCCCACCACCCATCCTTTACATAAGTGCCATGTGGTGCCACACAGACTTGGTCGAGTTCTACTCGGCCGAGTCTATTTTTCGCTCGCACTTAGCCAAAAGTGCGACACAACACTATGATTTCACCCGAACAATTTAAGCGACCCATTTTAATAGGCATTCTTTCTTGCTTCTATATCCATAATAACATTCTTGCAAGTAATGGTGGTGGCCTCAAATTTTCCTAAGGGATTTCATTCAAAACTATGTATGCTTGATCCTTGTATTGGTTGTAGGAGCTTCTATGAGTATGTTTCTCCCCAATTTTTAAAAATAAAAGTGTTTGAACATTAACATACTTGAGTTATTGACCTAAAATTGCTTCATAAGTATTCTCTAATGTCTAATTGAATCCAAGAGCGTGATTAGTTTAACTATAATAATGTCAAAACTATTTTTGAGCTAATTTCAAGATATATAATCTTGAAAAAAATCCCTTTTTTTATACTGTAATAGTATGATCCATACAAATTTTTGTACACAAATTTTTTGGAGGACAATTTGCAACTATAGGCCCCTAAATCCCTTAACACATCACTATATGTGTGTGCAAATTTATAACTTGTGTAGCATGATAATTTTGGCAATATCCCTTGATCATGGAACCAATTTTTTTTAAGTATTTTAAATCATGACTAGCATATGATTGATTGATAGATATGCTTCCCATCATTTTGTTTGAATATTTTGTAAAGTATAAGTAAAGGTGGTGAAAAGTTCAAGGTCCATTGGAAATTATCCTTTTGTAGAATTACTATTTTCATTGGAATTAGTAGTTTCATAAAAAATGACACAACTCCAATAAGACAAACTTGTCATACACGTAGAACCTTTGGACAAAAATTAAATCCAATTTTTTATAGAGATGTGGTAAATGTAGTCAATGTTGAAACTGAAAACAAATTTTTTGTTTGAGTTCATAACCAGTAGCTATCTTTCAAGCTAAGAGTCCAAGTTGTACTTGGATGTAATGTCCTATTGTAATATACCTTCAAAATTTTGTCAAATGTTCTCCACTTTATTTACTTTTTACCTAGTAGAGGGCTTCATTTTTCAAAAAGGGTTATTTGGAAGCATAGTCTAGTAGAATAATAATATGGGATTAAGTCAAGGATGTCAATAATGAAGGTAGGAGTGATGCAAGAAGTGAGACAAAAAGTGACACTAGAGGTGGAGGTAAATGTAGTCATAACACTAGTAGAAAAATAACATGAAACATAGTTGAATAGAGGAAGGAATGATAGATATGAAAATATCTTGATGGGAGGTATAATAAAGGAGAGGTGAAATTTTAAAAGGATGAACCATTTGAAGAATTAGGAGTAATCTTTGTATTGCTGCCTGAACACACTTATCCACTTCAACACAAGAGCCAAGTTCATGAGGAATAATTGTTATTTTACATGCAAGTTCACTTCTATTGGTGCGGATTTAAGTCAAATATGTGCACAATCATCATACAAATTCTAAGGCACTTCTTTGATGAGACCTTAAATTTTCAATATTCTTGTGAATCAATTTATTGCATTGTTAGAAACATTTTCCTCTTCCTAAAATCCAAACATCATATTTAAATTAATTTAATATCCTCAATCAATTCATTCAATTTACCATTTCTAATCTGAGTTCATATTTCTAGACTAATTGTTTTTCAATTTTATTAACTATTTAACTAACCTACATATTTATATAAGACAGCATTTACTTTTATAACCTTGTAAACAATTATGATTAAAAAAATACAATGAATAGCAAATATATCACATTTTTCTATTTTTTTAATGGACGCACATCTTAATAAAGATTCCATTCTTTTCCTGCAATAGTGTCTTCCTAAGATTTTGATTGTAATTAAATAAAGATACACAACCAGGTCGATAAAAATTCAGAAAAGCAGGTTAACACATCCATGATTAGTGGTAAGAGAGGAGAATGGTTTCTTTTAAATATTTAATGACCTGGTATGTCTAGAATGTGGATAAGTATCAAGCATGTGATATTCCTCGCTGAATGTGATAAAAACAGCTTCTCATATTCATTCTCCTACGTATGCGAATAATGGATACATGACATTTGTAATGGATTCGGTTCGTTTAAAAACATTTATAAAAGATATGGGAGGAAAAAAAAAAGTGCCCAATAAAAGCTTGAAATAAAATTTGAATTTTTTATTTTTTCTATTCGAGAGCCATTTCCAACAAAACTAGGCAAAACAATAATAATTGGGGATAAAACATTACAAATAGAGTTAGAATATTATCTAATTCATTGTTGGAATTTGAGACGAGAATATTTTTTATGGAATTCCATAACATTACAAATAATATCTATATTCTTTGGTACAACATTCTAAATAATGATTCACCTACAAGATGCATTTTATGATTGAAACACTATAATTGTTTAAGAGAAATATTCTTATCTATAAGAAGATGTCAATATAATGATTACATAGAGAGGAATCCTAGCAAGAATGCATATTCTTGACAAGTTTAAAGAGGACAATATGGTCATATTCATATGTTACCAATTAGAGATTTACAAAATATACTAAGTTGGTCTTGGAGCATATTGATGGAAAGATGGAAATAATAAGAACTATTTTGAAAGAAACCAAATTCTAATGTAATTGATACTTGAGTGATTAGAATTTTTAAGATTAATTATTGTTGTTATAACAATTATAAAAATAAAATAAAATAGAATAATGAAATCATATATAATTTATATATTATTTATAACTAGCATATAAATAGATCACGGTTCTCTAAACTATATGAGCATAGTTTCTGTCAAAGACCTTTCTTTCTAATTGGTTCCTATATGATGTGTACCTAGTATTTGTGGTGCTAGCATTCTTTGTCCCCTATAAAACTCATATTGGCTAGGTCTTGTCTATCTATTATCCTTTCAAGGACCCCTCATGGGGATCTCCAGATCAGATTGCAAAGAGGGAGGATTAGCAGCCCAAAAGTGCCCTAATGGCATCGAGTGGTAAACGAGGGTTTACACTTGTCAACCCAAAGTCCATTTTGAAATACCCATTGGGGCACGTGAAAATCTTCATTTTTTGTAGACTTTACCCAGCAAAGGATGGGGATCTCCAAATATTCCATGTTTGAAATGTCTGCCCAGTCCTAAGTTCTCCGGTGCGATCTCTGTTGTGTTCCATGGTCGATCACATTTTTCTAGGCAACCAGTCTCTAATTTTAGGCATATGTTCTATGTTATTTAATGCTAAAATAAGATCTTTAGTTTTCTATTCTTGATCCTTAGTTCTAATTTTTTATATTACTTTAGAGGATATTGTTTTTATATTATTATAAAATGACTTACTTACTTATTACAAAAATTTAAGATACAACAAAAATATTTTTTCATTCATGTGTGGATGTGAGTTGTATATGTTTCATAATAAAGAGCTAAATTTTTTTTTTAAGAAGATATACAAGAGACTCAAATCTAGTTAATTAGGGAGATTTTAAGGTCTTTTTTATTTCAAAAAGATCATACAATGAAGAAAAATGTATTTTGTTGAATCTTCTTTAGTTGTTAATTATTAGATTATGTGCAATTTATGATTGTAATTCATACTTACAAATTTATTATGATTAGTTTCTTAATGGGTAAGTATATTCCTTGTAATAAAAATTGGGATGTGTATAGATAGAAGCAATGAATCTCACCTTATGAATAATTTTAATTGATTTATTTGTGTTTATTATTTTGGATTTTCCTAATTCCTTAACAAATATGCCTCATCTCTTGTTTATGTCATTTATTATATATTCAATAATATACCTATTCTCCAAAGTTTACATCATTCTTATAATGATATGTTAAATTATTTTTTTTAATACAATTTTTTGGAAGGTTGCTCATCTTAAACATTTTTTTCTTTGTTAGTCATCCTAAATATGAATCTATATGTTGATTTTTTTTGATAAATTGAAAATTGAACAATCACTTAGCCCTCTTATAGGTCTACTATTCCCCCTTTACAAGTTGAGTGTTCACACAAACTTTATGAAACTTTTAATTTTGATATGTCATATAATAATAAATTACCTTATCTTTATTTTGTAAATAAGAATTAGGTTGAGGATGATTATATATTCATTTACTTCATTTAATTAATAGATTTAGGTTGAGGATAATTATAATTCATTTACCTCATCTATTAATATATTTATGGTAGTTATCATTGCATAGCCAAAGATTTAAGTTTCATTATCCATTTTCTTAAATGACACTTGACCAAAGATGTTGGTAAGTTTTTCTTTTATGAAAAGTTACTTTTGAATATAGAACACCATTGAAGGATTTGTTTATATTTTATTAATTATATCAACTTTCAACATATCTCTAACATCTAGGGTGCTAAATATTTGTTGGTCATTGCATGATTGACTTTAGTCAAAGTAAATTTGTGACTAGATGCCTTCCTCAATGTTTGGTCTTAGATTTGCAAAACATCTCATTATATCAAAAATTGCATGGAAGCTCATACTTTCATATCCAATTAGCATAAAAGAACCTTTAATAATGCAATCTATATTCGAAATATTGTAGTGATTTTCATATCACTCATTTCTTTTCCATTTCTCAAAATTTAGGCATTGTGAAAATATCTAAGATCTATACAATATATTCCGAAAAAATCCAATCTACTCCAATTATACTTTGACAATACACTATAAATCCATGTTAGTGATACCCCACACTAATTAAAGTGATAAAAATGAGCAACAGCACTATACTGTAGACCTTGTATAATTTTTTTCTAATTTTGAACACTTCCTCAATTATTAGTATTAGTGGAATATGTATCATTCACAACACTAGTCTTATTATCATCCATCTTTAATGGATTCTCTAGTCAAATGAATATCTTAAAAAATTAGTTAAATAGTGTTTCCACTTTCATTAACTTTCGTGCACATCACATCCACAATATAAAAGTTTGGCATCGTTGTCTTCCACTTTAGTGGATGTTCAGTATGAAGCAAGCTTGTATTTGGCTGAAATACAATTGCTTATATTAAGAAAATAATGCAGAAAACGAAACTAAATTTAACACCTATTGAGCAAAACAATATATAGCACTGTACAAGCGCATGCTCATTCTTATAATAATTCATTTGTTTATTTAATTCAAACAATATTACAATGTATTGTTATATCCCAACCATGGACATAGGACTTGTCCCAGTAATCTATAGTAGCGGTTGGGTTTACATCGATTGATACATCATTCTATACAAAGGATACAAGCTTTGTTTCTGGTGGGTTTACCTTGCAAATGTCAAGAAAATCATGAATACTTGTAAACTTATAGTCAGGATAAAGTTTAGTAACCTCCACATCTTCATTTGTCACCTCGTAGTTGGTTTGATCACCTTTGACAAAAATACTATGCAAAATTGAAACGGGGATGTTATCTGGATCAGGTAGAGCTGCAATGATACACACTAGAGTTATAATCTTTAATTTGGATTATAAATATCAATAAATAATAGGGGAAGCGTTTCAGATATTGTTCATTCTTTGTTCATCCAATTTTTTAATTATTAATCTTAAAGAAATAAAAAAGAAGATAACTATAAGTGGTGTATCAATCATTAGAAATTTTGGATTTTAATTGGAGGAGTTGTGCAACTTTATTGGTACCCACAGTGTACAACAAGTGGAGCATCTGTGCATAAATATTGGCTATTTTTGAAGTGGTAGTAATTCAGAGTTATTATGACATCATTAAGTAGGTACTGGGTGACACTATGCAGTTCAGGGTTAGTGGGACATCTCTAAGTAAGTATTGGGTGACACTTTGAAATAACCACTTTTTCACTCTTGTACACATAAGAGATCCTCGCTACCAAAAGAGAAAACAATAGCTAATACTAGTTAAGTCACATGCAAAACAACAAAAAAAGAATTGTCTAATTCTGATATAACTATAATGCTACTGATAGGCTTTCGCTATGTATTTAAAATATCAACAAATAATGAAGAGTATGTATCGAATGATTTCATCTTACTGTCTGAGAGCTTCACCATCTCAGATTCAGGCAAATAGACCCTTTTAAGAGTCCGTCCAGTTTTCTCCTCCCACAGTGAAACAAGCTCGCTCTGGCTAATGACATTCATTGGAGGCTTGTAAATCACTAGCTTGTTTAGTGTTCTGGGATCATTGGCCACCATTATGTTTAGAGCGGCGATGTCATCTTCTAAATTCATGACAGCTGAACAACAACAAAAAGAAATATTGAAACTAACTAATATCAGATAAATGATAATATAACAATACATTTCTACGATAGTTGATGTTGAAGCCATTCTCTCTACCTAAAACTCTTTAAGTAGTTTATATACCTTTAGTAAAACCATCTCCATATATAACAACTTCCTGTGGTGGTGGTTTCTGACGAGGATGAAGGAAGTAGTCAACGAAATAAGCAGCAAAAGAATTTGCAGAAACGAAGGTGTATGGAATCCCTGCCTCTTCAGTTGCCCTACGAATGGTCTTCCTAACATCATTTATTCTCTGAAAGGGAGCCAACGACTTGATTCTGTCCACTTCATTGCCGAATTCTGATGGCAGGAACCTCTGTTTCAACCAAAACGAGATATTAAATATTATGAATGCACTAATAACTGGGTCGTACTGCTATGTGCAAAATAATATAACTTATAAGTATATTGAACAATGGCAAGTGGGGTTAAGAATTCTTCTGTTGTTTCTTCTGTTATCTAACTGTATTTCTGTTGATCCTCCTCCTTCGTCTTACGTCAGGCTATTTTGATTGTTACGAGGGATCTATTGAACATAAGAAATTTCCACTAACAAATCTTCACTTCTCAGATGAGATTGTTAGATAAGAAGCCCCAAAATCTGATTTAAATTAGATGCATCCTTATCGATTCCAGCTCTGCTATTACCTAGCTTCTTGTTTTGTTCCAGTACCTTTTTTTCATGGTTCATGTTTCTGATATGTAATAGCTTAGAGTCCTTTTTCATTTATATTAATGAAAAAAATTCATAAGTGATTGAATTTATTTGAGTTTGTCTTATAAATTAGAAAACTGTTATGCTTATACATTCTAACTACATTGTTATAGATATTTGGTGCATTCTATAAACTGAATAGCCATTCCCCCTAAATTACAGATCACTTTTCCTGTTATTAAATTACTCTGACTGTAAACACCTACTGTTAACAGGGAAACTAGACCTCATAGTCAAATCCTACTGTAGTCTAAGAGTTGCTTTGTAACACCTACTCTTAACTGTTGGTGCATTATTAGTCAACAGTCGGTTATGTGAGACAGAAATTCAGAAGCCATTCATACCTTTATATTTCCTGCTTCCTTGATAGCCTTTATAATATTGAGCTGATCTAAATGCTGGGGAATGGCAACTGTAGATATTACTATATCCACTTGCTTTATTGCATTTACAAGGCTGTTATGATCATCCAAAGATCCCTGCTCCCATTAACAAAATTGTTAAATGAATCCTTCTAGTTAAAGGACATAAGATCAACGACAATATGAATATGAATCACTGACCTGAAGAATGATAATACCATCATCTCTGAATTGTTGGAGTAATTGTGACTTGGAGGAATGAGGAGCTGCAGTGGAAGGACGCGCAAAAGCAAATGTTGGGTACCCAAGTGAAACACTGGCTTTCGCCATGTATTTGCCAATGTACCCAGTTGCTCCAATTATCAATATTCTATTCATCTTGGCACCCTCCCTTTAATTCACTGCTAAATCATGGAAATTGAAATTCAAGACAGTCTAAACAAACACAGATAGTTATCTCTATCTCTTCATGAAATAAAACTAGAACAGAAGTATAACCAGTTTCTTTAGTGAACACCTTGCTCCCTTTAATTCACAGCAAAATTATAGAAATGGAAATTTAAGACAGTCTAAACAAACACAGATAGTGATCTCTATCTCTTCATGAAATAAAACTAGAACAGGAGTATCACCAGTTTCTTTAGTGAACACCTTGCTGAGCTCTTGACTTGAATTTTTTTGTTAAATGAAGGAGAAATTTATAGGAGGGGATAGAGAATGAGTATAAAGAATCAACGTGATTATGTGATGAATGCTACTGGCTTCCGAATATTTTACAATATCACTAATTTTTCGGAGTCAAGTTGATTAGTTTCTTTGTTTCAGCTCGAAAACTCACTGTTAAAAATGTAGGAATAAACGTTACTGGGGAAGGGCCAATTAAATAGCCAATAAAATAAGAAGTTTATTATGTTTATTAAAATCTTCTATATGCATTAACACATGATTATTTATGTCTATTAAAATATTCTATATGCATTAACACATGATCAATTGTGCCTATTAAAATATTCTATATGCTTTAACACATGATCATTTGCATCTATTAAAATATTCTATATGCATTAACACATGATCAATTGTGCCTATTAAAATATTCTATATGCTTTAACACATGATCATTTGCACTTGCATAGTTTACTATAATAAGCAATACAACAAAATCAAAAGCTTATTTAAATATTTCATCTACATCAACGCATGATCATTTGTAAATGTGTAGTTTATTATAACTAGCACTTGCACCGAACAAGGTGCAATAGTATTTCGATAGGAAGATATGTTTTGTAAAATATATGAGAAGGTAGGGGAATGCAACTTAACTACAATATTTGTTTCAAGGGATTTTCACTTTGCGGTATTTTTTTCATGTGCCTACAGACAAATATTTCCTCTTTATGGCCGACATAGTTATCTCGACTTTGCATCCAATCAAGTGTCATTAGTTGGAATCGTCTTACATTTTCTTGCATTTTATCATTGCAAGTGGCCACGATTTGCATTCAAGAAGTTTTGTGTAGAAATACTAATAATCACAAGAGGGAGGCATTGTAACATAAGTAAAAAATATTAATATAATATGACTGAGACATGCAATGTTGGAAGAAGTTATTCTTACATATGAGACATACAATGCTAGAAGAAGTTGTTTTTGCATATGAGATATGCAATGTTGGAAGAAGTTGTTCCTGCATATGTATACATCCATACAACATGTGCATGTAATTACAATTGGCCATATGAGACATGCAATGCTAGAAGAAGTTGTTTTTGCATATGAGACATGCAATGTTGGAAGAAGTTGTTCCTGCATATGTATACATCTATACAACATGTGCATATATCTATTGGCCATGTTAAAGCTATAATATAAGCATAAAATGAAATATTGTAAGAATTAAATTTTGCATTTTATAATATAAGTAAACATGACATGTATGTGGAAATCTAACCTTAGCAATTTACATATACATACTTCTACACTAACATTTGCATATTGTTTCCCATTAGGAGAACATGTTGAATAGAGTACAAGCAAAACAAAAAATATTGTAACAAGTAAATTTCCATTTTATGATATAGATTTGTGTGGTATGTATTTAGAGATTTAAACCAAGCAATTTACATGTGTGCATCTTAGAACAAAAATTTACATTCTAATGTTCAAAAGAGAATCTATCTTGTACTATTATCCTTTGTTGTATAGGGATAAATGCCTTTTTTTAAATAGCAAAAATAGCGCCTTTTGAGAATCTTCATGTTTTTGTTTTTAATGTGGATGTTTGATTTCTTATTTTGTCTCTCATTAAATCTATAGTCATAAATTTTTCGCTGGGTTACATAGTTGCAAGCTATGTAAGCACATCAATAGTCATATATTTACTTGAAAACATACAAAATTATTTTAGTTTAATTTTGAAAAGATCTGGATTTAACTCGTGTTTCATGTTATGTTTATGTTTATTTTTTTTATTTTAATAAGATTGTAATTAAAAGAATGACATGGTTCATTAGGAACTTTTTTTTTTTCAAATTGAAAAATACCATATATTTTCTAATTGTAATGATAACTTAATTAATAATGATAATTTCATAGATTAAAACACTCATCTCCTTGAATAAAATTAAGCAAGGTTCGGATTAATATTTAATTCTATACCTTACATAGATTAAAGAATAATTCTAATCCCTTTTTCCTAAATTAGTGAAGTATTGTAATACTCAATTATTTATTGACATATAATTCCTCAAACAAAAATGATAATTCACCATCATATCCTCCTTATACTCCTAGCTTAAAGTGGAAGGCCATTAAACAAAGTTTATTAAAAAAACCCTAAAAGTACAAATAATGGACATTATTATTTAATTAGAACCCTAAATTCTTAATAATTCATAAAATTTCTTCTTTCTTTAGATTAGGAGGGGAGGAGGGCCCCCCTTGTAAAATTATCTTTCCTTTAAGAAAAAGAAAACAAAACTTAAAGAGACATGACTTAGGGGAAAAGCACCAATAGTCATCATAGCTAACTTGGCACACTCACATATCTTAAATGGTACATCGGATTTTGATTTTTTTTGTTGTGTCTTGTCTGGGACTTAACTACTTATAGCTATTGATCTGGCTTCTGGGTAGTAACAATCTAATTTGTTCAATTCGTTATGCATAAAAAGGTCAAAAATTGGTCATTTCAAAGTGTCGCCCAATACTTGACCTCTATTGCGCCAATAATCACATACAAAAAGACCAATAAATTTTTTATAAAATATCTATTAGCTATTATATTATTGACCTTTTTATAAATTAATATAAACCTAAATATATTTATTTAGGCATATGATTAAAATATATTTCTAATATTCTAAAGTTGAAAATGGGTGGTCGAAAAAATTTGTTGACCACCCATAACCGCCTTCCCGCATACGCGTTATGGTCCCACTTGGCACGAATTACCACCAACTAGATTGCCCATAAAACTTTGGGAAATGAAGATTTTTGGGGGCATTTTCATTGTTTTCTCTACAAAAAACCTAGTTCTTTATCATTTCTCTACAAAAAACCTTGTTCACCACCATTTCTCCTTCTACTCAACTGAAGCAAGACCAGTCTTCTATGCTCCCTTTGCAAGGTAATGCTCACACTCTTCCTCCTTGCATATTGGATGTCCAATGATGGTTTATGCTCCTTCATACCTGCATTATGCTTGGTCTATTGATGATTATTTTGTATGCGGTTTAGGGTTTCATTTCAATGCTCTCTTACAGTATGATAATGCCGAAATCCTCACAGAGAATGGCAAAAAAATTGATTATCTGTTACTTTTCTTTTAAATCCCTAATTTGTAATCATTTTATTTAATGGGTGTACTGTTATTCTCTCCATTGTTTGTGATTTCGTCATTTCTATGAATGGCGTCAATGGTTTCATTATAGAAAGCTAGAAAAATAGAGTATTATTGTTGAATATTTACATGGAATGTCGAATGGAATTCATGGTTTAATTTCTATGATATCTCTCTAGTTAGAATGTTGAATATTTACATGAAATGCCAAAAAAAAGATTGTTCTTTACTTTTATTCGGAACCCTTGATTTTGTTTCATAAAATTTAATGGGTGTACTACTATTTTCTCCATTGGTTTGTATAATGATCATTCATCGCAATGGAGTGGAGGGTTTCATTTAAATGGCGTCTCTCTGTTTATAATGCCAAAATCAATACAAAGAATTAAAAAAAAAATGATTATTGTTAATTATTATTCAAAACCCCTTCACTTTGGGAAATGAAGATTTTTTGGGGGGCATTTTCATTGTTTTCTTTGCAAAAACCTTGTTCTCCATCATTTCTCCTTCAAGTTGTTAATATTTTTATTTCAATAATATGTATGCCTAATAATATTATTTACAATTTTAGGCTCCACATTTATATACAACAACATCATTCATTTATTAATCATATGAGAAATGAATTTGTATCTAATAAAATATCAGCAATATCTAGCTTTTAATCACATCACAATTAGATCTTTAACTCCTGCATCTCATGCTTTTGTTTTGTGTGCTTGTTATATAAATTTTCAAGTTCTATGGCTATATGGTTATTGTCTATAGACACACACACACACACACACACACACACACACACACACACACACACACACACACACACACACACACACACACACACACACACACACACACACACACACACACACACACACACACACACACACACACACACACACACAATAGCTCTGCAAAAAACCTTGTTCTCCACCTTTTTTCCTTCAATTTGTTAATATTTTTATTTCAAAAATATGTATGCTTGATAATGTTATTTAGAGTGAGTATATAGTGTCTCTAAGCAACAACAAAATAATTAAATTCTTGTTTTTATTAAACTTGATGCTTATTTCCATTTAATGCAGTTAATGTTTAATGTTTAATTGTTTCAATATAAATTATACTATTTTCAGTAAACTAGCATTTATTTCATATATTTCTTTCAATATCTTAGAATTATATTTCATTCCACGTTTTCCACTCAATATAGTCGCTGCAAATAATATTAATAGGCATACAAATTATACTGGTTTCATTCAAAGTTTTTAGGGCACTGTAGTCACTGTAAGTAATGTTAACATGCGTACAAATTTTACTACTCTCAGACAAATTTTTTTTTTTTTAGGCTCCACATTTATATACAACAACATTATTCATTTATTAATCATATGATAAATGAATTTACATCTAATAGAATATCAAAAATATCCAGATTTTAATCACATCACAGTTACATCTTTAACTCTTGAATCTTGTGCTTTTATTTTGTGTCCTTGTTATATAAAGTTTTAAGTTCTATGGCTATATGGTTATTGTCCATATATATAAAAACATATAGTAATGTCACCAAAATGTAATAGCGGGTGAAAAATGTGTGAATGAGAGATCAAGAGGAAAGCTACCCTTTCCCTCCAAAGAGAGATGAGAGTTTCATTACGAATTTCCCTTCAAAAACCATTTACACATTAAATTTGAAGAGGGGGGGGGGGAATTCACTAGATTCAACCTCCAAAGAAGAAGATATAATTCTGAGTGAAATGGGAATGATAAGTTAATCCCCTCTTCTATTTGAAATGGAAAGGAATTGATTGAATTAAGTATTAAGACTAAGTGCAAAAGTGACAAAGAACTAATTATAAATAGAGATAGAAGTGCGGGTTGAAGTTGTGCACTTGGATCTGGCAGTAATATGTCAAGACAAAGCTTCCCTGTGAATTTAAGGAAAAGTTGCCTAGACCATGGCGGGAATGTACACGGTCCTCCAAAAAATCCGCGAAACAAACAAGGTTTTTTCACCTCTACAAATGGAGCCCGAATCCAAAAGTATAGTTGCACACCTGCAACCTACACATAAATCAGAGAGGGAAATGGGTTGGGATTGGGGATTTGTCTTCAGGTCAAACCCCAGTTTTGGAATTAACCAAGTAATGAAAGAAAGTACTTGCAAGTGAATGTAATTGAAAGACTGTAATGTAAATCACCTCAAGGGAGGTTGTAGATAGAATGTAGGTAGAAATGCTTGTATGAAGTTGAATGTTGGAATTAATCTCCTCCTCAAGGGTTGAATCCTTGACTTGAATGCAACACCTAGCCTTGAAGGGAGACTTGAGAATGCTCAATGCTGGAAAAGAATACTTGAATGCGTGATCTCATGTATCTATGTCATTGCTTATCCAACTTATCTCACACATCCAAATGAGAGAACAAATGCGAAATATATACATGTCAATTAGGGTTAATGAAACTGATTTTTGTCACAGACCAACATTGGGGAAGTTTTCCCGCTCACTAGAAAACCTTCAATGCAAAATTAGGAAGGGTCCTGCCCCAAAATAGGATAGGGATAGGGGCGCTACACCCTTGTCCTGCCCTTTTCTCCAAGGCAAAGTGCAGACAGGGTGGTGCGGAGGGTAAGGGAGAAGCAATTTTTGGGGGTTGAGTAGTCTACGGTCTTTGAGCAGAATAGGGGATTCAATTTTGCATGCGTGAGGACCCTAATGTGGTCAAAAATTTCTAGGGTCATAATTTTATGACACTACATTTAGCCCCGACTTTAGCAAGAGTATGAGTGTACGCCAATACTGCCAGAAAAGTAAAAGGAAACAAGATTGAAAGACTTTTACCATGTCAAGGAGGCAAGATGCACCAAGCCCCCAGTTGACTTAGGATCTTACGACTTCGATTGACAAAGTAAAATTGAAGATCGAGAAGGGGAGAACCATGCCTACAAGTAACAAAGTTCCCCTCACTATGAGTCATGAAAGAAAGGATACCAAATATTAAGAAGCAACAAAGTATTCTAAGTATCAAGAAGGTAAATATGAGCGAAGTGTATGCCCCCATGTTAAAGATATCACGCAGGCCTTATCGGGAGCGATTTATTTAAGGTAGGATACACCCAAAAGAGAGAAGAGAGGGAGCATGTTATTGCAAGGATTTAGCCTCCAATCGAGGAATAAACCCAAGGATAATGAACATAAAATATGAGGTAATTTTGCTTTCCTCGGGGTCAGTATGCTTTATGATAACTCATGTATATCATATATGTATGTGCATGTAATAATAATCATTCCCCAAAGAAGGAAACAACCTTGGAAGAAAGGGAAGAGAGGATGTCTTTTGAGTCAACACGAAAGAGACCAAGAAAAGATCTCAATTATTTGCATTGTCCCCAAGTAGACATTAAGGGGATAATAGAAGAACAAGAATACACATAGAAGAATGATCACCAAAGAGCAAGAAAGGAGAGAGAGAAAATATATACAGTGCTAATGTTGCTAATCTAGCACGACATTCGCCTCCCGATCTTGCTGATCACTATTTTGGGAAGGCGAGAAACATGTCAGAGGAGCGACATCAAGCACAATAGATGGAGCTATCACAAGATCCAAACAAGGACTATGCTCATGTTGTAAGTCACTTTGTTCATTTCTAGGAGCTAGGGTTAGGGTTTGTGAAAATTCAGTTGATAAATGCTTGTCCACGTCAACATATTCATACTCACTATCAGATGCATTAGGAGTTGTATTGCCATCATGAATAACATTTTCACCCATTTCTTCATCAAAGTTTAGAGAAAGAGGAGCAAGAATACAAATATGAGTAAAACCATCACATGTTTTGTGCAACTTATGATTTGGAGATGTAGGTTGAACATCTTGCTTAGGAGAAAAGGGAATCATGTGAACTGTTGGAGTCTAAGGAGATTGAGTATTTTGAGGGATAGCTTCACGAGCTCGAACATGGTGTCTTCGTCAGTGCTCTCTCGCACAATGATTCCGTCAAGTTTTAGTGGAAGGATGAGAAGGGGGAGGAGAACTTGAAAAAGTAAAAAATGTTTCTATCCTTGATAGTTGAAGGTTTAGATTGAGGTCTTTTAGGTTGGACAAGAGGAGAAGCAGGCCTCTTCTCTCGATAAGAGGAAGGAGGTAGAACTGCACCATACAAAGGAGGAATATTAGGTGTAGGAAGGAGACTAGGTCCATCATAAGGAGGAGGTATAGGTCTAACCTTAGGAATAATATTGTTGTTCTTCTTAGGAGAAGGTATAGTCACATCCATAGGAATAGGTTGACAATCTTCCTTAGGAGGGAGATTAGTTCTATCTGTGAGGGGAAGAATTTTATCTTCAAGTATGATAGGAATGTAAAGTGTTGGGGATCTAGGTTGACTTAAGGATAAGATCATATCTTTCTTCCATTTTTTATAAGATTGAAAAAGAGCATTGCTCCTTGATGGAGGAGATTGAAATTGTTTAGGGGCCAAAAGAAATCAATAGGAACACTAGGGCTTCTTTCGAATGGACGAAATAAGCTATGGTTCACAGTTATGATTTCTCCATTGTGAGGAAATTTTAGACACTTGTGGATTGGAGAAGCAGTAGCCTTCATGGAAGATAGCCAAGGATAGCCCAACTTGACATGGAATTGCTCAGAAGAGGGTATAATAAAAAAGTCAACATCCATGGATTTAGTATGAACTTCAACATGAAGGGTGATAGAGGCAATGGTAGGACAAGAGAATCCATAAAGTAAATTCACAACCATATTAGAAGTATCATATATTAGTTTATGCAATCATAAAGTGAAAAGATACTCCTCAATGATGACATTAACCATGCAAGAGGGATCAATAAGGGAACCACAACAAGGTATATCCTTAACCTTCACAACTATGTATAAAGGACCATCGGGTGCTCTAATGGTCTCACTAGGGTCAAATGTAATACAAGGATCCTTAGGAGTATCTTGATTTTCTACCATATTTACCAAGTTCAGAGCCATAGAGGTGAATTCCTTAGAAGAGAAAGAAGTAGGCATAATCTCAATAATGTTAGAGGTATGAGAAGGCAAGGGATCAGTGAAAATATTAAGATTTTGATTAGGAGGAGCTAATGATTTATTCCCTTTAACATTCACACCTACCACAGATATAGTATTATTATCAATCAAATCTTGAATCTTATTTTTCAATGCGAGACTAGGCTGATGATAAAATTGACAAAATGAATTGTTATCAAAATAGGGGGAGGCAAGTTTAGAAGGATCAACTTGTTTTATAGGAGGAAGTTTGATAACATTTCTTTGCAACAACTGAGACATAATACTATGTAAAGATTCATTCTAAGGAGTAAACTGTCTTTCTCTTTGGAAAAATTTAGAAATAGGAGGCACACTTGTTATAGCATTCACATTGTGGTTGTTGATTGAATCATTGAACTTGATGAAGCTTTTTATTGGTTTGAACTTCACAAACGGTTGTTGAACACTCTCCCCCTTATCACTCGGAGCCATAGGAGTGGATTGCTCCATTTGAATCACAACTAGTTGATAAATGTGGAGTGTTGCGCACAGCTACGGAAAGGAAGTAAACTCAGACAAAAGAAGATTTTCCCTGATATCTTTTTGTAAATTAGAAATGAAAATTCTTTGAATATCATTATTTGGTATAGGAATAGAAATTTGAGGACACAAATTCTTATATCTACCAAAGAAATCAGTAACTTTTTCTTTAAGACCTTGTTTACAATGCATTAAATCAATCAAAGTGATTTTAGGACCAACCTTGCTTTGAAATTGTTGGATGAAAGCATTTGCTAGTTGTTGAAAACAAGTGATAGAATAAGAAGGCAAAGAGAAATACCATTGTAAAGCCTTATCTCATATTGTTATGGTAAACAATTTTGCAAGCAATCTTTGATCATAAGCAAAATCAGTACACAAGGTTTGAAATGTTTTGACATGCGTAAGAGGATCACCTTTACCATTATAGAGTTCTAATTGAGGGACCTCAACGTGTTTAGGTGGTACAACTCTAACAATATTAAGATAAAAGGGGCTCACAACATCAAAGGTGGGCACACTTATCTTGGATTGACTCATAGAAGCAATTTGTTGTTGTAAGGAAGACACAGTTTGAGCAAGATTGTTAATTGTTGCTTCAATAGAAGAATTGATGTTAGACATAGTTGATTGAGAAGGTGGTGTGATGTTATTGAAAGAAGGCATGGACTGAGAATAAGGTGGTGGGACATTATGATAAGTAGTCATTGGTGATGATTGGGGAGGAAAAGGGACACTTACAGGAGGAACAAAGTTGTTGAAGGAATTGCCCCCTTGTGTCACATTGATTGGTTGAAGGATAATAATAATACTTATGGAAGACATAGGTAAAGATGGAGGATTAAATGAAGAAGAGGGATTCCCCCCATGACCAATGGGTTTAGGGATGACATTTTGAGTTGAAGTAGCCATGATGTTGGAGGTAAAAGTAGGAATATTAGTCATAAGAGTAGTCAAAGGAATTGAAATATTGACTTGTGTTGAAGGTTGTGAAAAACCTAGGGTTTCGGTACAACTCTTGATAGGCATGACATTAGAATCAACAATATGTGCAATGCAACACAATATATCAATTTTATTCTTATAAATTTGAATCATGCATTTAAGACCTTCAGTTAATGGAAGAGATTCACTATTAGGGTATTCTTGGGACATCCATTATTGAAAGTTATCAAATTGATTGTCCAATGTGGAAAGTTGATCTATAGAGACTCTAGTTAAAGCTTCTTCTTCATCATGGGATTTATCAATGGGGTGAATAGGCACATGATTAGGATGGGAAGAATTACCATGATCCTTATCAAAGAAGTCACCCAAATTAGGCTCCATCTCCTTAGTAATTAAACCTTGTGAGGCCTTAATTCTAATGCTTCATCTAATGGGGATAGTGTAGGTAGGACTAATAGTAGTAAAATTCATGCACTAGAGGGAAAATTTGAATTTTTAATTTTTAATTTTGAATTATAGGAACAAAGCTTACAAAATTGAGTAATGCAAAATTTAAGAAAATAATGATTACACAATTTGAACTTTGTTGGAGGAAGAGGATGACACAATTTCCAAAAATGAAAGGAAATTAGAATTTAAAAATTAGGACCAAGGGAATACCACTTAATTTTAAAATCAGAGCAGATTATAATTAACCTCTTAATTTTAAAAACTTTCTTGAAATTTTGAAATGTTAAATTTTGGAGGTATTTTCGATTCTAGAGGGATCAAAAATCTACAAAATCAGCCAATCTTCTAGATTTAGGCTATTAAATACAATCATAATAGTCTCCCAAAATTTTGAGCAAAAAGCTGAGGACCGTGGCGGGAATGCACATGGTCTGACCAACTTTTTTCAAAAAATTTCAGGGATGAATATTACGATGATTTCAAAGCTAACCCCCCAAAATTGGTAAATTTTATGATTTCTAGATGGGCAAAATTAAGGTTCAAATGTAAAAATAGGACCCTATTAGGGTTTTGAAGAAAAAGAGGAACTTAATTGCAAATTTGAAAAAGGTCAAACCTAATGGATAGGGACACCTTGAAAAAAATTTAGAAATTTGAATTGGAATGAAATTGAGTGAAATTTGCACAAAATCCAATTAAATTTGAAAATTGGGGTTTTATGACCTAAGCACTTAATTTTAAAATTTGAATTTTGAGAAAAAGGAGAGAAATTGAAAATTTGAATTGTAACAATGAAAACAAGTCTGAGAACAATCATAAATCTGAAAATTAAATGGAAATCCAATTTTTGCACTAGTTCAAGATGATTTTTGAAAATTAGGGTTTTAACAAGTAACCACTTAATTTTATAAATTTGATTTGCAAATTGAACAAGACAATGAGGAAATTGAATTTGACAAACAATTTTTTTTTTCAGATCTAAGATAACCACAAGCAATTTTTACAAATCACAAGTTCAATTTTAATTTTAAAAGCTAGGGTTTATAATGATTTAACCACTAAGTTTGCAAAAATTTGAAACTTGCAAATGAAAAATATGCAATTTTGTTCAAAGGAAAGCATGCAAGACATCGGGTTCACCAAAATGTAATGTCACCAAAATGCAATGGTGGGTGAAAAATGTGTGAATGAGAGATCAAGAGGAAAGCTACCCTTTCCCTCCAAAGAGAGGAGAGTTTCACTACATATTTCTTTTCAAAACTTTTCATGCATTATGTTGGAACGGGGTGGGGGGGAGGAATTCAATAGATTCAACCTCTCAAGAAGAAGATAGAATTCTGAGTGAAATGGGAATGATAAGTTAATCCCCTCTTCTATTTGAAATGGAAAGGAATTGATTGAATTACGTATTAAGACTAAGTGCAAAAGTGACAAAGAACTGATTATAACTTGAGATCGAAGTGGGACGAAGTTGTGCACCTAGATCTGGTATTAATATGCCGAGATGAAGCTGCCCTGCAAATTTGAGGAAAAGTTGCCTGGACCGTGGCAGGAATGTACATGGTCCTCCAAGAAATCCGTGAAAAGAAAAGGGTTTTTTCGCCTATGCAAATGGAGCCCGAATCTGAAAGTACAGCAGTGCACCTACAACCTACACACAGAAAATAGAGGAAAATGGGTTGGGATTGGGGGTTTGCCATCAGGTCAAACCCCAGTTTTACTATCAACCAAGTAATGAAAGAAAGTACTTGCAAGTAAATGTAACTGAAAGACTATAATGTAAATCACCTCAAGGGAGGTTGTAGATAGAATGTAGGTAGAAATTATTGTATGAAGTTGAATGTTGGAATGAATCTCTTCTTCAATGGTTGTGTAGTACCCCTTCCCTAATCAATTTCTAATCTCGGTTTGACCTTGGTTAGTTTATTTTTATACAATGATTATGGTCAGATGTTTTGATTTTAGTGCATACCTGTTATTGTGGTTTTTGAACTAGTTTGTATGCAAGTTAATTAATTCTCCTTTTTCGTGTTATTATCTTGAGCTAACGCTTTCATTAAGTTTATATATGTATGCATGTATGATTCTTGGTTGCAATAGATTTCAGGTACAGTGCCTCATGGATGCGAGGTTCGTCACCGCCTGGATTGCAAGTTTGAGTGTACCTCTTTAATCCTTAGAGTTGGATTAGGTGGTTGTGAGACCCTCGTTTGACCATAGTCGTACTCAAGTGAGCAGCGTCAGTTGTCGTCGGTATTCCCTTTGGTTGGGTATGCGAGTTGTCTGTCTGTTTGGCTTCTTGGGTTGCGTGTTTTGTGTGTATGGTTAAATTGAGTAATTAGTCCTTAGTATTTAATTGGATTAAATATGTGTTTGTGCATTAAAGATTAAGGGACTAAATTAAACAAGGTTTCTTTATGCGATTATCGTTAATTTGATTTGCTCGATTTATACAGGGAGCAAGTTCAATTAAATAGTTAATTTTAATGTTAAATTTGTTATGTTTCTACTGTTGAAAAAGAAATATTTAAATTTAATTGCAACAGAATTAATTTAATCTTTTGGCATTTTTGAAATAGAAAGGTTAATTTCCATTAATTGAGAAAATCAATTTTTAAATTGAAGAGCAAATTTAAATTATTGATATAGTTTAAAAGGATGATTTTTGTGAATTATTTTAAATAAATATTTTAATTCCAAAAATAAAATTTTGGTCAAACTTCTCCCATTTAACCTAGACTTTTGGAAAATATTAGGGATGGATATTTTGTTTGAAAAAGATTGTTGGAAAAAAAGATTTTTTTGAATGAAAAATTGGGGGTTTTGGAGGAGGAGAAATTTCTTGAGCCTACAAGCTAGGCTCCTCTCTAAATATTTTCCAGGATTGCTATATGAGGTAAGGTTCTGGTTTATTTTTTTTGGTTTCTTTGTTTATCAGAAATTGTTTTGGATTTTGGAGAAATCTGGTTGTGAAGTTTGATAAATCTCAACTATTTGGGGAAAATGAAACAATTGTAAATTTAACTCCAATCCAAACCCTTCTTGTTTGTTTCCATTCCAAGTTTAGATTATGGTTTCTCTGATAGTTTTAAAAATAAAAATAAAATGAACTTGAGATTGGCTGTTTACCATGGAAATTTGTTAAAATTCCAATTAAATGCTTTCAAATTCAAGTTTTTTTTCAAAGAAATCCGTCTATGTCTGGATATATGGATGTTAATCAATCTTATTTTGCCAATATGGATTTGGTTTCAGAGAAATCCTCCCATTTCTAAATCTGGGTATTTGAAATTGCCAATATTGGAAACCCATGTTTTTTGGAAATAAAATAAAAAAAATATTAAATTTTGAAGTCACTGGGACTGTATTTTTTAATTTACTGTGTGTTTAACACTAATTTTGTAAAAAAATAAAAATAAAATAAAAAAAAGAAAAAACAATAAAATAAATTAATTATACCCCCCCCCTGTGGCAGGGTTTCCCCACCACGTGGAAGGGAGTGCTGCGTATTCCCTTTGGGGGCAGCAACGCTCCCCATGGGTGCTGCATGCTCCCATTGGGAAGCAGCGCTTCCCCAAGGGGCAGCGTGAGCTCCCAAGGGGGGGGGGGCATGTGGGTACCCTCCCCCCATTTAAATATGATTTTTTTTATTAAAAAAAAAGAAAAACATTTTTTTTATATATATTTTTTATTTTCAGAAAAAATAAAAATATTTTAATATAATTTAATGTTAAATTTTAAATTAAGTTTTATTTTAATTATGATTAAGTTTGGCATTAAATAATAATTCATGAATAATTTGTTATTAATTAATTGTATAGTGTTAAATATACATTAATTAATATTTAAATCTCATTTTATTATCAATGCATACTTTTCTAATTAAATACTTGATTTATTAATTTCGTTATTAATTATTAATTTGTTATATTTAATTAATCATGGATTAATAAATATATTAATTAATTAATAGTTAATTTTGGATCCTTCTATATGCACATAAGGAAGTAATTTTTGGATTTTGGAAATGATTATCTACATTTGGATTCCTTATATATTTATGTTTCCTTGATCCGTATAGTGTAACTGGGCTTGGAAAATATGAAATTGGAGAGATTGGTTTTGAGCCAGTAAGAGAACGATGTTTTTTTTGAAGAATAAATATCTTATTTAGCTGGTTAATGATTATTTAATTATATCCATGTGAACTTGGTTTAAAAACTTGTAATGACGCATTTATGTATGTTCGAGGTAATTGAACTTTAGAGAGTTAGAAAACCAAGAACAACCTGTACCTAAATGAGGTAGATAACTGCAATCTCACTTAGATCATTTAGAAAGCTTGATTGACATTTAATGTTTAAATTAATTTGGAAAAAGATTGTATCTATAGATTATTACTTATGCAAGTTTAATTTATGTATTCGCTCTTACTTAAGTAATGGCAAGTTTTGATTTGTTTGATTGGACCCTGTCATATGGATTGATTTGGGTACTTGTTTTAGTCCTCGGTTTCGAGTTTGACTATTGTTTTGTGGTAGTGTCGTAATTGGTGATATCCTTTATGCGAGTGTCGAATGATGTTTTGCGGTTGACCATAGTTGGTCAAGTCTCTAGTTAGAGTACTGTCAGTTAGTGCACTGCATAAGAAGTCGTGTTTGACCAAATGATTGTTCCTTCCATTTTGAACTCCGTTCGTCTGACCTTGTGTATTTCTTGATTTTTTTAGTTCGTCTGAGTATAGTCTAGTGCCATATGGGGAAGTGGCTTTCAATTGGGGGCCACGCCCAAAGTGGCTGCTGGGTAACCCAACGAAAGTGAGTCTAATAAGTGATAACCTAACAGTAGATTATAATGTTAATCTCTAAGTAAGATAATTGTGCCTCACACATAGGACGAGTGCTAACACAGACTTGACATGCTCTGAGAAGGCCTGAAATGGCAAACAATCATCCTTGTCTTCACGAGAGGATGTGTGGGTCCACATGAGGCTTGGATGGGCCGGAGGTTCAGATTAGGTTGCCAGGGTAACCCAGTGTACGAGGCTGAAACCTATGAAGACCTGCCATGGTAACCATACCAGGTTGTGTGATGACACTTGTCCCTACGTTCGCTAGTGTGTTGTTGTATTGTCTGATAGGAGCATGTTTGTGGGTCGTCCTATGGTCTATGCCCTTGTGAGTACCAGTTTTATGTTAGACCTTGGGTTGTGATGACTCAGATTTATGGATGTCCAAATGGACCTTTGTATTAGCTTCAATTATGTTTAGCTAGATCCTTTCCTTTTTAGGGATCGTTTATGTATTTATTGACCGATGTCGTCGTTTGTATATTGATTATGTTTCACCTTGATGGCATGATTGTAAATTATGAGAACGTCATGTATTCGTAACTTTATTATTTATCAGAGGGGTCTTGTAGTTGAGCAGACCCAGAGATGTAGTCCTTTAGGGGTGAACTCCGAGATCATCTTGGTGTTATGTGATGCTTTTATTCTTATGTTTCATGTTTAGTGTTAGCATGTATGAACTGACATTTTGATAGGATGTATAAGTAGATAAGATGGAATTAATATTAAATGCATGTATGCAGTCTTGTCTTAGATGCAGTAAATTGGATCATGAATGAATGTAGCTTAGTATAATGGATTACATTCAGTTATTGTTAAGGAAATTAAGTATGGATGGGAAGAACTCATTAGCTTATGATGAAATTCTAGTGTGTTAGAATACTAGATGCATGACTTATATTTTAATGAAAAGATTTAACGTAAGATATGAATAAATCTTAATGGATGAACCTTATCTTGTGAATTATATTTTCATCTATTAGAAAGAAATTATCCTTGTTTAAGAATTATCTCGTTATTAGATAATTAACTTATTGGATTTATTAGTGTGAGTTAAGTGAATTGTGGAATTAAGAAATCACTTGGGAAACTCTTTAGGTGTTAGTTGGTGTCTTCCGCTATGTAATCTAAATATTTTACATCTCGTTGTATCTCAATGTTGTGTTTATCTTAAAAAAAAAATTATTGCACTCTATTCTTGTGTTATGGCTTAATCCCTTCGGGGTTTCCTGGCGGGGCATTACATTTGGTATCAGAGCCCATGTTGCAAACACTGGGATCTCTGGTTTCATTGTTCCCTTAGTTGGTGTGACGTGTATCGACCTTACGTACATGCTTGTCCTTCCTTATGTATGTGAGTGATTGAGTAGGCCTTAACTTGTATGTAACATGTGTGTTCACACCTTGTTCTCACCTTCTTGATGTTAATGTTTTGAATGATTATAACTGTGCTTTGTTTGCTTATTGATGTCTTGGTCTATGATTACTCATATTCTGAAAGAGAGTCGTATGTACCTTCCTTATTAACTATTGTACTCTTTAGACTAATCCATTTGGGTTGGTCCGTGCTTGTCTTGAATCTGAAAGTGCGAAATGTGCTTGTTTAAGATTATGATCTAGCTTAGTGTTGTCCACTTGAAGGACTAGCATGGTAAATATCAAATGCTTATTTTTTAGCAAATTGAATAATTATCAACCCTTCCTCCTCTCTCTCTCTAGAAATTAAAATGTTTGGGATATGTGTAATTATCTCTGATTTGAGTTTTCTTTGTGCGAGAGAAAGGTTTTGACTTCTTGAACCCTTGTGTGAACCCTATGACGCTTCTATGTTTTTAGATTATAAAAGGGCTATGGGTTTAAAAGTTAATTTTGGTTGTGGGGAGAAAACCGTATGTTTACATTAAAGGATTCTCCATGTGTATTGTAGGAGTAACATAATCAAATTCCATCTTATGTAATGTGCATTAATATGCGAATAGCTGTTATGTGAAACTACTTTGCTTGTAAAAGAAGTATAAAAGCGAAACATGTTATAGTAGCTTCGAGAGGGTATTAATTTGTTCCACGAAAGATTGTTTTATGTGTTTCATTAAACCAGTTTGATTGAGAATTTATTTTAGCAATGCTCCATTGAACTTTCTTTTGGGTATATGTAATTACCTTATTAGGTTTAGAAAATGCAAATGAAAAGCTTGTTTGATGTGCATGCATTAAGATGTATTATGTTGTTGATAGCTCCTCGCTTACCTTCTGATTGTAATTTGATTTTTGATAATAGGTTGCAAATTATGATATGTGTCTGTATTGTATTAGAGTAGTGAGTGTTCTCAAGAGACCTTGCATCATCGAAAAGACTGCCTGTTTTGATATCTGTTGTTTGGAAAACTAGAACATTATGTTACAACCATAATTATTGGAAATGTCTTGTTAGGCTGATTGACATCCTTCTAAATGGTAGCGAAATGAAAACCATGCAATTAAATGATAGGCTTATAGTGAGAAATTTTGTATCATAGTGTGATCTTGTTGATCTTGTGTCTTTGTAGGAAATAGTTGGATTATCAAACCCTCTTTCCCCTCTCTTTGCCTAGATGATAAGATTTTTAGAAATGGTATTAAAGAATGCATTGATTTAAATAGAATGTTTATTAAGCATGTGAATACAGATGCTTAGTGAGATTCTAGAAAGATATAGGAATGATGTTATTTCTTTATGTAATTGTGAATTATTAATAATTTCAGTACTTGTATCTAGAGTAGCCTTGATTCAGTTGTTCATGTGGGAAGCATAATTAAAATCTTCCTTGTGTAAATGATAGCGTACTGAAAAGTACTCCCCGTAAATGTGACTAAACCAGTACTGGTGTATTGTAAGAAACCAATGCTTGATATATGTGCCCATGGGTTGGTGAAGTAATCAACCATAGAGGATATGTTGCTTATGAGTATGGGAAACCATACTGTTTATGTGATGTTGCTTATTTGTTCCCTATTGAGTACCAAACCTCAGGTTGTGGGTAATTCAGTATGTTAGGGGGGTAGTATTTGAAGTCACCATTCCTTGAATAGTATGGATTGGCGTACGAGTAATGTCGGCGTGAAGCGACTTTAGCTTCTCTATTTTGAGGAATGATATGGTATTATACTATAAAACTGTATCATAGGTGTACTCAATACATTCCCTTTTGGTGAATCTATTTATAGGTTTATGTGTGACAGCCTATTCCTCTCCTTTATTTGAGCATTTTGATGGCATTTCTTGAGCATAGTGATGGTGTATTTTTGAGGATCCTTTGCCTTGTCTTCATGAAAGGTAGGTTTATCCACATGAGCTTCCAGTTAGTATGTGTTGGTGGGCATGTGGGTAGACTTTAGTCATGTATACCTCTAGCTTACAGTGAGTATCCTTATACATACGTCGCTATGTGGGACGTGATTTGCATGTGCTTGTTTCCGTGAGGTACACCACCATGCGGGATACGTCCATTGCGTGTCTTCTCTGCTTGGGGTATTGCCATGCCACGTGACGATGTGATGCGGGGTGATGTCGAGGTGCACACCACCATGCCATGTGGGTAGTGTGACTATGTCGCACCACATGAAGAGCTACCGCAATAGCTAGACGATTGTTCCTTCCTTCCTCGTTGGTGGCTAGATGCTAGTCACATAGTGATGTTATGTGCAGTTGTGATATTCTTTATATTTCTTTGGGGACCAACAATTTATTTTACTTTGACTTTGAAGGTTTAGCCATGATCTTGTGATCTTTTGCACTTTTGATTTGGTGTTGCAATTCCGAATTATTTTATTGCCTTATTGTTGGAATTGATGATTTATTACCTTTATTCATCTGTACTTTGGTGGCTAAACTGGTTTATCCTTATTGTTTTCGTATGCTAGTCTTGTGTTGAAATGTGAAATCCCTCTGCAAGGACATATGAGATGGTCTTGGTAGAGTGTGTACGAGGAAGTAGACTTAAGGAACCTTGAGGATGGGGGTATGTGAGGCTGTGATGCAGCTAGGATCCACTACCTACCTATGTGTGGTGACTATCTCTTGGAGGCTAACCACCTTACTCAACAAGGGATGTTCACGAAGGTCTTGTATGGAAGGTAACACCCCTATGGTGTGCCTAGCACCATCGAACCTTGAGTGAGATATTGGATTTTCTTATGATCATATTATTGTTCTGAGATCAGGCATAGAGATGCTGATCATGCATGTTATCTTTGACCGAGCATTAGACATGCTCACATGTGGCCTTTTGAGTTGTGCATTCCAATTATTTGGATGGTTATTATGTGTATCATGGAGTAAATTGTGTTAACTTGTCACTATGTTATGGGACATAGTCTTTGGAAAGGTTTTCGTATGCCTGCCAAGTGTAAACAATTGAGTTATCTATGTTGCTCTTATTTCTTGGAAGTTAACTTGGTTGTAGAAATTAAATTTTGAAGCTAGTTCTATGTGATTAAATTTTTTGAAAAAGATGGATTGGTAAAAAAAATTGATCTTGATGGCATGTTTTCTTGTCATGTTTGATAGATAAGTATGGTAATTGTTGCGTACCTCTTTTAATGCTTTAATTTGGTGTAATGAAAGGGAGAAAATTCTGGTTTCTTTGCTATGATTGTGGATAATTCCTAGAATGTTATAAGAAATGTATGGATTTAGATGTATCTTGCCAATGGGTAATAGCATTCGTAAAGGACTTAGCAATAATATTTCATTTATTTATGGAAAGATTCCTATGTGCAATTTGATATTTGTTGAATGAGTTTTAGGACTTATGCGTGCGACATGTTCTCCATCTAGCCTTATGACTTCCAGGAGTAAGTCAGAACCTAGGGGGGGAGAATGTAGTACCCCTACCCTAATCAATTTCTAATCTCGGTTTGACCTTGGTTAGTTTATTTTTATACAATGATTATGGTCAGATGTTTTGATTTTAGTGCATACCTGTTATTGTGGTTTTCGCACTAGTTTGTATGCAAGTTAATTAATTCTCCTTTTATCGTGTTATTATCTCGAGCTAACGCTTTCATTAAGTTTATATATGTATGCATGTATGACTCTTGGTTGCAGGAGATTTCAGGTACAGTGCCTCATGGATGCGAGGTTTGTCACCGCCTAGATTGTAGGTTTGAGTGTACCTCTTTAATCCTTAGAGTTGGATTAGGTGGTTGTGAGACCCTCATTTGACCATAGTCATGCTCAAGTGAGCGTTGTCAGGCGTCGTCGGTATTCCCTTTGGTTGGGTATGCGAGTCTTCTGTCTATTTGGCTTCTTGGGTTGCGTGTTTTGTGTGTATGGTTAAACTAAGTAATTAGTCCTTAGTATTTAATTGGATTAAATATGTGTTTGTGCATTAAATATTAAGGGACTAAATTAAACAGGGTTTCTTAATGCGATTATCGTTAATTTGAATTGCTCGATTTAAACAGGGAGCAAGTTCAATTAAATAGTTAATTTTAATGTTAAATTTGTTATGTTTATGCTATTGAAAAAGAAAGATTTAAATTTAATTGCAATAGAATTAATTTAATCTTTTGGCATTTTTTAAATAGAAAGGTTAATTTCCATTAATTGAGAAAATCAATTTTTAAATTGAAGAGCAAATTTAAATTATTGATATAGTTTAAAAGGATGATTTTTGTGAATTATTTTAAATAAATATTTTAATTCCAAAAAGAAAATTTTGGTCAAACTTCTCCCATTTAACCTAGACTTTTGGAAAATATTGGGGATGGATATTTTGTTTGAAAAAGATTGTTGGAAAAAAAGATTTTTTTGGATGAAAAATTGGGGGTTTTGGAGGAGGAGAAATTTCTTGAGCCTGCAGGCTAGGCTCCTCTCTAAATCTTTTCCAGGATTGCTATATGAGGTAAGGTTCTAGTTTTTTTTTTTTTGGTTTCTTTGTTTATCAGAAATTGTTTTGGATTTTGGAGAAATCTGGTTGTGAAGTTTGATAAATCTCAGCTATTTGGGGAAAATGAAACAATTGTAAATTTAACTCCAATCCAAACCCTTCTTGTTTGTTTCCATTCCAAGTTTAGTTTATGGTTGCTTTGATTGTTTTAAAAATAAAAAAAAATGAACTTGAGATTGGCTGTTTACCATGGAAATTTGTTAAAATTCCAATTAAATGCTTTCAAATTCAAGGTTTTTTTTAAAGAAATCCGCCCGTGTCTGGATATATGGATGTTAATCAATCTTATTTTGCCAATATGGATTTGGTTTTAGAGAAATCCTCCCATTTCTAAATCTGGGCATTTGAAATTGCCAATATTGGAAACCCATGTTTCCTGTAAATAAAATAATTTTTTTTTTTTTTTTGAAGTCACTGGGACTGTATTCTTTTATTTACTGTGTGTTTAATAGTAATTTTGTAAATAAAATAAAATAAAATAAAAAGAAAGAAAATAATATAAAATAAATTAATTATACCACCCCCCCCCCCCAACTCGTGGCAAGGTTTCCCCACCACGTGGAAGGGGGTGCTGCGTATTCCCTTTGGGGATAGTAGCGCTCCCCATGGGGTGCTGCGTGCTCCCATTGGGAAGCAGCGCTTCCCCAAGGGGCAGCGTGAGCTCCCAAGGGGGGGGGGGGGGGGGGGCACGTGGGCTTCCACGTGGGTACCCTCTCCCCATTTAAATATGATTTTTTTAATTTAAAAAAAGGAAAAATGTTTTTTTATATATTTTTTTTATTTTCAAAAAAATAAAAATATTTTAATAAAATTTAATGTTAAATTTTAAATTAATTTTTATTTTAATTATGATTAAGTTTGGCATTAAATAATAATTCATGAATAATTTGTTATTAATTAATTGTATAGTGTTAAATATACATTAATTAATATTTAAATCTCATTTTATTATTAATGCATACTTTTCTAATTAAATACTTGATTTATTAATTTCGTTATTAATTATTAATTTGTTATATTTAATTAATCACAGATTAATAAATATATTCATTAATTAATAGTTAATTTTGGATCCTTCTATATGCGCATAAGGAAGTAATTTTTGGATTTTGGAAATGATTATCTACATTTGGATTCCTTATATATTTATGTTTCCTTGATCCGTATAGTGTAACTAGGCTTGGAAAATATGAAATTGGAGAGATTGGTTTTGAGCTAGTATGAGAATGATGTTTTATTTGAAAAATAAATATCTTATTTAGTTGGTTAATGATTATTTAATTATATCCCTGTGAACTTGGTTTAAAAACTCGTAATGACGCATTTATGTATGTTTGAGGTAATTGAACTTTAGAGAGTTAGAAAACCAAGAACAACCTGTACCTAAATGAGGTAGATAATTGCAATCTAACTTAGATCATTTAGAAAGCTTGATCGACATTTAATGTTTAAATTAATTTGGAAAAAGATTGTATCTACAGATTATTACTTATGCAAGTTTAATTTATGTATTCGCTCTTACTTAAGTAATGGCAAGTTTTGATTTGTTTGATTGGACCCTGTCGTATGGATTGATTTGGGTACCTGTTTCAGTCCTCGATTTCGAGTTTGACTATTGTTTTGTGGTAGTGTCATAATTTGTCATATCCTTTATGCGGGTGTCGAATGATGTTTTGCGGTTGACCATAGTTGGTCAGGTCTCTAGTTAGAGTACTGTCAGTTAGTGCACTGCATAAGAAGTCGTGTTTGACCAAATGATTGTTCCTTCCATTTTAAACTTCGTTCCTCTGACCTTGTGTATTTCTTGGTTTTTTGAGTTCGTCTGATTATAGTCTAGTGCCATATGGGGAAGTGGCTTTTGATTGGGGGCCGCGCCCAAAGTGGCTACTGGGTAACCCAACGAAAGTGAGTCTAATAAGTGATATCCTAATAGTAGATTAGAATGTTAATCTCTAAGTAAGATAATTGTGCCTCACACATGGGACGAGTGCTAACATAGACTCAACATGCTGTGAGAAGGCTTGAAATGGCAAACCATCATCCTTGTCTTCACGAGAGGATGTGTGGGTCCACATGAGGCTTGGGTGGGCCGGAGGTTCGGATTAGGTTGCCAAAGTAACCCAGTGTACGGGGCCGAAACCTATGAAGACCTACCATGGTAACCATACCAGGTTGTGTGATGACACTTGTTCCTACATTTGATAGTGTGTTGTTGTATTGTCTGATAGGAGCATGTTTGTGGGTCATCCTATGGTCTATGCCCTTGTGAGTACTGGTTTTATGTTAGACCTTGGGTTGTGATGACTCAGTTTTTTGGATGTCCAAATGGACCTTCGTATTAGCTTCGATTATGTTTAGCTGGATCCTTTCCTTTTCAGGGATCATTTATGTATTTATTGACCGATGCCGTCATTTGCATATTGATTATGTTTTGCCTTGATGGGAGGATTGTAAATTATGAGAACGTCATGTAATCGTAACTTTATTATTTATCAGAGGGGTCTTGCAGTTGAGCAGACCAGGAGATGTCGCCCTTTAGGGGCAAACTCCGAGATCATCTTGGTGTTATGTGATGCTTTTATTCTTATGTTTCATGTTTAGTGTTAGCATGTATGAGCTGACATTTTGATAGGATGTATAAGTAGATAAGATGGAATTAATATTAAATGCATGTATGCAGTCCTGTCTTAGATGCAGTAAATTGGATCATGAATGAATGTAGCGTAGTATAATGGATTACATTCAATTATTATTAAGGAAATTAAGTATGCATGGGAAGAACTCATTAGCTTATGATGAAATTCTAGTGTGTTAGAATATTAGATGCATGACTTATATTTTAATGAAAAGATCGAACGTAAGATATGAATAAATCTTAATGGATAAACCTTATCTTGTGAATTATATTTTCATCTATCTGAAAGAAATTATCCTTGTTTAAGAATTATCTCGTTATTAGATAATCAACTTATTGGATTTATTAGTGTGAGTTAAGTGAATTGTGGAATAAAGTAATCACGTTGGGAAAGTCTTTAGGTGTTAGTTGATGTCTTCTGCTATGTAATATGAATCTTTTACATCTCGTTGTATCTCAATGTTGTGTTTATCTTAAATTTTTTTTTTTATTGCACTCTATTCTTGTGTTATGGCTTAATCCCTTCGGTGTTTCCTAGCGGGGCATTATAGGTTGAATCCTTGACTTGAATGCAACAATGTTGGAAAAGAATGTTTGAATGCTCTTGAATTCTTGAATGCATGATCTCATGTATCTGTCTCATCGCTTATCCAGCTTATCTCACTCATCCAAATGAGAGGAAAAATGCGACATATATACATGTCAATTAGGGTTAATAAAACTAATTTTCATCACAGGCCGACATCGAGGAAGTTTTCCCACTCACTGCAATAACTTCAAGGCAAACTTAGGAAGGCTGCTGCCCCAAAATAGGGCATGGAAATGGGTGCCACGCTTCTATCCTAGGGGTGAAAGGGGTGCCACACCCCTGTCCAGTTGGCCATTTGGTGGAATTGATTATGTGTCGCATTGATGTTTTGTCATTGATGCCAACACTAGCTGTTTGGATTTTTTACCGACACCCTTCTGGTCCCAGTAGGCTGAGTGGTTTCTAGTTGATTTGGATCTGGCATAATCTAGTATCCTCCAGTATAGTTTGGTGATGCAATTGGCTTGTTCATGATACTCTTGCTCATATTTGGTCAGTTGGTTTTGGTCTGGTGATCGGATGCTATCCTGCTTGCTTAGAAACTTAGTTTCTAGTCCTGGAAAGTGTTTCACCGGTAGAGATTTTAATGAATTGCATAAGTGGTGTTAGTGAAGTTTTTGGTGGAGTTTGAGGATGTTGGTGATCATGTTAGAGACTTGGCAGATGGAGATCATTGTTGTAGTGTGTGGACCTATACTGCATCCTCGTTGATCTAGGTTATGGACCAACTTTAATGCGACGTGTGGATTGGACCTCTGGATGTATTTACGAGATGTCTTATGTGTTGGATATTATTTGTTTGGTCTAAGGATGACATGGTTTGTAATTATGTAATTGGTTTATTATCTGGTGGCTGACCTAATTGTTTATGGTCGAAGGTTTGTATATATATAGATGTAAGACTCATTATAGATCATCATGGTTATGTTAGAGGTCATGGTCAAGGAATGTAATGTATGAATAATGTAATATCATTCAGGTAGAGGATTTGGTCGATCAATGGAGATTGAATTTGGTTTATGTAAGAAGATTTAGTCCTCCGGTATTGAGCTTAACCAAAACTGTACTCAGGCATAGGAGGTGTTATCTTATGCAGTTCAACACTTCTCTAGATTGTAGTTGGGATTTCTATGTAGTTAGTGAGGCTCCTTTTTTGATGAGTAGTGCACTCTAGGTTGTTGGCCTTCCTGCAAGTGGAGGCCCCTTAATTGTAATTCACATACTTACTGCAAAAGTATTATCTGATTGTGGGTAGGCTTCCCACCATGGTTTTTCCCTTTATCGGGTTTTCCATGTATAAATCTTGGTGTCATGTGGATGGATCTTATTCTATGACTATTGTTTATTCTTAATTAGTTTAACTGCTATTCTAGTATTAATGTTTTGGGTTTCGGTATTAAAGTCTTAAATTGCTAATAGTTTTGGTAATCTGTGACAAATGATTCACCCCCCTCCAGTTGTCTTCCAGTTATTTGAACTGTCTAACAATTGGTATCAGAGATTCGGTCCTCTCTACAGAAAGCTTAACCACTTGAGGAACATCCTATGGGGACTCACAATTCAAGTTCATCCAGTCCTTCTGGGGCTGTGAAATCTGAAACTATTTTTCATATATCTACATATGCAACCGGTAAGAAAGATTGGAATGCTTTGTATGCAAAGGAATTAGAAGATATGAAGAGAGAAGATGATGATTTTGAACAACTTGAAGCACTATTTGCTAGAAGAGGACCTCAAGGA
This sequence comes from Cryptomeria japonica, assembly GCF_030272615.1. Lineage (NCBI taxonomy): Eukaryota > Viridiplantae > Streptophyta > Pinopsida > Cupressales > Cupressaceae > Cryptomeria > Cryptomeria japonica. The sequence continues at coordinate 702,204,978 of NC_081411.1, read as the reverse complement.
AGTATGAAGGAAAAGCACCTTTCAAATGTTTTGAATGTAATGAGATTGGTCATTTTGCATCTAGATGTCCTAAAAGGAATTCAAGATTTGAAGAAAGAGTTAGAAGATCATTTAAGCCTAAACCTCAATATCAAAACAAGTATAAGTACAAGAAAAATAGAGACAAATCATGCTACATAGCAGATGAAGAAGGAATTACTAATTCTGATGATGAACCGGTAGAAGACTCAGCTAGTGGTTCTAGCAATGGGAAGGAATGGGTGTTCCTATCTATCAAAGAAGATAATTTGGTACTGGAAGAGAATGTACCTGAAGAGAAGGCATTTGCTGCTAAAATTGAAGACAAGGATGAATGGGTAATTGACAATGGTTGTTCACATCATATGATTGGAGATAAAGAGAGGTTTCTATCTTTGCAAGAATTTGATGGCGGTCTAGTTAGATTTGGAGATGACAAAGCATGTATGATCAAAGGAAAAGGAACTATATCATTGGATGGTCAGAACAATAATAACATTGTTTATTATATTGAAGGTTTAAGGCATAGTCTTTTGAGTGTAGGACAATTGGTAGATAAGGGATTTCAATTATAGTTCAAGGATGGAAAATGAAAAATCATTAATAGATCTGGTTTAGAGATTGCAAATGGTACACAAACAAAAGGTAATATATTTCATTTGAACTCTAGTGAGAAGACATGTTTGATTACATAGATTGATGAGAGTTGGCTATGGCATAAAAGGCTGTGTCATGTGAATTTTGATTGCATTGTGAAGATCAGTTCAACTAAGGCAGTTAGGGATATACCTAAGATTATGAAGCCCTATAATCCGGTATGTAAAGAATGTCAAATGGGTAAATATGTCAGAACCTCTTTTAGGAGTATACAAGATAAGTCAAATGATGTTCTTGATCTTATTCATACTAATTTATGTGGCCCTGCTAGAGTTAAAAGTTTTCAAGGTGATAGATATTTCATGCTAATCATTGATGATTATTCTAGAATGATGTGGGTTACTTTTCTAAAAGAAAAATCTAAAGCATTTGAAAAGTTTAAAATCTTTAAGGCTAAAGTGGAAATTGAGACAGGATTGAAGATTAAATGTTTGAGGTCAAATCATGGTGGAGAATTCACATCTGGTGAGTTTAATAATGTTTGTGAGACGCATGGAATAAGAAGAAAATTTTATGCTCCCTGGACACCTCAGCAGAATGGAGTTGTGCAAAGGAAGAACATAACTACCTTGGATGCTGCTAAAACAATGATGATGGAGGCTAGCATACCTCATATCACCTATAGTTATGTATTTCAGAATTTTTGATAATAAATGTTATATCAAGAGAGATGATATCATTGGGAAATTTGATCCTAGATGTGATGAAGGCATATTTCTTGTATATTCTAATGAAAGCAAAGCATATTGATGTTATAACAAGAGATTGCAGAGAATTGTGGAGACTGCTAATGTTAAAGTAGATTAGCTGAACATAAGTCAAATCAAAGTTAATGAGAAGGAATAGGCAGTGGAAATGATTATATATGAAATGGTAGCACCTTTATCAGAATAGAGTGTTGAACCAATTACTCTGGCAATATCAGAGAATTCTACAGTAAGAGGAACAAAAAGTCAGAAGACTCCTAGGCATGTGAGATTGAATCGTTTAGAAGATCAGATCAATTGGGATGAGAGCAATGGAGTGATTACTTAGACTAACAAATGTATTTTCATCTATGAAACTAAATATGCTAAGAAATTGTTGAATAAATTTGGTATGGGAGATTCTAAACTGGTAAGTACTCCTATGGTTACAAGTGAGAAATTGACAAGAATAGATGTTTCTACATCGGTAAATCCTACAAGATACAAATCTATGAAGGTTTTCTTTAATTGACTCAGACTAGGCCCGACATTATGAATGTTGTTTGTATTGTTTCAAGATTTCAGAGTGATCCTAGAGAAAATCATGAGATTGTGGTGAAAAGGATTTTTAGATACTTGCAAGGTACATTAGAATATGGCTTGTGGTACCCTAAGGATGATAAATTTACTTTATGTACATATACAGATGTTGATTGGGCTGGATATATTGATGACTAAAAAAGAACTTTCGGTGGAGCTTTCTTTCTTGGAAAAAAGTTGGTTTCATGGATTACCAAGAAACAGTCATGTACTTCTTTATCTACTGCTAAAGCTGAGTATGTTGTTGCTGCTACTAACTGCACACAAGTTTTATGGATGAAACAAATATTAAAGGATATAAAGGTGGATTGTGATGCACCGATAGTTATTCACTATGATAACTCTGCTTCTATTGATATATCAAAGAATCTGATATTTCATTCTTAAAGAAAGCACATATCTATTAAGTATAACTTTTTGAAAGAAAAGGTGGAAGCAAATAAAGCTAGACTAGTTTATGTTAACACTAAAGAGCAGATTGCAGATATTTTCACTAAACCTTTACCCAAGGCATCATTTGAGTACCTAAGAAATAGATTGAGAGTTTTTGCTCCTTCAGTAGAGACTTGATTAATGCACCTTGGCATCAGTCTGATATGTACTATCAGAGATACTATTCATTTCGACACTAATGTGGGATTCTACTACTCAGGGGGAGTAGTTAGCTTTGTCATTCAGTGGTTTATGTCTTTGCTTTGATAGTTTTGTCAGATTTTTGGCATTGATGTCAAAGGGGGAGATATATTGATGTGAAAAAGACAAAGAAAGAAAAAGAAAAAGTCAAAGGGGGAGAGATATGAATAAGAAAAGTAAAAGGGAGAGATATTGACATTCAGAGCTATATGTGGGAGATTGTTGGTTGTCTTCCATTGGGGGAGACTTTTTTGGCATTTCTTGGTACTTAGATATTTTTCACATGTAGTATTGCCATCAATACCAAAGGGAGAGATTGTTGGCCATTTAGTGGAATTGATTATGTGTTGCATCTATTTTTTTTCATTGATGCCAACACTAGCTATTTGGATGCTTTACCAGCACCCTTTTGATCCCAGTAGGTTGAGTGGTTTCTGGTTGATTTGGATCCGGCATGATTCAATAGGCTCTGATATAGTTTGGTGATGGAATTGGCTTGTTCATGATACTCATGCTCATATCTGGTCAGTTGGTTTTGGTCTGGTGATCAGATGATATCCTGCTTGCTTAGAAGCTCAATTTCTAGTTTCGACGAGGGTTTCACTAATAGAGATTTTGATGAAGATCTTTGATGAATTGCATAAGTGGTGTTGGTGTAGTTTCTGGTGGAGTTTCAGGATGTTGTTGGTGATCATTTTTGAGACTTGCCCGATGGAGATCATTGTTGTAGCATGTGGACCTATATTGGGTCCTCGTTGATGTAGGTTATGGACCAACTTTAATGTAACGTGTGGATTGGACCTCTCGATGTATTTCCATGATGTCTTATGTGTTGGATATTATTTGTTTAGTCTAAGGCCGACATGGTTTGCAATTATGTAATTGGTTTATTATCTGGTGGCTGACCTAATTGTTTATGGTTGAGGGTTTGTATAATAAGATGTAAGATCTCATTGTAGATCATCATGGTTATGTTAGAGGTCATGGTCAAGGATTGTAATATGTGAATAATGTAATATCATTCAGGTAGAGGATTTGGTCAATCATTGGAGATTGAATTGGTTTTATGTAAGAGGATATAGTCCTCCGGTATTGAGCTTAACCGAAACTATACTCAAGCATAGGAAATGCTATCTTTTGCAGTTCAAAACTTGTCCGGATTGTAGTCTAGATTTCTATGGAGTCAGAGAGGCTCCTTTTGTGATGAGCAATGCACTCTAGGCTGTTGGCCTTCCTGCAAGTGCAGGTCCCTCGATTTTAATTCACATAATTATTGCAGAAGTATTATGTCACTATTGGTAGGCTTCCCATAGTGGTTTTTCCCTTTATCGGGTTTTCCACGTATAAATCTTGGTGTCATGTGGATGGATCTTATTCTTTGATTATTGTTTATGCTTAATTTGTTTAACTTCTATTCCGATATTAATGTTTTGAGTTTCGGTATTAAATTTTTAAATTGCTAATAGTTTTGGTAATCTATGACAAGTGATTCACCCCCCCTATAAGTTGTCTTCCAGTTATTTGAACTGTCTAACATGTCCTACCCTTTTCTCCAAGGCAGAGTGCAGACACTGTGGTGTGGAGGGCATGGGAGAAGAAGTTTTTAGGGGTTGAGTAGTCTCCAGTCTCCGATTAGGGTAGGGGATTTAATTTTGCATGCATGAGGACCCTAATGTGGTAAAAAATTGTTAGGGTCACAATTTTATGACACATATATATAGACACACACACACATTAACACAATAAAATTTTATTTTAGTCAATGATTTTCAATGATGGATTTGTACTCATTGGTACTTGCATGTATTGTTTTATTTTTTTATCATTTCTCTCAATGGCATTGAGGGTTTCATTTAAATGGTCCCTCTTTGTTTATAATGCCAAAATCATTACATAGAATACCAAAAAATAGATTATTGTCTCCATTTCAGAGTATATATACATGACTATATATCTATACACATACATACATACATACATACATACATAGATATTGATGCAGGAGAATTCTCAGTCGATGAGAAATCTTGCATCAACCAAAAATATTTCCTTTCAGTTTTGTTCTTGTTTAGTTCTTTGTGCAGTTTTTTGTGTTATTACCGGTTGGCATCAGTAGTTGCTTGTTGCTTTCCATTCATGGAAGATCTTTTTTTTGGTTTATAGGCTATTTCATGTGCTTAATTCCAGATTTCCAATTCATTTGGGTTCTTTTCCAATCGGTTATCTCTTATGGTTGACTATTTCTGGGTTTCGGGACAATTCTTGTTCTTATCGGTTGGTTTTCCTTCATTACTGACGTGATTCTTGGCATGTGGATCTATTTCGGGTCTTGTCTGATGTTCTTTGGCATGTGGCCAACCTTCTTGTTGAACCACACTTCGTGGTTGTTATTATCTGGAAAGATTTCTTTAATTCTTAGGGCTGACCTAATTACATGTTTCATTTTCTTGCACTGGTAAATCTAATCTTATGAGGCCGACATGGATATGTTCCGATGGGTATAAATATGATGTTATGTAATCATTTGTAAGGGCAGGGGGAGTAGAACTAGGAATAAGGATTGAGATTTACATTTTGTGATTCGGTTTATTCTTAGAGTCTCGAATTGGATTGTATATGGCTAATAGCCTACATGTAATTGGTTAAATACCAGATATTCTTTGATGATTATGGTGATAGCCGGATGATTTCCAAAAGTTCCAAAGCAATAATATGATTTTTTAAAGTTATCTTGTTATGTTTTCTTGCTTCTTTCGTTGTGTTACTCTTGTTGCATAAGCTGGTTGATTCTCTTTGAGGGTTTTACCGGTCATAGCTACATCAAGTGGTATCAGAGCTAGTTATGGACTAGCTGGTGGAAGAATTGTTTGCAAAAATTGACGCATTCCTTTGGGTGGACAGATCGACTATTGGAGGTAGGCTGTGCATGTGTTCAATAGATCGCCGAGGGGAGGCAATTGAAATCGATAGTTAAATCGTTGAGTTGATTCAGTTCACTAGAGTGGAAGAGGAGAGATTGCCTAGAAGGACAAACCCCCAAAGGGTAGAGCAGATGATGGAAGAATTCAAGAATGAACTCAGGAACAAAATCCGAAATGCTTTGGCTAGTTTGCAAAGAAACCTTGATTCTGAGGATGAATATGAAGAAGCCAATGAAGAGATTGAGGAAGTTGAAGGACCAGAAGATGAAAGAGAGGAAATATTCCTGAGAGCGGTGGCGTAAGTGAGTAAAATTCATAAACTTAAAGTTTCCAACTTTTCCGGAATGCTGAACCCGAAGGATCTGATCGATTGGATTAGAGAGTTGGAAGGTTACTTTGAGTTTGAGGATGTTAAGGACCCATAGAGAGTCTAATTGGCATAAACTAAGTTGAAAGGAAATCCTGCCTTATGGTGGAAATAATTGCAGAAAGACAGAGTGGAGAATGGTGAATTGAAGATCACCCGGTGGAGACAGATGGTTGCAATATTGAAGGCCAAGTTCATACCAAGAGACTATGAATTGGAGTTATTCAAGAAGTTTCAAAAATTGAAATAGAGAAACATGACTGTAAAGGAATATACTATGGAATTCTAGAAGGTGGTGATTAGATTTGGACATAGAGAGATGGAGAGAGGAAAGGTAGAGAGGTACATAAATGGACTTGCATTTAGCATTCAGGATGAGATGAGTATGTTGAGGGTTTCCACAACTGAGGAAGCTTACCAATATGCTTTGAAGGCTGAGGAGAAGATGAGAAGAAGACAACCGAATAGAGGGAAGGAGAAATTCAAAGGATAGATGAGTGATAGTATGAAGAAACCGGTTGAGGAAGATGAATCAAAACCTAAGTGGAGTAAATAACCAAAGCAGAAAACATAGAGGAAAGGCACTGGTAGTACCGATAGATATTTTCCTATCAAATGTTAAAAGTGTGGAGAAACCAAACCTATATTCTATGAATATAAGCAGGGAATGACACGAAGTTGTGTGGCAAGTGAGGAAACGAAAGGTACCAGATTTGGCTGTGCAATAGAGTAAGGAGAATTCCTTATGTTCAGGAGAAAGGATACTGGATCTACTTAGAGGAAGAGTCTTTTCTAGACTTTGTATAAATTAGGTGGTAAGTGTTGCAAGGTTATTGTAGATAGTGGAAGTACTGACAATTTGTTATCTGAGGAGATGGTTGTGAATCTTAGATTGAAGAGGCTTGAGCATCCTTGTCCTTATGAGGTAAGTTGGTTACAAGATGATCAAAAGATAGAGATAAAGGAGCAATGTTTGGCGAATTTCAACATTGGGCCTTTTAGAAATGAAATTTTGTGTGATGTTGTATCTATGAGTGCTTGTCATGTCTTGTTGGGAAAACCTTGGCAATATGATAGAGGAGCTATTTATGACTGTAGAAGAAACCTAGTCACTATTGAGAAGGATGGGAAAAAGTTCAGATTGATTTCTTTGAAGGAGAAAGAGAAGGAGTTGAAGAATATGAGTCTAGAGAAAAGTTGCAGTACTGAGAAACCGGTGGCAAAGGTTATACCAAAAGCTTTGAAGAAAGGTCTGATGGTAGAGGTTATACTGAGAGGTTTGAAGAAAGATCTGATAGAATTGATTGCAAAGGTTATATCAAAGGGTGACATGAGTTTGCAAAAGGATCTAATAGTTGAGCCTAATGGACAGATGGAACCAAATGATAGAGAGCTTATGGTGACAAATCGAATGAAGACTTGTGGTAGAATAAAATCAGAGTTATAGAAGAAATAGAACAGTAAAAAGAGACAATATGCAGATCTGAAGCAAAGGAAGAGAAACAAAGAGAGTCAGAGGTTAGAGAAGCTAGTTGAGGCACCAGAGGAGCTAAAGCAGAGGTTGGCAGATAAAGAAGATGTTTGGATCAGAAATGAGCATCGGGTCTTTATTTATAATCCTTTTACATGTTTGTGAGTTTCCTCTCATGGAACATCTTTTTCTACCTAGGTTGTCTGATGTAGGAGTATCCCCAGTCGATGAGCAATATTGCATCAACCAAAAATATTTCCTTTTAGTTTTGTTCTTGCTTAGTTCTTTGTGTAGTTTTCTGTGTTGTTATGGGTTGGCACCGGTAGTTGCTTTCCTTTTGTGACAGATCTTATTTTTGGTTTCTAGGCTGGTTCTTGTGATTAATTCTAGATTTCTAGTTCATTTGGGTTCTTTTTTGGTCATTTATCGCTTTTGGTTGAGTCTTTCTGGGTTCTGGGAAAGTTCTTGTGCTTACTGGTTGGTTTTCCTTCATTACCGACACAAATCTTAGTGTGTGGATCTATTTTGGGTCTTGTACGATGTTCTTTAGCATGTGGCCAACCTTCTTGTTTAACCTCACTTCGTGGTTTTTATTTTTCAAAAATATTTTTTTAATTCTTAGGGCCGACCTAATTACACGTTTCATTTTCCTACATTGGTTAATGTAATCTTATGATGCCGAGCTGGATATGTTCTGGTGGGTATAAATATGGTGTTATGTAATCATTTGTAAGGGTAGTGGGAGTAGTATTGGGAATAAGGATTGAGATATGCATTTTGTGATCCGGTTGATTCTTTGAGTCCCAGATTGGATTGTATCTGGCTGATAGCCTGTATGTAACCAGTTAACTACCATATGTTCTTTGATGATTATATGTTAATAGATGGATGATTTCCGAAAGTTCTTAAGCAATAATATGATTTATTTATGTGATCTTGTTGCTTTCATTGTGTTACTCTTGCTACATAAGCTGGTTGATTCTCTTTGAGGGTTTTACCGGTTATGGCTGCATTATATATATATATGTGTGTGTGTCTGTGTATAATTATTAAATAGCTACAATATTATTGAATGCCTAAGTTTATCTTAAGCATATAGTATAATACACTAATAATTAAATAAATAATTATTAGCTAATACAAGATAACTCTAACACCCCCCCTTAAGATGAACTTAGGGAGTAGCTAAAAACACTAAATGCAAGAAAGAGAAAGGAAACTAAAAGAAGAAGGCAAATTTAGGTCCTGACAACAAGGCCTGATGAGGTACCCAATCACAACCGAATATCTATGAAACAGAGAAATAGAGAAAACCACATGGGAAAAACCTCTACTCAAAAAAGAGATAGGAAAAGCATACAAAAAAGAGCATGAAGGAAGGAAGGCCTCAATGACACCCCCCAAGGATAGCTTCCTTCACCCCAAGAATAGAGCACAACTGAAGATAGCGCGGAGATACAAAAGGTTTAGTGAAGATGTCGACAACCTGCTCCTCTATAGGAATGTACTCCAAGATGAGAAAGCCATCCTGAATCAACTATCTGATGAAGTGAATGTGAAGCCCAATGTGTTTAGACCTCTAGTACTCCACTTGGTTGTGGAAAAGGTGAATGGCACTCTGATTGTCACACCAAAGAATAGTGGGACTATCAGGAGGAAACACAAACTCAGTCATTAATTGTCAAAGCCATAAAGCCACCTAACTAGCTAACACCGCTGCTCGATACTCAACCTCTATAGATGATAATGCAATAGTAGATTGCTTCTTGCAAGAGCATGTGATAGGACAAGAACCAAGGCAAAAAACAAAGCCATAAGTAGACTTTCAATCTTGAGCATCACCAGCCCAATCTGAGTCACTGAAGCCAATAATGTGAGGCCAAACTATGTAGTGCCCTGAATGTACCTCAAAATATGTTTGGCTGCTTGCCAATGTCTCTCATGAGGATCATGGGAGAATCGAGAGACAAGACCAACCGCAAAAGAAAGATCTAGGTGGGTATGGGTCAAGTACAGCAAACTGCCAACCAATAGCCTATATAAGGTAGAATCCACAGAAGGTGTAGAACAAGTGGTATACAAAACAACACCTAACTGAAATGGTGTGGGAGTAGGCTTCCAAGTAAGAATGTCAAATCTGTGAAGCATACTTCTTCTGAAGTATGGAAATCTGATCAGAAGACTGAATAACCTATAGGCCCAAAAAATAGTGCAGAAGGCCAACATCTATCATCTGAAACTGCTCCATCAAGGCTCGCTGAATATCCTGAATCAAGGAGGATGAGCTACCGGTAATGATAATATCATCAACATAGAGCACAAGAATAACTATATAATCCCCTTGATGCTAAATATAGACTGTAGGATTGGAATGACAACATGTAAAGAGTGTGGAAAGAAAGAAAGAAAGAGTCCATCTTCTCATGCCAGGCCCGAGGAGCCTGTTTGAGACCATACAATGAACGTCAAAGTCTACAAACCAAAGAGGAATCCTACACAAATCCTTGAGGCTGCTCCATATAGATCTCCTTACGAAGGTCTCGATGCAAGAAAGCACTCTTCACATCCATATGAAAAATGGTCCATCCCTGTGAAGCTGCCAGAGAAAGTACAAAGCGGATAGAATTCATCTTGGCGATAGGAGAAAAGGTCTCAGAGTAATAAATATCCTCCACCTGAGAAAAACCCTTCGCAACAAGACGTGCCTTATACTTATTAATAGAACCATCTCCAACATACTTGGTACGATACACCCACTTGCACCAAACCAACTTTATTCCCTTCGGAAGAGAACAAAGATCCCAAGTATGATTCTTCATCAAAGAGGAATACTCCTCATCCATGGCCCTATCCCACTCTGGATGACCTATTGCCTCTAAATGTTTTTGAGGATCATCCAAAATGGCATGACTCAGAAGACTAGAACCAGATGTCTGTGTACAAGTATGATGAGTGTTAGTAGGATCACCTGCCATAGAACCAACAACATCAACTGTAAGTTGGGCCCACTTGAGCAAAGGCCAAGCAGTGGGTGGTGGTGGTGGTGAAGGTGGACCATCATCTGCATCATCCTCAAGGAAGAAGGAATCCCCAAAAGATGAAGAGGGAGGAGGAGTTAGTGAGGGAGAACCTATTGATGGAGAATCCATTTGAGGAAGGTGCTCATCAAACTGGACATCCTACCTAAACAAGACATCTCTGGAATTAGGGTCAAACAACCTATACACCTTAACATCCTCATAGTAGCCAACAAAAATGAGTGGTTGGCTCTTCCTCTCCATGGATTTCCTCTGAGAATCTAGAATAAATTCCCAAGCCTCACTACCAAAAAATTGGAATGAAGAAACATCAGGCTTGACATGGGACCAAGCCTCCTCAAGAGTCAACTGGAGAAATGCCTTATGAGACATCCGATTTGAATATAAGTGGCACAATTAACTGCCTCAGCCCAAAAATCAGGCTACATAGAATGTGACTGAAGCATACAATTTTCCATCTCCTTTAGTGTTCTGTTGCTTCTCTCAGAAACACCATTCTACTGAGGGGTGTGAGGAACTGATAACTGATGCTGCAAACCATGCTCTATGCAGAAATTTGTAAAAGCCTAATACACATATTCTCTCCCATTATCTGTGTGTATCCTCTTTATAGAAATACCAGACTGCTTCTCTACAAATGTCTTAAAGACTCAAAATTAATCAAAGACATCAGACTTGTACTTAAGAAAGTACACCCATGTGCGTCTGGAGAAGTCATCAATGAAAGTGAGCACATACTTGGACCCTGTAAAGGATGGATTTGGAAATGACATAAGATCACTGTGGATCGAATCCAAGGGTGCCTTAGCATGGGTGGCTTTGCCTATAGGTAAAGGATCATGATGGTGCTTTCCAAGTGCACAACCTCAACATACACCATCAATACAAGATATCTGAGGGAGCCCAATAACAAGTGCCTGTGTGCTCATCTACTGTAAGTATCTATAGTTGACATGACCAAAATGCTCATGCCACAGTCTACTCAATGAATTTGCATGTGCTATAAGAGAAACACCTAAACCATTTGGACTCTCAAAGCCATCAAACTGATATAACCAAGAGTCATGATCAACATAGCCAGTAGCCACAACCAGATCAAGATCATGGAGCTCTCGAATAACCACATGATGTGGTGAGAACTCAATCATTTTATCAGAGCTAGAATGACAAATTTGATAAATAGAGAGGAGGTTCATAGAAATGTCAAGAACCAAAAGAACATCCTGAAAACAACCACCTATCAACGTAACAAAACCTAAACCTGAAATTGAAAGTTGTGCTGAGTCACCAACTGCAATTTGTAAAGTATTACTGTGAGCAGGTGAAGTAACAAGCTACGGTGAGTGTGTCATGTGGTGAGAAACCCCATAATCAATAATCCAAGTGGATGTAGATGGAATAGCTCGTGCAGAAAGAGCATGTCCTTTCCCAGTAGAAGAGGAAGATGGAGGCTGAGGAGGAGAAATATGATGCTGCTGCATGGCTTCCTCGAAGGCCTTTAATCATTTCCAACAATGAGAAACTAGATGACATTCTTTGCCATAGAAACTACAAAGTGCATTTGACTTCTTCTTAGTCTTGGAGGAAGACTCACCAGACTTAGAAGAGTGCTCTTGTTTGGGATAGGACTTTGGTTTGTACTCAGACTTAGGTGGTGGCTTTGAGGAATGCTCACTACCAGCTGAATCCTTCTTAGGCTTCAGTTTCTACTTCTTGTTCTCTTTAGATGTCGGAACAACCAATTCTTTCGGCTGTGATCCTATGAGAGTGTCCAACTGAGATAGGTGAGCCTTCTCACGAGTCAAGCAATCACAAAATACATCAAAAGTAGGCATGGTGAAGTGTGTACCCAATAAATCCATAGTAGAATAAAATGTGGAAGCAAATATCTGATAGGGACCTCAAATATTAGAGAGAATCGAGTAGATACACTCTGGGTCTCTCTTATTCTTACCACAGCTCTGTAAGATAGATCTGGTGGTTTTGAACTTGTTCATAAATTCCTCAATGTCAGGAAAAGACTTAGGTAACAAGGAAGGGAGCTTGACCACAATTTGTAATGCTATGAACTCATTGACAGTACCAAAGAGAGTTTCAAATTTGGACCACATAGCCTAAGGAGTGAGCAAACCATGAAGGTGAAAAAGCAAGCTGTCTAAAACATGTAAGGAGATGCCACCCATAGCCTCATCCATCTTATTCCGGTGCTGAAGAATCTCAGAAGGACGTTGTAACAATGGCTGATCTGCATCCAAATAGGACCACAACCCCCTTGATCTGAGAAGACTCATCATACGAGCTTTCTAGAGGTGATAGTTCTGGGATGTAAGAAGATCAATTGAAGAATCTTCCATGGGCACCTATACCTGAACCTAGACCTACTCTTGATTTTTTTTAATTAAGTGATCTTTCAGACTAGACAGAAGATGCAGAAGGGTTTTTTTTTGTTTATTTTGAGTTTAGGTGTTCTGATTTTCTGAAGTAAATTATAGAAAATAGTAAAAAATAAAAGCCCCCCACAATATGAAAAACAAAAAACCAGTAAAATCTGATAGCAAGAAAAGAAGACAAGAGCAAAGAAAATGCAATAGACACTATCTTGTGTACCTAGTGATTTTTTTTGAAAAAAAAAACTCCAAATCTGAGAATAAATCTCCAAGACCTTTACGACACCTATTCGTTTTCCAAAAATGGAGTTTGTTTGCCCAATTTATGGCTCCCGGAGTGCAGAAAAGAGCACTGACTTGGACGGCAAAAACTAGGTACCAAATGAAAAAATCAGCAAATCTCATCACCATATCTGAGTAGGGCTAGAAAAAAGATTTTTGATGCCTGTTCATTTTCAAAAATCCAACTCCGTTTTCCCAAGTTATGACAAAAAGAAAAAAAACCCCTCTTGTAGGGCATAAAGAGGGTAAAAAAAAGAAAAGAAAATTCTTGAAAAACGTGCCTGTAAAGGCCAAGCTCAAAAAAAATTCCTAGAGCTAAAGTTGTCCAAACTGGACAAATTTTATATTAAAATGGGGGTTTTTGGGTGTTCTGTGCTCAATGGTGAGGTCCTTTTGAGCTCAAAATGCCCGAAAACAAAAAAGATACCCCAGATCCAAACTAAAAAACTCTGAAAAAGAACTGAAACTCTTGCCTCCAAAGAAAATCTTTTGAAAAGAAATCAGGAACAAGCAACAAGAGATGATTTCTTTGATACCATGAAGAAGTTGAGAAAGTACAACTTCTGAGATCCCAAGAGCATCTGCAAGAAAAATACTCGAGTCATAAGAGAGGATTGGAGACAGAACACAAAAAAGGCTTTGAAGAAAAGATTATCATTTTAGAGAGAGAATTGAAAAAGAAAAGTTACAATACAATCCTTATGACACAAGAATAGAAACCCTAAATATGTGCCACCCTAAAAGGATAAAGAGTATTCAATAATTAGAATACCTACAATATTATTAAATGCCTAAGTTTAGCTTAAGTGTAGAGTATAATAGACTAATAATTAAATAAATAATTATTAGCTAGTACAAGATAACTCTATTCATTTTTCAAAAATGGATTTTGTTTGCCCAATTTATGGCTCTCGGAGTGCAGAAAAGAGCACTGACTTGGATGGCAAAAATCAGGCACCAAATGAAAAAATCAGCAAATCTCACCACCATATCTGAGTAGGGCTGGAAAAGAGCTTTTCGATGCCTATTCATTTTCAAAAATCCGACTCCATTTGCCCAAGTTATGACAAAAAGCAAAAAAACCCCTCTTGTAGGGCATAAAGAGGGTAAAAAAAAAGAAAAGAAAATTCTTGAAAAACATGCCTGTAAGGGCCAAACTCAAAAAAAAATTCCCAGAGCTAAAGTTGTCCAAATTGGACAAATTTTATATTAGAATGGGGGTTTTTGGGTGTTCTGAGATCAATGGTGAGGTCCTTTTGAGCTCAAAATGCCCAGAAATAGAAAAGATACCCCAAATCCAAACTAAAAAACTTTGAAAAAGAATTGAAACTCTTGCCTCCAAAAATAATATTTTGAAAAGAAATCAGGAACAAGCAACAACAGATGATTTTTTTGATACCATGAAGAAGTTGAGAAAGTACAACTTCTGAGATCCCAAGAGCATCTGCAAGAAAAATACTTGTCACAAGAGAAGATTGGAGATAGAACACAAAAAAGGCTCTGAAGAAAAGATTATCATTTTAGAGAGAGAATTGAAAAAGAAAAGTTACAATACAATCCTTATGACACGAGAATAGAAACCCTAAATATGTGCTACCCTAAAGAAACCCTAAAATGATAAAGAGTATTTAATAATTAGAATACCTACAATATTATTAAATGCCTAAGTTTAGCTTAAGCGTAGAGTATAATAGACTAATAATTAAATAAATAATTATTAGCTAGTACAAGATAACTCTATTCGTTTTCCGAAAACGAAGTTTGTTTGCCCAATTTATGGCTCCCGGAGTGCAGAAAAGAGCACTGACTTGAATGGCAAAAAATAGGTACCAAATAAAAAAATCAGCAAATCTCACCACCATATCTGAGTAGGGCTGGAAAAGAGCTTTTTGATGCCTATTCATTTTCAAAAATCCGACTCTGTTTGCCCAAGTTATGGCAAAAAACAAAAAACCCCTCTTGTAGGGCATAAAGAAAAGAAAAAACAAAAAAACCCTCTTGTATGACAAAAAACAAAAACCCCTCTTGTAGGGTAAAAAAAAAGAAAAGAAAATTCTTGAAAAACGTGCCTGTAAGGGCCAAACAAAAAAAAAATTCCCAGAGCTAAAGTTGTCTAAACTAGACAAATTTTATATTAAAATGGGGGTTTTTAGGTGTTCTGAGCTCAATGGTGAGGTCCTTTTGAGCTCAAAATGCCCAGAAACAAAAAAGATACACAAAATCCAAACTAAAAAACTCTGAAAAAGAACTGAAACTCTTGCCTCCAAAGAAAATATTTTGAAAAGAAACTAGGAACAAGGAACAATAGATGATTTCTCTGATACCATGAAGAAGTTGAGAAAGTACAACATCTGAGATCCCAAGAGCATCTGCAAGAAAAATACTTGTCACAAGAGAAGATTGGAGACAGAATACAAAAAAGGGGCTAAAGAAAAGATTATCATTTTAGAGAGAGAATTGAAAAAGAAAAGTTACAATACAATCCTTATGACACGAGAATAGAAACCCTAAATATGTGCTACCCTAAAGAAACCCTAAAATGATAAAGAGTATTTAATAACTAGAATACCTACAATATTATTAAATGCCTAAGTTTAGCTTAAGCGTAGAGTATAATAGACTAATAATTAAATAAATCAAGCATTAACAAGTCAATATTTTGGTGCAACGACAACTAGACTTGTAACAAGTGGTATCAAATTTTGGTCATAAGTTCAAACCCCTCTCTTGATATATGGTCTACATTTGAGGGTATATATATATATATATGTATATATATATATATGTATATATATATATGTATATATATCTATATGTATATGTATATGTATATATATATATATGTATATGTATATGTATATGTATATATATATGTATATGTATATATATTTATTTATACATATATATACATGTATATATATATATTTCAGTGCAACGACAACTGAACTTGTAACAAGTGGTATCAAATTTTGGTCATAAGTTCAAACCCCTCTCTTGATATATGGTCTGCATTTGAGGGTATGTATATATGTATATATGTATATATGTATATATGTATATATGTATATATGTATATATGTATGTATATATATATACATGTATATATGTATGTATACATACATGTATGTATGTATATATATACATATATATACAAACATGTATATATATATATATATATATATATATATATATATATATATATATATATATATATATATATATATATATATATATACACACATGAAAACTAGTCGAGTTGTTCAAGGTAAAATGACCCTGTATGGACAAAAAATTGCAGAGTCAATATCCTGTCCCCTTGCTATCTTTTAACCATTTTGCTAGTCTTTTTCAAAGTTTGCATTATAGTGTGAACTTGACTCCAGTTTCTTTGCTTCATTCAAATTATGAATAACCTACAATTGCAAAGATAGGTGCAAATTACAAGCTAGAGAACACAAGAAAATCCAATTTTATAAATGCTAAACAAAAAGGGAAAGATAATTCACCTTCATAAAATCTTCATGAATAACATAATCATGCTTTGCACCAAACATAACATCTGTTTTGCACTGAAATATGACCTCAATTTTATAAGTCTTTCAATTACTTACTCGATGTATCTTATTCAACGTACTCATTGTAAAACATATTAACAACCATATATATATACACACACATACATAGACATAAACATAGACATAGACATACACATACACATACACATACACATACACATACACATACACATACACATACACATACACATACACATACACATACACATACACATACACATACACATACACATACACATATGTACACACACACAGACACATATGTATGTATATATGTGTGTGTGTGTGTGTATCAAATATATATATATATATATATATATATATATATATATATATATATATATATATATATATATATATATATATATATATATATATATATATATATATATATATATATATATATATATATATATATATATATATATATATATATATATATATATATATATATATATATATATATGCATTGATATATATATGAAAATTGATCGAGTTGAAAGGTAAAATGCTCCTATATGGACAAAAAATTGTAGAGTCAATATCCTATCCCTTTTCTATCTTTTAACCATTTTGCTAGTCTTTTCCAAAGTCTATGCATTACAGTGTGAACTTGACTACAATTTCTTTGCTTCATTCAAATTACGAACAACCTGCAAATTGCAAAGATAGGTACAAGTTATAAGCTAGAGCACACACGCAAATCAAATTTTATAAAATGCTAAACAAAAAGGGAAAGAGAATTCACCTTCATAAAATCTTCTTTGATTACATAATCATGCTCTACACTGAACATAACATCTTTTCTGCACTGAAATATGACCTCAATTATATAATTCTTTCAATTACTGGGTCAATCTATTTCATTCAATGTACGCATTGTAAAAATATTAACAGGTGTATATAAATATATTAGATATATACATATATGCATTGATATATACCTCCATTCATTGAAGCCATTTTAGAAAATAAATATTGTTTGCATATGATGTGTGAAAGGGTTGAATCATTGAAGGGTTGAATATTAAATATGAAACAACTAATTGTTTCTCACCTATATTCAAATTTGGAAATTAGCTACCACAAATGAATGCATTCATTTTCCACATTTGAATGATTTTATTACACATAATTTCCAATCCTACTTTCATTACTATATCATAAAGATCATACCTGATTGATAGGTGTTAATTCATATTGGTACACACTAAATAACTAAATTTAGGTTTTCATAAATTGAGATTATATTTTGCATTCCTACAGTTAATATGTAACTATGTATATCCATTTTGTATGTATGTTATATATATGCATATGCATATGTATGTATATGTGCATTTGTGTAATTCTATGTATACGTGCATATGTATGTAGAAGGATATTTATGTACTTATGTATTTGAATATGTATGTATAAATGTGTGTAAGGATTGTATGCATGTTGTGAAATGTTGAAGACAGTCAAAATATTGTTGTGCATGCAATATTGTATGGATGATTTGTTGTGAGAGCGCTACTACCCCCAATTATTACATTTTTTTTGCAGGCATGCAAGAGCATTGAGAGAGGAATCATAGTTGTGGAAGATCATTATATCAATGTAAATGTGTTTCTTAACACACTATAATCATTTGGGATATTATGCTATTCATGCTTTCATTTTTTTTAATTTGTGTATTATTTTATGTTATGTAGAATTGAGTTGTATTGCATTTTTCTCTAAATGTTTTGGTAGGCATGTAGAGACATGATAAGGAGTTGTATATAATACAAAAATCCTTCCTCTCAGGGAAAGTCTTTATGACTTTACTTTGGCAATGACCTAGTAGACACTGCGATTTGTGATTTGTTGTCTTCTTTTATTTTTTATGTTTCAATCTTCTCTTTTTGGATTGTTTATATGTAATGCCTATAATTTCAACACTTTTATGCATATATTATTTTTTTCTTTTTTTTAATATTATTATATTCTTCTTGTTCTTTTTATCTTCTTTTATATATATATATATATCTTGATTTTTGCTGAAATCATACATTTTTTAGAAAATATAATGATTTAAGCTTTAAGAGGTCCCATTTGAAGTAATTAATTGAAGAGAGTTAGATCAAATACATTTAGATCAAAATTTCTTGGATAGAACATCTCTACTTCTAAATCATACTTGCAATGGAGTCTCCTTTGCATCTATCAAATGCTGATAAAAAAGCAATTTTACATTATCTTTTGAGAGGTCAAATGTTAATTTCAAGTGGGACCATCAATGTGAGGACACATTCAATAAGATCAAGGCCTATCTCATGCAACCACCCGTCCTAATATCACCAATTCGAGGAAAGCCATTGTTACTATATGTATCAACCACTGAAGTCTCATTAAGAGTTATACTTGCACAATAGGACAATGAAGGAAAAGAATGAGCCATCTACTACATCAACAAAAAAATTAGTGGGATATAAGATCAAATATTCACCAAAATAAAAAGCATGCTTGACGGTAGTTTTTGCTTCTCAAAAAATAAGACATTATCTACTATCTCACTCCATCAAGTTGATTGCTAAAATCGATCCATTGAAGTATTTGGTCAGC
The DNA here is from genome assembly GCF_030272615.1 of Cryptomeria japonica. Lineage (NCBI taxonomy): Eukaryota > Viridiplantae > Streptophyta > Pinopsida > Cupressales > Cupressaceae > Cryptomeria > Cryptomeria japonica. The sequence goes on along the minus strand of NC_081411.1, from coordinate 702,185,754 downwards.
AAGGTGACATTGATAGGAAGACTAGTAAAATGGGTCATGATCCTAAGCGAGTTTGATATTGAATATGTAGATATAAAATCTATCAAGGGGAAAGTCATGGCCGACTAGCTAGCAGAGGCACTACTTCAAGATGACTATCCTTTACATATTGAATTCCCCGATGCTGATATCCTAATGGTCACCACAAAAACATGGCAATTGTACTTTGACGATTCATATACACAACATGGATTAGGATCAGGCATTCTATTCATCACACCACAAGGTCATACAATTCCAAAGGCATACAAATTAAGCTTTCCATGCACCAATAACACAACATAATATGAAGCTTTGGTAACGAGAATAAAGATGGCCATAGAATGAAACATTACACAACTTCAGGTCTTTGGAGACTCTCAGCTTGTCATCAATCAAATCAATGATGATTATCAAACAAAGGATGAAAAAATAATGCCTTCTAAGAAGATGGTTGATGATGTCAAGAAATACTTTGTTGAAATAACTTTTTAGCAAATTTTGAGGAATGACAACAAATTAATAGATGCCATGGAAACACTTGCTTCTCTATTGCAGACACAAGAAAATCAAGAGCGTTATGAATTCTTGGTGGAAGAGTTGTTTTACCCTACACATAATTGTCCTAATTCCCAAACTATCTATCACCTTATTGGGCATGATTTCTCTCGCTATGACCAAACTTACACATACCTAAAAGATAATATCCTCCCTCCTAAATTTTCAAAGAACCAAAAGAGAAACTTTATTCGCCAATCCTCCTATTATACTCTCGTCACATATACCATTTTTAAATGAGGTTTGGACGATACTCTTTTAAAGATGTCTCAAGCAAGAAGAATCTAAGAAGGCCTTAAATGAAGTCCATAATGACATTTGTGGAACTCATTCAAGTGGTCTTACACTTTTGAAAAAACTCATACACTTGGGCTATTATTGGCCAACTATGGAATGAGATTCTTTTCATATAGCAAAAACATGTGAACAATGTCATATCCATGGGAATTTTATTCATGCAATAGCACAAGAGCTTCATGCTTTGGCAACCTCTTGGCCTTTCTGCCAATGGGGTCTTGATCTAGTAGAAAAGATACATCCTCCTTCATCCAATGGTCACACATTTATCCTTGTAGCTACAAAATATTTTACAAATGGACTGAGGCAATACCTCTCATCAATATCATAGGAAAACAAATTATAGCATTTATCTTGAACTACATCATATGCTACTATGGCATACCCATGACCATTATCACTAATAATGGGCGACTGTTCAAGAACTAGGATGTACAAGAGCTATGTGAAAAATTCAAGATCCAACACAAATTTTCCACACCCTACTATCCATAAGGGAATGGGAAAGCAGAAGCATCAAACAAAACTATTTTAAAAATTCTCAAAAAGATAGTGAATGATGCTGGCTACGATTGGCATATTCAATTGAACCTTGCTTTATGTGTCTACCTTACCAGTATTCACACACCAACATGTGCCACACCTTTCTCTCTTATCTATGGATAAGAAGCAATACTGACAATAGAAGTAGAGATACCTTCTCTATGAGTATCATTAAAAAGTCTTATCCCAGATGAAGATCAATGAGTATCTAGATTGCAAGAGTTAGAATTGATCCATGAACGAAGACAAAATGCCTTTGATCATTTCAAGGTATATCAGCAAAGAATGTGTCACAGTTACAATCACAAGGTCAAACCAAGAGCATTTCAAATTGGAGAACTAGTACTAAAGGAAAATCCACACAACCAAGCATATCGGGAAAAGAAAGGGAAGTTTGAACCAAACTGGTTGGGTCCATTTGTGGTCACAACAGTCTTTGGATCAGGAGCATATTAACTATCAACACAGGACGGGGATTAGCTCGAGGAGCCCATCAATAGCATGCATCTAAAAAAAAATTATGTTTGAAAAAGCAGAAAAACAAAAAACAGTGAAAAAGCAGAAAAATAAAAAATAGTGAAAAGGCAGAAAATAAAAAACTGTGGAAAAACAGAAAAATAAAAAACAGTGAAAAAACAAAAAAAACAAAAACTGTGGAAAATCAAAAAATACAAAAAAAGCGAAAATAATGAAAAACAAAAAAAAAATCAAATATGAGAAAAAGTGTAATAAAAATAGATGGTGAAAACCTGGCAAACAGGTGCTATCTATCAACTAGCTCTTCCTTCTATTAGTTCATGCATCCTTCCACTTGCATCCATTTTCCATCAGTGTCGTTCATATCCATAATAAGCCTTTGTACATATGCAGGCATCGTAGCTGATTTCTCACCATGGTTTGGATCATTGGGTATATCATAATGACTTTTTTTCTAGGCTTGGAGCAAAATCCTGCACCTAGCTGGGGGCAAAATGTTAGATCATTTTGAGCTAAACCAAACAAGTAGAACAATAGTTAGGCAACAAGTGAAACTGAGACACATCCAACGTTGAACACGAGATCAAATTGTCATCCATCAACCTATCACATGTCAGTCTAAGCACATCACACACTTTTCAATGGATGATATCTTTTGGATAATGCTTTTAGCACCTGGGTTCAAATTTTATATCTTGATTTTTGCTATCATGATTTCTGAGTGATTCCTGGATGTTTTTGACTAGAGGAACAAGGAAGGAACATGATATTTTTCTTGTTTTTTGTTTGTAAATTAATCATTAATATGTGCAAAGTTGTCTCAGGACATGATCACTAGAGTATCATCGAAGACATTTTGGATTTTCATATAGAAATGGTTAATCATGCCTGTTTTATGCAAGGAACACTTAGGTCATCTTTGTTCAATTATACCTCGATGCTTGTGCTAACTTGCAATATCAAAATCTAGGAAAGAAGTGCTCAGGTTATCATGGTTTAATTATACCATCGATGTTTGCACTCACTTCCCACATTTGAAAAAAAAGCTCAATGATGACAAAACGCAATAACCTAGTGACTGGTCCGATCGTAGCTTTCCATTTCATTTGCATTTATCTTGCATTTGATTCTTGAATAGGATCCCACAAGCTCATCTTATCCAAGGCCAAATCTATTGCAAGAATCATCAATGTATCCTCATAAGTGTATAGACAATCAAAACAATGACTCATCTCTCAATAAATATTGTTGACCCAATGTGAATCTTATGCTACTCCCTCAAATATCCCAACATCAACATATCTAAATCTTCTTGCAACCTAATATCAACAAAATGTCAGTTCTTTATCCAATCAATCTTATCAATTCTATCAATCGATTGCATCTGATCTATTCTATCATGTCTTATACAAGATGTATCTTTCTTGGAACTAGATGTTTTGATCAAGTCTTATAAAGGATATATCATTCCTGAAACTAGATGCTTTGATCATCTTTGTCTTATATAGTAGGTGTCATTCTTGAAACCAGACTACATCTCGATCTTATCAATCTAATCAATCTTATCGAATTCAATCAAAATTTATCAATCATCACATCGAGAATCACATCATCGTGATCAAAGAACTCACACTTTCATCAATCAACGTTGCAAATATCAAATCATTTTTAATCGAGAAATCAATTTCGCAATGATCCAACCACTCCAAAAGTCAATTATCTCAATTGACCTCCCGAGGGGGCATCATCGTACCAAAATTTATCAATCAATGTCTAGGGCATCCTATCGAACCAATATTGCATCAACATCATCAAAATGAGATTATTCTTTGAATCAACGCGTCATCACACCTTGCTTCAAAGAGGGGAAAAATATATACACCTAAAAATGGTCTGAAGATAATTAATTAAATAAGAAATTATTTAATTAATCCCCCTTCCCAATTTAATTGAATTCACTAGAAATTTGATTAATTTCCCTCATTCACCTGCTTATTAATAAATCTAAGGATTTATTTAATAGGTTGATTTGAATAGTCCCCTTTGATTAATTAATCTAAATTCATTAACCCTCCCCCTATTTAATTCATTCATTCTAATCCCCTAATTAATTAAAACAAATCAATTTATGAGTTGTTGAAAGTTAATTAGCCTTTTCCTATTATTTGAATTTTTAAATTCAAATTACCCACATGCCTCCTACCTTCTAACCACTTAACCCTGGGTTTAACTAACCCTATCCTATCTTGCACATCCTAACCTCCTTATCCTAACCTCATGTGTGTTGGATATCTTCTCTTTGAGACACATGGCACTTTGGGCACGTCTCCTCTCTTGGACACTTGCCCTCTTATGAGAAAGGCTCCTTGACACTTGTCACCACAAAGATGACAAGTGTCCCTCCCTCCAACCTCTTCTCCAACCTCCTCCAATTTGACCCTTGATATATTTAGACTCAATCTTGACCGTTGATTCCTACCACCTCACCTCTAGCCTTGGAAATCCTATAAATATCCCCTATTTTGGAGCACAAAGGATCCGATCTCATATCATTTTAGGAATTGTTACTATATGCATATCCCTTTTATCATATCATTTAAACATTGTTATTATAGGTAATTGCATCCTAGATCTAGCTTAATTTGATCATTTTCCAGCATAATTGTTGAATCATGTAGCTTAATCAATCTCTTTTGTAGCTCAATTGCATCATCATCATAGCTTAATCATGCATATCATTAGCTTAATTATCTTATTGGATCAATCTAGCATAATAAATATCATCTAGCTTGCATATCATATCATTTCAAATCCCCCATCTAGGTGTAGTCAGGTCACTGGGATTGCTTATCCAGATTTGAGAGCAAATCCACATGTGCATCTCTTAGGAGGCGACAGGTCTCTTTGTCATGGTTTATCTTTTGTTTAATTTCATTTTGCTAACCATGCTTGTAATGATCTATTGAGTGTTTGTGTTGCAGCTGCAAGTACCCTACTTCACACACACGACATTATTAACTAATTGAAACATATCAGCCATGTCCATAAATAACAATACATTCTACCTAGGACATAATTGCTAAATCAACTTTGATTTATGTACTTACAACATTGACATGGACATGGAATGACAAAATTATAAGGTTGGTGTAATCGACAATTTTTTTAGACTATCAAAAGTTATTATATGTCCATTTATCCAATGGAATGGCTCAAGAACAAGTAGTCTAGTAGTGAAAATTGTTAGCACAAGTCTACAACTTTTTTGTTGTTTTACAGAGCTTCCTTATCCATCCTTTACAAATGTTCATCATTACTTTAAACCCGCGATTTGAAAACTAGTGTTGCTAGTTTTATTATATGCTAATGAGGTCAACATTTTTACTACTATTTTTTTCCTTTGTTTTATGCTTTCATGAAGGTTTTATATTTAATAATTTCTTCATTTGTAAATTAATGAATAGTTTTTCATATTCTTCTTTCTCTCCGTTTTACTTCTATTTGCAAGTTCTATATTTTTTTCTAGCTAGATCATACTATCTTTTGCAAGTTTAGTTAATATTTAACATGGCATTAGAGAACATAGGTGATAGAAAAAGGAAACATAAATTTTTTTGTAGGTATTGAATATTAGATCTAAAAAAATGAAATTTGTAGCCTTTTCTATTCTCATGCCATACAACTATTTTGAATGGAAGACAAAGATTTTGATTCAACTCAGAAGTAGAGGCTTGTATCAAATAGTCATGGATACAAAGGTTGAACTTAATTCTGTAATAGAAAACTCCAAATATTTCAACCAGATGGATGAGCTTATGGTCTTCTATGCTTATCCATGTCTCCAAAATTGTTGTTTAATGTTGAAAAATTCACAACTCCAAACCAAATTTGGACTACATTGGAGACTCTTTTGGAAATCAAGATGAGATGTGGGGTCCCATCCTCAAAAATAAGCTCAATTTATTAGATCCAAGAAGTTTTGAAAACATTTAAAACTTCTTCACAATATTCAAGGCCTTATTGCTCTAGCCAAAGGGATAGACAATCAAAAAATCCATTGAAGAAATGAAATTATTTCTTGTTATTCTGTGAAAATGGGGTCCTGAATATGTTGTATTTATCACCACTTTTCACATAGTCAGGCTTAAATTTGGAGCATCTTGGAATATGCCCTAACTTGATTCTTTTATTGACTCTCTAATACACGAGCAAGATAAGATCATAATGATGGGTACATTGAAATATTACAAAGCTCATGTGAACTTGTTGTGCATGCAAGTGAGAAGAACAATTCAAAATCCAATCAACAATCCAAAGGCAAAGGGTAGAAGGAACTTGATCCTAAAAAGGAAGCTAATCTCAAACCCCGAGATGAATCTTCCAGCTTGAAGGAAAAGAAGGACAACCTATCAAATCAAATTGCAACTATTGCAACCCTTCTTATTATACATAATTATCATCCATGAAGAATACCATTGATCTCATGGTGTGGAAACTTCAATAGAATAATCTTGTCAACTTTATTCCAAAAGGTGCCAAGTAGAAGCAGGAAGAAAAAGTGCCATAAACAAAAGGTAGTATGCATGTATTAATTGCTATTCATTCTTCTCCAGATACATGGATCATAGACTCTAGATCTTCACACCACATGATGTAAAGACGTAAATCGTGCTAACTTCAAATATAGCCGAAATACTCTTTATTCTTAAATAAACTCATAAATCACTTAATAAGTCTATTACATTCCACTTTTCCATTAATAGCTCCAATTAATCATTTCATTCAGATCATAGTAAACACAAAATTTCTATAAAAGATAAAGATTCTTCATTCAATAAATTGATAAAAGTAGTATCTCAATCATACAATACTTACACATTTCAAGTTGTTGTAAGTTCAATAATAAATAATACAAAGTAAAGGGTGAGATGCATCCATTGATCTAAAACCCAAGCTATCGCCAATGCAATCTTTAACATGAAGAACAAGATTCAGGTGCTTTTTTTGCCCAACCTTGAATCTTATGCTTCCCCAAAATTCTTGGTCAATCAAGAATACCCGACACTGCACGAATTGCTTAGCAAAAGAATTCGAAAGGCAAGATGGAATCTAGTGCGTGCCTAGATGATACATGCATTTTCAATTTTCTAGTTCTATTAAGAAACAAGCATTCATTATCAATCAAGGATATGGTAGAGAGCATAAAATAAAATAATTCCATCTATTTCAATGGTTTATTCAATTTGATTACTCGACCGAGTATAATACCATGCACAACAAAAATAGATAGTTGGAAAAGCAACTATTCTCTCTATAATCCACATTCGACACCCGTTCGGGAAGGTAACTTTCCATAAACACAAGCCTATCTAGCTTTGTTCACATAAATCTAGAATAAATTCATATAGAAGACAATCTTTCACCTTTCAATTCTAGCTTCCTATTTCTTGCAAGATAAAAATACAATGCTAAGAAGACAATCTTTTGTTTGAATAGAAATTGATAGAATAAATCTTTTATTACAACCAATCTTATCTGATAGGAAACAATCTTTTATGGATAATCAAATATACATCTAAAAGAAAACAATCTTTCCCTTCTATCTTTCAAGCAATTTAAAGACAAGAATCAAAATATTAAGAAGGTGTAACACATGTATGTATCTTACATATAAATTGAATAAAATGAGTACACATTTTTTTATTCAATTATCAAAACATTTAAATAGCGTAATCATTAACATGCATTCCATTTATTATCGTTTAGAAATCTAAGTTTTATATCGTCTAGGCTCTCTATCTTTCCATGTTTCTTGGTTCATTTACCTCTTTTCTCGAACAACATAATAATATGTGACTTTCCATGATTCAACTCACTGATTTTACTAGTTTTCCATAACAACAATCTAACATGATGATAATCCATAAAGTGCCTATCTATATGGCCTTTCAAATAAGATACCTAATAACCATCTTTAATTTTCATGCAAGGATCAAATTCGAAAGTGCAAGTCTTTTCTTGGGATATAAAAATAAACTTCAATATTAAATAAGTCATAATCCTAATATTTCATCTTCTTCACAGTTTAATTTCAGAGTTTCTCTCTCTATCCTCTTACTCTGTTTCTAGAGGATTGGGTGATCTAATTTGTAAGAGTTTCACTAAGTTTTATCAACAAACTTTCATAAATATATCATTATTGCATCTATATTTGCATGATCGTAATTTAAACAATCAAAGATGATTCATATTACGACTCTAACTCTTCCATTAGAATATTTGATAAATCTAAAACAAGATCATTCTTTATCTCTTAAATCTCTTCAAATAAACATACTAGATTTGAGCCTACCTCAAGAAAAGCGATCCAGGTCTATTATGATCCTTGATAACTTTAAATTGTTAGCGTTATGTCTGGGTTTCATTGCTTTCCTTCTTGACGCTCTTCTATCTCACGAGCTCTCTATTCTCTAGTCCTTATTCATTCTATATTCTAAAAATTTCTCTGATAATAACAAAGCAACTAATACTCATTCAAGAGCCTAACCCCTAAGTTCGACACTAAATTGGAGATGATCATTGTTGATCTTTTACGACTCGGTCGTAAACACATCAAAATCTCCTCTATTCCATTCTCTCTAGTCTCTTGTCGTTCTTCTACGTTCTTGCTCTCCTCTATCTTGATTCCTCTAACTTTCTTCCTCTAACTTTCTATCTATCCCTTTCTTCCAACTCAATGGTCTATATATAGTTTTGTCATCTACCATCTTTCCTACTTTCGGGCTATCTCTCCTAGTGGTGGATTGATTCTAAATGATACCACTCATAATCTAATTGCATCATAACAATCCTAATCGTTGAACACCTATGTGTTCACCATGCAAGTTATTTATTATCTATTTTGTGACACCCAACCACTAAAGTTGTTAAGTCCATAATTATAGATTACCATGTGGCCTTTCACTCCAATACTAAGTCGACTTTACTAAAAATGACTTCCTTAAAACATGCAAGTTAAATAACTAACTTTATACATGTCGATCACGGTGGATATCGGTGGCTTTATGGTTGTTAGACCAGGTTACCTATTAAACATTTCTTATTTGGTGGTTTATGTATTTTTCACTTGGTTTATAGCATAAATAAAATGGAGGAGGAGTGGTAGTCAGTGGTCTCTACTTCCCCTAAACTACGCCTACCTTAATTCAAACAATTTACCTTTAAACTTGCCTACTACCGAATTCGATCTGCAATGTGGACTATGTTTTATCAAAAGGGAGGAGGGGTGGTCGGTGATAATACTGAACCCTCCCTTTAATTAAGGGGGGTGGTCGATATTACTATCAACCACCCTCTTTATTGTTTAATTCCCTTCTTTTAAAATTTAACCCGCCACAAATTATTATTTCTAATTTTTAGTTTTTAATTAATTTATATTTATATATATAATTAATGACTTTTCATTAATATATATATATATATTAAACATTAAACTTGTTAACAAATTCTTTAATAACCATTTTCTATAATTAAATATATATATAAAGATATATTTTGGATTTTCATTAAATAACTAAATTCAAGAAGTAATCATATTTCACGATAATTGGATATTTATAACTATATAGATATACATGTATATGATTAAATTGATTTCTCATATACATATATATTTTATACTATTGTCCAATTTACAAAAGTAAACTCATAAGTATAATTTTTCATACATTTATACATATCTAAAGAGAACATAAAAAACCTAGGGTCAATATTCGTTTTTGAATCATTTACACATTTCATCTCTTTTAACAATAAAGCATAATATTTCACTATCACTTTTGCAACTTAGATTTAACTCAGTCACTGCTCAAATCATGGAATCATTCACATGTATAAATATTAAATCAATCATCTATTCATTCCAAGTTCATCATTCTAATGTTAACAAACATTCAAATAAGATCATTTAAATCATCCATAGTTTCAAGATGCAAATTATAAATCCTAATGTGGTGTGTGAGAGATTCCATCTATTCTAACGAAATACAAGAGCTAAGACAACTCGACATAAACCATGTTCTCGCCTTCATCATTGTTCACCTATTCTTGCATTCACTTGCACTCAATCGCTCATTAGCAATGACGATCCCAATTTACAATAAAAATTATTACTGATCATTCAATTGTATATAAATCATTTCAGTACATTCAATATCCTATCTTATTTCATTAACAGTTCTATTTTCATTTCATTTCAATTTCATTTGAAAAATAAACATTATTTTCCTAATTAAATAATTATGGAAAAATAGGGTTCGTGACACATGACAAATACAAATGATACTCTTTGATCTTTTAAACTATATGAAGGTCTGCCTATTCTCATGGGCAATAACTCTCCAATAGAGGCAATTGGTAGTTTTGAGACTGTCCTACACATTCCAAAGCTTTATGTCAACTTCTCTCTATCTATCAAATGATAAATACTGGCACTAGAAAGAGAGTTGAATTCACCCTAGATTAGGTGAGCATATTTGACATGCAAGACAACTCAAAAATTGCCATTGGTAAGGAAAATCATCAATCTCATTTGCATACTTTTTTTGGCTTTCTTGCTAGATCAAATCCTACTTTAGTACTAATACATACAAATCATGAAACTATAATTTGGCCTAAAAGATATGGTCATTTAAACTTTAGATTCATGCAGAAACTTAGGAAATAGGGGATGGTAAAAGGATTGCCTACCATAGAATTTTCTGATGCAGTTTGTGAAGGTTGTTCTCTTGGAAAGAATCCTTATTAAATGTTTGAGAAGGGGAATGCATGGAGAGCTTCCTCTCCTTTAGAGCATCTTCATAGTTATCTTATGGGTCTGTTTCTAGAACCTTCCATGAGAAAATCCAAATATGTGCTTACATTCATTGGTGATTGCACGCAATACATATGGGTGTATTTTCTCGACTGCAAGTATGAAGTGTTTGAGAATCTCAAGATTTTCAAAGAATATGCAAAGAAGAAGTATGTGAAAATGATCAACATCCTCCACTCAAATAATGGGGAGGAGTATATCAACATTGATGTCCAACATCTTTGTGATGAAGATGGAATATATTTGTAGAACACAGTTCTGTTTTTTTGTTGAAATCATACATTTTAAAAAAAATATAATGATTTAGGCTTTAGGAGGTCCCATTTGAAGTAATTAATTGAAGAGAGTTAGATCAAAGTCTCTTAGATAAAAATTTATTGGATAGAACCTCTCTACTTCTAAATCATAGTTGCAATGAAGTCTCCTTTACATCTATCAAATGCTGATAAAAAACCAATTTTACATTAGCTTTTTTGGGGGTCAAATGAATTCATTTAGAAGGTTTGTTTTTTAAACTATTTAGTCCTTATTATAAGCTTTCCAAATAGTATAATTTTTAATATACTTAATTTCATTAATATATTTTTGTTTATTTCTTAAGAATGTAGGTTTTTCACCGGACATGAACTTCTTTGTTCAATGCATTGGGAAAAATAGTAAACTAATTCAAAAAGATTCTGAAAAATATCTAAGCCCTAGGTATTGATGTCTTCTTTCTAACAAAAATAAATAAAATTGAATTTTGATATATATAGAACAAGTTATGTGTTCAAACGTACGCCTATATCTAAATTATAATTAATCAGACTTCAAAACTAAATAAAATGAAAAATATTCAACATATCACTATTAAACCAACTGCATGCCTTGGGTATTGATGTTACAAACCAAAATGTAATAGAATTAAGTTTTTATCATTTATAAAAAAAAATTATGTGCTTCAAGATGCACATCACTCTAAAAAATGTTGTTTGCTATTAAAAACTACTTTTTGAGGGAGATGGAAAAATCAGTAAAATTTAATTTAAAAAAATTTGAAAAAAATATATTTGGAATCTACAAATAAGATGTTACAAATCACTAGTTTACATCATCTTCAAATTCTTAATGGTTTAAAAGTTATAGGTGTCAGAAAGTGAAGGTTTTTTTCAAAATGTTCATCTAAGTGTCAAAGTTGGTCAAAAAGTGGGGACCAATATTGTGAGTTCACCCATTATATACTTTGCATCAAAATAGGTTAGATGAGAGAAAGAATTGATCTTTGAAAGAGATGGCTAGTTGCATGTTAAATGCAAGATCTCTTCTTTCCAAATTATGTATTGAAGCAATCGGCTTTGCTTCATACAAACAAAATAGATCTCCTCACAAATATGTTACAAGTAAAACACCTTTTGAATCATGGAGAGGCATGCAATTAGAAGTCACACATTTTCACATCTTTGGATCATGTGCGTGGGCTTGCATTCATACAGAAAAGAGGAAGGATTTCGAGCCTCAATAAAAGAATTAATCTTTATTGGATATCCAGATGGAATTAAGGGATATAAAATGCTAGATATTTGCACATAAATGGTATTCATTGAGAGGAATGTTTAATTTAATGAATGTCTCCTTGTGCATCTCAAGAACAACATGCCACCACTTTTGTGCTACCTCCTCTTACAAATCTCATAGATGATACATGCAATCATTCTGATATAATTTATGATATATCTAAATCTAATTTAGATGAACATGAGCATGCACATGTAGACCCACATCTAGCTCCTATTTTGGTTTTTGATGAAAATTTTAGTATCCCCTATGAGAAATCAAAGAAGAAGGAGCTTAGCTGAGATATATTATGCCACTCATGCACTCTTAGCTACTGAGCCTATCATTCCAATCTATGCCTATGTGGTTCTAGGATTTTACCATAAAATTTATGTAGAAGCTACATGGAATCCTATTTGGGAAGAAACCATGGACGAGGAGTACAACTCCCTCATTGCGAACCAAACTTGGGACTTGGTTTCCCTTCCTTCCTATTGCAAGATTGTTAGATGTAAGTGGGTGTATAGGTAAAAGAAGGCAACATATGGACATGTGAGAAGATACAAATAAAGTTTGGTAGCCTAATAATTTCAAGAAGTTCATGGCATCGACTATGATGAGACTTTCGCTCTAGTAGAAAAAATGGACATTTCGTTGGCTCTTTTCATTGTAGCAATAAGAAGATGGGAGGTTCACCACATGGATGTGAAGAATGAAATTATTCATGGTGATATCATTGAGAAATCTACATGGAGAAGCCACAAGGGTATGCACAAAATTCATCTTTTGTATGCATACTCAAGAAGTCACTCCATGGCCTCAAGAAGACACCTAGAGCATAGTATGATATCTCGTATCTTTTATCTAAAAGTTTCACATGATGCAAATCTGATCCAAATGTTTATATGATAAGATAATATGACTCATTTTTTATCATAGTGTTTTATGTAGTTGGTCTACTAATAACAGGTAGTTCAACCACATTCATTGTTGCAATTAAAAGTGCTTTGCATGATAGATTTTTCATGTCAGACATGGGTCTCCTACACTTTTTACTTGGACTTGAAATTCGACCGAATGAATCAAGAATCAAAGTTGTTCAATCAAAGTATGCTTGAGATCTCCGAGTCCGGTTTCACATGACTGACTGCAAGCCATCAACCATACCTTTTCTTTTTGGGGTAAAGCTTGAAGATGGAAAAGATACACCATTGATTGATTGCACTCAATACCGACTTGTGGGAAGTATTCTTTATCTTAATCTCATTTAGATCTCTCATATGCAGTGGGGGTTGTTTTCAGATACATGTAGGATCCATATGAAGTTTCCAAGTGTATACTTCAATATGTTCAAGTAACTATTAGCTATGAGATTCATTATTCAACATGATGTACTTTAGATCTCATTGGGTACACTAATTTTGATTGCGATAGTGATAACACTGATTATAAATTTTCTTCAAGATATGTTCTTAGTTTGGGATCCAACCCCATTTGTTGTTCAAGAAAGAAGAAAACAACCATTGCTTTATCATCGACATAAGTTGAATATAGAGGTGCAATCAATGTTACTATTTCAGATATTTGGTTGTAGAACTTTCTAATTGAGCTTAGTATTATTTTTTATCTTCCGACCTTCATTCAGTGTCACAATTAGAGTAAATTGAAGCTTTGAAGAGATCCACTACATCGACAACAAACCAAACACATTGAGATCCACATGCACTACATCCAAGGATTGATCCATGATGGGGTCATCAATTTGAAGTACTGTCCCGCTTTTGAACAGATTGCCAACATCTTCACAAAGACTTTCATTGAGAAAAAGTTTCACATTCTTTAAGATATTCATGGGGTGAAGGGCACTACACAAAAGTAGCTGCCATGCACACTTAGTGTATATTTTAATTGGGGGTTTTATTCCCAGCGGGTTTTACATCTTTCCTCTTTCCTTCCCTTAGGATTTTTTCTCCTTAGATAGACTTAAGGGGGGATATTAGCACAAGTTTATAACTTTTTCCTTACAAATCTTACTTATCCATCCTTTATGGATGTTCATTTCTTCTTTATTCTTGTGATTTGAAAATCATCATTTCTTATTTTTATTATAAGCTAACAAGGTCAACAATTGTATTACTATTTTTCTTTTTCTTTTTTAAGCTTTCACAAAGGTTAAATATTTTGTAATCCCTTCATTTGTAAATTAATGAATAGTTTTTCATATTCTTCTTTCTCTCTATTTTTCTTTTGTCTACAAGTTCTATTCTTTTTCTGTAGCTATATCATACTATCTTTTGGAGATGTAGTTAAAATTGTACACAAATATGGGTGTATTCTAATGAAATTATGTTAACAGATTTGTGTCCTAAAATTGTGTGAACTTTTTTTTGTGATTCAAAGATAGTTAATTGAAAAATAGTGGCTACTTTAACTATATCTACAAGAATTGAAGCTAGGGAGGTTGGTCTGGAAGTTAATCTTGATACCACTGGTGATAAGAACTAGGAAGAGCATCACTTGGATATTGATCTTTGCATCAATAACAACATGGAAAGATTCAAATAGGTGGTCAGTTGGATGCATAAGGAAATTGAAGGCATTAAAACCAAGTAGGCCCAGGAAGCAGGAAAAATTGAGACATTACAAGCTTTAGGCTCGTGAAAGTTCAATTCCCTCCTTGACTGTCTCAGTGAGCTCACCAAATTTATTGGTAATGCAGAGGAGATTATCAATACTAACCGCAATAGCTTTCTTAGCTTGGAAAAAAGAGCAAGTGCCACTGAAAAGAAACTTGATGGAGTTGAGAACACACTAAAAAAAATAGGTGAGCAAAGCCAAAAGATTCTGAAGGCTGCCTCCACTAGCAAGAAAGCCCTCATTAGCAAGTTGGAGAACTACCAAGGGGATAAGGTAGCGGTGGGCATTATTGATGTTAAGGATGACACCCCAGATGACAAGGACATAGGGCTTGGGAGAAGAATGAGAGCGATCACTAAAAGGATGCAAAGCCACAACAAGGAAATTGAGGATATAAAGTGGGCAGTGGACAATATGGAACAGATGGAGCTGGAAGCGGCGAAAATGCTTCAGAAATTAATCTAAGCCTGCTATTTTCACGGTATTTTTTGGTCTATAATCTGCGGTCTCTTGTTTGCTGGCATTTTGTTCGCCAGCTGTCTTTCCTTAGTTTGTTGTCT
Organism: Cryptomeria japonica; assembly: GCF_030272615.1. Classification (NCBI taxonomy): domain Eukaryota; kingdom Viridiplantae; phylum Streptophyta; class Pinopsida; order Cupressales; family Cupressaceae; genus Cryptomeria; species Cryptomeria japonica. The sequence goes on along the minus strand of NC_081411.1, from coordinate 702,170,259 downwards.
TTTTGTTTTGGTGCACTGTAATGTTTATCTTTTGATCTTCTAACTATATTGGGTTTTAGGGGCCCATCAAATTATCTTTTCCCATATTCAAAAACTATATCTACAAGAATTCATTTCTTACATATGAAATGACCTAATACATTAGTCAAAGATTGAATTAGATTTTGTGTAAATGATTTTCTAACATGCCATATGATAGCATTTCATCTAAATAAATTTATAAAAATGATAAAAGAAATCTTTAAATTTGTATCATCATGCATTGGAATATAATCAGTACATTTTTTTAGTCCATAAGGCATTGCATTGTATATTAAATTGACTCACTTAGCAATGAAGTTTGTTTTTCTTTATTATTTTATTTAGGTTGTACTTGATGTTATCTAAAAGTCTATCTAACAAGTTGTATATTTCTCACTTGTTCATTTCTTCTAATATCTTTATAATTGGTGTTAGGAATGGACTAGTCATGCATGCATTATTTAGCACTAAATGGTCAATACAAATTCTTATATACTCATCTATTTTTTCTAGAGATTATTGTTTTGCTCACTCATTTTGATTCATTGACTAGACAAATCCTACTAGATTCTAATATCTTGTCAATCTCTTCTTGTACTCTTGTATGTACTATTGTATTCAATTTTGGGTTAAGATGATACTATTATTTTTGACAAACTTGAAACAAACTTTGTATTTGGTATCAAATTGATTTACATTTTCTTTAAGAAGACTACAATCCTTTCTCTTTTGATATTACTTAGTTAAAGATCTACATATTCATGTAGAAGTGTAATAATTTGTGTGAATTCTTCTTTTCTCCAATACTCACCAATTAAATTATTTTTGAAGATTAATTTATTTCAATATTTAATTGAACAATTTAAGTAACCCCTTTTAATAGGCATTCTTTCTTGCTTATATATCCATAAAAACATACTTTCTAGTAATTGTGATGACATCAAATTTTCCCAACAGATTTCATTCAAAACTATGTATGCTTGATCCTTGTAATGGTTGTAGGAGCTTGAATAAGTGTGCTTCTCCCAAATTTTCAACATTTCTTCAAATAATTTTTTTGAACATTAACATACTTGAGTTATTGACTAAAAACTTCTTCCAAGTATTCTCTAATGTCTAGTTGAGTCGAACAGTGTGATTAGTTAAACTATATATAATGCCAAAATCATTTTTGAACTAATCTCAAGATATAATCTCTTGGCAAAATTTCTTTTGTTCAAACCACAATAGTGTGATGCATACAATTATTTGCACTTGGAAAATTTCCTTTTGTAGAATCGCCATTTTCATTGGGACTAGTAGCTTCATAAAAAATGACACAACTCTAAGAAGACAAACTTGTCATACGTGTAGAATCTTTAGACCAAAATTGAATCCAATTATTTTAAATGGAGAAGTGGTAAATGTAGTCAGTGTTGAAACTTTGAACAAATTATTTGTTTGAGTTCACAACCACCAACTATCTTTTAAGCTAAGTGTCAAAGTTGGGCTTGGATGTGTAAGGAAAGCACAACACGGAAACACCTTCCATAGTGTTAAATTCAAAGAGGAGAGAAGAAGAGGTTACTTTCAATTTCAGATTACAGTCATTAAGATGCACATTTCTAGAATGATAGAGCAGAACAAAACAAGATTCACATACAAAGAAAACACATAATTTACGCGGGAAAACCATTACAAGTAAAAATCCCACCATCAAAGGAAAATCACTTATATTAGAGTAATAAGACAATTACATACAACATATAGATTATGCTCTTAGGTATAAATTCATAGTCTTTGTCCTGGAAGCATTCAACCTATAGACATAATTCGATCCATAGACCACACATATGGGTTGTTCTTCAATTTGATATCATTCAAAAAAATTACAACCCAATCAATCTAGGAACATGCTCCCTAAAACCCACCCTGTAACCTTTTCCTTAGACATTTATACCTCTGCATAAAAAAATGGTTTGTTTCAGTTTACTCATAGCTCAATTGTCGGACTTCTTTAGTTGTCGAAAACATGATGTGTAATCTATACCAAATTCCAACTCCACTGCATAGACTACAACTCAAACCAATTATTGTCATCCATTTCAATAGAAAAAACTAGTCACATGTGGTGCCTATTGAATCCCAAAGGTCATCAACATAGGAACCAACTCGGACCAACCATCGACTTCCAACTCAGCAGGACTGCGTGAGTCAGCCATGGTCCCCATTGCATCTCATGAATTATCGGCAAGATATCTCACTTTGGCATTCTCCTAGGACTTCTTTATCGAAATGTAATGTTATACTAAAAACATCTTTTGTCTTGAAAACATCTTTTCATCAAGACAAACCAAATCTATATCGAAATGGTCTTTGTCAGTGAAGAACTATGACTTCAGCTAATAGCTGAGAGTGTCTTTCCAAACTCAAAGGTTATATCGAAATCCCTTCCATGCTCAATGTCACCAAGACTCCTTTAGGTCTTATCAAAATCAATCAATCTCCAGATGTGTGTAAAACACGAAGGGTAGTCAACTTCCTTTGGAGCGAGTCGACAACACGATTGTTTTGCACACCAAACTGCTCACTTCAAAAAACAAACACCATCTGATCAAGATTTCAACTAGTATGTTTGAGTGATACACGAGAATCCCTAGTCTATGAGAAATCTTGCATCAACCAAAAATATTTCCTTTCAATTTAGTTCTTATTTAGTTTTGTGTGCAGTTTTTGTGTTCCTACTAGCATGTTCTGATAGTTCCTTGCTTCTTGTTGTAGATCAGTCTTTCGGTTTCTAGGCTTGATTATGTCCTTAATTCTAGATTCTGAATTCATTTGTATTCTTTTCCGGTAATATATTGCTTCCAGTTCGACTATTTCTAGGTTCCAGAGTAGTTTTATGCTTACTGGTTGGTTTTCTTCTTTTCTGAAGCATTTTTGGGCTTACCGGTTAGAGATTCTTCTTTTTTAGAGTGGTTTCTTGGCGTGCAGATCTATTTTGGGTCTTGCTTAATGTGCCTAAGTCCTTGGTCAACCTTCCTGTTGATCCACACTTCTTGGTGGTTACTTTTTAGAGAATTTCCTTTCATTCTTGGGGTCGACCTATTTACACGTTACATTTTCCTGCATTGGTATATGTAATCTTTTGCGACTGACTTGGATATGTTTAGGAGGGTAAATATATGGTATTATGTAATCATTTGTAGGTTAATAGATCAAAATAAGGATTTAGATTCATGATTAGAGATCTAGATGACTCTAAGAGTTCCGTATGGATTGTACCCGACATGTGAGCCTACATGTAACCGGATGATTACCAGATGTTCTATGATGAATGTATGATGATAATTGGTTGGTTATCGAAGGTTCTAAGATAATAATATGATTTGATTATGTAATCTTTCAATGTTTTATTATTTCTTCCGCTGTGTTACTATTGTTGCATGAGTCAGTCAGTTCTCTTTGAGGATTTACTGGTTATGGTTACACTAAGTGGTATCAGAGTTGGTTATGAACCAGTTGGTGGAAGAGCTAGTTGTGAACCTTGAGGTATTCATTTGGGTTAGCAGACTGCCAAGTGGAGGCATGATACACGTGTGTTCAATAGATCGCCAAGTGAGAAGCAATTAAAACTGGTAGTCGAGTTGAGGTAGTTCACTAGAGTAGAGGAGGAGATGATACCTAGAAGGATGAACCCCTGGAGGGTAGAGCAGATGATGGAGGATTTCAAGAATGAGATGAGGAATGAGATCCGAAACACATTGATTGGTTTGCGGAGGAATTTGGAGTATGAGGATGAGTATGAAGAAGTTATAGAAGAGCTTAAGGTAGAAGAGGCTGAAGGACCAGAAGATGGAAGAGAGGAAATGTTTCTGAAAGTAGTGGCGCAAGAAAGTAAAGTTCATAAAGTGGAGGTTTCAAAATTTTCTAGAACACTGAACCCGGAGGATCTGATTGATTAGATCAGAGAGTTGGAGAATTACTTTGAGTTTGAGGATGTCAAGGACCCGCAGAGAGTTCAGTTGGCATAGACTAAGTTGAAAGGGCATGTTGCCTTATGGTGGAAAGAATTGCAGAGAGATGGAGTGGAGAATGGTGAAATGAAGATCACCTAGTGGAGGCGGATGGTTGCAAGATTGAAGGCCAAGTTCATACTAGGAGACTATGAGTTGGAATTGTTGAAGAAGCTCCAGAACCTGAAGTAGAGAAACATGACTGTGAAAGAGTATACTAAGGAATTCTAAAAGGTGATGATAAGATCTGGACATAGAGAGATGGATCGAGAAAAGGTGGCAAGGTACATAAATGGACTTGCATTTAACATTCAGGATGGGATGAGTATGTTGAGGATTTCTATAGATGAGGAAGCTTACCAGTATACTTTAAAGGCTGAGGAGAAGGTGAGAAGAAGACAACAAAATAACCCTAGAGGGAAGGAGAGATTCAAGGGGAATATGAGTACAAAGAAGTAGAATGTTGAAGAAGAATAAAAAACTAAGTGGAATAAAGAACCAGATCAAAAACCACAAATGAAAGGGAGTGGTAGTAGAAACAAAGAATTTATCGGCAAATGTTTCATGTGTGGGGAAACCAGACATAGATCTTATGAATGTAAGTAGGGAGTGGAAAGAAGTTGTGTGATAAATGAGGAACCAGAAGGTGGATTTACCGGAATCAAGTGTGCACCAGAGAAATGAGAATCCCTTATGTTTAGAAGTGTCATGATGGAGTAGAGCAGTGAAGATACTGAACCTACTCAGTGGAATCTTTTTTCGGACTATGTGAAAATCAGGTGGTAAGTGTTGCAAGGTTATTGTGGATAGTGGAAGTACTGATAATTTGGTATCTGAGGAGATGGTAGTGAAGCTTAGATTCAAGAGGCTTGAGCATCCTTGTCCTTACAAGGTAAGTTGTTTACTAGATGATCAAAAGTTAGAAGTAAAGGAGCAGTGTTTGGTGATTTTTTATATTGGACCTTTTAGGGATGAGGTCTTGTGTGATGTTGTATCTATGAGTGCTTGTCATGTCATGTTGGGAAGACCTTAGTGGTTTGATAGAGGAACTATTTATGACTATAGAAGAAACCTAATCACTATTGAGAAGGATGGGCATAGGTTCACATTGGCTTCTTTGAAGGAGAAAGAGAAAGAGGTGAAGAATCCGAGTCTTGAGAGAAGTTGCAGTGCTGAGAAACTAGTTGTAGAGGTTGTACCAGAAAGTGGAATGAATTTGCAAAAGAATCTGATAGATAAGTCTAATAGATAGATGGAACTGGATGACAGAAAGCTTATGGTGACAAACCAGATGAAGTCTTGTGGCAGAAATAAGTCAGGGTTACAATTAAAAGAGAGTAGTAAGTAGAGATAGTATGCAGGTCTAAACTAAGGGAAGATAAATAAAGAGATTCAGGAGTTAGAGAATTCGGTTGAGGTTCTAGAGGAGCTAAGGAAGAGGTTTGTAAATAAGGAAGATGTTTGGATTATAAATGAGCATAGGATCTATTTCCCGAATCCTTTTCGATGTTCATGATTTTCCTCTCATGGAACATCTCTTTCTACTTGGGGTACCTGATGTAGGAGCATCCCTGATGCATGAGCAATCTTGCATCAACCAAAAATATTTCCTTTCAGTTTAGTTCTTGTTCAGTTCTATGTGCAGTTTTTGTGTTCCTACTGGTATGTTCAGGTAGTTGCTTGCTTTTCCTTGTCGATCAGACTTTCGGTTTCCAAGATTATTTATGTGCTTAATTCCAGATTCTCAGTCTATTTGGATTCTTTTCCGACAATATATTTCTTTTGGTTTGACTATTTCTAGATTTCAGAGCAATTTTGGGCTTACTGGTTGGTTTTCTTTTTCTTAGAGCAGTTTTGGGCTTACCAGTTGGAGATTCTTCTTTTCTGGAGTGGTTTCTTGGCGTGTGGATCTATTTTGGGTCTTTCTTAATGTTCCTAAGTCCTTGGTCAACTTTCTCGTTGATTCACACTTCTTGGTGGTTCTTTTCTAGAGAAGTTCCTTTCATTCTTGGGGTCGACCTATTTACACGTTTCATTTTCCTGCATTGGTAAATGTAATCTTTTTGTGGCCGACCTGAATATGTTCTAGAGGGTATATATATGGTATTATGTAATCATTTGTAGGATAGTAGATCAAAATAAGCATTTAGATTCATGATTAGAGATCTGGATGACTCTGAGAGTTCTAGATGGATTGTACTCGACATGTTAGCCTACATGTAACCGGTTGATTACCAGATGTTCTATGATGAATGTATGATGATAACCAGTTGGTTACCAGAGGTTCTAAGACAATAATATGATCGAATTCTATAATCTTTCAATTTTTTATTGTTGCTTTCGTTGTGTTACTCTTACATTGCATGAGTCAGTCAGTTCTCTTTGAGGATTCACTGGTTATGGTTGCACTATTGAGACACCCATTCTCAACATTCTCCCACTTGATGAAGAACTTACTGGTATCTCTAGAACATACATGACTAACATCAGCTAGAACAATAGCTAGAACAATAGCTAAAATGACTACTCCCATCCAACTAATAAACCCATAGGATTGAAAAATAACACCCACAGTAAGTGCTAACCATCCAATCTCACATACCACAAAGGTATCCACCATCAGTAAACTCACACAGTTAGAGCATCATTGACCATCTTAGAATATTTCCTTCATGCTTCCTCTGACACAAGCAAAGCAACCACATCTTCAATTTTGAAAGTGGTTGTTGTATTTCCAATGGCCATCACTAGATGATCCCATGTGTCAGGCAAGGAACATATAACAAAAGAATACAATGATCCTCATCACTGATTGTTACACCCACAAACGTTAACTATGTAACAATCAAGTTGAGAGAATTCAAATGGTCTACTATAGGTGCGCCTTCATTCATATTCAAAGAGTATAAATTTTTCCTCAAGAATAACTTATTTACCAGAGACTTTCCATGATAAATGTCACCAAGTTTCTTCCATAACAAGGATGTTGTCTTATCTTCATGAACATTTAGAAGAACAAAATCTGCAAGATAGAGTCTAATAAGCCCTTTGGCTTTCCTATCTGCAAGATCCCAATCCACTTGTTTCATTCGTGAGGGTTTAGTCCCAAACACTGTGACCCAAAGGTCTCTATCCACCAATAGGTCTTCCATAGTGAGTTTAAATAACTCATAGTTTCTACCATTGAATTTCTTAATGTATACTCTTCCTGAAGTTCTTTCCATCTCAATTTGCAATCAATAGTACTCTACAAAACTCCCACAACAAAATTAACATAAAAAACCTATCCTACCCATAAGGATAACACAATTGACCATGCTCTGATACCATTTGTAAGGAAAGAACGACACAAAAACACCTTCCACAATTTTAAATTCAAAGAGGAGAGAAGTAGAGGTTACTTTCAATTTTAGATTATAGTCATTAAGATGCACATTTCCATATTAATAGACCATGACAGAACAAGATTCACACACAAAGCAAACACACAATTTACATGGGAAAACCCTTACGGGAAAAAGAAACCCACCACCAAAGGAAAATCACTTGTATTACAGTAATAAGACAATTACATACAAGTTACAGATTATTCTCTTAGGTGTAAATTCACAAACTTTGATTTGGCAGCATTAACCTAAAAATAGAATTTAACCCACATACCACACATGTGGGTTGCCCTTCAATTTGATATCATTCAAAAGAATTACAACCCAATAAATCAAGCAATGTGCTCTCTAAAACCCACTCTGCAACCATTTCTTCAACCTTTTATACCTCTGCCTAGAAAAAACCATTCCAACCACCTTTCATAGACTTTATCTCGAACCAATTACTGGCATCCAATTCAGCAGGAAAAAACTAGTCACATGTGGTCCCTACTAAATCCCATAGATCATCAACATAGGATACAACTCAGACCAACCATTGGCTTCCAACTCAGTAGGACAACATGAGTTAGTCATGGTTCCCACTACATCTCTTGACTTATCGGCAAGATATCTCACTTCGACATTCTCCTAGAACTGCTTTTATCGAAATGCAATGTTATACCCAAAAGAGCTTTCCATCACGACAAACCAAAGCTATATTGAAATGGTCTTTGTCGGTGAAGAACTATGACTTTGGTTAACAACTGAGAGTGTCTTACCGAACTCGCATGTTATATTGAAATCGCTTCAACGCTCGATGATGCCAAGACTTCTATAAGTCCTATCGAGCTTGTTGCATCTCCACCCGTGTGTAAAACATGAAAGGTATTCAGCTGTCTTCAGAGCTAGTCAACAAGATGACAATTTTCCACACCGAACTATTGATTGCAGAAATGAAATGCCATATGATCAAGATTTCAACCAATAAGTTTGAGACACCCATTCTCAATAGGATGCAATGTCCTATGGTAATCTACCTTCAAAATTTTGATCAACGTTCTCCACTTTATTTGTTTTTACATAGTAGAGGTCTTCATTTTTCACAAAAGGGTTCTTTGGAAGCATGGCCTAGTAGAATGATAACATGAGATAGAGTGAGACATGTCATTAATGGATGTAAGAGTGATATAAGAAATGTGGAAAAATGTGATACTAGAGGTGCAAATATATATAGTCATAACACTAGTAAAAATAACATGAAACATTTTTGAATGGAGGAAGGAAGGATAGATATGGAAATTTCAATATATGAGAGCTATAATAAGGGAGAGGTGAAATTTTAAAAGGATGAAGCATTCAAAGAATTGGGAGTGATCTTTGTACTAGTGCCTTAACACACTTATCCACTTAAACACAACTACCAAGTTTATGGGTAAATGAATTTTATTTTACATGCAATTTCAATTGTATAGGTGCGGATCTAAGTCAAATATGTGCACAATCAATGTACAAATTCTAAGATGCTTGTTTAATTAGGCCCTAAAATTTCAACATTGCTATAAATCAGTTTATAACATTGTTAGTATTATTTTCCTATCTCTAAAATCCAAGCATCATATTTAAATTAATTTAATATCTTCAATCAATTCATTCAATTTACCATTTCTAATCCGAACTCTTATACCCAGGCTAATTTTTTTTTAATTCTATTAATTATTTAATTAGCTTATATATTTATATAACATGCATTTTCCTCTATAACCTTCTAAACGATTACAATTAAAAAATTCATAAATGAATAACGAAATATGTTACATTTTTTCCTATTATTTTAATATACACATCTTGATAAAATATCCAATCTTTTTCATACTATAGATTCTTCAAAAAAATGTCTTTGGACATGTAGTGTCGCTGCTAAAACACTTTGTTGATGAAGCGGCCACCAAGATTCAAACCCCTGCTGAACCATTGAACTCGCAGGTCAATTCACAAAAGCAGGTTAACTCACCATTGTTAATGGTAAGCGAGAAGAATGGTTTCTTAATTATATCCAATGGCCTAGTATGTCTAGAATATGTAAAATTCATTGAACTTTCCTCATATTTATTCTCCTACGTATGCGAATAATGGATACAATTGTAATTGATTCCGTTCGTTTAAAAACATAAAATAAAAGAAAAAGAAATAATATGAAATATCAATAACAATTACAATTATAAAAGTAAAAGAAAATAGAATAATATGAAATAATATATAATTTATAATTAGCATATTAATAAATCATTCTTTTTTAAAAATTATATGAGCATAGTTCTTGTAAATATTAATAATTGTTAATGTTCAAAGACTTTTCTCTCTAATAGGCCCCGATTACTAATGCCAAAATATTCTCCTCAACGCAGATAGTGTGAGATCCTACTCTACAATATTATTGACTTTAGGAAGAACAATGTTGGTGTTAATGGCATATATTGTCCAATTGGGTTCCCTCTTTTTCACACCTAGTTATTGAATTTTACTTAAAGCTTTTTTATTTTTATGTCTCAAGTTATAAGACAAAGACACATGCCATAATTTTATATTTTTCTATTTCTCACCTTGGCCTATATAACAAAGGGTTTTTATGACTTAGTTTTAAATTATCCCTCTTGGTTTTGGGGACATCATGCCCTTCTCCTCAAGCCTTGGGTAGCCTCGTTGAATCCTCTCACGAAGCCCTTTCACCAGCTTCTAGTTTGGATTTGTCTATGAAATCTCTTGCTTAATTTTTGGTGCAAGCCTTGTTATATAGGCATTGGTGATTCATTGGGTCTTTTTCTCATGGTGTATGATGCTACTACTATGTTCTCTCATGCTAGCTGAGCTCACATCCTTTTGGAGCTATACTTATCCTCATCTCTCTTGGCTAAGGTGGTTTTATACGTTGAGGATGCTCTTGGAACCAGCCTTATGATTATGAAGGAAATATTCTCAGTGTTGGCGATACTTTACTACTGGTTATTTGGCTTTGGATTATCCTCACATGAAGGTTTCACATTCCTACTCTTGGTAGAAGAATACTAAACATGATATACCCATGGTGTTGGGTTTCAAAATAGACTCTAATTTGGAGCCCCTTGTTCCTCTATTTTTGTTGAGTCATCACTTCCTAATCCACACACTTCTTAAGTTATTTCTTTTCACCCACTGGTTCTTTGGGGTATGATGAGTGAGTTCCTTGTGGGTCGTACATCCCCTCCTCTACAATCCTCTTCTCTGATTCATCTCTCTTCTTGTGGCTTATCTACCATTTTGGCCAAGGAAATATTTTCTCCTCCCTCCTATCTACTTTCTAGTGGTGTATATCACACGTTTACATGGACTATTTTTCAACATGGGAAGAAAGGTCATCCAAAGAAAGTCTACCATTCCCATGCCCAAATTGAGGGTGTAAAATTCTTTAGGTTTGATGCAATTATTTAGTTGTATAATTTGTTAGTTTCTTGTAGCCAAGTTTTTTGTTTCCTTGTGGTTGGTGTGCATTGTGCCATCTATATTTTTCAATAGATTTGTATAGGAATGAGAACCTACTTGAAAGCCCAACTTTTCTTTGCATGGGATTGGGATACTTTTCGCAACTTCGCTTAATGAATTTTGGTAGATCTAGCAATTAATGAGTGTTGTACAAAAAAATATGGTGTTGCGTAGTGGTAAGAAGAGGAAAGAAGCCCCAGTGTCACCATTTTTACTTTATAGTAGTTTCCATTAGTAAAAGATTAAATATAAGAACCTTGTTGGAACCTAATGTGGTTTTGAGAATCATTTTAAGAGTTCAAAAATGTTTTATAACTTCTAAAAACTTTAGATGGAACTTGTCTTCTCTATTTCTCCTTGTTCCTTGTCATTAGGTTTATCTCTTCTTTTATCTTTTGATGTGTCCATCTTAATCTTCTTATAGTTATTTTTTTGAGTTGGTGCTATTTTTAGCAAAGGGACAAGTTTGGGGAACCTTGTCAATATGTGAAAAGGTTGCAAGAACCTCATCAATTGCTAACACAAGTTCTAGAACCTATTTGAAGTTACACACTTTAACTTCCCTTTCTTTTTGTCTTGTTAGCCTTTTGGTTGTGTAATGTCATAAATTGTAACCCCTTACAATTTCATACTCCTTTTTCGTTCTCTTGCCTTAGTGTATCTTCTCCTAGCTCTTTTCTCAACCTATTTCTATCTTTTCACTACAAAAATGATATCATATGATGATATGGTGATTTAAATCCTTGTCTTGAATCTATGTATACTAGAACCACCTTTGTTTCACCCCTTTCTAGGTGGACTAGGGTCCTAGGTGTCATAGTACCCCTAGTTTGGCCTATTTTTAAATATGTTAGTCTACACGTTCCCACCAATTTATTCCCAATCCTAATATTTTTATATGGCAAAATGTAACCACTCAACTTGAAACTATCCATTAGGTAAAGGTTTTAAAGAAAGCTAAAAACACCAATTCTAAGATCACCAATTATGAAATTTTGTTCAAGCTAACAATTTCCCAGCCTAATTGACAAAGAATGTTTATTCCTTGAGTTTAATAACCACAACATCCAAAAAACTTAAAGAAACAACAATAGCCCTACATTTTGCAAAGCAATTTGGTGTGAGCTTCGTCGGTTGTGGTTTTTGGGAATCAAATGCTTTGTTGAAGGAAAAGACTTCTTTTGTATACCAGAAGAATCTAGCTTGAAAAAAATTATCTAAATGAGGGTAGGATTGCAATTCCTCCAAAGGAATTCAATTGGCCCCAGTAGCAACAGAGTTACTGAGCCCACAATTTTGTGCCAAAGAAAACCTAGGATGAAAGCATACATTTATTGGGAGGTGAGTTCGACTTGGAGCCCTGAATTTCGCCAATTTGTTTGTATATCCATATAACATATACCTATATTATACACAACGTATCACTATCTTATATAAAAACATGACATAAAAAAATAAAATTCTTGTAATTTAAACTTAAATATATAGTTTTATATATTTTCAACTAGTAATCACTATCAACAAATTATGATACATTTAAACTCACATTTTTTAATATATTAACAAGAGTTGTGCTACAACTAGAGTCCCTGCCTTATGCAAAAATAGGAAACTTTGCAAAAAATAAAAGGAGATTTGTTTTTTGTTAAAAAAATTTGAGCCATGTATGAAAATAGTAGAGATTTGTTAAATTGTGTAAATATTTTTATGATTGATCTTAAAATCTATTAATAATATTTAAATTAAATTAAAAATTATACACGACATAATATAAAAAATAAAATTGTGAATTATCTCACCTATTAATTATTTCATAGCAGTGACATCCTAATTACAATATTTTTGTAGCTCAGCTGATAAGAAATTAAATTTTTTTATTTACATTAAAGGTGAGAATTTGAAAATATTAAATGCTTTATAATAATAAAGTTAAAACCATTTAATCACATATACAAAACATATAAGCATAAAAAATTAGTTGTTGTCTATATACAAAAATTATAAGCATAAATAGGTATTTAGTTTTTTAAAGGTTGAGTTTGGATAGGGTAGATGGATGTAGTGGTTGTTTGTGTACAACTTTTAATGTTAGATATGTACTCTATTAATATTTGCTCTCAGACTTTGGGTTTATCTCTTGTTTATGGACAAGTTATATATGTATGCAAGTATTTTCATTTTAATATATAAACCTCTATATTGTCAATTAAAAAAAATAAGATGAAGGCTCAATTTGAGCCTAGGTTAATGTGGGGCCAAGAAAGTGTTATGGTCTTTGCCCATTCAACATTAGAAGATATAAAAAATAATTATCCCATCTTTGCAAATTAATTGGCCAATTTTTATTATTTTTTCATATGAAAAATTAAAAAACCTATATACAATTGTAGACAATATGAATGTAAAATAATTATAACCTTCATGTTCCATGTGATAATTAATGTAAAAAAAATTCATATAATCTTTATTATGTTATTCAAACATTAATTTAAAAATATTTATATTTTTTTTTCGATCGGTAAATGTTTCTCATTTTATTCAATATCAGGTTGTACCTAGCCCGAACCAGTGGGGTTTATAGCAAGGGAAGCCCATCCCCATCACATGTGTACGACCCATGGATAGGTCTATCATTACACTGCAATTTTAAACTGCCCTTAACATTAGAACATGGCTGAAGCTATTCTGGCTCCAAAACAGACCTTTTGTACAACATGTTAGTGATAGGTTAGTCAATCGTAGCCATTAATTGTAAAATCAACAGTGTAAAACGCGTGACTAACATGCATATTAGTCAATCCGTACTGTCGTTTTGGAGCCAGAATAGACGCGTCCTTAGAACAAGGAGGGACATTAGGAGGGATATTCTCCATGCCTCTAATATCTTTTTTCTTTTTCACCTCTGTCCATCCCACATTTGGAGTCCTTGCCCCATGTGTCGCCATCTTGGATACAACCAAACAAGGCACCTGTCAGTTCACAAGAGCTTGTAGCTCATTCTCCTTCTTCTTGTCAGAATCTTACTAAAATCCCAACACAACTGTCCTCATCGGTTGTGACACTCCTGCATCCTGCATCAACACTTAACCCTAGGCTCATATTCAGGAAAAAGAGGGGGGGTAATCACTCCCAAGGGTGTGGCACAATCTTCCTCATGTGGGGAGACTTTATTATCATCTCGTTCCACCACATAAAGGGCATCAGATAGATATTTCCCCCAAGTGCCGTACTTGGATAATTTTTCCATCTCACAACTAGCAGCAAGATGACCCATCTGGAATCATCGGCGGCATCTGAAAGGGATGCCCTTGTAATCGATTACTTGCAGCCAACAACCTTCACCAAGTTTCGGATTAAGATCCCGTGGAAGTCCCTTACTCAAATCCATCTCAACCAAGATGCGAGCAAAGGAAGTGTGATGAATACCCACATCTACTCCCAAGAATTTACCCAAGGAATCACAGATGGCCTCAAAGCAGGATTCAAACCAGAATTGTAGAGGCAAATATGGGATTCTACCCCACAAAGGAACATGGTCAAAGGATCTAGTTGTAGGGTTGAAGGATGGGTGCCACGGTTTCAGCAGTAGCAAGTATTTATCTTCCCATCACCATTTATTCTCAATAAGGATCCGATTCGTATCTGCCACACTGTCAAAAACCATCACAAAGAAGCCCCGGGCCCCTGGAAAAATATGGATGTTCCCATCAACAATGGGTTTCCAGTGAGAAGAGATCCATTTGTAGAAATCGGGCAAACTGGGCCAAAAGCCCTTGAATCTCCCAATAAGACCCATTTCAGAAAAATATTTTTCATTACCCTTTACTTCTGCCACAATTTTTGCTCCCAAGTGAATAGTTGGACTAACTGCAATCGGAAAACAGTGAGTAGTAGTCTTACTCGAGTCGAAGAAGCCAACCCTAACCCAATCGCTGGGGGTGTTGCCATTCATAGGCCTGTTAATCTTTAAACCTGCGTCCCGAGCAGTGTCCCAAATGCCGGATTTTCCCGAAACCCCACACCTAGGATGAGAAACGTCGTTGTCTTTGGTCAGATGGAGGCAAGACCTCCTGAAAGCACTGTTGCCGTCGTGCCCTAAACTGCCACCATGATTTAGGAGGGAGGCACTGCCTGTCGGCTGGCACCGCAAGCCATCCCTGCAAACCCTAGCATAGCTTGCACCTCGCTTCACCTCCAAAATGGTCGAAAAACACAAAGATTATTATGATGAACAAAAATATTTATATTATTTCTTATACTAATTTATTAATATGATTATCAATTAATTTTATAAATTGAATATATCTTAATATAATATTATTTTCATATAATTTTCAAAATTCAATAAATATATTTTTAACAAATATCAACATAATATAAAACAATAACATATTATTATCTTTAAATCATATATATTTTTTGAAATCAAATAACAACCCACAAAAAAATAAAAATAAATAAATTATTAGCTCTCTACTAGAATACTAGCCTCTTATAAAAACAAAAGTGTTCTCCCAAGGCAAGTGTGAAAAATTCATAGGGAACCCATATTCTTTTAATGTTAAATAAGATCACATTGATGATTACATTTATGGCTGAATTTGCTTATTGCTTATTGATTAGAAGATTTTTTACTACAATTTTTAATAGAAAAAAGAAAAAAACCAGCAAAATAAAAAGTGACAAATAACAATTAGAAAAAAATAATAAAAATTAAACTCAAGAAATTCATAGATGCACAACCTTTAAAATAAGCATTTAATTTTCTACTAATACAATTCTCCATAAATGATTAATTGCATTGGAGGGCTGAAGTGAAAACATTAGTGACTAATAAAAAAAAAATTATTGTAAACTAATAAAAACATCAAAAGATGTTATTCAATGATGGATTGGCATATGTATAAATGATTCTATTGACCAAACACCATTAGAAATAATTAAAAAACAACAATCAAACTAATTAATATATGTTGCTTATAAATATTCAATAACACTTTTAAATACTCTAGGTCTAATACTTAACTAAGGCGAAGCACGTGACATTCGTAGAACTTTCCTCGCTGATTGAGGATTGCATGGCGTCATATTCAATCTCCTACGTATAGGAATATAGATGTTTCCAAAATATTCACGTTTCACACATGAATTCCTTGCTTAAGCTCAAAGCACTTTAAAATATGATGGCCTGGGATTCAATCTGAAGTTGACAAATCACTTCAAAAATCAAATTATTGAGATATTGCTAATTGCAGAGAGATAAGAATCTGAAGCAGACAAATCACCTCATATCTCTTTTAACCTGTAGGGCATTGCGGTTATATATAGTATACAACTTCCCATTTTAACTCAATACAGACCTTTTGGGATTGAATCTTAACAAGATAATTGCTGTTCAGGACTCTTTGAGTTCCCTCAAACACTTCAGAGAAAGTGAGACGAAAATTCTTACAACATCGCAGAAGTGTTTGGGAGAACTCTGGGAATCTTTGAACTTCTGTCATTCGGATTTATTTTTTCTGATGTATATATATTTAAGCCGATAGGCTTTTAGTGGGGGATTTCTCCGGTAGAAGTGCAAGACAATCCGGTCATGGACGATTTCCGATGATCGGTTGTTTTTTGCTATGAACAGTGCATGGCATTTTTTTTTGTGTAGATGTGAGGTAGAACTAGTACAATCTTTCTGAACACAGTGTTTTTCTCCATTTGCATTAAAGCACTATGCAGGATGCCCACTATGCCGCCTATCTGTAAAGTAATTTAATTTCTTCTAATTGTTTCAGAGAACACAAGTTTCACAAAGCTTTTGAAATTATGTAGACATTAATCAATTTATGTAATATTGTTTCATCTTTTGGTCAGTTATACTATTTTAATTGGGTTTACCATAGTGTCCTATTTACCCATTTCAGTTACTAACTGATATTAATATACTTCATTTTTTTTCGTGATCTATAAAGTAATTTAATCTCTTCTAGTTGTTGCAGAGAACGCAAGTTTCACAATGCTTTCAAGGGACTTGTTCCATTGAGCTGTACAAAACCTTGTCACCCTTGGCGTGTTTGCTTTACATTTTAAATCACAAAGAATGCTATACAATTCATTCTAGTTCTTAGCAGCGTCCAATCCTTGATCTTTTTTGTTTGGTGTTATTACTCATTTGTCTGCTTCTCTTTCAATTTTCCATGCGTACCCAATTGCCTATATTTGCGACAATTTCTATATTAAATTCTGAATTCACAAAGAAAGTCTTCTTGCAAGGTAGTTCATCTCTTACCCTTTATTTGACTTATACTGTAATTAGTGATGATAAGTACTGCAAACAGTTTGTATGAGTTTTTCACAGTTATAATGTGTTATAATGTTTTTTTTGTAGTAGATTTCAAAAACTCGCACACCATTTTATTCAAAAATCTACTATAAAAAATTCTATGGATTGTGGAAATCTTATATCTCTAATTATAATGTTATAAAGTGCAAGCTTTTAAATTGATTTTTGTATGTTTTTTATTTCATATATTTTAAATTTAAAAATATAAGTATGTTTTGAATTAAAAAATACACAGTTTGATTTATGGTAGATTAGATTGCTTTACTGTTTCAAATACTTTGTTCTGCATTTTTAATGTCTAGAAGGAAGGGGTTGTTGCTTGCTGTCGAGGGGAGAGCTATCAAAACATAAAGGGCGTTGGGTTGGTTGCCTATAATTTGATTGTATCCTTTATAATTCTTAGATTACAAAGACCTCTATTTTCTTTGATTGATAAAATAGGGTTTCATCAGTTCTTTCACTTTAAAAAAAATAAAAAAAAATGAAAACGGATCAGTTTACCCTGACTTTAATTTTGGAAAGGCAAAACGCATCATAAGAGTGGAATTAGCAAGTTCAAAGCCAAATTGCATGACGTTTGACAGCATCCACACCCCTTCTGTCAATATGTGAGCTCTGGAACAGGGTTTAAATTAGTTAAATGTCAGTCAATAATTTGGTGTCAGTTAAACTTTCTATTTTGTAGGAAGACATATAAATAAGCAATGATTCAGCTGTATCTTTTCTGTTGTCATTTCTGGTTTTAATTGAAATGCCATCTCATGGAATGCAATGATTGCACAATATGCACAAACTGGATTTATTGAAAAGGATTTAGAAAATTTTAGGCAAATAATATATGCTTTGGCTATTTTGATCTTGTTATAATGTGTCTCAAAATCTATTTCATTAAAATTACAGAAACATAACTTTCCCTGTGAGTTGCTTGAATAAATTTAGAGTTTGAATGTGAATATGCCTTCACCGTAATAGTTTGGTTTTCCAATCGAGGCAATCTCCAGGGGGGCACATTCACCCTGAATCCTTCTACAGCGCAGGTATTGCTATAACAAAACCAGTGGAAATTATTTTAGAAGCATGTTTTTGTAGCGCATTGTGGTTATAGATATACATCTTCCCGTTGCAACTCAATCTCATTTAACAAGATTATTTCTGTTTAGGACTCCTTGAGTTCTTTCAAACACTTCAGTGAAACAGAGCTATACATCACAGACTTGTGTCTGGGAGAACTCTGGTGATCTTTAAACTTATGTCAAGGTAACATATATTTCTCCTTATGTGATATAAATTATATTTTACTGCAGAGTTTTAAGAGTTCTTCCAAACACCTCAGTGAAACAATGCCGTACATTACAGAAGTGTTTGGGAGAGCTCTGGGAATCTTTGAACTGCTAACCAGAGTTATTTCACTTGATGTGTATATATTGGATAGAAATTAATTTTTACAGGCTATGATTGCAGAGTTTTAAGAGTTCTGAAATGTTTCTAATAATTCCATGGTTAATGAACTGTTTACAGCTATGCCATTTAAGTTATGGAAAGTGAAAATCGTTGAGGACGTGGAAGCTGCCTCTTAATATATTAGTCTTTAGATTACATGCAACGACAAGTAATTACTAGTGTGAAATTTACTAATCAATGCACTTAGTTCTCTTATTTATTAATTTAGATAGTTTGAGAGTAATCTGTAAGTAGTTCAGTTTATTTGATTGATGATTAATTTTTTTATAACAGATTCGAAGTTTAAATTTTGTAAGAATATCTAATGTGGAGTTTTAGGTGATGGTTGTTGGTTTTTCATAGTTGGTTTTTAATGTGGATGCGATTTCTACATAAAGTCGATTTTTAAGTTATGTTTATTGATTTTTCATTGGTGATTTTTAGTGTATGTGCTTCTAAGGAGTGTGTATTAGTCTAGCTTCTATTAGTCCCACATAAATTCTCATATTAGTGGAACACTTATAAAAGATATGCAAGGAAAAAAGTGTCCAATAAAAGCTTGAAATAAAATTTGAAAAAAAAAGAGTATTTTTCTATTCGAGAGTCATTTACAACAAAACTTGGCAAACCAATAAGAATTGGGGATACAACATTACAAATAGAGTTAGAATATTATCTAATTCATTGTTGGAACTTGAGGCAACATAATATTTTTTATTGAATTCCATAACATTACAAAAAATGTCTATACTCTTTAGTACTACATTCTAAATAGAGAGTCACCCACAAGATGCTTTTTATGATTGAAACATTGCAGTTATTTAAGAAAAATATTCTTATCTATAAATATGTGAATAATATATTCATATATCACTAAATAGAGATTCATAAAATATACTAAGTTGGTCTTGGACCATATTGATAGAAACATGAAAATTATAAGGACTTATATTATAAATTGGCATATATTGTTTAATTGGGTTCCCTCTTAGATTCTTTTCGCACCTAGTTATTGGATTTTATGTAAGACATTTCACTTTTATGTCTTAACTTATAAGATAAAGACACATGCCATAACTTTATATTTTTTTTGTCTCACCTTGGCCTATATAACAAAAGGTTTTCATGATTCAATTTTGAATTCTCACCATTGATTTTGGAGACATCATGCCCTTATCCTTAAGCCTTTGATAGCCTTGTTGAAGCCTCTCATCCAATCCTTTCACTAGCTTCTAGTTTGAATTTGCCTCCCAAATCTACTACTTCATTTTTTATGCAACTCTTATTGTCTGAACATTAGTGATTCATTGGGTATTTTCTCATGGTGAATAATGCAAGTACTATGTTCTCTCATACTACCTAATTTTGCATCTTTGTGGAGCTACACTTACCTTTATCTTCATCTCTTTTGAGTAATGTGGTTTTATAGGTTGGGGATTACTCAAAGAACCAACATTTTGATTACAAAGAAATCCCTTTTCCACTATTGGAGGTTCTTTGTTGCTAGTTACTGTAAGAAAAATAACAAGTGCAGGAAATTGCAGAGAAGAATGAAAACACATAACACTCAGATTTACGTAGAAAAAACCTGGTAAAAATATACTAGTAAAAAACCACGAGCAAAAAATATTTTGTATTGATTCTCAGGAATTACAGAGTTAGAACAATCTCAAAACTATACATCAAAACATGATTTTGAGCAGCATAAAACAACTGAGTTGCAGAGTCCTAAATGAAGACAAATTACTAAATATGGTAAGTAAAAAAGCCAAGAAACAAAGAGCTAGAATGCAAGTACAAAAGGTAATGGAAATCTCATACTGAATAATGCAAATGAGTTGTGTACATATAGGTCAAAGTGCAACCACGAAAGGGGGGAAGAACTGGAGTGGTCGCAAAACTACCTAAGAAATAAGGAGGATGTGTCAAATAATATTTGACAGCACTCAAAACCTCTTAAAAACTTGGACACCTCATAAGGATATGTGTCAAGTTACCTAGCTAGGCTTATATGTGGATGCCTAGGTGGAATATAAAGTACACTAACACCCCCCTTAAGCATAGCTTAGGTGACTACCATAAGAAATGGATCCCGACTACTAGCTTGGTGAGGTACCAATGTACAATGCAATCTCTCATAAAGTCGAGTAAGATAGAAAACCCAATGGGAAAAAACTATCCTCCAAAAGAGAGAAAAAGAGAAGAATACTAGAAAGCTCCTCCAGAGGATGATGATGTTGCTGATGTAGACCGCACACCAAGAAGAGATCGTAGATGAATGAACTTGCTTGCAGAAAAGGGTTTGGTGAAGATGTCAACAACCTTCTCTGAAGACTAGCAAAAAACTAAGTCAATGATTTGTCCATGAATCAACTCTCAAATGTAATGCATATGAATCTCTATGTGCTTGGTTCGCTGATGTTGAACCAGATTCCTGCATATCTGAATAGTACTTTGGTTATCGCAATAGATAACCGTAGGTTGCTTGAAAGGAATACCAAACTAAAAAAGAATGCCTTGAAGCCATATGGCCTCAGTAGCTGCGTTAACATCCCCTCTGAAATATGCCTCTGTGGAAGATAAAGCAATAGCATTTTGCTTCTTGCTAGACCAACAAATAGGACCTGAACCAAGAGAAAAATTGTAACATGAAGTAGACTTGTGATCTCAGTATCACCAACCCAACTTCAATCTGTAAAACCAACCAAGTCAACTAAGTAATGAATCCCAAACCCAAGTGTGTCATGAAGGTAATGAAGGATCCTCTTAGCTGATTTCCGATGCAACTCATGAGGCTCCTGCATAAATATGAAAACCATACCAGCTGCATATGAGATATCTAGCCTAGTATGAGTCATGTAAATAAGATGAAATAACAAGTTGTCGATACAAAGTAACATCAACCAAGGGTGAAGTGCAAGAAGTCTTAGTCATGACTCCAAATAGAAAGGGAGTTGGAGTTGGTCTACAAGTAGTCATGCAAAACCTAGAAAGTAAATCAGGAGTGTATTTGGGTTGAGCAAGTGTAATCCCTGAATTTGACTGTGAAATCTCAATGCCAAGGAATTAGTGTAATAAACCGAAGCCTATCATGTCAAACTTGTGTTCAAGTGCTGACTTCACTACTGAAATGGCAGATGAAGTACTCCCAATAATCAAAAGATCATCAACATAGAGTACTAGTATCAAAAGTAAATCATTCTGTCACAAAAGATACACATTAGGATATGAATGGTATCTAGTAAATCCTGAAGATAGAAGATAAGAATCCATCTTGGCATACCAAGCCCTAGGGGCTTGCTTGAGGCCATATATAGATTTCCTTAGTTTGCCAACTAAGGATGAATCCTAAAAAAAAACTGGTGGTTGTTCCTGTAAAGCGGAAAAATCGCGATCGAACCCTAGTTGCTCTCCCCTCTTCCAACTCCGAGGAGAGAGAAGGGAGAGTCACTCCAGGGTTGATGGTTTTCACTTAGGAGGGACTTTACATTCAAAAGAGGGGTTGAAACCCACAAGATCCAATCCCACACAATGCAAGATTGGATGCTAAATGCGTTTCAAGGGGTAAGAAAGCAAGGCTACCCTCTTTTGTAAAGAATGTTGATAGAAGGATTAAGCTAGGAATGCATAGAAAGTGAGAAAGATTCTCTTATAAACTGAGATAGGGATATAGGATGAAGCTACGAACCTGGAATTAGCAGTAAAATGTCGATACGGCGCTGTCCTGCAAATTTGAGCAAAAGTTGCTGGGACGATGGCACCCAGCGTGCACACGGTCCTCCGAAAAATCCGCGAAATGAAGGGGGATCTGTTCGTCTCTGCACAAGGATTCCAGATCTTCAATTTCAGCTGCGTACCTGCCACCTACACACAGAAAAGCGAAGACGATTGGGGGGTTAGGGATTAGGGGTTTGCCTTTAGGTCAAACCCCGGTTTTGGAATTAACCAAGAAATGAGAAATTGCTGTAAATGTAAATGTATGTAATGTAAAACAAGTACTAATACCTTGTTGTAAGGATGTTTGTATCCTTATGTGCGAAGGTATAGATTTTGTTGTTTGTTGTATGTTGTATGTTGTAGCATGTAATGTGTTGTAAGTGATCTCCTCTTCAATGGTTGAATCCTTGTCTTGAATGCAACACTTAGCCTTGAATGGAGACTTGAAATGATCAATTACTTGAAGGAATGCTTGAATGCTTGAATGCTTGAGTATAGTTTCCACGCTTGTCCACATATGTCCTTCTTGCCCAAATGGGAGAGGCAAATGTAGTTTATATACTTGCCAATTAGGGTTAATAGACTGATTTTCCCGACCTTAGGCCGACCAGGAAAGATAATTTTCCAATTTGCAAACATAAAGACCCGAAGTCCAAAAGAGACCGGGCCCAAAATAGGACCCAGGGACCAGGGCACTGGGCGCCCTGGTCTTGAAGGACCAGGACGCTGGGTGCTCTGGTCCCACCTCCCGGGACAACAGGGTGCAAAGGAGGTTCAGGCCAGGGTGCAAGAAAATGCAGTTTTTGGTGTCATAATCAGGTTTCGGGGTCTCCATTCAGGTTCAGTGTTGCGTTGCCATCGTGAAGACCCAAATGCGGTCGAAATTGCAAGTGTCGCAATTTTAGGACACTACATTTAGCCCCCACTTTAGCGGGAGTATAAGCGTACGCTCATACTTCCGGTAAAGTACAAGGAAACAATATTGAAAAACTTTCACCACGTCAAGGAGGCAAGATACACTAAGCCCCCAGTGGACTAAGGATCTTACGACTTCGATTGACAAAGTAAAAGGGAAGATCACGAGGGAGAACCATGACTGTCAGTAGTAAGGTTCCCTCACTATGAGTCATGCAAGAAAGATATCAAAAATTTTCAAGGCAAGGCTAAATTTGCCAAGAAATTTTCAAGTATCTTGAAAAGATATGAATGGGATGTATGCCCCCCTACGTTAAAGTGATCGTACATGCCTCACCGGGGGTGATTGCTTTAAGGTAGTGATACATATAAGAAATGAGAAAGGAGCACGTTATCACAAGGATTTAGCCCCCAAGTGTGAGATAAGCCCAAGGATAATAGACACAAAACACAAAGCACAAGGTGACTTCGCTTTCCTCGGGGTCAGTATGCTGTATGATAATTCATGTATATCATATGTATGTATGCATAATTGTTCTTCATTCCCCAATCAAGGAAGGTCACCTAGAAGAAGGGAACACATGTGTCTTTTGAGTCAACATGAGAGAGACCAAAAAGAGATCTCAATGCTTTGCATCGTCCTCAAGTAGACAACACTAAGGACAACAAATAGAAGAATGAGAATAACACATAGAAGAAGTAACAAAAGAGAGGAGGAGAGAATCTGCTATGCTAATGAAACTAGTCTAGCACGTCATCTACCCCCCGATCTTGCTGATCAATGTTTCGGGAAGGTAGGGAACACGCTAGAGGAGGAACATCCAACACAGCAGATGGAGCTATCACAAGATCCAAACAAGGGCTATGTTCATGTTCCGAGCCACATTGTTCTTGTCTAGGAGCTAGGATAAGTGCTTTAGAAAATTCATTAGATAAATGGTTATCAATATCAACAAGTTCATATTCACTATCAGAAGCAAGAGAAGTAACATTTGCATCATGAATAACATTTTCATCTATATCATCATCAAGATTTATAAAAATAGGATCTTTAACTCACACAGGATCAAGACCATCATGCATCTTATGTTTAGGAGATTTCGGCTCAATCGTCGGCTGGGGAGAAAATGGAATAATGCTTGTTGAAGGTGTTTTTGGAGATTGCAAAGTTTGAGCTCTAAGACGACGCTTTCGTCGGTGTTCACGTGCAGAACGATTTCGTCTAGTCTTAGTAGGAAGATTAGGAGATTGAAGAGGAGGAATGTTCTCATCCTTATCACTTGGGTGTTTAGGCTGTGGTCTCTTAGGCTGGATAAGAGGAGAAGAAGAAGGTCTCTTCTCTCTATAGAAGGAAGGAGGAGGAACTGCTCCATATAAAGGAGGAATTTTTGGTTTAGGAAGAAGACCAAGTCCATCATGACGAGGAGGTATAGGTCTACTCTTAGGAAGTTTATTAGATATAGGCATAGTCACATCCATAGGAATAGGTTGGGAATCTTCTTGAGGAAAGACATTAGTTTTATCTTTCAAAGGAAGAACTTCCTTCTCAAGAATGATAGGAATATCAAGTTTGGGTGTTCTAGGTTCACTTAGAGATAGGATCATATCTGTTTTCCACTTTTGATAAGATTTGAAAAGATGATCACTTCGCGGAGGAAGAGATTGGAATTGTTTAAGCCAAAAGTAATCAATAGGAACGCTAGAAGTTCTTTCAGCTGGTTTAAAGAGACTATGATTGACAGTAACAACTTCACCATTATGGGGAAATTTCAAACACTTGTGAATAGGAGAAGCAATAGCTTTCATGGAAGATAGCCAAGGATAGCCAAGCTTCACACGAAATTGTTCAGAAGATGGAATAATAGCAAAGTCCACCTGAAGGGATTTGTTATGGACCTCAATAGGTAATGTAATAGAACCAATTGTAGGAGAAGAAAATGCATCAAATAATTTCACAATCACATCTGTTTTGTCATAGATCACTTGATTCAATTGCAAAGTAAAAAGAAACTCTTCAGTAATGACATTAACCATACAAGAAGGATCAATAAGCACTCCACGGCAAGGTGTATTCTTGACTTTTGCAACTATGTATAAAGGACCATCAGGTGCCCTGATAGTTTCACTGGAATCAAATGTGATGGAAGGTTCTTTAGGGATTTTCTGTTGCTCCACAAAATTAATCACATTCGGAGTCATAGACACAAGATCATCAGGTGAGACAGAGGAATCAATAGTATCAATCGCATTAGAGGTATGAGAAGGCAATGGATCAGTGAAAATCTGAAGATTTTGGTTAGGAGGAGCTACAGATATGTTGCCTTTATCATTCACTCCAGAAACAGAGATAGTATTATTATCAATCAAATCTTGAATTTTCCCCTTTAAAGCAAAACATTTTTCAGTATCATGCCCAGGTTGATGATGGAATTGACAAAAAGATTTGTTATCAAAATAAGGTGAAGTAATCTTTGCAGGATCAATTTGCCTTATAGGAGGAAGAGTAAGCCCATTTTGTTCCAATAACTTATTCATAATACTATGCAATGATTCATTCAAAGGAGTAAACTTTCTTTCTTTCTTAAAAAACTTAGAAATAGGAGACACACCTGATGCTGCATTCACATTGTTGTTGATGATGTTTTCATTGAATTTAATGGACTCTCTGTTCGGTTTAAACTTCCCAAATGGTTGTTGACTACTATCACCCTTATCACTCAGAGCCATAGGATGTGATTGTTCCATTTGACTCACAGTCAGTTGATAATTGTGAAGAGTTGCGCACAACTGTTGGAAAGAAGTAAACTCAGAAAACAGGAGTTTGTCTCGAATATCTTTTTGTAAATTAGAAATAAAGATTCTTTGAATATCATTGTCAGGCACTGGAAAAGAAATTTGAGCATACAAATGCTTATATCTACCAATGAAATCAGTCACTTTTTCTTTAACACCTTGTTTACAATGCATTAAATCAATCAAAGTAACTTTAGGACTTATATTGTTTTGAAATTGTTGAATGAAAGCATTTGCAAGTTGTTCGAAAGAAGTAATAGAATAGGAAGGCAACAAGCAATACCATTGTAGGGCTTTGTCTCTTAATGTTCTAGTAAACAGTTTTGCAAGCAACCTTTGGTCATAAGCAAAATCAGTACATATTGTTTGAAAGGTCTTAACATGTGTTAGAGGATCACCCTTACCATTATAAAGCTCCAAATGTGGAATTTCAACATGTTTAGGGGGAATAGCTCGAACAATATCAAGAGAAAGTGGGCTCGCAACATCAAATGTGGGCACACTAAACTTAGATTGATTCATAGAGGCAATTTGTTGCTGTAAAGAAGAGACAGTTTGTTTAAGATTATTAATGGTCGCTTTAGTCGAAGAGTTCATATTAGATGTGTTAGATTGTGATGGAGGTGTTATGTTATTGAAAGAAGGTAGAGAGTAAGGTGGTGGGACACTATGATAGTTAGTCATAGGAGATGATTGGACAGGAGGAACACTACAAGGAGGAATGGAATGGTTAAATGAATTGCCCCCTTGCGTCATGTTCATTTGTGAAGATATAATAGGAACACTCATTGAAGGAGTGGATGAAGAAGTCGGATTGAATGAAGGAAGAGGGTTAATTGAAGAAGAAGGATTACCCCCATGACTAGTGATCATAGGAGGAATGTATTGTGTTGAAGTAGTCATTATGTTTGATGTAAAAGTAGGTATACTAGCAATAGGAGTTGTCAAAGGAATAGAATGATTGTCTTGAGTAGGAGGTTGTGTATAACCTAAGGTTTCGGCACAACCTTTCATAGGCATCACATTTGAATCCACAATGTGTGCAATACCACGCAAAATATCAATTCCATTCTTATCACTTTGAAGCATACGTTTTAGACCCTCAATTAAAGGAAGAGCTTGACTATCAGGGTATTCTTGAGACATCCATTGTTGAAAATCGTCAAATTGGTTATCCAATTTTGAAAGTTGTTCTACAGAAACCTCATGGAGAGATTCTTCATCATTAAGAGGATTAGAGGAATTACCCATGTCCTCGTTAAAAAGACCATTCAAATTAGGTTCCATCTCCTTAGTAATGAAACCTTGGAAAGACTTAATTCTAAGGCTTCGTCTAACGGGAATAGTGTAAGTAGGGCTTATTGTTGTAAAACTCATGCACTAAAGAGAGAGAGAAGATTTTGAATTTTAGAGGTAGCAAATTTCAATAAAATCAGCCAATCTCCTAGATTTAAGCTGTAAAATGCAATCAGGACAATCTCCCGAAATTTCGGAAAAAATGTCCGGGACCATGGCGCTCGGAGTACACACGGTCCTCACAACTTTTTTCGAAATTTCCAGGGATGAAAGTAATGATGATTTTAAAGCTAATCTGAAAAAATCGAGTGATTTTACAATTTGTAGATAGGCCAAAATAAAGTTGCAATCTCAAAATTGAACCCTACCAAGATTGTTGAAAAATGCAAATTTTGAATTTTGAAAAAGAGAGGGAAACTGAAATTTTGAGGGAATGCTGAAAGCAATGCAGGTTTTGAAATTTAAAAGTTGACTCGATTTCATGCAAAATTCGAATTTGAAAGTGGAAATCAAGGTTGTTACAATTAAACACTTAATTTCAAAAGTCACAAATTGTAAAAATTTGAATAAAACACTGAAATTTCGAATGAATGCAAACACACTTTTCAGATTTAGGACAGTAAGAACACAATTTTGACACAAAATTTCAATTTCAACAATTTTTGAATGATTAGAAGCCCTAAACCAAGCAATCACAAGACCAACTTTGACTGTAATTTTGAAAGTGTTAGATTTGATAAAATTAGCCAAAATTCTGGATTTTAGTAGGAAAATACAGTAAGATCTTGCTCCCGAAATTTTGGAAAAAATGTCGGGGACGATGGCGCTCGGAGTGCACACGGTCCTCGCAACTTTTTTTCAAATTTTCAGGGATGAAAGATATTATGATTTTATTGCGGAATCCCAAGTTATAGCTGATTTGGAGATGTTTTGATCAGTGAAATTGTCGGACAAAGGTTGAATCAAGAGGGTTTCAAAAACTAGGGTTTTGACACTTAACCTACTTAATTTTCAAAATTAATGCACAAATATGAATTGACAATTTGTAATAGAAGGGCAGATCTGAAACAAGCATTAACAATTAAACATTTCACAAGTTTAATTACTTAAAAAGAAAATTTAGGGTTTTTATGCAATTAACCTCTAAAATTTTGCAAAAGATCAAACATGGAAATGCAATCAAGGAATCCAATTTTCAGATCTAACTATGAATAATCAGAAAGGATGTTCACGTCGGGTTCACCAAAATGTAAAGCGGAAAAATCGCGATCGAACCCTAGTTGCTCTCCCCTCTTCCAACTCCAAGGAGAGAGAAGGGAGAGTCACTCCAGGGTTGATGGTTTTCACTTAGGAGGGACTTTACATTCAAAAGAGGGGTTGAAACCCACAAGATCCAATCCCACACAATGCAAGATTGGATGCTAAATGTGTTTCAAGGGGTAAGAAAGCAAGGCTACCCTCTTTTGTAAAGAATGTTGATAGAAGGATTAAGCTAGGAATGCATAGAAAGTGAGAAAGATTCGCTTATAAACTGAGATAGGGATATAAGATGAAGCTACGGACCTGGAATTAGCAGTAAAATGTCGATACGGCGCTGTCCTGCAAATTTGAGCAAAAGTTGCCGGGACGATGGCGCCCAGCGTGCACACGGTCCTCCGAAAAATCCGCGAAACGAAGGGGGATCTGTTCGTCTCTGCACAAGGATTCCAGATCTTCAATTTCAGCCGCGTACCTGCCACCTACACACAGAAAAGCGAAGACGATTGGGGGGTTAGGGATTAGGGGTTTGCCTTTAGGTCAAATCCCGGTTTTGGAATTAACCAAGAAATGAGAAATTGTTGTAAATGTAAATGTATGTAATGTAAAACAAGTACTAATACCTTGTTGTAAGGATGTTTGTATCCTTATGTGCGAAGGTATAGATGTTGTTGTTTGTTGTATGTTGTATGTTGTAGCATGTAATGTGTTGTAAGTGATCTCCTCTTCAATGGTTGAATCCTTGTCTTGAATGCAACACTTAGCCTTGAATGGAGACTTGAAATGATCAATTACTTGAAGGAATGCTTGAATGCTTGAATGCTTGAGTATAGTTTCCACGCTTGTCCACATATGTCCTTCTTGCCCAAATGGGAGAGGCAAATGTAGTTTATATACTTGCCAATTAGGGTTAATAGACTGATTTTCCCGACCTTAGGCCGACCAGGAAAGATAATTTTCCAATTTGCAAACATAAAGACCCGAAGTCCAAAAGAGACCGGGCCCAAAATAGGACCCAGGGACCAGGGCGCTGGGCGCTCTGGTCCCACCTCCCGGGACAATAGGGTGCAAAGGAGGTTCAGGCCAGGGTGCAAGAAAATGCAGTTTTTGGTGTCATAATCAGGTTTCGGGGTCTCCATTCAGGTTCAGTGTTGCGTCGCCATCGTGAAGACCCAAATGTGGTTGAAATTGCAAGTGTCACAATTTTAGGACGCTACAGTTCCATGCAAATCTCCTCCTCAAAGATCTCCATGAAGAAATGCACTCTTCACATCTATCTAATGTACTGTAACCCATCTATGTGTTGCGGCTATACCTAGTGTGAGTGTAATTGAAGTCATCTTAGCAACTGGTGCAAAGGTTTTTGTATAGTCAATTCCCTCAACCTGTGAAAAACCCTTCGACAAACAAGCATGCTTTATACTTATCAATTGACCCATCTGCTGCAAATTTGGCTCAATACATCCACCTGCATAAAACTAACTTCCTTCTCTTAGGAAGTGAAGTCAAATCCGAAGTGTGATTTCTAATCAAGGAATCATATTCCTCATTCATAGCAATATCCCACTCTTTTATGCTTGATGCCTCTCTGAACGTCTGTGGATTAGAAACTGAAGCAAAGAAGGCTTGTGGCCCCCCTTGAAAATCTATCTGAATATGAAAGTCTTGTACCCCAATATCTTCCCTTTGTAGAGTGTGAGGTATGGGTGATGCAAAAATATCAACCTCCAATGGAATCCCTGAACTAGATGAAGATGAATCCTCATCACTATCATCACTATAGGAACTGGAAGAAGAAGAAGACTCTACTATAGAATTCTACTATGAATCATCTGAATCATTAGTACTGTAAATATGATCTATAGAGTCCATATCAAGTTGAGAAGTGTCAAGTATAGTTTCAAGAGGTGTTTCTCTAAACTTAACACTTCTCTCAATTAACAACTCATGTGTGGTAGGGTGGAGTAGGCGATAGACTTTTAAGCCATTTGGATATCCAACAAAGATGCAAGGTTGGGATTGTGGATCCATAGCCTTGGATTGTTATTTTGGAATTCATGTCCTAGCTGGAGACCCAAATACTCTGAAATTCTCAACTAAAGGTTTCAATCCTTTCCAAGCCTCAAAGGGAGTGATACCCTTCAAGGCTTTATGATGAACCCTATTCTGAATGTAACGTGCACAATTGATTTCTTTAGCCCATTATGATGGTTCTTTTTCTGTTCCCATTGTTTTCTTATATAAGCCTTTGTTTTTAAATACAAGAATTACTTTTAGCTTCCTATCATGATAATTGAAAGGAGTTAAGAGCAAAATGGTTACATTAGAGTCCATGTCGCATTGACTTGGATTTTTTTCTTTTGTACAATATGGAAAAGAAAGATGAAATGCGAGAAAGAGTGAAGTGAAAGGAATACCACAACACAATAACACTTCATGAGAAAGTGGCAAAATAATCCACACAAGACCCCCCTTGATTATGTGTTTTCTCCCCCTTATATTTTGGCACTTTATAGAATGAATGCTTTGTCTACACAAAAATTGGCACTTTATAATGAGAGTGTGTGAGTGTGCTAGTTGGATTCATGGCAAAAAACCATGCACTTTTGCAAAAAACAACACTCAATTTTGAGTTTCCCAACAAAAGTTAATGAGAAAAACATTTTTGCCTTATTACAAAATTAACCTCCTCTAATAAAAAAATTCAATAGAAGAAAATTTTCTAGAAAATTAAGCCCCGACTGCTGATGGTAGGAGAACCGCCTATGTGGCAAGCCAAGCATCCCACACCTCCACTCTGAGTAGCGAGATGTGGGTTGACCAGGCCCATCCTTGTGCGGGCCTGGACTGACATTTCCCATGCACTTGCTGAGAGTCGTGAGTGAAAGTGCATGGATTGTTGTGTCGCACCTAGAGTAAAACCA
Organism: Cryptomeria japonica; assembly: GCF_030272615.1. Classification (NCBI taxonomy): domain Eukaryota; kingdom Viridiplantae; phylum Streptophyta; class Pinopsida; order Cupressales; family Cupressaceae; genus Cryptomeria; species Cryptomeria japonica. The sequence continues at coordinate 702,138,683 of NC_081411.1, read as the reverse complement.
CAACAGGGGTTCCCTGGAACCCTCACCTCTATGGTGAGGCATTGAAGATACCCTTGCCTCTTCGTTGTCCCTTCTTCCAATGCACAAAACTTATTCATGAATTTGACTCTTGGCTTACAAAAAACTTGCACTACTCTGATACTATAAGAGTAGTCACCCTGAATTCTTGGATATCCAACCTCGATCGAACTATCGTCAGTGAACCCTACCCAGGTTCAAGCACCCAATGATATCTAGTGAGGGCTAAGTCCTCTACACAAAGTCTGAGCCCAGAAAGGTCTTTGGCCAAATAACAATGTGACCCTCCAATACAAGCATATGCCTACCCTCATGCTACCAAAAGTCGAAGCATAGGTGACGTGAAGGGTCGAGGTCACTAGTCGATGAAATTTGAATATATTTTTGTGAGCTCTGTGATCCCTTCACACCTTGACACAGAGGTTAAAATAATAATAAAAATTCCAAAAACTTCAAAACAATACCCAATGACATGCAAATAACATCTAGATGCTCTGATACCATGCAAAATCCAAGAAACAAACAGCTATAATGCAAGTACAAAACGTAATGGAAATCTCACACTAAATAATGCAAATGTACATATAGGTCAAAGTGCAACCACGAAAGGAGGGAAGAACTAGAGTGGTGGCAAAACTACCCAAGAAATAAGGGAGATGTGTCAAATGATATTTGACACCACTCACAACCTCTCAACAACCTGGACACTTCATACGGAGATGTGTCAAGTGTTATACAATTCAGATAACCAGAAGACAACTGAGAGGGGGGGGGGGTGAATCAGTTGTCATAGATTACCAAAAGCATTATCAATTAAAAACAACAATACTGGAATATCAGTTAATCCAATTAAGCATAAACAATAATCACAGAATAAAAGCCATCCACATAACACCAAGATTTGTACGTGGAAAACCCGGTAAAGGGAAAAACCATGGTGGGAAGCCTACCCACAGTCAGATAATACTTCTGTAATAAGTATGTGAATTTACAATGAAGGGGCCTACACTTGCAAGAAGGCCAACAGCCTAGATCACACTGCTCATCACAAAATGAGTCTCACTAACTACATACAAATCTAGACTACAATTCGGAGAAGTGTTGAAGTGCAAAAGATAACATCTCCTATGCCTCAGTATAGTTCCGGTTAAGCTCAATACCGAAGGACTAAATCCTCTTACAAACCCAATTTCATCTCCATTGATCGACCAACTCCTTTGTTTGAAAGATATTACAATATTCGCACATTACATTCCTTTAACATGACCTCTTATAATAACCATGATGATCTACAATGAGATCTTACATCTTATTTATACAAACCCTCGACCATAATCAATCAAGTTGGCTACAAGACAATAAACCAATTACATTATTAAAAACCATGTCGGCCTTAGACTAAAACAAATAATATCCAACACATAAGACATCCTGGAAATACAACAATAATTCCTATCCACACGTTACATTAATACCGGTCCATAACCTAGATCAACCGGGACCAAGTATAGGTCCACATGCTTCAGCAATGATCTCCAAATGCCGTCTCGAACAAGATTACCAACAACATCCTGAAAGTCCATTAGAAGCTGCACCAACACCAATTATGCAATGCATCAAAGATCTCCACCAAAAGATGTGCCGGTGAAACCCTAGCCAGAACCAAAAACCAATCTTCTGTGTAAGCAGGATAACATCCAATCACCAAACTGAAACCAACTGACCAAATATGAGTATAGGCATTATGAACAAGCCAATTCCATCACTAGATTATACCAAAGTTAACCAGATCATGCTAGATCCAAGTTAACCAAAAAACCACTCAGCCTACTGGGACCAGAAGGGTGTTGGTAAAGCATCCAAGCAGCTAGTGTTGACATCAATGACAAAACATCAATGCAACACATAATCAATTCTACCAAATGGCCAACAATCTCCCCCTTTGGCATTGATGGCAACACTAGGTGTGAAAAACATCTAAGTACCAAGAAATGCCAAACAAGTCTCCCCCTATGGAAGACAACCAACAATCTCCTGCATATAGATCTGAATATCAATGTCTCTCCCCCTGTGAATAATATCTCTATAAAGTTTTGATTTTATTTTTGACATCGCTATCTCTCTCCCTTTGACATAAATGCCAAAAATCTGACAGAAATATAAAAGAAAAAACATAAGCCTCTGAATCTCAATGCTGACTACTACCCCTGAGTAGTAGCATCCCACATCAGTGTCGGAATTAATATTGTCTCTAATAATGCATACCGGACTGATGCCAAACCATATCAATCAAGTCTCTGCCGGAGGGGAAGAAACCCCCAATCTGTCTCTTAGGTAGTCAAAAGATTCCTTGGATAAAGGTTTGGTGAAAATATCTGCAATTTGTTCTTTAGTGTTCACATAAACCAGTTTAACTTCATTTGCTTCCACCCTCTCCTTCAAAAAGTTATACTTGATAGATATGTGCTTTGTCTAAGAGTGAAATATCGGATTATTTGATATATCAATAGTAGTAGAGTTATCACAATGAATAGCTACCAATGCATCACAATCCACCTTTATATCCTTCAAAATTTTCTTCATCCATAAAACTTGTATACAATTAGTAGCAGCAGCAACATACTCAACTTCAATAGTAGATAAAGAACTGATCCATAAAACCAACTTCTTTCCAAGAAAGAAAGCTCCACTAGAATTACTTTTCTTGTCATCAACATCTCCAACCCAGTCAACGTCTTTATATACACATAAAGTGAAGTTATCATCCTTAGGATACCACAAACCATATTCTGATGTACCTTGCAAGTATCTAAAAATCCTTTTCACAACCATCTCATGATTTTCCCTAGGGTCGCTCTGAAATCTTGAAACAATACAAACAACATTCATAATGTCAGGTCTAGTCTGAGTTAAATAAAGTAGACCTCCAATCATAGATTTGTATCTTGTAGGATTTATCGATATAGAAACATCTGATGAATACTAAGAGGGGGGGGTGAATTAGTATACCCAAAAACTTAAACAAACTATTAAGCAGTTTAACTATAGAACGGTGTAGCAGATTAAACAATAAACCATTTAAAACATAAACAAGCCAAATAGCAAATAAAGCATTCACCCATAGAAGCACAATCACCATAACATAAGATGTTTTGACGTGGAAACCCAAATGGGAAAAACCATGGTGAGTAAAACTCACAAGTCAACTATTTGCATAATAGTAACCAGATCGGTTAAGGCCTTACAACATTCTTCACCATAACAGATCCTGTTAGGAATCCAGATCTCTGTTAGGAAATAAGTCCTACTAAAGACTACCCTATTAGAGGATTTCAGATCCACAACTATGAACCACCTTGTTAGAGGATTTACAATAGGCTTGGCTGGGCCTACCCAGTTAAGGGTTTCAGACTTGTCGAAGATACTAGTAATCAACAAGTGAATGATCTAGATAGTAGCATAGAATGTTTGATTAGATCCTTGACAACTCCCTATTAATGCATTCCAACATTAATTCAATCTTCTATATTCTGCACTCTCTATTTCTATTGTGAGATACCTTTTCTTGCATAGACCTAATCTTCTATCCATCGCTCACACACAACAACTACAATAAAACCCTAGACATGATGTCCTCATTTAGAAACTTGATTTCATGCCGGTCCAATAAGATTAGACTACAATTTCCTAGGTACAGTGCATCTAGACACATTTGGTAACACGACACTGAAACACCGCCAAAGTGTCAGTGGATGATAACTCATCACACATTACAATTATACCAGTTTAATACAATATACCGATTACCGGTTGACAAATGAAGACTGGAAAACTAGAACATAGTGTTCCGATCAAAAGATTAATTGTCGCTCGGTGTCTTCATTCTGCTTGAGATATTCATACAGCTTATGGTCTTTGGTCATGCTTTGACTGGTAAGCATCTTGTGCAAAAAACCAATAGTCTTCAACAAACAAAGACTACATTTAATGACATACAATACCGGTTGGAACAACTACCGGTTGAGAATAACTCATACATCAAATAAGTGTGTGTTCATCAATGACAATCACAACTAATCATCATCAAAATACCAACAATCTCCCCCTTTGGCATTGATGGAAACACTTAGGAAAATTTTGACATCTAAGTGCTTACATAACAAAAATAGATGCCAAAATCAAAATTACTCCCCCTAAGCATATACACTACTCCCTTTGCAAAAATTACAAGTATGTGCATGAAATTTTTAATACTCTCCAAAATTTTAATATAGACTACTCCCCCTTTGCCAACAATGACAAAGTAATGCAAAATATTCCCTTTTTTTTGCATAATATAAAAATAGAGTATATTTTCATAACAATAAAGAGTAAAACTTCTCAAAAAGAGATTTAAAGTTTTGCATAAAATTCTTCATGTCTAAAGACCATGACTTAAGAAGTGAGGCAGAAATTTCACTCTCGGTCTTCATCTCGAAGGTTAATTCTTCCATTGCATCGATGGTGCTCATCTCCTATGTCACAGTAATAGCCTCCAAGTTCAGGAAGCACTTTTGAAGAACTTGCAATTTTGGCAATAGGAGCAACTAGAGCTCCTACAGATCTCGAGTCTGATTGCAGATCTCTGAGTCAAGCTTTGCAATCTGATGCTCGTGAGTATGAACAGTTTGTCCATATACTGTGAATAGATCATAGGGCGGTTTGAAGTTGCCGATATACTTCTGTAACTCCGATTGGAGTTGAGTCTTCTGTTTCAGAGCATCTTCACAAAATAGGTGAGGTTGGTAGATTTTACTCAAGAGTAGGTTACCTTCACCCATAACTGAACTTATATCATCTTTTTGCTTAAGCAGTTGTGCCCTGTCTTCATCCATTTTCTTTACTAAGGAAACTTTGAGTTCCTTTTCATGGTTTTTCTTTGTAGTGTCCTGGGAAACATCTTCCAAACATTGTACTTGATCATCCACTACTGTGCAAAGAAGTTTGAGTTTGGCCAGTGAGGAATCGGTATTGGGGAGGTTAGTACCGGGGATTAGATTGGAAAGGGTGTCAACAGCAAACTGAATGACATCCTATTCTTTAATTTTCCTTAGTTCTTCCAATCTCTCCTGCGCTAGTTGAATGCTCTGTAGTAGCTCAGCCTCATCAACCGATTGAGTTAGACAGGCAAGAGTCAGATCGGTGGGACCGATGGGATCAACCTGCTTGGCTTGATATCCAGTTGCCTTAGGAGTCTGTCCTGATTCCTTTTCCTTGATCTCCGCTTGTCTTTTCTTCTCCTCTTCTTCTTTTTCTTGGGCTACCTTGGCAGCCTTCACTTTCTCCTCTTCCACTCTCCTCTTCTCTTCTTCTTTCTTTTGCTCTTCTTCCCTCTTTTCTCTTCCTTTTTCTTCTCTGCTTCCTCCTTCTTCTTCTCTTCTTCCTTCTTCTTCTCTTCTTCCTCCCTCTTCTCTTCTTCCTTATTCTTCTCCTCTTGTCTTGCTTTCTCCGCTTTCTCTTTCTCTTGTTTTCTTTCTCCGCTTTCTCTTTTTCCTATTTCTCTTTCTCCGCTTTCCCATCCTTTTCTTTCTCCATTCTCTCCTTTTCAACTTTTTCCTTATCTAGGGTGATATCCTCAATATCCAGTGCATCAACATCAATGGGGTCATTTTGTTCTGTTATTCTTTCACCTAGACTATCAAAGACTTCATTCGGTTTGGCTATGGATAGGTCAGGTTCTTCCTCAGCCAGTAAATTAGCTTTAGATACTTTTTTTATGTGGAGAGCTGCCTTAACCTGCAGATGGGTGTCTTTTTCCACTTCAGAAGTTTTGCCTTCGAGTAGTTGAAGTCTTCTTCTTCACATGAAGAAAATTCCTTTGTACTTATCAATAATTTCAAACAATTCTGAATTAGAGACATCTGGAAAATATTGAGAAAAAACTTCCTCCCTGATGTCTTGTTCCTTTTTAATGGAAATGTGCCATTTGTTGTCCAGATAATCATACAAAGATTTAGAAGTAACTGACTTAATATTGGAAGGTGACCGATCATTAATACATAAATATTTAATAAGTTCTTTTTCAACATCCTCCTTTTCATCTTGCTGAATCATTTTAGGCATGATGAGGAGGTTAATTTTCCTTATTTTCTGCTTTGCTCGATGAATGCCACTATTAAGGCCTACAAAGAGAACCCTATGGGGGACACTACCATGCATCAAGGATTAATTGTCCTTATTTGCGACCATCTCAAGGCCAATCAAATAGCCTGCCTGCAGCCCTCTGTAGAGTCTGAGGAGGATGGGTTTGACTCTGCCTTTTCAGTGGATAAGGAGTTTGATAGTGACCCATCAAGTGATTCTAAGGAGAGCATGGATGTTTCAGATTATGAAATTGGAAAGAAGAGGAAACACATTAAAACAAGACCTTCTTCCTCTAAGGGTAAAAAACCTAAAGGCAAAATCCTCCAGATTAGCCCTTCCTTGGAGGAGGAGGTCTTTGAAGACTCAGAGAAGGAGAACCCTCAAGGGTCGCTGAAAAAGAAAACTAAAGTTCACACCCAGACCAGAAATAAGCACAAGAGGAAGGAGGAGAATGTGAAGGAGCTGAAGGTTTATAAACAAGAAAGGATCTCAGAAGCTTAATAGAACCCGAAGAAGATGACCACGGGTGAGGCTCTTAGGGTTGAAGACACAACTACTATTCGGGATACCCCAAAAAATGAACAGGAAATCCCTGGTAAGGTTGATCCTCCCCCTAACCCTCCTCTAGAGGGTATGAAAGGTTTCATGGATACTATGGAGTGGCTTATAACTGGTTACAAGAAAGCTGTGGACAACAACAAAAATCTCCGCAACAAAATTTAGATTTTGGAAACTATCAACACTGGGGAAGGGAAGACCATGGCTGATTACATAGAGGACCTAAAAAATACCATTGTAAAAGCTAAAAACATAAGAGACTCCTTCAACCCTAGATTTGAGAAAATAGAGAAAGATCTGCTGGAAAGGAAAAATTTTGCTGACGCTAATGATCAAATCATCTAGGGTACTGCCAGTAAAGTCAGGAAAATAGAGGAGTGCCTGAAGAGTATTGCTGAACAGAGTTTAAGCATCCTGAAGATTTTTGTTAGCAACACTAATACTCTCATTAGCAAACTAGATGATGAGAAGGAGATTTTGGATATTGACCTGGACACTGACAGGGGATGCTCAAGGACCAAAACCCAAACCAAAGGCAAAAAGAAAGAAAATAAACCTAACAAGGACCTAGAAGATCTCAAAGTTGTTGGGGCCAGCTATGACCAGTTGGCGAAAAATGCGGAGGACTTTTTGAAGACTATAGCTGTGTAGCGCTTTCCTTGTTTCTTTGTTGTTTTTATCTTTAGCTGTCTTTTTGGTTTGCTGGCTTTTTTGCCAGGAGTTTGGTAAGCATTTTTTATGCTCTGGAATTTTTATTGTCTAATCTTAATCTCATTTGTTAAAGGTTTTAGTGCCTGAAAATCTATTTTTCTAAATTAATCAGAACATCCTCCTTTTCATTATCATTGAAATCATTAAAATATTCTTTTAAATCATCAAGAACTTTTATTCTAATGTTCTTTATGGTCCTTTGACAATGTGTCATAGGTTTGTAAGAGGAAATATCTAAATTTACCGGTGCAGAGGTTGCTGATACATTACCAGTTTACTTTGTGTTCTTGCTTGATTGCCTTGTCTTCTTCATTTCTACCTTCGGTTCAATGTCTTCTGAATCCAGTGAGTTATTCCTGGTTTTCCTCTTCCTTTCGAATACCTTAGGCGGAATAGCCTTTGGTTTCTTTTTAGCTAGTGACCTCTTGGTCACTATAGGAATGGCAGCAGATGTAACCGGTGCCGATGTCGATGGCACTGCTTTACTCTTTTTCTGCTTCAGTACCTCAATAGGTTTGATCCTCTTAGAGTAAGTGTCGGTCCTCTTCTTCTTGGGATCCAGTGGTGAAGCAAGTAGGGTAGAGGCATACCCTATTAGTATATCATTTACCACTTCATAGCCCATAGGCTCAACTAAATCTTCTCTGGGTTTGACTGCTTCCATTATGCAGTGATCTGTTTTGATTATGAAACAGATGTCATCTTCATATTTCTTAACTAGATCACCAGATATTCTCATTCTCTGGTTCATCTTTAGTTTGAACTCATCAAAATACTTGTTCAGATTCTCCGGATATGCAGTTCCCACTACTTGCAGACTCTCCTTTATTTGTCTAGAAATGGTAGGTCACTTGACCATTGAACATCACCGACTCCAGGAAAATATTCTTGAAAGTAGAAAAATAAACCGACAAGCTGTTGACCAAACTTAAACCTCAGGGTTTTGTCCAATTTGATCGACTTCAGCTTATCCATGAGTTATTTCTGCATTCAGGTGCATAAGTCACATTCTGCATTCTCCTTGATCATCTTATAAGCAGCATGCACTGCAACTATAGGAATAGAGTTCATTATGCTAGCATAGAATATTCTATACCCGATTACCATGCATGCATATTTTACCAAGTCATCTTTAATGGTGTTAACAGTCATTGCTCGTTGGTCGCTCACAAAACTGATAGCTTTGTCACTTTGGTTTTGGTGATCTTTCGAAGAACAGGGAGTTTCCCAACTTTGTAGAAACTAGTCACAACATGAATTGCCTCCGGTGTAATATCATGGGTTTGCTCAAGGTACATCTTATCACCATGAACCCTACTAAGGATAATCCTATTGTGTTCTATAAATTCCTCAATCAAATATACTACATTGTATAATTTATTCTTCTCTATTATGTTGTATTCAGGTTTAATCTTCTTATCATCTCCATAGAACAGACTCAGCTGGGAGTGAATCACTAGAGACCCTAGGTCTTCTAGTTTGCAATCAATATATCTTGAAACATTGCCTTTGACAATGACTCTGGAGATATGGCATTATATTTCATCTTCTTTTTAAGAAACTCAGGTGCTTCCTCAATTTTAGTAGAACTAGAAGGGATTTTAGATGCAGAAGCCATATCTAGAAGATTCCAAATGACAAGAATGTTTCAACAAGAAATACCTTCACACTCCGAACTAGGGTTTGCCGATGTCAAGCACAACACACTTCTTCAAAAGCTTGTTTACCACTTTGACTTCCACACTGATATCTTGAAGTGGCTATAAAATCTTGTGCAAGATTCCTTTCTGAATTCTTTCGAACACAAGATGAATCGCACTGGTTGTGCTGCTCAAGATTTAGAAAAAATCTTCTCTGAAAATAGGTAAGTAAAAATGATGAGAAAAGTCACTTTTAAACATCCTCCCACCTACCATAATAAATGCATCACCTCTAGGGCTCAGACCCTAATTTTACCTTTTACCACTTCATTTCTTCTGTCGGTTGACAGGTAACAAATACCGATAAAGGTACTTTATCGATATACTCCAGGGGTTCGAAACATTTTACCAATATGTTCCCCCTAATCTTTTCGAAGCTTAGTTTATCGGTTCAGGGATTTCCACTGGTGCAGGGGCACAAGCCTCAATTTCATAATTTATTGATTGAAAACTTCATTTCTTTTATATCAAGGTGTTGGGAAGGATCAAAGAATCCTTTGTTTATGTTTTGTTTTGTAATAAGGTCCTAATTGTCCATTTTGTAAGGCCTAGTGGCCTAGGGTGCATTATAAACCCTATGGTCAACTATGGTCAAAGGTACTTAGGATGAGTAGAATTAGGGATTCAAGGTTTTTTTGGTCTATTTAGATCCATTTCAATGTGTTTAGGTCCATAGGTTGATGATAAAATTAGTTTGAGTGGCAAAATGCAAAAATTGTCAAAAATTGTCAAAAATTGACAAAGTTGTCAATTTATAAAGCAACTTTTCAAAAAGTTGTTGTAATTGGTTGCCCAATGTTCATAACCATCTAAAATAAGTTTGAACATGTTGGGAAAACTATAAAATGCCTCAACAAACTCGGGTGGAGGTCGTTGTGGTTGAAATTTGTAAAACTTGATATTTGAAATCAATAAAAAACTACATTTTCCAGAAAATTTGCTGTTCTTTTGGTTGGTATGGAATTTCACGACCTCCAAAATGAAAAATTATTTCATGGGGAGTTAGAGGGGTGAAATACCTTTCTTTTTAATCTAATCATAGGTCTGGAGGTGGAGTATTGAGGGAGAAAAGTTGTAACAGATCCAAACAGCCCGGAAAAGTGCCCTTTCCTAGGGCTTCAACTTCAATTTCCCATTTCTTCCAAATCCACCATCGGAAAATTCTATAACTTTGTGAAATGGAGGATTTGGGAGTTTATTTTAATATCCAAAAGGTTTCAGACCTAAAGGATGCATTTTGGGTGAGATTTTATTAAATTTGGCCAGGCATCTCTATGTGACTGGTTGTGGGAATTGAATAAAATTCATGAACAGTCCCCATAACTTTAGCTTTAATGCAAACCAGAAGCTATAATTCGGTATTTGGTGATTATTTGAATACCAAAAGGTGTTACAATTTATTACTTTTAGAAATTGCAGGTTTGGAGGGTAGTTCCTTTGTTAAAGTGCTCATTTAGCCCCATTTAGCCTAGTTGAGGGTTTACTAGAAATGCTATTTGCAGGATGTTATAGATCAAACCCTTTTGGAAAAAGTATTGTACTAGTTTTTTAATGGTGAATATAAAATAAAATTTCTTTTTCCTTTGTATTTTTTGGGAGAGAAACCAAAAAGACACATTTGAGGGCTAGTTGGCTAGAATAGCCATTTTGCACTTTGACCCCTTTGAGACTTGATCAACCCAATCTGAGGGTTTTTTACCATCATTGGGGGTTTTTAGATCCTAATAAACTTTATTTGAGTCTTTTTGGACTTTTAGAACCATTTTGGAGGGGCATGAGCCATTTGAGCAACTTTTGAGCACTTTGCCTATGGGGTTGACAAACCAAAGTTGATAGCCTTTGTAAAATGTCTCAGTGGGGGGTTATGGGGATGAAAACAATTGAAATTAGCCATTGATCTATCACTTGTAAAGGTGTGAGGTCTGGTTGGTAAAATCTCTCTTGAAAGGGATTGGGTTGCCAGTTGAGCAAGTGAGCAACTTGGAGCATTTTCAAGTTGTTGGAACAGTATCTCTACATCAATTGGTATTAGAGCAAGTGTGATCGTTAGGAGAAGGATTGTTTTAGTTTATCCATGTTAGGGGAAGAAGAAGAGGGTGATTTGTCCTCAAGGATGACTAATGCACAAATAGTGAATTTTTTGAAGGATCAAAACTTGGTTCAGAAGATTGATTCCTTGCAGAAGGAGGTTGATAGATTTAATGGGGAACTTTGTAAGAAAAGTGGTGGAAACTCTGATTTTGTTGAAGAGGGGAGTGATGAGGAACCCCTTGAGTAGGATGATGAAGAAGAAGTGCTTGTTGATCAGAGGCTACTTGTGAAGACCCTAAAGGCCATGGAGAGAAGGACCATGGATGTTAGGTTGGACCTACCTTCCTATGATGGAAACTTGAATCCAGATGCTACTATGGATTGGATTGATGCCCTCACAAGCTTCTTTGAATGTGAAGACATACCTGAAAGTCAGAGAGTTAAGATTGCCAAGTCTAAAGTGAAGGGACCAGCCCTTACGCGGTGGAATTTCACTCAAGATGATAGGGTGAAGTAGAAGAAGAATCCAGTGACCACTTGGAAGAAGATGGTTGCATTGATTAGGGATGCATATGTTCCTGATGATTATGAAGTCCAACTTCATAAGAGGAGAATTTGTTTGAGACAAAAGGAGATGAGTGTCTTAGATTATACTCAAGAGTTCCATAAATTGGTGAAGAAGCAAAAGACTCTAAGTTTTTGTTTGTAGGAGAGAAAGACTTTTTAGAATGTTTGAAGGAGGAGGATACTCCTTGTTATGCTTTGGTTGTATTGCCAAAATAGGAAGAAAGAAAGGTGCACAAGAAAAAGGAAGAACCTAGGAGGATAGGACCAAAAGAGGTGGCAGATTTTCTTGAGACCTATAAGGATATTGTAACCAAAGAGTTGCCTGATACCCTACCTCCAATCAGAGAGATTAGCCATAATATTGATCTAATCCCAGGGGCTACACTCCCAAATAAGACTGCCTATAAGTTAACACCCCAACAGAATGAGGAAATGGCAAGACAAATCCAGGAACTCTTAGATAAGGGTTTGATTTCTAAAAGTATGAGTCCATGTGATGTTCCAACCATGCTAGCACCTAAGAAAGAAGGTACATGCAGGTTATGTATAGATTCAAGGGCCATTAACAGGATCACTATCAGGTATAGGTTCCCTATGCCTAGGATTGAGGACTTGTTGGATCATCTAGGGGGTGCAAGGTGGTATTCAAAGGTGGATTTGAAGAGTGGGTACCATCAAATCAAAATAAGGGCAGGAGATGAATGGAAGACAACCTTTAAGACTAATGAAGGCCTTTATGAGTGGAGAGTGATGCCATTTGGCTTGTCCAACACACCTAGTACATTCATGAGACTCGTGAATGAAGTTCTAAAACCTTTCCTTGGTAAATTTATTATTGTTTACTTGGATGATATTCTTATTTTTTGTAAGAATAGAGATGAACATATGTAGCATTTGAGTTTGGTCCTTAAGAGATTGCAGGAAGAAAAGCTCCTAATCAATGTGGACAAGTGTCTTTTTATGCAGGAAGAATTGGTGTATCTTGGTTTCATAGTTTCAGGTGGAAGCATCAAGATGGATCTTGAGAAGGTGGAGAGCATCTTGAATTGGCCTTCTCCTAGGTCAATGACTAAATTTAGAAGCTTTCATGGCTTGGCTTCCTTTTACAGGAAGTTTATAAGAGGTTTTAGCCAAGTTTGTGCACCTATCCAAGAAACAATCAAAGGGGGGCAGAAGTGCAAGTTTGTATGGACCAAGGAGGCTGAGGAGGCTTTTCAAAGTCTCAAACAAAAGGTAGCAAAGCAACCTGTGCTTGCTTTTCCAGATTTCCAAAAGGTTTTTACAATTGAGTGTGATGCATCTAATGTTGCTATAGGGGTTGCTTTGAGCCAAGAGGGTAGGCCCATTGCATTTTTTAGTGAGAAACTCAATGAGGAAAAGAGGAAGTATTCCTCATATGATTTGGAAATGTATGCCTTAGTTCAAGCCTTGAAAAAGTGGAGGCATTATCTCCTTCCAAAAGAATTTATTATTTTTACTGACAATCAGGCACTTAGCTTCTTGAATAGCTAGGAGAAGTTGAGTCACAAGCATATGAAATGGGTAGAATCTATCCAAGCATATACCTTTACAATCAAACACAAAAAGGGAGTTGCAAACAAGGTGGCAGATGCCTTGAGTAGAAGATCCTTGATAGTGCAAGAGGTGAAGTTGCAAAGTGTGGGGATTGACTCCTTGAAAGGTATGTATGAAGGTGATGAAGACTTTCATGAAATTTATAAAGTTTGATTTGATTTTTCTGAAGCATACCATGTTGAATATGCTGATTACTTGATCCAAGATGGTTTATTGTTCAAAGGACATCAACTATGCATTCCTAGGTGTTCAATGAGGGAGAATATTGTGAAAGAAAAGCATTGTGGAAGCATGAGTGGACATTTTGGGTTGGATAAAACCCTTGAACAGGTAAGAAGATATTATTTTTGGCCCAAGATGCAAAGTGATGTGAGGAAATTTGTTGAAACATGCACTATTTTTCAGAAAGCCAAAGGCACTTCCACTAATGTAGGTTTGTATCAACCATTACCCATACCTACAAGGCCTTGGGAAAGTTGTAGTATGGATTTTGTAATGGGATTGCCTAGGACTCAAAAAGGCTTTGATAGCATCTTTGTTGTTGTAGATAGGTTCAGTAAGATGACACATTTCTTGCCATGTAAGAGTACAAGTGATGTAACCTATGTAGCAAATTTGTTTTTCAAAGAGATTGTAAGGATACATGGACTTCCTCTAACAATTGTGTCTGATAGGGATGTGAAATTCATTGGCCATTTTTGGAGAACCTTATGGAAGAGGTTGGGAACAAACTTGAAATTTAGTTCAGCCTACCATCCACAAACAGATGGGCAAATTGAAGTTGTGAATAGGTCTTTGGGAAACCTATTGAGATGCTTGACAAAGCAATATGGAGAGAAGTGGGATGTTGTACTTCCACAAGCTGAATTTGCATTCAATGATTCTATGAATAGGAGTACAGGAAGGGGTCCATTTCAGATTGTGTATGGGTAGAATCCAAGAGGCATCTTGGAGTTGAGAGGCCTTCCACATGATGGGCAAACAAGTGCTCATGGTGAACAATTTGCTGATAGCATGAAGGAAGTGCATGATCAAGTAAGGCTATCCCTCCAAAAGAGTTCACAAAAGTACAAGGAACTTGCTGATAAGAAGAGGAGGGATGTACAATTTTATATTGGTGATATGGTGTGGGTGTACCTGAGCAAAGAAAGATTACCAAAGGGGAAGCATACAAAGTTACTCATGAAGAAAGTGGGTCCTCGCAAGGTTTTGAAAAAACATGGGTTGAATGCTTATGAGATATCTCTTCCCTCTAACCTTGGTATTTCTCCTATCTTTAATGTATGTGATCTAAGACCCTATAAAGGGCATGTTGCTACAGGTACAAACTTTCATGTTGAGGAGATTCAAGAGGACATTGCTGATATACCTCCTCATGCACCAAAGAAGCCTGAAAAGATCATTGATGAAAGGGTCATTAAGAAGACTAGAAATAAAGAATACAAACAATACCTTGTGAAATGAGTAGGACAGCCTATTGAAGAGGCATTATAAATGGATGAGGCAGAAATTCTGAAGCATGACACTTCATTGGACCAACTTATCTCATGTGGAAATGAGATCAGCCCACCCTGGGAGTATGGTACAGGGGCACAAGACTCAATTTCATAATTTATTGATTGAAAACTTCATTTTTTTGATAGAAAGGTGTTGGGAAGGATCAAAGAATCCTTTGTTTATGTTTTGTTTTGTAATAAGGTTTGTAAGGCCTAGTAGCCTAGGGTGCATTATAAACCCTATGGTCAACTATGGTCAAAGGGACTTAGGACGAGTAGAATTAGGGATTCAAGGTTTTTTTGGTCTATTTAGATCCATTTCAATGTGTTTAGGTCCATAGGTTGATGATAAAATTAGTTTGAATGACAAAATGCAAAAATTGACAAAGTTGTCAATTTGTAAAGCAACTTTTCAAAAAGTTGTTGTAATTGGTTGCCCAATGTTCATAACCATCTAAAATAAGTTTTAACATGTTGGGAAAAATATAAAATGCCTCAACAAACTCATGTGGAGGTCATTGTGGTTGAAATTTGTAAAACTTGATATTTGAAATCAATAAAAAACTGCATTTTCCAGAAAATTTGCTGTTCTTTTGGTTGGTACGGAATTTCACAACCTACAAAATGAAAATTTTTTCATGGGGAGTTAGAGGGGTGAAATATATTTCTTTTTAATCCAACCAGATGTCTAGAGGTGGATTATTGAGGGAGAAAAGTTGTAACAGATCCAAATAGCCCGGAAAAGTGCCCTTTCCTAGGGCTTCAACTTCAATTTCCCATTTCTTCCAAATCCACCATGGGAAAATTCTAAAACTTTGTGAAATGGAGGATTTGGGAGTTTATTTTACTATCCAAAAGGTTTCAGACTGAAAGGATGCATTTTGGGTGATATTTTATTAAATTTGGCCAGGCATCTCTATGTGACTGGTTGTGGGAATTGAATAAAATTCATGAACAGTCCCCATAACTTTAGTTTTAACACAAACCAGAAGCTATAAATCAATATTTGGTGATTATTTGGATACCCCAAGGTGTTAAAATTTCTTCCCTTTATAAATTGCAGGTTTGGAGGGTAGTTCCTTTGTTAAAGTGCTCATTTAGCCCCATTTAGCCTAGTTGAGGGTTTACTAGAAATGGTATTTGTAGGAGGTTCTAGATCAAATCCTTTTGGAAAAAGTGATGTCCTAGTTTTTTAATGGTGAATATAAAATAAAATTTCTTTTTCCTTTGTAGTTTTTGGGAGAGAAACCAAAAAGTCACTTTTGAGTGCTAGTTGGCTAGAATAGCCATTTTGCACTTTGACCCCTTTGAGACTTGATCAACCCAATATGAGGGTTGTTTACCATCATTGGAGGTTTTTGGATCCTGGTAAACTTTATTTGAGTCTTTTTGGACTTGTAGAACCATTTTGGAGGGGTGTGAGCCATTTGAGCAACTTTTGAGCACTTTGCCTGTGGGGTTGACAAACCAAACTTGATAGCCTTTGCAAAATGTCTCAGTGGGGGGTTATGGGGATGAAAAAAATTGAAATGAGACATTGATTTGTTTCTTGTAAATGTGTGAGGTCTGGTTGTTAAAATCTCTCTTGAAAGGGATTGGGTTGCTAGTTGAGCAAGTGAGCAACTTGGAGCATTTTCAAGTTGTTGGAACCATATCTCTACATCATCCACACTGGGTGCAGAAACTGGTACATCTTGTGGCTTCTCTTCAGATTTATTTTTCCAATTTTTATCCATATCTTCCCGAACGGTTTCAACATCAATCTTCTCTTCTAGGTTGATTGGTATGTCTCCCAATGGATTCTTTATCAGTTTGCATACTCTGGCAATGTGTCCCGGTTTATTGCAATGATAGCATATCATTCCAGGTGTTCTCTGTGGTCTGGTGTTCAAATTTCCATTCTTCCTTCTGTATATTGCATTAGTGTGACTGCTAACATGATAGATCAAACAAGTTGCTCTCCAACAAGTTGCCGCTTCATAACCATTTGGTCATAGGTTCTGTACCAATTTGGGTTCCGGTTCATAGGAAGTTCCGGGAGAACTCCTTTAGATCTTGGTGCATAACTTCTAGAGTTGTTCATAACTGACCTGCACTCAAAAGCTCTATGCCCAAACTTGTTGCATGCATAATAGTGACCATTAAATCTACCAGTTCTAGCCACATTGTTTTGTAAGTAAGGAAAGTTATTGTAAGCCTTGCTCCTACATACATTGGCAATATGTCCTTTCTTAAGATAGTTAAAGCAAACAGGTTTAAAATTTTGCTTACCTTTGCTCCTGCTGTTGTTCTTAGGTGTCGATTACTTCTTTAGTGCATCATTCTTGGTTCCAAAAGTCTCACTTTCCTCATATCCAGAGAAACCAAGTCCAGTGGTATCCTTTGATGGCTTCACCGATTCCAACTTTTGTTCCAACTTAGCAAGTATCTCCTTTGTCTCAGCAAGTTCCTTGGAAAGAGCATCATTGGTCTCCATCAAGGTTTCATTTTGAGAAATAGTTGCATTCAGTTCAACTTGTATTTCTTCTTTCTCTTCTTTACCCTCCTGCAGATTGGTGGTAATGGTACCAATTTCTTGTTTCAACTTAGAGATCTCATGCTCCTTGTGCTTTACCAAATCTTTAGCTTTTCTTTTGTTTTCTAGCTCCTGACTCATCCTGATAGTCAGTCCTTCTAACTCCCTTCTTAGGTTAGTTTTGAATTTATTTAGTTTTTCCACTTCTCCGACTAGGTCCTCCTTGTCTGCTTCATCAAAAGAGTTGTTTTCAGTAAATTCTATCAATTTCTCAGCAAGTTCTCTTATCTTGGCTAAAGAGGCTTTATACTTGATTTTGAGTTCATCATAGGCTCTCTTAGACTTAGTAAGATGGTGAGTGATCTCCCTCATGTTGTATTCCCCCATATCTCCTTCAAAGTGGTTAGACTTATAGAAAGGTTGGCTCTGATACCAATTGATGAATACTAAGAGGGGGGTGAATTAGTATACCCAAAAACTTAAACAAACTATTAAGCGGTTTAACTACAAACCAGTGTAGAAGATTAAACAATAAATCGTTTAAAACATAAAAAATTCAAATAGAAAACAAATCATTCACCCATAGAAGCACAATCACCATAACACAAGATGTTTTGACATGGAAACCCAAATGGGAAAAACCATGTTGAGTAAAAATCACAAGTCATCTATTTACAAAATAGTAACCAGACCAGTTAAGGCCTTACAACATTCTTCACCAGAACAGATCTTGTTAGGAATCCAGATCTCTGTTAGGAGATAAGTCCTGCCAAAGACTACTCCGTTAGAGGATTTCAGATCCACAACTATGAACCAGCTTGATAGAGGATTAGCAATAGGCTTGGCTGGGCCTACCTGGTTAAGGGTTTCAAACTTATTGAAGATATTAGTAATCAACAAGTGAATGATCTAGACAGTAGCACAAAATGCTTGATTAGATCCTTGACATCTCCCTATTAATGAATTCCAACATTACTTTAGTCTTCTATATTTTGCACTCTCTATTTCTGTTGTGAGATACCTTTTCTTCCACATACCTAATCTTCTATCGAACGCTTGCACACAACAACTACAATAAAACCCTAGACATGGTGTCCTCATATAGGAACCTAATTTCATATCGGTCCAATAAGATTAGACTATAATTTCCTAGGTACAGTGCATCTAGACACATTTGGTAACACGACACAGAAATACCACGAAAGTGTTGGTGGATGATAATCCATCACATATTACAATTATACCAGTTTAATACAATATACCGATTACCTGTTGACAAATGAAGACTGGAAAACTAGAACATAGTGTTCCGATCAAAAGATTAACTGCCACTCGGGGTCTTCATTCCACTTGAGATCTTCATACTACTTGGGGTCTTCGGTCATGCTTTGACTGGTAAGCATCTTCTGAAAAACATCGATAGTCTTCAACAAACAAAGACTATACATTTAATGACATACAATACCGGTTGGAACAACTACTGGTTAAAAATAACTCATACATCAAATAAATGTGTGTCCATCAATGACAATCACAACTAATCATCATGAAAATACCAACAACATCTTTTCTTGTCAATTTATCACTTGTAACCATAGGTGTACTTACTGGTTTAGAATCTCTCATACCAAATTTCTTCAACAATTCCTTAGCATATTTAGTTTGACAGATAAAAATACCTTTGTCAGTTTGAGTAATTTGCAAACCTAAGAAAAATTTCATCTCACCAATCATAGACATCTCAAATTCTTTCTCCATGTTCTTATAAAATTCTATGCATAATTTATCTTCACCTCCAAAAATAATTTCATCAACAAATACTTCAACAATTAGTATATCATCATCAATGATTTTATAATATAAATTATTGTCAGCAATGCCCTTAGTAAAACCAAGATTCAAAATATATTTATCCAACCTTGCATACCAAGATCTAGGTGCTTGTTTCAATCCATATAAAACTTTCCTTAACTTGCAAACCATATTAGCATCATCTAATAGTGAAAAACCACTAGGTTGCTCAATATAAACTTCCTCATCAAGATCCGCATTCAAGAATGCACATTTAACATCCATCTGATAAACCTTGTAGTTTTTATAAGAAGCATAGGCAAGAAATAATCTTACAACTTCAATCCTAGCTACAGGTGCAAAAGGTTCTCCATAATCAATTCCTTCCTTCTGAGAATATCTTTTACAAACCAATCTAGCCTTATTACCATCCTCATTCAATTTATTCCTAAAATCCCGTTTAGTTCCAATAACATTTTTATTTTTAGGCTAGGGAACCAAAGTCCATGTGTTATTTTTCTCAATCTGATCTAATTCTTCTTCCATATCTTTTAACCAAAATTCATCTTTACATGCCTCAATTACTGATACCGGTTCAACTTGTAAAATTAAACATACCTCATTAGTTCCCAGTCTTCTTCTTGTCATTTCTCCATTGCTCTTATCCCTAATGATTTGATTTTCAGAATGATTCAATCTCACATACCTAGGAGTCTTCTGACACTCTGTTCCTCTTCCCTGTTCTTCAGTTACTGTAGAATTTTTTGATATTATTGGAGTAATTGGTTCAACTGTTTGTTGCGATAAAGGTGCTACCAGTTAAGATACAATCATTTCCACTGTCGGTTCCTTCTCATAAATTTTGATTTGACTTTTTCTCATCTCATCTACTTTGACATTAGCACTCTCCACTATTTTCTGTAATCTCTTGTTATAATATCTATATGCTTTGCTTTCATTAGAATAACCAATAAATATGCCTTCATCACTTCTAAGATCAAATTTCCTAATAGCATCATCTCTTGTGATAAAACATTTACTACAAAATATTATGAAATACTTAACTTTAGGTGTATTGCCAAACCATAATTCATAAGGTGTCTTACTGGTTTCTCCTTTGATATGTACTCTATTAAATGTGTAAACTGTTGTACTAACTACTTCTCTCCAATAGATATGAGGTAGATTTGCTTCCATCATCATTGTTCTAGTAGCATCCAAGATAGTTTTTCTTTTCCTTTCCACAACTCCATTCTGTCGAGGTGTCCATGGAGCAGAAATTTGACTTCTGATACCATGCTTGTCACAAAAGTTATTCGGATGTAAATTATCCACCATGATCTAATCTCAAACATTTAATCTTCAATCCAATCTCAGTTTCCACTTTAGCCTTAAAGATTTTAAACTTTTCAAACGCTTCATATTTTTCTCTCAAAAAAGTAACCCACATCATTCTAGAATAGTCATCAATGATTGGCATGAAATATCTATCACCATGAAATTTTTTAACTCTAGCAGGGCCACATAAATCAGTGTGAATAAGATCAAGAACATCATTTGATTTATCTTGTATACTCCTAAAAGAGGTTCTGACCTGTTTACCCATTTGGCATTCTTTACATACTGGATTATAGGGCTTCATAATCTTAGGTATATCTCTAACAGCCTTAGTTGAACTGATCTTCACAATGTAATCAAAATTTACCTGACACGACCTTTTATGCCATAACCCACTTTCATCAATCTGTGTAATCAAACATGTCTTCTCACTAGAGTTCAAATGAAATATGTTACCTTTTGTCTACATACTAGTTGCAATTTACAAGCTAGATTTGTTAATGATTTTGCATTTTCCATCCTTGAACTGTAATTGAAATCCCTTTTCTACCAATTGTCCTACACTCAAAAGATTATGCTTCAAACCTACAACATAATAAACATTGTCAGTATTGTTCTTACCATCTAATGATATAGTTCCTTTTCCCTTTATCATAAATGCCTTGTCATATCCAAATTTAACTAATCCACCATCAATTTCTTGGAAAGACAGAAAATTTCCTTTATCTCCAATCATATGATGAGAACAACCACTGTCAATTACCCATTCATCCTTATCCTCAATTTTAGCAGCAAGTGTCTTCTCCTTAGGTACATTCTCTTCCAGTGCTAGATCATCTTCCTTGATAGCCAAGAATACCCATTTCCGGATCCACTAGAAGAGTCTTCTACCGGTTCATCATCTGAATCAGTAATGTCTTCCTCATCCACTATGTAGCATAGTTTGTTTTTCTTGAATCTAAACTTGTTCTCATTAGGTTTAAATGATTTCTTAACTCTTTCTTCAAATCTTAAATTCCTTTCTGGACATCTAGATGCAAAATGACCAATCTTATTACATGCAAAACATTTAAAAGGTGCTTTTCCTTCATACTTACTTCCTACCGATCCTTTTGGTGCTCTTCTAGCAAATAGTGCTTTAAGTTGTTCAAACTCTTCATATTATCTCTTCATATTTTCTAATTCTTTTGCATATAAAACTCTCCAATCTTTCTTACTGGTTGTAGATGTAGATGCATGAAAAGAAGGTTCAGTTTTCATAGCTCCAGAAGGTCCAAATTCCTCAAGCTCAAAAGAAGATAGTTTCCCAACCAAAGTATCTTTGTTGACAGATTTATTAACCATTATTCTCAACTCATTAATAGTAGTAGCCTTCATTTTGTAAGTCCATGGTAGGGCTCTCAGGAGTTTAGAAACAATCTCATCTTTGCTCAGAGTTCCACCACAACATTGAATTCCCATAACATTCTCATTTACTCTTTCCATGAATGCAGTAATCCTTTCATCTTCTTCTATCTTCATATTTTCATATCTCACTTAGTAACCATCAAGTTTAGCAATATTCACTGTAGGGTCACCTTCATTAAGGGTCTACAATTTATCCCATATAGCTTTTCCAGATGATTTATCTATTAATCCCATAATTTGTTGATCAGAAAGTGCACACAAGAGGGCTTCTCTTTCTCTACAATCATTCTCAAGCTCCTTGTCTAGGTTTCCCAGAGGAGGATTGCCAGATCTTGGATTAAAGGGTGTGACACTATTCTGTGTGATCTCCCAAATCTCCTTGGCAAGACATCTCAGATGAGTCTCCATCTAAATCTTGCATACTATATAATTTGTTCCTTCAAGCCTCAATATATCCCTTCAAAAAATAGCTCTAGAAGAACTGGATGAACTCGAATTGTTAGTCGCCATAGGATCTTCCTCAAGCGGTTAAGCTTTTTGCAGAGAGGACCAAAGCTTTGATACCAATTGTTAGACAGTTCAGGTAACCAGAAGACAACTAGGGGGGGTGAATCAGTTGTCACAGATTACTGACAACATTATCAATTTAAAACAACAATACCGGAATAACAGTTAATCCAATTAAGCATAAACAATAATCTTAGAATAAAATCCATCCACATAACACCAAGATTTGTACATGGAAAACTCTTTAAAAGGGAAAAACCACGATGGGAAGCCTACCCACAGTTAGATAATACTTTTGCACTAAATATGTGAATTACAATGAAGGGGCCTGCACTTGCAAGAAGACCAACAACCTAGAGCACACTGCTCATCACAAAAGGAGTCTCACTGACTACATACAAATCCAGACTACAATCCAGAGAAGTGTTGAACTGAAAAAGATAGTGTAGACACCTAAAATTGTCCTGTCTAATTAAATAAATATCTTTATTTATTTCATTAATTTATTTATCCTCTTCTAAACTTCTTTCCCATTTAAATAAATACTTTTATTTATTTAAATTATCCTTTTCTTAAATTAAATAAATATCTTATTTATTTAATTGATCCCACTTCTTCTATTAATTAAATAAATCTTTATTTATTTAATTAATTCATTTACCTTTTCTACCCATTACACATGTCATTCATCTCTTAATTATTACACTACCTACCCTCTAATCTTAGCCAACCATTTATCTTTTACACCTCTCAATCTTATCCCTCCATTTCTTATAGTGTCTTCTATATAAGGAGATGCTTCCTTCATTATCAACCCTATTAAACTAATCAAGCATCCTAGCATTCAAACTTTCATATGTGATCAAGCCTACTTACAAACACATTTCCATTCTTTGTTGAGCTCTTGTGCACACATCAAATCTGAGAGCAAATATATCAAGCAAGATCAATGGAGATAGGAAGAATGGAGATTCAAACCCTATTGGACATGTGATGGTATAATCTTTGTGATTTCATTTGATTTGCATTGTGTTAGGTAATCTTCATATGTTATGGTGGATCTTTGTTGTTGTTAAGCTAGGGTTTTTGTGGTTGAATCTATTTAGTCTTTCAACATTGTTCTCATCTACTTTTCACCATATACAGATATCATCTCTTATGTCTGACTACAGTTCTAGTTAAGCTCAATACTGAAGGACTAAATCCTCTTACAAACCCAATTTGATCTTCATTGATCGACCAACTCCTCTGTTTGAATGACATTACAATATTCACACATTACATTCCTTCACCATGACCTCATACAATAACCATGATGATCTACAATGAGATCTTACATCTTATTTATACAAACCCTCGACCATAAGCAATTAGGTCGGCTACTAGACTATAAACCAATTATATTATTACAAACCATGTCAGCCTTAGACTAAAACAAATAATATCCAACACATAAGACATCTTGAAAATACAACAATACTTCATGTCCACACGTTACATTAATTACAATCCATAACCTAGATCAACCGAGACCAAGTATAGGTCCACATGCTTCAGCAATGATCTCCAAATGCCAAGTCTCAAACAAGATTACCAACAACATCTTGAAACTCCTTCAAAAGATGCACCAACACCAATTATGCAATGCATCAAAGATCTCCAACAAAAGATGTGCCAGTGAATCCCTAGTCGGAACCAAAAACCAATCTTCTATGTAAGTAGGATAACATCCAATCACCAGATCGAAACCAACTGACCAAATATGAGTATAGGCATTATGAACAAGCCAATTCCATCACCAGATTATACCGAAGTTAACCAGATCATGTCAGATCCAAGTTAACCAAAAAACCACTCAACCTACCGGGACCAGAAGGGTTCCAGTAAAGCATCCAAACAGCTAGTGTTGACATCAATGCAACACATAATCAATTCCACCAAATGGTCAACAAGTTACCTAGCTAGGCTTAAAAGCCTATGTGGATGCCTAGGTGGAATATGAAGTAGACTAACAGTAAGTATGACTTGCACAACTACATGCAAAACACATGTTGAAATTACTATTTATTGTAAGTCTCCTAACAAAAAATTATATTTATAATAAATCTAAAAAAAAATTGTGCCTCCAGCAAGACGCCTAATGGCGAGCACCCAGTAGTGCACTAGACAAGAATTCATGATGACTCAACCATATCTAAATAAGAATCTAAGATGACTCAACCACATCTAGAAGAAATCAATTTGGACTTCACATTCCAACATTCTCCCACTTGAAGTCAAATTTCAAACTCATTAGTAATTCCTCTATTGAAAGACCATTGCCAATGCAGCCTAACAACACAATCTGCATACTACAAGAAGTTATACACTAAATGAACTTCTCTCTACCAATAGGTTTTGTCATAATATCTGCAAGGTTTGCATCAGTGTGAATCTTGGCCAAATAAATTTGTCATCCTTCCACCACTTCATGAAAAAAGTGATATTGAATATCAGGGTATATGCACAAAGTTGTGGTACCAAAAAGGTGCTACACTTCAAAAAAAAATTAAAAAGCACATAAGGCACACGCCTTATAAGGTGCACGCACTATAGGGCGTGCACCCTATAGTGCGCACGCCTTATAAGGCATGCATTGTAAACTTCATAAAAACCCTGCTCCGCATTTTGGATGCATTTTGCATTCCAAACCCGTGTTTTGGCATTTTCGGTTGCCATTATCTTGCGCTCGCCCTTTATAAAAGCTTGAAATTGGGCACTAAGTTGTCCATCTCTCATCAAAATGTCGCCACGCCATCAGAGAGCTTGAAGAGGTATGTATTTTTATTTTCTTATTGTCATTTTTTTTATTAATTTGAAGATTAAACTAGGTTTATTGATTTAAATTTATTTTCATTATCAGGAAATGAGATTAGACAAGAAAATGTCGAAAACACTCAATCACCTCCTCATGAAGACCATATTGAAGAAGAAACACATCAATCACCTCCTCATGAAGACCATATTGAAGAAGAAGCACATCAAGGACCTCCTACAATCCCTAGACATCCCATAGGTACACAATAAAACCTATTAGGTCAAATAGAAAATAGCCAAAAAGAGCTTGAAGGTTTAATCACAAGGCTAAAAGATCCCACTGGAACAAACTCCCATAGGAAAAACCTTGCCAGTTCTTTGCAATCTATTTATCTCACATACAATCTATGAGTGGGCAAATAAATTTTTGGTCCCGTAAGAAGGAAGAACAAAAACAATTTTATGCTGACAAATTATCATATGCGGCAGTGAAGAAAAAGAAAATTAATAAATTTGACTTGTGTGCTCTTTTTATGGACCCTCGAATGAATCAACCTTTACACCCTAGATGTAGGACATTCCCTATTCACTGGTGTCATCATGAAGGGATTAAGAACAATTTTTGGGATAGGTGGTGGATGGTATTTGATTAGCCCCCATGCAATAATCATGAGGTACACCAATACTTTTTGAGAAAACTGTAATGTGAGTTTGTCCTTAATGAGATCCCAAACTATTTTGATTTTCTAGATTTCCAAGGTAGAGGTGGGGGTTCCTCACATGATAGAGAGAGTGCACAACGTGATCCAAATCTCCCACCAAGACCCTTGGCCAGACCTATGGTGGAGCATGTTATTATTCCTTCCATTGTGAAGGAGAGTATTGAGGTCGAAACTCTAGACTTGATTAGCTCACTCACTTAGACCCTTATACAGTATGCTAGGCCTCTAGTAGAGGGTGATGTGAGTGATGATGTTGATTCTTCTAGGCATCGAGTTCCAGCTCATTTTTGTCGATCTTGTGGTTCTCTTTGCACTTATGATCCTAATAGTTCCGAGAATGCACGTGCATGAGCGGAGTTTGCTATAGAGAACATTGTCATGACAGAATCCTTGCTGAACGAAACATTTGGCATTGATACCCAGGTGAATTTCATTACAAGTTCATTTCATTCTTTTTATTAAATCTTATATGTAAATTTGAGAATATATCTAAATTAGTAAATTATTATGATAAAAAATCAGGGTCAAAGTGTTCACAATACTAGCAACATTCCTGCAGCACCCTTTTTCACTACTTCGTCGACTCCACAGGTATACAACGAGTGAAAAAATATAATTATTATATGTAGATAGTTGAACCTTATGTGAATAATTTTCTAATTACTCATTTTGGATGTCAAATAGTTTGATGCTAGAGCTTCAACATCAACACCTCATAGTGTATTTCATCGACAATCTTTCACCCAGGTAAACAATTTATCTTTAATGTTGCTATTAAATAATATAGATAGTTTTGGCAATTAATCAATATACTTTTTTTAATTTTCAGATGTTGACATCAGAGACTCCTCCAGCTGTCCGTGCGTCCATGGAGTACGGTGTTGCTGCAGCAGTAGCAAGTTCAACTGCTTCAACAGAAGTATGAGACATATTTGTAAATTTAGTAAATTTAGCATTACATTTGTTATCTTAATAATATGTTATTGAAAATTTTAACGACACATGTATTTAGTTTAATTTATATTGTGATGCTTATAGGAGGGGCTTGTCACTCCAGATCATGAACGTGCACCTGTTGTGGATGAACATCATGATTATTTGTATGCAGTAAGTGACTATTCTATTATATGTCATTCTAAAATTCAATTTTTGTATATGCTAACATCATTCTTTTCATTGTATCAAGTGGAGTTACAAAAAAGTCTGGAGAGGAGGTCGAGTGGACGTACTCGAAAGACACCTGCATCATATACATCTCCATCCCCTTGACAGACAAAGATATCTCATGATCTGTTTCCTTCCCCTAGAGGGAAATGAATAGAATAGGGTCCTATGTTGTATGCCTATATGGAAAATTTGAACATATGTTTTGTATTACGAATTTGTGACATTCTATGTCCATATGGCTTTTGGCAAGCCCCTATTTGACTTTATTGGATATCATGTTGTATGCCTTTATAGCAATTTTGAACATATGTTTTGTTTTATGAATATGTGAAATTCTAAGTCCATATGGCTTTTGGCAAGCCTATTTGTTTGTATTGGATATATTTGATAGTTTTAATGGTATACAATGCTACATGGATTGTAGATTTTTGGTTAATGCAAATCATTTATCATGGTTATCCATAATTGTAGTACAAATGATTAGATGAATAATTGCACAAAGTTTATTGTTAGTTAAGCTTTGAACCTAAATATGTGTTTATAATCCAAGACACAAGCCACCCCAACATGTATGAGTTGATGGTTTGGTGCCGCAACACGACCTCGTAGGATCAGATGGATCGTTCTTATGATTAACGGGCATCGAGAAACGTGATGTTGAATATTGACAACTTTGAGCAATTTGAGCAGTTGGGCGATTTCGCTGCTAGGGTGTGTCCTGCAATGATCGGGTGAGTTGGACAGAAAAAAGAAGGTATTCCTAGCATAAACCCAGCCACTCCGATGCGTATGAGCTAACGGTTCGGTGTCGCGATGAGCGGATTGAAAGATGGGGCATTGTACAACTTTTCATTGAACTCATTTGATGCTTTTTGTCGCAACCGAGAAAGAATCACCACGAACAACTGGATCCGAGTCTACCAAAACTGAGAGAGGATTTTTTAGAGTGCCATAACATGACCCCGCGAGATCAGACATATTGTTCTTATGATTAATGGGTGTGGAGAAACACGATGCCGAATATTGACAACTTTGAGCAGTTTGAGCACTTGGGTGATTTCGCTGCTAGGGTGTGTTCGACAACGATCGAGCGAGTTGGAGAGAAAAAAGAAGGCATTCCTAGCATAAACCTGGCCACCCCGACATGTATGAGTTAATAGTTCGGTGCCGCGATGAGAGGATTGAAATATGGGGCATTGTGCAACTTTTCATTGAACTCATCTGATTCTTTTTGTCGCAACCAAGAAAGAGTCGCCAGGAGCAACTGGATCCGAGTCTACCAAAACCGAGAGAGGATTTTTTAGAGTGCCATAACATGACCTTGTAGGATCAGATAGATCATTCCTATGATTAACGGGTGCAGAGAAACATGATGCCAAATATTGACAACTTTGAGCAGTTTGAGCACTTGGGCAATTTCGTTGCTAGGGTGTGTCTGGTAATGATCGGGCGAGTTGGAGAGAAAAAAGAAGGCATTCCTAGCGTAAAGGATCAAAAAATATTTCAGATTTCAGATTTCTCATCATTTCAACAAACAGTTGACATCTTCCTGTCTCATTTAAAGGCTCAAAAAATATTTTCCATATCCGGTTAGCATGTCTTTGACAAGTACGCTTCAGAATCTTGTCAACCATTGGTTTCAAAACATTGGCATCAATATCAATCAAATACTTAGTCTTTCTATACAAAACTATAGGAGGTGTTCTCTAACTTTGAGTTACCTCAAGATTAGGAATTTCAACAACATTAGGGATAGGTGGCATACCTTCTATCGGAGGTGAAAATGATGACATACCTTGAAATTGAGGTGTACAAGATGGTGTAGCTCCAATACTTGATGTCAGTCGTGAAGTACTTGCAATGTCAAATGTCATAGAGGGAGTGCATTCAATATGAGATATTGTAGACACCAACGGTGTGCCAATAAGAGATGGTGTGCCTTCAACTTGAATTGTGGTAGAAATGCTCTCAACCTCGGGATTCAATTGTCTCATTGCACGAAGGTTTTGCATCTGTTGCCTTTGTGTGGCCAATTTTGTCTCTCTCTCTCTTAGATTGGATGGATATTTCATGTTCCTCTTCAATTGGCACCTCTTCAATTGGAACCTCTTCTTCTATGGTATTCAATTTCCTTTGTTCACGAAGTTGCTTCATTCCTTCTCTTTTTTTGCATTCTTAGCTTCACACTCTTCCAGTGTTACATTTTTTGGTCGTTTCCTCAGCATGATGATGATTTCTACATGTACATGCACATAAAAGAGAATAAAGTGAAATTATGCATCTATGATTGTCCTAATTATGCATCTATAACTGTCTAATTATGCATATGTTAAAATGGATATACGAAATTGAAATTATTTCATGTATTCCTTTTCTAAATTATTTCATTTGATCTTAAAAAGGATGTATGAAATTGCAAATTATGTTTTAAACAACTTAAAAAATAATTTTCTTATGCAACTTCCTTCAAATGCATTGTTAAATCTAATGTAAATATAATAGGATTATAATCAATTTTGACTCACACTTTTATTCTAACATTTAAACAAAATAACACTTAATAAGTATTTGAATTCTAAAAACAAGAAAATATTACCTCAATTATTCAAATTTGATTAAAAAAACTATGTTCTTCCTCTTTGACATTGCCAAATGAAAAAAAAGGTGGTGGAGAGCTAATGGAATGTATAATATAACCTTGCATAAAATGTCAACACCATGCAAAAAGAATTCTTTTGTCTGATCATGCGCAGAAAGAAGACAAAATGAGAGAATGTGGGCTTGGATCATGGGTCAAGGGTCCCATATAACTCTTTTTTAGTGTAGCTCATTTGGCTAGTGCCAAATATGGTGCTAGCCAAACGACTTCCATTGAAATTTTTTACCTTTGATAAATTTCTACTCTCTACCCTATAACCTTTTTTTGTGAAGCTCATTTGGCTAGCGCCATATTTGGCGCTAGCCAAATGACTTCCATTGAATTTTTTTAACCTTTGATAAATTTCTACTCTATACCCTATAGTTTGATAGCCACAACCATAAAAATTAAACCATATGACTCTTTAGGACATAATATGGTGTCTTAGGACACCATATGATCCCTTAGGTGTTGTTATGGGTCGTATAGTGTCCTAAGGGGTCATATGGTGTCCTATGACCACTTAGGACACCATATGACCCCTTAGGACACAATATGGTGTTGTTATGGGTCGTATGGACACCCAAGGGGTCATATGGTGTCCTATGGGGCCATAGGACACCATATGACCCCTTAGGTGTTGTCATGGGTCGTATGGTGTCATAAGGGGTCATATGGTGCCCTATGACCCCTTAGGACACCATATGACCCCATAGGACACAATACGGTGTCATTATGGGTCGTATGCTGTTGTAAGGGGTCATATTGTGTCCTATGACCCCTTAGGACACAATATGACCCCTTCGGACACAATACGGTGTCATTATGGGTCATATGGTGTCCTAAGGGGTCATATGGTGTCCTATGACCCCTTAGGACACCATATGACCCCTTAGGACACAATATGGTGTCGTTATGGGTCGTATGGTGTCCTAAGGGGTCATATCGTGTCTTATGACCCCTTAGGACACCATATGAGCCCCTAGGACACAATACGGTGTCCTAGGGGGTCATATGGTGTCCTAAGGGGTCATATCATGTCCTATGACCCCTTAGGACACCATATGAGCCCCTAGGACACAATACAGTGTCCTAGGGGGTCATATGGTGTCCTAAGGGGTCATATCGTGTCCTATGACCCCTTAGGACACCATATGACCTCGTAGGACACAATACAGTGTCGTTATGGGTCGTATGGTGTCCTAAGGGGTCATATGGTGTCCTATGACCCCTTAGGACACAATATGGTGTCTTTATGGGTCGTATGGACACCTAAGGGGTCATCTGGTGTCTTATGGGGCCATAGGACACCATATGACCCTTAGGTGTCGTTATGGGTCATATAGTGTCGTAAGGGGTCATATGGTGTCTTATGACCCCTTAGGAAACTATATGACCCCTTAGGACACCATACGACTCATAACGACACCGTATGGACACCTAAGGGATCATATCGTGTCCTATGGGACCATAGGACACCATATGACCCCTTATGTGTCGTTATGGGTAGTATGGTGTCGCAAGGGGTCATATGGTGTCATATGACCCCTTAGGACACCATATGACCCCTTAGGACACAATATGGTGTCTTTATGGGTCGTATGGACCCCTTAGGACACAATATAACTACTTAGGACACCATATGACCCCTTAGGACACAATACGGTATCGTTATGGGTCATATGGTGTCCTATACCCTTTGATAAATTTCTACTCTATACGCAATATTTTGATAGCCACAACCATAAAAATTAAACCATATGACTCTTTAGGACATAATATGGTGTCTTAAGACACCATATGATCCCTTAAGTGTTGTTATGGGTCGTATAGTGTCCTACGGGGTCATATGGTGTCCTATGACCCCTTAGGACACCATATGACCCCTTAGGACATAGTATGGTGTTATTATGGGTCATGTTGGGTCTCAAATCAACAGATTGGATAGGTTCTAAGGAAATGCCAACTCCTATGATCAAACTGTCCAATTGACTTGGCCAACTTATAGAGTGAACCTATTTGATTACTAACTCTCTCACTTTAGGCTCTGCAGGATCTAGGTGGGTATATACCTATTCACTAGTTGTTTTCAATGACTAGTGCCTTTTATAGAAGATTAAGTATCTTGATCTGGCTTCCTCCTATCTCAGAATGGCATAAGTTCCTAGGATGGAGATATAGCAGATGAGTTCAAGATTATTGTTGTAGAAGTTATTTGATCTTTGTGCTTAGAATTTTATATGTATACACTATTGCCAAGTTACTCTATGTTTTCTACTCAACTACTCCTATTATTGTTTGTTTAGTTGCGAATTTTGTAAATTGTAATGAGGGTTGTACTTAATGATCAGTGCCTTTTATGTTTTTTGGGCTACAGAGTCAGTTACTTCTTTAGGGACTTAATATATGCTATATGAGACAATGATTAAACCTATCTCTTATAGGTCTGTCAATTGTTATTTCCTTATGAGCTCAGTTAATCACTTGTATTATAAAATTGCTTGTGTGCATTTAACCCAAACCTTATGAGACCACACAAGAAAGAATTATCAGGAATGATTACAATCCACAGATAAATCTTTTAATTCAATTAGAAATAACATAGAATGAGTACTTTACTGAAAGAATATAAACAATCTTATCTATTATGATAATATCACACACAAATGCCACAAAGAAGAATACTCTGCAAATTTGGAACAGGAACAAAGATTTGATCTCGTATTGATTCTTCAATCTTCGATTACAATTGATTATCCCCAAAGCTGTGTTTCTATCTGGCCGTATTTTTCCTTGTCCTTTCATACAAAAATCCTTTGCTTTATATATGTAAATGAAGGGTCATGACAAGAGACGTGTCCTTTTGTTTATAGATTAATTAGGAAGATAGTTTGTTAACTAATCTAAACACAAGAAGACTAAACATTCCCATATGTTCGGTATATTTGTCATCTTTGTAAAGCCTGACAGTGTCAACCAACTTCTTCATTTCAAACTCCTGTATATTGTATCCCGATAGGATGTAATTCGCTAATGCCATCGGGTCTTCTTTCTTTTGTAGTTCCTGAAATGATTGCTCTTTGATATTTACCAATTCTGTTTTCCACTGATCCAAGGTAAACAATATACCTTCTCTATAAAAAGAGGGCACCCTAGGGGTATTCCCTTTATCCAAAGTCCGTATTTCTTTTTCCAGCATACTCCCGAATTCTTCATGGGGTCCTGCAAAAGTATCAATCTCTATCTGCTCCTCTGGTGTGACATCAGTGATCCCTTTGACTCTGGATGCAAGCTGCTTATGCTGATCGAAAGCCTTTATAGTTCCAGTATATGTAAACCAATATTTTTCCGCAGCAGGCATCATTGATCTGAACCTGTGATCAATTATGTCATTGACCACCTTATACATCTTTTGCTTCATATCTTCAACCTACTTGGTAGCCTTTTCTACTTTGTACTTCCAGTACAAGGCATTTGAAATATCATCCAAGCTTCGACCTGTGGGATATGCAGCATATTCACTTATGGGAGTTCCTATCTCATGCTGCAGTATCCTTGTTTGTAGCCTCTGGTTTTCATCTTTAGTCTTTTCATATAAACCCTTATAAGTAATATTTTCCCTGACCAAAAACTCTGTCTGATCCACATTTAGCCTGGCTACATCTAAATTCAATTTTGCTATGACCCTAGGGTCAGTCTTCCCTACCTGATGGACCATAAGATGTCCAAAGGTTTCTTCTATATCCATAATAATTGGCCTTTTCCCTTTTGGGTACAGTGCCCATTGCAAAAGAGCCTTTTGGTCAAGATCATATCCTGAACTTGTAAACAACTTATCTACCTCTTGGGGTAATACCTGCTGGTTCGGGTCTTGCTTCTTCAGGAATCTATCAAACATGAGTGCTGAATTCATGTCCCAACCTAAAAAGATGATGACACCAGCCTCTTTTAGCATCTTCCTCCCTTTTTCAGGGGTCATATCCTTCATGAGAGTATCAATCTCATCCTGCAGCCTTTTCATCTGCTCTTCTTCTGGTTTCCTAGCCATAATTCTTCTCACATGAGCCCCTTTGTACTGGTATAAGAATGAAAGGAATTCCTTTGAGGAAGTGAACCCTTCTTCTGCAACAAAATCTTCATGTTCTGTCATTCTGATATCAACCACTTCCCTGATATTGAATTCCCTTGTTTCCATATCCACTTCTACCTCAAAGCCAGGGGGATAGTCTTCTCTAGGGGAGTCAGCAAGGATGCTACTAGCAGTTGATTTTGGTGACATGTGAGCCAATGGCTCACTGTCTCTTCCAGTTTTGATAAAATGGAGAAACTGTGGGGGCACTCTATGCATAATTTCTGCCTCATGCTGAAGCAGTTTTTTAGCTACCTCCAAGGGATCTTGGAGATCTCCAAGTAGATTTCCATCCACTTTCCCCCTCACTCTCTTCCACTTGAAAGCTTCCCAAGTCATCTCAAATCTTTCTCTCAAGGCCTTGGCTTCCTCCCTTTCAAGATTCCTGATTAAATTATCTGGCATTTGAGCCACATGTATTCCAGCCCTTAGTTTCTGAGATGTTTTTGTAGCTTTCACATACCCCTCAGGATCAAAGTTCTCTCTAGGACTACCTAGAGTCATGCCATATTAATCTAACTTACTCTGGAGTAAATGATAAATTTTAGAACTTTTAACAATAAAATCAGAAAATACTAGTAGCCCTAGCACAATAGATTGTTTACCAAAATCTGTGAGATGTTTGGCACTGACAGCAGACAATTGTCTTACAATCTCCAGACTAGCCACTCTGTTTGGAACTGTAATTGGGAGCATGTATGGCTTCCCTTCATACCCGAATACTCTAATTTCTGTATGATTAATTGTGACAGTACCAATCACCCCAATTATGATCAATCTGAGACTCTGGAGAGAAATCTTTCGGTCTGAGGAATCTTTTGATCTCAGGGGACAAAGTATAGTCTCTATGTTGTCCGAGGGCTACACTGAGTGGTTTTACAAAGTATTCCTGGAAGTGCCAGTATTGGTTGTTTGTAAATCTTTGGTCCCATCCAAAGACCCACAATTGGACTGGTTTCTTCAAACCACTTTTATCATAAGCTTTGATGCTAAAATCATCTGACCAGAAATTGGACTCTTGTCCACAATAAAGAATAACATGCAACAACAAAGAATACAAGGAGAAATGAATATTTACAAGGTCTCCTTTTAACTTTTCCAACCCATGATTTAAGGCTTCTGCAACATAAGTGGCATAATCAAACGGCCTAGGGTCATTTGATTGCAAGTCAACACATAGAACCATAACCCCAATATCCATGAGAGGATGAGCCTCTAAGCCTAAGACTTGGGCTGCGGCATAGTACACATACTTGAAGTAAGGATGGAATTGGTTGACGTCAAAGGGCACCTTGTTAGCTGTACTAAAAGGAACTATGGATCCTCCAACCTTTGGCTGGTGAATGGGTAATCTCCATTTCCTATAGATGTCCTCTAAATTGAAAAACTCTTGTGACAATTTCTGCATGTCAATCTTCTCCTCTACATCCCAGTCTAAATCAAAAACCATATCAATTGTCTATTTGTTGATTGCCACCATAGGATTTCCTCGGTAATCATATATGGTCTTGGTTTCTATACTATAGGAATTTGCTAGGGCTTTCATTAATTCAACATCTACAAATACATTCGGCACCACCAGTTTCCCTAAGTTCCTCTTCCACAGGTTACTTATGGGCTCAGGAGCTTCCCTTCTCTTGTAACCAAATAAAAACAACTCATGTCCTCTGATCTCAGTCCATATGTCTCCTAGATGTTCAAATCTGTCTTCTAATCCTTCCTCCTCTTTTTTTATTTTCTTGGATTTTACACTGGAAGTTGGACATTGGTCCAACAAGTCCTGAACTAGAGTTCTACCCTCTTTCTTCTGTTGTTTGGTTTTTCTTCAGGGTTTAATTCTTTTCCTTTCCTACTCTTTTTAGAAGAAGATGAAGGTTCCATAACTTCAATCAATACAAGATATCACACTTACTTGGAGAATTGTTGAACTTCTTCTGTCAGCTTGGACTATTCCTTTTAAGCCTCAGCTAGCTTCCTGCAACTTTCTGAATCTTGGCAATTATCTGGTTCTCATGAAAATTCGATCAATTTAGCTGCAATTTTGTGAGCAACTTGTATCAGACACAATAGTTAATGTCTTTGTGCTTGCAACGGTCACTCAAGTGTTTGAACTTAATTGCAGATGTGACACCTTCAATTTAAGCTTTTAATTCCTTCATGGGAACTAATGTTCAGCTGAAGTGACTGTGAATTAGCTTTTCGTCAAAACCTTTGTCTTCGATGGAGCTCTTTAATCTCTCATCGAAAGTTATTCTTCCTCGACACAACTTATTTTATGTTCTTTCGAGATCGATGAAAGCTTTGTATCAGGAAAACCGCTTTTCATCGATATACTATCTGCTTGTTAGGAAATCCTTCCTTTTGGTGAAAAATATATGTTGTTGAGTTATTCCAAGCCCTACTCGATATCAGATTTTCATCGATACAACCATAACTTTGGTTGATGACTCAAGTGCTTCCTCGATGTATCATTTTCATCGAAAAACACTATCGATGAGAATATATTTGGTTTCTTCGATATTATTTCATCGGTAAATGGCTCTTGTCGAAAATCATATTTTAGTTTCCTCGAAACCATCCTTTCTTCAATGAGATCTTTGTCGATGAGTTTGTCATGACTTTCATCAAAATTGTTTTTCGATGAGTCTTATGGTTCAATGAAACTTTATGCTGGCCCGCCGAAGTCCCTTTCTCATTGATATATTTCCTTTATCGATGAAACCCTATTGCTATCGATGGGGTTTGTCTTTCGATGGACATTTTTAGGTTTTATTGGTAGCTTAACTTCTTCAACATCACCTTTTGTTCATTTTCCACTTTTCGATGAAACTAGAGCACCAATGAGTCATTTCTTTCATCTATCGAAAGAGATATTTCTCCGAAGTCATCTTAGTGCTCTACACTTTATGTTTCATTTCGATGAAACTTTCCTTTCGGCGAGACTCTTCTTGAGGTGTTCGATGTAATATGTTGGCCGATGATCTTTTAGTATCGATGAAACATTTTAAGTTTCATAGATATTTTTCATATGACCCTCCTAAGGGGAAAAATATAAACAATCTCCTAATTCTGCACCAACTTTTCACACCTTTAGGAAAATTTTAAAATTTTAAATTTATTGTTCAACAGTGGCTCTGACTGAGGATGGAGGTATACTGCGTAATGCCTTCAAGAATTCAAAATCTCTGGTTTCTTAGAATGGAAAGAAAAATAAATACATGGTATTTTACAAGAATACTGTACATGCAGGTTTTAATCCCTTCTCCCCTTTTTTTTTTATTTTTTTTATTTTTTTATTTTTTTAGGAAAAGAAAGTCTTCAAGTATTGTCCATACACAGGAAACTCCTAACTTTCTCCTATTGTATTATGAAGGAAATATGCATCCTCTCCAGCTTTATTTGTTATAACAAAAGGTCCAAGCCACAAGGCTTCAAACTTTCCATGCTTTCCTCTATCCTGATTTCTTGCATCCCACATCAAGACCCAATCCCCTACTTCAAACTTTCTGTGTGATGCCCTTTTGTCATGCAGTGTCTTCATCTGATTTTGGACTCTCACATTTTGTCTCTGAGCTTCAGCCCTTACTTCTTCAAGTTCAATCAATTGTACTAATATTTCTTGCAGTGGATCCTCTAGTTCAATTTCCTCCTGAGTGATAAACCTCTGTACAGGCAATAAGTTATCTAAAGGCAATCTGGCCCTAGTTCCATAAACCAATTCAAATGGTGCCTTTCCTGTGGACTTTTTCACAGTTATTCTATCCGCCCATAGTGCCAAAGTTAATTTGGAATCCCAAGCTTTCTTATTATTTCCTAGCAGCTTCTTAATAATTTTCAGGATATTTTTGTTGCTTGATTCTGCCTGTCCATTCCCTTGAGGATGGCAAGGAGACGAATGTGATATCTGAATACCATACTCTTTGCAGAAATCATTGAATTCCTCTAATCTAAAACACATTCCATTATCAGTTATGATCTTTGCAGGGACACCAAATCTGGAGATAATATTATCCATTCGAAACTTAATTACCACTTTGCTAGTGGCTTGCCTAGTAGGTACAACTTCCACCCACTTAGTCAAATAATCAGTAGCTACAAGTATCCATTTATGTCCTCCACTTGACTTATCTGAGATTTCACCTATGAAGTCTATCCCCCATTGTTGAAATGGTTGTTCTACTTGCATGGATCTTAAGGGCAATGCCCCCTGATATTTCATCTTTCCAGAGAATTTTTGGCATGGCTCAGACTTTCTAACATATGCATGTGCATCATTGAAAATGGTTGGCCAGAAATATCCACTCCTCAGTATTTTGTGGGTAGTAGTTTTGGCAGAGAAGTGACCTCCACACATTCCACCATGCATTTCATGTAATACTCTTTCAGCTTGATTTTTGTCCAAACATAAGAGTAATATTCCATCCTGGTTCTTCCAATACAAATCTCCATTGACTATCACATATTTGACAGTTTTTAACTTGAGGGTCCTTTTTTGAGTATCTATCATATGATCAGGACATTTCATGTATTTGAGATAGTACACAATGTTGAATTGGGCTTCTTCCCATTCAATTCCATTTACTCAGGCTTCATCAATATCTATTCCTGTCATGAGTTTGGCCAATCCTTGCCCCTTTATGACCTATGATATCTTGATTTCTATATTGAACTCCTGTACTTGGTTGATCCACTTGCATCTCTTCCCGGTGACTTTAGTCTGTCTGAAGATATCTTTCACTGCTGCATTGGGAACATATGCTATAACTTTAGGCCCTACTAAGTATGGTCTGAACTGCTTTACTGATTTAACTAGGGCATAAGCTTGCTTTTCATTCAACTCATATTTTATTTCTGAGGGGCCTAAGGACTTGCTAAAATATGCAATAGGCTGCTCATATCCTTCTTGATTCTTTTGCAGTAGCACTGCAGCTATTGTGTGACAAGAAGCAAATGAGAATATTATAAAAGGCTTGCTAAAGTCTGGAGAGATCAATACCGAAGCTTCTGAAATTGCTCTTTTGATGGCTATAGAGGAATCTATTGCTTCTGTAGTCCAATCTATTTGGGTTCCTTTCTTTAACATCCTTACTATGGGTTTTATTATATCTGCAAAGTTTAGGATAAACCTTCTCACAAAATTTATTTGTCCCAAAAATGATTGGATGGCCTTGATGGTTCTAGGAATAGGAACCTCATTGATAGCTGCCACTCTTTCAAGGTCAATTTTCACCCCTTCCTTAGATACTATGTGTCCAAGTAGCTTTCCCTCTTCAACACCAAAGTGGCATTTTTTAAGATTCAAGGAAATCCCATATTCTAAGGCTTTCTTGAATACCTTTTCAAGATGACCACAATGATCCTCAGCTTTCTTCGAGTATGCAGTCAAATCATCTTGGTATACTACAATGATTATATCAATTAATTCTGCAAAGGCAACATCCATTGCTCTCTGAAAAGTAGCACCAACATTAGTCAATCCGAATGGCATTCGTGCATAGACATAAGTGCCCCATGGAGTTGTAAAGGTTGTTTTGTATTTTTCAGCCTCTTTGACTTTCACCTGATTATAACCTAAAAACCCATCCATCATGGACAATAACTCGCATCCCATCACTTTCTGCAACATGTTATCCATATTTGGTAATGGATAATTATCTTTTAGGGATGATATATTTAGGTTTCTAAAGTCCACGAACAATCTAATGTCCCCATTCTTCTTTCTAACTGGCACTAAGTTAGAAACCCATGTGGAATATTTTTAGGGTTCAATAATTCCTACATCCTTCATTTTTATGATCTCTTCCCTCATTTTTGGTAACAAGGTTGGATTAATAGGTCTCTGCTTTTGTCTGAATGGTTTAGCTTCTGGCTTAAGTGGTATTTCATGTTGAAAAAGATCTTCCCTATAAGCTTTGAGATCTTCATAAGACCATGCAAACACATGTTTATACCTTTTAAGCAACATTATCAGTTGTTGCTTCATGGCAGGAGTTAATCTCTTCCCAATGAAGACATCTCTAGGAGTTTCTTCACTCCCTAGATTGACTTGCTCCACATCACTTTCTCTAACAGCCGATCCTTTAGTTTCAATTACATCCTGAGTACTAAAAGTCCTTTCCAATGCTACTAGACCCCTTGGTAATTTGTTTGACTTTAGTTGTATAATTTCTTGTCCAAATAAAGTCTCTTTACCCTCAGTCTTTTCTACAAAATCATTGAAATTTATAGCCTAAGATTGATAATGATCAACACATTGTAAAAACTTCAGCAAGTCTGCATCATCTTGGAACACTTGCCAGTTGTATAAGTTATCAGGAACAGATGGTCTAACTTTTATTTCTACTTCAGATATCCCAATCAACGTTATATCATTATCCTTCAATGAAATATTGGCCAAAAAGTCTACCATGATGTTCTTTGATCTGTCTATCTGGTTTATTTGAAAAGCATCAAAAAGCTCTATAGTATCCCAGACAACATTCCTATACTATTTCAATCTCAAGTGTTTTGAGGCATATTTCTCCTTCACTTGTGAGACTATCAACTCTGAATCACCAAAGACACTGAGCAATTTAATTCCATGCTTAACTGCTATGTTAAGACCAGTGAGCAAAGCTTCATACTCTGTAATGTTATTTGTGCACTCAAATAACAAATTGAAAGAATATTTGTAGGTTTCCCCTGTGGGTGAAATAAATAGGATTCTAGCCCCACTCCCTTCCTTGCTACAAGACCCATCAAAGAACATTTTCCACACTTGATCATCTTTTTCAGCTAGACATGATTCGATGGGGATCCACTCTTCAACCTTAGGTTTTGTCAATTGCACTTGAAAATTGTCCATATCAGTTTGCAAAAAGCATATTTGATTTGCTGATTCTTCTATGTCTTCTATGATATATGTGGACCGGGGTTCTCTATCAATTTTTACCTCCTATCCATTGATTGGAATCGTAGCATATGATAAATCCAACTGCACATATCCACCAATCATGTTCGACCATTGCCTAGATAGCAACATTCCATAGTTTGGAGGAACATCCACCACTATAATATCTATTTTGTACGATGCTTCTGGACAAGCTACCAATTTGAATTCTACATCCTTCATGATACCAACCACTGGGACCGACCTATTGTCCATGGCATAACACTTCCCAAAGGTAGTATCAACTTCCAATCCAAGCTCTTTCATCACTCCAACAGGCATAACATTTATGGCTGCTCCTAAGTCGATCATACAATTCTTTATTTTCTTATTGTTTACCACCAAAGTGAGATAAAATGGGTCTACCTGTGTTGGGTTTTTGGTTATGGTGGACCCTAAATATATAACTGGGGCCATTTGTTCATTATTGTCACCTTTTGGAACCTCTTGTTTCTGTTCATTTACCTTTTCTTCTTGGATACCTGAAATCATCTCCAGAGTCTTTTCTCTGTATTCAGGAAACTTCATTATTTCCATCAATGGAATAGAAACCTTTAATTGTGTTAATGCATTTGAAATATCAAATGAAGTA
This sequence comes from Cryptomeria japonica, assembly GCF_030272615.1. Taxonomy (NCBI): domain Eukaryota; kingdom Viridiplantae; phylum Streptophyta; class Pinopsida; order Cupressales; family Cupressaceae; genus Cryptomeria; species Cryptomeria japonica. The sequence continues at coordinate 702,097,374 of NC_081411.1, read as the reverse complement.
GAGTGTTGTGCTAAAGAAATTTTTGCTATTTCTTCCTTTTGAACACCAAGACCCCTTTTATTATTCTTTGGTACAACTTCTTTAGTCTTAGTTGCTTTATTTGTTTGCTTGAGTGTCTCATCAGTTTCTTTTATAAAAAGACTAGTAGGTTTACCTTGCTCTATTTTCACCATTCTATTTCTCAAATCGTAAGTCCTTTTTGCTTGTGCAACGACAGAAGCTGTAATTCTTCTTTTTTCTTCTTCAGTGGGGATTCTGAGCTTAACACCTTCACCTATGTTGGTAATTACAGGCAACATAGAGCACTGATCAATGTTCATGGAATTTGATCCTCCTTCCTCTGCAAAGGATATCATATTAACAGTCGGGTCACCCATATGCTCCTCATAGTCATTCTCTTCCTCCTGCAATCCTCTTGATACAACACACAAAGAAGGAGCATGTGGCATATTGCAGGCATAACACCACATGTCATCATCTTGAGCGTAGTTTACTGTCCTTTTCAAAGGATCTGGGACTTGTTGGTTATCTTTATGGTTCCTGTCTACTAGTTTTCCATCCTTCCATGTAGTTTTATAGGGTATGTCATGCAACTTGGGCCTTTCAGGATGATAGTATTGTTGCTTCTCTATTTTGTTTACCCTCACAGATAGATCTTTTAGAGCATTCAAAACTTTGTCAAGCTTATCCTCATCCTTGTTAGCTTTGGGTGCTTTAGGATTGTACAACCTTGCATCTTCTCTTTTTCCCACTTTACCAGCAGCCTTCCTGTTATTTTCTATAACAATGGCAGCTTTCATAACATCCCGGAGGTCTCTAGGATTTCTAGTTCTCAACTCATAGTTTTTTTTACTATCATAAGAATTGATGTAATATAGAATGCTTACCTCAGGTACTGGCTTCTTCCTATTGGGAATTTTGTTTAGAACCCTGTTAAATCTTTTGTTAAAATCTACCACTGACTCATTTTTCTCCTTCTTGATGCTAATGATCTCATGTAAAGAAAATTCAGGGCTATTATGGTCTCCATACTGTTCAAGGAATAAGCTTTTGAACTCTGCAAGACTTCTAATGGATGCATCAGGCAATGCTCTAAACCAATCTCTTGCATCTTCTGTTAATGACTGCATAAATAACCTGATCTTAACATCTTCATGTGGCAAACCAAAATCCTCTATTACTGCATCAAAAGCCTTACAATGAGCTTCCCCTATAACTACATTACTTCCAGTAAACCTTGGTATTGCAGTCCTGATTTCATTCGGGATAGGATATGGGTATACCATCATTCCTGAGAAATCAAACTGCCTTATTCGTTCCATATTCATTAGCCCATGTCCCCCATGGAGATTTCTAAAGTTTTGGTTCATGTTGTCATATAAGGGAATTTGATTTTGATAAGGAAAAGGGTATTGGTTCTGGTATTGGTATTGAAATTGATCAGGGGGTGGACATTGATTATAAAATTGACCTTGAGGTGGAAACTGGTTATGAGTAGCAAAGTTATTATGTAAATTTTGCTGGACTGGTGGTGCACTCGTATGCACATGATCATTCCTTTTGTTACTGAACAAGGGGTTCTCATAAGCCTTAAAATCATTACTCTTTGTTTTACTCACTCCCTGATCTGTCTGAGCATATTTTTCTCTGTAATTGTTTACATCTTGATTAAAGTCGTCCTCACCAACATTTATGCCTAATTTAGCACATAACTTCAAACATTCCTGAGTCCTTCCAGAATCTCTCATTTCAGCAGCTGCCTCCATCATCTTTTTAGTTAAATCTGCAAATCTATCTGTAGGATCTGCCATACTTGATCCCGATGAAGTCGATGTGTTCTGTCTAGATCGTGCTTCATGATATTCAAAACCAGGGGGAATTTGATGTTTGCCCTTTTGGGCTCTATATGCTACAACCAAATCCTCATTCACTAGGCTTGAAGTAGTTGCTTTATCCTGTTCTCTTAAAGGTGAATGTTGGTTTTTTCATACTTATACTGATTGTACCTTTCTCTCATGAATTCATTCATGGATTCTTTTTTGTTTTTATTCTTTAGTTGAGAGAAATCTAACTGGGATAAAGGCTGTCCTTTTGTGACTGATCTCCTTCTGTCCATAGATATTCTTCTCCCTTAATTCAGAGCTGCCACCTCTCTCCTTGAGAGGAAAATCTTTCTTCTGAGTTCTCTCCCATAGCAGAGTCTTAATAATTCTTCCCCAGCAGAGTCGCCAATCTGTTGGGTCTCAAATCAACAGATTGGATAGGTTCTAAGGAAATGCCAACTCCTATGATCAAACCCTCCAATTGACTTGGCCAACTTATAGAGTGAACCTATTTGGTTACTAACTCTCTCACTTTAGGCTCTGCAGGACCTAGGCGGGTATACCTACTCACTAGTTGTTCCTTCAACTAATGCTTTTTATAGCAGATTTAGTGTCTTAATTTGATATCTCCTAGTCTCAGAATGGCATAAGTTTCTCAAACAGATTGATTTCAGATGTGTGTATTGATCTATGTATCTTACAAAGGTATATATGTTACACTTTGGTTAAATTACCTTACTATACCTACTCTACTAATCCTAATGCTTAAAAGTAAAGGGTAATTGGGATGGTTAAAGGGTTTGTTTACAAATGATCAGTGCCTTTCCTCTTATTTGGGCTACAGAGTCTTATATTACTTCAGGACTTATTGTGTAAACTTATGAGACAGTTTTTAAACCCACCCCCCCTCGACGAGTCTGTCAGTTACTATTTCTTATGAGCTCTACTTCAATGTCTATATTGTAAACCACTTGAATGAATTTAACCCTAACTTTAAGAGACCATCCAAGGAAGAAATATAGGGAACAATTACAATTCACAAGTAAATCTTTTTTGATCCAAATCTACAATATGAAACACAAAATTTCACTAGAAGAACACAAATAACCTTATCTCCTTTAGATAATATCACAAGCAACTGTCTTATGAAAATATGTTAACTCTCAACATATATGAGAAAGAAAATGCAACTGGTTATTTTTTATAAAAAGTTTAAACGTACAAAATTGCCTCCACCTCTTGTATCTCTATTCTCTCTTTTTTTTTTTACATTTTACATCACACATATATATGTGTTTGAATGGTTTTCATACCCCTTTGGGTGAAAAGACACCCCCCTTTTAAATAAAAATAATTCCAAATCCCGAAATTGCCTTAGTTTATGTAATTAATTGTCACTTTACAAGTTGTTTGGGCATATTAGAGGTATTTTAAGGCTATTTTATGGGTATATAATGGATAAATGGTCTTTAAATGATGTAAATGCCCCCTTTGGTGCTTCGCACTCCATTTTTTATGCCCATTATTGTGTTTATGTTATGGTTTCATATTGTGCAACAAATATAAAATATATTACTTGTACCTATTAAATATATATATATATATATATATGTATATATATATTTAGAATTTTTCTTGCTCCTTGTCTTGGAATTTGGAATTCTAAAAATTGCAAATTTTAGGGTTCCAACAGGTCGTATGGACACCCAAGGGGTCATATGGTGTCCTATGGGGCTATAGGACATATGGTGTCCTATGGGGCTATAGGACACTATATGACCCCTTAGGTGTCGTCATGGGTCGTATGGTGTCATAACGGGTCATATGGTGTCCTATGACCCCTTAGTACACAATACGGTATCGTTATGGGTCGTATGGTGTCCTAAATTGTCATATGGTGTCCTACGACCCCTTAGGACACAATACGGTGTCGTTATCGATCGTATGGTGTCCTAAGGGGTCATATGGTGTCCTATGACCCCTTAGGACACCATATGACTCCTTAGGACACAATACGGTGTCGTTATGGGTCGTATGGTGCCCTAAGGGGTCATATGGCATCATATGACCCCTTAGGACACCATATGACCCCGTAGGACACAATACAATGTTGTTATGGGTCGTATGGTGTCCTAAGGGGTCTTATGGTGTCCTATGACCCCTTAGGAAACCATATGACCCCTTAGGACACAATATGGTGTCTTTATGGGTCGTATGGACACCTAAGGGGTCATATGGTGTCCTCTGGGGCCATCGAACACCATATGACCCCTTAGGTATCGTTATGGGTCGTATGGTGTTGTAAGGGGTCATATGGTGACTTATGACCCCTTCGAACACCATATGACCCCTTAGGACACAATACGACCCATAATGGCACCGTATGGACACCTAGGGAGTCATATGGTGTCCTATGGGGCCATAGGACACCATATGACCCCCTATGTGTCGTTATGGGTAGTATGGTGGCGTAAGGGGTCATATGGTGTCATATGACCCCTTAGGACACAATATGGTGTCGTTATGGGTCATATGGTGTCCTAAGGGGTCATATGGTGTCCTATGACCCCTTAGGTGTTGTTATGAGTCGTATGGTGTCCTAAGGGTTCATATGGTGTCCTATGACCCCTTAGGACACAATATGAGCCCTTAGCATATAATATGGTGTCGTTATGGGTCGTATGGTGTCCTAAGCGATAATATGGTGTCCTATGACTCCTTAGGACACCATATGACCCCCTAAGACACAATACGGTGTCCTAGGGGGTCATATGGTGTCCTAAGGGCTCATATGGTGTCCTATGACCCCTTAGGACACAATACGGTGTTGTTATGGGTTGTATGGTGTCCTAAGGGGTCATATAGTGTCCTATGACCCCTTAGGACACAATATGGTGTCTTTATGGGTTGTATGGACACCTAAGGGGTCATATGGTGTCCTATGGGGCCATAGGACACCATATGACCCCTTAGGTGTCGTTATGGGTCGTACGGTGTTGTAAGGGGTCATATGGTGCCTTATAACCCATTAGGACACCATACGACTGATAATGACATCGTATGGACACCTAAGGGGTCATATGGTGTCCTATGGGGCCATAGGACACCATATGACCTCTTAGATGTCGTTATGGGTCGTATGGTGTCGTAAGGTGTCATATGGTGTCCTATGACCCCTTAGGACACCATATGACCCCCTAGGACACAATACGGTGTCCTACGGGGTCATATGGTGTCGTAAGCGGTCATATGGTGTCTTATGACCCCTTATGAAACCATATGACCTGTTAGGAAACAATATGGTGTTGTTATGGGTCGTATGGTGTGTTAAGGGGTCATATGGTGTCCTATGACCCCTTAGCACACTATATGACCCCCTAGGACACAATACGGTGTCCTAGGGGGTCATATGGTGTCCTAAGGGGTCATATGGTGTCCTATGACCCCTTAGCACATCATATGACCCCATATGACACAATACGGTGTTGTTATGGGTCGTATGGTGACTTAAGGGGTCATATGGTGTCCTATGATGCCTTAGGACACCATATGACCCCTTAGGACACAATATGGTGTCTTTATGGGTTGTATGGACACCTAAGGGGTCTTATGGTGTCTTATGGGGCCATTAGACATCATATGACCCCTTAGGTGTCGTTATGGGTCTTATGGTGTCGTAATGGGTCATATGGTGTCTTATGAACCCTTAGGACACCATATGACACCTTAGGACACCATACGACCCATAATGACACTGTATGGACACTTAAGGGGTCATATGGTGTCCTATGGGGCCATTGGACACCATATGACCCCTTATGTGTCGTTATGGGTAGGATGGTGTCATAAGGGGTCATATGGTGTCATATGAACCTTTAGGACACCATATGACCCCTTAGGACACAATATGGTGTCTTTATGGGTCGTATGGACACCTAAGGGGTCATATGGAGTCTTATGGGGCCATAGGACACCATATGACACCTTAGGTGTTGTTATGGGTCGTATGGTGTCGTAAGGGGTCATATGGTGTCCTATGACCCCTTAGGACATAATACGGTATCGTTATAGGTCCTATGGTGTCCTATACCCTTTGATAAATTTCTATTCTATATCCTATCATTTGATAGCCACAACCATAAAAATTAAAATATATGACTCTTTAGGACATAATATGGTGTCTTAAGACACCATATGATCCCTTAGGTGTCGTTATGGGTCGTATAGTGTCCCAAGGGTTCATATGGTGTCCAATAACCCCTTAGGACACCATATGACCCCTTAGGACATAGTATGGTGTTGTTATGGGTCGTATGGACATCCAAGGGGTCATATGGTGTCCTATGGGGCCATAGGACACTATATGACCCGTTAGGTGTCGTCATGGGTCGTATGGTGTCATAATGGATCATATGGTGTCCTATGACCCCTTAGGACACAATACGGTATCGTTATGGGTCGTATGGTGTCGTAAATATTCATATGGTGTCCTACGACCCCTTAGGACATCATATGACCCCTTAGGACACAATACGGTGTCGTTATCGGTCGTATGGTGTCCTAAGGTGTCATATGGTGTCCTATGACCCCTTAGGACACCATATGACTCCTTAGGACACAATACGGTGTTGTTATGGGTCATATGCTGCCTAATTGGTTATATGGTGTCCTATGACCCCTTAGGACACCATATGACCCCGTAGGACACAATACAGTGTCGTTATGGGTTGTATGGTGTCCTAAGGGGTCATATGGTGTCTTATGACCCCTTAGAAAACCATATGACCCCTTAGGACACAATATGGTGTCTTTATGGGTCGTATGGACACCTAAGGGGTCATATGGTGTCCTTTGGGGCCATCGGAGACCATATGACCCCTTAGGTATCGTTATGGGTCGTATGGTGTCGTAAGGGGTCATATGGTGACTTATGACCCCTTCAGACACCATATGACCCCTTAGGACACAATACAACCCATAACGGCACCGTATGGACACCTAAGGAGTCATATGGTGTCCTATGGGGCCATAGGACACCATATGACCCCTTATGTGTCGTTATAGGTAGTATGGTGGTGTAAGGGGTCATATGGTGTCATATGACTTAGGATATAATATGGTGTCCTTATGGGTCGTATACTGTCCTAAGGGGTCATATGGTGTCCTATGACCCCTTAGGACACCATATGACCCCTTAGGCGTCGTTATGAGTCGTATGGTGTCCTAAGGGGTCATATGGTGTCCTATGACCCCTTAGGACACAATATGAGTCCTTAGCACATAATATGGTGTCATTATGGGTCGTATGGTGTCCTAAGCGATAATATGGTGTCTTATGACCCCTTAGGACACCATATGACCCCCTAAGACACAATACAGTGTCCTAGGGGGTCATATGGTGTCCTATGACCCCTTAGGACACCATATGACCCCGTAGGACACAATACGGTGTCATTATGGGTTGTATGGTTTCCTAAGGGGTCATATAGTGTCCTATGACCCCTTAGGACACAATATGGTGTCTTTATGGGTCATATGGATACCTAAGGGGTCATATGGTGTCCTATGGGGCCATAGGACACCATATGACCCCTTAGGTGTCGTTATGGGTCGTACGGTGTTGTAAGGGGTCATATGGTGCCTTATAACCCCTTAGGACACCATATGACCCCTTAGGACACCATATGACCCATAACGACATTGTATGGACACTTATGGGGTCATATGGTGTCCTATGGGGCCATAGGACACCATATGACTCCTTATGTGTCGTTATGGGTCGTATGCTGTTGTAAGGGGTCATATGGTGTCCTATGACCCCTTAGGACACCATATGATCCCCTAGGACACAATACGGTGTCTTAGGGTGTCATATGGTGTCATAAGCGGTCATATGGTGTCTTATGACCCCTTAGGACACCATATGACCTTTTAGGAAATAATATGGTTTCGTTATGGGTCGTATGGTGTGCTAAGGCATCATATGGTGTCCTATGACCCCTTAGGACACTATATGACCCCCTATGACACAATACTGTGTCCTAGGGGGTCATATGGTTTCCTAAGGGGTCATATGGTGTCCTATGACCCCTTAGCACACCATATGACCTTGTAGGACACAATACAGTGTCGTTATGGGTCGTATGGTGACTTAAGGGGTCATATGGTGTCCTATGATGCCTTAGGAAACCATATGACCCCTTAGGACACAATATGGTATCTTTATGGGTCGTATGGACACCTAAGGGGTCTTATGGTGTGTTATGGGGCCATTGGACATCATATGACCCCTTAGGTGTTGTTATAGGTTGTATGGTGTCGTAATGGATCATATGGTGTCTTATGACCCCTTAGGACACCATATGACTCGTTAGGACACCATACGACCCATAATGACACTATATGGACACCTAAGGGGTCATATGGTGTCCTATGGGGCCATAGGACACCATATGACCCCTTATGTGTTGTTATGGGTAGGATGGTGTCATAAGGGGTCATATGGTGTCATATGACCCCTTAGGACACAATATGGTGTCTTTATGGGTCGTATGGACACCTAAGGGGTCATATGGAGTCTTATGGGGCCATAGGACACCATATGACACCTTAGGTGTTGTTATGGGTCATATGGTGTCATAAGGGGTCTTATGGTGTCCTATGACCCCTTAGGACACCATATGACCCCTTAGGACATAATACGGTATCGTTATGGGTTGTATGGTGTCCTATACCTTGTGATAAATTTTTATTCTATATCCTATCATTTGATAGCCACAACCATAAAAATTAAAATATATGACTCGTTAGGACATAATATGGTGTCTTAAGACACCATATGATCCCTTAGGTGTCGTTATGGGTCGTATAGTGTCCAAAGGGGTCATATGGTGTCCTATGACCCCTTAGGACACCATATGACCCCTTAGGACATAGTATGGTGTCGTTATGGGTCGTATGGACACCTAAGGGGTCATATGGTGTCCTATGGGGCCATAGAACACCATATGACCCCTTAGGTGTCGTCATGGGTCGTATGGTGTCATAAGGGGTCATATTATGTTATATGACCCCCTAGGACACCATATGACCCCTTAGGACACAATACGACGTCGTTCTAGGTCGTATGGTGTCCTATGACCCCTTACTACCATATGACCCCTTAGGACACGTTATGACTCCTTAGGACACAATACGGTGTCGTTATCGGTCATATGGTGACCTAAGGGGTCATATGGTGTCCTATGACCCCTTAGGACACCATATGACCCGTTAGGACATAATACGGTGTTGTTATGGGTCGTATGGTGTCCTAGAACCCCTTAGGACATCATATGACCCCGTAGGACACAATATGGTGTTGTTATGGGTGGCATGGTGTCCTAAGGGGTCATATGATGTCCTATGACCTCTTAGGACACCATATGACCCCTTAGGACACAGTATGGTGTCTTTATGGGTCATATGGACACATAAGGGGTCATATGGTGTCCTATGGGGCCATAGGACACCATATGACCCCTTAGGTGTCATTATGGGTCGTATGGTGTCATAAGGGGTCATATGGTGTCTTATGACCCCTTAGGACACCATATGACCCCTTAGGACACAATACGACCCATAACGACATCGTATGGACACCTAAGGGGTCATATGGTGTCCTATGGGGCCATAGGACACCATATGACCCCTTATGTGTCATTATGGGTAGTATGGTGTCGTAAGGGGTCATATGGTGTCATATGACCTCTTATGACACCATATGACCCCTTAGGACACAATATGGTGTCGTTATGGGTCGTAGGGTGTCCTAAAGGGTCATATGGTGTCCTATGACCCCTTAGGACACCATATGACCCCTTACGCATCATTATGAGTCGTATGGTGTCGTAAGGGGTCATAGGACACCATATGACCCCTTAGGATACAATATGACCCCCTAGGACACAATATGGTGTCATTATGGTTTGTATAGGTCAGCATACAAACCATAACGACACCATATTGTGTCCTAGGGGGTCATATGGTATCCTAAGGGGTCATATGGTGTCCTATGACCCCTTAGGACACCATATGAGCCCTTGGGACACAATATGGTGTCTTTATGGGTCGTATGGTGTCCTAAGGGGTAATATGGTTTCTTATGACCCCTTAGGACACCATATGACCCCCTAGGACACAATACGGTGTCCTAGGGGGTCATATGGTGTCCTAAGGGCTCATATGGTGTCCTTTGACCTCTTAGGACACCATATGACCCCTTAGGACACCTAAGGGGTCATATGGTGTCCTAAGAGGTCATAGGACACCATATGAGCCCTTAGGACACAATATGGTGTCTTTATGGGTTGTATGGACACCTAAGGGGTCATATGGTGTCCTATGGGGCCATAGGACACCATATGACCCCTTAGTTGTTGTTATGGGTCGTATGGTGTTGTAAGGGGTCATATGGTGTCTTATGACCCCTTGGGACACCATATGATCCCTTAGGGCACCATATGACCCATAACGGCACCGTATGGACACCTAAGGAGTCATATGGTGTCCTATGGGGCCATAGGACACCATATGCCACTTTAGGTGTCGTTATGGGTCGTATGGTGTCGTAAGGGGTCATATACTGTATTGTGTCCTAGGTGGTCATATGGTGTCCTAAGAGGTCATAGGACATCGTATTGTGTCCTAAGGGGTCGTATGGTGTCCTAAGAGGTCATAGGACACCATATGACCCCTTAGGACACCTAAGGGGTCATATGGTGTCCTAAGGGGTCATAGGACACCATATGACCCCTTAGGTGTCCTAAGGGGTCATATGGTGTCCTATGACCCCTTAGGACACCATACGACCCCTTAGGACACTATACGACACATAACGACACCTAAGGGATCATATGGTGTCCTAAGACACCATATTAAGTCCTAAAGAGTCATATGGTTTAATTTTTATGGTTTTGGCTATCAAACTATAGGGTACAGAGTAGAAATTTATCAAAGGGTATAGGACACCATACGACCCATAACAACACCGTATTGTGTCCTAGGAGGTCATATGGTGTCCTAGGGGTCATAGAACACCATATGACCACTTACGACACCATACGACCCATAACGACATCGTATTGTGTCCTAGGGGGTCATATGGTGTGCTATGGGGTCATAGGACACCATATGACCCCCTAGGACACAATACGATGTCGTTATGGGTTGTATGGTGTCGTAAGTGGTCATATGGTGTTCTATGACCCCTAGGACACCATATGACCTCCTAGGACACAATACGGTGTTGTTATGGGTCGTATGGTGTCCTATACCCTTTGATAAATTTCTACTCTGTACCCTATAGTTTGATAGCCAAAACCATAAAAATGAAACCATATGACTCTTTAGGACTTAATATGGTGTCTTAGGACACCATATGATCCCTTAGGTGTTGTTATGTGTCATATAGTGTCCTAAGGGGTCATATGGTGTCCTATGACCCCTTAGGACACCATATGACCCCTTAGGTGTCCTAAGGGGTCATATGGTGTCCTATGACCTCTTAGGACACCATACGACCCCTTAGGACACAATATGGTGTCTTTATGGGTTGTATGGACACCTAAGGGGTCATATGGTTTCCTATGGGGCCATAGGACACCATATGACCCCTGAGGTGTCGTTCTGGGTCGTATGGTAACCTATGGTGTCGTTATGGGTCCTATGGTAACCTAAGAGGTGATATGGTGTCCTATGACCCCTTAGGACACCATATGACCCCTTAGGTGTCGTTAGGGGTCATTTTGTGTCCTAAGGGGTCATATGGTGTCCTATGACCCCTTAGGACCTAGAGAGAGGAGGGAGTGAGAAAAAAACTGAGGGAAGGAGGTGAGAGCTAGAGAGGGGAGGGACAAAGAAGAGTTTGTATCTATTCCACATTTGGTGCGCGCCAAATAGGGAGAGTGCCAAATTTGTACATAGAAACCCCCATCTCACCTCTCCCTTCTTTATCTCCCTTCCCTCATAGTTCCATCTCTCTCTATGAACTAGATCTCCTATTCTCTCTCTCCCCTTACCTCTTCTCAAGCGCTTCATTCTTATAGATACATACTCTTATTTGTCCCTCCCCTTTCTAGCTCTCACAATTCCTTTATTCTGCTATCCCTCAAGCTATCTCCCTCTTCATCCTTATTTGGCATGGGCCAAATGTGGAATATGGACCACATTTGGCGCACGCCAAATGGAATATCCATTCATCACATTTGCCACACGCCAAATAGGGTGCTCACAATATTTGGTGAGCGCCAAATGGCCCACTTTGGGAAACACCAAACCTATGGTTTGGATTTTCCTTGGGCATCCAACCCAAAGGTTTGGATGACCATTTCAGGATAGAGATGTGTTTTTGTCAAAACATTGAAAATTTTGACATATTTTTGTTCGTTCTCTCCATCAGGTTTGCACGTATTTCAATGAAGTTAAAAAAAAATACCATGGTAATCCTAAGCTCCCTCTTAGCTATCCAAAAATGTAATTTATTTCAAATTTTGATTGCATTGTCTTTCATCTATAATTTCTTTTGTTAGTGTGTCCATTTTTTGTCAAAAACCAACATGCACTATTTTAGGTATAGATTTTTACACGTTCATCAGATTTTGAAAAAAATTACATTTTTAGAAACTAGACTCCATTCTACACAATTTAAAAAAAAAATTTAATTTTTGATTTGTTTTCAATTATTTTAGGGGGGAGCACGCTCAAATTTTTGTTTTTCAGGATGTGACCACTTCGAAAATTTGTAAAAAATCATATACTCATTAAAAAATTAGCTGAAAATTCGGGCATAAACTAAAAGGTGTTAGCTAATTTCTCACTAAAGCAATTTTAAAAATTCAAAAAAAAAGTTAACATTTTAGGGGGGCCACAACAGACGCTATGTTATGTTTTTTGCATAAAAACAGGACCAATTTTTGTGGCCCCCCTTTTTGAAGCCCTTAATCTCCACCATTTTAAAAAAAAATTAGTAGTTTAGAAAGTAGACTCGAAGCACTTTGACTCTTGTTCTTGTTGCATCTTCAATTTGTCATTGAAGTTCAGACTTTGCTGATTTCAGAAAAAAAAGTGGCATCTTAAGACCCCCTTTTGGTACCACAACTTGGTGCACATACCCATCGATATGCTTTGTTCTAGAATATGGAGCACCCCACAATAGCATATGACATGAGTGATGACGAAAATGAGTATGAGGTTGAGGCCACTCCAACAACTACTACAGTCCCTGCAATATTTGGTGGAGTTAATGAGTCCATGAAAGAAAAATATAGCAAAGGGGAAAACATTGTGGAAAAAATGGGTTTTGAAGGTGGTGGGCTAGGTCCGAGAGGAGAAGGCATTTGGTTTCCACTTGAGGTACAACTTTCATCAAATTCAAAATCAAAAGCTCTTGTCAAACCAGTCATTAGACTTGATTCGTCAGAGTCATCACAGAAAGGTACTACTCATTACCCTCCAGCTCCACCTGCATTTTTTAGAGGTTCAAATTCACAACCATGACCACATCATGGTATTCCTATTGGTGGTGAATCAAGTGCCACTACCACTAGTGGGGAATCTGGGGATAGTATTCCTATTAGTGTTTAGTCAAGTTCCACTATGATTGGTGGGGTTGGCATGGGTACAACTACTGATACTAGTTGTCTTGGTGTTGGACAAGTGCAACACCAAAATATCTCTCACAAGAGGCCACTAGTGGTAGATACTCATAATATTCAAAATCCTATATCAACTGCCACTACCACTACAAAAATATCATTTGCAACTTCAGAATGGACACCTCAAAAGACTAGAAAAACTACACATGCAAGCAATAGTGGGATAGGATTAGGAATGGTTGTTGGTACTCCTCATAATGCATTAGTTAAAACCACAAGCATAGGTGGAACTGGAGCCTCTACTATTTCACCTTTCAAACATTCAATTGCTTCAACAAGGCCATATTTTCAATTTCGTGATTACTATAAAAAATTTGAACAGATAACAAATACAAATAACGAAAAAAAGAGAGCATTGTAGAGGGTTGCCCTGATTGAAGTTTTAGAGGAACATCATACAAGGAATAGTGTGAGATTTTGCCAAGATCAAGAGCTCAATGAAATGTACAAAATAGAGACATAATATGAGACAAGAATAAACTGTATTCTCATCAATAGAAAATGATCAATAATCAAATTACATAGTTACATACAATGTAGATGAGCTTGCTTATATAGGCAAGGCTAGGGATATGTGAGCACACAAACATGACATGTGGCTCAATAAGAAACAAGGGTAGGTAGGAAATAGGTGTGGGTAGGTAGGAGAAATAATATAATAGTCCACATGAGGTGGATCACCCACTGAATGTGGAGTGTAACAACAAGAGTGGAGTGTAACAACAAGATCAATACCATAAAAGGTGGAATTTCTCCTACACACACTATCCCAATGTGGCACAAACACCCAAGTGTCTCATACCCAAACTACTATGAAAATGAATTTCCTAAGTAAACTTAAGTAAGTGTAATAATATCCATGATGAATAATTATTTACACCAACACCCCCCCTTAGGTGCAACTTAGGGGAATGCACTTAAGTCTACAATGCAACTAAGCAATGCAAGATGGGTCCCGGCTACGAGGCCATGTTAGGTACCCATGTACAAATGCAAATGCATGCAAACCAATGCAATGAAATCTCTCACAAAGTGGGGAAAGAGAGAAAAACCCAATGGGAAAAAACCCTCCCCCAAAAAAGAGATGAAAGCTATACAAAAACTCTCAAAGAAGTATGTGAGGAACAAAACCCCATGTGAGGAAAAAGTCCCCTCCATATGAGAGAAGAAGAGAAGCTAGGAAGCCCCCCCTCAATGTGGAATCTGCACCAATGATAGAAGCTCGATGTATGAAGAAACTGCTCCACAAATGTCGAACAACATTCCTCCCCTTAGGAAGAAACAAAACCAAAGGTGTATCCATGAAGTCTCCCCAATCATGAAGGGAAGATGTATGAAGAAAACTAATGATGAAAGGAATCTCTGAAAACTACTCAAGTGTCCCTATGTCGATGCTGAAAGATACCGCCTCCAAAGGTGGTAAACTGTGCCACACTGCTGAAAAAGGCACTCCAAGATCTAGTGGAGATGGATGTAGAACATGTCCCAAAGACTCACATGTCTCCTCAAAACATAAAGAGACCTCCTCCAACTGCTGTACATAAGTATCCACAATCATGTCAACCTCGAAAGAATGATCATGTAGAGAATGAACAAGAGGGTCAGAGTGTTCCCTCGCAACAATCAAAGAAGGATCAACTTCATCAAAGAGAAGATGAATTTCATCAATGATGTCTCCCAAATCTGCAATATAGGATTCCACAAACAAACCTGCAATATCTGTCAAGTAATCATCCCATGAATCTGAAGCTGGAAGACAATGAATATCCTGCTGCACTGAATCACATGAAGGCAAAACTGTCGCACTATCTGCATCATCAGGTGCAATAGGTGATGTGATATCAATATGAGGAGATGAAATACAAGGCTCAGGAATGGGGTCACATATGAGAATCCCCATTTTCAAGTGTCCAAAGTTCTCCTCAAAATCTGAACCATCACAAGAAATGTGATCATCATGTATAGAATCATCAAATGTGAAATCATCATCATCAACAAAATCTGAAAAGGAGTATAACCGAGATGCATGATCAACCACCCCAGTCGCAATGATAGCTCTAGTCTCCAAGTCTCTAATGAAAACTGAGTTAGGTGTGAACTCCACAACTCTTTTAGTTGCGCCATGTGTGATTTGATAGATAGAAAGGAGATTGTTTGTCAAGTGGGGCACACACAACACATCATTGAAGGAGTTATCCCCAATGTCAATAGATCCTTTCCCAATCACATCCATGTATGTATGATTTCCCATCAAAATCTGTGGCATAGTGCAAGGCTCAAATGTAGAGAACATAGACTACGAAGATGCCATATGATGAGAAGCCCCTGAATCTAGAAGCCATCTCTCTGAATTATGACTGATAGTAGCACATAGAGATTTTCCTTTTCTTGTTCCAAAAGAGTGAGTCTTCCCACTTGTAGAAGCCATGAATGCTTGCCCTTTTCCTTTTGAATGTGAGGAAGTGGAAGTTGATGAATCATCCTTCTTGTAGACTTTAGGAAAATCAATGTTATTCTTTTTGATGATATGTGTGAGCTCATCAATCTTCTTAGAATGGCAACAATGTTCCTCATGACCAATCTTTTTACAATAAGCAAAAGTAGGTCTCTCCCTCTTTGGTGAATTATCTCTCTTGGAAGAGGATGAATCTCCTTGTTGTGGAGAAGATGGTGCTTTTTCCTTAGGCTTTGATTGCCATTTCTTCTTGTTTGAGTTGTCCTTTCCTTGATTTCCTTTGTTCCCTTGATTTGCCACTAATGCTTGAGACTTAGAAGCCTTAAGAATGCCCATGCTTATCAACTTAGTTTGTTCCATCATCAACATTTCATTGAAAGCATCAAATGTAGGCATTTTGTAGCTTGAACCCATTGTCATCCTATGGGTTTGGAAACTAGAAACAAATGCTGCATATTCTTGTGGAAGCTTGCCTATCAAGTTGAATATCAATTGTGTATCCTTTTTATCAATGCCACAATCTTTGAGTTGTGCCCTCAACTCATTTGCCTTAGTGACATAATCTTGTATAGTATCAAAATTCTTAGGATCTAACATGGTGAGATCACTATCAATTTGATATCCCCTAATCTCATCAACTTGACCATAAAAGTCTTGAAACTTTTGCCAAGCATCCTTGATTAGAGTACATTTCTCAATATGAAAAATGAGATCCTTTGATACATACTTTCTTAAGGTACCAATTGCCATGATATTTTTAGTGAGCCAATCCAAGTGACCAACTGGATCAACCTTAGGATCAGCTGGAGCAACAATAGTTCCATCAATGTAATGAGTGAGTCCTTTTTCCATAAGTTTACTCCATGCATCAATTTTCCAAGTAGCATAATTATGTGGAGTTAAGAGAGGAAACTTAGAATAACCCATAGTAGCAAAAAGGAAGGAACACAAGAGCACAAAAGCACAAGAGACACCCCCCCCAAATTCACTCAATCAAAGTACCCCCCCCAAAGTGATGATTTTGGCACTTTATACTTAGTGCGATTATAATGAGCCACTTGCAAAAGAAGGCAAAGTGGACTTATGATGCAAATTTTACAACTTCTCAAATGAGATACAAGAGACTTCAATCAATAGTGCAATAAATCTAACTAAGATTCAAGCAAATATACAAGTACCAAGAGAGCCAAAAATGGCCAAGATCTGAAAGTACAATTTATACTTACAATGACATCAATCTGATAGCATCATGTGAAAGTAGACAAAAAAATACGCACTTTAAAAAAAAACGGCACTTGAAAAGGAGGTCGGATGACCCCAAACGAAGCCTCTGAAGTTGAAAAAACTAGGATTACTCAGGTACAGTCACCAAAAATTGCATTTTCTGAAAAATCAGTGCATCAAAATCAAAAAATTTCTTCACCACTGCAGAGAGCATTAAATTCTAGCCCATTTCAAAAAACATTGCACCCAAAAAGGAGCAAAAATGAGCAAGTTATGGCCATTTGAAGTTGAACTGCAAAATAAAAAATGCAAATGAGAGGGGCCTGCAAAATTTTTGAAAAATGCTGATGTGGTGCTGACGTTAGCAAGTCACTGGGTTAAATTTGACGGTCGTATGACCGTCGCAAAACTTCTCCTCCTGCTGACTAGGTGTTCGTACTGTACGGACTGCTAATTGGGCATATGACTGTGCAGGCTGTACTATACGGATATGCTGACTAGGCGGTTCTGCGTGGCAGATGACGTGGCAGGCCGTATCGTACGGATTTACTGACTGTGTGAGCCATGTGGTGTTTGCGTGGTGGCTGTACGGATGATGTGGCGGATGACTCGGCTGTCTGCGTGTACGGGGTGTACCCGCGGGCCAGTGGCCGCCTGCCACGTGGCGGGCGCGGGTCCTTCTGTTTGGTGGTCACCGACGGAGGAAGCGGTCGGAGCCGAGGGCCGGCGGCAGACGATGAGGTTGCTGGTGGCGGCGTCGGAGCCGGGAGAACGGGAGCGGTCGCCGGAGCCGAGGGTACCGGCGGGAACCTGCGGGCGCCGGTGACTGAGGGAGCCGGTGTCGGGAGGAGCCGGCGCTGTGACGATGGCAATGTGGATGGCAGGGAGGACGTGACGTCCGGAGTGGTCGGCATCGTGCGGACGGTACACTACAATGGGCGGCGCTGTCAGGTGCTGCAGAGCAAGTACGCGACCTGCAAAACCTGTGACATGTAGGTACGAGGTACGGGGGGTCTGCGGACCCCCCAAAAACTTTTTGTGTTTTTTTTTTTTGATTGTTTTTTTTTGAATTTTTTGAATTTTTTGATTTTTGATTTTTGAAAAATATTTTTCAGAAAAATGAATTTTCTTTTTTTTTGAAAAAATATAATTTTTTTTTTTGAAATCCGTACGATTATAGCAAAATTGGCGAAATTTTTTTTCTCACCAAAATAGGCTGACTTTATAGCCAAAATTCATGGAAACGGCCTTCTGGATGCAATGGCGGGGTCAGATCTGGTCTAGGATGCCTCCAAAAGATGCTGCTCCTTAGATTTGCCTCTTGACGTCGCAATAATGCCTCTTCAAGATGAATCAATGAAGCCCCAATTGCTCTGATACCATGTGAGATTTTGCCAAGATCAAAAGCTTAATGAAATGTACAAAATAGAGACATAATATGGGACAAGAATAAACTGTATTCTCATCAATAGAAAATGATCAATAATCAAATTACATAGTTACATACAATGTAGATGAGCTTGCTTATATAGGCAAGGCTAGGGATATGTGAGCACACAAACATGACATGTGGCTCAATAAGAAACAAGGGTAGGTAGGAAATAGGTGTGGGTAGGTAGGAGAAATAATATAATAGTCCACATGAGGTGGATCACCCACTGAATGTGGAGTGTAACAACAAGATCAATACCATAAAAGGTGGAATTTCTCCTACACACACTATCCCAATGTGGCACAAACACCCAAGTGTCTCATACCCAAACTACTATGAAAATGCATTTCCTAAGTAAACTTAAGTAAGTGTAATAATATCCATGATGAATAATTATTTACACCAACAAATAGGGTATTTCCAACTTATGACCCACACAAAGATATGATGGAGTTCATGGTTGTTATGCCCCCAAATAAAGATTAAAATTCACTACATAGTCAGATAGATGCCTCTGAATTTCAAGTTAGCACCCTCCAAATGGATTTTTCCAAAGTACAAAATGTGGACAAAATTAGTGTGTCAAAAAAGACTAACAAAATGATCTACACTTCACTCCTAAAGGTGGAGAGAGAGAAAAATAAGCTGGAGAAACAAATAGAAAAGTTACAGGAAAACCTGACAAACAAAAAATCAAAGTGGAAAGCATCAGATAACAAGTGCAATGATTTATAGAAAAGGAAAAAAAATTCGAGCTCTGTAGTAGAAATTGTAGAGCACGAAAAGATGGAGGCAAAATTGAAGGAACTGAGGGAAAAACTGGCTAAAAGTAATAAAAAATTTGATGATGAAAGAACCGGTTTACAAAAATTATACAAAAGTTATGAGTCTATTGCTGCCGAAAAAAAAAAAAATACAAGACCTATTGGATCATGAGAAGGAAAAAGAAAAACATTTGGAAGAGGAAGAAGAGGAAGAAAGAAAAAACTGTGCACAAATGAAACAAGACCTACACAATGCAAATGATAAAATTAAAACTTCAGAGGATAGATTGAAAGATAATATGAGAAATAAAATTAAGTATATACAAGAAAACATTTGGGGGCAAATAATGCAGAGGAGTGACAAGTTGTGTGAATGGTTTGAAGTGAATGAAAGTCTGAGATTCATTTATTGCAAGATCAAAGGGCACATTAAGAAGAGCATACATGTTTATTCAAAAGAGGATATGGGAAAACAGATTTTGCATGTAGTCTACAGTACTAGTGACAGTTATTTGGCATCCAAGGGAATTAACAACCACATTGATGCTACAGTTAAGACATCATCTATCCTTCAAAAATGCCAGAAACTAAGGGAAACATCAGAAATTATGGATAAAGGTGGAAAAAAGATATTGAAGCTACAAGAAAAGACAAGCACTTTGATTAAACTTGGTTTGTCGAAGTTCGTTGACCCATTAAATAAATTCATTGGAAAAGAAGCTTACAAAAAAAGAATGAAGGAAATAAAGAAGTCTGATTTAGACTTGCTTCCTAAGGATACAACTCCCCAAAGCTTTCTGGAATTCATCAAACCATTTACAACTTTGAATGCGGTATTGGGTGAAACAATGATGTCTAGTCACTCTTCTAAATATGGATTGTTGAGGAAGTTGCAGCTGACTTTCAATAGTTTAAATAATATTGACCTTCCATGAGACGAAGAGTGGAGCACCCTACAAAAACTGGCACAAAAATCTCAAGAATCATAGTATGTATTGCACTATTTTCTTCTTTTACTCTTAATTTCAAGGTTTTATGGTTTTTTGTTTGGAATTTGGCATCGCTTGAAATAACTCTATTTTATGAAGAGGAAAAATCTAGCACTCACTATTTCTAATTCAGCCTTTGATGAACAATGCAAACCTTCAGCCTTGTAAATTTGTATTCTCAAATTCTCCCAAGTTTAAACATTTCTGCATTTATCTATTTTTGATTTCTAGGTTTTGGGTACTTCTATTATCTATATTTAATTTGTCATGGCTTGAATTAATAATTTTGAACTTTTTTTTTTGAACATGAGACATGTAGCAGTTGTTAAATTGCTAAATTGCTAATTTGCCTTGTGATGGCCATGTGAATTTGTGTTGAGTTTGTGATACTGATGGCGGTCGAGATGATATATTCACTGTTCAGTGCCTTAGTACTTGTTGGTGTAAATAATTATTCATCTTGGATATTATTACACCTTACTTAAGTTTACTTAGGAAATGCATTTCATAGTAGTTTGGGTACGAGACACTTGAGTGTTTGTGCCACATTGGGATAGTGCGTGTAGGAGAATTTCCACCTTATGTGGACTTATCTTGTTGTTACACTCCACATTCAGTGGGTGATCCACCTCATGTGGAATATTATATTATTTCTCATACCTACCCACACCTATTTCCTACCTACCCTTGTTTCTTATTGAGCCACATGTCATGTTTGTGTGCTCACATATCCCTAGCCTTGCCTATATAAACAGGCTCATCTACATTGTTTGTACGGACAATCTTTGAACGATTGATGATCCAGTTGATCATTATTTTTCATCTTGATAGAATACTGTTTATTCCTATCATATATTTTATCTCTCTTATTTGTGCTTTCCATTTCCTCTTGATCTTGGCAAAATCTCACATGGTATCAGAGCTAGTTCATGTCTCACATGGTATCAGAGCCATTAGAGTGTCATTGGTTTGCCAATTGAGAGAAATTTGGGGTTTGCATTTTGGAACTTTCTATTGCAAGTTATTATTGAAGCTTGATGGGTCAAATATGAGGTCATAATTGGATTGAGGAGGTCCAAGAAAGTCAATTTTGCCTTTTGTTTCATCCAAATCAAACTTTAGAGGCCAAATCTAGAGGCATTTGAAGTTTGAAGCTATGACGGAAATTTTCCAGAATTTATAATTTTCCAGGCAATTTTCAAATAGCGATATCTCACTCATCCAGACCCCTTTTTTCGAGTAATTTTTTTTGTTTCGGGGTAGAATGTCGTGATCTGTACAATGGTGTAGGATTTTTCTGATTTCCGGATACAAGTTTTGTGGAAATTGTGAAATCCTGATTTTTACAACTTTGGAGGTTTCATTTGGGCTCATATGGACTCCTTTTCAGGTGCCATTTTTTTTAGAGTGCATAATTTTTTGTCTACTTTCATAATCTGCCATTAGTTTGCAGTGATTTTGATTAGAAATTGTACTTTTAGTATTTGATCATTTTTTGGCCTATTTGGTACTTGTGTTTTGCTTGGATCTCAGTTTAGATCACTAGCAGTATTTGTTGAAGTCTCTTATATCTCATTTTAAGAAGTTGTAAAGTTGAAATCAGAAGTCCAATTTGCCATTATTTGCAAGTGCTAATATGATCTTTTTATGGGGGGTCAATTGTTCATTTATATCTGTTGGTGAAATTCCATTCGGAGGCATCTTCATCTGCAGTATTCTATAAGGCTTCTTTCTTGGTGGCATCATTTTCATGTTTTCACATTTGAATATTTTATCATGATGTATGCTCTTTCTTGAGCAATGTTGTACTCGCACTATCATAAAGTGCCACACCTCTTTGTATCTTGTTATTGTTGACTATTTTATGTAATCTTCTTGTACACGGGTAAGTGCACCAAGATGGTGAACAAAAAGGGGGGTATAAATGGCCACTTTTTTTTTTTTTTTTTTTTTCTGAAAACGGGTAAACCTGAACTTCAAAGAGATATTTCAAGGTCATGCACTAAAAACTAGGATTTGAGAAAAGAATAAGAATTGTAGTGCTCTGAATCTAGTTTCTAAACTACTAAATTTTTTAAAAATTGGATAAGATTAAGAGAGTCAAACCTTTCACACACGAAAAAGTGTTCCTGATTTTTTCATAAAAATATAACATAAATATTTTCATGTGCTGCATAAAATATATAGTTAGATTTACTAGTTTGAAAAACCCTTTGGTAGGATGATAGTTAAGAGTGATATCTAGAAGTTGTGTATTTTTTGTAATTTTCTGTTGAGTATTTTTTTTTTATGAATTTTTGAAGTGATTGCATCTTGAAAATTTGGTACCTGTTCGTGCATTGGGCATAACTTGCATCAAAATAATTGAAAATGAAAACTTCTTTTTTAAAAAGTGTATAGAATCTAGTGTAGAACAATAATATGTAATTTATTTTGAATTTGGTCAAGTATATCAAAAGTTATTAAAAACATGGTAGACATATGTCTGTGAGGACTGCCAAGGTACTAGTAAAAAAAATTAAAGTTTACTATGCTAATGTTGTCCAAAAATAGAAAAAATTATATGGTCAGAAAACTGAGAAGACGTGTGAGATTATGGTGGTAATTTTAGAGATACCCACTTGATCATTTGTAAACCTGATGATGACAAAGTTGAGAAATCATGTTGGAAGATAAAAAAATGTGTAAAGGGACAAAAATGGGGGGAAAATGGGCTTGCAAGCCTTAGGGTCATTTTCCAACCCTCTTACCAAGCCAAAACCCGCACGGGTTTTTATTAACAAAAATTACTATTCATAGTTCTTCATAACCCGCATGGGTTTTGAAAAACAAAAGGTACTATTCATAGTTTTTCATAACCCGCACGGGTTTTGAAAACCAAAAAGTACTATTCATAGTTCTACATAACCCGTATGGGTTATGTAGAACTAAAACCATTATTTTGTGTTTCACAAAACCCGTACAGGTTATGAAGACATAATAATGTATGCTTGTAAACTTAGCATTTACTACACATGTACAAACTTACATATATAATGTGTTTATGTATGTATATATGCATATCTACAGTTAAATATACATATATTAATATAGATATATGTATATATGTTTGTATACATGCATGTCTCCCTTATTTCCCTCTCTCTCATCTTCCTTTCCCATCACTATATTTGTCTATTCTAAGCCCTAATTATCCTCCTTGAGTTCTATCTCATCTCTCTCCCCCTCACACTTCTCTCTCTGTCGAGTCTCTCACCCTTTTCTCCTTCTCGTTCTCTCTCTACCTCATGTCTCTCACCCTCTCATCCATCTCTCTCTCTCTCTCTCTCTCTCTCTCTCTCTCTCTCTCTCTCTCTCTCTCTCGTTATCCTATCCTATTCTCACCCTCTCCCCCTTCTCTCTCTTTCTCTCCCCTTTTCTCTCCTTCTCCCACCTCTCCCTCCCCCTCTCCATATCTTACCCTATTCTCTCTCTCTCTCTCTCTCTCTCTCTCTCTCTCTCTCTCTCTCTCTCCTATACTCCCCATCTCCACCCTCCCTCTCCCTCTCTCCCTCTCTCCCAATCTCCTTTTTCTCTCCCCCCCTCTCTCTCTCCCTCCTCCTCTCCTTATCCTATTCTCTCCCTCTCTTCCTATATCCTATTCTCTCTCTTACCCCCCTCTCCCCCTACTCTCTCTCTCTCTCTCCCTCTCTCCCTCTCCCTCTCTCCCTCTCCTTTTCCCAATCTCCCTCTCTCTCCCTCTCCCTCTCCCCCTCTCCTTTTCCAGATCTCCCTCTCTCTCCCTCTCCCTCCACCACCTCTCCTTATCCTATTCTCTCTCTCTCTCTCTCTATCCCTATCTCTCTCCCTCTCTTCCTATCCCCTTCTCTCTCTATCTATAACTCTCTCTCCCTCTCCCCCTCTCCCCCCCCTCTCTCTCTCTCTCTCTCTCTCTCTCTCTCTCTCTCTCTCTCTCTCCTTTTACTAATCTCCCTCTCTCTCCCTCTCCCCCTCCCCCTCTCCTTTTCCCAATCTCTCTCCCCCTCTACTTTTCCGAATCTCCCTTTCTCTCTCTCTCTCTCTCTCCCCCTCTACTTTTCCAAATCTCCCTTTCTCTCCCTCTCCCTCCATCCCCCTCTCCTTATCCTATTCTCTCTCTCTCTCTATCTCTCTCTCTCCCCCTATCCCTATCCCCTTCTCTCTCTATCTCTAACTCTCTCTCCCTCTCACCCTCTCCTTTTCCCAATCTCCCTCCCTCCCCCCTCTCCTTATCCTAATTTCTCTCTCTCTCCTTATCATATTCTCTCCCTCTCATCCTATTCTCTATTCTCTCTCTTACCACCCCCTCTCCCCCTACTCTCTCTCTCTCTCTCTCTCTCTCTCTCTCCCCCTCTCCTTTTCCCAATCTCCCTTCCTCCCTCCCCCTCTCTGTTGGCATATGGACATTCCAATGAGACATTGTGTGTGATTGAAGGTTTTGTCATTGATGGCAACCTTGCAATCCCATGGCACTGACAAGACATTATACCAGCAAAGCATTACACAGGCAACCTTGCAATCCTATGGCACCGGCAAGACATTATACCGGCAAAGCATTACACAAGCAACCTTGCAATCTTATGGCACCGACAAGACATTTATACCGGCAAAGCATTATTCAAACAAGATAGTGCAACGACATCAGCAAGATCACTCTACACCGGCACCGGCACAGAAGATGTACACAGAGGCCGACAAGACTTTTGATATGTAATATTTTGTTTATTATTGTAAGCCGACTTTGCAAATTGTAAAATGACTCTTGTATATAAAAGAGATCATTGTAGACATTTGTAGTATATGGATAGGAAGCATAAATAAATTATAAGGCAGACCTAATGTGCAAATTGTAGGTCAAGGGTATATATAAAGAACAGAGCATGAAACCGGTACTGAATCTGGCATTGAAGATTCTATTGTAAAGCAGTACAAAACATTGGATTTGTGTAAATCCTCATTGTAAGTCAGTGTGACTTCTTATTGAGCAGTGAGCTCTAGGCAGTTGCCTTCTTGCATGTGCAGGCC